>NC_138026.1:71281712-72504635 GCF_964106645.2 Podarcis pityusensis
AATGGATCCCGTCCGCAACTGGAGGTACCACTGTATTTTGATCTTAATGGTGTGTAACATTTTTGTCTCAAACTGGATCCGCAACAAAATGTTGTGGTGTGGAGTCCTGCTGTTTCGACTTCTATCCACTTGCACAGTCAGCATTCTGTAACAACTGAGAACACGATGACCTCTTTAGAACTGAGTGATATATTGTCCAAATCCACTTTTGAGTCTATATCATGATACACATTTCATAATTTTTGACCTGGCAATATATTGCAAATCATGGTGTGTGCATGCTATGCAAAAATCACAATGTGGGAAAAACCTCAAAGACAGCCAATGGCTCGACATAGCTCCATCCTAATTTCAGACATTGTGATATATCAGTATATTGTGATATTTAGCTGGTGATAGTATTTCATTGTTGAAACCAGGTATCGCCCAGCCCTAGACCTCATGGGCTGTTTTTGGAATCACCCCACTTTCCTAACTATTTTTTGTATTTCTGCAGATGGTTAGTGTCCACCGAAGCTTGGTGGTACCTCCCTCTTGCACATGAGTGGTGCCTTTTTGGCTACATAAACAACGGCACTCATAGTCTGGGCATTGTAGACAGAGGGAATGACAGTGTACTCTTGAAGCTCCAGTGCATATGTGGAAAAGTCGCTTTAGAGATAGCACATTCAGTAGAGCAGGTTTATGGGTTTGAGCCCCACTTCAGGCAAAAAAGATTCTTGCATTGCAGGGGGTTGAACTAGATGACCTCTTCGTCCTTTCCAACTCTACAATTCTATGAATGCTATATGGAAGCTGTTTGATTGTTGTTGTTTGTGCTGGGCAACTGAGGGTGATTAGCTTGTGATTAATCACTTTTATGTGCTCAAGATTCTTGCTCCTGTTGTCTGGTGGAAAAAAATCTCTTACATGGAATTCTCCCATACTTGCATGTGAAGTCTAAAAATGATTTCAACTAGATTTTACTGTATGAAATATATATAAATATATATATAGTAGATCCTAGTATATATATATTCTAGTGTGTGTGTGTGTGTGTATTCTAGTAGATCCATATATATATATATCTACTAGAAAAGATTCACTGTAGTTTCAGTAACACCTAGCTTTTATCTAACATTTATATCATAGTAAAAAGTATCAAAGAAAATCCAGTGCAAAATCTTAACAGCATATAATATGGTCTTCAACGTTACTAGAGACTAGAATTCAACAATTTCTTTGCCCACCGCCCTCCAATTATTAAAAAGAACACTAAACTTTTCAATTTTGTGAGTGTTTAGTGTGTTAGAGAAGAAAAGCTAGTTAGACAATAAAAGGTTTGCCAACTATATTAAACTAATAAAAACCATGCTTTGTCAGACTTTCCAGACTTACAGCAGCACCTTAGCAGTATAAATTACTTTATTCATTGATACAGACTTATGTGTAGTCTGCTTTCCATTGGAGATTCTTCATCTCCCTTTTGCACCCTCAGTTTCACCCTCTTTACTTTGAAGGAGAATGCTTACAGAAATTTCTGACATTGGGAAACATGCTTTTTAGTCAATTGAGAGGAGAGGTATTGGCCAAAGAAAACAATTAAAAAATTGTGGTGTGCTTTTACACCATAAATTGTTTTAACTTGTGTTTCTGGATCACAAAAAAGAATGATACAATTTTCAGGATTTGAAAAGAAAAGACTGTGGAACAATTATTATTGTCCTTGAACATTAATGAAACATTTAATTAAAAACACCAGCTAATTTTAAACAATGGCATAATAAACAAAAACTACATTGTGGGCCATGCAGCCACGTTTATAGAGAGTTTTGTAAACCAAATATATGGATAAGTATCATTTCAAAATGATACAATATCCACAGCCATGGTAGAAGCAAAATTATCAGGTGATATAGGCAACCCCACCTTCTGACAAGATAGAAGTGGAAGGTGGGGGTGTTGCAGTATTTGCTGCATTTCCAGTACATAAGATTATCTTTCATAAGTTTATACTTACTATCCATTAAAGCTGCAAAATAAATTCAAATACAGAATTAAACAGCTTGCTATTTGTAGCTTTGTGATCTGTCAGCACAAGACTGCTGTAATTGTAGAAATTGTGTCTGTTAAAGTTTTAGCAACTGAACTATGGACTTTGAATCCAGATGGAAAACAGCATTTGTGTGCATGGATAGTAAGTTTGGAAATATGTTGTCTGCAAATGTCCCTGGCAGAAACAATATCTAAATGGTTTCCCCAATCTACCGTCAATAACTCTGTAACTGCTTGCAACTGCCAGTTGTTATTTTTCTTTTGGGATTTAAAGAGATACTTACTTTATAAGACTTGATGGAAGCCCAAGATATCCTCATGTGCAGCTTCCACTATACAACCATGTTTCATGCAAAGCTGTTAATAAAGTTTTCCATTGCAGACTGCCTATAGCTCTGCATGTCTGCCTTTCATGCAGCTCTGTTTGATAAAGTCTATGGTATCCAAAATGTTGTGTGAAAGAGAGCAGCCTCCAATTCTACTATGCTGTCCTTCTAAAAAGCTCAGTGCTGTTTAGAAGTTATGAATACTGACTTCCTTCCAGTGTTCTTAGAATGTAGGAGGAGGTCCAAGGAGAGTAGTGTTTTAGATTTAGGACTGAAAAAATAGGGACTTCGTGTAGGTAGAGTTTCTCTATTTTGCAAACATGTTTCTACTTCATATATTGAAATGTGATAAGCTTTTGCAAGTGCATTGATACTGTAAAATACTCTACTAATAGTCTGCTTTATTTGTTCAGGCAGAAGGAGAAGATAGCCTTAAAAAGATGCAGTTGATGGAACTTGCAATTCTCAATGGCACCTACAGAGACGCCAATATCAAATCACGTAAGTACAACAGAAATGTGGGGGCTTTATATGCGAGGATGCTTTTAAGCTGTGTTTGTTCGCATTAGATGGGAAGACAAAATGTTGCCTGTGTTACATATGTAGCCCACTGACCCCTGATAGATCTTGCCATTTCCATAATCTTGACTCCTACACAGAAAACATCTCATGAATGTGCTTCACATGCCCTATCTTGCTTTTCCAGAATGTGCACACTCTCAGTTTGTGTAGTAATATGACACTGCTGTACTTATAATGTCATGGCATCATACAAAGTGAGCAAAGCATGCTGCTGAGAGGATTGGGATTAGGCACATTTCTTTCACATCTTAACTCTCCTTAAGAGTATCTTTAAATATTGATCTAGCTGTGTAAGACCCACTTTTCTTAGAAGGGCTTCTGCATGACTGGGGTTAACTTAGATCTAGCCATGTGAGCAGAGGCTGATTGTATGGTTGCTGGCAAAAGAATTGGCACCTGCAAGGAAGGGTATATATGCCAGTGCTGTAGGAAAAACCCACTGAATATAGTTAGTGTTTTCTGTGTAATTATTGGCATGTTTTCCCTTTTTTCAACTCTTCAGCTATGAGTTCAGTCATATATTTTTTGCAATGGTTCTTAATTTCATTCAGCATGTTTTCAGAAACTGCATATTCAAGGTTATCTTAAAACTAAATGTCTTGCACTAATTGGGTTAGATTTCAGTCATGTTTGAAACATAATTAACGGGCAAATCATTGCACTTTGAGGGTAAGAGTAGTCAGCCTAATCACTAATTGATATGGGCAATAATTTTTCCTGTCACTGCCTTCTTTCATTTAATGAACCACAGTCTCGCATAACAAACCCAACAGAGACTTACATAATGCAACTAAGTTGGCTCATTCTGTTAGCTTTAACACAGAGCTTGTCCAGAGAAAAATGGATTTCTGGTATGTTAAGGGGACCTAAAATTATTCTTAGGCTTTGATCAGTGTGTTGGAGGCTCCAGATGCATGCATTTAGGAAAACCGCTTTCATTGAAAAGAGGTGAAATGTTAACAAAAAATTATCTTCCTGCTGTTCTAGTGTCTCTTGATATCATCTGTATATGTTTAAACTGTGCTTAAATTGGTTAAAAGAACTTAACACTGAAATCCTGTCTATACTTGGGAGTAATTTCTAAGTAAATATGTATTGGTTAAAACCTACAAGTCTAATTGATGCATATGGGACCTTGCAATCCAATTAAAGCTCAGCTGATTTTCAGTGATTTTTGTGGAGTGTCTTACAGGTAGATTTCTCAGTAGCTGAATTTTTCCTACATTTTAGGCATGTATCTTGAAGCTTGCTTGGAACATTAGCAGTCCCTGGATTATTTGCTTTCTTTAAGTGGATGTAGTGGTGGTGATGGGAGGTTCTAGCTGCTGTAGTTCTAGATATAGTGGAAATGTGCAAGCAATATTATGTTGATGTTTTCAGTAAAGTCTGATTTATTCCCAGGCACCTCTGGGTAGGGCTGGAAAAGACTCCTGCCTGAAACCAGGAGAGTTGCTTTAAGTCAGTATAGACAATACTAAGCTAGATAGATCAGTGTTCTGACTAAATAAGGTAGCTTCATTCATACGTTCATATAATTTGAGGGTCTGTACTGTGGCGTGTAGGGAGTTACTCTTAACTAAAGGTAGGGTTAGCAGCTTTTTTCTCTACCAAATATTTGGCACATAGTGTTATGTGCCTCTGAGCATATGCAGAATGCATTTCCTTGGTTAAGGGAGCTCCTCCTTGTTTACCCAGGTTTTTTTCAGAATCTAATTTCCTTCAATCTGTCTGCCTTCTTTAGGATAGCAGTGGCCCTAAATGTGCTACACTGCCACATTTCTTTTTTTATTTTTATTTCTAGCCCGCTCTTCCTCCCAAAATCCAGGGCAGCAGTACAATAAAGTTGATACTGAGGGGTAAGCTCCCAGGGGTTAAGAAACTTAGGTCCCAGGGTTTTGAGGGCTTTGTATGCTAGTAACAACACTTTGAATTGGGCAAAGAAGCATACTTGCAGCCCGTGTGGTGCTTTTAGGACCAGTAATACATGGTCCTGTTGGGTTGCCCCACTCAATGAGCACATTACAGTAGTCCAGGCAGGATATCACTAGAGAATAGACAACTGAGGCCAGACTTTCCCAGTCCAGGAACATCTATAGCAGGCAAACCAACCTAAGCTGGGCACAATCACTTCTAGCCACAGAAGCCACTTTGGACTCCATTGACAGGTTGGAATCCAGCAATACTCCCAGAGTATAAACATGTTCCTTCATGTGGAGTGCAGCCATCCTCCCCCCACAAAAAAGTTGTCTGTCTAATAATTCCTGGACACGGGTACTACCCAGCCACAGTACTTCTGTTTGGTTAGAATTCAACCTCAGTTTATTAGCCCGTCACTGCTTCAAGCCCTAATCCAACACCTGCACAGTGTCTGCTGATTCAGGTGGAAGAGAGAGATCTGCATGGTATCAGCATGCTGAGGACATCATGATCGAAATCCCCACATGACAGTTCTGGATGATTTCATATAGCTGCTGGATAATGTTGGAGACAGAGTGGTACCTTGCAGGTCCCACAGTTCAAAAGCCATTGGCTGAGCAACCGTGTCCTAGTGCTACTTTTTGGTTGGAGCAGAGCCATTGTAATACAGTGCCTTGTAACTTTCACCTCCCTGCATCATTCCAGAAGCACACCATGGATCATGGCATAAAAAACAATGGAGAGTTCAAGGAGACCAGCAGAGTTACACTGCTCTGTCTCTCTTCAAATAGAGGTCATTAGTCAGAGTGTACTTGGCTTTTTCAGTGCTAAAACAAGGCTGGCATGAGTCTAGATAGTTTGAATCTGGGCCACCCAGTTTAAGAGTAGAGAGCAAGTTTTCCCTTCTCCACAGAGGAGAGGCTTCTCTTCCATTCTCTTCTATAGAAACTAAGTAGGCTCGCAAAATAGGCCTTTCTCTGCTAGCCCTTCTTATGAGTAAAAAGCAGGCTAGCAAACATTTTGTAGACTACCAACTTTTTGGCTAATTTACCAGGCTGATCTTCGAGTCCGACCTGCCTAGGCTGTTAAAGTAAACAATACTAGGGTAAATGAACCAGTGTCATAATTCATTAGGCTGCTACATGTTTTCATAGTTGTGCCAGTCACCCTAGAGCCTATTCCTTCACTATGAGTGAGCACAGTGTTTGTGTGTTTGCATTTGCTTCACAGCATGCACATGCCCAACTGTACTACAAATGCAGCCACTACTGTGTGGCGTTTAAAAAAGCAAGTATGTGCTGTAACAGCATACATATATGACTAACAGCAAGAATGATTCAGCTGTATTTTACTGCCGCCCCCCCTACTTTTCGTGGTTCCATTCTGGCAACTGGCCACAAGGATAAAATCCAGACCAGGCACCCTTAAACGAGAGGTATTGTATAAAATTGATGCAGGTATTAATGTTTTTTTAGTAAAGGCAAACCTTGCAAGGTGCTTGTTGTCTGGTTGGTTCTAGCATAGGGTAATTTAGATATGAATATAGATATAGATACAGATTTAGAGACACCCCAACAGCACTGTAGCTAATCTGTTCTTATCCTATTTACTGTTTCATACCAGTATGCCTAGCACAGGGAAGGGGAACACATAACCCTCCAAATGTTGCTAGACTCAAGCTCCCAACATCTCTAGCCAGCATGGGCAATGGTCATGGGAACTGTAGTCTTGCAATGTCTGGAGGGCAACAGGTTTCCTAGCCCTTGTCTAGTATATAAACTAACTATATCAAGATCAGTCCTGCATCTGAGGTAGGTCCTCTTAACAGAAGTGAATGGAATTAAAACAACAACAGCAGGATAGCTCTTGTAAACTCCCATCTAGTCATATATCTTTTATGGGCTTCGGTTGACCATGGCACCTAACTTTGAACCAATTTAGTCTAGCCTAGCAAGGCCTGGTTATTTGGTTCTCTAAATAACACCATGATAATTCTCTCAGAATTACAACTTAAGAATTCTCTTTAGGGCTTTCCTTTCATTATTAGGTAACTTCTTGCTGTGAATGATCAGAGGTCAGGTGAGCATGTTTCAAGCTCTCACTTTTCATAGACCCAGCTGGGTCATAAGTAGCATACACTCCTTATGATCTGGCCAGGCTTCATTCATACTTGTATTGGTAAAGGTAAAGGTACCCCTGACCGTTAGGTCCAGTCGTGACCGACTCTGGGGTTGCGACGCTCATCTCGCTTTACTGGCCGAGGGAGCCGGCATACAGCTTCCGGGTCATGTGGCCAGCATGACTAAGCTGCTTCTGGCGAACCAGAGCAGCACACGGAAATGCCGTTTACCTTCCCACCGGAGCAGGTAGGAAGGTATCTACTTGCACTTTGATGTGCTTTCAAACTGCTAGGTGGGCAGGAGCAGGGACCGAGCAACGGGAGCTTACCCCATCGCGGGTATTCGAACCGCCGACCTTCTGATCGGCAAGCCCTAGGCTCAGGGGTTTAGACCACAGCGCCACCTTCATCCCTTCCTTGTATTGGTTGCATGTGTCAATCCTATTCAATGCCACAGGATGTGTTCCCTCATTCAGATACTTGGGGAGACAACGACAGCAGAATCTGTGTGCAGAGTGGCATGGCTGCCTAGCTCATGTCTCAATGGATTTTTTAAATACCCCTGTTGGCAAAAACATTGTAAAACAAACACATAAACATCTAATAATACAAAGCTTCATTGTTCAACAATGGCTTATACTTCTGCCTACTGGACCCTAAAGCTTGGTTTCTTTCATTCAAGTTCAAGTTTCTGATCTCTCTCATCTTCAAGTAAAACAAGAAATTATTATTATTGGGACTTTGCTGCATGAAAAGGAAACATCCTCTGGAGCAGATATGGGGAACCTGTTGTCCTCCATATTTTATTGGATTACATAACCCCTGACCATTAGCTATGCTGGCTGGCTCTGATGGGAACTGGAATACAACATCTTGAGGTCCACAAGTTCCTCATATGCTATGACAATCTCTGAGGCAGGAATCACCTTAGTTTGGTAGGATTCTTTCACCTTTAACAATTATCTGACATGCAGAAATTGGTGAAGCTTTTCTCACCATGAATGAATGAATTTATTAATACGGTCACAGACCAGCGTCAACACACACAATATCACAGATCATAAGTCATGATCATAAGCCAAAAGTCATGCTGAATATGTTCCAAGTCTAGCAGCTGATACATACAAAAGCCTTGTCAGAAAGAAAGTACTGTATTTTTCCATGTATAACACACCCCCATGTATAAGACTCTTTTTGGGGACTGAAAATTGAGAAAATGGGGGAAGATTGCCCCATGTATAAGACGAGCCCAAATTTTTAGCATAACTTTTTAATTAAAAAAAACAACAGCCTAGTCTTATACACAGAAAAATACGGTCGTTCTCTTTAGCATAACTTTTTAATTAAAAAAACAACAGCCTAGTCTTATACACAGAAAAATACGGTAGTTCTCTCAGTCTGGTCAATTATGCTGTCAGTCTGGTCAAATTATACTGGCCCTCACTTCGTGAGCCAAGTCAACATACATGATGACTTTGGCTAGGTTATTGTGAATCACTCTTTCGCACAGAGGATTTGTCCACTGAGTGAGGGTTCTTCATGGTCCTTCCAGATGAATCTGCTGCACTTTAGTTTCTCACATTCTGATTTGCACTGGCATCTGCAGCTTGTTTTAATTGTTCCTCCATACAAAAGATTAAGCATAAGAAACTTTTAAAACGTTGATACAAGATAAAAAAAATTATTTGTACATCTTTCTCTGAATCTCTGAGGTGATATTTGTAAGGTATATTGCATATGTGGTACTGGGAAACTGACCATGGAACTTGACAATTTTAGAGTTTTGTCTTGTGGTACTACTGTTTTTTGTATTGTGACCTAGGATGTGAGCAACTAAAGCCAAGAAGGTGCTAATGAGTTCAGTTACTACCCACCCAATCTGTAGCTGCTGTGTTCTAAAGAGTTAGAAAGGGAAATTTAAAACCTAAATCCAAGATAACTATTTTGATGTATCAATGACTTACTCCCAAGTAAGCAGACACAGGATTTCAGTCTAAATATTCTGCTGAGTCAAGGCTGTTCCTGTCTTTTCTAACCAAACTTAGGTTTTCCATACTAAAAATGAGATGTTTTGGGAATTGTGTACTAACACTAAAGGTTCAAGGTCTGAGAGAAAAGTAAAGAGCTTCCCCCACATAACTGGTTTTTTTACCATCACATAACTGTTTTATTAGAAAAGTCGAACCAGGAACAGTAACCTGCCACTTCTGTCTTAAATATGCTTTCCTGTGCTCTTAGCAGACTGAATTTCAGGTCACTCTTCCATGACATGAGCAAATAGTTGGGTATTTTTCATTGGTCCTTTCCTAACTTTTATTTATTTAAAATATTTATACCCATTTCCCCTTCCACAAAGGAGTCACTTAAAGCTGCTTACAAATGAAGAGCAAACACAAAAGCATTAAATACAATCACTAAAACATAAATTAACAAAACTAAAAACAGCAAAAACACGAAGAGTCTCATTGACAATACATTGAGCAGCAACAGAATCAAAAGTAGATTTTAAAAAGCAAGTGTTTATGTGCTGGTGGACAAGAAAGAGGAAGGTAACGTAACCTCTTGGGACAAGGAGGCACCACCACAGAAAAAGCTCTCTTATGTGTTGGTTACCTACACATACAAGACAAAAGCAACAGTTGATCTTAACAGATGGACAGATTCATACAAGAATAGCTTGATTTCAAGTTACTTTGAACTTTATTGGTAAAAACCAGCTCCTTGAATTGCATTTGAAAACCAGTACAAGCCAGTGCAGCTGATACAATAATGAAGTCACCTGATCATAGAGCACTTTGCCCTGTTAAGATTTTAGCAGCAGCATTCTGCACCAATTTGAGAGTGGTTTAAACTGCAGCCTCTCAGAAGCATGTTGTTACCAGGTCCAAAAGGCTCTCCAAAAAGTGAATTGTAGTCTAAATCTGATTAACAATACTTAATCACTGGACATTATGTTTGATGAATCAGTAAAGCTACGCTTAAACACTAATTGATTTTAAAACCAGTGACAGCATTATGTATTAACAGCACATTTACACATCTTAACTTACTTGTTTTTTTAAATACTACCTGAGTCTATTTTTCTAGCGTGCATACTGGCATTTATGAAAAATAGAGTAAGAGAGATTTTTTTGTAGCTAACTATACCAGAAAGGCAAAAGTGTTGATGCTGAAAGTAGATAAATGTTATAAATAAATGCTGATGTTTGTATACTAAATAGAATGTTTTTATGATGAGTTGCAATTTAAACATGTTACATTGTATGATATCTAAGCTTAACTGAAGTTCTGTGGACTCTGTAATCTCACTTTTTAAAATATTCCATATGCAATTACAACAGTATTTTCTTTGTTTCCTGCATGCCTCTCAGTCTCATGCAGTCTTGAAGGCATAGGTAATGAAAAAATATGTGGTCTAAATTGAGCTTTTGTGCTGTGTAACCTGTTTTAGAAATCTCCTCTACCATTTTAAATTGGCTTTTGTTTTGCATGTTCATACTTAATCACACTGGGAAATGAAAAGCTGTTTGCTTTTGAATGGTGTGCTTTGCCACTGTGTGATCAATGCATGTACTAATGATTTCCTTTTATTTTTCTTCTTTCCTATTTTCCTACTTTCTCATCTTTCCATGTTTTGCACTGCTGTCTCCATACTTTCTTCTAAATTTCTTTGCTTACTGTAGCAGCCCTTGCCTTTTCTCTTGCAGCAACAGCCCAGGCTCCAAGGATTATTACGGGGCCTGCGCCTGTTCTCCCACCAGCTGCCCTGCGTACCCCTACGCCAGGTGGCCCTACCTTAATGCCTTTGATCAGACAAATACAGACCGCTGTCATGCCAAATGGAACTCCTCACCCAACTGCTGCAATAGTTCCCCCAGGACCTGAAGCTGGTTTAATTTACACACCGTATGAGTATCCCTACACACTGGCTCCTGCTACATCAATTCTTGAGTATCCTATTGAACCCAGTGGTGTATTAGGTAAGTTCTTCCTAGATAATTATTTGAATATTAATTTGTCAGGTGGTGAGTTTCTTATACTAAGATAAATATAGCATGAGGAAACATACTATATTGTATAAGTACCTTTTTGCTATAGAACTCGCCTCTGATGATGTTATCAGAGCATATTGGGCAACTTGGTGAATTTTTCATTGGCATCTGTTTCGTTTCACCATGTCCCCTTTTCAGATTTTGAAAATATCATCAGTTTAAACATAGTTCAACTCTTTCTTACAAACAACTAGATTTAGTTGGAAAAGATAGTTGGCATCCATCTGTCCCAAGAGACAATGGAGTGCGCCTCCAGAGATGAAGTCAAACCTCTGGAGAATCACAGAGCATGCTGTGGCTGAAGAAGCTGGTAACTCGTAACTACTGCCTCCCACGTTGGTTTTGCTGCATTAGCAGTACCAAAGTGACCTTTCTGGGGCACAAGCCTGGACAAGGGTGTATGGAGGTCCTGGTCTGCCCAAATGACCTTGCTGATGTGGTCCAAAGGAAAGCACAGCAATGCGTTTGGCACCAAATTGGCTTCAGAAGTTGCTGGATGGAGGCATACAAGATAGAATTATAGAATTTTAGAGTTGGAAGTAACAAGGCACACTGAAATGTGAAAAATTTTAGATATATACTGAAAGAGAGGGTTGAAGGATATTTTAGAATTCTCTGACACAGCCTGTGCTGCATATCTCTAATTATTGAAAAAGGCACAGTCTCATTTTTGAGACTGGGCGCAGAGGAGGGTGGGAAACCACAAGTTAATATTAAATGGGCTGCCCCAGAGGTGCAAGTAAAATAACTTGTCCTGCTTTTCTAGGGACTCGGAAAAATATGTATCTCTTTTTTCTGTGCCACCAATTTTAAAGTAATTAAAATCACTGAAGTTAGGTGAGAACATAACTTAAATGAAGTTGCAATTTAAAACATTACTGCCTCCTTTTTTACAGAGGAGATTGAAATGTCTCACATTCCTGATACTTTGGTCTGTTCATTTGCTGGATGAAGGCCAGACTATAGCAGCAATTAATTAAGAAATGGTCAATGCAGGCATTGCAGGGCAGTTTGTGTCCTTCCCATAATTTTGAATATATTTTTCTGCCTATATTTTTGTGTGAAATATGTATGGCCTTGGCATTGCTGATCTTGTTGATTTATGGGACTTTGGTTGTTAAATTTGGGTCAGCAATAATGTTTTTCACATTCTAAGAACATAATCCAGCCAAAGTTATGCACATTTTAAGTCTGTTTGATTTGAATCTCTATTTAAATCCCTGTTAAACACTTGTGTTGGAATCAGTGAGACTTATAAGTGCTTAACTTTGGCTGGTTCATATCTAAACAGTTACTATGTTGAAAGTAGTGCTCGTTTACAGAAGAATAGACCTTGTGTGTCTGTATGCACAAGCTCACATCTTCTTGGTCATAGGAAGAGAACATTAAGCACTCAAGTTTTTGCTTTTCATTGTTTGCTACTACTTTTGTAGAACCAATTCAGCTCTTCACAGTGCTTTGCCTTTTATCTTAGCCCTGATTTTGAATTAATGACATCTACAATGTGGTGCTTTGGGGCCATTGGTACACTAACTTTTCCTATATTCTTTTCTCTTCCTTTGCAAGTCTTTTTTATTTCAGATGCAGACCGTCTTTTCAGGAGCAATATTAGTAGTTTAGCCCCACATTCTGTCACCAGTAGCAAATCTCTTTACATGACTTCATCCAATCCTAACACTTCTGTGGTATGGATTACCGGAAGTCATGCATAACAAATTGTAAATGTAGCAGTTCCATAGGCAATAATCTAGCCTAATCCATAATCCATTATTATCTTAGTTTTGGGGAGCAGACTATTGGTAATCATAATAATTGCAGTCTATAGTAAAAGATAAAGCATTGTACAGTATTATAGTATGGAAATAGTTGAATTACTTTTAGCTGACCTCAACCCCTCCCCTCCATAGACTGTTTCAATTTAACTACTAGAATTGTGTGGAAGTACTAATTTTACCTATGTGGTGAATTCAGAGTAATCAACCAAACTCAAAGCTTTGTAGATGCCATAACACATCCAATTTTCTCGCTGGGGATGGGCACAGAATTAGAGCCATGTTTGTGATTGGAGAGATTATGTGAAGAACTGACTGCAACATTGAGACAATTGGAAAAAGAAAGTTGCCCCTGGTCTGGGACAAATGTATACAGTGCTACTAGGTGAAAATGCAAAATGGCAGTATTGAAAAATGAAGTTAGCCTCATTGATTTGAGTGGCACATAATAGATCCACATGCGATTTGCAGTAAAATGGTGACATATTGAGATAATATAAAGTTCTGAAAAGATTGATTTAGGAAAAATACGTGATAGAGGAAAGGAAGATTGGCAATAGTATCAAATCTTAGTTGACTAATGTTTCATTCCCTTCCTTTTATCTTTAGGTATGGCTTTCCCAACGAAAGGCTAAGAATTCAAGAATGGTCTTAACTGAACCCTCGTCAGAGCTGACTTTAACAAATGCTTAGTTTTCAGCAGCCTTGAAAAAACATAGCCTAGCAGTCAGTGACTTACTTGCACTTTTTTGCACATAGAAATAAAAATGCTATTAATTTGGTATAGCCTGTACTATGACAAACTAGCTGTGATTTATGAGTGTATGGTAGTATACTGACTGCTATGTATTCTGTACTATTTGCTTTACTAATCACCTAATTCATTGCAGTTCACAGTTATTGACTTAGTTTTAAACCACAGTCTGTAGGCTTGAGGAATTGCTTTAAAACTTTTTAAAATGGTAAAAACTGGAAGTTGTTTTAAAATTAGCAAAGAATCTTCAGTATTAAAAATGGCATTATTTAAGGTAGTCCTGCTGCAAGGAAGGCACTTCAGTGAATATGTGACTAGTAAAGCTCAAATGTGCTTGGGTCTAGTAGATTTCATGAAACTGTAATCTTGAGTTTGTAAATGAATGGATAATGCAGGTTAAGGCCCGGATGTTTAAAAAAAATGCAATATTAATCTGCACAGGTATACTTCATATATTAAGATTAAAATTTGAAACTACTGTGCCTTAACTTGTTGCTTTCTTAAAATGAATTTTTTTTTAGAAAGTGATCATTTTAAATCCATTTTGATAAGCCTGCTGTTAATGTTTTATCAAATGTTTTCTAACTGTCTTGGTAATTGCAATTTAACTAGGTGCGGTGGCTACTAAAGTTCGAAGGCACGATATGCGTGTCCATCCTTACCAAAGGATTGTGACCGCAGACAGAGGTTAGTTTAGTTCTGCAGTTCTTGCTTATAAGAAATGCTTTGAGTGTACATGAAATTTGCAACACCACAGCTGGTTAACCAAATACTATTTTGACCATTATATTGATGTTTTACATTAAATTGAAGTGCTAGTAATATTTGTTCCAGAGGTTTAAAATTGTTAACTACTGTACTCTTTTCATCTAAATGATTTTTTCTTTTTTAAAAAAACCTTCAGTGTATTCAGTATAAAATGCTATAACTTGTTCCTTTTGTAAGCACTATGTATGATTAAATTCAAGCAGGACTGAAGTCTTAGTATTGCATTAATAGTTGACCCTCCCATGTGACTATTATTAATTGGAGATATCAGATTGGTGTTGCAAAATAAAATGAATGGATGGGCGCTTAATGAGATAGAAGTAAATGCTTTCTTATTACAGGAGAAAGCTGAAGATTTAGTTTCCTCTCTTCTGATAAATGGTTTGTGCCACTGTACTGTAACTTGAGCAGATATCTGAGAACAAAACCCGTCTCTAAATTTAGCAAAACAAAACAAAAAACAACAGTAAAATTGATATATCAGAAGTTGGTTAGGGTTTGTGCTGATAAAGAATATTTCACTTCTGTTAAAAAATATAAATTTTTAGTTATATCATTTGATGCTAAAATTTATTTCTTGAACTTGTTACAATTTTGACATTCTGGTTAGCAAAGACAACTGCTTTTGGACTCTGTTTGGCTTAGCTAACGGATGGAAAATAAATCTTCATTTTCTCCTTTTACATGAAATGTAATTCATGTTCCTCGAACTCTTGGACCCGTGAATGGTTTAATCCTCCTGTGAAAAGTGAGCTCTCGGTTTATTGACATTGAGTGTGCTACTGGCAGTAGTGTGACTGTGTATTCTCAGGAGCATTTATCCCACATGTAGTATCAGCTTGGTTTGTGGATTTGATAAGTAGCAGTACTGCCTGTTTCCATAGAAATCCTCCTTCCCTACCTCACAGGGGTGTTGTGGGGCTTAATGTGTGTTGTACAGTTCAGAAATGCAAACTAGAATGGAAGTGTTGAATTGCAGTGCTTGAGGTATGAGAGTTTTCTGTAGGTTTGATACATTTGATAGCATTCAGGTAATGGCTCTTTTATCTACTTGCAAGACTTAGAAGGTTGTATAACACCCCATGAGCCTTTTCATACATTTAACCTGTTCTTGGGCTCATACCAAAGCAACTCAGTGTTACTACAGACATTCCAAACCAGAGTAGTAGTTGAATAATCTGGAGCATTTCTAAAATGCTACAACAGAATTAATATAGTTTCCCTCAATACATTACTTAGTTATGACAAGCTTCTTTTGAACAATCTTTCCCCCTACCCTACTTTCTCATTACATACAGATAGTGTGCCTTTCCAGTTCTATCTTTGTTAGATTGCCCAAATGTGAGTATAATATTTGAACAGGGTGTACATGCAGGGGAAGAAAAAGAATGCACATAGGCCCAGTTCACTTGGTTCACATATTTGAGGAATGGGGTAAATTACATGATTCTGCTTAATGCAATTACGTGGATTTTACATGCTTGTACACTATTAAAGTGTTATTAACATATAGGGATGTGAAAGGATGCTGGAAGCATGACAGCTTTGTCCGGTGAATAGGGTGGGAAGAAATAATTTCACACTCAATTGCTGGTAAGGAAAAAAGGTAGCGGAAAGTATTGCTGAACTCAGCCACAGACTGTCCCTGTTTCTGTTTTTGCAGCTGGAAAGTTTGAGCATTTGGGTACTAATACAGGCAGCCACTTACTTTTGCTTCTAACTAGATGTGGCTGTTGGAAAATATTTTGTAAGTTTTTTTGGTCAGATTTTGGCTTCAAGTAACTTGAGGATGTAGCATCAAGGTTTTTAGTTTTATTAACTATAGTCTTGGAATTGGAATTCCTTTTAGTAGCAAGGGCTCCCAAAGTGCCTTCTCAATTATAACTACTATTGTATATAATATAAGGAGGTGAAGGTGACCTCCTTAGTGTTTTTCCTTCAGTGCTTATTTGCTAATGGTGCTATATGATTCAAAAATAAGTGTAATTAGTGAACACTGTAGGTAATTTAAGATTTCATAAAACTAATATAGTATTTGTGTTCATTTTAAGTTGCAGTAGATTTGAGTGCTACACCTGTTTCTCTCAATAGGATTGTTGTGTGCATATATTGGTATTTTGTTTAGATTTTACTTAACTACTTCCATACAACCAACTTCTAAGTTAAAAGAAATTTCACTTTTTGAACATTTCCATTATGCTAAAATTAGTGGGCACTTTCTATTTACACTTGCTGTAGATTTATAATACTTTGATTACCTGTCCAATATTGATGGTAGTTAAAATACAATGTCAGTAAACCGAATTGCTTTCTCTTCATAAGGAAAAGCTGCAAGAAGATGAGAGGCAGAATGTACATTCACTGGGTCTATGATTAAACTTTTTTCCAAATTATGTATGCTACTATTATATTCTCTCATTAAGCAAGCTGTTATTCTTAATGCTAGCTTACATGTAAGCATTGCATTCAAAGCAAGAGCCCACAATTTGTCAGCATTCTTTTTCTAAGTTTAGAATGGAAGAATTCAGCAGTACTTAATTAATTTCTGCCAAGGTTAAGGCCCCGCTATATAAATAATACAAAACTGAATTTGATTCATGTAACGAGAGTGACTGACTGATCTAATTGTAATAAACTGTAAATGGTGTGTGTTGCACAGTTGACAAACCTGTGTGTACTGTAGAAGGCCAGGGACTTGGCAGAGGATGTATCACAGGTGTACTGGTATCTTAAGATAGCTTGCATTGATTTTATAAACCACAAAAAATGGCAATGCTAAGGCCATAACTGAATGTTTTCAAAGCCAATTGTCACATAATTTATGTCTAAAATTTGTAATACCATTTTAATCAAAATTGTAGTAAGTACCAAGAATGCTTTAAGATTCCGGATATCTAGTATACATTTTAAGGTGGCAAGATGGTGCCACACTAAATATTTATTTTTTAATTTTGTTTTTGTTTTTATTTTTTGACTACATTTTTAGCTTAAACCCCACTTCTCAGCATTTTTTTTCAAAAAAAATCAATAAATCAGGGAACATGAGGTCTCATTTAAGTTACAGCAATAATGTTTAGTGTTCATGAACTGTAGCCTAAATGATAGGCCATAGAAACAATGTAACATGTGAAGATGAATCCAACCCATGATGTCTGTCATTAAATAGTGTGCTATCTGTGAACATTGCACCTACTGAATTTCATTTTACAAAATGGCACAAATCTGACTTTGCACTGAATACCTTTCTCACTTCCATCTCCTCTGCTTTAGTCAATGGCAACAGTACAAATATTTTTTTCAAACCTCAATTTATTAGAGATGATAAAGCTGTTGAATGAGTCTTAAAATTTGTACTACTGTAAAGTGGACCAAGTTGTTGAAGGAGAATGTGAGAGAGTCATTAAAGAAGGAACAGCTCAAGAACATTGGGAATGATAACTTTCCACTTGAGAACTTTTTTTATGTTTTACTGTAATTTTTGTGTGTGTTTTGGAAAAGAAAATAGTATTTACAGGTGGCTTCTTTTAAAATATAAAAATATAAAGCAGGAATGTATATGAAATGTCAGATTTTATTGTATTTGCAGAGTATTAGCTTTGAAAAAAGAGCTGTTTGTAGTTTTTAAAATGCCTTATTAGTATCAATTAGATTTCCTCTATTTTTGATGTAACTAGAGCATTTTAAGTATAGAATTTAAAATGGCAGGACTTTTACAGTGTTTACATACAAGTGCATTTTCTTAGTGTCCTATATGTGTAAAATAGCATTTTCAGCAGGAAAAGCTGGCTAGAACATTTGGCCTTTTCCTGGTCCCTATGATGATGCCTACACTTCTAGACTTCAATTTAGTATTGCTTTGTATCATGAAGCCAAGAAATTCAATGTTGTTTGTAAATAGAATCATTGAAAAGCAATAAAATATATTGAACAAAAAAACTTGTTTGGCCCATAGTTTATGTGAAACCAAATTGTTCATGACAAATCAAATTCCTTAGATTCATTTCTTTTAACAATCAGTTTTTAATAATCACATTCATCATTACTACTTGCTTTGATGCTTGCACATGGGAGAATACTAATGCTTAATAGCAGTCAGATACTGATATGGTGCACTGACTGTTCTAAATTCTTTTACCAAGTTCCAGAAACTGTTCATTGTTTTTTTTTCCCTTTTCATCGACTGCTACTAACCATTAGATATATTTTATTTCTATTTTTCCTTGTTAACCAGTTTTGTGGGAGTGGGCTTCTCCTTCATATGTTCAAATCATGATAGAAGGCTGTCATGATTTTTATTGCATTCTGTAGATGGTGTCAAGCAGTATGTCAGAATTAAACATGCTTGTTTTTATTAGTTGTGATTAGTTTTCATGTTGTCATTAAGCCGTCACTAGCTGAAACTAATCTCTTCTCTATCTTTCTTTCCTTTTTGTTTTGTTTTTGTTTCTAACCACCCAGCCGCCACCGGCAACTAACCTATGACCTTCTGACCTCTGAACTCTTCACCCAATGATGACCTGACCATGCCTGCCTGCTGATCAGTTAACTGGTAATCGCCTTTGCTTGCCTGTCTTCAGTGCAGCGAGCTGAGGCACTTGTCCGTTCGTCTTACCATCTAACAAAAAGACAAAGAAATTGTTGTCCTCCAACTCAGCTTTTTTTCCCTGTTTGGGTGAAAGTGGTTCTAGAACCTGCACTGAATAGTAGTAAAGCAATAAGGTCCAATTCATCCCTCCGCACTGATCATCTTTTAGTGTCCCACCCTAAATGAATGGTAAGAACGGCCTCACTTGAGAGATGGAGGCAGATGTCCCTTAACTCCCTGATGACAGAGGCAGTTACTGTGAGACTTCTAGGAATCTTTTTCTTCTCATAAAGAAGTCAAAGTTCTCTTTGAATGTACTGTGTGATGATGCATCATGCATGAACCTTTGGTCAGGGATGTCATTGGTGAAGGGATTCCTAAAAGTATTCAAAATTTGACATGCAGTGTAGTCACTACCAATGCCCTCAAAGGGCAGAAGATGCAGCCTTTTTTATATTACCTGCCAAATTGGGTGTTTTTAAGAAGAAAAAAGTGCCATGAAAGATAGGTTACTGAATTTTTGAACTACATCAATGCATAAACTAAACAGCAACACTATTGAAGCTAATCCTGAGATACTTTCTTTTACTATACATCAACTTCCTTAAAAGATTACATGAGTACAAGGTACATGCATTATGTGTCACATTACTGGGCAAACTGTTCAAATATTTTTTTAAACCTCCCTGTATAGAGAAATTTCATTAAGGATGTAAAAGCCATGCTTGCCTATTTGCTGTATACATGTAATGAAATTGTAGATAAAGTGTAGTGCATTGAAACAAATTGAAAAAAAAGTAGATACTTTTACTATACAAGGGTGCTGGTGCAGAAAAAATATATTTTTGGAAATGTAGCATTTTATACTTTCAAGTGTTATAAAAAAGAAAAAAGAACAAAGAAACCCTTTATTTCATTAAATGATTTTTTCTGGTGGTTGTCGAGAAACAAAAGACCAAAAGAGCCTTTTTGTCTTTATTTTTTATTTTTTAAGTATTGGAATAAGTATAAAGAAGAGAAAGTGCCTTATTTTCTTCATGGTCATTTAGTCAGATGTCTCGTATAATCCGCTCCTCCCTCAGACAGCAAGTTAATGCATGCCACTCTGTCGCCCAGTATGTGAAAAGAAGCTGTGAGGAAAGACAAATGAGTTGACCATTTAAATTACCTGGTTTTTGCCATAGCATAATGCAACTTTGTCAGATCTGAAACTGTGAAATGGAATTGTTCCACCAACAGCCAACCGCAATATTTTTGTAACATGTTCCCTCTTCAATTGTAGACAATATATTTTTATAGTACTTGCTCAGCCTTAAACCAAAGGGTTCTAAGATGCAGTCTCATTCTAAATCAAAGTATTAGATTACACTATTTATACAGTAGCAAGTGTTATTCCTCCCCCCCCCCCCGCCCCCGGAATAGGTTGCATTGTCCCTATTTGAAATAGATATGGGAAAACACAGCAGAACGTGAACTTGCCTACAGGATGATTTTGTCCATGACTAAACTGAGCATTCAGACAGTCTGTCTTTGAGCATGTTTTAGGTTTTTGTGTGCTTCATCTACAATGCCAAATAGTGTGTATTCCTCATCAAACTCCTACTTGATGAATGTTAACTGCCGGTTGCGCTTTACTGAAAAGGAAAAGAAGTATCAGTTAACTATCTGGAAGTTCAGCTATGCTTCAGTTTGAGTCAGTAAACATTTGCATAGCTGGGCTAGTGATGATAAAACACTTTACGCACAAAGCTGAAGTAAAAAATAGATGAGCAAATAGTGATACGTTAATTGCTTTGAGCAGATTTGGCAAAGATCAGGTGATAACCCCCCTCCATTGTGTCAATTTATTATCCTAGAAATCTTCACAGCTTCCAGATCAAAGGTCAATAGTAAGTTAGGTAAGAGGGCTTACTTTTTAAGCACCTGCATGGTGACTTGGTCTAACCATTGTGTCTCACCTGGAAACAAGTATCAATTTATTTACTATGCAATAAACATACATCCTTTTGTATTCAGCTAGCTTTTATTTTATCTTGCCACTGGCTTTGTCTTCCTGTTACACATAGGTTTTTTGGTTTGACTTTCAGTATATGCTGTGCCATTTTGATTTTTGTTTGGTTGAATAAACTTGCAACACTCAAAAATTTTGGAGAGAGAATTGCTAAAACATAACCAGTATTTGATCCAGTTTCATCTCAACTATGATAAACCTGGACATTTTTAGATGCTGATCAAAGGTCTCTTCTTGGGAGAAGTGTGACTTATAAAAGTAATGTTTGTTCTGAAAAAGTTTGAAGACTTAGTTGACAACATTTTGGATCAACTTAAAGCATGACATTTTAAATCTCTGAATGCCTTGGTTCTCAGTATTATCATTCTTTATTGAATTTTTCTTTATTAAAATATGTAGTTTAAGACTTTTTTCTGACAGTATTATGTAATTTTTTTTAGAGTGGGTATACATACATCGCTTGTATGTTACCATACAGACGACATGTATTTGTCTATTCCTTTTACTTTAGTTTGATGCTATGTATGTACCATAACCAACCTATTGCCTATGAGAAACATGTAAGATAATGTATTTACAGCCATTGTTACAAGTTTATAATGTATTTTTCTATCTTGTTTTATATGTATGTTATATAACATTCAGAAGAATTTTTTTCCTGATTGAGAAAAGGATACAAAAATGCAAAACCCACAATTTTGATAACTGAAAATTGCCAATTGTTTTGCAGTACTTTATTATTATATTGGGAGTGTTGTCTTTGGGCTTTTAGTTAGCTACTGGATTGAATACATTAGACATATCTGGGTTTTAGTTGGGTTTTTACATAGCTTGCATTTTAATTCTTTGGTTCTTTGCTGTTTCTATTAACCCATAGCATTATTTTAATAAATGTTATAATACCAACCTACTAACTCTGGACTATGTCAGTTTATTAACCATTACATGTTTAATTAAAATAAACAAGGAAAGACGGAAGAATGTAAAGTCTTGAGTTATTGGACTAACCCTGAAGAACGTGACCACCGATAACACAACGTGACTTGTTTTATGTTGTTTGTTTGGCTGACATTCTGCACACTACTATTAAATTGGCTTTGGTCATTCTGGCCTCTTACCTTGGGGGTAGGTGCCAATAGAGTTGGGAACAAGTAGCATTATTGGAGGCATTCTTGTAGAGTCTTGCCACTTGCCTTTCAGCATCTGCATTACTAATTCCACACTTTCCTTCTCTGAAATAATCACTGTCAGCTCACAGCAAAAGGGCAAAGATACCAATCTATTGGTAAATTATGTTATGTGCCCAGAGGAACCAGTTTGATTCTTTGTTGAGCCATTTTGAAGCTACACAAATTCAGTGTGATTTGAAGCACTGATTAAAAGGACAATTCAGCAGACATCTCAATATGCAACTCTCCTGTGTTGTTCATGCTTCTGAATGTATTTGAAGCAAGAAACTTTTCACCCCTTTACTCTAGCAGAATCTGCCTCTCTCCCTTGTACATGAATCTAAATTACTTTCACTGTGACCCTGAAGGGGTTTAAGTTGCAATCCTCAAACTACATAATTCTCAGGTAATTGTACTGACTTCAAGCAGGTTGCTCCACAGTAAACAGCTTGAACACTGTAGCTTAACTACTTTTAGGATTGCGGGTTTTTAAATCTACTGTAGTGTTTGAACACCACTCAGCTCAGGGCAGTACAAAGCTGTACAAAGTCAAATAGGTCATTTTGTAATAACTGCAAAAAGTAAATAAACTCTTTAGTGGTAGCCATTTTCAAAAAGGAGGTCTAAAGTTGACTGTTACCAAGGGATAACTTTAGCAGTCAGAGTTCAGAGAAGCAAGCTGTAGTAAGTTACTTTCAATCAACTTCATTCTACTAGGAAACAATTGTTAAGAACTTGGGGTTATATCCCCAAATTCATCCTATTTACAGAAGGAGTACAGCTTGTGCAACCGAATTTCTCTGTCTTGTCCCATATGTACCTCTTCTGGGAGTTTTTCCTGTCTCTCCCGATCATGCTGTGGGGGTGCATGGAGAAATGAAAGGGGGAGTTCCATTGCACAATCAATGTCCTTGTGTGAAAATGGGGTGACTTTGATACAACCCATTCTTTCTGTGGCCTATTCATAGCTGCTATGTTAATTACATTTGTTTAAAATTTACTCATTTGAAAACAAAAAAGATTTTGTATAGACAATGACACCTGAGTAAATAAATCAGTTTTAAATATACCCATTAAAATATATATAACTGAAGCATTATACTTCAGTTCCACCACATAATAACAAAATCCCATCTATTAGATAGCATGTTAGAACAGATTGATACATTTTAAACATATTCAAGGATTCTTTATGAATAATATAATAAAGTAGAAAATACTGAAATCCAGAGTTTTAACTAGATAATACTCAATATTTGTGATAATATGAAAGTTTGCTCTTAAGTATAAAACAATAAAAGGGTGTTTTGTAATAAAGGTTGATAACCCACTTCAGTGTAACACCAATATACCTGTCATCAGTATGCTTCAGTAGTCAACAAATGTTAGCCTTGCCCCATGAGTTGTATTCAACACTACATGAATGTAACAGACTTCGCTTGTGCGGTTGGATGTCACCTTCATTTTCTACCCCATGCAACCTTCTACACACCCTAAAAATTGCTCCAGAGGGTTTGGGGAAGGCGAGAAGTCCTGCTGTGCAAGTGGAGGTCTTCCCTTGCAGCACTGGTTGCATACCCACTTGTTTGAAGCCACAAGCAATGTTGATTAATTTTTGTATAATATAGAACAGTGAGACACATTTTAAAAATAAGAATAGTAATAATAACCATGGCTTGTTTTATGGTGAGAAACCAAACCTTCCTGTGAGCTGGAAGAAAGGATTTAATTTGTATGTGAAGGCAAAAGGCATATATATCAATCCAGTGACAGATGCTCATGCCTATTGAGCCCTCCTGAGTGTGGAGGGGCCTTTGAAAGAGCTGCCATTCAATGGAGTTGGGAAGCACCCATGCACAAAGCACAGCACCTCATAAATCAGGCTCCTTGCCATATAGTTTCTTGAGATGGCACCTTATGTATTTAATTTGAAATTTGGAGTTAGACATTATTTCTAAAGACTTAAATCACATTTTAAACACTGCTGGTTACTTAGTAATAAAAATCTACTACCATGGGGGGTGGGGGTACCCATTGTTAAGTCTCATCGGAAAAGGCTCACTGAAATAAGGGCGAGTTACTTAAGTCTGCTTGTTGCTGTTATACTCTTGAGTATAGCTGTTATTAAATTTATTATTTGCCCTTTACCAGCAGGTCCCTATGATTTTTCCTCTGAAGTGGGGAGAGTTTGTGGCTATTTTTCCTGGAATAAACAAGCTCATCTAAATACAAGACAATATGTAACTGGAAGGAATAAACTGGTCAAGACACCAAATTCATAGCCTGCTTACAAGTCCTATTAACCATGATGAAGCTGGTATCTGAGTAAACATGTTTAGGATTGTGCTATGATATCCTGTAGAAGTTAAAAATAGTCCTTAGGCCATAATTTTGTCAGTTCAAGTAGAATTTATCTTTGTGCACCTAACCTAGTTGGATTAAATAGTAGTTCTCCAATACCAGATCTTTAAGTGAACACTTAAAAGATGGCCACTCTTTTCTTAAAATAACCATTACTGTAGACCACCATTATCAATTGACAATTTTTAGTGTAGGTAGGGACCACTGAAGTAATTTCATTAGGAAATGCCAGTGGAAGTGGACAGCCATACAATAATCACATAATAGGCACAACTGTGTACAATAAGTGTATGTTAACACAAGTTTCTGAAGTAGCATATTTCATAGAATAAAGATAGGTCCACAGTCTAAAAACATTCCCAGGATGCAAATTGTGAATTGTGCTTGGAATTCCTATCTTTATTTTTGATGTAGCATTAATATATGAAGTGAACACAATCGCCAGTGAAATACTTTCTGCTAATCAATGTTGAATCAAACTGGTTAACTAAAGAACAGTGCTCCTGATTCTTTTTATGCTGCCAGATCACTAACTGCAGGTGTAAAAATCCTGCCTTAGAAGTGGGTATTTGAGAAGCAGCAGGTGGCTTACTTGCAGTATTCACTTCTGGATACAAGTTGTGCTAGTGGTTGACTACTAATTGCATCAGGAGAAATTACTCCCAGGACAAAGGTTTGCTTCTGAAGGACTAATGATTAAGGAGAATTTTTAAAATATATATAAATAACCTATTGAGTTCTGTTGTGAGAATGCTTGAATCATTTAAGTTTTTGTTTGTGCAACACAGTGTATTAGGAAAAAATGGGTGTTGCCCAAACACTTGTAAATAATAATAAGAAACACGCCTGTAAATGATGTGCAATAAAAACTGGAAAAGTTATATGTGCTTTATCCTCAAAAGCCAATTGACAGCTTGCAGGGCTGTCAATACTTTTATATTTTGAAAAGTCAAATTTTATTCTGTATCAATGTATGGCAGAATAAAGAATGTACATTTTGCACTCTTTAACTGTCATTAATGTTTCTAACACCTTAAGAGATTCCAGAGTTCTGCATCTAGTTCCCTAATTCATTCTCATTGTAAAATACATGTGAGATAGCCTGTATCAGTCAAAGGAGATCAGAATTGTGTGTGTGTGTAATCGATGAGTTAATTTAGAAATACTCCTTAAACGACCAGACAAGGATGAGTAAAGTCCAACAAAAAGTAGAATCCTTGTGTTTCATGTAGTTATTGAACAAGATAAATAAATGTTGTACTTGTCTTACAGGTAATTAAACTTCCGTGGCTAGGTGCTACATCCTAGGAAGAGCAAAACTGCACCTTTCCCTTTTGCTTTAATGAACCTTTTGCTTTAATGAAGGTCCCTGCCCTTATTCTACTCTGTCTCTGAAGGTTTAAGGAAACGGCAGCTTTTGTTTTTGAAATGGTAGATTCTCTAGATGCCTTGGTGTTGCAGCTGTTGGTGGGGATATTCTGGAAACCTGGTCAATATTTTCAGCCTCAAGAAGAGGTGGGCACTCAACTGTGTTATTGGCACTCTGCCTCTTATAGGTTGCTGAGGCACAGGATGGTTGTAGCATTAAGCAAGTCAACCCTCCACAATGACCTCCTATTTCTTTGCTTCCCTTCTCCCAAGTTGCATCCCTTCCCAATATTCACCAGTTTCCTGCCTGAGGAATCATACAGACCACTAAGGGAACCAGCTTACCTCAATCACATCATTTCAGTGTTCTCAAAAATTTCTTTTGCTTTATTATTATTCATTTCATTTCTGTATCACTTTATATTTTAAAGAAAAATATCTGGAAGTGGTTTACAACACATTAAAACAGGCATAGGCAAACTTGGCCCTCCACATGTTTTGGGACTACAACTCCCATCATCCCTGACCACTGGTCCTGTTGGCTAGGAATGATGGGAGTTGTATTCCCAAAACATCTGGAGGGCTGAGTTTGCCTACGCCTGCAAAACATCAAATAAAGCAAACCATAGTAAAACATTACTGAAGAAAGTAAAAAAAAAAGCCAGCATACATCCAAAGCATAATGAAACCAAAATATTAGAAGATTTCAAAATAAAATGTTACAAAGGAGGTTAACTACAGAATGTACATTTAACACAATGAAGTACATTTTTATTAAACATGTCAGAAGAAAACATTACTAAAGGAAGTGAAATATAAAAGGCACATTTGAAACAGTATAATTAATGAGAATAAAATATTGTCACAAGCATAGAACACATCTGGTGCTGTTGCTGTCAATCTTGCCAATGGTAGATCATGGTGAGTGGCGGTCATGGAAGCTCAGACTTCATGACCTGGGTCTGCACTAAGAAACAGCCAAGATAGTCTCCACAGTAGCCTCAGCTTTTTATCCCTCCCAGGAGGACTCCCAGCCAAGATGGCCTGTGGCCTCGTCAGAACTCTAGCTGAATGGTGCTGCTATGCTAATAAGAGGTACATTATGATTGCATAAATTATGCAGCATACTGTATATCCTGCACTGGGGAACAATATATCCAGTCGGCAGTTGCCTTGGATCAGAGCATCACTTTCCCCTTGTCACTTGCTTACAGCAACAGCAAGAGGACAACATACAGTTAACATTCCTGGCATCAGTTCTGTTTGATCAGTAGCTTGAATTACTGGCAGTCCAGTTTGCAGTGAACTACATCTAAACAGCAAAAAGAGAGGTAACGGTTTTGCTGGGCTCTTTAAACCCAATATGGCCTGCCCAGGTGTGTAACCTATGGACAAAGTGTCAGAGGGAAAACCATTTTCCAAGACTACTCAGTCAGTACAGCACAGGAGATCATATTCACCTCTCCTTTGGCTGGTCATTGTTTGTAGCCTAAGGCACACACCTTTTCCTTGCTTGTTTTTGTTCTCATAACCTCATCTAGGCAACATCATGTAGCCCCAGTTGGTTCAGCTCTACTAGCCTTTGATCTGCTTGTCCTGCACATTGTAAAAGTAAGTTACAATTAAAACAACCACCACCATCATATTCAAGGCTTCTAGGCCACGATCGGTTGAGCTACTGTTTTAGTCAGTTGCTGACATGAATTAATTGAAATAGCCATTACTAAAGAAAGAAAGGTGGGATGAAACAGGCACAACAAGCAATGTTTCTTAGGTTCCACCTTGGAATGTTTATGTAGCTGGCTGCTGTCCTAATGGCTCCAGCCATGACTCATTTGCTCTATTTGCCTTTTTTTACTATTACTTTGAGATGTCCTCTGCTCTGAGCATGAGCCCTCCTGTGTAGGAACAAGCCTTCTCATAAAGGGCTTAAGCACCTTCCAGAATATGCCACGTTACCCTTTTGCATGTTAAGATTTTCTCATGTCCTGTTAACACCTGCATTCATCTGAATAAATATGCTCACAAGGATAATAATCCAGAAAAAGTTGCAAATGTAAATAAAGCTTTCATTCTTTGCATGAAATCGCAGGCGATATCACAAATGAATTGTGCAAAACAATGCTAAAGTTGTGCTGCTGAGAAACTTGAACTCCTTTCTGTGGCAAAAGGCTGAACGCTTGGTCTTCTGGTTAAAATGCACTGTCGTATGGACTACAGATCATAAACTCATTCTTCATGAAAGCAAAGTTCCATGCAGTGCTTTTATGAACCTGGGATCCTGGTTGCCAGTAAATCCCTTTTCTCCTTTGTGGTTTGTGCTGAGATACCAAGAGCATGATAAATAGCAGGGGGATTGCTAAGTACTTCCGAGTTTCAAGTATAAGCTGATATTTACATACGCCAATTTAGAATACAAATATCACAGAAACAAATTAATTTCCAATCCACAAATTGCCCACAATAAAGTCTTAATTTGTGCCCCACTCTAGATCACCCTCAATCATTCACTTGACCTCAATTAATTTCCCAACAGATCCTGTTCCAGATCTCTTCAAGTACCACCAATCTTACTAGATAGTCCTCTTAATTTATTTCCTTGAATTAATTACTCACCTAGAAGCTCTTGAGGCACTCAGGGAAAAAGGGGGAGCCTGTGCCCAAGGACCCATCCCTAGCAACACTCCTGGTGACTGTGTCTTAAGAGCATGTTAAAAGTAGCTTTTCTCTTGCTGTTTGGGCCTCTTGAGAGCTGATGAAACAGTTTGAACACAACGTCCTCCCCATACCCAACACACAGCCCTTGCTATGTAATTGTAAGTTATGGAATGTTTCAGGTTTGCTACATGCACACTTACAGTACTAGTAGCAAAGATGTTGCATATGTATATTAGGAGCACTTTCACCTCTGAACTGCAACACTGGATTTACTGTGGTGATTATTCAGATTATTTGTGGGAGAGATGTTATGTATCAACCAGCCTCTGAATCTCCCACATGGACCACCAGATATTTTAGTCCTTGAAAAGAGAAAGGAAATAAGAGTGGTAGGGATTATCTGCAGTCTACACTTCTGAAATGTGTCAACTGTCCCAACAAACATGAGAACCTTTGCAATTTGAAAGCATCACAGAATGTGTTGCCTAGTCCTAGATTAGCTTTCTTAGTCTTAAAACTAAATAAATAACAGCTTGGTCGTCCCAGATTTCTCCCCAACTTCTGAGGCCAGTTGAAGTACTTGGAGGATGAAGACCCAACTGGCAAGTATATGTCATCCGCCGGATACTAAGCAAAGTGTTCAATGCACAGCGTAATTTTTACCCAGCATGAGAAGAGTAAAGGCTGTTAATAAAAAAAAGCCAAAGTTAACTGAAAACTTAAATAGCTTTAGAATGAAAAACACAAATGACCACAAGTGGGAAAGTGCATTGGCAGAAATAGAAAAGGAAAAGGCTGTAAAAAAAGACAACCCTGTCCAAAGGATTTCTGTTGCTTTAAGCAATGTGGCAAGGAGCTAGTAGGAAGGGGGAAAGGGAAAAGGAAAGGAAACATTCTTTTCCGAGTTATTTTTAAAAATATTCTAAACTTCCTGCCTTGAGATCTATGCTGATATGTTTGGAGTTACAATTTTGAAAAAGAAAAGAAATTCAGGTTTTGAAGGGTTTGCTTTGCTTTAACATAGCGGCATCTTCGCTATGTGGCAGATTTAGTGCCTAGTTTCTGAACATTTTAAATGTCCAGCTTAAAAATTCTTGGGACTGTTCAAAATGTTAATTGACTACTCCCTACTCTTAGAATTGTGATCTTTTTTATATTTTAAAAAAAATGCCACCGCCACCTATAATATAAAAAAGGTGGGAACCTGTGCTCTTGATGGAAATACACGAACCAGAAATTCCCACATCCAAATTGAATACATGTTGGGATTCAGTCTATTTCACATATTTTATGTGTGCACAGTCCCATTTGTGGTCCTGTTCTTGGCTTTGTGATTCAAAGGCCAAGTGCTTTTTTCACAGGGCTTTATGAAGGTGCAGATGGAGAGATGAGAAGCAGCCTCCAGGGCACAATCTCTCTCTCTCTTTTTTTGGCTGGGGAGCTTGCAGAGACAAATTGGGGAAAGAGCTAAGAGCATCGCCTGAACTGATCAGAGCCAGCAGGCCAAGCAAATTAGATTGGACGACAAATATCAACCTTTGCTGCTGGATGTGAGGAGTCCCCTGTGCTAAGTGAGTGACAGGCACAACAGCTAATGTGTTTATTCTCCCTGCCCAGCAATCATAGTCAAGCAGCAAAATAACAATGCTTGTCAAAAAGAGTCAATGATTTTCATGGCAAAAACATAACCCTTGTGAGCAACTGTGTGTATGTTGTTAATAGTAGATCACGCTGGAACTCCCTAACAATAAATTTCAGGTGCTAATGTTAATAAAAATTTGAGTACTGTAGATCTAGTTATCTTTTACAGAGAAAAGCAACCCTGTAACAACTCACATAGTTCTGCTATGGTATGTAAAAGGTACAGAAACAGACAAAAAGAGATTCCATGTGATGCAAGGAGGAGGCATGGAATTGGGTTGTAAAGGGGAAATTAGTTTATCATTTTATTTTTGTATGTGCAACATCTCTTGGGTCAAGCTGATCTGTTAAAATAAATACTCCCCTGTTTGAGGAGTGTATGAACTTTGAGCTGAAAGCTGGTGTATCATCATAGCAGCAAAAAAAGAAAAAAAAAATCTGTTGCACCAACCAGAATTACTCTGCTTCATTCCAATTCAGTTATATTTTACATTACAATGGGATTACTTGTTCAAATCCAGTATGACATTTTAAAAATGTTACCAGGCTGGAGCAAAACATTGTCCTATCCAAATGCAGCATTAGAACAAACTATTTTATTCATAAGTATGATTATTTGTGCCTGGCAACTATTATCCTGACTTAGTCCATTATCATAATTAAAGAATGCAACAGAAAACAAGCCCTTTGCACTCGTTTTACTGCTTATAAAGGCCAATGCTCAACATGGTCAAAACAGTACAGTAGTTTCTATGTGGACAAGCAGCTACAGAGAATCCTGAACATTTATATCTCTAGGGAGAGTTTGAGGAATATGATCATTGTGAAAATGATAATTGTGGATTTCTATATGGGTTGTTTTTTTTTCTGATCTAAAATTCCTGCAATATGAGAAGTAGAACTTAACTACCCCAGTATTCACATATCTCCAAATATTTTGATGTAATACTCAGTAGGTTAAGGTAACAGTGTACAAATTACATGTTTGGAAGAGGAAAAGCATTTAAATGTGTATTTTGAGATCATTTTTTTAAAAAAAAGATCAGTGCAGAAATAGAACAGAATTATGGGAGAAACATGTAAAAGTGTCATAGAGCAGAAATAGGTTTGTCTTCCCCTAGTTTGGAGGAGAGGTGCCACATATTGAACCTCGGATCTTAGATGTATTGAGGAAGGGTTCTCCAACAAACACAGGCACCAGCATGCCGGCCAGTACCCTCTGTGGCACTCACAAATGGTCTCAGTAATATCACTTCAGAAATCTACAAAGCACAAGAACCTTCTCTTTCCTGCTCAGCCGGTCTGCACTAGCTCAACCTGTTCGGCATTGAATGTGTACACTTAAACATGCACACAATTGGATGTCAGGGTTGGATGTGCACCCTCACATCTTTTCTCCTGCTCTGGATGGTAGGACTCGAGGCAATGGCTTCAAGTTACAAGAAAGGAGATTCCGACTAAACTTTCAGGGGAAAACATTTCTGACAGTAAGAGCTGTTCGCCAGTGGAACAGACTCCCACAAGAAGTACAGTGGTACCTCAGGTTAATTACTTAATTCGTTCCGGAGGTCCATTCTTAACCTGAAACTGTTCTTAACCTGAAGCACCACTTTAGCTAATGGGGCCTCCTGCTGCCGCCACGCCACCGGAGCACAATTTCTGTTTTCACCCTGAAGCAAAGTTCTTAACCCGAGGTAATATTTCTGGGTTAGCGGAGTCTGTAACCTGAAGCGTATGTAACCTGAAGCGTATGTAACCCAAGGTACTGGTGTAGTGGTCTCTCCTTTCTTGGAGGTTTTTTTTAGCAGAGGTTATCTGTCATGGATGCTTTAGCTGGGATTCCCACCCCCCACCCCCCAAGGTCCTTTCCAACTCTAAGATTCTTTGATTCTATGTTCTGAATAGATCAGAGGCACAAAATGTGGCAGTGACTAATGGCGGTGGCTCCCTCCTCCCTGACCATTGATGGGGCAGCTAATTGGAGGGGGCGTGCCCAAACCATTTTGCTCTCCTCTCTTTTAGCTCTAGCAGCCATTTTCTGTTATTCTACACTGCCCATGGCTGCCATTTTGTGATTGGCACCCTTAGCACCTGCTCAAAATTCCAAATGAGCCTACTAGCCTTCCAGTGTCAGCAACCCCTGAATTAAGTTTAAGTCTTCAGGAGTCTTTCCATGGACAGAAAGCCTCTTCTATGCATGAGAGCCCCCCCCCCCCCCGCCGCCACAAGTTAACATAAGAGTCTTGTGTTGTACAATTACTTCTGCTAATTATTGTGCAGCAGTTCTTGGAACAGCGATACCGTCGGCACGTCTTCCACTAGTATATCTCTGGATACATCCCACAAAGAGCTCTACCACTTAGCTATGTCCTTGCCCGTATTTTCTGTTTCCTGGGAACAAGTACAAAAGATCTGAGGAAAGCCAGAAATTTAGTGCTTTGGCCCATATACAATGAAAGCCCTATTGCTTTTCAAATGTGTTCCTGGTCATCCAAGCTTTCTGGAATGGAGCCATCTGCCTTCTTCCTATTCATAAGGAATAGCTATTTTCTTTCTTGGCACAATTTGGTGTAACCAACATAAAAGGCAGAGTAAGGGGCTAAGATAGGGCCTCTTCACTACACATTCCTTGTCCTACAACTTTTATTTTCTACCTCAGGCCTGCAAAACTTGTATGCCATGAAGCCTGACGCAGCCCACCAGATACAAATCATAGCCTGAGACGTCTCACACAGGCAGGCCAGCGATGGTGGGAAGTTTGTCAAGCCTGTTAAGTTTCCATGCCTGCCTAGTAGATCACACATTTTTCAGGCTTATCGTACACCCTTTCCTTTGCCCTGCATTTTTTGCAAATCCCATTCCCCAGTGCTTCCCTTCCTTTAGGTTGCAAAGAGGATGATTATTAACACAACTTCTGAATGAGAAAAGATCCAAAAGGCACAAATGAGCAGCGACTAATCCTCCTAAGTGGCTTTCTTAACTGTGATCTGGGTGTCACTTCCAATAAACCAGATGTCTTCTGCTTCTAGAAATGGTGACCTGCGCACCTCAGATTCTTGCCAAGCCTCTGAGGGAACTTGCCGCACTGCTGAAAGTCTTTTTAGAGCCCCTCATTACAAAGGCCTTTGTGGAAAAAGCACTGCTTTCTGCTGTGCAATGCCGAACATACTAATAAGATAAGTGTTTCATGTACAAAAGTCAACAAACATTCAAAAGCAAAATAGACACACACACCCCTTTCACTGGCCTCTTGTCTTTTTATTTGGTCTCTGCTGGGTGTTTTCATCAAAGAACACATTTGAATGAAAAACTCCCTCAGCTTTGGATTCTGTTCATCAAAGTGCATTTTGCTACAGGAAATTAGAATTTCTCAGGAAATTATAACTCTTATATAGCCTTAATATGAGGAGGACTGAGGACCCCCCTGAGGGGACAGTGGTCAGCTGTGCTCCTGATCCTTCTATTGACCATGTGTACTGAGGGGCTTTTCCTTTCCACTTCTGCATGTGGGATTCCACATGTTATTTGTAGGATCAAGATGTGTTACTACACATTAGTAAGGACATGATAATTTGCACACACACACCCTTTTAAGGATGTCCCTTGTGATGCTGCTGCAGTTGTTCAGAAACATACTCTTGCCAAGGTCTGGACAGTTGACAAGGGATGTGCTTGGCAGGGCCATGGCATGGGTGACAGGATGATAAAACTGGCTCTTTGGAAATGAGGTTGGCATTTAACTTCTTAGTGGTGCTCTAAACTATCTTTATAAACCAAATTCTCGCTAAATTCTAAAATACTGATACATTATGTCTCCATATTGTTTGAGGTAACTTATGTGGAACCTGCAAATTGAGGGGCTGATTTCGAGATCTAAGGACAGCAAAGGGTGGCTATTGCAGTCTGGCCCTGTCAGATGTTTATCTATGCAAACACACTTTTAGAAATGAACTGAGAGTTAGGGCAGCTGCTTTTAAAACCGAGTATACTCATGACTAAGTAAATTTATAGTTGGTAGGAGTTACTGAGTGCAGGATTCTTGCTCTCAAGCCATTGTTACAAGCATTCTGAATTACAGGGCTCATCTAGACTTCCTTTCGTGCCATGCTTTTGAGACACAGGTCCGCACTTTAAAGCTCTGTCTCCAAACAGCTGTTTTCGTGTCCTGGCACTTTCCCTGGGAAAACCCCCATTTTACTGCTGAATCAGAGCAAATGGGAGAAAATGCAGACCAGTGCCTAGAAATGCAGCACAAAATGAAGTCTGGATGACCCACAGCCTCTGCCAACCTGATGGACTACAACTCCCAGTCAACACAGCTGTTATAATCCAAAACATCTGGAGGGTGCCAGGTTGGTAAAGGAAGATGACAGACACAACCTTGATCCCCGTTTGGAAGCTGTGAAACTACAGATGACTAAAGGAGAGAGTGCCTGCTTTACTGAGGCCCAAGGAATCTCAAGGGTCAGGCCTGAAATCTATTCCTGGCAATGCAATCTCTCCTTTCACAGCTCCCTTGCCACTCTGCTTCTGCTTCCTTCAGATACACGGAGGTTCACTGATCACATGGATTACCTTGGCTAAACGCTATGCTGCAAATAGTTTCTTGGGTCATTACATAAGCCCGTAACCCCCCTGCTGGTTAATATATTGTAAACAACAATTTGATGTGCTAAAAGTTTTGTAATTGGGACACCATCTACCGGAAATGACTAAAAGGTATTAGCATTAGCACCATTACTCTGTACGCAGTTGAGAATTAGCTTTTTCCTCATTCTGCCTGGAGATGAGTTCTCTGCCGCTTGCAAGTGTGCATATTTTGGTCCTGAATGGAAATTAGTCCAATAAAAGTGTTCGGTTTACTCATTTTGAGTCGCTCACCTAAATGGAGCGAGTATAATGAGATCAGTAAGGACTCTTACTATTGATTTTTCTATACCTGAGGATACATGCTTGTCTACTGACATAGGCAAAGCAACAGTGAGTTTCCCATTTGCTGAATGAGGGATTAGCCAACTACTGCACCTCTCCACCCAGTGCTGGGTCTTTTTGGAGCCACGTTGGCCCAGTAATTGTAAACCACCCCGACCCGGAAATCCAGGCCCTATAGTTGACTACATCATTCATGGGGACAGGGTGGGTCTACCTTCTGGCATTGCCCAGTTGATGGTGCTGCTTCTCTCAGCATGAAAACACCTCCAGAGTGGGCAGAGCAGATTCTACAAGCCTTGATGCTCTTAGCCACTGGACACTGTTCTCACAGGAATGGTTGTATGTGGGGGATTTGAGAGAACAATACCTTCACCCAAGAGCAGATGTTTTTCCTGCCGTGGTTGATGCTGATGCTGTTGCTTCGTTCCAAGGCCAGCAGCAACCTTCCAGATAAGTTCCCAGAAAGTAGCTGTAACTCAGCCAAACTAAGATAAGGGCACAATTATCCATTGCTCACCAGATACAAGCAAGAAAATAAGACTAAACAATTACCTTGGGAAATACATTCATCCTGCTTTTTTATAATGTTTTATTAGCACATTCCATTCAGTAGCAGCCAAGAAGGAGAATATAACCCATTATTAAGCCATCAACAACACACCAAGCAGGGCAGATGTTCCAGACCTTAATGTTCTCCCACACCTGTGTTTCAACCTGGAAGAGGTGAGATGGCAATACTGGAGTCCCTTTTCCACAGACCAAGAGCACCTAGATGTTCCTGCTGCTCCTGACTGTTTTGGGTTTCTGTTTTTGTCCACAATAAACACGAGAATTTACACAAACCATTAAAAGTTCCTATTAATTGAGGTCTATTTTGTTGCAGACTGATTTCCAGTGCAATCTCAATTATCCATATTCCGTTTTACCTTCCAGGTAACTCAGAAAAGCACAGAGCTTCCCCCTTTATCCTTATACAACAACCCTGCAAGGAGGGCCAGTTAGGCTGAAACCGAGTGTCTAGCTGAAGGTCCTGCAATGCATTTTATGACTGAGAATGAGAATTTTAATCCATCTCTCTCTCTGGTTATCATGCCAACACTCCAGTCACTGTTGTTGGCATCTGGCTGTCTCAGGAGACAATGGAGGAGTGTGCCTTTGGGGGTGAGGTCAAGCTGTTGGACGGTTGCAGCACCTGCTGTGGCTGTACAGACTGATGTGGGAGAAACATGTTTTGTTGCAGCTGTGGCAGATGCAGGCGCCCAGTTGTGCTGCTGCAGATGCACCCTGGCGTTTCCTCTCTCAGCGCTCCTCCCAGCCACTATCCACACTTAGCTTTCCTCCATGCTTTGCAGGCATGGTCCATGCCTTAAAGCTCCATGTCTGAACATTCTGGAGCTTTCCTCACAAAAACCCACTCTTTATGGCAATCCTGGAAACATGGGGAAAAGTTTAGTGTGCATAAGCCCTATGTTGACTCTCTGTGGGTTCCTTCTCTTCATTTCAGTGTCCAGGAGCTGAGAAGCATAAATCACTACTTTTCTCAAAATGCATCCTGCACGATTTGTTCATTCAAATCGTTTTCTTGAGAGAAGAATGTTCACATGAATATGTAATCATTGATCTCTCCATGCAATCAGGCTGCCTTTTGATAGGGCAGCTTGTAGGCTAGATGGGGAGAACCCTGACTGCACAGGGGGGATTGCTGACTTGATTCTCTCCACTAATCCTGCACATGCACACCAGGATCATGGACCCTCCAGAAAGACGTGAGGTTGGCTACAGCAAGATGCAGCAGGAGGGGAAACAATTGAAATAGGAAGCGGGGGCTGTCTTGCGTGGAATGGCCTAGGTCATTCATCAGGAGGCAAAAGACCTTGAGTCATCCCTGTACTTAGGTCAAACATGACATTCATTCCCCACATAGCTTAGATGTGTTGTGCTGGAAGCTATTTATGTATTAACTGAGAGCCAGTGTGGAGCAGTGGTTAGTGTTGGGCTAGGACCTGGGAGACCATGAAGGACGTTCTTTGAGTGACCTTGGGCCAATCACCGTCTCTTCAACCTAACCTACCATGGTTGCGAGGACACCATGTGGAGGAAGGGAACCAAGTAGCCACCTTAAGCACCACAGAGGAAAGCTGGGATATAAATAAACGTGTGTATTGAAAGAAGGACCAAGATGAAGACCCTTTTGTCCATCTCTCTAGTTTGGGAGAGTCAAATGTGCCAGATTTGGGGGAGAATTCAGTGAGCCAACTAGCAAGTGTTTCATTTTCACCTCCTCAATGAGATCTAATTATGAAGGATTTAGTGTCTATTATTCCCCAAGAGGCTGTGTTCACACTTCAGCTAAGCACGGGTGGTGGCTCCACTCTAGCGTAAGCCACAAGTGCAAAAGACTTCACTAATAGAACTTCTGTTATGTCTGGCCATCAGGGAGAAGCTAACTATAGGGAAGGCACCATAAACTGTGAAATGAAAACGGCTCCTTTCCCTATGATAAGAGGAAGCTAGCATTGAACCTATTACTCAGATTATAGTGAATCTGAATTGCTTTCCCCTTGAGCTGCTACAGAGATAGATCAGTCGGATTAAAATCCTCTCTCTTATGTAAAACAACTTAACTGGAATAGATAAAAACGTAATATATTTTTGAAGACTTGTATGTTTCCTCGAGTCTGGATAATAATAAGTCCTTGACTTACAAATGTCTCCTTGATTGTTTAATGAATTATTTTCTCCTCCTTAGATGGCTTCTGACTGGAATGTACTAATAAAACGTAAAAAAGTGGGATACATGTTTTTCCTGAAGTAGTTCTAGAAGAATGATTTATTTGAATAATAAATTTATGGTATTATTTTCTTTCTGGTGTCTGGTGAGCAATTGATTATTGTGTCCAATCTATATACTATTATTTTCTTTAGACCTCGATATCCTCCTGAACATTAAGATACATTGTCTGCACAGTTGTAAATCTAAAAGTATTTATAGGTACCAGTAGAAATAATAATAGAAAATTTACTTTTATGATTGAAAAGAGAAAGAACGGCACCCAAAACCACAAGGTAGATCACGTAGAAGCCGGGTTTTGTGTGTGTAGCTGATGCAGATGCTCGTACAGATGTGTAACTGGAGATGCTCATCATCTGGAGTCCATTGAATTGGCTGGATGCCTCTTTAGATGTGGATGGGAATGTCAATCTATATTTAGGAATAAATTTAAAAAATTGTCCAGTAGCACCTTAGAGACCAACTAGTTTGTTCTGGGTATAAGCTTTCGTGTGCATGCACACTTATTCAGATACATCCCCCCCCCCGACTGTGTCAGACCGACACGGCTACCTACCTGAATCTATATTTAGGAGTTACTATAGTATCCTGAGGGCCCCCTTCCTGCCACTCACCACCTGGCCTAGGGCGGGGCCTGAGAGGCTCCATAAAGGACTGCTTCCGCTGCTGCTGCTGGGCAGAGAGGGCTCCGTTTGTTGTTGTTGTTGTTTTAAAAAAACACTGGTTTTTTTTACCTATGTCATTTTAAACTGTGATATTAATGCTTTATCCTTCGTTTTAGATTTTGATTTATGTGGAAATTGTGTTCCATTTGGTTGTGTATTTTTTTTGATGTGGTTCATTTATTGTGTATGACTTTTGTAATTATGTAAATCTTGTCATGTTGCAAGCCGCCTTGAGCATTGTTTTTAACTGTGGAAAGGCGGCATAAAATAAAATGATGATGATGATGGTGCTCCTAGAGTGCAATAGCTTTTTGTTTGTTTGGGGAAGATAATTAGGCTATTTCACAAAACATTCTGAGAGGTCTAAATGGAACAATTCCATCTGGGCCACCACACCAAATGAAAAGCCCGTGAAGAGTCTGGGAGATTCTATCTTTCATCATATTTCTGGCATGGAATTTAAATGATCCAGGCATGGACCCTGCTAGTGTTCTAGTTCAGCTTTCTAGTTCAATTGGCTGGGGCTGATGTAAGTTGTAATCTGAAACAACTGGAGAGCACCAGGTTGGGGTAGGCTGGACTATATTAAAATGACGTCAGTGTAGAATTAGGATGCTTCACCAGAAATGCACTCCCAGATTGAATCCTGTGGTTTGTCTGTTGTTCTGGCAAAAAAGCAAGCAATTGCTAGTTGGTTATAGCATGGTGATGATAATGCTAAGGTTGCAGGTTTGATCCCCGTATGAGACAACGGCGTCTTCCTGCATTGCAGCGGATTGGACTACATGATCCTCAGGGTCCCTTCCAACTCTACAATTCTATGATTCTAAGTGGGAAATTTCATCAAAAAATCACATTTGTCAACTATGGTCATGTTTGGTACATCTGAAGAGACCCTTCCAAGCTCCAGTTAGATTTTGCTTCCTAGGTATCATCTTCAGACTGAATTAGGAGCGTAGGGAGTCAATATGTGGCCGTGTCCAAATATTCATCACCTGTAACCATTGCTATATGAATTAACTGCTTTCAGACAGCAAATTACTCTGACAAAGATTATTGGATGGCATAGTTAGACTTGTATTACATTATGTATTATATGGAGCACCTTCACTGATAGACACTGGACCTCTTGACTACTTAAACAAAATGCTGGCAAGATTTAGGCATAATCTTATGTATGCCCATTGCTCATTCTTTCAAGCAATTCCCCTACCTGTCAACATCTATTATTTTGTGATGGTTGAATTTCAGCCAGTTCATTCCCATTTACGTCTCTGAGTCCATGGGAAATCAAAGAGGCTGCTAAGTCCAGGTGTGATTTAGTCTTGTGTATCTGCTGCCCATTCACACTTCATTTCCTGTTGCCTTCCTATCTCCACTAGTATCCATGTATGTCTAGTAATGAGATGGAGTCCTGCAGGGCTCCAGCGCAAGAGGAAAGCGGTTGCTAGGACTAAAAAAAAATTGGAGGGTGGAAATAATTCTGCTTTATAATTTGACATTTTGGGGTGCAGAAGTTCAAATTTTGAAGTTCCGAATTCAAAATTTAGATTTGATTTAGATATTGTGCCAGTTCAGATCCATCTGTTCCCTAAATTTTATTTGTCAAGGCTGCTTCCCAGCACCAACCCAAATTTGGTGTCTGTGCAAAAGAATCATTCTTCTTTGATGTATTTCACATCCTCAGCTCTTCCTCTGTGGGGCTCAGATTGGCCTACGTTTGGTTTTTAGGAGGGCTGTAATCCAAGCAACATAGAGGACCAGAGCTGCTTAGCTTCACTGCTTCACAGTGGTGTCCAAACTTTTTTCAAAGAGGGCCAGATTTACTGAAGTGAAGGGCTGTGAGGGCCAGCCAAAGGGCCAACCAAAGTTGTTAACCTTTTCTTAGGATTGAAGTTGTTGAGGATTTTACCCCAGGAAATAAACTGCCACAGGGGCCGGATTTAGCCGACTGGCAGGCCGGATTGGACCCCCAAGACGGACTTTGGACATGCCTGCTTCAAATGATTGTGGGAACTGGTTATTTTGAAAGAAAGGAGTGAATTCACTGAAAGTCCTCCATTATCTGAAGTGTTCAGACTGCCACACACCAGGATTGCCATGACACTCATGTGCTATTGGTTCTTCTGTATTCAAGCATAGGGTTTCCATAATCTGACCTGCAAATGGAATTCTGGAGAAGGGCTATATTTTGCCAATAAATCATCTGAAACTCTTTTGATTTAGCTGCCCTTTTCTTCCATCTCACCACCACATAGGAAGCTGCCTTAGAACTTTGCTCCATCTAGCTCAACACCTGCACTGACTGGCAGAAGCCCCTCTGGGTTTCCAGCATGAATCTTTCCCAGCTTTGCCTTGATATTTCAGCAGCTGAACATGGGCCGTCTGTTCTTTCCCAGGGAGCTCTGAAGCAAGGCTTCTAAGCACCATCCTACTTCCCAAGCATCTGCTCCTGTATTGCTGTCTCACATTCCCCAGAGGAATTTCTGATGTTTGCTTTTATATTTGTAAGCTGCTTCAGAAAACTTCTTTATGGAGAGGAAAGCAGGGTACGTTTTTTAAAAAAACCAATAGCACCTGCATAGCGTTTGGGGACTTAGTAGCTAGTATGGTTCAGTGTGTTAACTGTCGCCTTCTTTATCTGGGACCCCCCTGCTGTCTAATGAGAGAAATGTTATACTTCGTCACAATGACTCTGCCAGTGCATTGTCGTTTTGTGTCGGGCAACTCTTGCCTGTATTATTTCCAAATTCCTTTTAGCCCTGCATGCCTATGATTTAAATTCAAAGGGCTCCTCAGGCAGCTGGTATGTTTGAATAAACAGAACGAACGCAGATGAGTTACTGAGCTGTAAGGTGAGATAGCAAACCCTGCTAGTCTGTTGTTTTGCACTAACTTCTAACCTAAACTACTTTAGCACACTGAAAATACAAGCCTAATCACACTTATTAGAGAGTAAGACCAACTGAGCTCAGTGGGGCTTATTTCTGAGTACATGTGTCTGAATCTGCACTATTAATCCTTGCAAATTACTGTTGCTTAAATTGTATCCCTAGACTTATATTTCACCACTATTTCCCACTCAGGCTCCAATCTACTAAATTTAATATTTGATCACTGGAAAGAGCCTAGATTCTCTGTCTAATTTTTTCGAATGAGAATACTCTTTGTGGGCCATGATCCTTGCCTGAAGGGGGAGAGGACGGTGCTTGCTCTGAATTATGTGTTTCCTCCTTCCTCCCCAATCCATTGCCCTTTTGTGTTGTGCCTTTTTAAGATGTAAGCCTGAGGGCAGGGACTCTCTTGGTTGTAGTAAACCAAGTTGGGAGATTTGCACCACCCCCGAAAAGTAAGGTGCACATTCTGCAAATAAATAAGATTCACAGAATCAGCTATCTGAGGCAGCTCCCTCGCTTTGCCTGAGGGCAGAGCCAGTCCTAATATTTCCACTTCTAGACATGCACTGAGTTCTGCCTCAGATTCAGAGTGCTTTCTTCCAAGGCCCTACCCAGGGACCATAATTTCTAAGTTTGTTCACATGTTACACTGAACGCAGGTACAAACTACCTCTACACATAAGCGTTTGTGTGAAAGAACATACACTTGTTGGTTTATACTGCTCAACTATTGTGTACAGAGGTACATACGCTGTACACTTGTTGAACAGTACATGTCAGTAACCGTACAAGCTAAACTATTTGTGTATTCAGACTCAACACCCATTGAATGGAATGTGTGACCTCTCCTTTTTTGCTTTTAAAAAGATGGCAACCCTGTTTAGGTAACAAAGCTCCATTGGAAAGGCAGAGCTCACATAAAAACCATTCTTGGCATATTAAATCTGTCAAACTTTCCACTGTGGTTTGTATTACTCTGTCAGGAATGGGGACATTGGCTGACAAATCAAAACCAAATCTAGGTGTGAAAATCTAGTGATGATTGAATTTGATAATTTGCCCCTCTAAAAATAATAATAATCCTTTTTTGGTTCCATAAACACATTGACTACATAATCTATGTATATGTAATAATACATAGTTGTTATTTTGGTCTATAAAGTTAAGTGTATGTTCTCCCATTTGTACCCAGGGGAGGGAGGGAAATCAATTCTGGTGTAATTAGAATTCAGACCACTGGTATAGTTTTACAAAGGTCATTTTAGACTGGAGTGAGATTGAGAGTGTTGTTGTTAATCGAACAGAGGATATTTAGTCAGTCTCTTTAACAATAAATGGAGAGAGCAAACAAAATTAAGCCCGCTATCACTGCAGCCACTCAGATGTGCCTTAAAAACTACCTTTACTTTGTTTAATATGACTTCAGTGGAGCAGATTGCCCTCTCCAGCGTTACTTGATCTGTGTAATAGGAAGCAGTGTTACAATACAAACCTGAGGGACTCTGTTCCATATAAATGCACTGCAGTTGATAGCCATGGAACTTCAGCTACAAATATTTCATTTCATTTTACTTTTAATTTGTATGCCCCTTTCTATATGACTGATTTAGTACAAAAAGTTTGTGATAAAAACATAACTTTCAGATAACAACAATATTCAATAATTCATTGGAATATTATAGTAGACAATAAGATCAAATATCAGCAAATAAAGTGCTTAACCCAAGTTCCTAAGCTCCATGCACTTCTCTTATTCAGTGGCACAAGAATGTCTTTATAATATTCTTTTCTTCTCTTCTCCTGCAACTGCTGTACCACAACACTGCACATAAACTACTAAAAGTACAACCTTTCCTATATATGCCCACTCAGTCCCACTGATTTCAATGCCACTTAATCCCAGGATTGTAGCCTTAAAGACATATCAACTTCCTTTGCTAATGTTCACCACAAACCAATTTCTCTGGCCTCCCCACATTTTATTCATGCATTCATGGTTTATATTCCTTGCCTTTTTAAGAAAACAATTTTGCAAGGCCATCTACAGGCATGCTGGTCATCGGATATTATTCTTCCCCATTCCACTGAGATACCTATATAGTTTATATAAGTATAAACTAGCATATACCAATTTTATGCAAGTCCCACCCTCCCCCCTGATTTTGGTGGTATATTTCATCTCTCTTTTTTGGTGAGATATAAGTAGCTACTTTATTGGTATCCTTAGTTTGTATGGTTTTGCCATCTGAGAAGTGTGGTTGGGACTATATTCAATTAGGGTGCATTCAAATATATGTAATAGGAGCTGCTTCACTATAGAAGCATATACATCATGTTCGTGTCACATATACTGAATCCTCTCTGGGATCAAGATCAATATCTGGCTGGTGATTGATCAAACATGCATATATTTTTTTTAATGTTAAAAGGCAGGCATGGGGAAAGACAAGAGAAATGAGATGGAGGGAGGAGAAGCTGGGCTCATTCAACAGAAGGGAAAAGCAGCGACTGACTTCTATTAGTTACTCTGGGACTTCTGAGAAGAAACTTCAATGGGAGCAAGAACATAGCTGTTCTTTGGTAACGTATAACTAGCCTTGACCAAGCTAAAACTAGTCTTGATCTCTTATTTTAAATTATAAATCTTTTCTGTTTTAAACTCAGCTCCCTATTTCTTAACTGCTAACATAATCTTCGAAACATTTTAAGAACAATTAATTGAAGTTGGTTGCTTTTTTAAAAAAAGAAAAGCTAGGAATCATCTCTCCACGTTAAGTTTATTTTCCTATTGTAATCTTATTATACCTTTCACTTGCTTGATGCGTTTAAGATTAACTTTCATTTATAAGAGGTTTATTTAGCATATTAATCCATCCCTTTCAATTTGTAACCATTGTTCTTGCAATGTGATTTTGTAATATTCATGCTTTGAAGACTGAGAAAACAACGTTATTCTTTTCAACTGGTCTGGTTTATGACTGATAACACACTTAGACCTTTGATCACTGGAAAGTAGGTACAGGCCTGAGGGCCAAACCGCACACAACACAGAGATCTGTGTCATTTCAACAACACTCTTTAAAAACAAAGAGCAGCTAACAGGGGCTGTATGTCTGCGAATGGAGGAAAGGCACAACTTTTTGCTAACAATCGCCTTTCCTCCACTCCTTTTTATTTATTTATTTGAGTTTCTGATACAATTCCATATCAAAGAAATGAACGGAAACAATGCAAACGACACACAAAACTCCCCTCTGAAATAGAAATTAAATAACAATTTTAGGATATAAAAAAATAAACAGAAAACCAGAAATCATTTCTCCACCGTCTTCTTATCCTCTCTTTCCATGGTTCCTTTTGTCTCTTTTTCTCGTGTTTTCTTCATTCACCCAGTCTGTCACAACTTCTTATATACACTTTAGTTTTTTCTTACACTGCTCAAAATCTTACCATCTTGCTAGGTTAATTGTTTGTTTATAATACTTTTTCATATATCCAATAAAAATATATATATATAACCAGTCCTCCTTATATTTTTCAGCATTTTGATTTCTTATTCTAGTGGTCATCCCTGCTAACTCTGCATATTCTAACCATTTACTATGACATTCTTCTTTTGTTGGTACCTTATCTGTTTTCCATTTTGGGGCTAGTAATATACGTGCAGCATATAGGAACAAATTTCTCTTTTTTTGTCACTTCTGTTGTTATTAACCCCAGCAACAATGCTTCTAGGGTTTTAGAGAAGGATTTCTAAAACATTTTTTTAATTAAGCTACACAATCACCACATGTGATAAAAGGATCCCTCTGCTATCTTACATTTCCAGCAATTGCCCTTTTTTGCTAGTGTATTTGGTGTCAGATACCACCTATGCAGCAACTTCATAAAGTTTTCTCTTAGTGTGTAGCATGCTGTAAACTATATGTTTACTTTCTACAGTTGTTCCCATAGTGCAAAATCAGTATTGTGCCCCACATCCCTAGCCCAATTTATCATTTAAGATTCAACCATTTCCTCCATTGTGTCCCACTCAAGTAATAAGTTTTACATTTTTTAAAAATAATATTTTGACCCTGGATCCTGATACCACTTTTTCAAACTGCGAACTCTGTTCTGCAAATCCATATTTTTTGTCTAACTTAAAAGTTGGGGGGAGTTTATAGTAACTTAACTAATCTGTCCCGTGATTGTTTACCTCTCCATACTCTTCAATTTATCGTCCTCTCTGGTGACAGTTAGCAAGTCTCTATACATTGGTACCTCAGGTTACAGACGCTTCAGGTTACAGATGCTTCAGGTTACAGACTCCGCTAACCCAGAAATAGTACCTTGGGTTAAGAACTTTGCTTCAGGATGAGAACAGAAATCGTGCGGTGGTGGTGCGGCGGCAGCGGGAGGCCCCATTAGCTAAAGTGGTACCTCAGGTTAAGAACAGTTTCAGGTTAAGAATGGACCTCCAGAATGAATTAAGTTCTTAACCCCAGGTACCACTGTATGCACTCCAGTTTGTCTCTGTGTTAATTTTTTCCTTGTCAGAGCTTCCACTGGTGACAACCACATTGGTGTTTTTCTAGTGGGTTTTCCAGGGTCAAGAGAACATCATCGGCATTTGCTTTTAACTTGTAATTTTGTTGACCCACTCTTATGCCCCTTATTTTGTCATTATTCCTTATTTTTTGTGCCAATACCTCCAAAATAAAAATAAACAATAACGGAGACAATGGGCATCCTTGTCTGGTTCCTTTCATAACCCTGCACCCATCAAAGCCCACATAGTATTGTTTACAATAATATTTGCTCATTGTGTGGTGTATATTGCTTCTCTGGCCTTTAAAAAGGTTCCCCTCAGGTCCATTTTCCTCAAAACTCTTTTCATAAATAGCCAAGACACGTTGTCAAATGCTTCCTCCACGTCTAGAAACATCAATGCTGCCTCTTTTTTGTTATGCATTTCTAAGTATTCTATTATGTTGATTATATTTCTGACATTGTCTTTTAACTGTCTTCCGGAAGAAGCCTGCTTGGTCCTTATGTATTAAATCGCTCATAATTTTTTTGAGTCCGTTTGCTAATATTGCTACGAATAATTTATAATCACAGTTTAGTTGTGAAATCGGGTGGAAGTTTTTAGGGTTTGTCCTTATGTTGTTTAGGTATCAAGGTGATATAGGCCTCCTTCTGGTACTTGTTTCTGGTACTGTCCTATTTCTAACACTTTATTCATAATGTCTTTTAGGTGGGGGCCTAACACATCCTGATTTTTTTTTTTTTGTAGTATCCCACCAAGAGCCGATCTGGACATGGGGCTTTCCCAGATTTTCCCTTACTTACTGCCTAGTATATTTCCATCATTGAGATCAGCATATTTAGTTCTGCACTTTCTCTCAAGATACTACTCAATTTACTTTCCTCTATATACTTCTCTATTAGTTTGAGATCTTCTTTCTCTTTTTTATACAAATCTGTGTAAAACCTCAAAAATCCCTGTCTTATTTCTTTTGGGTTATCTATGTGTACTCTATCATTTATCAATTCATTAAATACTCTTTGCCTACTCTCTCTTTTTAAGTTGCAAAGCCAGCAACTTCCCTGATTTATTTGCAAATTCAAAATTCCTTTGTTTTATTATCTTAATTTTTCTTTTTATCCACTCCTGATTGTACAGCCTCTACCAGCTATGTTTTAGTTTTAAAAAGTAGTGGGGAAGTCACACAGAAGTCTGTGCGGCATGTTCTTTAGCCTGTAGAAAGTAGAGGCCAAGACATTGTCATTGTCCCAGTGTTCACAGAGGACAGAGCAAGACGTTGTGAGTGTGTATAGAAACTAGACTACTAAACAAAGGCAAAAAATAGATTCATTGCTCCACTTGCTTTTGCCAGTGGCAGACTTTGGTCTTTCAAATTTTGGGGGTGCCCTGTGCGACACCAAAATTTGGTGCCCCTGCCTCTTGTCTTCTGTTCTAAGTCATTGTTGTGGTGCCTCCTGTGACATCCTCTCAGCTCAGCACCCAGTGTGGACAAACAGGTTGCACTCCCCTAAACCTGTCTCTGCTTTTGCCCCTGACCTCATCCATCACTGAGATGTGGCCTTCAGAAAGTTGGCTAGAGTGAAGGCTGCCATTGGATGGAAAATATATTCCCCAGTCAGCCCTGATTCCCCACTTCGCTTGCCCTTTTAACCTCACATTTTGCATCAGATGAAATAACACAGGCACAGACCCAAGCACACACACACACGGTCAAATCTTGAAAATGTTTTCCCATACACTCCAACATTCTCCGATGAAAATAGGGACATCCTAATGAAAAGTGGGACATTCCAGGATCAAATCAGAAACCAGGATGGCTTCTCTAAATCAAGGACGTCCCTGGAAAATAGGGACCCTTGGAGGGTCTGTTTTCTTCTTTCTAGTTCTGCATGACAACAAGCCCCCAAGCTTTGCCTTTCCTTGGCCTTCTCTGCTCTCCCAAGTTAGTGCTTGAAATATCCTAAAGCCTTAACCTTCTGGTGGGATTTCAAACACTTATCTAGAAACAAAAGAGCCTTAGCATTTTGTTTGAAAACCGCCACAATTTGAACAACACATTACAAACCAACAACAAACCAACAGCTGACCAATTGCTTGCAGAAAGCAAATAAAGAAACAAAGACTTTCTCTTCTGCTCCAGCCAGTGCTCACTGCTGTTGACCATGTGGTGCTTTTCTTTCTTTTTTTAATAAAAGAAATGGCTTGCTCTAGACTGCATTAGAGCTAAATTATCATTTATGTTTGTCAGAGGGGTTGCTAATGTGTAATGAGATTTTAGAGTTAATGTTTTGTACAAAGCACTTAGCTGAGCTGGGATGAAATTGGTTTAGGATTTTGATGTGGTGTTTTAATTAAAGATAGTTTCCAATCAGGGTCGCGCAAACGGCTTGTCAGGAGATTTTGTTCCCATCGGCTAATACACCAATGTAATCCCAGTCTTGCTGTGTGCATTTGGATTCCACTGAGGGAATTAGAGAAGCTTTGTGGAAAGAGGACTGCTCTTTTCTGGTGACACCTTGTCAAGGAGGCTGGCCATTCAATGGTAGGATGTAGATATGGAGACTAAAACATGGGTGCGGATATAACTGTTTAACACCAGAGTTTGCTTCTTTTCAAGTGAAACAAAGCTTTCCAACTCAACTGTACTGCACAGGGCCTTGCTTATCACAGGAGTTGTGTTACTGGACAATTTCCTACAGTAACAGAGACTTGCGGCACCCATTTTTAAAATCCCAAATCTTTTCCACATTTTTTGTGGGACCATGTGACATTCCACCCACATTTAGCTTCTGTTTACTGAACAAACCGGCCAGCTTTACTCTTGCAACCTCAATCTCCAAATACAACCCCATCAAATGCCTTTCTTGGGGGCCTGTTCTCCCAGTCGCTTTCCACAGTATCTTTGTAAAGCAGGCATGAGAACTGGCCCGAAAGATCTTTAGGTAGGCAACTCCCTTGAGCGTCTCCATTTAGGCTCTAGACAGCAATGACAGCCTGCACAATCTGTGTATGTATCCTTCTTATGCAAGAGAAAAGGTCAAGGGGAACAGCATAGAGGGCGGATGCTGTGTGCATGCAACATGCTTTCCTGTTATTGAAAAGGCAGAGCTGTGGATCATGTTTTGTATCTCTCTGTGAGTCTTTAACTCATTGAACAGATGGCCACTGAGGAGGAAGCTTGCTAGAATTTCTTTCCTCAGGTTTCAAAGGTGATGGGTTGTATTTGGCCAGTCTCCTGTCTGTCTTACAGATCAGGGTAGGAAGCTAGTGGTGCTGTCAGGGGAGGATTTTGGGGCAGAGGTCTAGGGTCCCACTCAGCAGAATTAACAGGCAGGGCTCCAGATGGAGCAAAGCTGGCTTGCCACATTTTGAATAAACTTTATCATTTAAAGATACCCCCCTCACAAAGTCTAGATTTATCTAAAAGCACCATTGTAGGAAGTGATCCAGCAGCTGTTCACTTTTCAGCCAAGCAGCTAATGTTCCTCTCAGCCAAATATGGGGGAGAAATTCCTTGCCTTTAAATTCACATTTAAAGGAAACCTACCCAATTCATACATTCTAAAACCATATGTGGACCACAATGCCTGCATCTACCGAAATTTTCATATCTCTGAATTTTGCGGTGCAGTTCTCCAGCCAAGAAATGAGTGCAAAAACATCTACTGGAATAGAGTGTACGTAAAAAAACCAAAACATATATTAGTGAAAATAGTGCACAAATATGAGGTGGAATTGCTTCGTAAAAATGTAAACATCAAGAGAAATTGCATACAAATGTGTATATTGGGATAAATTTGGCCTTAAAATGCTGATGAATTTTCACAAGGACTTTAAAAAAGAGAAAGCAAATTGATATGGAAATGTGGAGAACAGCACTAAAGACTAGAAAAGTTAGGAACTGTGGGAAACCAAAAATGATAGATTTGCCCACCCCTATGCTCAATAGAGAAAAATGTTTCCTTGAAAGCAGTGCTCAAAATGCGGGCTGCCCCCAGCCCCCTTTATTTTTTTGCAACAGTTCCCTTATCTACTTTTTAATAAAGTAAAACATAGGGAAGTCTTGATTTGACTCAAAATGAAGTGAGTTGAAGTACATGGATTTCATTAGGGGCCCGGCCTCTGCCCTCCATGATTCAAGCACTACTTGAAAGCTGTATCATTTGTAGGTGCCTATTGAATCAAAAGCCCTGCCATAAATTCCAACACTTTTGAAGGTCTGTGGTATGGATGGCAGACATGTCAGGGTGTCTTTCTTCAAAGTAAATAAAGAAGGCACATCTACAAATGGCTTAATGTTCATTTCTTTTCTGAAAGGATCTCTGAATTTGGGGGGGGGGGAGAGGAGGGGATTTTGAATGTATTTCAGCACCTAGACGTCTTCAGAGGTTGGAAACTATGCCAGTTAAAGTTGTGTTTCTGCGGTGACTGGTTATTTCTGTGCACATATTGGTATCAAAGGGGCATGCAAAATTGATTCTTTCTTGCTTTTGCTTCTTGGAGTGTCAAACTAGGACTCCTAGACTAATGGTCATGGCTCAATGGAAGAGTACCTGTTTTGCATACAAAAAGTCCCAGGTTTGATCCCCAGCATCTCTGGGTAGAGATAGGAGGTGCCACAGTCTGAAGCCCTGATGGACTGCTACAAGTCAACATAGACAATGTTGTGCTAGATGTACCAATGGTCCTTATACTTCCACATTAAAGGAGACATATCTTTTCAATACCCAGCAGGTAATTCTGTTGTTCTCTGCCACTTCTATTGTGTCATACTGACTTTACTGACTGGATGTCAATTTCACATCAACTTAAGGGGCTGTTTACTTCTGAGAATTGAGGAAGAAAATACATGGTTGGCAACCTTCACCCTTCCAGCCCTTAATCATATAAGAATGCAACTTCATGTTGTCACCTGCCTGATGTTTTCCAAGTAAATTATTGCAAGCAATGCCAAATGATAATTTACAGCTCCAAGAACAACACACCCTCTCACCTTTCTCTTGACCCCAGGACTGACAATCAGGACATAGGATGTAGTACACTGTCTCTTTTGGAGCACGGATTTATCAGGGGTGGCATAAATCCGGGTGTAGGGGCAAACCATATTCATAGACAGTGACACGTCTACATTGCAAACTTGCATCACTTTTACACCTCTGTATGCCAGTTGATGAGAATCACAAGTGGGGAGAGTGCTGTTGTGCTCAGGTCCTACTTGTGGGCATCTGTCTGGCCACTCTGAGAAAAAGGGAGCTGGACTAAATGACCCATTTGACCTGATCTAGCAGGGTTCCTCCTCTGTTCTTAAGGCTTTCTGTATTGAATATTTGTCAATAACTTAGGGAATACCTTTGCGCTTCTCCTTAATCTCTTTCACTTGTTCATGCTGTTTGTGCACAGGGAATGAGAGATAATAGTGGACTTGCTGTAGTACTTGGTGTTCCCATAATAAACAACAGATTCCTCATGTAAATGGTCTGAACGTGGAACATTGCTCTTATTTTGTAATGATAAAAGTGCCCTTTTTTTCTGAAGGAAAGAAACAAACCAAGCAAGTACAGTGGTACCCCGCAAGACGAACGCCTCGCAAGACGGAAAACCCGCTAGACGAAAGGGTTTTCCGTTTTGGAGGCGCTTCGCAAAACGAATTTCCCTATGGGCTTGCTTCGCAAGACGACAGCCCATAGGGAAATCTCAGGGACAGCGGGGAAGCGCAGCGCGTCTTCCCCACTGTCCTCGGACCTCCTCCGAAGCCTGGCGGCGGGGCGGGGACACCCCCTCCTGCCGCCGCCGGGCTTCGGAAGGCTCCTCCGAAGCCGGGCGGGGGGGAGGGAACACCTGCCGCCGCCGCCGGGCTTCGGAAGGCTCCTCCGAAGCCGGGCGGGGGGGAGGGAACACCTGCCGCCGCCCGGCTTCGGAACGGTGCTCCGAAGCCGGGCGGGGGGAGGGAACACCTGCCGCCGCCCGGCTTCGGAACGGTGCTCCGAAGCCGGGCGGTGGGGAGGGAACACCTGCCGCCGCCGCCCGGCTTCGGAACGGTGCTCCGAAGCCGGGCGGGGGGGAGGGAAGACCTCCCGCTGCCGCCCGGCTTCGGAACGGTGCTCCGAAGCCGGGCGGGGGGGAGGGAACACCTGCCGCCGCCGCCCGGCTTCGGAACGGTGCTCCGAAGCCGGGCGGTGGGGAGGGAACACCTGCCGCCGCCGCCCGGCTTCGGAACGGTGCTCCGAAGCCGGGCGGGGGGGAGGGAAGACCTCCCGTCGCCGCCCGGCTTCGGAACGGTGCTCCGAAGCCGGGCGGGGGGAGGGAACACCTGCCGCTGCCGCCGGGCTTCGGAAGGCTCCTCCGAAGCCGGGCGGGGGGAAGGGAACACCTGCCGCCGCCGCCCGGCTTCGGAACGGTGCTCCGAAGCCGGGCGGGGGGGAGGGAACACCTGCCGCCGCCGCCGGGCTTCGGAAGGCTCCTCCGAAGCCGGGCGGGGGGGAGGGAACACCTGCCGCCGCCGCCCGGCTTCGGAACGGTGCTCCGAAGCCGGGCGGGGGGGAGGGAACACCTGCCGCCGCCGCCCGTCTTCGGAACGGTGCTCCGAAGCCGGGGGGGGAGGGAACACCTGCCGCCGCCGCCCGGCTTCGGAACGGTGCTCCGAAGCCGGGCGGTGGGGAGGGAACACCTGCCGCCGCCGCCCGGCTTCGGAACGGTGCTCCGAAGCCGGGCGGTGGGGAGGGAACACCTCCCCCCGCCGCCCGGCTTCGGAACGGTGCTCCGAAGCCGGGCGGGGGGGAGGGAACACCTGCCGCCGCCGCCCGGCTTCGGAACGGTGCTCCGAAGCCGGGCGGGGGGGAGGGAACACCTTCTGAAGGCGGGCGGGGGGCGAAAGTCTTTGCTCCCCCCTGCCTGCCTGTCCCGGAGGGCTTTTGAAGGCAGGGGGGGAGCAAAGACTTTCGCCCCCCGCCCGCCTTCAGAAGAGGTCCAGGACCTCTTCTGAAGGCTGGCGGGGGGCGAAAGTCTTTGTCCCCCCTGCCTGCCTTCCCAGGGGCTTTTAAATCGCCCCGGACAGCGGAGAAGTCCTCCGCTGTCCCGGGGCGATTTTAAAATGCCGCCCACCAGCATTTTAAGATCGCCCGGACAGCGGAGAAGTCCTCCGCTGTCCCGGGGTTTTTTAAAATGCTGGGGGTGGGAAGAAAAGCCCTTGCCCCCCCCCCAGCCTTCAGAAGAGGTCCCCGGACCTGGTCTGAAGGCGGTTTCCCTAGGAACGCATTAATCGATTTTCAATGCATTCCTATGGGAAACCGTGCATCGCAAGACGAAAAACTCGCAAGACGAAGAGACTTGCGGAACGAATTAATTTCGTCTTGCGAGGCACCACTGTATATTTGTTCTCTTTTGTAATCAAGGCAGAAGAAGGAGAGCAGCAACAGGTGTGAGTAACCAGATGTTGTAGAGAAGGTAGATATGGAGACACTTTAATCCCTCTCTCATAATCATGGGAGTTGTGGGCATCCAACAAAGCTGATTGTTGGAAGGTTTAGGACAGACAAAAGTAAGTACAGCACATAGTTAAATGATGGAACTCACTCCCACAGGAGGCAGTGATGGCCACCAACTTGGATGGCTTCCAAAGAGGATTAGACTAATTCATGGAGGAGAGGCCTACCAATGTCTACTAGCCATGATGGCTATGTTCCACCTCAACTGTCAAAGGCAATGTGAATATCAGTTGCTGGGAATTGCAATTGTGGGGAGCGCTGTTGTGCTCAGATTTGGCTTGTGAGCTTCCCATGACCCTCTGTTTGGCCACTGTGAGGACAAGGTGCTGTAATATATGGACCTTTTGGTCTTACCCAGCAGGGCTCTATTTATGTTCTTAACATGGCTTCAAATATACAATCATCTTTATTGTAGTTCTAATGCTCATATTGAGACACTGGCATTGTTAATGCCTGTGATGAGTGTATAGCTTTCCTCTCTCAGGGGGGTAGGGGTGTATCTGCTATAGTACCTGTAAGTGGTAAGGGGATGGCATGATGCGCACAAAACCAAATATTATGCAACCTTATACATAACTATAACACTCCACTGGAAGAAGTTGGCCATGGAATATATTACCAGTTAAGAGGTCAGAGCTCTTTTCTTACCACTGGCAGTATTTGGAATTCAGGACAATTCTGAAAAGTACCAGGAATATTTCGAGAGAAGATTGGTTTTCCACCCAAAGCATTAGTCTGTTTTCCATTTTTGTTTTTCTCATCAGTCCATGTGGTTCTCGCTGCCTGGTGCAGTTCAATGTATGGTTGGAAGATGCGTTCTCTAGAGACTAACCGGAGACCACCTGCTTAATGGGACTGGCCACTTTTGGATGCTTTTTCTGAAGTCAAGAGTTTCAGAACATGTTAAAGTCCCTGATGCATTCTTCATCAATTATAAATCTGTACTTCGTGTTTACAAAGGTTCCTTGTTTATCATGAAATATTCATTTTTGAGCTGTGCATCTGCTGTCGCATTGTCGTCTTCTCTTTGCTCAGAGGAAATGAAATACTCTAAAATAACCTTTTAGTTTTGTGGCTTTGCCTTTGTTGAAAACAACCCAGTCAAGCAGTGCAAGGCAGTATGGAAGCAAGGCAGTAGATGACAAGGGTGATGGAGGCAGTTCTTTAGAAAGATATGAAGCTGCAGAATTTTATTGATCCTATCATGACCGGTTTTATTTTCCAAAAGGCAATGGCTGTTAGAGTAACATAGTTGTGAAGGAACACGCACCAATTCTGGAACATCAAAAAACTGTACTAGAACTTATTATAGTCCTGAGGATGGGATATAGGGAATCCACCACATAATCGCATCTGGAGACAGATGCAGACGACAGCAGCAATACGTATAGAGTATGTGGTCCAATGAGAAGCCGACAGAAGCATTAAAGGCCCACCCACTCCATGTTAGAGTGCCTCTTGACTGCCAGACCCAAAACCTCACAATATATCACTACCAGGAACAAAATTAGTCAGTCATCTCTTCCATGCAGTAACTCACTTACAACACTATTATTTTATTCATTTTTCTTCCATTCTATCCCACCTTTCTTCTGTCATCGAATCCACAATCACAAGGTTTCCAGGTGGTCACCCATCCAGCCACCGACTAGATCCAGGCCTGCTTAGCTTTGACATGGTGGTGATTTCCTGTGCCTTCAGACCATACCCTGAGAAAATATCTACTTTGCTGCTACCAAAACACCTCTATTATTTATATACTGACAATTTCCCCCACATTTATTTACACATTTTTGAAGCTGCAATCTGTCCCCCACCCTATAATCATGAGGCACTGATCCCAACTAAGTGGAGCATTAGCATGTGTTCAGTCTCTGAGGTGCCTGTCTTTTGTGTTGTAACAAGCCTTTAATATTGGAATGACATAGTCAGTCTTATAACCTGACCAAAGCAGGTTTCTGAGTGAGACCTGTGCATAACCCCAGGAACTTTATGACCTCACATAATGACTTTTAATTAGAAGGCTTCACCAGCTTTTTACCTCATCTGTCCCTTGGGAACAATTTTGGGATGAGTGTATGTTAAATGGGAGTTGGGTGGATTTGGCAGGAATGACCTACTTAGCCTTTTGATAGTAAGCAATGAGTGTCATCAGAAAACAGAGGAGTGGTTGTCAAAAGCTGGCCAGGAAACATTGTATGATGGTAGTGAAGAGCTGTGACATAGCCGCACCCTTATGGATGCTTGCTGAATGTTTCTTGGAGAGGGAACATGTAAACAGACAGCAAAGTCTGATGCCAAAGTGATGGAATGCTAGGGGAACGATCAAATGAAAGGACTCTAAATACTTCAGATTTACTTGCTGCTTAAGCAGGGCATTGTACTAATATATGGAGAATTTCACTGGAGAAGGTTGTGGCTTTTTCTGACTTCTGATTATTGCCCAGAGCATGTTCTAGACAAAGTGAGGGAAATTAACAAAGTATCTCCCTTTCAAAGAGATAGCTAACCTGCTGCATTTAATGAATAGCAAGTGGTACTCCAGCAGACACAGCTGTCAATGACTTGGTTTAGACAGTGTTCTCCAACCTTGGGTCCCCAGATGTTGTTGGACTACAACTCCCATCATCCTTGATGGACATTATGGGAGTTGTAGTCCAACAACCTTTGGGAACCAATGCTGGAAGACACTGGTCTAGGGAATACAGGTAGGGGACCAGCATAGGTTTCATGGGAGTCTGTGAAATGTCCAGGTTGCATTTTCACTGGGTGTACATCTTTCTCTCTTCACCAACACCGTCAAATGTTTTCTAAGATAAAAGGACAACCATGTTACACATCCTCTTATATCGCCTTCTTACAGTTGTGTACTACTTACAGCTGCTGTCCTCTGCTATCTTCTGCTTTTTATTTCTGGGTTTTCCAGGTCATGCAGGCATTTGTATCACAGGCTCATGAGATATTCTTCCACAAAATAAAATTTATACTGACAGGTTTCTGAACGCTAACATGAGGGTGGATGAGCAGGGGTTGAGGATCAGCACAGGTCTCTGTTTTTATTTTGTTTGAACAGCAAATTTTTATTGAAAGGGGCATGTCTGTGTTTCTTAGGACAGGAATGTTGGTTGACATCCTCTCGCACAGCTGCTTCTGGCTGCTGCATCTTAGCCGAGCCCCAAAACACATTCTTGAACTGGGAGCAGCATCCCTTCACATTTCTTCTCATAATTGTTCTCTGCAGCTATTCTTAGCTGTTTTGCATCTGATTTAGAATCTGCAGAGAAAATCTGAGGTGTGGAGACGTTTAATAGAAAAAAAGGAGAAAAGATAATAAAGGCAAATTTTAGAAAATGAAAGGTGGAACTTCTTTAAAAAATCTACTACCCAGATCCAAAGCACCCATCTAATGATGCTGATGTGATGTCGATGTAATGCCAGTTCACCCATCATGGTTGTATGATGTTGTACTGGTGCAGCTGTCAGTGAATTCATCTAACAAGCTTTACCACAATGGTCTAACTTTATGATTCCATAACAAATAGCCTTGATTTCACACAACCCCAGTTTCATAGAACTTAAAGTCATGAATTTGACACATGCATGTTGCTTACAACCAAGCAGTCATATAAGTAATTTAACTCACAATGTCAGAAGCGAATGATTATCTTTGCACAATTAAAAATAAAAACAAAGAAAGACAGGTCCCACCAGCAGGGCACTTTAAAGGGCAGTCATGTTATCATTCAAAAGAGACTTGCGAAGATGATTTATGCTGGAATTTGCCCAATAAATAAATTTTACAGAGTTTAAAAAGAGATCAGGTTGAGGTGAATAGAAATATTCTGTGAATTAAAAGGCAGCCTATTCAGTCATCAATTATATTGCCATTGTAACAGCATGTGCTAAATGTTAATGGAAGACACAAGTGAAATAGGAATGGTGCAAGCAAACTAGAAGTCTTTGGCTGTGTACACATTACCGGCTTAAAACTCAGCAAGGTCACTCTTTTTCAGATCAAAGCTGCTTTAGGGAGAAACACATCACACCCCAATATTTCATAAGGAATTACAAGCTAGATACAGGCTAGATAAGGATTGTGGCTAATGTGTGTACACTACTTCCCAAACCAGTGGTTGGGGTGCACTGGATGCAGTGAATGTGAGTGTACACACAGCCTCTCTTTCTTTACTGATGTGCGTCTAGAGTATTTTTTAATGCTTCAGAACATGAGCCTTGAAGAACAGTAAAGGGAGACATGGTTAAATTAGAGCAGCTTCTCTGGAGTGAACTTGGAGGAGGATAACCAGATGAGGAATTGTTCTTGTGTTGTTGTTGTTGTTGTTGTTGTTGTTGCTGTTGGGAAAGACCTGGAAACCAAGTCCTATGCAGAACAATCAAAAGAGCTGTGTATGTTTATTATGGAAAAGAGATTTGGGAGAGCCATGATAGAATTATTAAATATCTGAAAGGCTGTAATGCTGAAGACAAAGCAAAATGTCCTCTATTGCTTCAGAACGCAGGACTAGAACCAAGGGGTAGAAACTGCCCGGTAACAGATATTGGCTAAACTTCCTAATGGTATGAGCTATTCAAAATGGAACAGTCCACACCTAGTAATACCTTTTATCAGCTTTGACTAAAGAAATGAGACCTGGCCACAATCATATATGCCCTGATAACATCTAGGTTAGATTTCTGCCAAGTGTCTGTATGGGACCGCCATTGAAGACTGGTGGAAAATGCTGCAGTTAGACTCTTAACTGGTACAAAAAGAAACTAAAGAAATAAAAACAACCAAGTCCACGCAGCAAAACTTCTCAGCTGGAGAATGCATAAGAAGGAAATAAAGTTCTGGGAGAGGAGGAGCCAAATGACTGGTGGTCCCGGTGACACCAGTGGAGTGGGCCCTGCTCTCTCACCTCAGCTTTAGTTGCAGCTGAGGTGTTAGGACATTGTTTTGTATAATAGTAGTCACTTGTTGTGTAGAATCAGTAGGTTGGTCAGAGGCAGAGGTGGTCTCAATGAACGACCTCATGGGATCATGAACACAAGAATGGAGTGACTAGACAGGGCTCCATGTCTTCCCATCTTGTTTGCAGGTGCCCCATAAGCATGGCAGAGCTAAATGCAAGTCTTTCGCTCTTGATGCTGAAGGTCACATTTGACTCCAAACTTGGGGAAGGGTAAGACTGGACAGCCCCAAAGGCATGCCTGCCATCCTTGAGAGCTCATTCCCTGCCATAGCACTTGTCATAAAATTAGGTCACTGACAAACCTGGATCTTGCTGTCTTTTCTTTGCAGAAAGGATCTCAGTCTTACAGGAAGAAAAAGGTGTCATTTTATTCATTCAGACGGAGAGTACTTACCAGGCCAAGCTTCAAGGTCAAGTACTCCCTTGGGCCTCTTCCATCTATATGAATTAAATGGCTTCGGCAGGAATATGAAACAGTGTAAATACATCATTGTTAGTGCGTGTTCTCAGCGAGACTTCAGGAGCACCGAACATGCAGCCACTTGTAATGAGACTCGGTTCCTAGTCATTTCATTGCAATAGCTGCTTAGGCTCAATTACAGCCAGGGCTTCTCATTATCTCTTAGTTGCCAAGTTATTACCTTGTAGGAGAACAATTATTTATTTTTTACCACCTTGCCCAGGACATGCTTGTCACAGATTCTCAGGAAGGCTCATCATCATGTTCAAAGCAGAAAGAGAGTGAGAAAGCTCTCTATGTCCCTGTGCACTTTCATGGCTCCATTCATCAGAGTTTTGAGTTATGCAAGTGTCACTGGGCAGAGGAGCCTTGGCTCAGAGCAACCATCACTCTTTCTTCGTCCCTCTATACCTATGTCCCATGTCCTGTCTTCATTTTCAGGCTTGGTTTTCTCTCACTTGTGTAGGCAAAAGTGGGAAGTGGGGATCAGATTTTGCACTGCCTCCAGTAGCAGGTTTTATTTTATTGCATTTATTGCTTTTATTATATCCCATCTTTTCTCCAAGGAGATCAAGGTGGCCCTCTTCCTTCTCATTTTATACTCACATTATTCTTGTAAGGTAGGCTAGCCTGAAAGACCGTGACAAGCCCAAGGTCACCCAATGAGTATCATAACCCTGGACACAAACCATGGAAGATTACGTCCATACATTATCCAGCAAAGTCGATGAAACTGAAGGTCAAGGGCCCGACAACACCACGTCAGCGGGCCCTGACGCAGTGAGTTGTCTATGGATCACTCCTGTTGGGTCAAGGAGGAAGCTTCCTGGCTTGAGACTCAGATTCACATTCCTGCTCAGCTGAGCAAGTGACTGTGGGCAAGTGTCAGAGCTACGTCATTGGCAGCTGTTAAAGCTGAGCATGGCATCACACCAATGGCCAGCTAGAAGTCAGTGTCAAGGAACATACCTTGAAGGCTCACTACACAAGCGCAGCTGTGAGTTGAACTGTGGATGCACAGCAATAGCTGCTGGTCACTTGTGCTGCCAACTAGTGGCTCCTGATAGCAGGTTATTGTTCATTCTGGTATGCCCAACTGTTGGGCAGATAAAACAGGATATGAATGGTAAAACATTATATTTGAAGACAAATCCCATAGAAATGGTAAAGATTGCTGGTGGGAGGACAGCATGGCAGCAGACAAAGTGTGGATATCAATCATATCAATCTCTCCATTCCCACTCAAATGCTATAAAATGCATCCTCAATCGAAGGTCTTGAGCACAAAGACATTCTTCTTTCAAATTGGGACAAATACTGAAAACTCCCCCCCCCCCCATATGAAGCACACATAGCATTTTATACCACCTTTCCCCAAACATTTATTTCCCCATCACTCTGGAGAATATCATCTCTACAAATGCAAATTAAGATTGGGACTGAACTCCTAATTAAAAATGTGACACATATCATCCCACACCTCCTTCTTAGGCTTAACTGTTCCTAAGATTTTTCCCGAAGGACGGCTTTATCCTTGAAGGCTCTTTCTAGACAGAGATGCTTAACTTCTCCAGGTATGCAAATCATCAAGTTAGTCACCACAGGTGAGTAAGCATGCATCTCACATATCTAGGACTGTGTGAGAGGTTGTTTTTTAAAAATTTTATTTTTACAGGTATCAAAATGTAATAGGCAAATTCTATGCTATTCATATATTGGTGTGTCTAATTTGTATAATAAGGAATTTTGGAGGTGGTGAAGCATGCCACTTGAATTGAAGGATGGATTTCTATTACAATTTCAGGTTTGCAACTCACAACTGAATCCAAATTGTGAAGACATTTTCAAAACAATCCCATTTATTGTGGCTGGCCTAGTTATTTTATTTAGGGACTTTTCTGTACCCAGTAAGGCAATTTCTGTTTTGCTTAAGACTATATAGCCTGAAATATAATAACATATAAACAACGTATCTTGTGGGAGAGATCTGGCTTCAGAGCAGTACATGAGGAAAGGATCTAGGTGTCACCCTGAACATGAGCTAGCTGCTAAAAAGAACAACACTCTAATGCAGGCATCCCCAACCTTCGGCCCTCCAGATGTTTTGGACTACAGTTCCCATCATCCCTGACCACTGGTCCTGTTAGCTAGGGATCATGGGAGTTGTAGACCAAAACATCTGGAGGGTCGCAGGTTGGGTATGCCTGCTCTAATGCAATCTTAGGCTGCATTAACAGGAGCATAAGAAGGAATCCTTCCATTCTGTTCTGCACTGAGTCAGGCTCTGCCCCTGGATGCCACATTTTCGGAAGGACATTGGCCAACTGGAGCATGTCCACAAGAGGGTGATGCTGATGGCACAGAGTATTTAAACAAGTCCCGTGAATAATGATTGAAAGATATGAGTATGTTTAGCCTGGAGAAGAAAAGATTACGGGATGGTGCTGGATATGATAGCTGTCTTCAAATATCAGAAGGACTGTCATGCAGAAGATGGAGTAGACTTGCTCTCTCTTGCAGAGGGCAGGATGAGCACAAATGGTTGCCAATTGTAGGATGTTCTTAAGCAGAGGTGGACAGTCACGACCTTCTGCTAGGGATGCTGTAACTGCATCCTGAATTACTTATCCTTCACTGAGCAAGAGATGGACCAGATGGCCTCCAAGATGCCTCCCAGCACCATGGGTCTATGAATCAACTTTGTCATAGTGGCCATGTCTCATACTTTTCCAAAGCATTCATTCGGATTCAGGACTTTCATTTGTCTCCAGTATTCAGAATAAAGAACCCTAGTGATAACTTTACATGGAGCCACTACCCATTTCACTGCTTTGGTGAATTTATTACACCAAGAACAAGGAATTTGCAGTCTTGATGAATCAAGTTAGAATAGATATATGTTTGTGTGTGTGTGTGTGTGAGAGAGAGAGAGAGAGAGAGAGAGAGAGAGAGTGAGAGTGATTCAGCGGTTCAGTGAACTCTCTGTTTTGTTTCCTCCCCATGCTAAATCTAGCCTCCCGTTAACATACCAAGTTGGTAAATAAATAATTGGCCACAGCTCTGCTGCCCATACTACTGAGTATGACTGACTCTAAGATGTACCTCATTCTTGACAAATGATGTTTGCTCCAATAACAGTTGCCTGGAAGGGTCATTAATTATTGAAACTCATTTTCCTACAAGGGGAAGAAACTCAAATGAGGATTTGCTTCTTGTCATTACAGTTGTTACGTTGTTTAAATGCCAGTGTGGCTTGTAACATTTTTCTTCCTTGCTTGGCTTTGTGGCTGTTTTCAAACAGTGCTCTGAAAAAAGGGAGCTGAAGAATGGGTGAAATAGTCATTCAAATGCTCCAGGGCCAACCGAAAGTCTTTGGGTTTACCTGGCTCCCTCCAGGTAGTAGGTGGGAAAACGCGAATCCCCAGGTGGACAAGAGTGGCTTATTATTATTATTATTATTTCATTGACTCGGGGTGTGTGTGTCCTGCCTCCTCCCCTTTACCAATTGATATCAATTTCCAGAGCTCAGTGATGAGAGGGCGTGCAGAGAAACAAACACCAGGCTGCATGACATCACTAGGGCCTGTTCCCTGTGACATCACCATGGATCGCCCATAGGCCTCAAGTTTGGGCCTTGAAATTTCAGGGTCTGTGATGCGCCTGACCTGGCATTTCTAATGTGAGAAGACTGTGGTCTAGATCAAATGTCACCTCAAGCCATGGTTTGGAGATTAGGAATGCGCATTCCACATTCCCTTCTCTGATTGGCTGCAGCTATAGACGCTTTTGCATCCACAGCAGGGCTAACTTTGCTTGGCTATGGCCAGGATTGATGAGAACCAAATTACAAGTCATGGTTCCAATCCATGGTTTTAGTGCTGTCATGGTCAGCGCTAACCATAGCCATCCCCAGTTTGACTGTAATGGCAAGCTATTGTTATAGAAAAGAATAGATGGGGAGTTGGTTTGTTAAGAACAGGAAGGAACATAATCCTTCTGCATCTCCACACCAATTGTAAGGGAACATGATGACTAACTGACTTGTGCTTCTTGTTCTCTTCTTTGTAATGAAGTGGAACCCCTGCCATGAGAAGCACAAGCTTCAAATGTAGAGATACTTTTCACATTCCATTTCAGGGGGAGACACACAAGTGCCATTTTGGATATTACAAAGCAGCTCAGAAAATACCACCCTCCATTTTCTGCTTTCTTCTCTCTTCTTCACCCCGCCTTTCTGCTTAGACAGAGTTCAGCTCTAGGACAAGCTTAAAATGATAAGGAGAATTAAAACTGTTCCTCTAATGACACAAGTCCAAAGGGGCTGCCAGCCTGTGCCTTTAGCTTCATCTCCATTGCTGCATGTCTCCAGGTTCCCCACATGTTTCAGGATAAAATCTGAAGCAAGGAGCCTGTTTCACTGACATGCAAAAGCCCTCATGGAGGGGCATGCAGCAAGGCTGATGAATGGCATGGTTGGGGCAGAGCTGGTGTGGCTTGAGGAGGCAGCACAGTATGAGGAGAGTCGCAAGTGCCATATAGAGATGTCCAGGCCTGAAGCTCCCCATCTTCCCTCTAATGGATCCTGCCAGTTCAGTTTCCTGAATGCCTCCCAGGATCAAATATCTCATTTTGTTCTGATGTTCGGACATCCAGAGAACCTGCCTGGAAATTAGGAGGAGGAAACAGGCCATGAAGAGCACATCTGGCACAGCACAAGGGTAGATATGTCTGTCAGGAAGTCAGCCTCATTGAATTTGGTGGCATTTATGCCTGGGTCAGTATAGGATTGCAACCTAAATTATTTATGGCATCTGCTTCCGAATCGCTTGGCCTTTGAATGTGGTATATTTGCCACACAAAGCACCAAATGAAAGAATGGAATGGAGCTCTGGTGGCACATTCCCAAAGATGGTGAGTGCCTGTTGTCGGTTAGGTCAAATATCGCAAGGGACCTATGCGACTCCCAAACGCCTTGCTGTGAAATAGGAGAATGTTGCTAAAAGCCACCAGTGGTTTGTTTTTTTTAAAGGAAGAAGGTAATATGCATTCTGCAAGGTTTCTTCTACAAATGCTCCTCCATTTATTATTGCACTAAAATATTTATACTAGATGCTTTCCCAAGAACCAGGCTGATTGTGAAAACAATTTCATGGCTTTTTCCTTTCATGGATGTATGCTGAAGTTCAGATTTACAACCTGTGGGGCTATATTCCGTGCTTGTTTATATGATTATGAAGTTGTGTAACTCTTCTGAAAGCAGACTCCAGTTGCACCAAGCTTCTACATGCATGGAAATGAGAGCAGAGCTTGACTTTCAGATCATGTGGAGCTTGCTTGATATTTCTGTGCCACCAAGGAAGGGACTGGAAATAACGGGGGCAGTCGCATTTGTTGGGTGCCATGGTTAAGCTCAAACAGAAAAATAATAGACTTATAAATTCCACATTACACTGCATCTTATTTGGTGGTCTGTGTACGAAACGAAGGCAATAGCTCAAAGATTTATTAGTGGTGCTTTAGAGCATTATTGAAATTAAGATTTAACTAGCTGTGTAATTTGCTGGAATCAGAGTTTTAGCATTTTTGATATAGTATATGCTGTTATTTGCAAAGATGTACTAAACTGCTTTCATGGGAGCAAAACAACCACGATGTCTTTATTTCTAAGGTACATTCCTACGAAAGTATTTTTTAATTGAGTGAACTCTGGTTACACCCACCCCTTATGCTTAAAGCATTCTGATACCTTTTTAACAGTCATAGTTTTCCCCCAAAGCATCCTGGGAACTGTAGTTTGCTAAGGATGCTGAACATTGTTACAAATTCCTATTCCCCTCACAGAGCTACAGTTCCCAGAGTTTCTTGGGAAGAAGGATTGATTGATAAACTACTCTAAATTGTAGCTCTGTGAGGGGAACAGGGGTCTCCTAACAATGCTCAGCATCTTTAGAAACTATAGGTCCCAGGATATTTGGACGAAGCCAAGACTACATATGAATGCTTTTAATGTAATTTGTGGATGTGGCCCATACAGTGCTTTTTTATGGGGGTATGCAGGAGTTTGCACAGGGGCTTAGATAGCTGCTCCGACACCCAGAGGGGCAGGGGCGGGGGACAGCGCGGTGAGCTGCCTACGGAGCCTGCCTGGTGGATGCCCAGGAGAGATATGTGGCTCAGGCCCCGCAGTAAGTGCCAACCCCCGCGGTGTGCCATTTTGTCACCCCCTTCAAGGATGACACCTGGGGCGGAATGCACCCCCTTGCTACGCCCCTGGGTCCGCATACCCCTAAACATTTTGTGATTCTAAGTTTGGCCTCATTGAGGGGCAGTTTTTCAATGAGTAGGAAAATGAGAGCACCCCTAAATATTTTTTTTTTAGAAAAAAAGCACTGGGTCCATGCATCCAGAAATGCTTACAGAAGGGGTGCTGAAACTTTTCAGCCTGTAGTGTAGATGGATCCGTAGCACCCCCATCAGTTGGCATTTTGAAAAGTTGGTGGGGCCCCAAACTTGCCAGTCACATGATGTCACCACGACGTCAGGTGACATGTTTATTCTTTGCAGCATTACTTGAACTCAAGCTGTACTGCAATAGAAGTGATTCTTTGGGTAACCAGGCCCCAAATTATTTAGGATTTTAAACCAACATATTACATGACTAGAAGCCCATGCAGATGATAAAGCAGTGGCATTATATGCTCATGTCCTGCTAGCAATCTCGCTGCTCTATTGTAGACCGAATTATGTTTCCAAACTGTTTTCAAGGCAGCCCTGGGCACAATGCGTTATAGTAATCCAGTGACATTTCCATATTCTAAGTGTTCTTCGATGCAACTCAGTCACTCCATGGGCATCAACAAACACATATTCACAATCAGTGACCAAGGATCATTTTCTAGTTTTCAAAACTAAATTGTCCCACCACCCAATAATTTCCCCCATTCACTTCTTTTGTCCTTATTGGTGCTGCATAAACTTTTGTATTTTTTAAACTGGGTTCCTTGGCACCTAATACTCACAAGCTGCAGGCTTGGTGCCTCCTCTATGATACACCTGTGATACCTGCCCACTTAGGAACCAATGAATCCATTCTAATAAACCCCAATATGAAGGCTGTTTATGAGGAGCAGGAATATTACCTTGGACTCTGGTAGGCAAAGCTTTCTTTAGGTATAATTTTAGGCACAGTATATTAACAATGCATACCTTCTGAGAACTCACTTTTGTTTCATTGGACGACTTCAGGTTCTAGTATTATGAGAGGGGGGCGGTATCTCTAGCTACTTTGACTGCTCTGTGAATAATCTTACCTCCATTATGCACCCACTTACTTGCATTTTTTTCTAAACCAAAAGGCCTCAGACATTGAAACTTTCCTCAAAGGGGAGTGGCCCCAGCCCTTTGATCACTTTGGTGCCCTTTTTCTAGAGTTGCCAGCTCTAGAATGTCTATTTTGAGATGTGCCCATCAGAGCCATCTAATTTCAATAATCATCTATTAACCAGAGCTAACCAGGTTTCCCCCCCTCCTTCGCAATGGCCTTATTATGAAAGGAAATGCTGCAATGTGTACAAGAATAAAGAGAGAAAAGCTGTAAACATACTTTTTAAAGAGAGAGAGAGAGAAGAAAAATGGGGCTTAAGCATTCTGATGTCTATTTTGGCTTTATCACTATTCACTGAAATAGTCCATAACCAAGAGCACAAAAGAACACCATTCTACTGTTGCAGGTAGCAATAAGATAGATATTTTATTACTACTACTGTAGACAAATATAAACTGATAAACCAATATCATTTCTCCCCCATTATTCATTTTGTATATTCCAAGGTCTGGGCTTTGCTAGTATTGTCAATCCTGTTATGTTGGATTCTCTATAAAATGGCAAAGCCTAATAATAATGGAACCTAAGAGTTTCACAAGGAAAAAATGCACACATTTCAAAGAAAAGCAGGTAACCATCTGTGATCCAGCATAGGCATCAGGGAGTTTGTATTGTACTGCTGTATTTCTTTGTTAGCTGCTTACTTTTTCTTTTTCTTTTGTCAGTTGCAGGCTATTTACCAAAAAGAGACAAGAAAGAATCACAACTAGTTTGGGGGAGTATCTTCTTTTTCACTTGCTTATTATCTGCATGTTTCAGCAAAGAAGAAGAAAAGATTTGCTGCAGTACAGCAGCATTGCTTCAAAAACAGGTGATTATATAAAACATTGCCAATCACATTTGTGTGGAGTTTGGAATGCAAAATGAAAACAAGTCCTGGCTTAGACAACTTGCTGCAAAGATGAGCTTTGAAACTCACCTACATTCTAAAATATTGTAATGAGACCAAGGTTGGACTAAATCAGTTTCTGGGGTCCCCCCCTGCCAACCCTATAGCCCTGGCCATGAAAAGAGACTGCCCAATAGGTCAAATGGGATGGAGAAGCTTGGCAGATTCCCTTTCATTGGGAGACTAGGCCTTTGTAAAACTAAAGAGAGGGTCAGGTATGGGTGATGAGTTGCTATAGAAACTTGGTATCTGAAGAAGTGTGCATGCACACGAAAGCTCATACCAATAACTAACTTAGTTGGTCTCTAAGGTGCTACTGGAAGGAATTTTTTATTTTATTTTATTTTATTTTATTTTTTATTTATTTTGTTTTGTTTTGACTACGGCAGACCAACATGGCTACCTACCTGTATATAGAAACTAAATGACTGTAGACACTTCTGGAAAGGGTCATGTCTTTGTCCTCTCCCCTCTCTTGGCAGTAGATGATGCCATCAAGGTATCTGTTGTGTGAAAGAGAACAATAGACTGCCGTGGCATTGGCAACCCTTAGAAACCTAATGGGAGAGTAGGAAGTGCTAAAGCTGTGAACTTTCCATTTTATGCTCAGTGTAGACCAGGCACAGGCAACCTTGGCCCGCCAGATGTTTTGGGACTACAACTCCCATGATTCCTAGCTAACAGGGCCAGTGGTCAAGGATGATGGGAAATGTAGTCCCAAAACGTCTGGACGGCGGAGGTTGCCTATGCCTGGGGTAGGCAAATGTGTAATTAAAACCTTAAGGCCATAAGTCCCAGTGACTTTCAATTCAAGGAAACCAGTTCCAGAGCAGGCACTGGAATGCGGGGCTTGTAACAATATAAACCATGAAGGGCTATTGGATGCGGTGAATCCATGCCTGCCTCTGCCATGATCCTGTTGCACTCCTTTCCCCTCCGCTCCATTGGCAGAACATCTACACTGGTGGAACTTTCTACCAGCTTGTGGAGCAGAGGACTTCTGATGGTGTGTGTGCCATTCTGCCGTCAAACATCTGACACTGCTCTGGAGCAGCACTTATGTTGCTTCCTATTGACCCTCGGTCACCTTTCAATGTGTGGTTTAGATTACACTATTCTGTCAGGCTTGAGGAATCCTCTCCTTTCCCCCAATGGCACCAAAAGGCAGGGAGGAAAGAAGAAAGTTCTTACGTATGATTTATTCAGTCATCACAGTAAAAGACAAAGAATTCCTGTCATTCCTCCATAATGGAGTTGCTCGCACTGAGCTCCTCCCCCTTCCCTCTCTAGCAACAACACCTGCTTCTAAGGCATCTGTCCGTGGACAATCGTCTCTGTCTTCTTTGTTCTAGCACCCTTAACAAACCCCATGTTTTGGGAGAAGGGGGATCGGTTATGCTCTCCAGTGATGTGTCAGCTGGCTGCTCTGCCTCCTCCTCCTAACACTCTGCTGTTTGCCTGTCTCTGAGCTGCTATCATCCTCAAAGCTCTACTGTAACTCAAGACTGCCTTCATCCTGTCTGGAAGCTACAGGAGAAGGGGAGTGGGAGAGCTCCACCATTCCTCCTTCTCTTCAGTACAATCCCGGACATCTTCTAAACCCGCTTAACTGAGAGTAATCCCATTCAAATGTCCCATTCAGGAAAGGGTCATAGCTCAGGGGTAGAGCACTTCCTTTGCATGCAGAAGGTTCCAGGTTCAATCCCTGGCATCTCCAGAAAGGGCTAGGAGAAACCCCCTATAAAAAACCAGCTGCCCGTCAGTGTTGTAATGCAGAGCTAGATGGAACAAGGGACTGACTCAATATAAGGCTGCTTCCAATGTTCCTTATGATGGAAATTACTTCTGAATGGGCATGTTTAGATTTGCACTGTAACTGGAAGATTTAAACATGAAATATCCAATAATGTTAAATACAAAGCAAAACGTTTTAAATGCACTTTTGAATATTCTCTCCTCAAAGTCCAATTTTGAAACTCACAATCTGATATTGGAAAACCTGTTTAGACTCTTCCATTTCTGGGGTATCTTTCCATTTGTGGAACACATTGCATGGAACTTTTAAACGGTTAGGCTCCGGCCCAGTCAGTTCCTCAGCTACATGAGTCCCGTTTCATGCCCAGCAATAGGCAAGCCTTGCTTGGTTCAGAGTCCTCGTGGTGTTGGTGGCAACACATGATTTAAGCGGTATCATTTCCCAAAAATAATCAGACTGCAGATATTTCCAGGAAGCCCAGTTAGTAGCTGTTCCTCCTGCTGAGAAATGGAAGAATGTTAACAATTTCTAATGTGATTTGCTAGGTACTCCACTAATCCAATTAGTCCGTATCATCCAATTAGCTCATATAATCCAGATTAAATTATGCCGTAAGCAAAAGGGAGGTGTGCTGGGTGCCAGAGGTGCCACTAGGCTAAACCTTACAGCTGGCCGAGGCTCACCCCAAGAGCCAGCCATGCGAGCTAGGAATGAAACGAAATTTTGTACACCTTTAAAATAGGGAAGCGACTTGGTATTTACAATACAGAATTTTAAGTATCTATTATTCTATATATACCCTGGTAGGATTGTATCCATTGCCACAGCTCCACTAGCAGAGTGGATTTCCATGCATGTGATAGAGCTTCATCTTCCTTCCAGCTCCCCATCCCTGTGCACCCTCAAAATCAGCTATGGGGCCCCTCCAAAGCAGATTTGTGGGGGGAGGAAAGGAAACTGGAGTCCTGTTGCACTGGTGAACCATGCTGGTGCATAATTAGGTAGAGCCCATAATTAGGGTTGCAATCCTAAATAGACTTACTGAGTAAATTCTATTGAATGCAATTCAGACTAAAAATGTGGAGGTTTGTGGTTTAAGTCAGGAGTGTTCTAAACCTTTTTTTTTTTTTAAAACTGAAACATAGGAAATTGCCTTATACCAAGGGGTAGGTCAGGGATGCAGTCCTGGTCCTCCGTAGTTGCATGATGCCCTTCTCACACAAGTAAGGTGTGAAGGGGGCTAATGTGGTAGGCATTCCACAAGAAAGGTGCCACCACTAAAAGTCTCCTGCTTCTTGTGAATGCTGGCCTTGCTCAGTCCAAGGAAGGCAACCTGAAAACCCCACCCCAGATAATCTAATGGCCAAGGAGGCTCTCGTAAGAGGAAGCAGTCTTTAGAGCACACCTGAGCGATCATTTGCTTAACACTCTTATTGAAGCTTATGCCTAGAACTGTTCCTGTTTATCTACTGCATTATTAACCACAAAAAGGGCATGATCCAGCCAAACACCAGCACTTTTAAGTCCTCACTAATATTGATAGGAGAGAGTTGTGCAAATACAAAGCTCATCCATTAAAATGAACGGGGACTGTAGTACTTAACTTGGGTTGCAATCCTATACGCACTTCTGAGAGTCTGCTTCATTTAGCTTAACGGGGTTTATGTCCCAGGAACTGGACTGCAAGTTTTCTCTATGATATCTTTTTAAAAAAGAAAAAGAACTGGACAAAGATTTTTTGAAATGCTGTTCTTAAATAAATAAATGTGAAACAGTATGAAGGCACTCTTCCAAAGCTTGCATCATGCAAGGAATATTTGCTCAACACTTGTTTGGACTTGTTTTTCAAAATGCATATTGGTTAGACTTGAATGCTTCTCCCAGGGTGACTGCTGGAGTCTGGTGTGTAATTATGTATTTAGGATATAGGTTATCTTTCCTTTTAGAAGCAACTGATATGGAAATAAATTGGGCTGTATTTGCAATGGTTAGGGGATGTTTTCACTATTCAAAGTACTCTCAATGCATTTAGCTCAGGGGTCAAGGAAACTTTTTCAGCAGGGGACCAGTCCACTGTCCCTCAGACCTTGTGGGGGGCCCGGACTATATTTTGGGGGAAAATGAATGAATTCCTATGCCCCACAAATAACCCAGAGATGCATTTTAAATAAAAGGGCACATTCTACTCATGTAAAAACACACTGATTCCCGGACTGTCTGCGGGCTGGATTTAGAAGGCGATTGGGCTGGATCCGACTCCCTGGCCTTAGTTTGCCTACCCATGATTTAGCTCAATTTCTCTCTCTCTCTCTCTCTCTCTCTCTCTCTCTCTCTCTCTCTCATAGTAATCATTTCTTAGCTTTTGCATTCTATGGTCAGGTCAGTGTGTAGTAATAATTTGAAGAAAATGAAAACAGGTTATGCAGGATTTGTACCTTAAACCCAAGCCAATGAAAACAAAACGTTTGACCTTGTCTCTTTTTATAATGATAATATCTCAGTGACAAGATTTTGCATGTGTGTGTGTGTGCACATGTAAGCATTTTTCAAGCACAAAGCAAATTTGGCTAGTGGAATTGCAGCTGCTGGAGTGTTCTGTGCACACCCCTGCTATGAAGTCACAATATTGCAAAGCAATTCCCTTCAAACTTCTCCATATGTAGGATGCCACATATCTGAAATTACTTTTGGAAGGGCTTCCACTGGACAAGATGACCTCTGGATCCCTTCCAGCTCTCCAGTTCTATGATTAGAAGGAGCCTTTGATTTGAAGGGCTGTCCCAGCCAAGCCTGATTTAAAGATCAAGAATCATAAGAAAAGAGAAGGGGGGGGGGCTTGAAGTTGCCCCCAACAGGTAGCAGAGTAAGTCAGTCTTCTTCACTGCGGAGAAATGCACTGCTTTTTTTTGTTTTGTTTTAGACTCTAGTGATTACTTCTAAATTCACATCTGTACATATAAATCAGCTCTGCCAAATCTTATGCAAATTTGTGGCACAGGGACATGGAAGCTGCCTTCTACTGAGGCCCCATCTACACTATCCATGCAAAGCCTTCTCTCCTTGCTCCCCTCACAGAGCTACAATTCTCAGCGTGGTTTAACGTTCAACCACTCTTCCCAGGTAACTCTCAAAATTGCAGCTCTGTGCGGGGAATAGGTGTCTTCTAACAACTCTCAGCACCCTTAACAGACTACAGTCTGAAAGCAGTACCATACCAAAGAACCCTGGGAACTGTAGTCTGTTAAGGGTGCTGAGAGTTGTTATGCTGTAGATGGGGCTTGAGCCAACCCATTGGTCCAGAATAGGCTAAATGCAATACTGAGCAAGATGAACTTAAGAATGGAAAAATGAGAAAGCGAAACTGACATCTTTACCTTTCTCTACTTGCTACCCATTTACACACTCCTCTCCTCTCCTCTCCTCTCCTCTCTATTATCCTCCTCGTCTCTCCTTTCTCCGTGTCCCTCCAGGCTTCCTGGCCAAGCTCCCAGGACAGTAGCTGACCCCACTGTCATGGACCGTCCTGGTGGCTCTTGATGCTTCCAGATTTCTCGTGGTCTTGCAAGATGTCAGTAATGGGTGCCAGAGACAGTTGCCACGCTGGATCACTGCCTCAGGAAAGACAAGTGACAGTTCACTGCATCCCGACAGTGGCTCACAGTTCCACTAAAACAATAGTTAAAAACTATCCACAGTCTTAGATACGGAGTTGCAAGCTGTTGCACCGTAAGGTCCCCAAGTATTACAGTGGTACCTCGGGTTACATACACTTCAGGTTACATACTGTCAGGGCTGACACATACGCTTCAGGTTACAGATTCCGCTAACCCAGAAATAGTGCTTCAGGTTAAGAACTTTGCTTCAGGATGAGAACAGAAATCGTGCTCCGGCAGCGCGGCAGCAGTAGGAGGCCCCATTAGCTAAAGTGTTGCTTCAGGTTAAGAACAGTTTCAGGTTAAGAACGGACCTCCGGAACGAATTAAGTACTTAACTCGAGGTACCACTGTATCTTAATTTTCATCAGTTGGGGGGGGGGGGAGTTCAAAATGCAAACCACCAAAAGGAAAGTTTCATTATGCAGGCTTAGAAAAAATATGCAGACTGTCACATTGTCATAGAAATATAAAGAAAGACATTTTTTTAATAGATATAGCTCAGAAAATAAACATTTTTATATATGTAACAATTGAATTCACGTAAACTTTATTGGGATATTTCTTTTCTTTACAGAAAGGCATAAATGGGTAACATCAAAGTTGCAAAGTGGTATATTTAATAACACAGGGAGGGTCCTGCTGAATGAAGCCAGTGGCCCATCTAGTCCAGCATCCTGTTCTCACAGGGACCAGCCAGATGCCTGTGGGAAGCTGAGAAGCAGGACCTGAGTGTAACAGACTTCTCTCCGTTTGTGATACACAACAATAGGTTTTCAGAAGTGTACTGCATTGCTATTCCCTGAGGGCTTGCCTAAAAATAACAGTTTTTAGTACTTGTCCAAAACCACAGATTGTCGATGCACAATGCAATGCATCCATATGGAGTATATTCCACAAAATGCCATCAGGCTAAATGCTGTCTTCCAAGTAGCTGCCGGGCAGACTTTAGGATCATGTGGCACTACTGAAGAGTTCAGTGTAATTTCATTACATGAGATAGACTCTAGATAATATTAGCCATCCTTATTTATTAGATTTCATTTGCCTTGTTCCCTCCCAGTAAATGAAAGTTCATTCCTCTGTATGAAATAACCGATTCACTGTCTGAAAAAATCCAAAGCTTCTGATTCTGAGCTTCTTATAGGTCCAACTCTGGCACCCAACACCCAGCACCCAGGGGTAATTGCTGGGCCCTCAGCACTCTGGCAGGGCCCACTGATGTTGATGTCTGCCTTGGCCTCACCAACACTGATGTCTGCTTTGGCTCTTCAGCCTGCCTGTTTACCTAGTAGTGGCTTTAATGGATGGTGTCTGGGAAGCCTTCTGCCATTTTAATTTCCCAGCATGCCCTGAAATAGCAATGGTTGGGCAGGCTTGTGGTTGATAGTGCTGGACTTTTGACATTACATTATTATTATTATTATTATTATTATTATTATTATTATTATCTTTCCCAGAATGGGGAAAGGTGCAAATTGGAAACAGGGAAAGTGGAAATCACTTCCTTATTGTTGGGCTGGATTTCTCTTGCAAAGTAAGAATAAAACTGAACTGAATCAGGAATTGAACCTTCTTCCTTCCGAGTGTTGGACAAAACACCACTCCCTGTTAGTTTTGCTTTCACTTAAAAACAAACCCTGGGCCAAAGTTAAAGCAAAGAGTTGCCTTTCTAATTAAGCAGCATTCAGATATGGCCTTCGCTTTTGCTCACAGGTTGAGTGATGAACTTCAGTGAAAGCAGATGGCCACAATGGTATTAAAACCTAAAGACTTCATTTAGGCTTTTAATTGAAAACAATTGGACCCTGCTGGATGGTAATTACCTTGCCTGTTTGCAAATAACATCCCAGCACTTATACCTATGAAGGAAAAACCCCAGCAACAACCCTGAAACTGAGTTAATAAGAATGCCTTATCTGCATATTGTAAGCAAGGAGCATCAAAGGCTGTTTCTGCTTTTAGACTCCCTAAGAATGCTTCCAGTGGTCAGCGACATGAAAAAGAAACTGCGCAGGAACAGGAAAGGAAAATTGAATCTTCCAATTTTTTTAATGAAACAGCCTGCAACACACACAGGTGTGCCTACCTAACTTCTACTCAAGAGTTGACCGATTTGTAATTAAAGTTCGGCATGCCTATGAATTTCAGTAGGCCTATTCTGATTTTAGCTACATACAACCCCAGTCCCTCTCTCTCTGCCTCCATTTCTTTCTGAAGGTATAAACATAAATATAAAGATATAAATTGTTGAATCTCTCTCTCTCTCACACACAAAAAACCCAATGCAATATTCCAACATTTTCTCTCTCCCACCCTGAAATAACCCATTACAAACATTAAATATACCAGTTTTTATTTTTGAATGGTATGTACAGGAACCTAGACTGTACAAATAGACTGGAAGTTCATAGCTGCATTTCACTATGCTGTCATCTTCACTGATATAGTAATTTCCACTTCTCATTTTTAGATGGTGCAGCCTACTATTTGGTACATTTCAAGCTGGCTGTCACCAGAAATTTCAGCAAATGCTTCTGTAACCATTTATATATTATATGTTCAGCCTAAATCAGAAAATAAATCTGTGGCCATACCTAGCCATACAGTCAATATTTATTCAATTCTATTTTCATTTTCCTCTCCTAAATGCTCCTTCTGCTTTCCTCTCATTGCTGATATCCTAACCATCTCCTAGAAAAAACTACCCCTGAAATTGTTCCTTCCCTTCTATGTATGCGAGTTTTCTCTTTCTTTCCCCTAAACCAAGAATAAATATATAGACCTCCATCCCTATTACATATGATTTTCCTCCAAGCTGGCATAGACAGCTGGGAATAGTAGGTAATTTTTACAAAGAGAGGGGACAGGATTCTAGCATACTTAGAGATCACATCAAGGCTAGCCCAGCCCAACAATACAAACTACTCAAGTGCTCATTGCGATGGTGGCATCAGTGAAACATTGTGTGATTGAAGAACTGCTTCCTAGAATGCTTTGCAGTGATATGCAATCTGTATACGCAATGCAATCTGAAAGTGGCAGCCTAGCATCTTCTGTGGCAAGCTTGGGGCAAGGGTGGGCAGAAGGTCAATTGGGATCAATTGGTATTCTTCTTGTAGTAGATCAGTGAGGGTTCCTAACTCCCAACTGTTTAATAAAAGCAATAAGAAAATGACTTTCCCCCACCTATACTGCTGAGATGAAGAGAGCTCTGTTCAGTACTGAAAGTTTGCAGAGGAATCCTGTCCTTTAATTTTGTCGGCCTTTTGCACCCTACTCTGATTGGTAGATCTATGGGTTCTTAGCTTAGGGATTGCCAAGGCAGTGAAAAACCCCCCAACAAGATTTCAAAGATGAAAGCCAAGGAGATGGCCATATGAACAGAGAGGAAGCCTCTTCCAGCTTGTGACATCTAATTTGCAGCAATGGCTGCACTTCAGGTAGAAATTTAATAGGTGATGCTATACCCATTGTTGCATCTCCATGGAAGGAATAGTAAACACTTAATTTCTGCCTGGCATGCGGCAGTTTAGAAGTGCAAGAGGTTTGCAAACAGAAACATGGTGACCCTACTTGCAGCCCTATTGAACACTTGCAATGTCTAAATTGGCCCTTGGCAGTCTTCTGGTCAATACCCCTATTCTGTAAGTTAACAAGTGTGTAATGGATACAAGCACTTGTGTTTCAGGGAATAAGTCAATCTTTAGCTGCCTAATACTGCATTCGCAGGTGCTTCCAGTGCAAGCAAAGAATCCCCAAACTGCCTCTCTCTTTTTGGGGGGAAGATAATTGTCATTTTCTTTCTGGCACTGCGATCCCTTTGGAGACAATTCTTGATAAGATCCTGCCTAGCAAATTTTCTGCATTAATACTTAGCTTCTACATGGTGGGAAGTGGCATATTGGCCAATGCATCCTGTGTATCTGTAGGTACAAAACTGCAAAGAACTGCATTTATTTTTATGCCTGGAACCTGTGACAAATAAGCAACTAGAAACTAGTTACATCTGAAAAGTAATGTGAGCAAGTGCCATTATTTTTAGCAGGCGGGTAATAACTACTCTCCACTGGTTCTACACGACATAATTGCACACTGTAATTGCTGCTTGCAGCTTTGCGGGGCTTGTGGTGTATAGAAAACTATTTTAAAGGTATATGTAAGGCATAAGCTCTATTGATTTGTAGTACACAAAAGCAATAAACATCTGCTAGCTTTGATTAAAGCTGAAGTGAAGCTGAAGCTCTTAATCAATCTCTAAAGCTGCTCTGAATATATCACAAAGCGATACTGATTATTGCTATTATATGGCAAACTAGGGCATCCAAGAAAGAATGGAAGGAAACGATTCTCTCTCTTCCTCTGGGAGCTATGGATTGTATAATGCTGTCTTTTATTCAGAAATACACCTGGAGGGGTTACCACACAAGCTAAGATATGATGACAAACTGAGAATATGATGCTTTAAGGAAGGATATTATTCAAGGATTCTTCTTCTTTAAGGCTGGGCTGAAATGGGTAAGGGTGCTTTTCATGAACATTGGCTCCCCCTGTGAAAAATATCCCCAGTGGTTTTTTATTTGTGTGTGCAAAACTGTTGCTGGAGAGCAAGTGTGGTCCTTCTGCACATTCTGGTACTGGTGGAATTCTAGAACGGAACATCTTTGTGGCCCTGATTGGCTGCTGCCAGGTGTCCTTTACTGTTTCCCAAAAAAGCTCTTCTTCTGCCTAGGAAAGAAACTGATGTCATTATATAACTGGAATTGGTGACGTGATTACTTCATTGAGGACAAGCAAAGGCTAATGAGATGGAAATGAGGTGGCAGAAGGCTGAGGTCATAGAATGGATGGTACCATGTAAAAACAAACTTCCTAAAAGCTAAAAACAAACAAACAAACAAACAAACTTGCAGAACAACAAAATAGTTACACTAGAACCTTCCACAACAGATACTTTCAATATTGTAAAAATAATAAAATAACTGTTTTTATATAGGTAATTGCTTTAATTGAATTTATACATGCAGTTGTTTTAACTGTTTTTATATAGGCAATTGTTTTATATATGTTTTTACTGTATTGTGAAGTCGTGTTGAGATGCTTCAGAGGAAGTGATCCATAGATGAAATAATAACAATACTACAAATATGCAGTACCCCAGCCATGCACTGGAGTCTAGTGTGATTTGTAATGGAGAGGGTCATGTGTCCTGCATTACATTTAGTTAGGTTGTGTACACATTCATGTTTACTCTGCTTTCAGTGTGCTCCCACCACTATATTGGTAAGTCGTATACACACCATGGACATGTTCACACCATACATTTATAGCGCTATGACTCTACTTTAAAGGGTCATGGCTTCCCCCAAATAAGAGTGGTTACAAGGCTCCTATTCCCCTCAGAGCTACAGAGCTCAGAGTGATTTTAAAATCAGTTCCCCCTCTCAGGGAACCCTGGGGATTGTAGCTCTGTAAAGGAAGCCACAAGTGCTAAGGCTGGGGTAAGATTTGGACTTGGACTTTGTTTAGGCCCCCCAAACCCATGGCTGTTCTCCAAGCCAATACTTGTTCTTTCTATTCTTAGAACAGTCCCCATTTCTTTCTTTTCCTTTTAAAAAACTGCAGCAGTGTGTTAACCTCTGTGGCCCTGTCTTTGCTAAATGGGGAAATGTTGCAAAGCACCATTGTTAGTCTGGATTTGTGATCTATGGGTTAAGCTTTAAAAGAACTCTCTTCACTTGAAAAATCACATTACTGTGAGAAAACTGTTTACTTTCTATTGTTGCAAGTGACACTTAAGACTACTGTAAGTGAAAGAGATTAGAGAGAAAAATTGTCTCTATTTTCTTCTTCTTCCTTTACCTGGCTCTTCCAGTAATGCTACATACAGAGATGAGTTTTTTTAAGAACGGACTTCCGGAACGGATTAAGTTCGTACCACTGTACAGGGCTGACTTCAGATATCTTCTAAACATCAGATAGTCGTTTATTTCCTTGACATCTTAGGGGGGGACGTTCAATAGGGTGGGCACCACTACCCGGAATCATGGAGTTTCTCTGGGTCTTTGGGGTACCCCCCCCAAACCAATGAGCCGCACATCCCTTGCCTTGACAGATGTGAGTTACTCTAAAATAATAAGAAATAATAAAATTTTATTTATATCCCACCTTCCCCAGCCAAAGCCTGGCTCAGAGCGGCTAACAGCAATAAAAGCTTGATCAGTGGTAAAACAAACAAACAAACAAACAAAAAGAGTTTCTCCATACAGCCCTTCACTCGGATTCTCAAAGGTTCCAGCGGATGAGACAAAATAGACCAGACACAGCACTGTGATCCAAATCCTTCTGTGACCAGGGCTCTCCTTGCTGGATATGGCATGAGAAGCAGTGAAACAATATGAGCCACTTCTGCAATTGCAGCCAGTTGTGTACTCAGGCATATACCCTTGTGCAGTGCTAGAAAAATAGGTGTTGGTACTCACCATGAAGTTGTTACAGTAAGTGCCACACTTTTTAACAACAACAACAAAAAAGGTGTCGGTACTGCATACTCTTGAGTACCCCCCTAAAGAAAAGCACTGCCCTGTGGGATAGTGGGATTAGTTAGACTTCACAAGTGAAACTGAAATTGGCTTTGACTGAAATTTGTAATGTGAAGGCCTCAATGGACATGGAAATTTCTACCCCTCATGATGAATACACATACATGGCACACATAGCATGAGAGAAGGCCAAATGGTACACTGATTCTTCGTGTAACCACCCAAGGCCTGTTGGTCTGTAATATAAAGGAGAGAGGATTTGATTCCTTAATCTGTGAACAGGGAAGAGCAGTGTATAGCTACAGAACCCAACCTGCTTCAGAATCCTTCATTTTTCAATTTGAGTTAGATTCTTGAGTGCCCCTACAGTGGTGCTAATGGATGCAATGTGAAGACAAAGAGGGTTTCCTGGCCCTTGAGGCATTCTATAGACCTGGTGGCAATGTGGTGCTTGTGGATGCTATGGCATTCTTGAGGTCTTTCCCTGACACCCATGAAGCCTCTGAGCCCCTACCTCACTGCCCCCCTGGTCATGAGGTAGTGAGGGTGGTTACTTAAAACATTCCTAGAGTGAAAGTTGGAAGAGTCTTTCTCTCTTTCTGACCCCTCTCTCTGAGTGGGCGGATCTGGGGGAAGGGGAATATAAATGACCAGAGGGTGTGATGTTCATAGTACCTATCAAAAACACACTCCAAATTCCCCATCTTGCAATTTGAACGTGTTATTTCAGGTGCTACCTTCTGGAACCACAGAAAACAAATTTACTCCATTTATGCGGCATCCCTTCAGATGGCTATTGTTCTGCATCTCAGTGGTCTTTTTCCCTTTGAGCTAAACATCCACAGCTCTTTCCGAGAGAGACAGAAAGAAGCAGTTGATGCAAAACAACATGGTATATACGCAGTGCATATGCCAGCCACTTGCTTTTCTTTGAAGCCCAGGATTTTACTCAAGTGGGAAGCAAACTCAGCCTCTTGGCTGCCTTTGGGATTAATGAAGTGCTCTTATACCATTCTGGACTTTCAAGTCCTATGGAGGCGCATTGCTACCAGGTCTATAGAATGTCTCAAGGGTCACCAAACCCTCTTTGTCTTCCTGAGCTTACTGGAATGAATGAAGTAGCTAAGCAAAAATGGGTTGGATTATAACACATGCCTGGGTCTCCAAACAGTGAGAACCTGCCTGAGGTGCAGAATGCAACACTATCTCACTTTGTCACAGAAAGAGTTAAAAAGATATCCCTGTAGTCATAAAAATAAATAAAATCGGAGCTGACATTTAAGCCCAAGTGACAGATTTTCTCTCCAGCTCCCACACAGACAAGTGCCATAACCTATCATATTAAGCTGGCAGTGAGAAAGAACAGTAACAAAAGAAAGCAATATCGTTTTACTGGATTTGTTATGTCTACATTGTGCTGATCTACTGTGCTTGCACTCTCTTCAGACGTCGTGTACGGATGGGCTTGGTTCCTGGAAGCCTTTATGTGACGCGAAGCATTTTGTCCAAACCAGCTCTCTCCTCCAGTTTCCTTTGCAGATGGATAGTCCGAAGTGAATACGCACAAGAATCTTACTTAACAAGTACATGATAAATTCTTTAGGTTGCATGCACTGCATCTTTCTCTTTCATCCCTTTTATGGCAATGCAGAGTGTTCAGTTTTCTTTGGACCCACCCACTTCTCTGTATCTTGCAGCCACCCATGAACATGACTGGAGGTTAGGCTGGAATTTCAGTTTAAGTAATGCTTTAATTACAGGATCAGTTCAAATTTTAATTGAGAATCATTTTGCAGAAAAATAATAAGTTCTGTTTGAAATGTTCCTTTTTTTTTTAAGGGCACAATCCAGCCAATTGCACCCCATTGTTTTTAACAGGAGCATTAAGCAAGTGCTTAAATTGTCTCTGTTGAAATCAATAGTTGAAAGCTATTCACTTTCGCTGGCTTGTGCCCATTGATTTTATGCAACAGTTTGAGCTAATCCTGTAATTTGTATATCAAAAAATGTGAAGATTCTGAAACATTTTCATTCTTACATGTCTAGCTTGGCATAAATACTGGTTTGAGTCAAAAGGCTGATGTCAACACATTCCTAAGTTTTGAAAAATTCAGTCGTCTTATTTGGCAGATTTTGTTGCTACTCTGTGCTGAGCAGCAACTCCCTCCCTAGACCTTGTGAAGCACCCTGAGATCATCAGGTGAAGGGAACAACAGCAACAAGGCCTTTCTGATTCCAGGACTTGTCTCCATGTCCAGGCACTGCAGATCTAATGGATCTGGGAAGGATCAGGGTGAATACTGAATCTGCTGAAGGAGGGACAATGCGGCAGGGTGTGGTCTGAAGCCGACATCTTGCCGCATGGATATCATTAAAGTATTTTCTTCAGCAATCATATCTATAGGATATATCCACCTTGTTCATATATTTCAGGCTGCATTGTTACCATATGTAGAAAAGGGGTACATTTTTCTCTGGCCATACTGAGCAGCAGGATAAAGCAACCTGCTTCAGGCACCACCATGGAGAGGGAAGTAGGTGAAAGCACAAACTGGTGTCTGAATGGTGTTGCAAATTTTTTTTTTTTGAAGTTTTGGCCCAGGGGAAGGGGCTCACAATTTGGGCTCCATTGAAGGTAGCAGCAGCTCTGTCTTTAGCATATGTGCCGCCGGGGTGCAAAGATCCGCCCAGTGCCCCCAAATTAACTTTTTTATGCTTATGTCAGACACCACGCTTACGCTTTATCTCTTGTTTATGAAAGAAGGGAGGAAAAAGAAACAAACTTTTTAATTTGCTCATTTATTTACAATACACTTATACTTAAGTGTACAACACCACCACACTTCAACTTATAAGTATTGTTTAAGCACCTGCTTAGGAGAAACACCCATCGTGTCAAAGGTGCCACAGACCCCTCTGCCACATAGCAGCTCAATACAATAAGTAACATAATATTTTGATGTAAAAGTTAATTTCAAGAGTTAATGACAAGTGCTGCTGTTGAGTCTATCAAGCGCCGCTGTTGTGAATAACAAGCACCGCTGCTGGTGCGGCGTTTCTTTCATAAATGAGTGCACAAAGTCCTTTAGTGAAACAGTAGGTATATGTTTTGGTAATACAGTACCTAGGTATACATGTATTTTGTTTTTCTAGCTTGATCAAAATTATTTATTATATCATAACAGGTAGATAGTTAAGAGCTTAGGTGGCTTCAGCGGCAGGCGCCTGGTGCCCCCCAGAATTCGGTACCCGGGTGCCCCGCACCCCTTGCACCCCTGGGTAAAGATGGTCCTGGGTAGCAGAATGCCTTTTCCTGACACTCTTTCCGTGGATCTGCAACAGTACAGATGCAGCCTAGCTACAGTTACTGTGCTATATAGTGATACCTCAGGTTACAGACTCCGCTAACCCAGAAATAGTACCTTGGGTTAAGAACTTTGCTTCAGGATGAGAACAGAAATTGCGCGGCAGCAGAGCAGTGGCAGCAGCAGCGGGAGGCCCCATTAGCTAAAGTGGTACCTCAGGTTAAGAACAGTTTCAGGTTAAGAACGGACCTCCAGAACGAATTAAGTTCTTAACCCAAGGTACCACTGTAATGTGTTTGGCGCTACTGTGCATCCTTCTTGGCTGTTTTTCCTTGGCTGGAATGGAGAAGTGGGCTCTGGGAATAAATGTGACCACGATGGTGCTAAAGGCTACAGAGGATTATCTCTCAATGCAGCGACAGAGCCATGCGCAAAGGGCTGGTTTGGTGTGTGTTTTTAAGCGGTTATTGCACGGTTCGTGGTTGTCTGTTTCCACCTCTAGCAAAGTGAATATATGTGGCAAGGGCTGCTTAAATTATTCATGAAAAGCTTTGCAATCTTGAATCCTTTAATTCTTTCATGTCTGTAGTACAAAAGGAAATGCCAATGTTCCCTGCTTATAGATTTTGTAAAATAAAATCCCCCAGCAAAGCTTGGCAGGTGAAACAAAAATTAATTGTAAAGCATCAGTTACTATATCGCTCACCGAAATTAACAGTCCTGCCGCCGAAGCAAACCCATAGATTAGCTTCTCTGATCTCTTGAGCTTGGCAAGTTGCCTTCTAGGCTCTTTCTCAATGCTCTGGAGGTTGGAAGCCAAGTATGCAAGGGGATGCCTTGATGTCAGTGAAACAGCCCAACGCTCTTGCTCCAGGCAATGATGAGGAGTTAAGATAGCGGGCCAAAAGATGAGGCAAGCGCTATACCCACAGGATGGATTCTGTTTGCATTGTCAGTTTCTTGTTTTGCCCAGTGGATTTCCATTAAAAACGGAATTTGCTTTTTCTTTTCTTTTTATGCCATCCCCCTGTGTTGTCCTTCCTTCAAAATTGTCATGCGCTCTCTTCAAAAGCTCCATGTGTGTTGCTCACAGTCAGTAAAGGCTGGTCTTTTTAGGGCAAATGGGGCATTGCCCCACCAACCTCATTCTGATCTCAGTCAGCCTTCTCCTTTGTAAAGCACAGTTTAAGGCTGCAGTCCTAAATACATTCATCCAGGAGGAAGGCCCCTTGAACTCAGTGCAGCTCATTCTGAGTAGGATTGCATGGCACAATGGCTATATGAACATTTAGCTGAGGATAAGGCCAACCAGACTCATGTCTGAGTAAGTATGCCCAGGCAAGGGGTTGGAGTTGGTGAGGCCTAGACACCTTCCTGCAAGTTGAAGCAAAACTCCTTCCTGATATTGGCTCTTCTCCCCTTCCTGAGCTGTGGGGCTCACCATGATCTCATTCAGCAACCCCTGAAGAAGCCTTCAATAAAGCAAATCACACCAGAGACACTCTCTCAGTCACCTCTGCCATGTATGTGTTCATGTGCAGGATCATATAGTTGTAGAGCTGGAAGGGACCCAAAGGGTCATTGAGTTAAACCAAACCCCCTGCAGGGGAGGAATCACAGCAAAAGAACCAGGTCTTATATTTATTGTATTTTAATTTTCTCTGATTGTCCATTGCCTTGGAGACCCATGGTCAGACAAAATGGTCAGACATATAAACATTGCAAATAAAAAAGCAATAGATTAGGAATCTGTTGAACATGCTGCTTTTGCTCTCTTTAACATGTTCCTAATTTTGATTATCTGCCCTGAGCCTTTGAGGAAAAGATGGGTTAAAATATTCAAGTCAAATCCACCCTTCTGGGTTTCACTGTAGTGCTGAGTATATTTCCTTCCTTCCTTCCTTCCTTCCTTCCTTCCTTCCTTCCTTCCTTCCTTCCTTCCATTTCTTTTTAAAGAACTTACTTTTTAAACATTTGGCCCAGATGTAAAAGAATAATAATAATACAACCCCCTCCGTGCATAAAGAATACATAACTTTGACATCCCTCCAGTTTGGAATACCACTGCCAGGCCTGGAGATGTGTTTCTGCTCCATGAATTATTGCATGTTTGAGGCTGGAATGGCCTATGTGTGTGTTCCCTCTGCCAAGGCACAAACGCACATTTTTATCAAATTTGTCAGGTTAAACTCCTGTTCGCAGCTAAAAGGCACCCGCAGCTGCAGTGCATTTGTGAGGATGAATGAGCCGGGAAGGAAAAAGGCTTTTGCTGTGTGGCTGCTATTTTAATGTGCAATTGAGCCCCTGAGATGCTCTGTTCTAGTTCAGTAGTTCTAAGAGGAGCAGTTCCCTAGGGGTCTTCAGTACCCAGATTAATTGAAATAACTCCAAGGGTTTTTCTTAATTCCTGATCCCTCCCCTGTGTTCTCTCTCTGTCTTGTTTTCGCACTCCGAAAACTGAATTTTATTTTCAATGGCTAGGATGAAAAACACAATTCAAACTGAGTTAGCGTGAAGCTGAGAGGGCCACTCTGTTCTCCAAAACAAAATGCTCCGGCGGGTACAGAGAGGCCAAGCATATTTGGGACATTCATGAATGAAACCTGAATACAAACCACGCTGGAAAGTGGAAACTATTCCCCCCCTCCTTTTGACCTTCTCAGTTGGTTTGGAACTCCTTTGATCGTAATCCAATGCAGACATTTTTGGCCATGTGAGAACACGGCTTGGGATTTGTCAAGCTTGTGAGCATGTGCTGGAGCAGTTCTAATCTGTGTATATATTGTTGTTCCACCCTATGGATAATAATACACAAAGGAACCTCTTCTATAAATACCGCCAAACACAGTGGCAGGGATTAGTTTTCTCCATTCAACTCAACCTTTGGCTGAAACCCAAGCAGCACATCTCACTGCCCAGCTTCTTTGTGCTGGTCTCTGAAATACTTTTGCACACTTTTGCTGTTTTCTTGGTTGTGGTGGAAGCACCTTGGGATAGATGGACTAGAAGGTGATTGAGGCACAGGAAAAGGGCAGGAGTCAGCCATGGGTGGTTGCACAAAGAAATCTAGTGTTTTGATCCAGCTGCTGCACCAGTTTCTGTGTGTCCTAATAGGGTGAGAGTGCTCTATAGAGAACGATAGGGAGAAACTGATAGACCATGCCTATCCTTAAGAGTGACTATTCTCATCAAGGCAAGGAGGAGCTACTCAATGTTAGCAAGGTCACTTAAATAACACAAATGGAGCCCAAAGAGGTCTTGATAACACTTAACAGACAAACTGAATGAAAACAATGTATAATTTTAGAAGAACTGAGAGGCTTTCTCTTTCATAGATCTTAGATCAGGCCTTGTACCATGAGGACATTTGACCAACCATACAAAAGAAGATACCTCAAAACTACACAGCCATTCAGAAGACATGCTACCTCAGTGAAGGTCATGCCACTCTTCCTGGTTGCTAAGCAACAACTCCACCCATCCCCCTCTTTAGATGACTTTAACACTAACAGAATTAGCCTTTAAGTTGCACACTTGCTGCTGCACTTCCAGCACTCCATACTTCCTAGGTTAGGGGGGTAATGCAGTGTTCTTAACACCAGTGCTATTAGATAGGACACCTGTTCAGGTCATAGTAACTGTGTCCTCCTAGGGCAGGCATCCCCAAACTCGCCCCTCCAGATGTTTTGGGACTACAACTCCCATCATGCCTAGCTAACAGGACCAGTGGTCAGGGATGATGGGAATTGTAGTCCCAAAACATCTGGAGGGCTGAGTTTGGGGATGCCTGTCCTTGGGGATGCCAGATCATGGAGGATAGAGGGTAAGGGACGTGCCACTGAGCCCTTCAATGTCATTAAAGCTTTGAAGAATGAGAGAAATGGTCTTCCATTGGGACCACTTGCATGAGAAAAGTGCCAACATAATCCAGTCCACATAATATGGCAGATCTACATGTTATAGAGATGACTGAAAGGAGCAGAGAGAAGGATTTCAGGCATAACAGATGCTTCTGGAAAGGAGGAACTAGGACTGGAAGCAGCTGATGGGGATGGGAAGCACAATTTCTTGAAGAGGGGATGGGGAGACTCCAGCACTTTAAAAGGGGATTGGCCTTGAGAATCATTAGGTGGGTTTAAAGAATCTGGTGCAGAAAGGTACAAAGGGGGATTTAAGAAGCTGTGCGATATTCTTTGCCTTGATAGATGTCGCAAACCCCTTTACTCTCCAATCGTCTCTGCCCACACAAACACTGCAATTTTTTGTGATTTGCTAGAATTTGTTAAAATACAAAGTTTAGTACAGAGCACTCCAACACAAATCATCTTAATGAAGTGGAGGGGAGCCAATTTAACCTTTACATTTGGGTTTAATAATCTGAATGAATTAATGTGACTATATTCACTTTTAAAGTCATTTTTGAGATTAAAAGGCACTGCTAATTTTGGCTCAAATAGATTGATTCTGGAACACTGTAGTATCTTGGATTTCGACCTTGAAGGGAACTCAAAGGAGAAAAAATGTTTTAATTTGTCCCCCACCTAGGTAAGCTAGAAGTACTATCAGAGTTCTAGCCAGGCCAAATGGCTTGAGGAGGGTGGGAAGCAGGGCCAGTGAGGTGTGTGGCCAGGGGAGAGGGGAGTGGCTTGAGGAAAATCACATGGACCAGATAGAGAGCCCTAGAAGGTTTCCTACACCTGCTCGAAGAGCTACTCCACACCCTCTCTCAGCAACAGTTACCCTTCAGATTACTCGACTGCTTCCCTCTCTGGTCCATCTGTCTCCAGCTTTCTTTCCTGCCGGAGTACCACCTGCCTGCTACCTGTTTGCCTTCTTTAGTACGTGTGAGTCTTTGGACCTGAGCTCCTGACATGCCGTGACAACTAGATATTCTATGTTGTTTCCATGGTTAAGCATTTGCATACAGGAATGACTTAATTGTGGTTCTATCATTTATCACGACTCTGTTTACTCCCTGTTTCCTTTCATTATCCTTCTATGTACGGTTTGGATGAAAACATCTGTAAAAAATCAGGACTGGTCTACCCATTTGAACACATACATGTTGGGTTGGGCCAGGTTAAGCGTACACGCTCTGTTTCCCAAAGCAACGATTCTTGGCGTTGTTAAATTCCTTTCTGAGGATTTGTGTTGACAAAAATGCTGGGTGGGGAAAAGGGAAAACAAAGTTGTTAGAACTGGAAAGCTTGTGCAATGCAGCACAAGGTGAGTCCCACGCTCAGGGTCATTAGGAAAGGGATTGAAAATAAAACTGCCCTAGGGCTTCTTCACACAGTGCATAGTTGAATAATGAAATTTGCTCATACAAGAAGCAGTGATGGCCACCAGCTTGTAATACTTTAAAAAGAGGATTAGACAGATTCATGGAGGATGTGGCTAACAACGCAAAATAAGGTAAAGGACCCCTGGAGAATTAAGTCCATTCAAAGGCGACGATGGGGTTCCAGCACTCATCTTGCTTTCAGGGTGAAGGAGCTGGCATTTGTCCACAGACAGCTTTTCAGGTCATGTGGCCAGAATGACTAAACCACTTCTGCCACAACAGAACACCTTGACAGAAGCCAGAGCACATGAAAATGCTGTTTACCTTCCTGCCACAGCGATACCTATTTATCTACTTGCAGTGGTGTGCTTTCGAACTGCTAGGTTGGCAGGAGCTGGGATAGAGCAATGGGAGCTCACCCTGTCAAGGGGATTCAAACTGCCGACCTTCCGATCAGCAAGCCCAAGAGGCTCAGTGGTTTAGACCACAGTGCCACCCTCGTCCCTAACAATGGCAAATAGCTATGCTCTACTCACCATGTTGGAGGCAGTATACCTCTGAATATTCCTGGGAACTGCAGGAGGGGGAAATGCTGATACACTCATGTCTATCTTGCAGGCTTCCCATAGGCTTCCCATAGTCGGTCACTGTGAGAACAGGATGCTAGACTAGATGAGCCTTTTCTCGATTCAGAAGGTTTTTCTTATTTTCTTCTTCTGATTTTGATAATTTATGACTTTTTAATCTGATTTTTCATTTTAAAAGGCTACTGATAGAAAAGAATTTTTTTTTATAAAAAAGTCTCTCTTCATGGAAGATACACAGGAGTGTATTGACTGTACTGTACAATGTGGGGAGCTCCTTTCTAAGCATAGAATCTTCACATGTAGGACAAGTCCCTAACTCACTGAAGGTTTGAGACCCATTGGGTACCCTTCACCTGGTTTAGTTAGCCAGTCAAGGCCATTTCCCGGGGTATGGCCGCTGTCCCATGCTTACAACTTCAAGGAGTCACAGGTGAGAGCTCAGTGCAGGGTGGGGACCAAAGGTGGGCAAACTACCCCAGAAGGAGTACAGCATGCCCCCCACCAGAGGTACTACCCCTCCCCTAACATTGCATGCAATCAATTATGATTATGACATTGGTAATATCAAAGGGATTTATGAATAGGTTATACTTTGTGACAGGAAATTAACAATAGCTGGTTTCGGCATTGAAACGTGTGTGAAGGGGGCGAGAAGGGATGGGCAAGTCTGTCAACACAACATGAAGAAATTTAGGAAGGACCAAAGTTCATCTGGTCCTACCTCCTGTCCAAATGCAAAATCAAATCCCCTGTCAAAAACCCCCATCATCCTCACTTGAATAAATGCAACAGCCTTTTTGTGGGACAAACTCTCCATTCGCTTTTCTTTCAGTTAGTCCCACCCTTTACAAAGTTGCTATTTCAAGTCTGAAGCTGGTAGGCAAAGTGGGCTGTGTGCTTTCCTGCACACTTTTCACAGTCCAGCTGGGAGTGCTCTTTGGATTTCCTTCCTTTGCAGATTTTTCCTGCTTTCTTTCCCTTTCTTTGAGGCCAGGGGCAGGGGAGCTGTTTCCCCACACAGACACTGCATCTCTTTCATTTATTTTGGCTCCTGCGTCACGGTGAGCCTTGACAGATGCTCATCTGCTGAATGTGTTTGCTAGGAAATAGCAAAAGGGACTGATTAAAAGTAACAAATTACCGACGTTTGCTACTGAAAGGGATACTGACAGAACACTGATATTACAGAAATGCAGAAATACATTCAGAAGGAGAGATCGGTTTTGGAATTGGGATAGGAGGAAATAGTGCTAGTTCCAAGACCCCCTAATTGTCATTTGCTACAGGGCCTGAATGGAATCTAAAGCAGTCGTAGATGTTGATTTTGCATGAGAACTGAGATGCAACAGCATGGTGTGTTTGAACTGCTTGTCTGTTCTGTGTTGGGGGGCTGTGTGGGCCACAAATGTGGCCCAGGAATCAGATTCCTGAGAAATATTTGGAGCGTATGGAGTGAGGAAGAAGGATGCAGCTGTGTAAACTCAAGATCCCACCTCTATACAAAGTAAACAAGCAAATTCTCAACCCTGCTCAGGCCCTGAAATCTTCAGATATGTTCCTATTAAAGTGTCAGATTCCTAAACTACTGGTCACAAGGCTCTTGTTCATGAGCACCAAATTCTAAGAAGGAAATAGAAGCAGCAGCTGAAGATGGGATGAAGATCATGAAACTTTCCCCCTGCAGACCCTATTTAGGAAGGGGCTGCTCAGTTAACAACACAAGAACCACCCTCCAGAGGCTCATCTAGTCCAACATGCTGTTCAACCCGATGACAATGTGAAGCCCACAAACATGACCCGTGTGCATCAGCACTCTCCCCAGCTGCTGGTATTCAGCAGTATATTGCCTCCATCAGCATGGATACACCATAGCCTTATCTTCCATGAATCTGTCTAATCCTAGCAGGGGAGATACCATGCTCATGATGGTGGTTTTCTCAGGCAGTTGTTCTCTGCAATTTCCCCAAAATGCATAATTTGCATAGTCCTCTTCTAAAGCCAGCCATGCCAGTGGCCATCGCTACCTGTTTCCTGGCAAGATTATGGGGATGACGTACAAAGGTGGTTAGTATTAATTCACTCTAATCTAACAGAGCGCCATGGACAGCACAAGGGTATATATTATTCCAAATGAGAATCTTCACACAGTGATCTACATGCATGTTCAGACTCTTGAAAAGTGTTCCCTTTTAATAACTTTTCACTTTTCTCCTTACCTTAAAAGAACAGGAAAAATACAGTGTGTATTTAGCCAAGGATGACTGAAATGGTGAGCCTGCTGTAGAGCTATATTCATCCTTTTTTGGCCAGACACATGTCCTTACCCAGACAATTGAACTTAGAAGCAACCACTTCTTCCTGTTTCCAGCAGAAGATGACTCTGCTAACTTGTTGTCCCATGTGACAATCATGATGTCACTCACTTGCCCATCTAAGGCTGTGTTCCAAGTTACAAAAAACAAAACAACCTCATGCAGATTGGCTTCTCCTCCTTTTTAAAGTGCCAAATGAATATTAAACTGGATGAATATGTCAAGCAACTGACTGTTGTTGTCTTTAAAGCAGAAAGCCTTTCTGAAGCAGGGTGAGAGGTAGCTAAGAGAGAGTGGAAATCAGCAACATGAACTAGCATGCATTCCTGTCATTAGATGGATAAAGGCAGGGAGAAGCAGGAAAAAATATCTGCACTAAGTATGTCTATACACACTCATATATAGAGAGAGGGGGGATCTATTATGTGTTCCTATCTCATGTTCAAAAGTAAATTACATGAATTATTATTTATTCTATTTTCATTTATATGCTATGGTTTATTATTTCACTGAAACTTGTGAGAAGTGCCTACCTTCAGGCCATAAAGTGGGCCCTTTAAGATACTCTAGTGCTCCAAAAGGCGAGGGTGGGGGGAGTCTAGAAGAGATGGATTAAGTAGAAACTTAAAAGGCCTCAGTGCACTTCCATCCCTTGTCAGAGCAAGCTGTTCACTAGGAGGCTTCCTTGACACTTCGACAACTGGCCTACCTTGCCCTGTGGATGGTTCTATGGGAATAGAATGAAACATCTTCTGTAGAAAGGATGAACAATTGCTGTTCCTCATTTTAAACACCGTTCAGAAACTTTTCGTTAAGTCAGTATTTCCATTTTCTCTCCAGATTTCTCTTGGAGACCCTTGCTCACTCCTGAATCCGTTCCAGTTTGTCAACATTCTGTTTCAAATATGGTGCCCAGAAGTAAACACAGTACAAGGTTTGTTTTCGAGAAGGAAGAGGGGGGAAAGCAGACACAAAACACAACCTGATATATATCTGAACTCCTTATGTTTTTATTGGGATTTTCTTGGGGTGAACCCTATTAGATGCATCACTAGTCTAGAAATTTGCCTTTGCCAATAAGACCATCTGTTCTATTCACTGAGCTTGAAATCTCTGGAGTGTTTCTCACAGCCTCATAAACGAACAGCCCTTTTTACGGTCACAGTATTCTGCGTCAACTCTGTGAACAATGGGAGAGTACCCAGGAGGTCCCTGCAGGAAGCAGAACTTCCCTTGTATAATTAACTGGGTGGGAGGCTGGGGAATGCAGATAGTACATGAGACACATCAGACAAACTGCTGAAACAATAAACAAACAAATGAGCAAGTCCCATTTCCTCTTCAGGAACTGTTGTTCCCATTGCTTCCTTATCCCAGGGCCTCCAATTGCATCCCCCACCCCCCCAAAAATCCTCCTTTGCTTACAGCAAGTGTTTTAACCCCTCATGGGCACTGCCTTTGAATAAACTGGCCCAGCCTAAATTTAGCCACAGGCTTCAGCTTTTCCAGCAGGCAGAGGTGAAGTTTGGCACATTTGAAAGTCACATTTTTTCACTGCTTATTGCTGTGTTAAAATAACAGAGTTCAGAAGCACAGAGGGACATGAGGCTAGATACTCCAAGGTGCTTATGCAAGGCAGAACTATTCATCTGCCAGCCCCTCACCCCATCAAACAACACAGTCCAGACTTCAGTTTGTCACAGGCAGGGAACAGGTGCAAACATGCAAAATTGCCTGCAAAGTCCAAATGAATCAAGAAAGAGTTACTACAAGTGGAAGGTAGCCCCTGCTAGCCAACCTGTTTTAGCTATGAAATTCTTTTCCTGTCTCATTGATGGCAATCAGTCTGAGCCCAAGGATGAACAAAATATCACCAAGTGAGGCGCCTCCCTTTACTTTCCTTACAAATTCTCAGAACATAAGATGAGTGCTGGTTTTGACTTATAAAGCCTTAAACAGCTCAGGACTGCGGTATCTCAAGGACTGCTTCTCTACATATGAACCTACCTGGACCCTGAGATCGTCTTCTGAGGCCCTTCTTCATGTGCCTCCTCCTCGAGAGGTCCAGAGGGTGGCAACACGAGAATGGGCCTTCTCTGCAGTGGTTCCCCATCTATGGAATGCTTTCCCCAGGGAAGTTCGCCTGGCACCTTCATTATACACCTTTAGGCACCAGGCAAAAACGTTCCTTTTTAACCAGGCCTTTGGGTGATCTGATTTACATCCTATGCAATTTTAAAATGTGCTTTGGGGGGGTATTGGGTTGTTGTTTTTATTTTTATTATGTATTTTGTGGTTTTATATCTTGATTTTATTTTATTTTTAAATAATATTTATTGATAATTTCAAGATTACAAAAAAATAAAAAATAAAAAAACAACAACACTACAATACAAAAAAGAAAAAGAAAAAAATAAATAAAAAAGAGAAAAGCACAAAATATACGACAATACAGCAAAAGAAAATAAAGAAGAAAAAAAGGAGAAAAAAACACAAATCTCAAATTGCATATCCATACTTTCCATTTGCTTGTTTCATTGACCTCCTCACACCTCCCTTTTTGTATTCTAGTTTGATAATTATTTCAGCAAATTCTTTCCATCTTTCTCAATTTTTGTTATAAAATTTATCTTAACAATTTAACCTAATAATTAACTCAACAAATCCTTTCCATCTTTCCCCATATTCTGTTATTCAAATTATCTTAATTTATTTAACCTTATCTTACCCCTATGTACCTTAAGACTTAAATCTTAATTTTCAAATATACATAGCTCCTGATAACATTTCTGCTAGAGTCGTATAGTTTCATTCCCACATTTCCCCTAATATTCATTAAACTGATTCTAAAATACAAAATTTCCATTGTAAATTCTCTTTCAATCATCATCCAGTGTCTCTTCTTCCTGGTCTCGGGTTGTGTCAGTCCTTACTGTCCATTCCATCTAGTCCATCAACCTGGAAGCCTTATGTCCGAGGCCCTTAAGTCTCTTCCATGTCCCTTCTGCAATTCTTCTTCATCTTGTTGGTGCTTGCCCTTTTCCTAGTCTTTTGTTGGTCTCTGTCTTAAGTTTCTTTCCTTTCTCATTGAGGAGTAGTTCTCTGGGTGATTCCAACCCAAAATTGTCTCCATCACCCTTCATCCAGCTCGCCCATTCCCCACAGTCCCACTCCCCACAGTCCTCGATATAATCCAAAATGTATTTAAAATCAAATTTCAAGATCTCTCCAAAGCTAGGAATCTCCTCATCTCCAGACTCCCCTTTTCCACTCCAATTTCAATCTTCAATAACAGCGGCTTATGCTCCTGTAGGGCCTCGGGTCTCTCCATTTGTACTATTTGAGGTGCAGCCGCATCCTCCTCCATTGTCATCTGCACTTGCCCAGTCAGTACAAATTCATAGGTTGGTTCCTGACTGATTTCTGTATCAATGTTCCCTGTTTGTCCACAGTTATCAACCACAACAGTCAAATCCATTTTCTCATTCATCAAGTCCATCTTCTCATGCATCTGTTCCAGCAAAGCATTTGTCTTGCATAGAGCAAGAACCCAGTCTCCCTCCCAGCTCATCTTTGTTCAAGGTCAGAAAAGACTGTTCCCACAGTCTTAATCTCACAGATGTTGGGTCTCAAATATCCTATAGCAACAATTTAGCAAGCTCCCTCTAGAGGAGACAAACTATTTGTATCCATATTTTTTTTGAAGACAAAGGAAAGTTACTTTCATTTTTCAGGTATTTCAGATGTTTTTCAGATATTTTGTTTCTTTAAAATGCAAAAGGCAACATTAGAATCCACTTGTTTCTCTTCACTAGCTATCTGTCAAAGTATTACGTTCACAGTCAATGAACCTCTCCAACAGTTTCTGTCTCTGACACCCCGTTCCCAGGTTAAAGACGGTGGAAACTTATCCTTCTTCACTCCCTCTCCTGCCAGGATTAAACAGAGTTCCCCACCCTTTTCTCCTGCTTCCAAGGGGGGTTTCAGTAGCTCTGAATGAAGGAACTTTAGTCTTTTTTGACAGCTCCCAGCTTTAGATTGCAAATTTTTTGCTTTAGTCTATATACAAAAAAGCGGAAGGCGGACTTCCTGTTTGCACCTTCCCACTTCGATACCAAATTAAACAATTTCTTGATCCAATTTTCCGTTTCTACTCACGGGTACTTGTTTTAAATCGAATTGACCTCAGGAAAAAGTCAGCACTCTCTGGCAATGGCTGTGCGGCTTCACTCCGTGAAAGTAGCAGTCAGTTCGTAGCACCGCGCTTCTCACCCCACTTCGCTCCGGAGCCCCTAGATGGGATTCCCTGCGAGTAGGGGGGCGCTTCTGGTGCCCTGCTGAACCCCACGTTCCCAGGCTTCCTCCGCCTGGGATTTCTAGCGGGTCCCCACCTTCACCGCAGCGGGAAGACCCAGTTTCCACGGAGCCCGTTCCTCTGGTCGGAGGAACTCCGCCATTCACCAATGGCGCTGACCCGGAAGTGATATCTTGATTTTATACTGTGAACCGCCATGAGACCCCCTGAGTATAGGGTGGTATATAAATAAAATAAAATAATCCTGTTGGATTAGGCCAATAGCCCATTTGGTTCAGCATTCTGGCCAGTGGCTTCCCAGAAGTCTGTGGGAAGCCTGCAAGATGGACATGAGTCCAACAGCACTCTCCCCACCTGTGATTCCAAGATACCAATATTCAGATAGTCATTGTGGCTAGTAGCCATGGGGAGGGGGTTGGACTGGAGAAGGGGTGTGGGGTGGCATTTGACCCCTGGATGCCAATGGTGAATGCAGTCCTCTGACCACAGAAGATTAGCCACCCCTAGGCTGTTTCTCCACTTACAATCAACCTGCACAATCATATCAACTCAAACATTACTAAACACAATAAGCTCCCTGTGGCCTCCTTGCAAAGGAAACCACACCTCAGAAAGCACAGCACCCCTGGAATCTCTCCGTGCTCAGAGAAGTGGAATGATTGCAAATGGCATACAGCCTTTCATTAAGTAGGAAGAGAAACATATGTGTGAAAAGTGGTGTGGGGCTAATCCATCTGCCCACCAAGAGCCCTGCTGGCCTGGGCACTTACCTTGTCATGGCTGACCTCGCAGGGGAAGAATAGAAGCCAGCTGCAGCCAATTTGAAACACCTGGGCAGACCGATTTAAAAGGATGCTGCTGCTGCTGCTGCTGAATCAATCCTCTTAGTTGTATGATTTGTGAGGTTCTGGCGCTCAGTTCTGTTTGCTGCCTGTATGTTTTTTGAAGCAATGGTGGGTGTGGTAGTTGGTCTGAGTAGCTGGGTGTTTATAGCTGAGGGGGGAGATCCAGATGAGCTGGAATATTGATGAGGTAAAGTTGTTGGTGTGTTTCTTCTCCAGATAGAGGCTTGGAGGGCTGCATGTGCTCTGGGCCTGAGGTTCCCCATCGCTGTTGTAGCAGCAAAGCACTGGAATGATCTGTGTGGGTTGTGTTACGTGAAACAAGCATTACAATGGTTGCTCCAGCTGATGGCTTATTTGTTATTACTTTAAATACACTCTGTTGGCATTAAGCACAGCAAGAACTCTAGTAAAATAGGAATGGTGACATTTAAAAATGAAGGCTCTCAAATAGGCTTTTAATCTCTTTCTAATAAGAAAGTTATCTGCTAAACACCAAGTTTAACAGTCATGTAATAAGTCCATATCTATAATATGGCTAATCATGGGTGGGATATGCCTTAATGCTTGGTGTTTAATTAACCTATAAAGCACTTCCTCTTCTTTTTTTGCTCCATCTAAATTACTCTTGTAGCTCTACAACTATTTAAAGTCTCTGAAAGTGTTCTTAGTTAAATATTTTTGCCAACTGTCTGCATTACGCTGCTGGAGAAAGGGGGGGAGGAAGATTCCTGGATATTTTTGAGGAGAGGTTTATTAGGTATGGGCAGATCTTGAACAGGACTGTCTTCTCTTGGGAAAGGATTCCCCAAAATTCAGAAATGGCCACTACCAATTCTGGAAGAAATCTTCTCCATAAAAATGCCAGCTTGCAAATGTACACACAATCCTAGTTAAAAATCTATTTAACCCCTACCACCACACAGGGGCGGATGAAGGCGTCGTGACACCCGGGGCTGGGCGTTGCTATGTAGGGCACATGTGTGGCGTCGCTATGTACGACACATGCGCCGTATGTAGTGATGCTGCACATGCGCTGTACATAGCGGTTTGCTGGCGCCACCGCTCCAGCACCATACGGACCCTTCCGGGATCCCTCCGTTGCTGCTACACCCATGAATGGAGGCTCCTCTACATGTGGCTGTAGCAGTGATGGAGGGATTCCACCGCTGTCCGTCCGGCGTTCAAGCAGCGCCGACAGCAAACCGCTATGTACAGTGCATGTGCAGCGTCGTTACGTACAGCGCATGTGTGCGATGCTGCACATGCGTTGTACATAGCGGTTTGCCGCCGGCGCCGGGATCCTCCACTTGCAGCTGCAGCCATGAACGGAGGATCCTCCACATGCGGCTGCACGATGGCTGCTTGCGGTGCCGCGAGCCCCCGCAGGGTGCCTTGTCACCCCCCCAAACATGGCACCCGGGGCACGCTGCTCCCCACCCCCCATTGCAACACCACTGCCACTGCATTAATATTGTAATATCCAGTATTCATGTCAAAACTGATATTCTGGGTGGTAGAATGTGTCTCACTACCATTGTGCTAGCAGTAATCCTTTCACCAACAGTGCCCTGGCTTAGTGCTACATTGGATCCATCTATTCTGTTCTTTCTCTGAGTGGGGCTCTTTCCTTTTACACTGATATTTTCTCTCTCTCATGATGTTAAATGTAAAAAGCAAAACAAAACAAATTCTGCTCACTATCCCTGTGGACTACCTATTCCCTTAGTCTCTTGGTTTTAATCTCTTAAAGAATTGTGTTACATCTAGGTAACAGATGACAGAGAAAAAAATAGCATCTCTATTTTTAACTTTCTCAAGAATAGGTTCCTCTTGTGTTTTAGGGATTTCGTTTATGAAGTAGCATATAAATATCTTCATTTATTGTATGTTGATATGACTTATTACTTGGGGGGCCCACCAGGTGGCACATTGGAAGATGGCCGACAATAACATCTCTCCGACCCACACGAGGTAATTAAGAGGCTGCTATGGGAAGTATGCAGTCTTCCCGACCCCCAAGGAGATGGGGGGGACTGCCTTGCCAGCGGTGTCCATAATGCACCCCCGGAATCGAAAGAAGGGGGTGCCAGACACTTGGCACGAGCCCTTGGTGAAGTCGGCTCTTCCTGACGCTGTCTCCAATTAGCGTTCCAGTTACAGATAGGTAGCCGTGTTGGTCTGCCATAGTCAAAATAAAAAAAATCCTTCCAGTAGCACCTTTAAGACCAACTAAGTTAGTTCTTGGTATGAGCTTTCGTGTGCAAGCACACTTCTTCAGATACACTGAAACAGAAGTTGCCAGATCCTTCTATATAGTGAGAAGGTGGGGAGGGGTATTACTCAGAAGGGTGGTGGGAATGGGAGATTGGCAGATAGCTGGGATGAGCCTGCTGACGACTCTTAACGACTGTAATGGGTCTTACAGGAAAAGGCAAGGGGTGAGAAGGTGAGAAATGGCTTAGTCATGTATAATGGGATAAGAATCCAATGTCTTTGTTCAAACCAGGTTTCTCCATGGTTTTAAGTTTGGTAATGAGTTGCAATTCAGCAGCTTCTCTTTCCAGTCTATTTCTGAAATTCCTTTGTAGTAAAACAGCTACTTTGAGATCTTGTATAGAATGTCCTGGGAGATTAAAGTGTTCTCCTACTGGTTTCTCTGTTTTGTGATTCTTGATGTCAGATTTATGTCCATTTATTCTTTGGCGTAAGGTTTGGCCTGTTTGTCCAATATAGAGAGCTGAAGGACACTGTTGGCATTTGATGCCATACACAATGTTAGATGATGAGCAATTGAATAGTCCCGAGATGGTATGTGTGATGTTGTTGGGGCCAGTAATGGTGTTGTCCGGGTGTATGTGGCAGCAAAGTTGGCATCTGGGTTTATTGCAGGCTCTGGTGCCAGTGTCCGTGTTAAGTCTGGTTGTAGTATTATTGTGGGTTAGGAGTTGTTTAAGATTGGGTGGCTGTCTGTAGGCAATGAAAGGTCTTCCTCCCAGAGCTTGAGAAAGAGAACTGTCATTGTCCAGGAGAGGTTGTAGATCTCTGATGATGCGTTGTACAGTTTTAACTTGGGAGCTGTATGTGATGACTAGAGGTGTTCTGTTATTTTCTTTTTTGGGTCTGTCTTGCAGCAAGTTCTCTCTGGGTATAAGTCTGGCTCTGTTGATCTGTTGTCTAACTTCATCTGCTGGGTATTTTAGTTCTGAAAAGGTTTGCTGTAGATCTCTTAGGTGAGAGTCTCTGTCTGTAGAATTGGAACAGATGCGGCTGTAACGTAGTGCCTGGCTATATACAATGGACTGTTTGGTATGTTTGGGATGGTAGCTAGAGGCATGTAGATATGTTTGTCGGTCAGTTGGTTTACGGTATAAGGTGGTGTCCATGTGCCCATCCTGTATTTTTATAGTAGTGTCCAAAAAATGTATTTCTTGCATAGATTGATTCATTGTAAGGTTGATTGTGGGGTGAAAATCATTAAATTTCTGGTGAAAGGTGTCCAGGGTCTGTTGACCATGTGTCCAGATGATAAAAATATCGTCAATGTATCGCAGATACAAGAGAGGTTTGAGTGGGTAGGAGTTTAGGAAACGTTGTTCTAAATCTGCCATGAAGATGTTGGCATACTGTGGGGCCATGCGGGTGCCCATTGCTGTGCCGCTGATCTGAAGGAACAGGTCATCACCGAATTTGAAGTTGTTGTGGGTAAGGACAAATTGGCAGAGTTTGGTGGCAAGGTCCGCTGTGGTTTTATCTGAAATGGTGTTCCTTATAGCTTGTAAACCATCGTTGTGTGGGATGTTGGTATACAGAGATTCCACATCCATAGTAGCTAGTATAGTGTTGTTGGGAAGATTATTTAAAGATTGTTGTGTACACACAACAACAAGACCAATCAGAACAAACAACAACTTCACAACACAACACCTCTCAACCCACTGGAGAACAACAACCACCCTCCCAACAGAACACTGACCACCAACTACCTCCGAAAAAGTGTTACACAAAAAGGGACTCCACATGGACCCCTCCTGATGGACGCAATACCACACTGGACTTGTACATTGACTGCTTCCGCCACAGAATCCAAACAGATATGACCAGAAAACACCATCGCTTACAACAAAATCTAAACCATGCTGAAAGGAGAGCCATAGATAATCTCAGAAACAACCCAGACATTATAATTAAAGAAGCAGACAAAGGTGGAGCTGTCGTCATCATGAACAAAACTGACTACATTCAGGAGGCTCACAAACAACTTTCCAATACCGCCTTTTACACAAAATTGGACTCAGACCCCACACAAGAATACAAGAAAGAACTGAACAAGATTGTTAAGGAGCTACCCCCACACATCCAAGAACAGATCCTCACCAACACACCAACAGAACCTCGACCAGGAACTTTCTATCTTCTACCTAAAATACACAAACCAGGAAATCCAGGACGCCCCATCATTTCAGGTATTGGCACTATTACAGTGGGTGTCTCCGGTTATATGGACTCTGTTCTGAAACCATATGCCATCAGTGCTCCCAGCTATGTACGTGACACCACAGATTTTCTGAGGAAAATACAATCTTTAAATAATCTTCCCAACAACACTATACTAGCTACTATGGATGTGGAATCTCTGTATACCAACATCCCACACAACGATGGTTTACAAGCTATAAGGAACACCATTTCAGATAAAACCACAGCGGACCTTGCCACCAAACTCTGCCAATTTGTCCTTACCCACAACAACTTCAAATTCGGTGATGACCTGTTCCTTCAGATCAGCGGCACAGCAATGGGCACCCGCATGGCCCCACAGTATGCCAACATCTTCATGGCAGATTTAGAACAACGTTTCCTAAACTCCTACCCACTCAAACCTCTCTTGTATCTGCGATACATTGACGATATTTTTATCATCTGGACACATGGTCAACAGACCCTGGACACCTTTCACCAGAAATTTAATGATTTTCACCCCACAATCAACCTTACAATGAATCAATCTATGCAAGAAATACATTTTTTGGACACTACTATAAAAATACAGGATGGGCACATGGACACCACCTTATACCGTAAACCAACTGACCGACAAACATATCTACATGCCTCTAGCTACCATCCCAAACATACCAAACAGTCCATTGTATATAGCCAGGCACTACGTTACAGCCGCATCTGTTCCAATTCTACAGACAGAGACTCTCACCTAAGAGATCTACAGCAAACCTTTTCAGAACTAAAATACCCAGCAGATGAAGTTAGACAACAGATCAACAGAGCCAGACTTATACCCAGAGAGAACTTGCTGCAAGACAGACCCAAAAAAGAAAATAACAGAACACCTCTAGTCATCACATACAGCTCCCAAGTTAAAACTGTACAACGCATCATCAGAGATCTACAACCTCTCCTGGACAATGACAGTTCTCTTTCTCAAGCTCTGGGAGGAAGACCTTTCATTGCCTACAGACAGCCACCCAATCTTAAACAACTCCTAACCCACAATAATACTACAACCAGACTTAACACGGACACTGGCACCAGAGCCTGCAATAAACCCAGATGCCAACTTTGCTGCCACATACACCCGGACAACACCATTACTGGCCCCAACAACATCACACATACCATCTCGGGACTATTCAATTGCTCATCATCTAACATTGTGTATGGCATCAAATGCCAACAGTGTCCTTCAGCTCTCTATATTGGACAAACAGGCCAAACCTTACGCCAAAGAATAAATGGACATAAATCTGACATCAAGAATCACAAAACAGAGAAACCAGTAGGAGAACACTTTAATCTCCCAGGACATTCTATACAAGATCTCAAAGTAGCTGTTTTACTACAAAGGAATTTCAGAAATAGACTGGAAAGAGAAGCTGCTGAATTGCAACTCATTACCAAACTTAAAACCATGGAGAAACCTGGTTTGAACAAAGACATTGGATTCTTATCCCATTATACATGACTAAGCCATTTCTCACCTTCTCACCCCTTGCCTTTTCCTGTAAGACCCATTACAGTCGTTAAGAGTCGTCAGCAGGCTCATCCCAGCTATCTGCCAATCTCCCATTCCCACCACCCTTCTGAGTAATACCCCTCCCCACCTTCTCACTATATAGAAGGATCTGGCAACTTCTGTTTCAGTGTATCTGAAGAAGTGTGCTTGCACACGAAAGCTCATACCAAGAACTAACTTAGTTGGTCTTAAAGGTGCTACTGGAAGGATTTTTTTTATTCCAATTAGCGTGTGCTGGTTTGCTTTAGTTCGGAAATATAATTGGAAACATATAATTGGAAAGAAGCTAAAGCACATACATCAAGCAAAGTTCGGGAGATAAGACTGCTGATTAATGGATCTATGTGATCGGAGCAACGGACGGGACAAATAAATCAAGTGATGAACCACCATTAAGAGATTGGTATGTTTGGAGTGAAACGGAAGGGGGTGGAGGAAAAAACTTTTATTTTCTTTGCCTTATGTGAGTATTAACAACCCTCCACCCCAGAAAGAAGATCGTTGCATGTTATTAATCACAAGCAGGAATTTAAGAACTGTGTGGAGTGAATTACTGATTAAAAGAGAGGATCGGTAAACATCGGCGTATGGAGGAAAATTTTATGACGCAGCTTTAAATGGCGTCTCGCTAAAACAGGCTTGTCTAAGAAAGATGGGGGGAGGAGGACCAGGATCATTGGAATGTGAATGATGATTGGAATGTGATCTAACCTGGCAGAGCCCTCTGTGATATATTTAGCAACCCTGGGAAAATTAAAGGACAGACTGAAGATAAATTCTTTACGGAAGTGTGGAATGGCGTCTGTCCCTATGTGATATGATTTTTGGAAGTGTAAAGCCCACTCAGAGGATGTTTGTTTCCAACCCGCTTGTGAAGATTATCAGAGATCGCAAAGAAAGGAATATATGATAACAACAAGAAGATGAAGAAAGTAATAAAGAAACTATCTGGACAGAATTGGATAGAACTGTCTAATTAAAGCAGCAATATAAGAGATGCTTGGACCCGTTCGGAGCTTGAAGTATGGGTATCCCCCAACAAAATTTTAAAATCTGGCTGTATAATTTGAAATTAATGTGATCTGGAAATAATGTGATTTGATTGGCCTGTTAATAAAAATTATTTATAAAAAAAAAGATATGACTTATTACTTGATTTTCCAATTTTAAAAACCCCAGTGATTTTTTAAAAAATACACATATGTACTTAAACCAACATGAGGATAACAGTCACAGCATAAACAGGTGTAAAGAAAAGTAACTGAAATTTAGAAAAGGCACATTTGCTGGGGACGTGAGTCATAACCTTTTCTGTGGTGGCCTCCCATTTGCGGAATGGCCTCTCCTTACAGGTATGTTGGGTGCCAACATTATTATGAAGACATACCTCCCTAATCAGACTTTTAAGGTATTTAATGACTGTTTTAGCCTTCTGTGTGACTGTTTTTGTTACCTTTGCTAGTGTGTTCAATTTTTTTAAAATTAAATTATTATATAGCTTCACACAGAGAGTGAGACCCCACTTTAGTCACACTGAGCAGACCCACTGAATTCCACCATTTCTGCATATTCATCTTGTAATTTGTATTGTTCTTGAACACAATTTAATAATTCTTGTCTGCTCCCAGAATTTTTGCAATAGTTCTTCCTTAGATGGACTTGTGATTACCTTCCCACATTTTAAAAAATAAAATCCTTGTAAAAGTAGGAGCACACAGAACTGGTAATTCCCGCCCCGCCAGTCGGAATATGGCTGCAATATAGTTTAAGTGCATATAACTGGCTCTGACTTCAGCTTTATTTCATATATTTCTCCAATGAATGCCAGTTGGTTTGCTTTTACTCTTTTTCTTTGGTAAGTTATTTGATACTGTACCCTACCCTGACCTACAAGTCAACGAAGGGCAGGCCATACATCTTTTAAAAATAAAATAAAATACAAAATGCTGTTACTTATTGGTGGACAGATCCTATCTGGAGTACTGAAATAAACAGGCATCCCTATCAATCTGGTTGGGCAGGAAAGGTAAATAGGGAAATTAGAGAAGTAGAGCATTGGTTTTGCATGCAGAAAATCCCAGGTTCAATCTCTGACTTCTCCAGGTATGGCTGAGAAAGTTCACCATCTGAAACTCAGAGGAGCCATTGCTAGTCAATGTAGACCACACTGAGCTAGACAGACCAATGATCTAAGTATTAGGCAGGCTCTTATGTTCCTATGAGGAATAGTGAAGTAGCATGGCCCCCTTGCTCCCAGTATATAGGTGCCATCAGCGAGCAGGTCCGATTCACATAGGTCGTGGCAATCTGCATTGCATATCCCTTGCAAAATCACACAGTGGCAATCTGTAGTCTGAGGTGAGCGCTGGGAAATGACAGAGAGCCAAGCAAACAAATGTGTCAAAGGCTGGCTAAGCATGAACGAAGTAAGAGATGCTGCTGTGAACAGCTTTAACATTTCCTGAGAGTCTAGGTGAATAGAGGAGGACAGGCCTGGGATGCTGTATAGACTAATAATGAAAACTGGTTATAGAGATTATGCAGCGCGATAGAAAACTTGCCACAATTGTACATTATCATAGAAATGAAAAAAGATCCACTATCTCCTTCTTCAAACACTGCTGAATGCCCTTTAGTTCCATGCAGATCCCCGAAGCCACGGCAGCCTCAAATAACAGCAGTGTCTGCTGCACAATTAGTTCTGACAGGTGGGCCTTTCCAACAGCCTGCTGCCAGTTGCGGAGGAATTGGACTCCCAGGAGGAAAAGGCATGGAGTCAGGGAGGGACAGCAAATCCTTGAGGTCTCTGGTGATGGGCATCTGTTCTGTGTTTACAGGCCTGCTTCCTCCAGGGCTGCAGGTAAGTGCTCACAGGGAGCTAGCCGAGCCTCTTGCTTGCCCCGTGGGGAAGAGTGTCTTATCACAATCAGAGAGGAATGTTGCTGTCAGGCAGGTTTTTCTACATCTCCTTCTGATCTCTTTTGGCAGGTCTGTGTGCAATCGAGAGCGCTTGACCTCGTGCTGAGTTCTAGCCTGTCACAAAACATGCGCTTCCACAACATGAACTTGATTATAAGAAGAAGAAAGGTGAGGTCTCCAGTTTTCTCCTTCAACTAACTGGAGCAGTCAGTAACAGTAGCCTTAAAGGGTCCGAAGGCATGGTTCACTACCCCCAAATGCAAGCTGTCCATTATCAGTGGCAGACTTTGGGCTTTGAAATTTCAGTGGCACCCTGGGCAACACCAAAACCGGCAACCCCCCTGCCCCTCACCTTCCATTGTTTGTCATGGGTGCAGTGCAGTTGCAGTTTAGTGCCCAGTGCGGGCAAATTGGTTGCACCCCTCTAAATCCACCTCTGCTATGATCATGCATATGTTGGGTGGTTATATTATGTACACGGTGTAGCCAGTTTCAAGGTAGCTGAACTCACATATTCCATTAATGTAGCTACAGTGGTACCTTGAGTTAAGTACTTAATTCGTTCCGGAGGTCCGTTCTTAACCTGAAACTGTTCTTAACCTGAAGCACCACTTTAGCTAATGGGGCCTTCCACTGCTGCCAGAGCACAATTTCTGTTCTCATCTTGAAGCAAAGTTATTAACCTGAGGTACTATTTCTGGGTTAGTGGAGTCTGTAACCTGAAGCGTATGTAACCCGAGGTACCACTGTACTTTGAATGTGGATGTGCATGAATGGCACGGGAGTTTCACAAAGAACGGCCACAAGCATAACAGGAGGACTTCAGTGCTGCGATCTTCTGATTCAGTGCAAGCATTTTGCCCAGCCATTTAGAACAACCCCCCTCTCCTCCTCCCCACTATCCTGGGGTTTCTCCCATAGCCAATTTTGGGGTGCGTGTTGGGAGAAAACTCCATTGCACAAGCTCCTTGTGTAGTGCTTCTAAGGACTAATTAGTTGAAGCTACCCAATGACAACACTAGTATGTGGCAGCTCAAGTCCATCCAGTAGACAGGCTGAATAAGGACAACTATTTCATTGTTTTGTGTTCAGGAAAGAGAGGAGAGGCAGTTCTAGACCAACAGCAAATGATGTGGATTTGTTGTCCCCACCCCTACTAGATACCCTCCTCATTATTCTCACAGTAGAGTGGAAGCCTATGTAGCTACAATGTTTTCCTTTAAATATGCCCTTGCTTTCTTTAGGACCATGGCTTTGCTCCATCGTTCTCCAACAAAATTCTGCCTCCTCCTCCTCTTATGCTTGTGGGTTCATCCTTCAGCCAAGCCTGTTTTCTGGTGGTCTTTTTCATGCCTAAATGACACCACCATCTACAAAATGGCCTGGCAGACAGCCTGGTCTATCCTCCTACCTTCCACATAGTTGGAACTTTTCAGCTCACTATCTCCTACTTTTGCATTCTGGTCTGGCATTTATGTGGCAAAAATACATGGAGGAAATGTAGCAGCTTCTCCCATCCTTTCTTCTCATCTCTCTCCAGTTATCAAGACATACACAGTATTTGATAAAAAGGAACCTACCATGTCTTGTTACTTTTTCTCAGTTAAGATACAGTTTGAACAGGAACAGTTTATGTTCCTGTTTGTTTATATGTTGCTTTTTGGTTGAAGGCCCTCATAATACGATGCCTTGATTAGGTGCAATTAACTTTTTTTAAAAAGCATTGAGCCAGTTTTTTTTTAGTTTTGCAGAAATCAGGCTTAAGATACATGGGAAAATATGCTTTTGGTAACTTAGAGAACAGAGGGTGGTTTGCTATATGAGGCAAGAAATAATTCTAGGAACCAGGTCCAGTGTGAAAAATAAGACCACGGCAGAATGTAACTTCAAGCAGGAGTTCTCAGCAAATCAAAACTCTGGCTGTGAGCTGCTTGACGGACTCTGAAAAATACAGGAAGTATATTTGCAACCACTGGATTGGAAAGACAGATGTTTCTCTTATTCCTTCCTGCTTGTGCCTAGCTGTTGTCAGTTCAGCTAATAAACTGTGCCTCTGAGTGTAGCTGGGAGGGTAGTCAGTGGGAATACTACAATAATGCAGCTTGTACTACTAGATATCTATCCTTTGTCCCTCTTATTTACGGTAACATGGGGGTGGGGATAGGATTTAAAACCAAATTGAACCAAGCCACATTAGTAATAAATTTGTGCAGCTATTCTGATTCCAAAATGGATTATTTGTTTGAACAGAAGAGAGAATAATTACTAGAAACATAGCTTAGTGTATATGAAGTCTGCCCAAGAAGCAGAATTGCCACAAAAAAAAGGTGTCACAGCAACCTAATTTCTGGGAGAAAGACAGCCAGGTTACTAAGGCCCATAGCCTAGATTGTCACCATGCAGTACGTTAACCTCCATTCAAGGTGACTTTAACATACATCTCTGTGTGATGGTTGCATGAGGCGCAGCTGGTTATCAGTGCTGTCCTTCAGCTATCAGTGTAACCTATGACTCCAAAGGGCAGGGAAGGATAATTACGTGTCAGTCTACACTATTTAAAAATAAAACCTAGCAGTTCATGGACAGAAACACTGTATTGATTCCAGGATGCTGCATTTGTTCTATGTCCATGGAGTCAATTAAAGTGCTACTGTATAGTTCAAAGGCGCTGGTTGTTAATGCCAATCAGCTGGCTGGAGCAGGCAGCAAGCCCTGTTTTTGTCCACTTGCAGCCATGGTTTGGAGTCAAACCATACCTGTAAACAGACATTTCCCCCCTTGCAGACTGGCAGAGCTGGTGAATGTGGGCAAGGCTCCTCTGTGAAATCTGGACTTCTGAATGCCCCCAGGGATCCCAGGTGTGTGGAGGGCTTTATCTGTGTACAACTACACCACACAGAGGTGATAACTGTGGGGCCATGGCTAGGGGGACACAGCAATGTTGGGATTAAAAGCAGCAAACATAGTCCTGTTTTTCCATGTTTAGTGAATGCATGTCAGCCAAATGAGTGAACAACCCTTAATTCTTTGGGGCAAGCAGTTACTAGAAATACGTTTTTATTTGCATATTAGGAGCTGTACAGTACAAGAAAAAAATAATCAAGAGGGCATCTAGCCAACATCCTTTAGGACCTTTTACAGTTATGGAGTAACAACTCTGAGAACAAACACATTGTATGAATGACTTTGAGGAAGGACTGATTTGCTGATAAGAATAGCAACTGAGATGCCAAGCTAAGTCTTGTCCGCACTTGTCCTGCTGCTCTGTACCCCTAAATCAGAGCAAACATCAACTGGGTTTTCCATGGATTGATGTTTGCTCCAATTCAGCAATAAAGAGCATTTCCCCAGGGAAAGTGATGTGGCAAAAGGAAAATCATCAGACCTTTGCCTAGAAAGCACAGGACAAGCAGAATACCTCTCAGACCTCTGCTTTCCAGACATGGGACAAGTGAAGTATGGATGAACTCTTAGGGTCACTGATGAACTGTTCTGATAGCTAAGCCACTCATCCAACATGTTTACATATGTATTCCATCATGAGATGGTCCCAAGTCTGGGAAAACTTCTATGAACCATGTGGCTCTAATTTACTAAAATTGCTACAGAATTCCAGAACATTCCAGGAAGTTCCTTCTGCAGATTCTAACAATTCTTCCTGTCCTAGAATGACTCTGCACATAAACACTCCATGGAAATGGGAGTCACATAAAGAAAGCCACATTGGAACCAAGCTTTTTACCAACCCCCAGTGACCACTTTTTGCACAATTTATTCTCTCAAGGACCCATTTGTGTCTCCTCACTGAGAAATCAGTTAGCCATAGAGTTGAATGGTGGGGAGACAAGCTCCTGCTTAATACTGTGTAGTACCCAAAACCTGATATACAGCATAAGCAATGAAGTATTTGGGAACAGTGACTGCTGTGGTGTCAAACTGAACATACATGTGAGTGTTAAGTCACATGGAAGGCCCAAAGAGATCACATTAAACTTCAAAAGAGTAAACTTCTCAAAGATAAGAGGCATGGTTAAAAGGAAGTTGAAAGAGAGAGTCAAGAAGGTCATGCCTCTTCAGGATGCTTGGAGATTATTTGAAAGCACAACAATAGAAGCACAAATAGAATCTATACCTCAGATTAGGAAGGGTATAGACAGATGCCCAAGAGGATGCTAGTGTGGTTCACAAACTCAGACAGGGAAAGGCAATATTTCCATTTAAAAGCTCTTCTCAAATCGGGAAAATATGAAAAGCACAAATTCTGCAAAATGTGAGTCAATAATAAGGCAGATAGGTATGTTGGGATTTTGCCTACGTGCTTTGATCCAGCTTTCTCACAGAAGCAATTAGTGAGTTGGCCGAGGATACAACTCTGCTATTGGTCTAGGTTACCCATATAGGCAGGATGACTCATGACTTCTGTGTGGTTGGTCGGTCTATTTGGAGTTAGCTGAAGTTGAGTTCAGTGAGAGAGAGTTAAGATCCATGTCTGTATCCTGTACATAGTAACTTGTGAGTCTGCTGTAAATAATAAACCTCTAAGTAACCAAGTTACTAGCGGGCAGCGTTTTGTTCTTGGTCATCATGTCAGCTTGCAACCAGATACTTCCAGAAAGTCTGTGTATACTCTGCAATATTCAACAAGGTATGGCTTTGAGGACCATATTATTAGAAACCTTAAGACACACAATAAAAACACATTTAAGCAAAGGAATCAGCTCAGGAGGTTATTGGACAAAGGCGAGAAATGATCATGGAAGAAACAAAAATTGCAGAGAAGCTGAACCAATTGCTTGTGTCAGTCTTCACAGCAGAAGATAATAAACAGATATCCATACCTGAACCATTTGTTTTTTAGAGGGTGCCAGAAGAATCAAGTCAAACAGAACTGACAAGAGATGACACACATAGGCAATTTGAAAAATACAAAACTAACAAGTTTTGAAAATATATGTACCTGGGAGTTTAATTTAACAATTTAAATTGTTGACATTGAATAAAAATATGCATCACTGAAGTTAGCATCTGAACTGTAGGATTGGGAAGGAAGCTAATGCAAACCAATCTTTACAGAGAGAGGACAGTTCTTGCCTAGAGATGCTACGTACAGTAGTACCTCGGGTTACAGACGCTTCAGGTTACAGACGCTTCAGGTTACAGACTCTGCTAACCCAGAAATAGTGCTTCAGGTTAAGAACTTTGCTTCAGGATGAGAACAGAAATCGTACTCCGGCGGCGCGGTAGCAGCAGGAGGCCCCATTAGCTAAAGTGGTGCTTCAGGTTAAGAACAGTTTCAGGTTAAGTACAGACCTCCGGAACGAATTAAGTACTTAACCCAAGGTACCACTGTATTGATCTTGGGATGCTCTACTCCTAAGCCTACTGGCCTTCCCAAGGGCCAGCATCAACAGTAGGCATTGCTGGACATCTGCTGAAGCCCATGTCCCTGAAGGGGGCCCACTGCCATTATCTAGTTGCACACCTACTTGGGAGTGAAGGCTCCTCAGTTCCATTAGCCACAACTCAGTGCATAGACTTGGGCTGCGCGTTTATGAGGAGCAGGATAGAGGCCTCCAAGCAGAGGAATAAGGCAGGCAAAGAGCAAACCCCATCTTAGGTCAATTGGAGAAGAACACAAATGTGCTGTTTTAGTTAATTAATTGCATCTATTTTTAATCTAATCTATATCTCAGCTGTGATCAAGTCACTAAAAGGCTGTTTGATGGGTGTTTCTGTCACTGGTTAAAGTAGCTGTGCAGAATGCAGCCCCGGAAATACCAGCTTATAGGTATCTTTAAGCAAATGGCTACAAAACGATGATTTGAATGACCTGGAAGGTGCAATGCAGATGCTTTGGGTCTGGGACTCAAATGTTTGAGTGGCTGTGACAAACCCTGTACCGACTGCAATGGTTATGCAAGCAGCCCCAACATGAACATTGGCAGCATGCGGGCCTCGGAGGAGGTTTGTAGAACAAGCGTGGCCTTTTTGCGTCAGGAGCCCTGGACAGCCGTCGGAACCAGATGGAACTGTTTGTGACACCAGCCTACCTCCAGAGCACATGGGAAGGCATGTGTGAAATTGCTAATATTTCACCATCTTTGTTCTTGTAACAGCAGAGTGAGGAAAGGCTTATTGTGATTTTTGCAGGGGTTGCGGGGAGGGCAGAGGAGGAAACTGGATTTGCATTATTCTTCTGAAAGATGGAAGCGCTAATGGCCAGAATAGGAATGAGAAGAATGTGGAAATGAGTCACAGGTTTATCCATGCATGTTTTTGTGGTACATTATTCGGTTTGCATTGCATTTGCACAGATACCTCCCAAGCTCCATCATGGGAGCAATCCATGGGTCCCTACCTCTGTGTATGTATTATGTTCCCCTAAGAGGAAAGTTTACAACTTGTGGGGGGTGGGGTTAGTTCAGAAAAAGATGAGTAAGTGGGGATATGATGGTGCTGTATAAGATGATGCATGCTGTGAAGAAAATCGAGAAAGAACAGTTTTTCTCTCACAGTGCTAGAACTTGGGGACATTCAAGAAAGTGGAATGCTGGCAGATTCAGGACAGACAAGTACTTCACATGGTGAATTTGCTTCCACAAGATGTAGTGGTGGCCACCAACGTGGATAGGGGATGAGACAAAATCATGGAGCAAAAGCCTATCAACCAGTCATGGTAGTCACTACCTCCAAGATTAAAATCAGCAGTGCATTTCCAGAGTGCATGTCCAGACTATACTCGGCTTTCCCTTGCATCTGTATAATGAAACCCAAGAGGACATGACCTCTTCCACCCAAGGTTCCCAGTACTTTCCCTTTGTCAGTCAGTTCCTCCTGGTTGGTGAGGACCACGTCCAGGATAGATGATCTCCTTGTTGCTTATGAAGAACCATAAAAAGGAAGTGCTTTAAAGTTACACATCAACAGTTAGCACATGGATAACAGAATGAGGTACACAAGTCACTTGGTCATAGTCTTCCCCACTCTAGGGAGATGTATTCTGTTATGATTTAATTTATAGTAATAATGTCTAAATCTGCATATATTCATATAAATTAGAATATGCAAATTATATGCAACCCTGTTACCGCCTCTCATTGAGCTTCCTCTCTCCCCCCTACTCCAGTTCCCATTGCAAGTTGTTCAAACAATTCATTCAGTCATCTTTAAAAAAAGACCTCATAATTGCACTTTGTTCTTGAAGTCTTCTTTCCCTAACACTTTTCTCCTTTGGCACTCACCACTGGAGGAAAAGCTGTGGCCAGACACTTGGCTAGGTGACTGAAGGATAGCCAGATTGCTCAGCTATGTCCGGAGATATAACATTGTTAGCAGAAGGATATAGACTCATTATCGGAGTGTGCTAATTTTAGAAGGTGACTTGTCAATGTCACACAGCACGTCCAAGGAATCCGGCTTGAAAAGAATTGTGCTGTATTTTATCTATCTAGCCTGACAATAGGATTGCATAGTGGCTGTTGGGCTGTTTGCTGAGCATATGGAACTTGAGCACTCACTGGCTGGTGGCCAGGCATCCAAAAGTTAAATTGATGGGTATTGCCACAAGGACTTCCAGCCTGTGCAAATTGCACAGAATGAGGCCTGCTTTAGTTTTGCTTTCTTTCCTGGGAGCCTTCCTCACAGAACAAAGCCAGCAGGTATAACTTCTTCTGCTCTCCACACCCTAGGACAGTGTTGTCAACCTTTTTGGGTCTGTGGGCACACGTTTGTGAAGTAGAGAAAATGTTGTGGGCACTGCACCCACACTGCCACTAGCCACACTCTGCAACCAATTCTGCTATTAAGATCCATTCCAATCTGGGTTCAAGCCTGGCCACAGAACTGAATTGGCCTGGATAGCTCTGGCCTTTGCAAAGAGCAGGACAGGGGGAGTGCAAACTTGCTCCTGCTTCCTGATCTCTTGTTGGCTTTTGAAACCCTTGACCATGGTATCCTCCTGGACTGGCATTGTTGTTTAGTCGTTTAGTTTTGTCCGACTCTTTGTGACCCCATGGACCAGAGCACGCCAGGCACTCCTGTCTTTCACTGCCTCCCGCAGTTTGGTCAAACTCATGTTTGTAGCTTTGAGAACACTGTCCAACCATCTCGTCCTCTGTCGTCCCCTTCTCCTTGTGCCCTCCATCTTTCCCAACACCAGGGTCTTTTCCAGGGAGTCTTCTCTTCTCATGAGGTGGCCAAAGTATTGGAGCCTCAGCTTCAGGATCTGTTCTTCCTGCGAGCACTCAGGGCTAATTTGGGGACACTATTACAGTGGTTCTGCTCCTATCTTTGTGACAGAGTCCAGGGAGTAGCTCTGAGAAAGGCCCCTGACGGCTACATTATAGGCTGCTGAAGGGGACTATTTTATCTCCAGTGCTATTTAATATCTACATGAAGCAGTTGAGAGCGGTCATTTGGCATTTCAAAGCAAGATGCCAACAGTCTACTGATGACACTCAGCTCTATTTCTCCATAACATCTGAATCAGGAGAGGCCTTGCAATCTCTGAGCCATTGCCTGGGCGCAATGGTGATATGGATGAGGAAAAGCAAGCTGAGCTTGAATCCTGGCACTGTGGGTGAGGAGTTCCCATGTCTTAGAGACTGGTCAGCTGCCTACCCTGGATGGGGTTGCACTCCTCCTGAAGGAGCTGCTTCTGGATCCAGCTGTGACTGGAGGCTCAGGTAGTCTCTGTGGCTAGAAGTACCTTTGACCAACTGTGGCTGGTTCCATAACTACAGCCATTTCTGGACCAGGAAAGCCTTGCCACAGGAGTTCATGCATTGGTTACTGGCATCGAAGGGCTGTGTCAGATCAGTATCATAGCATGCATGTTTGTACAGGTTTCCTCTATTGCAAATATTAATATTGCACAGCTTGAAGCAACTGGATACATCATGGTGGCGCAAGGCGCATGAGAACCACATGGGGCCAAGTTGGCACTGCTGAAATAACTTACAGTCAGAGCGCGTTATGTTAGCGCGCTCTCTCTCTCTCAACAAGCATTCCAGACCCAAGGAGAGGCATGTTACTCCCACTAATGCCCGAGAACAAAGACTAAAGGCAATCCCCTTTCAAAATGGAGCTTTGCAACCGATTACCTTTGTTAAATGATCAAAGGTAAACATTCAATATTAGAGCAGAGAACAACAACAGTTAATTATCAACCCACCTAGGAGCTTAGAGTCCTTTAGTATGCTGACATGGAAAAACCCTAAATGTTAGCAATACACAGAGAGAGAGCTTTATTGCGGTCCATAGACCTAAAATACACAGTACAATAATCAACAGTTATTAAGGTGTAAGATCGCTTCTCAGCCTTTTGGCTAAGATCAAGTGTCGTTGGCAATACATATTTAGCCATTCTCCATTTCAGTGTCAATTAAAGAGTTATACTTAACAGTAATCCCTTTTTCCCACTGTGTTCCTGATCAGAACTGCTGTTTGCATCGAGAGAAAAGCTCCCATCAGCTCTGAGATCTTCCACAATTAAATGGAAAAGGGTATTTGGCATTTTCCATGTGGCTATTGTAGTGTTTGCTCAAACCATATGAAGTCAAAATTCTATTGGCCAATCCAATAGACAACCGATAATACTGCATTGGTTAAATGGTTAATATGGTATGAAGGGAATTGTCTTATGCCGTTAAAAGTCCTAGTAAATTGATTTATGTCAGAATGACAAGGGCTGCTGAGATAAAATCTGCAAACACAAAAGATTAATTATAGACAGCAGATTGCAAGGTCCCTTGGTGAATCATTTTTGCGATTTGGAGCACAGCAAGAAGGGCCTGAAATTTTGGACTCTAGAGGAGTCCAACTTAAAGCCCTTTCTCCACAATGCCAGAGCCCCAATCAGAATCAATGCTCCTTGTCTTTAACTTTCCTTCTAAAAAGCCATTCTTGTAATTGCTAATTAAGGTAAAAAAGGTAAAGGACCCCTGGATGGTTAAGTCCAGTCGAAGCATGAATTGCATTTTGGGTAGTGTTGGGCTCTTTCCTCCCTCTGTAGTTCAGATTCCCTGTATGGAATGTTATCACTTTGGGGCCTAGTGCTCTCTTTCCACATACTTTATTGGTCTAAAATTGTAACTTGTCATCCTTCCCCCTCCCAAATCGTGCCCTTCAACTCCATTCCTTATTCTCACAGTTCCACAAGTTAGAATTTTGGAAATGCAAGTTGTTCTGCCAAGGGCAGGGTTCTTTCTGGATCTGGAGCCAATAAGCACACCAGTGGATGAAGAATAAGTAATGCTTTATTTGCATAAGGTTAACAGATAGCAGCAGGGACGCGGGTGGCGCTGTGGGTTAAACCACAGAGCCTTGGGCTTGCCGATCAGAAGGTCGGCGGTTCGAATCCCCGTGACAGGGTAAGCTCCTGTTGCTCGGTCCCTGCTCCTGCCAACCTAACAGTTCAAAAGCATGTCAAAGTGAGGCATCTAATCATAGCCTGCATTTTTATCAAGGCTTATAGTTTGATTAGGGTCTGTATTTTAAAATGAGCTTAAAGATTTTCAAATGTTTTATGCCAGGCAGAAGACCAGCTGCCTAAGTACTTTGGCAAGATGTTTATCCTCCTGGACAAGGGGGCCCCCTGATTTATAGCAGAAAACAATTCTCAAAGTCGTAAAAAGGGAATTACAGGCTGAGAGCAAGGTTACACCACCCTACATAATTAAGAGTTGGTAAATAGTAAAATCATTAAACTTGAGCCATATCTTTCTAAGGTTAAAGGCCAAGAGCAAATTGAAAAGAAAGCAACTGGCTGGAGAAGTGTAAACAGAAGAAGAGGCTTTTTCCTATTTTATTTTGAGGCTGTAAACTGATTCCTTCCTGTTACTTTGAGAAGATTTATTCTTCTAAAAAGCTATCTATGATAATGTATGAAATATACTGGCTTAAATGTAATTATGCAAAGGATCTAGAAAGAAAGAAATGTTAAATTCTTATTTCATAGAGTCATATTGCTGTAGGAGACCAGAGGGGCAAACGAGCCCAGCCCCCTGCCAGACAGGAGACGCCATCGAGCACTCCTGATATATGGTTGTCAGGCCTTTGTTTAAAGACCTTCAAAAAGGAGATCTTTCATTGATGATGTATGAGAATGTGAACCCAAGATCTCTGACATCTGTTTAAGATAAAAAAATTTAAAACTATTAACCATCTGTTTTGGAGGGCAATAGGGCAAGGAGGGCAAGAGGTGAGCTGGTAATTAAGGTTCCTTGTTGAGACAAATGTAAGATATATGACTACTTATTTGTCATTTATAGATAGAAGAATATATAGCTTTTTGTATCCCATAAAAGGCAATAGGAAATGGGTGTATCTTTTAGGATTGGTTATAGCAATCAGCCAATAGGAAATTCAACCAGGCTGATTGGACAGAGGCAGCCAAAGGAGGAGCAAGGGAGCTGGGCTGAGGGAATATAAGTGCTGGCCATAATGGCAGGAGACCAGGCCAGAGCTTGGTAACCATATACCACTGTGCCTCTCATTTATTTGTCTGACAAATAAATTATTATTTTAATTTCTCTATTGCTGCGTTGAATATTTCATTCCAGCTAAGCGTTAACCACAAGCAGGGTGCTACAAAAGTGCAAGTAGATAAATAGGTACCGCTCCAGCGGGAAGGTAAACGGCGTTTCCGTGTGCTGCTCTGGTTCGCCAGAAGTGGCTTAGTCATGCTGGCCACATGACCCGGAAGCTGTTTGCGGACAAACGCCGGCTCCCTCGGCCTATAGAGCGAGATGAGCGCCGCAACCCTAGAGTCATCCGCGACTGGACTTAATGGTCAGGGGTACCTTTACCTTTAACAGATAGCAGCAGGCATACAAAACACAAATTATAGCATACCACACAGAAATCACACACAATCTCCCCTTCAGCTGCCCGAAGCTCCAGGTAGAGCAGCGAGAGAGACCCCGGCCACCAGCCTCACAGCATCTGGTACCTCAACCTGTGAAGAAGCTCTCTGAGCCCCTTCAACCTACAACTTTTATAGCCAACTTTGATTGACTTGATTGACTGTACCTGGTTAGCAGGCATCACTCATTATCAGCCCAGGACACCGGGAGTGACTCAACAGGAATGCGGAGCAGCTGAGAGTCTCCAACCCAATTCACTGCAACTGGGTATCCTCCCCACTAGCCAGTCAGCACTTAGAACAGGAGACCCAGGAAACTCCTGACACAGGTGCGTGGAAAATATGTTATATCAGCATGAACTGGCAAACTTTAAACCAGGGATGTAAAAGGAAAGAGACACGTCATCTAACTCCTCGAAATTACAATGGTTTTCTGCGTTTCCCCTACACAAGTATATAGTGGATCACCCTCAGCTACTTGCTTGCCGGCACCATCCAAAAGAAGCCTAAAAGCCTCAATAATATTTTTGCATCAATTTACCTTGGCAAGTCTTTAATTGCCTAAGTTCCCGAGGTCTTTTAAAGAAAGGTGTTAGGATGGCTATCTGCCAATCTCCTGGGAAGGAATCTGATTTACATATTCACACCTTATATTTAAAAGTTCAACAATTTAGCATTTTAGATCTTTTTAGAACTCTTGGGTAAATGCCATTCAGCCATCGTAGCTTACTTTCCCTGTGTCAGTTACTTCTAATATTTTGGCCTTTGTCACCTTTGTTTGACCTAGTTATTCAGAATCACTTGGTGGGCAGGGGAGAATGGTTCAGGAGTCGATCTCTCTACTATAATACCTTCTGCAGCAAAAAAAAAAAAAAAACCATTCAGCAATTTCCTTGTGATCCTTCTGTGCTCCTTTAACACTGCTCCTTCTCTGTCTGGGTTGCAGCTTCGGATATATTAAAAGCCCTTAATTAAAGCTTCCTTTCAATAAACCGAATGTGGGACAAGGCTTTGTTCTATGACCAGGTTTCTGTCTCCTTAGCTTGGACTTAGTGTAGCACTTGGCAGATTTTAGACACTGGATTTAATGGGCTCATGCAAGGGGTGGGGCATGAGCCCATTAAGTCCAGAGTCTAAAGTTAAAAAAGATTAAGAACCTCTGGATGGTTAAGTCCAGTCAAAGGCGACTATGGGGTTGTGGCACTCATCTCACTTTCAGGCCAAGGGAATCGGCATTTGTCCACGGACAGCTTTCCGGGTCATGTGGCCAGCAGGACTAAACCGCTTCTGGCGCAATGAAACACCATGACTAAAACCAGAGCGCACGGAAACACCGTTTACCTTCCTGCCGCAGCGGTGCCTATTTATCTACTTTGCACTAGCGTGTTTTCAAACTGCTGGGTTGGCAGGAGCTGGGACACAGCAACGGGAGCTCACTCTGTCGTGAGGATTCAAACTGCCGACTTTCCAGTTTCAAGCCCAAGAGGCTCAGTGGTTTAGATCACAGTGCCACCCACATCCAGAGTCTAAAATCCAGGTCCAGAGTCTAAAATCTGCCATGTGACAGTGGCCATGCATTGGGCGGGGGGAGGGGAGAGATGTGTGAAGCGCCTCATAGGTTCCCTGTATAAATTGTTGTTGTAGTTGCTTGTTATTGTTAACTGAATTTATATACTGCCCTATACCTGCAGGTTCACAGGATAAAAGGATCCCTATAATGATCCCTACACCCTGTTGTGGAATGCACGGCCATCATGGTGTGTGGCCAGCAGGTGTGTTAACATCAGGTGTTGGAGGCAGAGCTAGGAAGTGCAGTCTTTGTGCCGGAAGAGTGAAGCAGCAGTAATGAGATCTTAAGGAGGCTTCATGGATATCCAGACCATGACATGCTGTAAGCAAGATCAGAGCCAATATGCTTCCCAAAAATATGTTGATATGCACCTGCGCTTCAGATTATACACTTCAGTATATATATCTCTATATCTATTTATAATTGAAGAAATGCCAGTGTTTCTGGATGGAACTCACTATATACGTTGTGGATTTTTATTTTATTTTTATGGACTGCTTTGAAGCTTACCCCCACCCCCCCTGCAATTGAAACTCGGCAAATCAAAGGCAATTCATCCTCGGAACCAGTGATTGACTCAAGCCAAACAATGCTTTCTGATTTATCATAATTGAAAAGATTGCAAGACAGGAATAGGATTGGGCTGCAACTCAGAGAGTGCAAATGCTTTATGACGAGTATCATTACATTTGTATGCTCTATCAATTCTGCATTATGGGGTTTATTTGCTTTTTTAATATATAATTTTATATTAAGTGAATTTAATGCTTGGAAATGACCAGCAGTTCTGGAAGTAGAAGTTTAATCTACTCACTGCAAAAACAGAAAAGCCTTTCTAGGACTGAGATTCTAATTCTGCATGGCTAACATGCCTCATCCCTGATCAGTTTAGGATATTGTATTGCATTTACTACAGGCAATCAGCTCAAGTGCTCAGGACAGATTCTATTTCGTTTCCAAAATACTCTGTAAATGAAAAAATGGAATTTAAAATGCATGCAAGTTACATCGCTAGCCAAGTCACTTTACAGTATGGAAATATGTGATTTAACTATATTTTCTTTTCTGAATCGCATGCATTTTGCTCTCTGACTTACCCGTTTACTAAATGTCTTCAGTATAAAAAAAATCCTTCCAGTAGCACCTTTAAGACCAACTAAGTTAGTTCTTGGTATGAGCTTTCGTGTGCAAGCACACTTCTTCAGATACACTGAAACAGAAGTTGCCAGATCCTTCTATATAGTGAGAAGGTGGGGAGGGGTATTACTCAGAAGGGTGGTGGGAATGGGAGATAGGCAAATAGCTGGGATGAGCCTGCTGACGACTCTTAACGACTGTAATGGGTCTTACAGGAAAAGGCAAGGGGTGAGAAGGTGAGAAATGGCTTAGTCATGTATAATGGGATAAGAATCCAATGTCTTTGTTCAAACCAGGTTTCTCCATGGTTTTAAGTTTGGTAATGAGTTGCAATTCAGCAGCTTCTCTTTCCAGTCTATTTCTGAAATTCCTTTGTAGTAAAACAGCTACTTTGAGATCTTGTATAGAATGTCCTGGGAGATTAAAGTGTTCTCCTACTGGTTTCTCTGTTTTGTGATTCTTGATGTCAGATTTATGTCCATTTATTCTTTGGCGTAAGGTTTGGCCTGTTTGTCCAATATAGAGAGCTGAAGGACCCAACAACATCACACATACCATCTCGGGACTATTCAATTGCTCATCATCTAACATTGTGTATGGCATCAAATGCCAACAGTGTCCTTCAGCTCTCTATATTGGACAAACAGGCCAAACCTTACGCCAAAGAATAAATGGACATAAATCTGACATCAAGAATCACAAAACAGAGAAACCAGTAGGAGAACACTTTAATCTCCCAGGACATTCTATACAAGATCTCAAAGTAGCTGTTTTACTACAAAGGAATTTCAGAAATAGACTGGAAAGAGAAGCTGCTGAATTGCAACTCATTACCAAACTTAAAACCATGGAGAAACCTGGTTTGAACAAAGACATTGGATTCTTATCCCATTATACATGACTAAGCCATTTCTCACCTTCTCACCCCTTGCCTTTTCCTGTAAGACCCATTACAGTCGTTAAGAGTCGTCAGCAGGCTCATCCCAGCTATTTGCCTATCTCCCATTCCCACCACCCTTCTGAGTAATACCCCTCCCCACCTTCTCACTATATAGAAGGATCTGGCAACTTCTGTTTCAGTGTATCTGAAGAAGTGTGCTTGCACACGAAAGCTCATACCAAGAACTAACTTAGTTGGTCTTAAAGGTGCTACTGGAAGGATTTTTTTTATTTTGACTATGGCAGACCAACACGGCTACCTATCTGTAACTGTCTTCAGTATGTGAGCCACCCCCAATCTCTGCCCAGTGGTTGTAGGATTCCAGGGGGTTTCAGGCACTTACCTAGAGTCGTGTTTGCATTTAAAATTCAGGCACATCAGAGACTGTAGTGTTTAAAGATATATGGTTTATTTTACACTTGTATACACCTGGGTCTAGGTGGAGGAAGAGAGTTCACAGCATTATATCTCCAGAGAGACTTGTTCCCCACAACAGCGCAGCACTGAAGCCCAAGGCATCCTGCACACCATCTCTGGGCCTCTGTCCCAGCTTGTCAATATGGCTCTGCCCTGCATGGCCTCTGCCTGGAGTTCTGGCACCTCCTTTCTCCTTCCCAAGAATCTTTGCTAAGCAGGTCCTCCGTGTTCTCCAAACCTTTCTGTTTTTAAAGGGACACATTTACCCTGTTACATCACACACCTTCGCCTTGGCAGGCTCCCAAATCTCCTGTCTGTGTCCACTCCTTGGAGCAGGGGGGAAGGACAGCTGTTTGCATCAACAATTGCACTTAATGGCCCAATACCTGACTCCCCATTGTTCCTTAATGGCTCTGCAGTTAGCTAGCCCAGCCATATGGGTTTGCATAAGCTAACCCAGAAATTTCCGTGTATCTGAAGAAGTGTGCTTGCACACGAAAGCTCATACCAAGAACTTAGTTGGTCTTAAAGGTGCTACTGGAAGGATTTTTTTTATTTTGACTATGGCAGACCAACACGGCTACCTATCTGTAACCAGAAATTTCTTGTCTGGAATGATCTTAATTATTTATTAGTAATTTTTACCATTCACTATCAGCCTCTGGTACCCTAGATCTATGGCAATATATTTGAGCATTAGGAGCATTTTGATGACTCTTGCATTCCCACCAAACTCCAGAAATTAAGGAAGAGCCAAGTAGTGTGCAATTGAAGCTAATACACTCATCAACACCCAGAGCTCATTAGTCTCATGGTATTGCACAGTTGGAGGGAGAGAGTAAAATAAATAAAATAATCCTGATACCAAAGAGGAAGAGGAAGCCTTCCCACAAAGAATTCTGTAACTGGAGTTTACCCCTCACAAAGCTACAATTTCCAGCACCCTTAACAAACTAAGTTCCCAGAATTATTTGGAGGAAGTCATGTGCTTTCAATGTACATTGAATATATGGTGTGCATGCAGCCCAAATCCTTTTGACAGTATAGTAATCTCTTGGTGTCTGAATTGTTCATTCTTGTCATGTTATTCCACATTCATTTCAACCAAACTTTCTAGTCACTTATCACTTTTGCCAGGAAAGGTGAGACCTTCTTGCCACGCTGAAGAAACTGTTCTTAGGTTGGCAGCCTTAGAGAGGCTGTCTGCTGGATTTACTGAGTCTCAACCCCACCCTGTAATATATTTTAATTATAAAAATGCCTCAAGCCACCCAGATTTTACTTATCAGACGAAACAGGGGGAAAGGATAAAGGGCTGGGAGACTGGCCTTAGTCATACTCTGCTCAGATGCCAACTTATTTTTCAAAAATCAGAATTGCCTTTTCTGAGTCACCCTTGTGAATAATTCCCTGAGTGACACCTTAGAATATTATTCCTCATAAATCAGGCATTCGTTAAAGTAAGGGCAAGTTTGGATAATTCTATTGCAGCATTGTTGTTGACCTTGATTGCTAATTTTCTTTTTTCTTTTTGCCTTGATTGCTATTTAGGTTTTCTTTAAAAAAATATTGTTGGCTTAGTGATGATAAATGTTATATAACTGTATTGGCTGTCTTAAAGTGTGTGTAATCTGCCCTGAGACTGCTTTTAAAGTTGAAGGCAAACCCCACTTTTCTTTGGGCCTTTAAAGGAAACTCTCTCTCTCCCCCCCGAACTTACATGAGTCTTTGGAGATTTCTCAAACTACAGGAAGATCCATGAAAGAAACCTGGGGGCAATTAACATCCTGGTACACATCCTACATCCCTTAGATCTATTTTGCAGCAATCCATTTACAGACTAACTTCTCAGGTGCACAGATGGGGCACTTCTATACTTTCACTATTTAATGGTGGGACCACATACAGGCAAATTCAGATGGAGCAAGTATAGTTGATTGGGAGTTTCTGTGCAATAAGCCCCCTTTCCCAAAAGATTAGAGTTTTTGCAAAAACAGAAGTGATGGATAAATGCACTAGAAAGTGAGGGATAACACTTGCACTGATGTAATGTCATGTAACAACAACAACAACAACAACTTATTTATACCCCGCCCATCGGGCTGGATTTCCCCAGCCACCCCCCGCAAGCAAAACAGAATGAATACTCCTGAAAGAGCAAACATTATCTAATCTCTCTGCAAGGATATCAGGATGAATGCTCAATAAACAGGTTGCCTGGAAGTATTCAAAGGTAATGCAAATAACAGATGATGAGTGTGGTTTGTGAATCAGGTTGAATTTCCTAGAAGAATCTCTACTCTCTACCCCATTGCTTCCAGCTTTACCCACCAGAATGTTATGTTTACTTTAGTAAAGGTAAAGGGACCCCTGACCATTAGGTCCAGTCGTGGCCGACTCTGGAGTTGCGGCGCTCATCTCGCTTTATTGGCCGAGGGAGCCAGCTTACAGCTTCCGGGTCATGTGGCCAGCATGACTAAGCTGCTACAGGCGAACCAGAGCAGCGCACAGAAATGCCGTTTACCTTCCCGCTAGAGCGGTACCTATTTATCTACTTGCACTTTGACGTGCTTTCAAACTGCTAGGTTGGCAGGAGCAGAGACCGAGCAACGGGCGTTCACCCCATCACGGGGATTCGAATCGCCGACCTTCTGATCAGCAAGTCCTAGGCTCTGTGGTTTAACCCACAGCACCACCCGTGTCCCTTCATGTTTACTTTAGATACCTCTTTTTAGCCTAAAGGCCAAGCAGTGAACAGCATATGAAGGAAAGAGATGACAAATGTCCAATAAGTCCAATAAATACATCTCAGCAATATAAAATGGCCAAACCACAAAATAAAAAACCACCATTTGTGCTTCCACTTTGCACAGTCACTTAGGACTTACAAATTCGTTTTGGCTGAAAGCGTGTTGACGCAGTGCTTTAAACATTATACCTGAATTAAAGTCCAGATCGTGTTCAGTCCTAATTAATTTGCTACTCAGGTTTTGGGATTGCCAGTTACTGTACATGACAGCTAGGAGTTGTTTGAGGAAGAGGGAGCAGTGGGGGAGCAAATGACTTTCCATTTTCTCATTTTACATTCACTATCAGAAGCGAAAGCCTGGCCTTGCATATGTTGGTGTTGTGTGTAGTGTGAAATCCGCTGAGACATTTGTGCACCGTCATGCTTTTCACCACTATATTTTACAAATTGTGTGCTCCTGCATAGTTAATTGCAGGGCTGAGTACTTTCAGTACTTGTTTTCTTTTCTCCCCCATCACCATTCCTGGGCTGATAGTATTTACTTAGCAGGCATTCATCTAAAGAAAAACATCACTACTTTTATATAAGTCAAAGTGAGCTTATATATATATATATATATATATATATATGGGGTTAGACTCAGTGTTGTCTATTGTTTTTGGATCTATGAACCAAGCTAGATGTGATGGCCTACCTCTTAGAGACCCTGGAGAATCACAGTGGATCAGTGAAGACAGCAGAGAGCTGGACCATCTAAATCAGTATAGGTAAAGGTAAAGTTAAGTCCAGTTGCAGATGACTCTGGGGTTGCGGCACTCATCTCACTTTACAGGCCGAGGGAGCTGGCATTTGTCCGCAGGCAGTTTTCCCGGGTCATGTGGCCAGCATGACTAAGCCGCTTCTGGCGCAACGGAACACTGACACCAGAGCAACACATGGAAATGCCATTTATCTTCCCACTGGAAGCGGTACCTATTAATCTACTTGCACTTTTTGGTGTGCTTTCGAACTGCTAGGTGGGCAGGACCTGGGACTGAACAATGAGAGCTCACCCCTTCTTTAAATCACCTTGAGTGTGTTGGCTTAAAGGTGGAATATAAATGTGGTAAACAGAAAAGACTGTAGCTCATGCAAATCTGCCCAGGTTTTGAGATCTTTGGGGGAGGGCCTTCTCTCAGTCCTGCCACCCTCATGGGAACACTTGGCAGGGATGCAGGAGAGGGCCACCTCAGCAGCTGGAAGTCCCTCCCTAGAGAAGTCTGACTGGCTCCCTCTTTGTCCTTCAGCCGGCAGGTGAAGACTTTCTTGTTCCAACAGGCTTTTGAGAACTGACCGCTTTTAATGAGAGGGCTGGTGCCGTGCTGTTTTTATTGTAATTATCTGTATGGTTTTAATAGATTTTGTTTATGTATAGAGTTTTAATTCTATAAATGGTTAGTTGGGTTTTTTTTCTATGTTTTTAGCAGTTCTTATTTTTATCTATAAGGTAAAGGTAAAGGACCCCCAGATGGTTAAGTCCAGCCAAAGGCGACTATGGGGTTGTGGCGCTCATCTCACTTTCAGGCCAAGGGAGCCGGCGTTTGTCCACAGACAGCTTTCCAGGTCATGTGGCCAGCAGGACTAAACCGCTTCTGGTGCAACGGAACACTGTGACAGAAACCAAAGTGCACAGGAGACCATTTACCTCCCCGCCACAGCAGTACCTATTTATCTACTTGCACTGGCATGCTTTCGAATTGCTAGGTTGGCAGGAGCTGGGAAGAGCAACAGGAATTCACCCCGTTGCAGGGATTTGAACCACTGACCTTCTGATCAGCAAGCCCAAGAGGCTCGATGGTTTAGACCACAGTGCCACCCATGTCCTTTTTATCTGGAAGCTGCCTTGAGTCCCATCAGGGACAAAAGGCAGAACTGCTGCTGCTGCTACTACTACTACTACTACTCAGTGGTAGAGCATCTACATGCAGAAGGACCCAGGTTCCATTCCTGGTGTGTCTAGGAAGGGCTGGGAGAGATGCCTCCATGTAATCTTGGACAGGTGCTGTCAGTCAACGTAGACAATACTGATCTAGACAGACCAAGAGACTCACACAGTAGAGGGAAGCTTCTGTTGTTCCTATGCTCCTAAAAACCATATTTTCACAGGAGCAAAACTTCCCAAGGATCCCCACCCCTAACCTTTCCTCTTCTGCATATCCTGGGGTGCTTCCACAAGGGCAAAAGAAACCGAAATCCTATCCAGGTTCCTTTGATCCCTGGTTAGTTGACAATCCCATGTGCCTTGAACAGTTGGGCTCAGCTGTAAGGCATGAAAAGAGAAACTCAATATATAAAGGTCCCAGCTGACTGGTCTGGCAAGGGGCAAAAAGGGACTAAGTGAACATTGGAAAGGTCCATAATAATAGGAGCAAATTATTCCCAGAGTGTGAAGCTGTGGGCTTTTCAAGTTCTGAAGAGGATGCAGAAGTGCTGTTGGTTGACATTAGATGGCCTTGCCAGAAAGGGCATCAAGCTGAAATAAAATATTAACGTATCTAACAAGCATGTTACTAGCAGCCTGAATTAGTTCACACATGCATTGTAAAACTTGATTTCCCATTCCTTTATTTTTACTTTGTTTTATGCTTGGTTGAACAGCGGCTGAATGTGAGAACTGTGTCCGCTGAGAAGCATTGCATTAGAGGTGATGCAAGACAACATGATGAACGTTTTATCTCTGGTATTTGATCTGTGATGGCTTTTCATTCAAGTAAACAACCACTTGACATGACAGACATAAAGTGATGAGCATGTAGTTATGAACTAAGCCTTTTCCACTGATGTGTACACATGATTGCAGCAGTACTGCTAAACTGGCACTGAGAGTAAGCGGCCGAAAAACAGCTTCATCTGTGTTACTGGTGGCATGCTAATGTTGATGCATTGACATGCACACAAGTATGCTTTAATATGTATTTTTACTGTTGTAAACTGCTTGGAGATTTCTCTCCCCGTAAGCAGTATAGTAATAAATCATGCATAGTAGAATCATGGAATTGTGGAATTTGAATCCCTTAGGATCATCTAGTCCAACCCCCTGCAATGCAGGAATATGCATCTGTGGGGATCAAACTTAGTGCCAGAAATCACCACAGAACATCTAAAGATAACAGCCTGTTAGTCATGTTATATGTAGACATTTATCCTCAAAGTGAGAATTAGCCAAAGTCGCACTACAAACTTGTGGTTGGTAGGATTTGAATCCTTGGCCCCCTAGATTCAATGAGTGGTCCAATGGACTACATTTCTTGCTAACCAGCTTTAACTTTAAGACTCCATAATACACCTTCTACTTTAAATATCCAAAAGACTTTTACCCGAGAAAGGAATAATGGGTTCTCTTAGCTATACAATTGAATCTGCAGCTTCCGCCAAGGCTGATCTAGACACATCAAAGAAGCGTTTCAGTTAAATGCATTGTATATTTAAACAGGGAAAACAGGTAGAGAAAAACGGGACTCCATAGCACCATATTGTGGCACAATGCAATATTGCATATACAACACATATAAATCACTTTTTCTTTACCAGTCTAGCTGAGCCCCAATTCCATTTTAAGCAGTGGCTGCTTCTTTGACTAATGTTTTCCCTCCTGCATTCCTCCCTCACTTCATTGGCTTAAACAGATGATTCCTTTTTGCATAAACAAACGAGTCACAAGAACAACCTGAAAAGGGGAAAATAATGCTACATATAACACTGTATAAGTGCTAGTGTGGGCTGTACTTCAAAAGGCCAAGACCAGCTCTCAACTACACTCTGTTTATACCCCACTCTTCTTCCAAAGGGAGCCCAGGGTGGTAAACAAACAAGCAATAAAACAAAAGATCTAAGAACAATTCTAATACAGATGCAGACTGTGAAAAATCCCTGCTTAAAAGGCTTGTTTATATCTATCAAATGGGGTAATATGTTGGGACTTTCTCTCTCCTTCCCTCTGGCTCAAGACAGACAAATGTTACGGCTCTGTTTTGGTGGCATTACAAGACCATTTTTTGGTTTGCTTACCTGTAATGATCTGTCCTGTATCTCCAGCTCTGAAGACTTCACAGTGGAAGTTTTCACAGCCAAAGCTGCTGTCTTCATAGTTCCCTAAGTTTAAAATGTGTTCTCCTTACTCAGTTTTTCACTTGTTATGAATTTTCTAAGATGTGCAAGGTGGAGGGAGAAAGCATTTTGCACTGTCCATTATATAACTAGAGAGAGAGGGGAAGTCTAAAGTGCAGTAATTCACATAAGTGACTATGGAAAGTGGTGCATTTTTACTCAATGATTTTATTCCCTGGTGTGCTGATTGCTTTTCCGACACCAAAATATGTATCCTATTACTTTTTACTATTGTTAAATAAGGAACTGGGTTCTATTATGCTCTTCTGTACCTGCAGCACAGCCATTAACGCTATTCTGTTTGCCAAATGTGCATCTCTGGTGATGAAACTTGAGCAAGAATGAATACCGACATTTTAATGGCTGCTTCTGATTTCATAAAGCTGTTTTTATAGAAAGGTACATTGATAAATCTATTTTGTGAAGTACCAAAAAATGTAATCCAGGCTTCTGAAATGGAATAGCTATGCCCAGCTCAAGGATTCAGCTAGACTGGTAAAGAAAAAACTATTTATATGCGTTGCATGTGCGATATAACATTGTGCCACCAGATGGTGACATGGAGTCCCGCTTTTCTCTACCGCTTTTCCCTGTTTAAATTTACAATGCATTTAACCTAAATGCTTCTCTGATGTGTGTAGATCCAACCCAAGTTTCATTTCCTGGGTTACTATTTTGTTACTGCTCAGAACCTTGCAAACAGCTGACTTCATCATTTCACGGAGAGCAGGGCTTCTTGTGTTTATTCAAGAGACAAAAGGTAGCTAAAGGCTTACATGCTGTGTCTTCATATTCCATTGATAGAACGATATTCAGGAACCATGCACTATCCAACACTTGTTGTTAATTTCCTTCCAGTTCATGAAGAACATCATGCATTACTGCTCCCGCTGGTAGCTGGTGATGTTCTGAAGGCCAACCTGGAAGCTCACTGCTGAGACGAGATATGATTTGGATCCAGATCCGTTGTTGTTGGCATACATCTTCCCACGAGACAATGGAGTATGCCTCCAGAGGTGAAGTCAAACCATTGTGTTGACATCACTGAAGTGACCTCCATGGAGCGCAAGCCTGAGCAGTATGTATGACTTACAGACATACAGTTTAAAATTATTACCATATATGGTAATAGGCTGGGAACAGGAGTGTTGAAACCCAGATAAAGAGGTACAATTTCTAGATACCCAAAGGACTGTGTCCTAGAACAGCTGGAGCCAAGCAGAAGTGGTGGTGCCAAAGACTCGGTGTGAGATGCTAAGTTTCAAATGTTATGGAAATTAATGACATCTGAGGGGGCACCACTTAACCATCCCTGATCTAACATGTATTTTGGAGAGCTATGGTCTCATGCTAGCTTGCATGAAGAATTTAAAAATTTATATATCCACAAATGGATATCAGCTGCTTAGTGCAGTTCAGTTTGACAAAACAAACAAGCCCCTTCTCTCTCTCTCTCTCTCTCTCTCTCTCTCTCTCTCTCTCTCTCTCCCTCTCTCTCTCTGAGTATCATGTTTAGGCATTGATGAAGTCATAGAATATATATATATATTTTATATATATAAAAACATTTTACGGCATCTGGGAAATTACTTGCAACAGTTGCCTCCATCCGCTGAAATATTTATATTTAAACAAAGTTAGGAATACATAATACAAAATTGTCTGGGCTTAATATATAATCCTCTGTGCATTTTTAAAAACTGCCTGGGCGAGACTGCCTCCATTTCAAAAGGGCAAGACTGCACAGAGTGATCCTTGCTGACATTCCAGGCACTAGCTGCTACTCATCCCATAGGAATTACTCAATGTGTTGGCTTCTGATACTCCCAGACAGTATCAAAACAAGTGAGGAGAGCATTGGCTAGGACAAACTTAAATGTACTTTACCTTATGTCCTATGTGAGAGAGCTACCTCACTCATCCTGGCCTGTCGTTCTGCTTCCTAGATCAAACTGTGCCCTTCAGATAGAGCCAATTTCATGGCTAAGGCTGGTAATAAGGGGAAGGGGGGGGGGGAGAATGTAAAGCTGGTGTTAGGAGTTTGAGGCTTCAGACCCCACAAGTGGAATTGGCAAAAGCTGAATTCCATGCTGTGCTTCTTTGCACAAGAAGCAGGGAAGATCCTGGATTTTTAGCCGAGTCAGCTTCCAGGCTGTCACCATATTACAGGTAGGGATGTCCATTTCAGTTTCGCCCTCATCTTTTCATTTTTTCCAATTTTATGTTCAGTTTTTCACATTCACGAAAATACACCTTTGCGTGTAGTTTTGCCTAATATTCACAGTTTTGCAAAGTAATCTTCCTGGATGCATTATAAATGTTAATATATACTAACATATGCCTTTTACGGACGTTACCTTAGCATATACACATATTGCTTGGCTGGAGAACTGCACTGCAAAATCCAGAGGAGTCGAAGTTTCAAAGGATGGCTCTGATTCGGTTCACATATAGTTTCAGAAAGTGTAAATTAGGAACGCCTCTAAATGTGATCTGAATCAACCCCTCAATCCCTAATTGCAGGTGGGGTTCAATCAAATATTTGTAAATTCAGGTTGTGCAAAAAGTGATTTTTGTGTTCTTGTACAACAAACTTGTTTCCACTCCTGCCCCTCCTCCAAACATTTGGCAGTAAATGAGAAAATGCACTGGAAACGCACTGGGATAACAGTGCAAACAAATCAGAATGAATCCTCAGTTACCAGTAAACATCATATACCTGCCCTGCAAACTTTGTGCAAAGAAGTCTGAAGTACAGTGGTATCTCAGGTTAAGTACTTAATTCGTTCCGGAGGTCCATTCTTAACCTGAAACTGTTCTTAACCCGAAGCACCACTTTAGCTAATGGGGCCTCCTACTGCTGCCGTGCTGCCGGAGCACGATTTCTGTTCTCACCCTGGGTTAGCGGAGTCTGTAACCTGAAGTGTCTGTAACCTGAAGCGTATGTAACCCGAGGTACCACTGTAATGCTCAACAAGCAGGTTATCTGCAGGTAGTCCCAGTCATATGGTTGCCTTTTGTTGTGGACTTGCCTGTAATGAAGTAAGATGTAACTTCTGTGCTTCTTATACTAGCCTGGGGAAGTATAATAAGGTAAATTCAACGCTTGCTTCTTATTATCTTGATTGCATTCCCTTGTGTAAATGCAACTAACTTCTTGGTTAAGTAAGTCTGTGTGTTGTAATTAGGGCAAATCTTAATCCATGTTAATGTTTTTGTCCTTTGGGCCGAGTTACTGAGAAAGTGTACAATTGTTTTTTTGGGTTAGAGAGCAGGAAGACTTGGAGACTGTGGATTTGTCCCCACTTCCTCTTGTCTAGCAATTTGGGTTTTTCCATATTGATGTTTGCTCTGATTTAAGAGAGGGTTTTCCCTGAGAAAGCAGTGGGGAAAGGGGGAAACTGCCTGAATCCATGGCAGAGAAAGTGCTGGTCAAGTGGAAAACTGCTCTGACCTATGCTTTCCAGACATGGGGTTAGCAGAAGTGTGAATGAGTCCTGTGTCAATGATAAAACTAACAGACGAAAAGAATGCATCATATTATAACCACAAAGACAATTTTATTGAGGAAGGGGGCTTGTTCATTCCATTTTGGAATGATAAAGTCAGAGATGAAAGACCTCCTTATAATTTATTCACATTGGTTTAATACTCTGTCGTTATGTAACCTTCTCTCTCCTCACCTTTCCTCACTCTAGAATATTACTTTTGGTTTTATTTAAGCTATACTATTGGAATGTAAAATGCGAGATATAAAAAATATTTTAAAAGAATGATGAGAATCTTTCTGGGTTACAACTCAGTACTCCAGATAGTTCTCTGGGTGGCACAGATGCTGGTATTATTATTATTATTATTATTATTAATTTATTTTAGAATGTTTTAGGGTGAATTCAGTCCCAGCGCTAAAGCTGGAATAACTAGGCACCCACCTAGTGAGGGTTCTAACATTATACGAACACAGCTTAGAAGGCGAGGCCAGGTCGATTTGAAATGCTCGACTCCATGTGAAGCAAGTCTTACAACCCTGACAGTAATTCCTGGCAATCAAAACCTGAGCCCGAGAAGAATCTAAGGGATATCCAGTGACCCTCAGAGATGTGACATAAATATGCTCCTGTTTACTTCTCTGCTTTCTCTTCCACAGACTCTTCTCTTCTGATACTTTGTCGCACTTACTGGAAAAGTAAAGCTGATGAGACTGACAGATTTATTTCTCTTTCATTTAATGGACGTTGAGACAGGGTGACGTCTGCCCCATTGATCCAAAGCAGCTCCTATACTTTCAGAAAGAGAATCACTTGAAGATCCCAAGCATGTCCTTTTTCTTCTGGTAATTTGTTTTTTTTAACCCCCCCCCCCCCATGTTAGCAAACTATACATGAAGTGGAACATGGCAGAATATCCCCAGTGTAAGATAAATTGTGTTGCAAGGCTTGGGACTAATTATCCTCCGCAACATCAGAGCTAGATGGACCAGAAAATAAAATGGTATCTTGTGGCTACAGAGAAAATTTGGCAGCAGCATTCCTCCATACACGATTAGATGGGTATCATGCTTGCTATTGTGGTCCAGCATTCGCTTGCAGGGTCTCCACGGGCTACATTTATTTTGTGTTTGACAAGAACTCTTTGTCTTCTCTGCCGTGTGTATGCTCTATGTATACATTTGCTGGACTTTTCTCTCTGCGGCATTTAAGCTCCCCCCACCCATCCCCGCTGTTGACATGCAAGTGCTTTTATCTGGGCTTGATTAATTAGGAAGCACGCTAGGCTTTAGCACAGTACCCACAATGGCAGCCTAAAGAACTTTCCCAACCACCAGTCATCAAAGTAAAATGCTAATTACACAAGTGCACAATACAGTAAAGTTCTTTCAGGTGGTGTTTACTAATATAGAAGTGGAAGCTCTCAAGAAATGTGCAAGTAGGTTTTCTATGGAACGCTTAGAGGAGTATATCTATGGAGCAGAGATGCTGATGCAGCTATTAGGGCTTGGCCCCAGCATTCTTGCATGAGGTCTCAAAGAGGCAAGCATTGCAGTTCTTCATTAGCTTGGGTAAGATTTAAGTCAGAAGAATTTCCAGTTTACCTACTTACTGTGGGCACTCACCTGTCTCGGCAGACAATGGAAGAGTTTACCTATAGATTACTAACTTAACAACTCCCAGATGAGAGCTTCTCATGCCCATGGGAACTCACACTGGGATCTTGAGGCTGTCAAGAGCGTCAGGGATCCAAGCGGATTGAAAACCTATCACAGTCCTTGTCTTCAACAGCTGCCCACACAAAAATTTATTCTTCAGCCAGGATAAATTTTCCTTGGCCACAAAGTTGTCATCTGGTGAAGGTGTAAATTTTTCCTGGATATTATATTTTAATATTTGATTGTCATAATTTCATTGGTGGTGAATCACTCTTTAATACAGTGAACTGTGAAAGCAGCATAAACCTGATTTTAATTAACACGTTACTATGCATTTTTATATATCTGGGAAGCCTGCAAATGAGCCCTAATTGCCAACTGTGGATAGAAGCTGGGGTTCACTTTGGATAGGCTCAGAAACAAGGCAATCTCTTTCTCATTTTTTATATATTTTTTTTGAGGGGTCACCTGACATTCTAGTTGAAGGTGTGGAGAAGTCAAAGAGCCAACCTGGATTTCACTCCTCTTCTTTGGGGGGCGGGTCGGCAGGGAAAAGCTATAATCCATATAAGGGACACAACTGTGGCATTTGGGCCTCAGTCTAAATTGAATAGTGAATTGTGACGAAGCACACATTTTGAATCTGAGGAATATTTCATGAGTCTTTTGCAATGAAAGCTATTTTACTTTCATTATCTGTACGGCACATTCTGCCACCCCAAGTCTGTTTCACCCAACAATCACATGTAGAATTGGGTGAAGGAAGAGGAATTGGGATCTTTCCCACTGGACCGGCCTGTCCCTGCCTTGCATGGATCCTTAAGGTTGGGTATTAAAATAAGGGAAAATCTTTCTTTCTTTCTTTCTTTCTTTCTTTCTTTCTTTCTTTCTTTCTTTCTTTCTCTTTGGAAATGCATTCTTCAAGGCATTACACTCTGCTTAAAACCACCTAATCTTTTATTAATGTACATGGTCCTAAAAAGTAACTTCAGACTTCAGTAAGTAGATTCATATGCAGTGCAGTATTTTAACTAACTGCGGAATGCGCTCGCATATCCCTGAGCAAAAGGGACATGCTTGGGGGAGTGTGAAACGGGCCCCGTGGAGCTCAAACCGTAATCCTCTCTCCACTCTCCCTTCGGTTTCTCCAGGCGATGCAGCTGAGGAAGCTTGAAGAACAGCCTCGCAACATCCGAAGAAGCCTGAACTTTCAAGTCGGCACTGCAAAAATATGCAGGTGGCATTCATAAATTAGAATTTTCTAAACAGGGCCCTTGGAGCTTGAGCAGTCATACATTGCAGTCACAAAGCTGTGAATTTTCTGATTTTTGTCACTCTCTGATAAGATTAACCCCCCCCCTTGCACACACCACAGTTAAATTCACTCCTGCTGGTGGAATTGCAGAAGTAATTTCTCTGACAATAGAAATCTAAAACTTTTGAGATTTCCTGCCCATTGGGACGGAATGCAATTTATCAATTCCTATTAACTCCCATCACCAATAAGAGATGCCTTTATTTTCCTCTTAGGGAATATAAAATGCACACCACCTATATTTTATGCGCTAGTGTGAATTTCTCCATTCAAATGGCAAAAGCACCTTGTTTCTGAAACCTCCCCTGAAAGAGAGAAGCATCAATTTTAGAAGCACTTCTTATTTGCTGTGCGGCTCTCACAAGCATAATTATGAAGTGTGTGAAGTCTGCTTACATTTGACTGTGCCAAGTCCCTTTGAGGTACTCCATGGGCGCTTTGGGCTTTTCCGGTCCCTCTCAGTTTTGTATAGATATCTTTTCTCAGCACCAACTTTTCCCAGAGTATGGCTGCAATCCTTGTCTGCTTACTTGGGAGAAGGTCCCATCAAATATAGCGGGACTTACTCCTGAGGAAAAATGCACACGATTGTGTTGTATGGCTGTAATGCTCCACTTACTTAGGAACATATCTTTTATATTGATAGACAAGACTGAGCTAGATGGACCAATAGTCTGCTAGCTCAGTCTGGTCTACACTGAATGGCAGTGGCTCTCTAGGGTTCAGGCTGGGGACACTCCTAGCCCTACTTGCAGATGCTGGGAATTGAATTTGGGACCTTTTGCATGCAAAGTGGATGCTCTTCCACTGAGCTATGGCCCTAGTGTGATTTCTGCCTAAGAAAACATGTCCAGGCTTGGGCTGCTCATGGAACTACAGCGAAGCTGTTCCCAAGTGAGTGTTTTCATACTACACTTGTATCTTTTCTGTCTGTGGAGCAACAGAATAATAATAATAATAATAATAATAATAATAATAATAATAATAATTTATTATTTGTACCCCGCCATCTGGCTGGGTTTCCCCAGCCACTCTGGGCGGCTTCCATAGAAACCAAAAATACACTAAAATATCACAGATTAAAAACTTCCCTGAACAGGGCAACAGAATGCTTCGTACACCAGACAGGGGCAACCAGCCGTGGCTCCTGATGGGTGTTTATTGTGAGATTGGTGCTGCCCGTGCATGCAAGGTTTTCACAGCAGCCACACAATGCCACATTGGCATCCAAATGCCAGGCCACATTCCCCCTTGTTTAATCTGGATTTACCCTTTTGGCCAACAAACACAAATAAGTTAAAAAACAATGCTGTTGCCAACAGTCTGTTTCCAGTTTGTGAACAGGCTGCTTGTGAATGTTAAGCCCCAGGCAGAGAGGACCTGCTGCTCTGCAGATGAGGGCCAAGTTACATGTTACAAAGGAGATACTTGACTGGATATCCTGTCACATTTTGCTTGTCTGGAAAGCAGGTTCCACCAACTGGGTTCAGGGACGTGACGCAGAGGGGATTTAATCCTTTCTTCCATACCTCAATGCAAATCCTCTTGTCCCCTGCAGCTCATAGCAACTGCAGGTGGTGGTGAGAGTGTTGTATTGGGAATGGGCATAGGAGGAAATGGGTTCAACCAGTTACACATTGCCAAAAATGTGGAAGTGCAACACACACACACACACACACACACACTGTGGAGGAATGGAAACATGGATTGTCATAAAATTTGCTTATGCTGATTTATAAATCTATAGGTGCTAATGTATTAATTTTTTTAAAAATAGCATTACAACAGATTTCATCACAGTAGGGAAGACTGTGACCAGGTGACCTGTGTGCCTGCTGAGTCTCCTGTCCAGAGCAACGTCAAGGTCCCTGCTTTCTCTTCTTGGGATTCTTTCTCTCTCAACTACAGTGGTACCTCGAGTTAAGAACTTAATTCTTTCTGGAGGTCTGTTCTTAACCTGAAACTGTTCTTGACCTGAGGTACCACTTTAGCTAATGGGGCCTCCCACTGCCGCTGTGCTGCCACCACGCGATTTCTGTTCTCATCCTGAAGCAAAGTTCTTAACCTGAGGTACTATTTCTGGGTTAGCGGAGTCTGTAACCTGAAGCATCTGTAACCCAAGGTACCACTGTAGACTTTAAACTCTTCAGACATAAGACTGTCCTCTGCCAGCCCTTCAAATTGAGGACTGTGAATTAGAATGCATGACCACTCCATCCTCTTTCCATACCATAGGACCCCTGACCATTAGGTCCAGTCATGACCAACTCAGGGGCTGCAGCGCTCATCTCGCTTTATTGGCCGAGGGCGCTGGTGCACAGCTTCCGGGTCATGTGGCCAGCATGACTAAGCCGCTTCTGGTGAACCAGAGCAGCGCACGGAAATGCCGTTTACCTTCCCACCAGAGTGGTACCTATTTATCTACTTGCACTTTGACGTGCTTTCGAACTGCTAGGTTGGCAGGAGCAGGGACCGAGCAACGGGAGCTCACCCCATCGCAGGGATTTGAACCACCGACCTTCTGATCAGCAAGTCCTAGGCTCTGTGGTTTAACCCACAGCGCCATAGCCTAGTCCAAATCCTGTTCTTAGCAAAAGAGAGACACAGGTCCATTTATGGATCTCCTCTGTAAGGTGCAGTTTGAATCTGAGTGTTCTGAGAAGGAGAGTTTGGTTTGGTCTTACAGCCTGTTGCTACACAGGTCTGCTCAGAGGTAAGATTGAAACGGGTTTAGTGTGACTTGTCAACTTGTAAATAGATTTAGGATCCTAGCCTGGGTGTGTGCTAAAAGAATGGAGCTGGAATGAATCCCACACACTTTCCTTGCTTACCTTTCTCCCTCTTACTTTGCAAGAAAGAAACATCACCAAAACGATAACCAGGGCTTTCAGCTTTTCCTCAACCTGGTGCCCTCCAGATGATGAGCTAAAACTCCCAGCATCACTCCCCACTGCTCTTGTCTGTGGCAGATTCTAAAACATTCTTTTATGGGTCAGAGGCACATAAAGAATTAGGGATGCAGTCCAAAGTTAATGGGAAAAAATGATGAAAACATAGCATTATAAAAGGAATTATAATAGACAACATTGCCTTCTTTGAAAAAAGTTGGGAAATCAGTGGATCGGAAAGACAGGACAATTTTTGCTATTAGTGAGGTATTTGAAAGAATGCCTCTTACTTCAGATATTCATTCTTAATGACCTGGTTACAAACAGTGTCACATGGTTGGAAGAAGGATAAATAGATGGCAACAATTTGTTGTGATCTATTGAGTCCTGGGGAGGCACCCAAGTGGGGTGTCGCAGACACTAGAAGTCTTGGTTTTATTTATCTTTCCTAATGTCTTGGAACGAAGAAAGGAAAACATCCCATTAATTAAAATTGTGCATATTAAATTGGGAGGTGTAGCAGAAAATAGACTAATCACTTCGTCATTTATAGGGTGTCCCGAGCTCATATAATTTACTATGCACCAATTAAATGTGAAATAAATCCTGACTCATAGCAAATTTTATTCACTGGCTTGATATTTAGAGCCACAGTTTATTTCCTCACAGTGCTATATAGCTGCCACGTGAACTGGGCACCCACCCACTTTTCATTTAAATCAAGAACGTTAAGTTCTGAAAAATGTCTGCCTATTAAGAAATATGCAGACAAAGTTGAGAGATTTGGAACTAGGAGTTCAGAGTTCATTTATGAAGAAAGAATGAACAATGCGGCAAAACTACAGGGATGCCACAATTGCTGAGCCTCTTAGAAGCAGGGAGATAATAATAATAATAATAATAATAATAATAATAATAATAATAATAATAATTTATTTGTACCCCACCCATCTGGCTGGGTTTCCCCAGCCACTCTGGGCAGCTTCCAACAAAGATAAAAAATACATCAAAATAGGAATGGCATAATTCTAATGCTGAAATGGGGTCTCCTGGTCATGGTATTCCCTGAAGCTTTTTGTGTGGCAAAGGGATTGTTGCTTCACTGCCAGGCAAAAGACCCTCAGACACCCAAAGTGGGGTTGTCATGGGGCTGGGACAACAGAGCAATCTAATTACATCTTGCCCAGTTACTTCACTTTGGGGAGTGAAAAGGTCTAACCTGCACTTGTTTGATCCAGCTGCCTGCCCACAGTGGCGGCCCCTGGATCTATCTGTCCAGGAAGACCAAGCAATGATAAATGGGCTACTGGGAAGAAGGACGAAGAATCCCCCCCACCTTGATGATACAGTATATTTTGTAGGAGGCCATCAGATAGCTATGAAATGGCCATTGCTCAAGTAATATAGATGAATTCACAATTTAATCTAGAGACCTCATAAAATGCCCTTCTCTGGAAAAAAACCCCCAAAACAACAACCAACCAATTCCATGATTGTCTTGCTTATTCTTCACCAGACATCCCTACTGATGTTGGCTGGATATAGTCTCCTTACAAAAAAATGTCCATTGGGGTGATAAAGTATCATATTGAAAGCACTATAAATCCTCTGCTGTTTCCACAGACAGTTTTGTAAGCAGACCGTTCCAAAAGCTGCCTCACCAGAGCTCTAGTAAATCAGGAGCCATCTGGTGTGTTTGCATTAATTCATCCACATTGCCTATTACTCTTGCGCAAAATGCCAAAGGAAACCTGAGTTTGATGCAATTAGGATCAGCTGCAATCTTCGCTTATTGGGAAATTACCACTCCCACAAACCCACAGGTAACTGAGATGTGCTCCACAGAGAGTCAGGAAGCGCAATTTTGCATTTGGGAACATGGGAAATATTTCAGTTGCTTCACTCTAATGAGTCTGTGTGGTCTTGGCATTTGTATACAGACTGTAAGTTCATGGAAGATAAAACTAACAATGGCTACTACCTGTGATGGCTATTCTGCTTCCATGGTCAGAGACAGGAATGCTTCTGAAGACCAGCTGATGGAAATTGCAGGAAGGGAGAATGTTCTCGTGCTCAGGTCCCACAGGGATTCCCACATGCTGACCATTGTGAGAAAAGGATGCTGGACTAGATTGGCCTGAACCAGCAGACTCTTCTTATGTTCTTATGTTTCCTTGTGAACACTTCCAATCTGATGTAGATTTCTATCCCTTCCTATTCTCAAATCTCAGGCTGGCTATTTTTTTCTTAGGCTCCATTTTAATGACAGGGAAAATGTGCCTGACAAACTGGGATTTGCAAAAGCTTGTTCAAGGAACTCACAGATTGTGACCCAGGCTTCACAAAAGTGTCTCAAATATGGAGGCACGTTTTATGGACGGGGGCAGGAGGGGCTCAACTCCAGTGACTCCAAGGGGAAGCCTACCTCAATCATACACAGTTGTACCTTGGTTTTCGAATGCCTTGTGACTCGAACATTTTGGCTCCCGAACTCTGCAAACTCGGAAGTGTTTGAGAACTTTTTTGGAAAGCTGAAGGTCCGATGCAGCATCCGTGGCTTCCGATTGAGTGCAAGAAGTTGTGCCTTGGTTTTTGAACATTTTTGGAAGTTGAATGGACTTCCGGAACGGATTCCGTTCGAGAACCAAGGTACTACTGTATGCTTGAGTCAAGGAAAAAGCAGATTAGGGGCCTTTGTCTCCCCCACCTCTCTCTCTCTCTCTCACTCACTCTCACTCTCACTCTCACTCTCACTCTCACACACACAGAAATCTAAGAGCTCTGTGAGTGATCCCATGCCCATGAGGACAGTTTGTATGCATCATACAGTTGCATGAGCAGATCAATCAATCAGTTTATTATGGTCATAGACCAGCAGTTTTAAAATGGTTAAAAATACAATAATTATAACAACAAGATACAATAGTTATAAGAACAAGCCAGAATAAAAGAAAGGAGACAAGAGTCATTAACCAGTTAGAATTTTGGCTGAGCAGATCTTTCCCCATATGTTTGGAAGGGTGCCACTCAAATAACATAGACTTGTGCAACTGGCCCCATTGTTTAATTCCAGGGCTGGCCCTACAATGAGGCAGAGTAAAACAGCCACCTCAGGTGGCAGATGCTGAGGTGTGGGGAGGGGACAGCTGTGCCCTGTATCTAGCCTGCCGCCGTCACATGCAGTGGAAGATACTGTGCTTGCAGCAATACTGGAGTAAGATTCAACAACCAGTCAGATTGGTTTCTCCTATGTGCCTTGAGGGAAGTTTCATCTTGTCCTTTACCTCAGGCAGCAAAATGTACTGAGCTGCTCATTTAATTCACACATGGACTCATGCCAAAGGAAAATAATTTCCACATCACAGGGTGTTTATCTATCTCTATCTCTATCTCTATCTCTATCTCTATCTCTATCTCTATCTCTATCTCTATCTCTATCTCTATCTCTATCTCTATCTCTATCTCTATCTCTATCTCTCCATCTATGAATGGGCCAACATTGTTACCGTAAGTGATACCACAGCACATTTTTTTGGTACAGTTAATGAAAATGACCGCTCCCCGCATAAAATGGGGGGCGCCCTTTGCGTGGACGCGCGCAGCCCCTGGATCTGGAGCGGCTCCATCAACATAGGCTTGGCTTCGCCTTCCCTCAGGTGGGATACCTGGAGGTCTCTGCCTACCTCAGCCAGTTGTCCAATCCCACCTGGGGGAAGCGTTGTCAAGGAAACCAGGCCAGGTAGGGGAGGGACTACCTGCCCACCCACCCACCCTCAGTTAATGTCTTATTTTGCAGGTTAACTTTTCTTCACAGGTATGCGGGCGCTGCTACGTCAAGGTCGCTGTTAAAGGGCCGGAAAGGAATTCCCCTGCATTGGCAGGTTTTGCCTTTCCCGTAGCAAAACGTCACAACTTTGGCGGTATCAGGCCTTGGGCGGAATCCTTTAGTCCATCTTCCTCTTTGCGGCGGCGATACCAGGGTTCCCCGTTAAAGGGGTTTCTGAAGGGAGGCTTTGCTCCCCCTTTGCTGAGAGGTCGTCATTGCTCTCCCCTGCGGCAGCAGCGTAAAAGGGGGCGGCTATCTCTGCTTGAACATATGTTCTCCAGAGCCGGCCCATCCCCCCACCCTGATGTTCCCTAGGTCCCCGGCTGGGGACTGGGGAGGGATAATGCCCAACGCCTGAGCCAAGGTCTACCCACATCTGTAATTTAATAAAGTTGTGGCCAATTTAATCCCATAGCACGTTGTCTTGAGTCTTTATTCCATATGACGGGGGGGGGGGGCGCCCGGGATCTGGGGGACTCCGCCTTTCCACGCAATACCACTTTCTTCTTTTTCTTGGTTTGCTGTCTTTTGTTTTGGCAAGCGGAGCCAGGAAAGTGCCCGCAATGACAACACAGATGTATGCTTTTGAAATGAAATGCTCCTGCCTTCCTCCCCTCCTCCATTGAGGGTTCTGCTGCACCTTTGTCTCCCTGCTGCTGCACAAACCACATTGCCTAACGCCCTTCATGGTAACTGGAGTGAAACCTCTCATGTAAAGATTAGGTAGGTTACGATGATTAAACGCTGCTTAAAGATAAGATCTATTGCTTCTTTCTTGAGCAAGCCTCCCACTGACATAGGACTCTGTGAGAGAAAAGATGTAGCTAATTGTAAGACAATTCCTTTGAAGTTCTGCGAGTGCCAGTAACTTCGGGAAAAGATTTATAACAGGCTATTGGGAAGGGGATGGGCAACCTTTCTAAAGTCCAAGCTACTGAACTGGCAGGTTGTTCGTTTTGACCTGACAGTCCGGTCAGGTGAGGCTGTCAGTTCTTTGAAGTATCTGTGTCTGTAAATAAGACACGAGTCCAAAGCAAGGGAGTTCTGAGTAGCTCTTTTGCAGCTGCTCTGCTGAAACTCACAGTGTGGGAAAGATTTACAAAGAGCAGAAATTTGCCTGAAGTTAGCTTCAGGCACAATGGAACGGTAGCTGTACCTGTTTCTGCCAGCAAAACAGTGGCACCATACAAACAGATTATTGAACATGCTCAAGGTAGGGCCAGCTGTTTCAGAGTTAAAATTAGGAAATGTTAAGCAAAATGCTGTTGCATAAGAACTGGGTTCAGAACAAAACAGATTGGGCATCTGTAGCTGCCAATTCAACCATAGATGCGGTGGACACATCCGTTAATTGCAGCTTCTTTCAGTTTCTCATTTTTTCCCGCTCATAAACTCAGTTTGCAACATTTCTCCAGAATTTTGCAATTTTTTAAAAAGCCCTCACAAGTTTTTGCAAGCATTTTTAGCGTTTTGCATGCAATTTTACCCAATATGCACACTTTTGCAAGCAGTTTCCCACACCACAATGCAATTCATATGTAATCTTTACATACATGCACATTTTCTTCTAAGTATTTTTATACACATTATCTGGTTGAAGAATTGCACTACAAAAATTAAGAGAAGTGCATATTTTGCAGGATAACTATGCTTTGGTTTGTCTATTGTTCTGGGAAGTGCAAACTAGGTAGCTTTGTGCAAACCAAACAGAATTTCTCCCTTATGACTAACCATAAGCATTGTGCAGCCTTATCAATATGTTAGGTTTCCCTTTCCCAGGATGCTTCTATAGCAGCAATCCCAGGGCTAGTATTGGGTGGGGGCCACTGAGGTGGAACCTGACTAGTGACATCAGAGTCAACTAATTCTAGTTTTGTCCTCATCTTCCTCCCTGCTCAGTTCTGCAAGTGCAGTGCTGAAGAGGAGGAAGTTGGGACTCAGTGCCACAGTCTAGATTGGCTGTAAGGGCTTTAGAAAAGAAAGAGGAAATAAACCTTCTGATATCAAAATGCCATTATACAAATCTATGGTTTGCAACCACATTTGGATTACTATGTACAGTTCTGGTCATCTCATCTGAAAAAGAATATTGTAGAGTTTGAAAAGGCTCAGAGGAGAACAACCAAGTCTCCTTTCTAAATCATGGATATGGACCACAGCCAGTGCTATTTTTCTAGAAAAAGAGGTGCCGGAACTCACCACAAATGCCTCCCTTGTTCTCTTATACAGTGGAACCTTGGTTCTCAAACAACTTGATTCTCAAACGCCGAAAACTCAGAAGAAAGTGTTCTGGTTTTGGAGCAATGGATTAAGTTTGGCGCTTTTGTTTTTGCTATTTATTTTGCATTTTTGTTTTTGAGGCTTTTTCAGTTCATTTGTTTTTGTGACTGTGCGGAGCCCAGTTCAGCTAGTGATTGATTGATTGATTGATTGATTGATTGATTGATTGATTGTGTGACTGTGGAAATGGATAAAAGCCCCTTATCCAAACAATGACTATCATCAGTGCATGTGAGGAAAAAAATTAATTTAAATTATTTCATCTACAATACTGTCTTATTTATTTTATAGTACAGTACATTGATTATTGCTTTCATTTTGTGGCTCAATGTTCTCGTTAGATAGTAAAATTCATGTTAAATTGCTGTTTTAGGGGTTGTTTTTAAAAGTCTGGAAAAGATTAATCCATTTTGCATTACTTTCTATGGGAAAGTGTGCCTTAGTTTTGAAACGCTTTGGTTTTAGAATGGACTTCCAGAACGGATTAAATCTGAGAACCAAGGTACCACTGTAATGGCAATGCCACCCAGTGAGTTCCGACTGATAAAACACCCTGACCACCGCAGAGATGGTAGGGGAAGGCAGTCTCTGGACCTCACAGGTGCTCATTAGAGCAGTTGCCCCTTGTTCTGGTACTGAGATACAATGTTGTGGAGACCTTTTGTATGTCTCATGCAATGTGAGTTTCCCACCTGACAAGAGAAGAAGAGAAGCTGGTTAGCTTGCTTGATCAGCATTTAAAGCAGGTTGTTTGGAAGACAGGGCTGCATTCAGATTGTAATAAATAGTGTTGTGGCATGTTAGAAAAAGCAAAAGCACACAGGAAAGTGACTGCTCCTAAGCTCTGTCATTCTATGCCTTCAAAAGTTGAAAGAAAAGAAAACCAGAAGCCCCAATGTAATTTGTGCGTCCCACAAAAACTTTTTCTTCAGGCTAGCACAATGACAAATTCACACCATTAATGTCATATTTAAATTGCTTCAAAATTTATTTGAAAGGTATCTCCTGTTGGACAACCAAAGGTACTACTTAACATCTTGGCCTGTAACATGAATTGACTCAGGACATAAATATTTTGCCATTCATCTTTTCACTTGCTCCTGGATTATGCCATAAATAGTGATCCCTGGGTTAATAATACATATAAAATCCTCATTTTTTTTGCCCTTTAGTGAGCTTTTCCCTGAGTTGAGAGAGAGCGATCAAGGCCTCCCAAAATAAGGCCAAATTTGAGTCAGAGTTCACCAGGGCCCCTTTACATAGTCTTGCTTCAAAACTAGCAGATTTGATGCAGCTTAACTAATTCCCCCCTTCAATCAAAGATTCTTCCCTGCCAAACATTTGCACTGTTCCAGTACTGTTCTTTCCTTGTTTTTGTTCTCCAGCTGCTGCTTCTCAGTGCCATTTTGCCACCCTACCCTCAGTATCTCTGGCATTTGCCAGTGCTGCCATTTAATGTAATTGGCTGGGCAATGCATGCTCAGAATCCCCCACCACACACACATATTTTCAGGCTTGGAAATACAGTTTGGGGTAGCTCCAGTGCTTGCCTCAAATACAACACGAGTGTTAAAACTCCAAAACCTTTGCAGCTTGTGAATCTGAGCCAGAGAAGAACTTTTTTTTCTTTTTCTCTGACTCCCCCCACATCCACCCAGTTCTTACACACCCATCCATTTCTCCAGGTGAGCCTACCCTTTTCCATTAGCATGGAATGGGGGGGGGCTGCTGAGGGACATGGGCAAGTAGGTATGTCAGGTGTGTAGCCTGCAGGCACAGTCCTATTTCCCCATAAATGTGATCTGTGCAGATTGGGGGAGGGGAGAGGAAGAATATTCCTTCTCCTTTGATGTCCTGGAACAAGGTAAGTACTTTGGCATCCACATGACTGCTGCTTCCCCTTTCGCAATGCCACATTCTGCAAGAGATGCCTTTCTTTAAAAGTTCTGGAGTGAGTCTAATAACAAACAAGTATAGCAGCTGAAAATTCCAGCTCTCTGGGCACGGTGGATTAGAACCAGGTATAGGAATCGATCCGCTAATAGCAGCAGCTTCAACTCTACATAAATCAAGGGGGAAAGCAGGATTGTGAGACTTTGGGAAGCAAGATCGAAAAAGCATTGCCTCATCGTTGTCAGCACTGATGGCAGCTTTAGAAGACAACTGGCCCCCAAAGTGTCGTGAAGCGGTTGGGCAATATACACATCAATCCAAATTCTTTACAAGGGATTCACAAGAATGGGGGCTGGCTCTCGCCTAGCAGCTGTTTGCTTAGATTTTCACAATGCTGTATTTTCTGTGCGCCATTTTCTCCTGTCTACAGGATGGCTTAGAGAAACCTCCGTGGTACTGCTCTTACTTCTACAACTATGTAGGATCTATAAGTGAAGGAGAGAGCAGGACTGCAGCAGCAGGTGGTGTCTACAACCTTTATAAGTTCATAAGCCAATTACACTGAAACATAGGCAGCAGTGCTTCTGAATACCAGTTCCTCGAATCCACAGAAGGGGAGAATAGTCCTGCCAGAGGGCTTTTCGTGGGATATGTATGACTGATGTGATTGCAGAAATGGTTAGTGGTTGCTGTGGGCTATGTCCTCAGGAGAGGCATCCAGAATTTTAATTATTACTGAGAGAAGCGGTCCAAATATGTTGTTTTTCTTGCAAAACAGAAAAGTTTAGCACCCATGGAAAGACAGTTCTGTTTCTTCAGTTCATGTAGAGTTTCAGTAGAGTAATAGCTTCAAACGCTTGAAACAATATATAAGGGTTAAAGTAAAATGGATGAGTTAAAGTAAAACAGGCCAGCCAGCTCCATTAAGTGAAATGCGTGGGGCGGAGCAGGGGGAGAGATGACCTTTCAAGCAGTCATTGAAATTCAACTGTGCCCATCATTATGCAAACAGTCTAAGAACCGCTCTCAGGCTTGGTCTGAATTGCAAATAGATTTTTAAAAACTGCAGACAGTCCCAAGGTTAGCAAGTTGGGGTATGTGAAACCTGCTTCTGAGATCCTGGACCCAAGAAATGTTCTTCTGCAGCCCTTCCAAAGTTTGGTAAATAACTGGGTGTGGCCTCTCAGTTGTACTACTTAACAGTGTTTGGCTGAAATCTGTAACACTTGTTTGGGCCTTATGTCTAAAGAGGGAATTAGAAAGGAGTAGTCGGAACAAAGGTCCGTATAGTTAAATCTATGGTTTTCCCAGCAGTGATGTATGGAAGTGAGAGCTGGACCATAAAGAAGGCTGATCGCCGAAGAATCGATGCTTTGGAATTATGGTGCTGGAGGAGACTCTTGAGAGTTCCATGGACTTCAAGAAGATCAAACCTATCCATTCTTACAGAAATCAGCCCTGAGTGCTCACTGGAAGGACAGATCCTGAAGCTGAGGCTCCAATACTTTGGCCACCTCATGAGAAGAGAGGACTCCCTGGAAAAGACCCTGATGTTGGGAAAGATGGAGGGCACAAGGAGAAGGGGACGACAGAGGACGAGATGGTTGGATAGTGTTCTCGAAGCTACCAGCATGAGTTTGACCAAACTGCGGGAGGCAGTGGAAGACAGGAGTGCCTGGCGTGTTCTGGTCCATGGGGTCACGAAGAGTCGGACACGACTAAATGACTAAACAACAACAACTACAAGTCGGAAATGGGGGGCACTCTCCCTTGCTCCCCATGTTTCTGTCTGCTCTACCCCCAACTTTCCTGTTTTGAGAGAGAAGATCTGAATGGGTTTTTTTTAAAGTGCACTTGTCTGAAGGCACTTAGAAGCCTTCCAACAAGTGGGAATTCTGCATCCTCAAGGTTCCTGATTGCAAGGAGACTTTTCTGCATTTCAAAGCCCCCTTTAGACTTCCCACACAACTTGAGAATGTCGGGAATGGAGTAGGTTGGGCCGGCACACACAAGGACAGTTGGACGGCAGCATGGGGCTGCACTCTTCACCTGACCTTCTTCTGGCTGCCGCTGCATACAGCCATGGAGAGGGGGAGGGGCAAGGTCATTGTGGTACAAATCCACCAGTGGAGCCATACTGGCATTCCCAAACACGTCCTCTCTCCTCTCTACTTTCGCTTTTGAGGAGAGAGGACGTGTTTTCGCGATGCTGTTCGCTGTGATAGATAATGGATAGTCTGCTGTACATAAAACTGCTTTTAGCTGCTAAGATCCTGAGTGGACTTTATTTAAGCACACTGAAGAATGCACTGGAGTTTTTGCAGTCTTTCTCTTGCCGCTGTCGAACTCTGCTATGCTCAGGAATGTGGACTTTGGAATGCCGGCCAGAGCTGTGCGCGATGGGGAAGCGTGCCGGACGCTTATCTGAGCAATAAATCAATACGCCCAACATTCCCAACAGTGCTTTTGCATTGTGCCAACCTCACCTGCTTTCTCTTATTGGGCACAATACCTGAAGAAGGTTTTCATCTCTTTAGAAACTATGAGGGGATTTGCATTAAGTTATCAGGACCATCAAACACTTGAGATGAAGGCAGCTTCAGATAATTTGGGGAGAAATTTGAATATGGGTTGTATAAATATCTATAAGCACCTTGTTCTTTTGTCCCTGAAGTTGAACTCTCATCCCCCAGTAATATTTCTTTTCGTTACTTAGGGTAACTCATCCCTATGTTTCCCTTTCCCTTTCTGAGCTTTTCCTTTAAGGCCACAGTGAATATGGCAAATTAAGCGAATGCCTGTCTGGGGGAAGTCAAAGATTTAACCTATTAATTATTACTTCAACACTATAATTTCAGACTGAATGCAAGAATCTCATTTAGAAAGGCGGTCAGCATAGGTAAGGTTTAAAGACCTCGTTTGAGGGGGACCATGTTACATCCTTTCTGCCAATAAATACTTCTGTAATTATAAGCTTGTTGCTTCTTTTCAGTTTTAGTTTGCCTAGTTTCAACTTCCAGCTCTAAAATATCGTAATGCTTTTTCTCTATTAGAAATCTCTCCATGGGAGGCACTTACAAACAGTGATAATAGCAACACTTAACCATCTGTTTTAAGGTCATTCTATTTAGTTTGGCAATCTTGCTGGAAGCCAGGCTTTCCAAGCTATGAATCATTCTGGAAGCCCACTTCTGAACTCTTATACATTTCTTTTCCTATTTTTTAAAAATGCTTCGACACAAGCCCCTGACCTACTATGCCATTAACACACGCTACTGATGATTTTTTAAAAAAACAACAACACTCTGAGCCAGTTTATATAGAGTGTTTACAATAAGTCACTTGCCTTGAGAAGAAGATTTTACATCCAATCCTGTTCTTCTCAAGTTTCCTAATCAAATGGAAGAATGTAAATCCTCCGTATTCTTAAATATAAAACTGGTTTAATAAATTATTTCTTCAAAAAACAAACATGGCCTGGTTGAAACCTGGAAGTTGGCTTTATGTCCTTAAATTCCCCAAGAAAACTGGTGATGGCACAGCTATGACTTGCATGCCAAGGCTCCATGACCTGTCACTCCTTAGATGATTAAGAACTAGACAAGCTTGGGCTCAAATAGGCCACAACTTCATTGATTACAGATGTGAATAGTTTGCTGTAGGCATTGAGTGAAGCCATTTATTTTGCTCCAGCCCGTCTGCTGGGAGTAAACCAAGGGTAAACCACATGGGGCGGAGGGCTATGACATACATCAAATAAGGGTCCCCCCCCGAGGGGTCCTCTTTGGTGGAGTGTTATGGCCCTAGCCGCCACCTGGGCATCGGATAGAGGCAGCTCCGTGCGAATCCCTTTAATGGTGCACCCTTAATCAAGGAGGGGCAGGCAGAGGCTACAACTTCCTCTCCACCCAAGGCTTACCCAATGCGTAGCCTCACAAAGTTGTGAAGACTGCTATGAGGTAGGCAAAAACCAAATGGCCGGTGCCAATTTGCCAAGTGGGAAAATTCCTGCCCAGCCCCAAATATGGTGGCTAACAAGGTCCTTCTTAGCATGAAAGGAAAAGCACATGATAAAGGGAGGGAGGGTGGGAGATCTGACAAAAAAGCTGAGGATGACTTGGCAGGCTATTTATTCCCCCGGGAGCAAACCCAAATGCCCATTGGCTGGTTGGTCTCACCCCCTGAGGAACTCCGGCCCCCAGGCCAGTCTGCTATTGGCTGATCTGCAGGCAGGCCTGCAATCCACTGCAGCCAGCTGCTGGGTCGCAGATGTGGCTATGACCAGCCTACAATGCTGACTGACCATTAAATGTAAGTAGACTTCTTCCACCACCCACCCATCAATTTATTCACTCATTCACCACCCCACATCTACTTCTGTCATCCACCCTTCACGCCACATATTGGCTGTGGAGCTCCTCATCACCTTTATACAGAGAGAGGTAAGGTAAAGGTAAAAGACCCCTGGACAGTTAAGTCCAGTCAAAGGTGACTATGGGGTGCAATGCTCATCTCTCTTCAGGCTGAGGGAGCCAGAATTTGTCCACAGACAGCTTTCTATGCAATGGGACACAGTGTTGAGTGCCAAAGCACATGGAAATGCCATTTACCTTCCTGCTGCAGTAGATAGATAGATGATAGATAGATGATAGATAGATAGATAGATAGATAGATAGATAGATGATAGATAGATAGATGATAGATAGATTTTTCTAATAACAATTTTTCTTAACGTATCATTTCCAAATTTACATTGATTGACTTCCCCCCACCCCTCCTGGTTTCCATTTTCCCCCTTGTATTTTCCTTGCATCCAATTATTTTTCATCACTTAATTTCAAATTCTTTTTCACATCCTAATTTTGCCTTCAGTTCATAAATGTTGCAACAATCCTGCTAATGTTTCCATGTTTTTTACAGTGCTCTTTAAAATAATTATAATTTTTTCCCCATTCTTGATTAAATTTTCCTTCATGGTGTCTGATCTTCACAGTTAATTTAGCGTAGTGTATCATCTTAGTCTTCCATTCTTCTTTCGTTGGGACGTTCTCATCTTTCCACTTCTAGGCAAGTAGCATTTTGGCAGCTGTGCTTGCATACATAAATAGTCTCTTTTGCTTCTTGGCATTTCATCTCCTAGTATTCCTAGTAAAAAGGCCTCTGGTTTTTTAACAAACGTATTTTTAAACTTTTTTTTTATTTCATTGTATATCATTTCCCAGCAGCCCTTTACCTTTTTACATGTCTGCCACATATGAAAAAACGTATCTTTATCTTTACATTTCCAACATAGGTTAGATGAATTTTTATACATCTTAGCAAGTTTTACTGGAGTTAAATACCATCTACCATATTTTTCGCCCCATAGGGCACACCGCCCCATAGGACGTACCTGGTTTTTTTGGGGGGGGGGAATAAAGGGAAAAAATTTATTCCCCCCCAGGCACGGGGCTGGCGCGGGGGAAGCCCGAGCTTCCCCCGACCCCAGCCCCCAGAACAGCCTACTATCCGCAAGCCTAGGGAGCCGTGCCAGGCTCCCTAGGGTTGCGCAGAGCTGTGGGAAGCTCGGGAGCGCAGGCAGCTCTGCGCAACCCTCAGGAGCCCGGCGCCAGGCTCCTGAGGGTTGCGCAGAGCTGCATGCTCTCCCGGGCTTCCCGCAGCTCTGCGCAACCCTAGGGAGCCCGGCGCGAAGTCGCGCCGGTCTCCCAAGGGTTGCGCAGAGCTTCCTGAAGCCTGGAGAGCGAGAGGGGTCGGTGCGCACCGACCCCTCTCGCTCTCCAGGCTTCAGCGAAAGCCTGCATTCGCCCCATAGGACGCACACATATTTCCCCTTCATTTTTGGAGGGGAAAAAGTGCGTCCTATAGGGCGAAAAATACGGTACATCATTTTCATATAATTTTCTTTTAGTGAACTGCATGCCATAAATTTTAAATTCTCTTTCCACAGCTTTCCCCATGATTCAAATGGTATGTTATACCCTATATCTTGTGCCCAGTGTTTCATTATAGCCTTAACCTCTTCATCTTTCGTCTCCCATTCCAACAGTAGTTTGTACATTCTTGATAAGAATTTCTCATTATTTTCCAATAATTCCTTTTTGGACTTTGATAATTCCTTCCCAAAGCCCATCCCTTTATCACCTCTGAATAGGTCAATCAATTGATGGTATTGTACGAATACCAGAGTGCACAGAAACATCATTTACATTCCCGCCACAATGGTACCTATTTATTTACTTGCACTGGCATGCTTTTGAACTGCTAGCTTGGCAGGAGCTGGGACATAGCAACGGAAGCTCACTCTGTTGCGGGGATTCAAACCGCTGACTTTCTGATCAGCAAGCCCAAGAGGCTCATTGGGTTAGGACCCCCCCCCCCCCAGCCAGGCCTAAACTGTGAATATTATTCTGGAACAAAAAGTATGAGAAACCTTTTTTACTTAAAAAATGCATTCTCCATTTTATGGCAAAGCATTAATGTCAGTTGTGCAATCTGGATGCAAGTATGCATTGCCTTGCACTTCAATAGGAGGAAAGGTGCATTAATATTCACTTTTGGAATGGTTTAATGTTGAGTGATTGATGCATTGCCAGCTCATAAAATCCGATCAGTATCAGCTCATTAGCAAGAAGTCGAACTGTATGCATTGTTTTGATACACCCACCCACATGCACATGATAAACAACACTCAAGACGGAGCCTGCTTTATTAAAACATAAAATATTAATTCTGAAAATCAGTCTTTGAAACTGAGATATTGACTACATAATTCCATATTCTCCTTATTTGGATGTTGATGTTGAATGAGGAAGACATTTTGCAAATGACTGATAAATGGTAAAATAGTTACAGTGGTACCTCGGGTTACAGACACTTCAGGTTACAGACTCCGCTAACCCAGAAATAGTACCTCGGGTTAAAAACTTTCTTCAGGATGAGAACAGAAATCTCGTGGTGGCAGCGGGAGGCCCCATTAGCTAAAGTGGTACCTCAGGTTAAGAACGGTTTCAGGTTAAATGAATTAAGTTCTTAACCCAAGGTACCACTGTACAGGTATTACTTTCCCCAAAGTCACATATATTCCAGTTGACCCAAAATGGAATGGCGGTCTCATTCACTAATCCAAAGAAAACATGTTAACAAGATGCATTGGGAGAAATTCAATCTAGGTCTATAACAATTACTCCATCACTGAAAGCTTCTTAGCTTGCAAGACAAAATGATTCCTTCCAGGAATGCCAACTTGAATGAAATATGGGACAGGGGAAGGTAAGTCCAGCCCTGCATAATTGATCACATGATGTGGCACACACTTACCATTTCAATGGCAATACTTATCAACTTTGGAGGGCCCAAGCCCCCTCAAATATTTTATGTGGGGGAAAGAGACCTTAGCCCCTAGGAGTTGGCTCCTATGATCCCTCCTCTCTTCCTCATGTTCACTGTTCTGGGGATTTCCCTTACCCTCCCTGAGCCATTTTTATTTGGGGGGGGGAGGGCTGTGTGGGGTGAAGCTTGGTAACCCCATTGCACTAGTGGAAGTCCTTGTTAATTGAATCCCACAAACTTGAATCCCTATGGGAATCTACCTGCAGCAGGAGTGCTCAAGGGGGATTATCTAACTACAGTGGACCTCATGTAACTCTGAACAACTTCATTCCAAACCCCTGTTGTCTCTGGGCCATGGTAACTGCATGAACATTCCTAAAGAAATTTGAATATTTCTGAACATTCCTAAAGAAATCTTGGGATCTGAGAGAAACATATAGGGTGTTTCTTCCAGATCCCAAGATAAAGCATATGGAAGAATGAAGGGCCATGTGTGGTCTGCTGCAATTTTCTGGCCAACCAAGGGTTAACCTTATTTACTTAACCATGAACTGTAGCAAACCTTTATGCTTTTTTTAAAAAAATGTATAGTTTGAAGCTCTTTTCTTTCACAACATAGCAGATCATCTGGACTAGTAGTTCACAAAGTGGGCAGTAACCACCCCCCCGGGGTGGGGTGGGAATTACCTAGGAGGGCACTAAGAGGCCAGGCGAGATGATGCTGAAAGTGCAAAGACTCTGGAGTTTTGCAACATGAGTCTCCTAGTCTCAGTCGAGGATCTCTCGCTTCCAGCAGAGAGAGTGATTCATATGCACATTGTCAAAGAGAGAAAGCATAGAAGGACAGGCACAAAATGATCCTATTCGAAAGCCCCAAGGCCTGTGGAAGGAGTGCTTTGAAGAACACAATGACAATACAGTGGAGTTTAATATGACAGAACTGCCAGGGCTGGGCAACTTCTTCCATGCCCAAAGTGGATTCTTGGAGGCCTCTTTAGGCTTTAAGCAGTCAGTTAAAAGCAATTCTCTTTCATTTCTGACAGGTTTGGGCATGTAGACCCATTAAAACGAGCTCAGGTAAAACAATTGGCAAAACAGACTGTGACCCAGGCAGTTTCCACCTCTTTTTCTCACATCGTTTAAACTTGTAAAAGCTTGCTTAGTTTTCTTCTTCTTCTTTGGTCAAAAAGCTTCTTAATCCTGAATCTGATAAATGCAGTATTCCCCCCCCCCCTTTCAGGATGAATTAAGCCTTCTTAATTCATCTTTACTGAAGATGAATCGGCAAACGTAAAGAAATTTTGCAACGTGAAGTTGATTGTGGCTGCAGTCCTATTAGTGTGGCCAAGCACAAAGAAAGCAGCAACCTTTAGTCTTGCAGCAACCTTTCGTTTTTGTGTAGAAGGAGGGCCCTCATTAGGCGTAGCCTGTGCAGCCAGCTAAAACCTCCTGAAATTCCCCCTTCTGCAAAACAATTATAGGTGCAGGAATCTTGCTTCTTTTGCCTTTGGCCAGCCTAGGACATTTACCCGGGAGACCCATTGAACTTAGTGGGATTTACTTCAAAATAAACATTCCTAGCATTGCACTGTTAGTGGTGGACAGAGTAGTTCAAATCCCAGTTTGCTATGCTGGAGGGGGATGGAGCGGAGGGTTCCTTCTGCCCAGACTTGCCCAGATCAGCCAACCTCTGCTGTGGAGCAACTCCATCATTAGTGGCTCAGCTTTGTCAAAGAGGAGCACCCCAACGCTCTTTCTCAAACATTGAACAGTTAGAGCCTACCTACAGTCAGCAATATTTCCACCAGTGGTAGGTACTAGAAACCGCCCAAAATAGGGCATTTCAGAGGCAAGGAGAGGACAGTGCTGGTCCAGCATATGATTCACCCTAGAATCCGGTGCAGCAAAGAAACATTTTTCCTGTCCTTCTCTCCAACTTCCACCCTGGCAGCTATGAGTGATGGGGATGTAGATTCAGCGCCGGATTCAGGGTGCTGTGGGAAGCACCCTGCTGCACCCTGCTACACTGCCCTGCTGCTGCAAATCAGGAGTTTCGATTGCCCCTCTTGGACTGCAGTCCTACACACGTTTACTGTGAGTCAACCCCGTTGAACTCAGTGGGTCTTACTTTTGAGCAGACTTGTGTAGGCCCACACTTTAACTGTTAGGTATTTTAGCTATAAACTAACTCAGATCATAGAATAATAGAACTGTAGAGTTGGAAGGGACCCTGAGGATCATCTGGTCCAACTCCCTGCAATGCAGGAATATGCAGCTGTCCCATATGGGGATTGAACCTGCAACCTTGGTGTTATCAGCACCATGCTCTCACCAACTGTGCTATCTCACCCAGGTCTGATGAGTTCACTGTTTGTGATAAGCTTCTTCTTTCGCTGTATTGAGAGTAAAATCAGATCCAATACTATGAAGTAGTTAAGATGTAAGTGATGAAGCCATGGTGGTCTTTGACATCTTTGTATTCTTGACTGATTTGGTGGAACACAAACAGTAAAGTTAAAATGGGCCTTTGTTTGATCCTGGAAGCAACAGTGAAACAGAATGGAGGAGGTGGCCTTTACAGAAGGCTGCCTGGGAAAAGTATATCTGCTCAGTTTTATCTGTGATCAACAGTTCCATTTTGTTTTCATCCCATTTTCATCTAATCTCGAGAAATTTGATTGAATGTTGCCGTGTTTGTATTGTCTCTGTGCAAACCACTTAGGGACTTTTATTCTATTAAGCGGTATCATTTTTAATTGATAAATAAATGCAATATAAAATCTCGGAAGCACTTGGAGAGGAGGCAGCTGCTCATATCCAGCCTCAAGGCTCCTTTGCTCATCCTCCTCTTCTACCTATTCAGGCAAGCAAGACACTGAGCAAAGCAGGGCTTTCCGAAGGGGAGGATGAGGGCTCTAAATAGCTGCATTGTTCAAGTAAATGATTTAGGTTGGACAATGAGGAAAAAATGAAGGGTTTCTGCACCTTTAATTGTTTTTCAGAAGATGAATTCATGCTCAGGGTTGGTCCCACTGTTGGGCAGAGTGAGGCCTCAAGCAATGGATGCTGCAGATTGGAAGGCTTTTGGGAGCCTCTAAAGTAGCTTGAAGTCCTCAGTTACAGTGAAGGATGCTGTTCCGTCATCTGTAAGGTTTAGCTGCCAGTCCTTAAGGCTTCTATTCAGTTGAGGGCACCATCTTGTCCTTCACTGAAGGGATCAAGATGTCTTGGACAAGCCCTGAGTGAACTTTAAGAAATCCCCCACCCTTTCTCATGCGTTCACCTATTCATCAAAGACAGCTCCATTTAGTTTGTGTTAGAACAGGCTTGCTTAAGGGTCAGGGAGACAGGCATGGTAATGTATAAATGTCTGTTAAAAACTCACACCTTCAGGCTTTCATTGCCAAAATGATCTTCAACCTCAACTACTCTCTGCTCCTTTTCTCTTGGGTGTATTTGATTTAATGAACTATGTGATGAGTTACTGTAGGCACTGTGGAAACACATTATCGTCAGTACTACCACCATCACCACCAGGCAGGAAAGTAATTACGTGACAGCATATCTCTGTGAAGAGAGGCCCTGCTTTCTTCTGTGTGGAACATGGTGGACCTTGGTGGTACCAGAGGGAGAGGCAATGCTCTCAGGACAAGTAACTCCCTCCTTTCTCCCCACTGCTGAACCCTGTAATTATTTGAAGGAAAGTCACTTTTCCTATATTGAGAGTGGATTCTTTATTATCAATGTAGAAGCAGAAATGTTGAAACAGAATAGAACAGACAAATAAAAGAAGTCTGTGTGTGATCTGAAGCAGGAACTCAGGGCCTAAGCATGTGTTAGGGTATTTGTGGCACACAGTACCTCAGAGTATATTCTGGGCATTAAATACCTATTCAGTGGCAACTGGGCATGAAGGAAGTACAAATCCCAATAGAGAATTCAAATATCCCCCCCCCCCTTACGGATTGTATAGTTTGAATGACGAATTTTTCCTGTGTGAGACTGAGGCCACACCATACATTTAAAGCCTGAAAATACCACTTCATGGCTTCCCCCAAAGAATCCTGGGAAATGTAGTTGTTAAGGATGCTGGGAAAGTCCTTGGTATGCGATCTCCCACCCCAACATAATTTCTGTCTCATGGGACTGAGCTACAGTTAATTGGCTGTCATCCACTACTTCCTCAAGATGCTGGTTCAGCACCTTCACAGCTTCATAGCAGCACGACACTTTTTGTTAATGTCTGCACATCAAGCTGGTGTTAAAGGCACAGCTACAATAGCCGGTTAAAAAGTTGGCCACCTGCGTTGGCACAATCTAAAACGGAGCTGAGCAGAGAGGCTGCACTGCCTGCGAATGGAGCCAACCCACCTTTGCTGCTTTAGTCAATTAGCTGCGGGTGAAAGAACAGTCAAGGTCCACTGGGTGAGATGCTGGAGGTCACTACCTGAGCAGTGCTATGAATGCTGGGCAGCGAGCCAGCGAAACTTTGAAATGGAGGCAGCTAATTAGCTGCAGGTGACTGCGAGGAAAAGTCATTCAAACCCGGAGTCCCCTACAGCTGGGGACAGATGAGAGCAGATGGCATTCCAGGTCTACTCTTGTCGGCTTCACTTCTGGGCTTACTGCCACTACGTCGGCCTCTCCACTTGCTTCCCACCCCCATTTTATCATGTAATTTACAGCATCTTGCTGTGCTGGTTGTAAACACGATGAAGCAAGTGTAGCTAGTGCGGCAAAGGCAAGCTGAAAAAGTAGCTCAGAGAGCAGCAAACACCTCGCTCCATCTTATTTAAGGGGCGCCTCCCGTGTTAAGTGTTCAGAGTCAGTTGTGCACATAGCTGTTGCTTGGGATGTGGGGAAGTGCTTGCAGATTTCAGCTTCTCCAGACCCAAATGCTGAAAAATGAAATAAGAAACACCTCACAAAAGAGGTGTCTTTTACATAGGTACAAAAGAGCTACTGATTATACACCACTGATTTTGCAAGATACTTTGGTTGCTTCCAGATAACTTGTTTATTGAGCACTTATGCCAATCTCTCTGCACAAAGTTTTTTTTGGGGGGGCGGGTACGTCTGCTGTTAACTGAACATCCATTCTGATTCGTTTGCAGGAGGTTAATACAAAATTGCTTAAAGCAATTGTTATCCAATGCTTTCCAGGAACATTTCCTCATTGTTTTCCTTACCTTACATAGGATATTTTGGAAACAGGTTTTGGTTGCACAAGAACACCATATTCACTTTAATCGCACAACTTGAATGTGCCACACCCCGTTCTAATTTTGCTACAACTGCATGATCAGAATGGCAATGAGAACAACTGACACCTGACCTGCTGGTGTCAGACACATGTTTGGTTTGGACATAATGACATTTTAAAAATCTGGAGCCTTCATTCAGGATAGGCTGGGGAAATGATCTGAAAGGCAGTAATAATGTGTCAAAATCTGTCTTGCCTGGCCATTGAGAAGCTTGGATGTGTTTTCTCAGGTGGATAAAATTCTAGAGATATTGGTATCTTTGCCCAGTCACAAATGCACAAGGGGACAATGCAAGCAGATTCAGATCCAGATTCACAGCAGCAGCAGTTCGCACCTCTCAGATCTTTTAAAAAATAATCGGGCATCAAGCCTCAAAACCCACCCCCATGGAATAAAGACACAATGGAAACAGAATTTAGTTTAAAGGTTAATGGGCAAATTTAGGCCACAACTTTATTGAGTACACAGGTGTGACAGGTATTGGCTTAGGCATTGGTATCTAATGACTATAATTGGCTCCTGCCCACTCAGCAGGAAGCCTGCAAAGGGAAAACTACCAGCAGAAGGAGCTCCAACAATGGCTATTGACTGGTGCTCACCCTTGGGGTTCCCAAGGGTCCTGGCATGGCCCTAGCCCCTCCCCGGGCTTTGGACGAGATCCAGACCCCCGGATTCCTTTAACAGAATACCCTATCACATGGCGGGTCGGGTGATGGCCGCACCTCCCCTCCCCACATTCCCCTAAACCAATGCCTAACAGCCAAACCTTACAAAGTTGTGATGATTGCTAAGAAGTAGGCAAAAACCAAGTGACCACTGCCAATCTGCCACATTGGAAAGAATTCCTACCTGGCTCCCGTTCCAAAACAGGTGACCAACCAAAGTCCAAAGCAAAGCCAGACACTGATCTAACAATGGGTGGGCAGGTGGGTGTTCGGCAGCACGAAACAAGAGACAGGCACACGTTGCGCTGCCGTATATATATACTTACCTCGTGCCAGCACCACTGATTGGCCAGGGCCCCTGGCGTGATTGCAGCATTACCGACCGGTTGTGGGGAGTCCCGGGGCTGCATACAACATGGACCCTCGGGTAAGTAAAGGTAAAGGTAAAGGTACCCCTGACCATTAGGTCCAGTCATGGCCGACTCTGGGGTTGCGGCGCTCATCTCGCTTTATTGGCTGAGGGAGCCGGCGAACAGCTTCCAGGTCATGTGGCCAGCATGCCTAAGCCGCTTCTGGCGAACCAGAGCAGTGCACGGAAACGCCGTTTACCTTCTCGCTGGAGTGGTACCTATTTATCTACTTGCACTTTGACATGCTTTCGAACTGCTAGGTTGGCAGGAGCAGGGACCGAGCAACGGGAGTTCACCCCGTCACGGGGATTCGAACCGCCGACCTTCTGATTGGCAAGTCCTAGGCTCTGTGGTTTAACCCACAGCGCCACCCGCGTCCTCTCCCTCGGGTATGAGGATCCAACTAATCAGATCCTAGCTAAATCAACCACTTTCAAAAGGAAAAAGCCTTCTCTTTCAACACCTTAGCATTGTTCCTTCCAGATGGAATTGGTTTCATCCCCCACCTGGCTGTAATTCTAGATCATTCCAGAAGCTTGGAAGCAGGAAGAAACCATTTGTTATGCTTGCCTACTAATAAATTCATAGCAAACTCATTCCCCAATTGCTGACTGTACAAGGTATCAGCAGGCCTGCGGTAACTCCAAGGTTTGCAGGAGAATAAATAGGGGGAACCCCCTTACAAAGGATTAAACATGCACAGAGGCAACAGTACAGTACATTCAGTATATGCTGGAGGTGGTTTGGAAAATTGAGGTGGTGGTAATGGAATGGAGTATGGCAGAAAGGGGCATGGCTGGCAATGGCCATAGAGCAATAGATAGATAGATAAACTTTATTCGCATTAGCCAACGGCCATAGCAACATAAAACAAGCAATATATACAATTAAAAAGACAACAATGGGTAAAAAGGGCAATCGAATAGTATGTTGAAGTTCTCACTTCTTGCTGATTAATTTTCACTGTTCCCCATGAATGACTAGGCATAGCCCACAACAAGCACCTGTATGTGGGGTAAATCTTGATAAGCTGCTATAGGTTCAAATATTGTCTCTCCATAAAAGATGTTGGCTATAGTTTTTCATATATATTGGGTGTGACTCCGGAGAGGATGCACATATATAGTGTGTGTAAAGCAGTGTAAGCACAGCGTTCTTTCTAAAACATACATTGCTTACCGACAGCACAATACTATACTTGCCTACTCAGAAGTAAGGGCCATTAGCATCAATGAGACTTCCTCCAAGGTACGCGTGAGTAGGATTTTCTCTTCACTTTTAGTAATAGTAGAATTTGGATTTTTTAAGCCAACAATACAAAAATATAATATTAAAAACAGTTAAAGCAATTTACAATCAGAAGAATAGGGTGTATCCATATATATACCCCAGGTTTCAAAGGCAAATGCAAAGAAATGTGCCTTCATCATATGATGAAAGATATACAATGAAAGTGCTGGACACACTTGTGGAGAGAAAACTCCACTGCTTAGGAGCTGGCCATGGAGAATGCCCCAAGGGCAGTAGAACAACCGGAAGAGCCCCCTTTGTTGATCTTACCACTGAGACGGTCTGTAGGGAAGGAGGCAGATATTTAAGGCCTCTGTCCTTTGGGGCTTAATCTCCCTGATGGCATTTTATGCAGCTCACCTTTCATCTCTTGGAAGTGTGTGGCTGAGATGCAGCTAAAAGTAAGCACTAGAATTCTGAATCCAAATGGTTATTAAAGTTCTAAGCCAAGCCACGAAGACTAAACTCTGATGCTTGGAGGGCAGAAAGCATTAAATTTGGGCATCTAAACATAGTGGTATCGATGCATTCTTCTGAGGCCATTTTCTGACATTAATTAAATGGATTCACTAGTGCCGGTTTTATTAGAGAGGAAGATGAGTGAGCTCGTTTGAGCGCAATATGAAGTGACTTGAATCTTTGCCCAGAATGCTAATGGAAGCTTTTTGAAATCAGAAAAGTAGATAATAACATTTTATTTAATTAATACATATTTTTTTCTTTCCTCTTTCCTCCTTGCCCTTCTGTACTTGAAGATGTGGGAGAATATTAAAATCAAGGCTGGCTCGAAACATTTGCAACTTGACTCAGGGTGACTTTAAAAGCATACTTTAGATCCAGTTGCATGCCTGGAGATAGCTTTATGTGGCTGTGATTGCTTCATCGTTTGAAATAGACAACTTCCATAAACTCCCAGTCTCAGCAAGTTACATTTGGGAACTTTTGATGTAGATAACAGATGATACGTCATTCCAGATGAATGGGTCAGGGAAACTTTTCCAGCCTGGGGGTCATGTTCCCTTGTGGGCAACCCTCCAACAGAGGTCAAGGAGAGAGGAAAGAAGTGGGAAGAGCATGGATGTGACTCTTCCAGAAAGATACATTTTAGCTTGCAAAGTCAGGGGGTTCTATACAGACAGTCAGACATATACAGTCGTACCTCGGAGGTCAAAAAGAATCTGTTCTGGAAGTTCCAAAATGTTTGGAAACCAATGTGCGGCTTCCGATTGGAAGCCAATTGGAACCCGTGGAATCCACGTTGAACATTCAGGTTCCAAAGAACGTTTGCAAACCGGAACACTCTCTTCCGGGATTGCGGCGCTTGGGAGACGAAATGTTCGAGTCACAAGGCGTTCAGCTTCTGAGGTACGACTGTAGACTTCTCGATCCAGGCAAGGAAAAGGCCTCACAATCCAAGTACCCATTCCAGCAAGGCAAAAGGACTCAAGGAAGACACAGAGCAGGACCAATGAGGGGTGTGGCTTGGAGAGAAAAGGAAGCAACATCATAGGAGGAGTCTAAGGTGAAGCTGTGCAGCTTCCTTGTTATTTTTGCCATTGGATGCTGCATGTTGTTTGGGTAATCTTGTTACTTGCATAGTATTGAAATGTGGTTTGTTGTTGTTGTTTTGCCATACTATTATAAAATGGTCACTATGTTGTTGTTTTACTGTGTTATTATGAAATTGTTTTTGCAGTGTTTGTTTGAAACACATGCCTGTCTTTCTCTAGTAAGCTGTTTTGAGCATGATTTTTTTTTTTTTTTTTTTGCAGAAAAGTGGCATACAAATATAATGTAAAGAAAAAAGAAAGCAAAGGAAAAATATGTGGCCTGGAAGAAAGGCGTGTCACTTGGGAACAGTTCAGAGAAATGGATAATGAGGAGGGGCTTACAGCAATTTTGATATCCAGTGGTACCTCGGGTTACAGACACTTCAGGTTACAGACTCCGCTAACCCAGAAATAGTACCTCGGGTTAAGAACTTTGCTTCAGGATAAGAACAGAAATTGTGCGGTGGCAGCGCAGCGGCAGCAGGAGGCCCCATAAGCTAAAGTGGTGCCTCAGGTTAAGAACAGTTTCAGGATAAGAACGGACCTCCAGAACGAATTAAGTTCTTAACCTGAGGTACCACTGTAGCTGGATTTAAAATGGTCGGCCCACATTGCTGCTCCTCATTTGAATCTACTTTTTAAACAGAAAGGGGTGGTGTGGGTATGGGGCAGGCTTAAGCACGTTCTGCCGACGCACAATGACCCAGAACGCATCCCCCATGCAATATATATACTGAAGGGGAGAACAATCACTGAGCTGGAAGGAAAGGACACAAAAAACATGTTTAATAGTAAATCTCCGTGTGTGGCTTGCAGCATTTTTGAGATCAGTTTTGTTTTGTTATCCAACCTAACAATGTTTCTCTGTTTGTTCTTTAGCTGCACTGGTTACTAATTGCACGAGTGTTTTGCAAATACTTTAATGGCTTTAGTAGATTAAATCTTTGGTAATGTCTCTGCCTGCAAATAAAACTCAGTCGTTTGCAGTGCTGGATATTATGCTGTTCATTTCTAACTGCTGCACTGAGAAGTGGGATTACAATAGTTTAGGAAGCTGCAGAAAAGTCAGGCAAATTTTAGAATTTTACTAAAGCAAAATAGTAAGTGAAGAGTATTCTCAGGAGCAAAGAGTTCAAATTCCTGTGTGAAAGGAAACTTTCCTCAGAAAGGAAACTGCAGGACAAGGCCATTATTTTAAATCCCACATTATTAAAATATTTCTTTTAGGAATTGGATTGCTTTGTATAAAAAAAGCCTTCCAATTTCACACACCGTGAGCAGTCCATCTTAATAAGCCTGAACCTTCTTCCAAGCCCCCTGCCTTTTTCTTTTGCAAGCTCCTCACTTCCTAATTTTTTCCTCCAACTCCTTTTTCAACAGCCCACGTAACACCCCATCGTACAGCTGGGATTTGGCTCCTGTATGTGCTTCTATGAAGGAGGCAGATATGGTATGTGACTAGATGCCATACTGCAATGTCCCACTACTCACTACTGGACAGAGGATCACAACCGCCTTGTACTCAAACAGGAAGAGGATTTCCTGCCACCTGCATGTGGAGCTTTACTTTGGGAGGGTCACATTCCTTCCAACCACTAGGTAATGCTACCGAGTGTAGCTTCTATTGACTTTAAAAAAAAAAATCTTAGTACACCAACTAAAATTATCTCCAGCTTGCTCTTATGAAAACCACCACCATGTTTCCTTTTTACTTCTGTTCTTTACCTAACAAAAAACCTTTGTGTTTTCTTAAGGCTAGAAATAGATCTGAGTAACATCTGGATTATATATTTTCAAAAATGTTGTGTGCCTAAACCAGTTACTTTGTGCTTCTTTCTCCTGCTGATCCCAAGTGCAGCCTGAAGCCTGCACAGCACCCAGTGTAGCCTAATACAATAGTCTGCTACCTCCTCTTATACAGTTGTACCTTGGTTCTCGAACGGACTCCATTCCAGAAGTCCGTTTGACTTCCAAAAACATTCAAAAACCAAGGTGCTGCTTCCGATTGGCTGCAGGAGCTTCCTGCACTCAATTGGAAGCCGTGGAAGTCGGATGTTTGGCTTCCAAAAAACGTTTGCAAACCGAAACACTCACTTCCGGGTTTGCAGCATTCGGGAGCCAAAACGTTCGAGTCACAAGGTACAACTGTATACCATTTTAAGACTGTGTCTGTGAACACACCATACATTTAAAGCACCTTGTAGCTCTGTGATGGGTAAACTACAGTTCTCATGATACTTTTTTTGGGGGGGGAGGGAATATGCAGTCTGTGACTATAGGCAGACTTTTGACCTCTTTGCGCATTAATCATGTGAAGGGGCATCGTGTGACTACAGGGAGTGGGGCTGTGCTGCTGCCCCCACCCCAGACATCCATGCATTGACAGGTTAGTATTGCGATACATATTTCTATATCTCATTTCATTACGGTACTTTGCAGCCTTAACAAAGCCTATGAAAAATAAAGTGCGAGATTGGCTCCATTATTATCAAATAATGGAGGCATATGATTTGGACAAAAAAGTTGGTTTCCAGGTGGAAAAATCAAAATTGGAAACAGAATTGTTAGACTCCAAAATCAAGAATTTGTCAAAAATGTATAACTTGCTGTTGAAATGGAACACTCAGGATGAAACGGTGAAATCAGCTATGATTAAATGGGCACAAGATGTCGGACATAATATAATGATGGCTGACTGGGAACAGTTATGGACCACAGGTATGAAGTTTACGGCATGTAATGCTCTAAGAGAGAATATAATGAAAATGATCTACAGGTGGTACATGACCCCAGTCAAGCTTGCAAAAATTTACCATTTGCCTGAAAATAAATGTTGGAAATGTAATGAGACTGAAGGCACATTCTTTCACCTTTGGTGGACGTGCCCAAGGATTAAGACATTCTGGGAGATGATTTATAATGAAATGAAAAAGGTATTTAAATATACCTTCCTGAAGAAACCAGAGGCCTTTCTCCTGGGCATGGTCGGCCAATTGGTGCCAAAAAAGGATAGAACTTTCTTTATGTATGCCACAACAGCAGCAAGAATACTCATCGCGAACTATTGGAAGACACAAGATCTACCCACCCGGGAAGAATGGCAGATGAAGGTGATGGACTACATGGAACTGGCGGAAATGACTGGCAGAATCCGAGACCAGGGAGAAGAGTTGGTGGAAGAAGATTGGAAGAAATTTAAAGTTTATTTACAGAAACATTGTAAAATTAAGGAATGTTAGAAGGATGTTGGAATGAAGTAATGTGGTTTTAGCAGAAATGCTATAAAGGATTAAGAAAAAACAGACTGTTAAATGGTGAAAGGAGGGAAAGTAAAGTTACATTATATTAAGATAAAATAGAGGACAAAAACTGGAAAAGATGGAAAGGACTTGCTGAAATACCTAATTGAACTAGAATACTAAAAAGGGAGGTGTGAGGAGGTCAAGGAAACAAGCAAATGAAAGATAAGTTATGGGAAGATTCATTGTATGTGTGGTGTAGTGGTTAAGAGCGGTAGTCTCGTAATCTGGGGAACCGGGTTTGAGTCTCCGCTCCTCCACATGCAGCTGCTGGGTGACCTTGGGCCAGTCACACTTCTTTGAAGTCTCTCAGCCCCACTCACCTCACAGAGTGTTTGTTGTGGGGGAGGAAGGGAAAGGAGAATGTTAGCCGCTTTGAGACTCCTTAAAGGGAGTGAAAGGCGGGATATCAAATCCAAACTCTTCTTCTTCTTCTTCTTCTTCTTCTTCTTCTTCTTCTTCTTCTTCTTCTTTTCTTTTCTTTTTTCTTTTTTCTTTTTTTTCTTTATTGTGATGTGATGTTCTGTTTTTGCTTAATATGCTGTTTTCTATTTTTTCTTTTTGTAACCTTTCAAATCTTAATAAATATTTTTTTTAAAAAAAACAAAGCCTATTCTCACAGCAGCTCTGGGAGGAAGGATAAAACAAAGACAATCAAGAGCATGCCTAAGGGGGGGGGGGGATTTGAACCCAGGATTTGAACCCACATCAGCACTCAATACACTAATCAAATAACCCCCCCCCCAGGCTTTACTTGGACATATTGTTTTATTTATGACACAGGTTTTTTAAAAAGTTTGGACACTAAATGAAATGCCACTTTGAAGGATTCTATGGCTTTCTTTTTTAAAAAAAAGTTCACTTTGATACTTACTTTTACAGAAAAAATTACTTAACATTATTCACATTGTTTAAAGCTGTGACTGTTCATTCCGTAGAACAATACATCTCCATTGTGTTAGATACAGTTGCTCTAGATAATAATACATCTGATCATTATTTCAGCCTATAAAATAATATTTATTATAAAGCGTCACTTCTACCCACCTGTCCTTTTCTTAAATGCCAGCATGACATGGGGAGGAATGAGTCAGCATTGTCTTGGTTAATGCTGTCTCGAGATTTTCTTTCTTTCTTTCTTTTACAAGAGCTTATGAGCTTCCAAAGGCTTTAATTAAATATGGCAGGGCAGCAGATGTAAAAGGGAAAACACACACGCCCTTCCCCACCATGAAGTCCCCGAGAGAGCTTAATAGGACTTCGGGGGGACTAATATTCTAAAACTAGACAAGTTTCTGATGTTAAACCCTTCATACAAATGAACAATTTTGGTCTTGAAGTTGGCTTTCATTTTGCCTTATATTCATTCTCTGGTGTTAAGCTGAGAGGGTTAGACGTTTTTGCCTGCTATCATGATTTTTTCACGAGTCTAACATCTCACAGGGTGGAAACCAAAGTAATGAGAATGTTCCATTGGTGCAAGGATTTCCACGTGCACAATGGAACATTCTCCCCCTGGGCTCCACCTAAATCCCTTTGTGGAGTTCCCCCAAGCCTCTGGAGCAGATTTGGTGCGAGTGTGGGGTGCATATGGGGAAAGGGGAGTCCTGCTGGGCAAGTAAAAATCTCTGCACTGATGGGACACATTACTAGAATACCATCCATTATCATTTTTCCTCAATGGTTTTTTTAAAAAAAATAAAAAATATGGATGATGATTTGGCACACACACAAACCTCACATGTGCCAATGCAGTTCAGATTTCTAGTACACCCTGATATGATCATGGTTAAAAGAAATGTCCAGGAATGTCCAGGAATAGGTCTCCAATATGTACTGTGAAGGATTCTTCTGGTCAGACTTAGAAGATTTGGGTGCAAACACCAAATAGATATCACCCACCTTCAAAAAGTATATGTATTACCAGCCTTTTCTACTCCCCCCAAAATGGAATTTCTTTTTGCGGCTGTGGAATCTTTTTTTTTTTTTTTTTAATTAATATAGTGCAATCAATGTATATGGCACTTTACATAGCAACAAAAGCCAAAATGGTGTGTTCTTGCCAGAAAGACTTTACATTCAAAATTTCAAGAGAGGGAGAACAAATAACACATAGAGCAGAATTATACCAAGATTTAATATTTATTTCATATGCCACTTTTCTATTGAAATAATATTCATAGCAACATACAAGAACAGAGAGGTGGGGAAGGTGAGGGCAAGATAACAGAGGTGGAATGGGAGATGGAAAGTTTTGAACAAAGTGTTTGAGAGATTAAGGGTGGATCTAAACACAGCAAAAAAGGGCTATAAATAAGTCAGAAATTAAATTATTATAACAAAAGAGGGAAAATGCTATGGGAAATCACTTGGGAATTTTATTTTTGCTCTCTGGAGCCACCTGGGGTTGCATGTTTACAAAGCATTCAAAATGCTGTTTCTTGACTAATGTAGCTGAGTCTTAAGTCAAATGTTTCATGGGAAAGCAGTCTTTTGAGGAATAAGCAACAAAGATATGCCAGAGGTGGCCCTCCAGGTATTGCTGGTCTACAAGCCCAGACCATTGTTCATACTGGCTGGGGATTATGGAGATTTGAAACTAACAGCATTGGAAGGCCACAGATTTCCCACAACTGATGTAGGTGTTGTGGGGAGGAGGGTCCAGTTATGGAGGCTCTTTCAAGTGCTTACATCAAGACTAGCACAATATGTCAACCCTCAGCAACCTTCTAATTATCTCCACAGCTTCCTCCTCCAATTTTCCTTCTGTATGGCCTCTCGGGTCATACTGAAGGCCACAAAGATTCTGTGAGCAAGAGGTGAATAGGCCTCTTCCTTTTGGCAGCGAGTCCGGGTGAGAACATCACCACAATATGATAAGTGGCTTTTGTAATTGAAGAAATGGAGAAGCGAGTCATTATAGCTTTGCCGTTCTTTCCTCTAGGCAGGCTGCTAGAAGTTGATGTACTAACAAATTGGTCCAAGAGCTCATAAAACAAAAGGAGGCATTATGATGTCATGGGGCAAGTTCTGAGGAGAGAGAAAAGGGAAACAGCGGTAAACAGAAGCTCGGCCAGTGAATCATAAAACCCCAGAGTAGTTTTAGAGCAGGAACAAATGACTCATGTGGGTTACAAGCCACAATTTTGCATGGAAAAGTTCCAATAATGCTGCCCTCTTTCAGAAATCATCTTCTGTCCTTTTCTTCTCTTCAGCTCTGTGAAACCTTGGCGCCTCTCACCATCCCAGGAGACGAGCGAATCCTCTTTGACGACTGCTCTCCAAGTAACTATAGCTCCTTCAGAAAGGGATTGGATCTATTGGTTCTCACCTGCTGCTTTCTAAAGCAGTCATTAGTAACACACACAGGGGAAATCTGGTTCTACTGCTCAGGCTGAATTCTATCACCCTTCTGCTTGAGAAATAATTTCTTAGTAGGGTAAATCATCTGAAGATATAATCTGTGGATGTATCCTGGCGTTTTAGCAGGTCTAGTCATGACACTGGACAGGTTGGAGGAAATGCCTCAAGAACTAATCCTTTGGACTCCGGATGTTCAGCATCTGCTGGAGAGTAAAGGCAGCCTCACTGATACCAGCAGCCCTTAATATCCCAGAAGCTTTGGCATTATTATCTGATGCCCAACTTTTTAAAAGTTTAGGGAAGTTTTTAATGTTTGATGTTTTATTGTATTTTTAGTATTTTGTGGGAAGCCACACTGAGTGTCTGGGGAAGCCCAGCCTGTTGGGCGGGGTATGAATGAATGAATAAACAAATATAAAAGAAAAGTTAAAATTCTTTATTTGTGTGTGTGTTGTTGTTGTTTTTTTTTTAAAAAAAACAATTTAATTTTAAGCCAAATTGGAGGGATTTATATCGTGAATAGGTTAAAATCCTCTTGTATCTCGTCCTAGATCCTTATGGTGAAGGGCAGGTAAGAAGCATAATAAATAAGACTGGATTTTTTCTTATTTAATTACTGGCCACAGAGAAAATCTAAGCAGTAGCACTGAGGTTATGTGATTATCATTAATATATATATTGATTTATACAGTCTTACCTTGGGTTACAGACGCTTCAGGTTGCGTTTTTTTGGGTTACGGACCCGCCGAAATCTGGAAGTACCGGAACGGGTTACTTCCGGGTTTCAGTGGTCGCACATGCGCAGAAGCGCTAAATCGCGCTTTGCACATGTGCAGAAGCACTGAATCGCAACCTGCGCATGTGCAGACGCAGCGCTGTGGGTTGCGAATGCTGTGGGTTGTGAACGAGCCTCCCACACGGATCATGTTCGCAACCTTAGCGTCCACTGCATACCACTCACATGCCAAAAAAGACATGGGTGTTGTAACCATATAGGAGAAATATTTATCATTATTTTGTGATGGAAACCCTTTCCTGTAATAAGCATTTACAGTGAAATGATGCCAAAGCCGAAAGAGCTAACCAAAGTGTTTAATCAATGTTTGTATTTATTCTTGATTTATTAATTAAATATTTATACTGCTTAATATAATAATAATAAATGCTTTAAGCAGTTTACACAGAAAATAATAAAAGTGCAAGCATTAATGTTCAATCAAATTCCTAAACAAGTAAAATACCTGTTTAAGTAAAAACAGAACAAAACTATATATCATAGTGAAAAGTGTAAGACTTTTCACCTTCAGAAAACCTTTTTGCTGCTCTCTGTCAAAATTAACAGCAGGAAAATATAACAGATAACATATTAATCTGGGAATAAACAACTAATCCACCCCCCTTTTATTTCTGATTAGTCACATTCCTTTCCTTGTCATTCCAATATAGTTCCTCTATTATCCACCCCCTTTCCCCAACTTTGGGTGGGAAGACCATGTGATTTATGCCTCCGTCATTCTGTGCCTTACCATCCAAGCATATGCTTCATGGTATCTGATAAGCTTTGAAAGCCATTGCCATTTCTAACCCTCCAGTGCCTTGATTGCTGATGCTGCAATTACCTATCAGATGACTCTGCAATATCAGTGGCACACAGAGAGAGCATGCAGTAATGTGCCACCACAGGTGAGGGACAAGAGCTGATTTTTCCAGACGTCAGCCTGATCAAAGAAATTCTCTGCCTAGGGCCTCATTTGGGGACAGTTGATAATGCAGAGCTGCTTCCCTATGGATATGTGAGCCTTGCTAAAAAAAGAATTTTACATACAGAATTTTTGCTTCTTTCCTTCCCCACAGAACCACTCAGTTCCAGTCCTATTCTGAGTTTTCTTTCGTCATTCTAGCATGCATAATATAGTGAACTCAGATATGAAGATTGCTACTGTATGGACAATGTGTCCTTGTCAGTAAGGTTGAGGAGAAATGTCTATTGTCAATTAAAACAATTAGCATGAGATTGGACTTCCCAGTTGCCCATTGCTCACAGAGTTATTTGAAATGTATACATACCCAGAGGGGCGCGGGTGGTGCTGTGGTCTAAATCACAGAGCCTAGGGCTTGCCGATGAGAAGGTTGGCGGTTTGAATCCCCGCAACGGGGTGAGCTCCCGTTGCTCAGTCCCTGCTCTTGCCAACCTAGCAGTTCGAAAGCACATCAAAGTGCAAGTAGATAAATAGGAACCGCTCCAGTGGGAACGTAAACGGCGTTTCTGTGCGCTGCTCTGGTTTTCCAGAAGCGGCTTGGTCATGCTGGCCACATGACCCGGAAGCTATACGCCAGCTCCCTTGGCCACTAAAGCGAGATGAGCGCTGCAACCCCAGAGTCATCCGTGACTGGACCTAATGGTCAGGGGTCCCATTACCTTTATACATACCCAGACTGTTGCATTACTGATTTAGTTCACTGCCATTCTGAATATGGTTGTTGAGTTGCATTGAGTTGGAAGTTTGTGCAGAAAAGTAAACTTTGCTGAAGGAAAGCTACCATCATTATCAGTCGTCTTTTTTGGCACAGTGATAACTTTTTGGGAAACAGAGAAGGGCCTCTCCTAGACAAAATGACATACAGTATAAAGAGACAGAGTGGCTCATAATAGAGTGGCTCGTTTTTTTCTCCCACCAGCCTCCTACATGGTCATACCAGGATCCCAAAGCCACTTGCCCTGCCACAATTTTTCCCAGAAACGCATTTCAGGTGCCAGGTTCTTTTTTTTTTAAAAAAATTTTTTATTAACAGACCAATCAAATCAAATCAAATCACATAAATTCCGAATTACAGAGCCTAAATTTTAATTTTTGTTGGGGGTACCCATATTTCAAGTTCCGAAAGGGATCCAATCCTCTTGTTGCTGCTGCTTTAAAAGTCCACAAATCTGTCCAAATAATGTTCACCATTCTGTCCAATCCTTTCTTGCTGTTTTCCACATCTCTTCTAGTTGTTTTCATATATTTTTCCTTTCTCTTTGTCTTTGTGGCCTCTGATAGTCTCCATAAGCGGGTTGAAACAAATTTGTATTCCTGTGTGGATTTTTCCGTTCGTCCAAGGGTCATATTTGAGACAGCAAAGAAAAACATTCTTGCTGTCTACTCTTAACTTTTCACAGATCTGTCCTGCTCCAGAGTTTTTTCCTGCTCCAGAGGGTACGATCCAAACCAATGGCTTAAAAGAAAGGAGATTCTAACTAAACAGCTGGAAGAGCTTTCTGACAGTAAGAGCTGTTTGACAGTGGAGGGTGGTGTGGTGGACTCTCCTTCCTTGGAGGCTTTTAAGCAGAGGTTGGATGGCCATCTGTCATGGATGCTTTAGTTGAGATTCCTGCATTGCAGGGGGTTGGAATACATGAACCTGAAGGTCCCTTTCAACTTAAAAATTCTATGATCCCCATCATTATAAATCATGTGTAGAATTTTAATGATTCAGATTGTGCATGATTTGGGGTAGGTGGCCAGAAGAAGATCACCTGGCTTGGCCAGGAAGTTCTCCACCAGGGAATACTATGAACACCTGCCATTTGCCACCTGAAGACACTTTCAACTCCTTTCTGTAATTAGTTTAGTGTCGCAGTGTAGAATCAAAGTGCAGTATGAGTTTGGTATGAATTGCTCTGAAGCTGTGATTCCAGCTTCTCGATACAGGTGTGCAGGAACTCTTGCTTTCACCTGCCTTGCCCTTCCTCAGACAGGTGTCAAATTGTGTTGACTTCTCTCTCTTAAAGAGGCTGTACTCTTCTAGTGGCAGATTCCAACATTGTTAGGAGAAGCTAGCTTAAGAAGAAAAATAAATAGCTTTGGGATTGTTATGAGGGGTGTGTGTGTAATCTCATTTGAAAACACCTAGTGCATGGCCCAAACTTATATCACATTTGATGGCAAAGCCTCAAGGCAAAATAAAAGGAAAAGGGAGGCTTTATGATAGGAGTGCCTGGCGTGCTCTGGTCCATGGGGTCACGAAGAGTCGGAAACAACTAAACGACTAAACAACAACAACAAAAATCTATAATGAAATCTGAGCAAATTCTCCCATGGGCACAGAACACTTTTCCACGTAATATTTCATATTTTAAATTGTCATTATTCTTACCAGTCATACTGACTGACTCACAACAGGGCTGTCTTTATGACTGGCATGCATTATGTAGCAAAAGACATGGAAATTGTGGGGGGAAGGGGTCATTTTATTCTGGAGATGCACACTCAGATACTTTGTTTAGGGTCCAGGGTCTATAGATCAAGCTATGTGCAAAAACAAAGTTCCATGGGAACCTAGCCTAGTCCAGGCCTCTCCAACAAATGACAAACCTTTGAAGTGTCCCTCATTATTATGATTATGTGATTTGTCACATTTCATGTATTTGTGCTTTTGGATTTTTAAAGCCAGATGAACAAAGATACAGTACGATGGTGGGTGGAGTGCCAAGTAAATGATAAATTATACAAGTCAGAGGTCGGAGGAGTTGGAGTAGCTATGGACTTGTAAGCATACATTGAAGTAGCAGAAGAGGAGGTTTTGACAGATCGTCAGCTGGAAGAGCAGCTATCAGTGGGTCATGCTAATGCCTCAGCAAAGCTGCGAGAGTTCCTTCTCTGAAGGAACTTTTCAGAAGAATGAATAGGCCTTCCTCTTAGGGAATTCTGGCATTTCTGGATGTTTTGTGTCACTACAAACACGCACCAAACAAGATCCCTTCCAGGTCTTGGAATCAGTGAAACAAAATGGTTTTCCATTATGAAGTGCACATTTCTTGGAACTGTGTAAAGGGTTGATGATCAAATGGGGAATTCTCTTGGCTCACATGAAAACACCAGCCTTTGGCCCACTGCTTCAGATTTATTGTTCTGGGAAGTAGGTCCCTGCAGCGACATTAAAAGCAAAAGTCTGCAAGATAGCCTATTGTCTAAATAAGTAATTATAATGAAACTCATTTTTAATCAAAGGAAGGTCTCATCCAAACTGTAAATGAAACTTGGTGAATTTCAGAAGTTGCTGTTGAGGGCTTAGTATCCAGAAAACATGAATCTGAGCCAAGTGGAACTGGAAAGATGGTGGTTTTGGTAATGGTTATGGTAATAGTAGAAGAAGAAATATTAAGTATTTGTATTAATTTTTGTGTGGGGATTAAAATACATCTCCACAATTGGCAGTGATTCTTTAATTTCAGTGGGGTTCAATGGGACAAGCCAAATCTCGACTTGGAATACAGCTTTTGTGACTGTATTGTAGTTCTCAGGACCAGATTCTTGTAGATGATTACAGATTTTCCACATATGTAATTTGAAAATGTTTCCTTGCACTATGCAGATATTTATTTTCTATGGGTGATTGCCAACTAAATTATATGCAGAGTAGACTACTGAAATCTTAAATCCATTAATTTCAAATGGTTTACAAGCTGAACAATTCTTTGAGTGATATTTGACCCCTCCCCCTCCCTGTACTCTGTCTATGCTCTTGATAAGCCACTGCTTTCAGCTTTCCTCTTATCTCTTGTTTTTTATATGCCTGCCAGCCCTGTCAGAACAGCTGGTTTCTTGAGCTGCTGCTGGTGCTCTGACAATGCTGTTCTACCCCGACAGTGGCATCACCAGAAGGTATTTGTGCTGCGTCTGCAATGACAGAGCCTGACACTCAGAGCTTGACTTCTTCCGACTGCTTGAAGGGGGTCGCCAGTGAATGCCTGCCTGGAAGCTCTAGCATTGCTGCTGCCCACGCTTCGAAGAAAGACAGCGCCTCAGAGGCAAATGCCGCCTTCCCTGAGATGATCAGGTTGGATGACCTCGCTCAGCGTGACCTTTGCACGGGACAGACTTTGTCCATGCCGGTTTGTGAGTTTACCCTCAAATCACAGGGACTGTGCTAGTGATTAGGATGTCAGATTCTGAAGGGAACTGCAAGATACAGCAGCCTCTCTGCAGTTCAAATCAGCCCTGATTAGGTATGAAAAATAATCTGTCTCCTTTTAGACTGAGGCATTGTCTGCCTGTAGACATTAGCATTTTATCTACTTAGAAGATGTCAGCGGCAACAGAGTGTTCGTTGGAAGTATACTTCTGTATTGTCATAAATGGCCTGTATTCCCCCCCCCCCTTTATAGATTGCTGAATGTTTATTTTGTCATTTCCTTTTTCAACTCGATGCCACTGATCCTAGCTCCTGGTTTCAGATTTCTTAATGTGACAGGGAGCTGAGAGAGAAAGAAGCAGATTACCAGAAATATGGCTCAGTCAGAAGGGAAATTGTTCTATGCAGTGCTGAAGAGGGTGACAGCTACAGAAATGGTGTAGAGGTAGGTGAAAAAGCACTTAGGGTGCAATCCTGAAACTCTAGAAACCAATGGTAAAATAAAAATAAAAATGATTGTAATGGTTTGGAATTGCAACTTGTGGGCTTAAGTAGAGGCCTGAAGGTCCATCTAATAGGGTCCCAAGTCATTTAGTGCTTTATAAATTAACATTAAAGAGTCTGGACAGAGTAAAAGAACAACAAATGGCATACCCATCAACATTTCTCTGATGAAAATAGGGACATCCTATTCAACATCAACAACACCTTTATTATTTATACCCCACCCATCTGACTGGGTTGCCCCAGGCACTCTGGGCTACTTCCAACATATATAAAAATGTAACAAAACATTAAAAAAACCTCACCATGCAAGGATGCCTGCAGGTGTCTTCTAAAGGTTGTCTCCTTGGTTCAGGGGTTGCATAACTCCATACCCCCCAACATTTCTTGGATGAAAAAGAGATGTCCTAAGGAAAAGAGGGACATTCTGGGATCAAATCAGAAACTGGGATGGCTTCTGTAAATCTGGGACTGTCCCTGAAAAATAGGGACACTAGACTCTGAAATTGGTACTCAGGGATACTCTACATCAAGGTAGTGTCCCCTCTGGACAACCTTCAGGGCCACATGATGGGCCAGTAGTGGGCAGGGCCAGTTGCAACATGGGAGGAGCAACTAATGTAAATGTAACCTTTGTAAAGTAGGCTAGTTTGTATACACACTCACACAGCACTCTGTATCTACCATTCAGACAAGCAAGAGTCCAAGGACTCATTTCAGCTAGGCAAAAACACTTGTGTGCATTTACTCTCACATGTGTGCTGTACTCTTGTCAGGCCACACCCCTCACTTGGAGGTGGAAGTTCCCCCATCCTGTTGACCTAATTCAGCTACAGGGACCCACTTTTATGCAAACAAGTTTCCATGCACAGATCTGCTATAGTGAGAACAGAACAGTTTGGGAGGAAGACTGAATGCAACCCATTTCTGACTTTTTCAGTTCTTGCCCAAAGCTATGTGCACAGCTCCAGTTATGAATAGTTTTCATATGTGTTTATTTGGTTAGGAACGAGACTGTAATACCTCATGTTGTTACTGATAGGACAAAAGGTGTTTAGCCTCAAGTTCCTAACAACTGTTGCAGTGCACCAAGGATGTTATCAGACAATACTGAGTTATACTTTTAACAATGGTTACAGAAACATGATTTTCTCCTTTCTCTGTATTGACATATTGTTTCCTTGCAGAAGATGGCGGGGGGGGGGGAATTATTTGCTGTTATTATCTGCAGATATGAAGGAGAGAAGAGGCTGAACATAATTTGGAGGGGATTGGATCGTGAAGTGTATAGAATCGTGCTTAAATGGATAGATTTGGAGGGAAGGGATGTGGTTTATACAAGAAGGTTGTACATACTCCTATACATGTCAGATATTTGTACAATGCGTTGAACTATCTTTAGCCCTGGTTTTACTGGTATTATTTGCTGCTGAATTGTTGCTGATATAAATTGGTACTATAAATTATTTGTTGTTTTATTTATTATATTTGTATACCACCCATTGAGATGGGCTTTTCAGAGCCCTGGGGGTTTATATCCAAGCTAGACTCAGATGAATTCTCAGATTCAGATGATACCCCTAGTTACCACCTGAGAAACAGTTGTCTATATTTTTCCCAAGCCAGCAAATGTCTCCTGTGTCTTGTGCCTGGTCCTCTCACAAACAAATCTGTTTATAAGGTCCAACCTTTCACTTTACGCACAATTTCCCTGTCAAATGACTCTTTCTAACCACAGCACAGGTTTTCATTTGTCAATTCCCAATCTCTACCTACGCCATTCGTTTAGTGTGGACTGTATGTCTCTAGAAATATTTGGTGAAAATCCTACTGTTTGTAAGAAAAACCTAAGCACTGCTTTGCTGGATCAGGCAAAAGTTCTATCTGGCCCTATGTTTTCTTCCTGACAAGTCCTGGGAAGCTCAGAAGCACACTGTGATGAGCATTGCGTAGCACACTGGAGGTGCTTAATAAATGTAGCATTGCAGTAACAGTTCTAGTAGTCGCTGTGCATCCTCAGAATTGTTTGTGGTGTCTTATTTCCCAGGTCCTGCAAATGCAATGTCCTCTGAAAGTCTTGAAGTCAAGGAAAATAGAATGGAGGGGAGGGGTGCTTCTCATATATCACAAGTCCAGAAGCTGCTGCCAGACTAAGAGGAAAATGCTTAAGCATAGCATGACTCCAAAAGGAATTCAATATTCCACTCTCCAGAGTGAGCAACTGATCAAAGCGACTAGTTCTGAAAAGACAAACTCTCCCATTCCACCTGTGCAAACTTTATTTAAGAATGAAAGATCTTTGGGGAATGTTAATGACAAAACGCCACTTCGTTTAAGGATCGGAGCAGCCTTCTCTCCAGATCTTGCATCCCTCAAATGTATCGATGGATTCTGTCATCTGTTTTTTTAACGGTGGGGCAAAGTGGGTCTTAGTAAATCTTCCATATGTGATGGAAAGCTTCTTAGGAGCTTTTTAAGGATGACTCCTGCACATCTAAAAAAGAAATAGAGAAAACATTATGTTGCACTGGCATTCTAGTCAGACTTTTTCTGGCAGTAAAAGCAGATATGACCAGTTCAGATTTTTAGGACCCCGTTTTTGAATAAAAAGCAGCTTACTCATCTGACAAGATGAAGAAAGCAATATAGGAATGGTTAGTTAAGCTGTTGAGAGAAAGGGGGATATTAGGAGACAAGGCACCACAGTGCCACAAATATGTACTTCTGTTTCCTCTATTGAGTTCTGATGACCACACTGCAGCCATGTCGGCAGTTTTGACATTTGGTGAGGATCCTAAGAGTACTCTCTAGCCTCTTTCAACAGAAATGCAATTTCCAGGTGTCCCTGATAATTGCACATAATCCCAGTTTCAGTATGTGATGTAGGTCAGAAATGGGCGGAAGGTTCACGGGAACCACCAGACAACTTGGGGTGGATCACTAAATGATCACTGTTTGCTGGGAATCTTGCAGCAAATGCTGGATTAGGTGGACCCTGATCTAATCAGGCAGGACATTTCTATGACCTTAAGCAAGACTAACAGGTTAAAGTGGGCAAGGCCTTAACTGCATGTAAGCAATTAACAGCCATGGTTAACAAGATTTCAAATAGTTGCCATGGGATGGAGAGCAGGGCCCTAATTGTGGCCTGCTGGAAGGGGGTTAACCATGTCTTCTTGTGCCATGACATCAATGGAAAATACTCTCTAGGGCAGCCTTTCTCAACCTGTGGGGCCCCAGATATTGTTGAACTACAACTCCCAACACCCCTAGCTAGCAAGGCCAGAGCTCAGGGATGATGGGAGTTGTAGTCCAACAACATCTGGGGACCCACAGGCCGAGAACCACTGCTCTAGGGACTGACAGCAGCTTGGGGGGGGGTGTCACACAATTTTCATGGAATCTATTTTGTACGAAAACTGAGGATGCAGATTGCATATATGGAACCTGTGCATTTTCAGGTTGACTCTGTATATTCATTCTGTGTTAAAGTAATGTTTGCACAGGGCTATAAGAAAACCCCAATGCTCCTGAGTCTTCAATGCAAGTCTCCTAGCATCATAGTCAAATGATACCACTGAAGTCAGGGCTGACTCCTGAGGATGGCAAAGTTGGCCATTTACTAGGGCCCCCAAGACCAGCAAAGGCACTGCCATCTCAACAGAGGTACCATTGTCACTCTGCTTGCAGCACCCAGGAAGAGCAGAGACAGCATGATAGAATTCTCTGACTACTTTTTCTCTTCCAAATAGGGGGGCTCAGTGAAGCTGCATTTCCTGAGCACCCTCCTTCGCAAATACTGAAGCTGACACTGTCCAGCCAGCCATTTATTTTTCAGCTGGTTCTGCTGTGATTTCACAGCCTTTAAGCTATTTGCTTTCCTGCCGCAAGGCCTCCACGGATGTCACCTGTGCTTGGAGTAGCGCCAACAGCAACTGGATTTGGCCCTTGGTGCCTATCTTTCATAAAGCTTTTCACATTTGAAAATGCTATCAAACTAAAAATATAAAAGCACAAAATTGCATCAGATCAGGCAGCCACAATTACAGCAAGCACATGAGACAAAACCCATTGTCATTTATCTCTCTGGGGACACCGTGCCTTTTGTTTCAGAGCCCTATTATTGGCATTGTACATGTTCTAAAATTATAATAATTAAAATGGTGATTATAAGTGTCAAGGATTGCAATTCCCCCTTCCCTAATAGCTGGGAACGATCTGTTCGTTATTGAAGGAGGAGGGTGCGAATTGGCTTGAAATCCACATTGGTTTAAAAAAGAGAGAATTGAACAGAGTTCAGAGCAGATATCCAGACCAATGTCATCGTGTTGCCAACCAGAACCCAGTCACCTTTTTTGTATGAGGGTTTAAGTAAACCTTGGCAGCCCTCTCTTTTTAAGAATAAAGAGCACTTTGAGACAGGAGAGTCTGGAGCAGATCAGCAGCTGAGGAATGAGCACCTTTTGCTTCTCTGTTCCAAATCTCCCCCAGGGCATTTGCCCCTCACGTGAAATTTATTTATTCATTCTCAAACACTGATACACCACCTTCCATACCAATCCCAAGGTGATTTACAACCTTAAAATACGATCCCTCGGGCAATAGGCAAAATTTAAAGCCAATAAAAGTTTAAAGCCAGTAAAGCCAAAAAGAAGAAGTACATATTGAAATGCAACCATACATTCAGTAACCAGAACACTTCTCAAGGCCAAATCTCAGTGCATTTTCAGAAGGCACTCATTGCACGCCTTATTTCCAGGGGGAGACTGTCCACCAAATGAGTGCCACAAAAGAGAAGGATCTCATTCTGGTTGCCACCAGAAGTATCTCTGCAGAGTGTGCTACAACCAGAGATCCTCAATGCTCAGCCATATAATGAGGTTGGTCTACATGGGTGCAAGTGTTCTCTTGGTGGGGAAGCAGTAGATAGGAAAGGGCTATTTCAGCTTCTCTCCATTTCTCATTTTTCTAGTCTTATGTTTGGTTCTCCACATTTCTGCAACATTTCCTTTTTTTAAAAAAAAACCCTCTTGAAAATTCAGTACAATTTTTTTTAATAACAATAATATTTTCTTTTTCCATATTGAAAGTTACATTTGTTACTCAACAGTTATATTCCAGTTCAACAAAACTAGTGACTTCCTGCTCACCCAACACCAATGTTTATAACCCAAATTACATACAATTGCATTTTAATGTTCTTCCTTATCTAATTTCACCCTCATGAAAATTCAGTGCAATTTTTCCTCATACACATATTTCTGCAAAGCAGTCTTCCATTATATAACACATTATTGTATGTTGTTTTCACTAATATATACATTAACGTGCACATTTTACCTTTGCATTTACAGTGGTGCCTCGCAAGACGAAATTAATTCGTTCCGCGAGTTTTTTCGTCTAGCGAATTTTTTGTCTTGCGAAGCACGAAATCCCATAGGAATGCATTGAAATACAATTAATGCGTTCCTATGGTCAAAAAAAGTCCAAACAAAGCCAAATTTGGTACAACAAGAGTTTATTAAGTGCTCTTTAAAGTCACAACCACCACACAGAAATTCAGATCCAGAATTTTTTTAAAAAAACAGCAGAGTGGCCCAATGGTCACAGAAAATCATAAAAATGCAGAAAAAAACCACACAAGCTTCCAGATTCTTGCAAACCCCTCCTCAGCTGTTCCCCCAGCCACCCACCACACAGAAATTCAAATCCAGAATTTTTTTAAAAAAACAGCAGAGTGGGCCAATGGTCACAGAAAATCATAAAAATTCAGAAAAAAATCACACAAGCTTCCAGATTCTTGCAAACCCCTCCTCAACTGTTCCCCCAGCCACCCACCACACAGAAATTCAAATCCAGAATTTTTTTAAAAAAACAGCAGAGTGGCCCAATGGTCACAAAAAATCATAAAAATGCAGAAAAAAACACACAAGCTTCCAGATTCTTGCAAACCCCTCCCCAACACCAAGTCCTTGAATTCCAAACACCCCAACCCAAAATCCAAACCCCCCCAAAAAAGTTTTAAAAGTTTAACTTACCAAATGGCTGCAAAAGAAGTTTTGGAAAAGCTTCAAAAATCACCAAAGTCTTTAAAAACCTCAAAAAAGGCTACCACACTGCGTTCTATGAGTTGCTCCTCGAAGTCAAGTCGCAACTGTATTAACGGTGTTAAGAAAAAGGAAACAAACTTGCAAGACGTTTTCATCTTGCGAAGCAAGCCCATAGGGAAATTCGTCTTGCGAAGCAGCTCAAAAAACGCAAAACCCTTTCGTCTAGCGAGTTTTTCGTCTTGCGGGGCACCACTGTACATTTTTGCACACATTACTTGGCCAGAGAACTGCACTGCAAAATTCGGAGAAGTGTGAATTTGGAAGGATGGCTGGGTTTTGGTTTGCATGGCGTTTTGGAAAGTGCAAATTCAGTATGTTTGCCTTGAAATGTGAACTGCATCCAGTTCCTCCCCCATCCCTGCCTGCGGCAACTGTCTCACTTCTGAAACCTGATAGAGTTTCAAAGCATTTTGCAGTGGGAGAAGAAGGTGATTGTTTTTGAGGACAGGGCAGGATGGAGAGACAAACTTCTTATACATCTCTACTCGGAAGTAAGTCACCTTTAGTTCAATGAGACTTCCTCCCAGGTAAGTGTGCACAGGACTGCAACCTTAAAACATAGCCAAACTGTGGAACTCGTTCCCACAGGAGGCCGTGATGGCCACCAATTTGGATGGTTGTGAAAGAGGATTGGACAAATTCATGGAGGGGAAGGCTATCAATGGCTACTAGCCATGACGGCTATGATCTGCTTCTGAATAGCGGTTGCAGGAAAACTCAAGAGGTGGAAGTGTACTTGTGCTTGAATCCTGCTTGCTGTTTTCCCACAGGCAGCTGATTGACCACTGTGAGAACAGGATGCTATACTGGTCTGATCCCACAGACTCTTCTTAGGTTCCTATGGCCCTGATTGCTTTGGGACTGGTTTCTCAAAGCATGTGGAATCTGAGATGAATTTTCATTGGGTGAGGACAGGGGAAGGGATGATTGGGGGCTGCAGACTTTACCTTTGATTAGCTGGTGGTCAGGAAGTCACCGGCCTGCCTCCTCACACTCTTTTTAATGACGATAACCAAAATGGAAGGCGAAAGGGTCGAGATCATCTGGGAAACAGAACAAGGAAGCCGGGAGAAGGTGGGGAGGGATGAATTGGAACAGAGGCTAGCGGAATTGGAGGAACGCTGATAAGTTCTATTTAGCGACTAACACAATGTGCGTTGTAGCACAATGGCCTTTTTCTGCAGGCAGATTATCCCAGCCAGTCTTTCCTATAATAAAGAAGAAGAAGAGTGTGTGTGTGCGGCAGCGGCAGGAGGGGAGAGAGAGGAGGGAAATAGAGCACCAAAGAAAAGGAAAGGCGGGCTGTGAGGCAGCAATCAATACTGCCCTTTATGCTGCCTGACATTTGAGGGACTTGTTATCAACGATTGCTGCCTGCTTTATCTAAATGTATCTCCCCGCCTGCCAGGCGCAGTCCTGATAGGCGGCTGAACGTGCCGATGGCCTCTGCTGATACAGCCGACTGCCCAATTCACCCACGTGCTTCGGTGGCAGGAGCCTGATGGCTCTTGTCATTCCGTTGCTGACACACCTCTGCCAGCCTCAGTGGAAGGAAAAGGGCAAAAGAAACACATGGGGAGAGGGCATTTTCCAGGCTGATTGCTCTCTCTCTCTCTCTCTCTCACTCACTCACTCACTCACTCACACAGCTATTTCAGGGTTTAAAAGCAACCCCCTTCCATTTAATAAAAATAAAGGGAGGTAGTGAGCAAACGGGAGAGAGGAAGGTGGGTGGAATCTGCCTGACTTCTTCCTTTCGTCACTTGCTTTTACCTCAGCTTTGTCCTGCGCTGTTCCTCTGGCAGAAATTGACTTATGCACTCACACCTTTCTCTCTCTCTCTCTCTCCATCTCTTCCTGGTTTCCTGCAGAAGAGTGATAAGACTAATCTACAGCTCGACTGCTAGTTTGTCCTTTATTGTACAAAATGCTTCCGTTTAATATTTCATAATGTATACTCTCATACCCACACAAATATAATATGAGGTATCCGTTTGAAATGCATATCCATGCTTTTAGAGACCTGCTAGTTAATAGGTGCATGTGTGGGTGGGTGTATAGGCAAAGAATAATAAAACAAAAAATGGGAGGGGGGTCACTTTATGTCCCAAAGCATCCCCATTAGCCCTTCCAGTTCAGTCTAGGCAAACCAGAACGTAATGTTCCTGTCAAGGGCAGCATGGTTTGAGCAAAGGGACCTTTTTGACTTTGCCAACTCATAACTCCTCAGCTTTAATGAAAAGTGATTTGATGGACACACACGCACACCACTTCCCAGATTTCCGAAACAACCTTAAAGTGGAGTTTTGCACCTTCAACTCACAGTAGAAAAATACTTATCCTAAGAAACTGTGACGCGGGTGGCGCTGTGGGTAAAACCTCAGTGCCTAGGACTTGCTGATCTTAAGGTCAGCAGTTCGAATCCCCGCGGCGGGGTGAGCTCCCGTCATTCGGTCCCAGCTCCTGTCAACCTAGCAGTTCGAAAGCACCCTTAAGTGCAAGTAGATAAATAGGGACCGCTTTATAGCGGGAATGTAAACGGCGTTTCCGTGTGCGGCGCTGGTGCTGGCTCGCCAGATGCAGCTTAGTCACGCTGGCCACGTGACCCGGAAGTGTCTGCGGACAGCGCCGGCTCCCGGCCTCTTGAGCGAGATGAGCGCGCAACCCTAGAGTCGGACACGACTGGCCCTGTCAGGCAGGGGTACCTTTACCTTTACCTTTAAGAAACTGTGAACTACTGTTCTCTGCAGCTGCAACAATAGTCATAAGGAAGGCCTGGAAAAATATCTGTTTTACAGAATTGGCTATTTTGTCATTCCATTTTAAAATGCAGGTTTTTAAATTTGAAATCTGTTTTTGAATGTGAAATTCAAGTGTCTTAGATTTATTGGCAAGTCTTTATTGTTGGTATCAAAAGACATATCAGCTGTCAAGTACCAAGCAGGTATATCACATACCCTGTAATACTAATTGCTACAGATCAAATATTAAAAATCAATATTTTAAATTAAATATTTGACTTAAAGAACAGGGTGTTAAATAATATTTAGAGCCTTGGAATTTGTTTTCAGTACTGGAACAAAGCACACCAGTCATTTCATATAAAGATCTAGTCCTGGTTAGCTATCTTCATTTTAGCTGACTAATTCAGGTGGAAAAAAACCATTTTGTTGCTGCTAGGGATGGGTAAATCTGTCAATTTCTGTTTATCTTGGTTTCTCTTTTTTCCAATCTTCAGTTCATTTAGTAACATTTCTGCATCAGTTTGTGAATTCTTTGTTTTTTATTAAAAAAAAATCCTCATGAAAAATATCAGCATTCTACTATTGATTTATCCTAATGTACACATTTTTGTATGCAATTCTGCTTCATATGCACATTCTTGCAAGCAATTTCCCCATACATAATGCTTTGTTGTATGTTATTTTCACTAATATGTGTATCATTATGCACAGTTTACCCCAATATACACCGTTTCGAATAAATGTTTGTTGTTGTTGGAGAATAGCTTGACTATATTGAGAGAAGTGTGAATTTTGAAGGCTGGCTGCATTTCGTTTTATGTAATGTTTTGGGAGCGCAAATTAAATAGGTTGGCATTAGAATAAGAACACAATATGAGCCCGCTGGATCAGGTCAATGGCCCAGCATCCTGGTCTCAGAGTGCCAGCCAGATGCCTGTGGGAAGCCTTCAAATAGTACATGAGCACAACAGCACTCTGCCCACCTGCATTTGGCATTCAAAGGCATACTGCCTCCAGGAGTGGACATAGAAACATAGTTATCATGGCTAGTCACTGTTGATAGCCTTGTCCACCGTGAGTTTGTTTTCTTTTAAAACCAACTAATGCTTTTTTCAGGGGGGACGCAGGGAAACCATAGCTGTCAATGTTTCTCTTTTTTAAAAAGGGAAATTCCCTTATTCCGAATAGGATTCCTCGCAAGAAAAGGGAAAAGTTGACAGCTACGAGGGGGACGCATACCCCTAAACTTTTTGTGAACCTAAATTGTCCTCATTGAGGGGCAGTATTTCAATATGAGTAGGAAAATGAGAGTACCCCTAAACATTTTTTTTAAAGAAAAAAAGCACTGAATCAATGAAGGTGGTGGCTATCACTGCCTTCTTTGGGAGAGATTTCTGCAAACCAGCCAGAGATATTCCAGTGGATCCTGCACACTTCTGGTCCAAACAACAAAGGCATCCTCTTTCTACACACCCTCCAACATTTCACTGATGAAAATTGTTGTTGTTGTTTAGTCGTTTAGTCGTGTCCGACTCTTCGTGACCCCATGGACCAGAGCATGCCAGGCACTCCTGTCTTCCACTGCCTCTCGCAGTTTGGTCAGACTCATGTTTGTAGCTTCGAGAACACTGTCCAACCATCTTGTCCTCTGTCATCCCCTTCTTGTTGTACCCTCAATCTTTCCCAACATCAGGGTCTTTTCCAGGGAGTCTTCTCTTCTCATGAGGTGGCCAAAGTATTGGAGCCTCAGCTTCACGATCTGTCCTTCCAGTGAGCACTCAGGGCTGATTTCCTTAAGAATGGATACGTTTGATCTTCTTGCAGTCCATGGGACTCTCAAGAGTCTCCTCCAGCACCATAATTCAAAAGCATCAATTCTTCGGTGATCAGCCTTCTTTATGGTCCAGCTCTCACTTCCATACATCACTACTGGGAAAACCATGGCTTTAACTATACGGACCATATTTTGCGCTCTCCTCTTTCACCCTCATTAAAAGGTTCTTTAATTCCTCCTCACTTCCTGCCATCAAGGTTGTGCCATCTGCATATCTGAGGTTGTTGATATTTCTTCTGATGAAAATAGGGACATCCTATTCTTCTACAACAACAACAACAAAAAATTTATTATTTCTTACTCTGCCCATCTGACTGAGTTGCCCCAGCCACTCTGAATGGCTTCTAACATATATAAAAACATAATAAAACATATATCAATATAAAAATTCCGATGCAGGGCTGCCTTCAGATGTCTTCTAAAGGTAGTATAGTTGCTCATCTCCATGGTTTGTGGGTCACATAACTCCATACGTTCCAATATTTCTCAGGTAAAAATTGGGACGTCCTAAGAAAAAGTGGGACATTCCAGGATCAAATCAGAAACCGGGACAGCTTCTGTAAATCTGAGACTGTCCCTGGAAAATAGGGATACTTGGAGGGTCTATCCCCTTGTATCTTGCCCTTGAGAAGCAAAGTTGAATACACTTTTATGCCCCACATTCCCTGCAAAAGAAAGCTAGGGGAAGCCTTACTGTGGGAGAGAAAACTGTAGATGTAGTCTTATTATAATAATTTTTTATTATGGGCCTGAAGAAGCAAATGCACAGGCAGTCACAGATTCATAGATTCATCAGTCGAAACCCCCAATTCCCTATCGTAGACTACAGCTTGTATGAGACCTGCATTCCATGTGGTATGAATAGCTTAAGGCTCTTTTGTGTTTATGGTCCCTATCAGCAGCAAGGCCATAAGGAAATCTCAAGGGGGACACTTTGCTTAACAGGACTGTATGGCTCACACAGCCAATATTGGATTTATATGGATTATTAACCCGCACTGTCTCCATAGGTTCAGGACAGAAAACAACATTTACAGATACAAAATTAAAACATGTTAATCCTTTTCTGAAAACCAGAAAGGAAAATAACCCCTGCCTGCAAAATGCTTTGCGTGATAAAAGGTCTACCATGGCAAGCGGAAAATACTCAGGGTTGGACTTTCTGAACCTAGGACAGCCGTTCCTTACATCCTAAATACTGCTGGTGAGCTGAGAGAATCACAGAATCATAGAGTTGGAGGGGATCCTGAGAGATATCAGCTAGCCTGGGAGAAACCCAAGCTTTGCAGGAATGTAGAAAGTCTCCAGAGACAAAATCCCTCAGTTGCTGGGGGGTGGGGTAGGGTGGGCCACCCCAAAGGGAAAGTTACGGTGTTTTCTGGAGACGGGTGAGGCTGTCTGGAACCAAGAACAGGAGCAGTCAAGAGTGCAACATTTGGATGCATGTTCTACTTGTACCTTCAACCTTTCAGATGGTGCATGTAGGAAAACCTATCCTTGGTAGTGTGTAGAGATGATGGTGGTGCACTTAATGCAGACACAGGTTGATAATTTCCCAAGAACATTTGGAAGAAATCCACATACATGAAGCTGAGGGTTTAGAACAGGAGTGACTCACTATAGTTTTCTAAGAAGAAAAGCAATAACTAAAATCTAGTTCCTGCTGGAAAGTAGCAGCTTTTAAAACCCTTCTTGGGGTCAAGGGAGTTATGCATTTGCTAAGAAAGTAACCAATTATTGACAGCTCTTAAAGTACAAAGACCTTAGTTATCTGTGGCCTTTTATTTCAAAAGACAGCTTAAATTCTTACCTGCAGTAGTGAAAGGTTTTGAGGTCTACGTGGAAATGTCAGCTTGTAGGCTTTCCTAGAAGTATTTACTTTTTCCTTAGTGATAATGAATACATTTAAAAACCAGTATATGTAGTATGGGCTAGAGTATAATATTTCTCTAGCAGAGAATTGCTACTGTCATCAAGGAAAGTGCCACAGAAAATGTATGCAGGACAAATGTACTTTAAAAATGCATGCATCAAAAAAACAAAAACAAACAAAAACAAAAACCCCCTCAAAAATGTGACAAGATTAAGTCTTTGGTGTTGTTTGACTATAAGTAAATTATTCTGTACCAAATGCTTAAAATTGGACTGCACTTCAGGTCAACAATTAATTTTAGGCCTCCCTGAGGTGGTAAACTACTGTATTTTTCCATGTATAGGATGATGCTTTTTGCTTAAAAAAAAAAAATGAAAAAATTGGGTGTTGTCTTATACACGGATAGTGAATGCGGAGGGGGAACATGCCATTAATGGCAGCAGCAAGCAGGAGATTGGCAGCAGTGGTTGGGCGGGTGATTGGTGGTTGCAGCAAGGCTTGCTGGCGATTGGCTATGGCTGCAGCAACTGAGCAGGCAATTGGTGGCTGCGGCAAGTGGGCTGGTGGGCTGTTGGTAGCGGTGAGCGGGCAGACAATTGGAGGCTGCAGCGAGGTGTGCAATCAGCAGTGGCTGTGGCAAGCTATCGGAAGTGGCGGGCAGGCAGGTGAGTAATTGGCGGAAGTGACCTCCCCCACCCCCCAAAAGCTAAACAATTTAATTTCTTGATTTTGGGTTTAAAAAAATAGGGGTCATCTTATACATGGGGGCGTCTTATACACAGAAAAATACAGTAAGTAGGATCTAGATAGCAGCACTTCAGACAGCAGGAGGGACCTTACAGGATTGTACAGATGAACATTTAATCACAGAATCATAGAGTTGAAAGGACCTTGTGAGTTCAACCCCCTGCAAAACAAGAATCTAAGCACATGGTTCCCCACCCAATTTGAAACCACACCTGACCCTGCTTACCTTTGCAAATGTGCTAGCAGTTTTGTTGTTGCACCACTTGGAGAATCTATCATGCAAGTCCCTGTCTTCAGTCTGAAGTGGTGCAACCCAGATAGCCTACAACACGACGTGGCTCAAATCTGGGACACCATCTTCTGGGTCCAAAGTCCCTTGTGAGTCACATGATCTGGCTCATTTTCGAGTGCCACACAAGATCACAGACCTCCTCCCCCCCCAAATGCTTTTTTTTCGGGGGTAGACCTTGGCCCCAAATCACATCAGAGCAAAGTGCCCAAAATGGCCACCGTGCTCTCACAGGAAAAAAATGGGATGTCCTGTTTTTCCCAGGGCAGTTGATGGGTATGCTGAGTCAGAACTAGGCTTTAAGAGAAGATGGCCACCTTGAGAAGAAGATGGAGGTGTGTGGGCTCAGAGGACTGCTCTCTCCACAGATGTTTTTGGGTTGGCAACTGTCAGTCTGAAGTCAACTGGTAATCTTCAGGTGCCGGATTTGGCCCCAAAGCCTTCAGCTACTGATTACTGAAACATGAATATGTAGAGCATTGCCATGTAAAGCAGATGACAGCAGTTATCAAAGTAGTCCATACTTTCTGACTCTGTATTTGCTTGAAAGCTCCGGATTTTACAAACACCTCACTGCAAGCTCAACACAGCTAGTCACTTGTACAAAACTCGTAAGATGTCACGTTCGGAGAGTCCTCTCCTCCTTTTGGTAACTTCACAGGTAAGAATTAATGAGCAGTTGATATATTTTTAGTCCTTTTATTGCAGTTTCATGTTGTGGTCACAAAATACACAGCTCTCCACAAGGAGGGCAGTTGCCTACTCTGAATCTGATTCCCTACTTCCACAGCAAGGAGTGCACCAATGAGAAGTTGTTCCCCCCCTTGCCTCCTTTGTTCCCTGATACGTTTGGACCTCTGAGTCCGCGGGGAAGGGTTTTTCCCCACACTCTCAGTTGATGTGTCTCCCAACTGCCCCTTCCTTTCTGAATCTCTTGTCATTATCTCGTGGCTGGGTAGCTCCTCCCTAATCTGTTCAGCTTCTGTGTCTGCCTGTCTCTCTGCTTCTGAAAACGATGAAGGCTGATCTGCCTGCAACTGTATTTCCCTATCTTCAGATCCAGACCATTCCCTGACATCAGGTAAGGTAAGAGTCCTTTCTGATATGCAGCACTGCATATTCTTAAGCAAGAGCCCTGCCTCTTCTAGTTATTGCACCCTATAACCTTTTCATCTGCTCCCAACCATCTGCAGATAGGAGGCCTCTGTAGTCTTAAGGAGTTTGTTTAATCAGCTAACGTATACCCAATGGACCCTCATTTCAGAAATCTCAAAAAGCTTCATACTCTGCTCTGTACCACTACCATAACACAACACAACACACTCCCAGATTTTCATGGTCCTCCATTCTCAAAAAAACCCACCTCTCCAATCATAAAAAGCACTAATGTTTTATTAGATGGTACAAGTATAGACACAAGTTGTTTTCAGGTATTGATACAAAATAAGGTAAGTTGAGATGGTGACTACAAGGATGGACTCCCACCACCACGACCATTTGTGTGTATATTCATTTCTCCACACATATATAGGGCCAGATTCAACTAAATAGCTGCACTTGTGTTTTTGATATTTTGTTGGGAGCTGCTCAGAGTCTCTGGGGCAACCCAGTCAGATGGGAGGCATATAAATAATAAAATTATTCTTATTATTATCCAGTGTCCTGCAATGAGTCCTGCTAACACCAGTGTGGCTTCCATCACTCTCCTACTCCATGTGCCCCCAAATAAGCTGGGGGGGGGGTCCAGGAGAACCCCCAGAACAGTGTGTGTGGGGGAGAGAGGAGATTGTACTGTCTGGAAAGCACAAATGTTTGCATTGTCAGAATGTTTGCCTTAGCGCAATGTTGAATTCCACTCACAATGCTTAAAAAGGGCTATAGTTTCATATTACAGTTCTAATTTGTGGTGGAGGAGGAGAATTTATGTTGAAAATACAGCCATTGTCCTTTATTTTTAATAGATGCAAAGTAATAAATCCACAATCCCGCTAGTATAAATTAAGGGGGATAAAGCCTCTTCTATTTGATGAGTATTTGAAATGAGAAAGCCTTCCTCCAAGTATATAAATACGGAAATCAAATAAAAGTGCTGCCAGCAACTGGACAATGCTAATAGAAAAAAGGGACAGCTAATTAATATCAGTGAGAGGACTATGCAAACTCATGAATCCTAATTTCTTTGGCTATAATCCTCACTGTTTCAGATAGATATATGCATATACACAACAAATTCCAACCACATCCTTGGGATTTTGGGTGCTTTCAGACTATCACTATTTTCGGATGGGATCCGATCACATGCTGACAAATTCAGGTTGCATAATCAAAGCTGATTTGCTGCTCCTGTGCAGCAGACCCACTTCTTCCTCCAAAACTCAGACTTTTGCCTTAAGGAAAGTGACGGGGAAAGGCACTGGAAAGCGTGGGATAACATTTGCTTCACACAATGTCATTTAACCTTTCTATAAACAGTCTGACTAATGTCCACACAGGCAAATCAGGATGAATGCTCAATAAACAGGTCATGTGGAACTGACCTTTGCCGCAGTGTGCTGAACTGCAGACTTTGGGCACTGTCCAGAGGGGTTATCTCCTGCACAAGGTCCAGTGATGCATATGAGAGTTATTCACTGAGTGTGCTCCCATGCAATTCCTATGCATTTCAATGGGATGCCAGGTAGAGATATTCACAGTGGATTTCATTTTAATCCAAATGTAAATCAAGACAATTTTAAATACCCAAGGACAGAATGAGGATGAAGCATTGTTCCTTGATCTTTGTCGGCGCTTGATAACTGTACAAGTTCCTTTTGGGCACCTCATTTCACGCCATCCGAATACCTATCTATGCAGACGCACGCTCAGAGAACACAGTTCAAAGAGCGGTATACTCAGACATTCGCAAGCCATAACCTTCTGGAGAATTTCAGTTTCTGTGGAGCCAAGGAACATTAGGAAGCCAATTCCTCCCAAGAGCACGTTTATATCAATCTAAAATTCATTTTGGCTGAAATATTTATGATTTTTGGAAGGGAGGGGGCAGCGCGGGAGTTTGGCTCAGTCAGATCAAGTTAGCTGAAGCTGCCAGTGTTGACAATAGTCGAGATCTCCCTGTCCCCTACCTCCCTACACTTAAATGTGCGTCTCTCCCAGAGTCCTTCCTTAATGCTGTAACATAATTCATTAGGACAGCTTTAATGAGTTGATAATTAGTCTGGAGGGAGGGGGCGAGGGGTGGGGGGAGAGAAATGCTAGACAGAAAGAAAGGAAAGGAGGCTGGGGCAGCATAAAGAGTCCTGAGAGAGCTCTTTGTCAACAAAATGGATCTGCCTCGCAGGCAGTAAAACTTTCAAATGACCTTCATGTCAAAGTATTAGGCTGCTGGTCTTTTTTTCCCCTTTTTTTGCTAGATGGTATATTCATAAACATAAAAAAATACACATATCATTCAGAAGGCACTAAAGTGTGCCTGAAAGATGTGGCGCAGCCCCTCCCTTCCCCCATTTATTTTTAAGGAACTGAGGTAGCCTTCAAGCAATGGAAGGGGGAAAGTAACATCTAATATCGCTGCTTTTCATCTAGACTGAAAAATGACATTAACAGCAGGCTCGTCTTTGTTTTCTAGGTTGCCAAACAAGGCACTAAAATGTACACAGAGCTGAATAAATTTGAAGATAACGGGAAGCAGATCTGAAGCCACAGAGAAAGGAGGTTTTAGCTGACTTCACAGAAAATTGCCCATTTGGGTTTTTGGACTGTGGGAAAGTTAGAAAATGGCTACTCTGGTTATGTTTAATCTGCGGTGTACAATATGGCTGGGGATATTATAAATAGAGCCTAGGGCTTGCCAATCAGAAGGTCAGCGGTTTGAATCCCCATGACAGGGTGAGCTCCCGTTGTTTGGTCCCAGCTCCTGCCCACCTAGCAGTTCGAAAGCACGTCAAAGTGCAAGTAGATAAATAGGGACTGCTCCGGCGGGAAGGTAAACGGCATTTCTGTGCACTGCTCTGGTTCGCCAGAAGCGGCTTAGTCATGCTTCATCTGAGGACCCTAAAGGAAGCAGACAATCTCATATGAGAGGAGGTAATCCTTGAGATACTCTGTTTGTAGGCTATATTTAGAGTTTTAAAACAGGGGTGAGGAACTTTTACTGTCCAGGTATTGTTGGACTCCAACTCCCATAAGCCCTAACCAGCCGGACCCCTGGTCATGGATATTGGGAATTGTGGTCCAGCAACATCTGGCAGACCACAGATGAGCTACCCCGGTTTTAATACCAAACCGAGTCTGTATAATTCAGCCAACACTGCTGGTTTTACATATCTGGCCATTTTCCTTTGCTTTCAGTGATGGTGCAGGACCGACTGATTCCTGCTAGTTGAAACAGGCAAAATGAATTTTTATCTGATATAAATAAATCAGTGAATTGGTGGGCAAGAGAGAATGAGAGGTGGAGAAAAGGAGGAAATGGCGTCAAAGCACAGACAGGCTGTGACACTTGCGCTAAATTGAAGTCAATGTACTACTGTCAACTTGGGAAAATACCTCTTATCTAAATTAGCTTGAGGCAGGGTTTTTATGGCAGTTATAAACCCCTGGAAGTTTGTATTTTTAATGGAGGCATTGACAAACCTTAATTATAGCAGTGCAAGTGCCTTTCTAAACAGCATTTTAAAGAGGTGAACAACAGAAAAAGGTGCCAGAACACAAGTCAGTTGTTTGATAGTATTTGTCAAGTAATGGTGTGCCATGCAGGGAGGGCACATTGTGAAATGACTGATCAACGTGTATTTGCTTTCTTCAAATACACAAAGGCAAACTGAATTAATCTCGTGGCTTTATTTGGGTGGCATGGTTTATGCTCTATGCAGAATTGAGCTTAACTGATTCATAAGGCAAAATATAACCATTATATATCCTGCTGTGTGGCACAAAATTGCAATGCTATCTACCTACTACATATATATATATATATATATATTCTCACCCTAAAGGAAGTGGGCAAGATCATATGGGAGGAGGTAGTCCTTCAGATAGGGCTTTGAAACTGAAGTGGGAACCTGTGCCCTCCAACCCCCAGATGATGTCGAACTAAAGGGAATGTAACAGGGGTGCCATCTTGCCCTTGGGATTGTGGGTGTCCCTGCCATTGCAACGCAGTTGTGTGACGTCACATTTGCATGCCATGCTTGTGATGTGACACACATGACGTGCAAGTGTGACATCTCGGCCCATGTTGTGGGCGGTGACTGTGGCTCCTCTTCCTTCTCCTCTCCACAGCCAGTGAGGCAACCTTTTCCATGGGGAGGAGCTTGGACTTGGAGGCAGAGGGCCTCTTCCTCCAAGGCCCCCCACCCCAGAAAAGGGTGCTTCGCTGGCTGGCTGTGGAGGACAGAGCTCAACAGCTTCTCTTCAGAGGAATATGCACATCTCTATTGCATTTTGTAGATTCTCTGAGGATCTACAATAGACACCTTCTCTGGTCAGTATGCATAGTCTCTAAAAACATGCATTTCCCCCCTACTGTGTGGTAGTGCTTGTGAAGCGATAGCGACAGCTTCTGGAAAAACCTTGAGAGTTCTCATTGAAATCTCTCCAGAAGCCTTTAATCTCTGGGAAAAACTCTGGAAGAGCGACCTGAAGTTTACAGCATGTTATTCCTTGAAGGAGAACTACTTGAAAATGATTTACAGATGGTATTTAACGCCGAGTAGACTTGCTAAGATGTATAGGACTGAATCGGATAAGTGCTGGAGATGCAATGAGGTCGAGGGTATGTTCTTTCATATGTGGTAGACTTGTAAAAGGGTAAAAGAGTATTGGGAAATAATTTATAATGAATTGAAAAAAAATGTTTAAAAGCACCTTTCCAAAAAAGGTTTGGAAAGTCATTTTTGTTGGGGATAATTCAGATGGAAATTCCCAGGTGTATGCCACTACGATGGCCTGTGTTTTGTTAGCCCAGAAATGGAAAACGAGCGAGGTCCCAACCAAAGAAGAATCGCAACTTAAACTGATGGCATATGCGCAGCTTGCGGATCTAACTTATAGAATAACAGAACAAGAAGAACATTTGGTTAAAGAAGATTGGAAAATGTCTATTGAATATATTGGGGGGGGGGATTGTCTACACTTGAAAGCGTTGGCAGCATTAAGATAAATTCAACAGTGTAAATAGAGACTTCCGGGTTGGCGCCATCGCCGAATGGCGGACTCCCTCCGAGCTCCGGAGGGAGCCTGCTCGGCAGGGGCTGGGTCCTACCGCACCGGCGATGCGGGGACCCTTAAAAACCACGGCCACGGAGGCCGTGGACATGGAGACTCGGCTGGCACCGCTAGCGCCCTCCCGACTCATGAAGGAGCCTTTTTAAAGGCTACGGATCGGGTGCCGGGGAGAAGCGTGGTGCTTTGAGTCCTCTGCTATCCCTGCCGAGCGAAGCCGCATGCCATCCGGTGGAGAGCGCTGACTTCTTCCATTGAAAATTCGGACTTCTTAACAACAACCCGTGAGTAATTTGGAAACCGGGTTCAAAAGGAGAAAAAAAGAATTTTTTTTCGGATTGGACACGAGCGGGGGGGGATCCAAAAAGGAAGTCAGTCCCCCCCCCTATTGTAAACCTTCCAAAACAAGGATGGGGAAACCAAGGTCCAAAAAGATTTGTATTGCTGATAAAAACTAAGAATTCCACGATGGGGAACTACAAGAACTGTGCTGGAGGAAGAATTGAGGGAAAAGGGAAACGTAACCCCCCCCCCGGGAACCGGGGTGATTGAAGAGAGAGCCTGGTGAAAAGAGTCGGAGATTTTGACAGCTGTCAAAGTAGCTGTCAAAGTCGGAAAGCAGAGAGGATTTTATTATGAGAACTTTGCTGGTTAAATTTGTTACAATTTGCTATAACCCGTTAAAACTTGGATACAAAATGGCGAAAACATGGATAACAATCGGACTTTTGGACTAGAGAAAACAAAGTTACAACAATCCCCCTAGAGGAGTTTCGGGACATTACAAAGATGGTCGTAAGTGGAAAAATACCATTGGAATTTTACAGGACTGGTTATCTTCTGGGAAAGCTGCAAAACGGAAATAATATTTTGTCTACAGGGTGTTCAGCTAAAGGAGACAATAGAATTTTCTATTGAAGAAAGGAAGGGACTGAACGCAAGTTTTTGTTCCTGAATAACAATAATCCCTGCAGAGTTACTAAACTTCTGAATTAGAACGTTTTAGCAGCGGAACAAGAGGAAATTGGACTACAACTTGGAAAGAACAATGGGGGGAGTTTTATTAAAGATTTGAAGTTAAATGTTTAAAAAAAAATAACTATAAAAAGAAAAAGCCAGCAAGGAGTTGGGGGAAATAGGTGATTTATGGACTTTAAGAATTCCAGGCAGATAACATGGTTTGGTGGTCAGGGGGAAATTAAACCGGGGACAGGGGGGGGAGAACTAAAATCCAAAGGCTTGTCAACTTTTTTTTCTGAATTGGCTCTTTTTCATCTATTATACTTTTCATTTCTTATTTCTTATATTTCTATTGTGTGGGGTGTCCTTATTATTAAAAAAAGGGAAATTGTGGAATGAAAATGGGGTGGGCCCTGGGGAGAGAACTTTTGTTTTTTTATTAAGGGTATTGATGAGGAGTGTATAAATTTTAAATTCGAATAATGGTCTAAACAAATTAAGTTTCAATTAGAACTGAGAGCTTGTGGAGCCAACAATATGAAAGTGGAATATGGTAGGGGTGGGGGAAGGGGGGAGTCCCGGAAAGTGGATGTATGAAAATAAGGCTTTTTTTTTGCTTTTTTTTTAAAGCAATTTATTAAATTTTACAATAAAAATAAACATGATAAACAATGTAACATTGATCTTAACATATTTTCACATTTTCTTTGGACTTCCTCACATCTCCCGCTCCCATTTTCATCGTTAAAACATTTTGTCAGCAATTTATCATCTTATTTAAATTCTTATATCCCTTCTATATTTCCTAATCTTGTAATTCTCAGAAGGAGCTAAATTTCACAGTCTTACTTATTTTCTTAAAAACTTCTAAATTTAGTGGTGCTCAGTTATTTTGATCTAGCATCTTATTTAACATTCACTCAAATTGCAATACTTTTGTAAATAGTTCTTAAATTTCTTCCAGTCCTCCTCAATCCTCTCTTCTCCCAGGTCGCGGATTCTGCCGGTCATTTCAGCCAGTTCCATGTAGTCTATCAGTTGTATCTGCCATTCTTCCAGTGTGGGTAGATCTTGAGTTTTCCAATGTTTTGCGAGAAGTATCCTTGCTGCTGTTGTTGCATACATAAAAAATGTCTGGTCCTTCTTTGCCACCCCTTGGCCGACAATACCCAAAAGGAAAGCCTCTGGTTTCTTAGTGAAGGTATATTTAAATACCTTTTTCAGTTCATTGTAAATCATTTCCCAGAACGCCTTCACTTTAGGGCAAGTCCACCAGAGGTGGAAGAACGTTCCCTCACACTCTTTGCATTTCCAACACTTATTATCAGACAGGTGGTAAATTTTAGCAAGTTTGACTGGGGTCATATACCATCTATAAATCATTTTCATTACATTTTCTTTCAGGGCGTTACATGCAGTAAATTTCAATCCATTACTCCACAACCTCTCCCAGTCCTCAAACATGATATTATGCCCAATGTCCTGTGCCCACCTTATCATAGCCGATTTAACCGTTTCATCTTGTGTATTCCATTTCAACAGCAAGTTATACATCCTTGAAAGTACTTTAATCTTTGGTTCTAACAATTCTGTTTCTAATTTCGATTTCTCCACCTGGAACCCTAGTTTCTTATCATTTTTAAAGACTTCTTTAATCTGAGCGTAATGTAACCAATCTCGCACTTTGTCTTTCATTTTCTCCAAACTCTGCAATTTCCAATTGTCTCCATCCTTTTCTAGTATTTCCCAATATTTTGGCCATTTAGCCTCCATATTGGGTCTTTTTCGGGCCTTGGCTTCCAAAGGTGAAAGCCACCTTGGTGTTTTATTTTCCAGCAAGTCTTTATATTTTGTCCAGACATTAAACAATGATTTTCTGACAATATGGTTCTTAAAGGCCTTATTTGCTTTAACCTTGTCATACCATAGATATGCATGCCATCCAAAGGTATTGTTAAACCCTTCCAAATCTAACACATCAGTGTCTTCAAGAAGTAGCCAATCTTTTAGCCAGCAGAACGCTGCGGCTTCATAATACAACTTTAAGTCTGGCAGGGCAAAGCCCCCTCTTTGTTTTGCATCGGTTAATATCTTAAACTTAATTCTGGGCTTTTTGCCCTGCCAGACAAACTTAGAAATGTCTCTCTGCCACTTCTGAAAGCACTCCGTTTTGTCCAAAACCTGAAGTGTTTGAAATAAGAACAACATCCTTGGCAATACATTCATCTTGATAGCAGCAATTCGGCCTAACAAAGAAAGTTTCAATTTTGACCAACTATCTAAGTCTCTCTTAATTTCTGTCCAACATTTTTCATAATTGTCCTTAAATAGACTTAGATTTTTTGCTGTTATGTTTACCCCTAGGTATTTTACTTTTTTAACCACATTAAGTTCCGTCTCATTCTGAAACCGTTCTGACTCTATATTAGTCAAGTTTTTCCCCAAAACCTTAGTTTTCTGTTTATTTAGTTTAAATCCAGCCACCCGACCAAAATCATTAATCAGTTGTAATACTCTTTTCGTACTGGGCTCTGGCTTCTGCAAGGTCAAAACCAGGTCATCTGCGAAAGCTTTTAATTTATATTGTTTCTGACCGACCTGAATTCCTTCCACCAACCGATCCCTTCTAATCATCTTCAATAGCACTTCCAGAACCGAAATAAATAACAAGGGGGAAATAGGGCAACCTTGTCGTGTCCCTTTTTCGATTTTAAACTCTTCTGTAACCACATTATTAACTATCAGTTTAGCTTTCTGTTCTGAATATATCGCCTCAATCCCATTCTCAAAACCCCGTCCCACTCCCATCTCTTTTAAATTTCCCATCATAAATTTCCAGGAGATATTGTCAAAGGCCTTCTCCGCATCTATAAAAATTAAAACTGCTTTTGTATTTATGTCTGTTTGCAAAAGTTCCAAAATGTCAATAATGTTCCTTGTATTAGCAAACAGATGTCTTCCTGGGAGAAAGCCAGCCTGGTCCTTATGAATTACTTCATTTAAAACTTTTTTAAATCTATTTGCCAAAATGTCTGCAAATATTTTGTAATCCACATTTAAAAGAGAGATGGGACGGTAGTTCTTAAGTTGTGTCTTTTCAGCTTCCGACTTTGGTATTAATGTGATAAACGCTTCCTTCCACGACTCCGGTGCCCTCCTCCCCTCCATTATTTCATTGCTGACCTCCAACAAAGGTTGTATCAAATAGTCTTTCAATGTCTTATAGTACTTGGAGGTCAGCCCATCTGGTCCTGGAGATTTGCCAAGTTGCATGTTCTGGATAGCTTGTTCGATCTCCTGTCGTGTTATTTTAGAATTCAGGATTGTCCTATTTTCTTGTGACAATTTAGATAGTCCGTTTTTTGCCAGAAATTGTTTAATCTCAACATCATCTTGCGGCCCTTGGGTGTATAATTTTTTGAAGTATCTCTGGAAACACTTTCTAATGTCCACTGGATTCTGGATGTTTTTTCCATCAACCTCTAAGTTTGTAACAGTATTTAATCTTTGTCTTCTCTTCAACTGCCAAGCTAGCAGTTTTCCACATTTATTCGCCGACTCAAACGTTTTTTGTTTCATTAATTTAACCTTCCATTCAATTTCCTGATTTATCAATTTAGAATATTGTGTTTGATAAAGTTTAATTTCTCTCAGAGTTGGCTGTGACTTCGGATTCACTCTTAATTTCTTCTCTAATTCTTTTATTTTATCCAAGATCTTATCTTTTTTCTCATTTTGTGTTCTTTTCTTCACTGCATTCTGTTGTATCAAGAATCCCCTCATTACAGCTTTGCTTGCGTCCCAGATTATTCTTTTTTCCACCATATTATTCATGTTTATCTCAAAGTAGTCCTTCAAAACTTTTTGGGCCTTCTTGGTAATTTCCTGATCTCTAAACAAATTGTCATTCATCTTCCATCTAAAGGATCCGGTTGGTAATAGTGTCATATCCATCTTTACTGCATTATGGTCGGAGCAGGTCTTTGGGCAGATTTCCACTTTTCTGACCTTAGGTGCCAGGCCTCTAGAAATCCATATTTGGTCGATTCTTGTCCAGGTCAGTTGGGCTTCAGAAAAGAATGTTCCCTCTCTTCCTAGTGGGTTCTTTGTCCTCCAAATGTCAATCAAATCCATATTGTCAATCATTTCAAAAAAGGTTTTAGGTAGTCTGCCGTCTTTTGTAACATTTTGACTTTGTGACTTATCCATGTTAGTTGATACGACCCCATTCATATCTCCCATCATTATGATGTTGTTGTAGTCTAAATAGTCCAGCATTGTCTCCTGCAACTTCTTGTAAAATTCCGATTTCCCTTCATTAGGTGCATAAATTCCTAATATCAGCAGTTTCTCTCCTTGATATTGTATCTCAATAGCCAAAATTCTTCCATGTTCATCTTTAAATAGGAATTTAGGTGACAGGCTCTCTTTTGCATATATCACCACGCCTCTCTTCTTCACTTTGTCCGAAGCTACAAATTCCTGACCCAATCTTTTATTTATTAACACTTTTCTGTGGAGCCTCGTCACATGTGTTTCTTGTAAACAAATAATGTCCAATTGTTCTTTTTTTAATATATGAAATATTTTCTTCCTTTTTTCCGGAATGTTACAACCATTAATATTCCAACTCAACAGTTGCAGAGACATCCTGAACTATCTGGTTATTTTTCAAGGGGTGGTATCTTCTCAGGGTCTTCAGGTTCCACAGATGCTGATGTTGGTACTGGCGTTGCCTCAGGCCCAGAAGGTACTTCAATTCCTTTTTGAAGGTCCTCTCCGTATGTAGACAGGAATTTGTCTCTCTCTTCCAGTGTTTTCACTTTGACCTTTCTCCCTCTAAAGGTAAAAGATAATCCTTGGGGAAATTCCCACCTGAATGGAATTGCGTTGCTCCTTAGTAGTTTAACAAGTTCAGAATAGGCGGCTCTAAGATCAAGCAGTAGTCTTGGGATATCTTTATAAATTTCAATTCTTCTATCCAACACCTCCAGTGATTTTACAAAGTGTAGTCCCAAAATCTTATCCCTTTCCTCCTTTGATCTCAATGTTATCAAACAGTCTCTGGGCCTCTCCTTCTTTATAAATCTTCCAAGTCTGAAAGCTGACACAATTTTAAAGTCCTTTTCTTCCAAGTTCCAGAACTTGGAGAATTCTTTGGTCAAAAACTCAGTTAGATGTCCTTCTTCTGCCTCTTGTAGTGATCTAATCCTTAAGTTGTTCTCACGGTTTCGCAGTTCTATCATCGAGAGATAAATCTGGTGTTCCCCGACTTGTTTAGTGAGTGGTCTTACCTCTTGCTCTAAATTTTCAAATCTTTGTCTGGTGTCCTCAGTCAATTTCCGATTTTCTGCTGAGGCCTCCGTTAGCTGTCCAATTGCTTGTGCATTCTGTGCCACTTGTGTGGTTAATTTATTTAGACATTCTGTATTTTTATCAATCTTTGCTGATTGCGCATCTGCTTTCTTGTCCAAAGCTTCCAATTTTTCAAAAATTTTGTCTAGTACAGAAACAGATGCTCCTGAGGCCATATCTTCCAGTTGTAACTGCTCTGCTTCGCCCTCTCCCTCCACTTCTGAGGGCAAAGTAGGCACAGATGATCTGCGTGTCTGTGAGGCTGAGGTTAGAGTTGTTAAAGTTGTTTGTTTAGCTCTCCCTCTTTTTCTTGTGCCACTCATTCCAACGTTATCTGTCAGTCAAGGTCACACTGAGTTGTTCCCATGGGAATGGAAAGGTCCAGAGCAAGCAAACAGCAAGGGAATCGAAAGTAAAAAGTGTATGTAAAGTCACTGTTATAATCCAATCCTCTAGAGGGAGCTTAATCTGTCTTTCAGAGTCTAATTTAATGTCCAAGAACCTTCAAATACAAATGTTTAGCAGAGTTTATAAATGGTCACTTTGTTGCAGACAGTGCTTATTTATCTCCAAAAAGAATGTTTCAAATTTAAAAGGTCTCAATACCCTCAGATTGTTTCAAGTTCCAATATACAGTATCCAAATCTGCAGTGCTGACAGCTCCCTTAGTACTCAGGCAGGTCCTGACTCTGGGTTTCACCTTCTAGTTTGTAATCCAATAAGAGGAGGAAAGTCAAGTGCAAATAGAAATCCCAAATCTTTAACTTAAAATCTTTACTTTAAGATGCAAGTTCAATAGATGCTTAGATCTGTAAAACTTAGAGTCTCTTTCTTTCAGCCTCCACTCCTCCAGCTGATTGCTTTTTTTTCAAGTTCAATGGCTGCGGAAGACGGACTTCCTGCTTCCACGTCTCTCCGCTCTCAGCCAAGTTCAAGCCAATTTAAGTTTCCCTTTTAAAGTCTCAAATTCAAGTGATTCAGTCTTTTACTCACAAGTTAGTTGCTTTTTCGTCCGGATCCGTAATTTAGCAGGAAAAGGGATCAGCGCTCACCGACAGTAGCAGCGCGGCTTCGCTCCTCAGGCTGTGAAACAGCTCACAGCGCCGCAACCCCCCTCCGTGCTCCGGAGCCCCTTACGGGGTTCCTTCTGCACTTGGAGGGTCGCTCTAGGCGCCCACCGAGCCTCAAGACCCCAGGCTCTTGCCGCCTGGGGTTTTCCAAAGTGGGTCTCCGCTTCGCCGTAGCGGACGACCCGTTGCCTGCGGAGCCTCCTCTCCCGTTCAGAAGAGGACCGCCATTGCCGTTCGCGCCGCCCCCGGAAGTCCGAAAATAAGGCTTTGAATGTACTTTAATCTTTACTTTCTGTATTTTTGAAAATTTTAATAAATATCATTTTAAAAAAACAACAAAAAAACAACAACAACAGTGTAAATAAGTTTTGATGGAAGAAATCATGGAATACTGAATGGTTTAGTTTATATAAAATAAGCAGGGATTTATGCTATGTAAAATGAACCATGGAAAGAGAAGAAGGGAAGTCATGGATATTCTAAGGTTGTTTAAATGAATATTCTAAATTGTAAAACAGGAAAATATCTCTCCAGAAGCCAGCACTGGCTTCTCCATTGGTTGCAAAGGCAGTGGGGCGCCTCTTGATCATCCACCATCTGAGGTGGCTGCCTCATCCTACCTCATGGGTGGGCCGGCCCTGCATGCCACTACTAAGCTTCTTCCTAACCTTAACGGCAGCAGAGGTGGGGACAGTTTTAATCAGAATTGTGGGAGGGGGAGGGATGGTTCCAAACTTTCTTCTCCCTGAAATCCCCAGCTGAGAGTGTTGAGAACAGGGTTGGATGGTGGAAGAAAGTCCATCTTTAGCTAGGCCCTTTCTTCCTGCTACTGAGCTGCCCAATGGGAGTGTTTGTTGTGAGCTATGTAAGATGACACAGCGTGCCAAAAGCAGCCTGGGGAAAACAGATGGCACACTTTTGAAAAATAAATGGAGGGGGGAGGCATTTTTCTTGGAGACAATTATGCTTAAGGGAGAATGCGCATTTTACCCGGTAAGTGTACCAAATGCAGTTGAGATCTGCACATTCTCCAAGGCCTGATGGAAATCCTTATCTGTGATTACTGTGACTGCACATCTTTGCTCCATCATGTTCCCAGTTTACGTCAGAAGAAAGAAAAAGAGGCAGACCCATTGGGGGCATCAAAATAAGGCCATTTCTTAGAAGGTCTCCATTGTATGCGCATGAGCATATGTATGCCTGTGCCCACAAAAGAGAGAAAAAGATTCATGAGCAGCACAATAACTTTCATCGACAAAGAAAATTCTTTTTGGGAACTACTGGAGGCTTCCCAATAACAGTAAAAGCGCTAGCAGCCAGGCACAATCATGTTAATGCATTCACTATCTTCCTCTAAAAGGATGAAGACATAATTTAATTTGGAGGCTCCTGGTGTTCTGAATTCCCCTTGCACACTGACACAGCACGTTGCCAGACAGCCTTTTGCTTGCCTCCCTTAAAGGTGACCCATTAAAGAAGCAAATAACCAATTCTTTGGACAACTGCAAAGACTTCTAATCAACTGATGGGTTTTCTGGTCTCGGATGCTAGGACTCTTCACAGGCAGTGGGAGTTGGGCTCAGTCCTTGGCGTTTGAAATAAAATTCCAGGTGCCTGGCTGTCCCTCTCTGTATAGCCAGCTGCCACCTTTCTGCGTCCCTGGGAGCTTACCTTTCTTGCTGTAGCTATTTTTGAACTGCCAACACTATAAAGCTACATTCACAGGATGCTAAAAATTGCCGTTCCATTATGGGGAGGGGGAGTAAGGTGCCAAGCAGCGCTTTCCAGATACCTCTCACTGTAGCAGCTACACACCAGTAATCCTCAGAGAGGATTCAGTGTATCCTCTGAGCTTTACCACCACAATTCATCATGTTACCCACACCACTGGGCTATCTATACCAGAATCAAGAAGAGAGGACAACAGAGGAAAGAGCAGAATGGGAAACAGTTGAGACTGATTTCCAGTCTCTGAGGAGACTTCCTGCTTTCATAAGTAGTGACAGGTGGTACAAACTGGAGGTGTGGTAAGCTCCTTCCCCAGTAAATCTATTGTTAAGAATACAAGGAGAAAGTCTTCTGACGGACTGCATTTAAAATAAATAAATAAATAAGAATAAGTTGTTGGTGTTATTTTAAGTTGCTTGTTTTCACCATGTGTAGGTAGGGACAGGGAGAAATTCAGTTCCTAATATGTACTTCCCAAAACAATACACAAACCAAAATGCAGCCGTCCTTTGAAATTTTAACTTCTCCAAATTTTGCTCTCCCAAAATGTGTACATTATAGGAAAGTGTGCCTAAGTATGTATTTGTCAGTGAAAATAGCATACAGAGATGCATTATATTTTGCAAATTTGGTATACTAGGCATCAAAAAATGTGCATGTTAGAGGAAATGTGCAATAAAAGGATGCCCGTTTTTTTGGCGAGGGCTTCTTAAAATAACAAATTGCAAACAAATACTGAAACATGCCAAGGTGAATTCAAGACTAGAAAAATGAGCAACTAAAATGGAGAGATTTGTTTATCCCTCCATGTGAGGCAGCCTGAGCTCGTGAGAGCAGACATTCATTCAGATCATGCCAGAGCAACCCTGGCTTCAACTCTTCCTGAGCAGCAAATGGTTTGTATTGGGCTGCTATTTAAAAGTATCTAAAGGATAGAAAGACTTTGCTAAAATATGTCTTTCTCTTACTTATTTTATATATCAGATGCCATGGAAGAAAGCTATGAGGGATTTGTTGCTGGCATCCATCTGTGTCGAGAGACAATGGAGTGCGCCTCCGGGGGTGAAGTCAAACTATGAGTGATACTTAAGAATAAAATGCAGTAGAGACAGGCATAAAAATGGATAAAATAAGAGCCAAGAAGGGGAAAAAATATGAAATTGATAAAAATTGCCTCCCTTTCTTTGTTATTTTCAACCTCAAATATACCTGCTTTGTTTGGTGTGTGTGAACGTCCTGTTGCCTCTGTCCCCCTCATCATTAAAGCCTTTCATTTTCTGTTTACACAGAATCATAGAATTGTATTTTTTAAAAAAATAATTTTTATTGAATGATTTTATATTACAAAAAACATTACAACCATACTACCACAAAATATAATTGAGAAATAAAAATTACATACATCAATATTTTGTTTGTTATTTGTTATTTACCATCTTATTTCCTTCCAAACATCCCATACAACACACACACACACAAAGAAAGAATAATAATGATAATAATGAAAATAAATATTTTCCCCCTTTTATCTTAAAAAATATTTTCTTCAATTTTGACTTCCTGTCAAGTCCCTTCGCATATGTTTTATCATACAATTGAATGTACACAAAACAATAAACCTTTCTATATAAATTTTCCAATACATTCAGAAAACATAATAAATCCTTAATTGTTATCCACCTCCTGAATCATAGCATTGTAGCGCTGAAATGTACCTAGTCCAATTCATCTAGTCCAAGCCCCTGAAATGCAGGAATCACAGCTAAGTGATTCCAGCGTGATGAAGGAACAAAGTTATGCAGATGAAGAGATGGAAAATGGGCTATGGAAAATGGGCAGGCTGATTCTCAATGGCTGGAGGAAGCAGGGGCGGGGACCAGGCCCCACACCCATGTTTCCTTGAACCATATCCCTTGGTCCTCTGTAAGTAAATTGCTGTCATTCATTTCAGTGGAAAGAGAAAAAAACAACTGTTGCACTGGTCAATCTGCTCTCTGCACAGAACATATAGAGAACATCCAGCCCTGGGAGGCTTTGTAGGAGAGCTGCTCCAGAGGAAGAACTGTGAGAGGAGAGAGAATTTCTGCCGGCCACCAGGCAAAGGCTTCTCCACCTGCCTTGCCCCAGCCTCCAACCCTGAGAGCCTTTCTCTGACCATGACTTTGAGAACAGCAGAAGCAGCTGGAAAAAGAAGAGTTCAGGGATATATTTTTAAAAATAATTTTACAAGTTGTGTGTCCTTGTTTCTCAATTTGATCCTTTTACATGGTTTTGTATGCTTTGTGGTATTTTATACATTATGATTTGCTGTTATTTTTATTGATTATAAATTAGTAATTTTTTATTGTAACTGATAAGTGCAAACTGTTTAATTATTATTTGCTGATGTTGAATTTTACTGTTTACTATCAGATTTTAATGGAGTATTGAATATTGCTTTATTTAATATAAGTTCCTTATTTTAAAGTAATTGTGATTTTTTTATTGGATCAGATTATTACTATTGTCTGATGTTTTATTATGTTTTTATATGTTCTGGAAGCCGCCCAGAGTGGCTAGGGTAACCCAGTCATATGGGCGAGGCATAACAAAAAATATTATTATATTATTATGTGCTGTAGCCTGCAATAGTGGGGTAGGAGAGCTGAAAATAATGGCAATATATTTCACATCTGGCAACCAATGCGCCCCTTTGCTTTCAGATAGCACATGGGTAGACGAGTCTAAAAATCCTGGGATATCAATTTTTTCATCCTTCTAGTGGCTATAGTGGCTCATTTACCAGAAGTAATGTATTTAGTGTTAACTCTAGAGGTGTATACTCAATCCTGACCAAACTAAGCCTCCTAGGGCACAATATACACTTCCATAGTTAATGCTAGAGGGCTGAGAAAATTTGTGTCCTGGGCTTTTTAGACTTGTCTACCCATGTACTATCTGAAACCAAAGGGGTACATTGGCTGCCAGATGAGTATTTTTCCAGCTCTCCTACCCCACTAAAATAGAGTCCTTATAGTATGTAAGGTGGTCTTTAAGGTATTATTCACAGCTTTATACACTAGTATAAGAACTCTGAACCTGACATGGTAGCAGATGAGAAGCCAATGCAGTTCTTTTAACCCCAGTGTCAGGTGTTGTCTGTAGTCTGTTTCCATCGCCAGTCTAGCAACAGCAATCTGCACTGGCTGAAGCTTCTGGGCCAGACCCAAGAGCAGCCAGAGAGTATGCTATAATATCAGAGTGTGTTATAATAATAGATTCAGTTAGGTAGCCGTGTTGGTCTGACGCAGTCAGAAAAAATTAAAAAATTGTCCAGTAGCACCTTAGAGACCAACTAAATTTGTTCTGGCTATAAGCTTTTGTGTACATGCACACTTCTTCGGATACCTCTAAGGTGCTACTGGACAATTTTTTAAAATTTGTTATAATAATAGTTTAGCTATTTTAGCTCTTTTAAGTTTCAGAACAATTAACATGCATTATCTGAGTTAAACACTAGAATGCTTAACATTCCCTATAGAGAGAGCAGACCACATCACTTCCACAGCACCTTGCAGCCCTGAGGTTATTAAATAGCACCAAACAAATCCATAATCTCAACCACAAGCCCTTTGCTCAGCTTCTGGTTCATCTGGTGAGTTTTCTTCTGATACCAGGAGCAGGAGGTGGTTGTTTCTGGGAAAGCCATGCCGGAATCTCAAGAGTTAAGCATTCTCGGCGGGTTTAGAAAAATGCCTGGAAACCTAAACTAAGCAATCTCCACCACCAAAAAAAAAGATTGATAATAAAAAAAGACATTTGGGCCATTTGATCATAAATAGTAGAGTTCACTAGCACAAGAAATCATGCAGACTGTGCAGGGAGACATAAAAACCACTGAATTATGTATTAATATGTCATATAAAAGGAAAAAGCACTAAAGAAATATTGTAGGAAAAATAAATAAAACAGCATTAAAAGTGAACATGTCCCATTTGGTCAGTTATTCCAAACATAAAACAACAAAGAGCACAGTTTGGAAGTTAACAACACTTTTAATTTTAGTACTGACTTCCCCCTTGCAAACCGTGCGGAGGTGTGGTCAGAGCGTAGTCCTGAGGATTGATTTTCTGTCAGAGCTCATCTAAATCAGCGTGCGTTTTTTTCCTGGTTTTTTAATACAACTTGGAAGCCGAGAGATGTATGAGCTTGCTGACATTAAATTAGAACTGACACAACCACAAAGGGGATTTCTGGATGAAAATAGCCTCAATTGAAAACTTCTGGCACCAGTGTGGAGCTTGGCTTCCCCCGCCCCCGATGTAAGGTTAGCTGTGTGGGGAGGTGTTCTGAATGGGTGGGTATGAAAAACGGCATGCAAGTTTATCCAAGGCTGTCTGCACAGAGACAATGATATTAATGAGTTCGTCTATACCAGACACAGATAAAGTAGCACTGGAATAACGGAGTTTGACTGATGTTGCTTCATCATGTCTATGCTTGTACCCCAATCCAAAGCCCCACAAGTGCTTGAGTGCATATGCAGATGTTCTTTGGTGGATGAGGCAATTTCACAGGCATGCAAATCAAGGGTGGGGTAACATTTTTTTACAGCCTGAGGGATGCATTCAAGGTTGGCCAGTTCTTCTGGGGCCACATGCCAGCGGCGATTGTGGCCACAGTTGTCACATGGCTGTCACAACACATAAGGATTACATACCCCTGTAAACCACATGTGCACACTCACCACACACTCTATACACACAGAACCAGAAATAAGACACACACAGCACACATTATCAGAGAAGCAGGGGGTGTATTTTCCTCCCCATTGCAGTGCTGGCCTGAGATAAAAGGTTCCTAGTCACCCAGCACAATGCTTTGGTGAGCAGGGAAAATGTTTACTATGCCCAAGACCAATCTCTGAAGAGTGGACTGTTTCCTCTCCTTCCAATCACAATGCCGAGACCACAGCTGGGCCCTTAGGTCTGGCCTGAGGATCAAAGGGCCAGAAGCCAATGGCATCATTGAAAACGGGCTGGTGATCAGGTTTTGGATCAAGCAGATCAAGAAGACGAGGCAGTGAGTCATCTGACTTTGGGGCAAAAAGGCCTGGCATGTCACAATTGGCTCATAGGCCAGCTGACAGTATTAAGACTGGGGGCGGGGCGGGGGGCGCATCTCATTTTTATTGTAAACTTGCCCTGTGATCCTTGGATGAAGGGTAGTACAGAAATTTAATAAATAATAATAAATGCCTAATTGTATTCAGGTATAAAATTCAGCGTCTTGATCCACAGAGCCTAATCTGCTCATGCCCTGCCTAAATCTGTTCTAGGGGTTCACCCTCAAACCTCCGGAGCACATTTGGGGAGGGGTCATTGGGAAAGCTAGTTGAATACAGCCCTCAGATTCATTTTACAAGCAACCCCCCCCCCCATACGCACATTCAGTATGAACATGGCTTTGTATATGTGCATTGCGCTGAACCTGGAAGTGACCCAAAAATGTCACAAAAATGTTACAAAAAGAGGCAGAACGGGGCAGGGCAGGGTGGAGGTGGAATGGGGTGTTTGCAGGCTTTTTTATTGGTGTTTCAAATATACACAATTTCACTAACGTATGCAGTGACTCGGAACATTTAACATGGGGGTTGCCTGTATGTTTGGCATGCGGTCATCATGCAAGTCCAGTACAGTCTACGTATTAGCAGTGGAGTACCTCTGCCCTGAGAATTTCCCCCGTTTTCTGAGTGACCAGATCCAGGAGGTAAGGTGTAAAGAAGAGGCAGGGATGCATACAGACTGGCAACTGGAAGCCCTGGTTTAGCGCCTTTCCCTCCTAGTGAAGCTGCTTACTGACTAGCTCAAATCCGTGCAATGAATTCCGTGAGTGGATAGGATTTTAATTCCAAATTATGGATGTACATCACCATTTCAACTGAAGTTCGGGAAACAACATTCCCTGGCCCTCTGAGTGTGTCTCTGCAGCACTGAAATTGGAAACGGAAGAATCAAATTAATTTGAACAATCTGTTCTTGTCTCTTCATCTGTTATGGCTAATGCTGAAGGTAATTTAGGCAGGGATCATTCAAATAAGGCAAGCGCTTGTTAGTTTTTTGTTTCAATCGGAGTGGCACTCTTGTCTCTCCTCAAAGGGGAGAAGGTGGTGATTTATAGGGAAATGGAGATGCGCATGTGGGAGGGGCTGCTTTCTGTCACGCGTTCTCTGACTCATCGGGCTTAGGACTGTATAGGTGGGAGGCATACAGATTCCCTTTCTAGACTTGAGCTCATAAGTGTATGTCTGCCTGGCTCTGGCATGGAGCCGGTGTATTTATTATTGCTCTCTGCACTTCCTCCTGGAAATGACTCTTATTTTTAACTTTGGCAAGGCTGACTCTCTACCTCCGGAAGCAGATATGTGGGTTGTCGAGTGCCACTGGACAGATGTCAGCGTCTATTGTTATTCCACTCTAACTGCCCCTGGGATGAGATTAGGGGCCATTTGTGGATATTCTTCCAAGGAAGTTGCCAGCTTAATGTCTGGATTCAAGGGAAAACTGGATAGGGCCAGGCATCAATAAAATAACTCGGTTGTCTTCAGTCTTTGTTCATTGAAACAGAACTGGCAGGGTTCTTCACCATATGGTGTCTTCCCCCAGTTCTTCCACTGGCCTGTAATTGTCTTTCCAAGTAGCTTCTGCTGTTCTGTATTCTGGTTCATTTGACAATCTCTCTCCAGCACTTTTCCAACTCAAGTCTACAATTCACCAATCTGGGCCAAGTTCATTTAGGGAAGAAAACTAGTAAAATGCCTGGGTCTTTAAACTTGGCATTTTACACTTACAGATGGAGGACTTCCTGCAGACTGCATCTGGCTTGATACTCTTATTGCTGGAGTGAGGCCTACGTGCAGTAAGTATTACTTGGCATTCTTTCTTGCTCGTTGGAAATGTCTTTGTGTCAGTGCAAGAAAATGTTCAGAGTCTTGGTTTTGATTGGAAACAAAGCCTGGGTTTAGAAATGCCTTGCCACTGGGAGTGGCCGGAAATGGTGATTCTTTTCAGCTTGTTGTGGAAGTCCTGCAGAGGGATGACTCAATGCCTTTCAGTAGTCAGCAAATCCTTTCCCAGTTCTGGCACCAGACATCAGGAGCAGCCAAACTCAATGAGTAAAAAGAAGGCAGAGCCGTTGCCATGAAAACTAAGTTCGCCTCAAAAGCTGTCTTGGGTATTGTAGTGTGAAAGGCGAGAGGAAAGATGGGAAACTGAAGGTCATAAATCAATAAGGAAGAGGATAACCATCTACGAAGACAAGGGGCTGCAGAGGATATCAATTCAGGTGCGGAAACTAGAAGCTTTGAGCACATCTATAGGGCTGGGCTGGACATTAGGACCATAGAAGACTGCTTTATCAGACTTAGCTCTGTATTATTTACAATGATTGGCAGTGATACTTGAAGGTTTCATACAACTGTTCTGAGTTTTTTTTTGGGGGGGGGGGATGGAAATGCATAGGCTTTATGCCTGAGCTCCCTTCTAATTCCCGAACCCAGCACACATACAATACCTGGAATAGCCAGGTTAGCTTCTGGGTCAGGTTATGGCCCTCTAAGTATGGGCCATTAAGGCAACAAGGAAAGTGGCTCTGTGCCAGACAGCAATTGGGTTGGTCCCACTCCCTCAATTTGCTGGTAGTTTAAAAGGGCCAGTGCCGAGAGCTGAGGTGTGTGTGTGTTAGAAGATAGAAGCAAGGCTGTTGGCTGGGCAGCTGGGAGACAGAAGCATGCCTATTTTTTGCTGGAATCCAAGGCTGTGGCTGTGGGAGAAGCAAGACACTGTTGGAGTGCTCATTCTGTGAACCCCTTGCATTGTAGGCTCAGGTTGTATATATGTGCCAACAAACCATATTTCCTAAATACACCACAGTCTCCACTGTCCCTTATTCAAAGGAAACTGAACCCTGAATAAGCACCTGGAACCCCTGGAATCTCACACCGCTCAGAGGTAGGGTTGGCATGCAACACAGGGGTCTCTTTGAGCCTTACTTGGATATGCAATTGTTTGAACTGGGGACCTTCTGTATGCAAAGCAGATGCTCTGCCACTGAGCTATGGTCCTTCCTCTAACACTGGGATGCCATGCAACTTAGTCTTCATTATGATGTATGGAAGTGAGAGCTGGACCATAAAGAAGGCTGATCGCTGAAGAATTGATGCTTTGGAATTATGGTGCTGGAGGAGACCCTTGAGAGTTCCATGGACTGCAAGAAGATCAAACCTCACCATTCTGAAGGAAATCAGCCCTGAGTGCTCACTGGAAGGACAGATCGTGAAGCTGAGGCTCCAATACTTTGGCCACCTCATGAGAAGAGAATACTCCCTGGAAAAGACCCTGATGTTGCGAAAGATGGAGGGCACAAGGAGAAGGGGACGACAGAGGATGAGATGGTTGGACAGTGTTCTCGAAGCTACCAGCATGAGTTTGACCAAACTGCGGGAGGCAGTGGAAGACAGGAGTGCCTGGCGTGCTCTGGTCCATGGGGTCACGAAGAGTCAGACACGACTAAACGACTAAACAACAACAACAACATTGCTTTCCCCTCTGCAGGCATTCCTTATTTTTCTCGTCCTGCCAATGCTGCCATCATCCCGGAGCATAGTTTTCTTTACTTCACCCACCAAAATGAACTATGAATATTTTCAAGAATGGAAGTGGATCAAGGTCAATCGGATGCCATCTTACTTCTGACCATAAACACAAAGTAATGACGCAGTGGGGTTTTCATGCTTTATTATAAATTCTATATTAAAATATTTTTGGATTCATATACTTTTGGTTGTTGTTAGAAAAACCAGATGCCGACATTCTTTCGTTACAATGCAGAAATGATCACCATCATGTGACACAATTGAAGTAGTCATCTGCCAGCTGTACTGTGTGTGCTGTTCCTAAATTAGCACAAAATGTTGAATTTGCAGCATTTAATGTGTGATGATTGTATTTCCTAGAGACATGTGACGGTGGAAGGACATGCTGCAAAAAGACGCCAGCAGTCTGGAATTACAGTAAAAGCCACAGTCCAGTATCTGCAGAGTGCAGAGCATGACCTGGGCAACAGGGAACCAAAACCTCAATTAGTTGTATTGGGGAGTCCAAATTGAGCAATGCTTTAAAAATCAACAGGATCTTAAAACGAATCCCACACGTAACCTAGCAGCGAGCAAGAAAAACCCTTAGACGCAGCAAATAAGTTGTTTGAGAAGCTTCAGATTGCATTAAAGCCAGGACAGCTGGATCCTCTGCCACTTTCCGTCTGCACAGGAAGGTATTTGAGCAATCTGGTAAATGCTTCTGCCTGTTTCTTTTGCTATCTTTAAATAAATATTGCCTCAGCAACCTTTTTACCCACCAATTTAATAGTCACAGAGGGCCAATTTGCACAACTACTTTCCTCACTTCCTTTTTGGGTCCAGATTCCATTTTATTGGCATCTTGTCTAAGACAGTGGTCATCTGAGGTCACAGAACGCAATTTGGCTTGCTGTCACTAGTAAATTCTTCCAAATGTCAGTTGAGTGATGGTTTTATGCACGTGAGCGCCATCTACAGGCTAAAGATGGGGACAACCCCTATCCATGTCGCATGGATTAGCATTTAGAAATAATTCTAACTAACCAGCAACTAAGGAAGAAAATCTTGTTTCTCACTTTAGAAGTTGTGTAAGAAAGATTCAAATCACAAAACCATTGTGGGTCAATATTCAAGATCCAAGATTCAAATAATTGTTTGGGCATCAAGATTAAGCAACAACAGGGTTGTTTTGTGTGTGTGTTTACCTTGTTGGAGGGTCTTAGTCTGTGCTGGTATACAGTGCATAGTACTGGGGGAAATGCTGGAAAGGGTAACCAAGATCATTAAGAGGTTGGGACATCTTCTCTGCAAGGATTGTTGTGGGCATCCGTCTGTCTTGCTCTGCAAGGATTGTTGTGGGCATCCGTCTGTCTTGGGAGACAATGGAGGAGTGCACCGTTAGGGATGAAGTCAAAATGTTGCAAGGTTGTAGCACCTGCTGTGGCTGTAGAGACTGATAGGGGAGAGACATGTTTTGTTGCAGTTGGGGCAGATGAAGGCTTCTTCTCTCTCTCTTCAATGAAAGGTTAAAGCATTTAAAGAAAAGACTTTTTAGAAAGAAAGATGAGTAAGAAGGGACGTGATAGATGTTTAAAAGTTTATGCATGGTGTGGTGTGGAGAAAAATAGATAATCTTCTCCCTCTCTTATAATATTAGACCTTAGGGTGACCCAATGAAATTGAGTAGCACTGGATTTGAAGAAAAATACGTATTCACAGGTCCACATAATTAACTTTCTGAATTTGCTACCACAAGACAATAATGGCCGCTCCACTAGCAAAGATGATCTTGAAAGGGGATTAGAGAAATTAGAGAAATTGATGGAGGAGAGGTGTATCAGTGGCTATTAGTGATGACAGCTGATTGGTTCAGAGTCCATAGGCCTCTGAATACCAGTTGCTGGGAGGCAAACAGCAAGGAAGGAGGCTGCCTTCCTGCTTTAATTATGGGCTCTATACCAATCTTGGTCCAAGACTGCAAGTAAATCAGGATGGCCAGTGTTGGAAAGAGGATGATGGACTTGATGGGCATCTGCATTGATCCAGCAGGGCTCTTCTAATCGTCTGTTTATTCTTGCATAGTGACAGCTCACAGGGCACCTGTCTTGGCTTGCCAGTTGCAGAGTCTGTAGTCAAAGTATGCAAAAGTTAGGGAGTACAGCAGTGGGTTCTAGCAAACGGAGGCTGTATTGCATTGGTAGAACATCTGCTTTGCATGCAGAAGGTTCAATATGCATTAGGTCCAGGCAGAGATATACAAGTTCAAAACATCTGTAGAATACCGGGGCTAGATCTAGACACATCAAAGAAGTGTTTCAGAAAAATGCGTTGTAACCTTTATAATGAGAAATCGCGTTGGCAAAAACGGAACTCCACAGCGCTGTCTGGTATCACATATAAAACACATATAAAGCACTTTTTCTTTACCAATCTAGCTGAGTCCTGGGTTAGGGAAGTCTGCTGTGCAGCATCCTACACTATACAGCTTTCTACGGTATCACAGTTGCATACAGCAATACTAGCCATTCTGGCTCAACATCTAGAAGGCCTTGGAATAGGTAGGTTTTCTGTAGCCCTCAGAACGTCTGCTTCCTTGCCTCTTCCAGGTCTGCATAAAAGCTTTACATTGCCATTACACTGCATCCAGTAATGATGACGCATGTTGGGATGTTTCACTGGCATGGTAATTCTATTATCTGACCCGGCACATTTATTTCCCACTATAAAGGCTCAATTTTCAGGTCACAAGATCTCATGCTTACTATAAAGTAATGCGTTTATAGCAGCATATGAAGTGATATATGTGCAGTTGAAGCTCCATACCCAGATTTATTAAGAGACATTAATTTTTTCTGTAAGAGCATGGAATATGGTCATAAAGGTCGTGTTCCACATCTCTCTTTTTCTCTGTGCTCTATACCCCCTGGTGATGCAGGATTGGGGAGAAAAGGGCATAAGACACAGCAATAAATCTTTAAAAATGTGTGTGTGTGTGTGTGTGTGTGCGTGTGCACGTAGAAGAGCTAATATATTATATTGTTTTTAAATCAATTTAAAATTGATTGAACTTCAGCTACAATTCAAAGATCCTCTATGCGAACAAATGAAATGCTGAAAAGTTCCATATTTAATGCTACAAAAATTTCACTTAAATGTGTTTGGCAGACTTTTGCTCTGTACAGGAAAAAATACATTAGAATTTGAGCACTGTTTGCTTTTAATCTCTCGGCTGAACTGCTTCAGTGACATGGCCAGAAATCACTATCTGAAATTGACAGTGATCACGACATCTATGTCTCCCCCTACTTACCTGTATTTTCTCAACTAGACTCTGGGGAAAACATTCAAATCCAAGGGAGAGAGAAAAGGGAAAACATTTCTCACTGATCTGCACTGTAAAAAAAATCCCTGTTGAATATGTGAGGTGCATTAGGTATATGAAGCTTCCATTGATGGAGAAGTTCTGAAAACAGTGTAATGGTTTCTTGCATCCCACACCCTGTAAAAACAAATTCTGCCCTTGAGAAGGGTCAGGTAATGGAATTACCATGCCAGTGTAACATCATATCGTGTTTTGTCAAAATAAAACATACATTTGAGCTCTCCCGAAAAATATATCCTTGATCTAAGAAAAAGTGTGTCTTGTAGATACAGTTGTAGCTCAGTTTTCAAATGTAATCTGTTCTGGAAGACTGTCTGAGTTCCGAAACATTTGAAAACTGAAAACTCAGTACGGAAGCCACGTGGCATGTTTGACTTCCGAGACAAGTTCAACAACCAAAGCATCTACTTCCGGGTTTACTGCGTTCAAAAACCGCAATGTTCGTCTACCAAGGAACCACTGTATATAAATATAATGAGATAAAAAATGATTGACATATCAAGTTTCTCATTTCATGGTGGAGGAAGAATGTATAGTTAATTCTACATTACTGATGTGGTACTGTGATGTACAATGATTTTGCATTTGATGACCTTTAGTGAAATTATCATTATGAACAAAACATAACTGACCAATTTCTACATAGTAGATAAGCTAAATTCCATAAAAAATTATTCAAAGGAAAAAAATGTAGACCATGTATTTTATTGAAAATGCTGATATTACAGTACTTGACATGCACTGAATGTTAACACTATGCTTGGCAGCAGTACACAGAGCAGTGAAGTGACAAATTCTCTGCCCCAGGGAGTCTGCAAATCACAAAGTAAGAAATGGCACACATTCAACAAGGGTGTTGAAATTAGGCAACAAGACTTCAAGCTCCAAGCAGACAGGTATAATATGAACTGTTTCATGGGCCACACTGGCAAAATTTTTCATCATCCATCTCAGCTGTTTCATATTGGGCTCTATTTTGCTAGCTGTCTAGTTCATTTCGAGGCCTGCTGTAGCCTAAAATCTCCTCACTCTTGGAGCATGGGGCTTATGCCTAAATGCATCAGTGCAACTAAGCCAGATTGCAAGCTAATGCAAAATAGATGAACGCACATCATGAGTACATGCTTGTGAAGGAATGGACCTGCATAATCAGTTATACTGCACAATACTTATTCTGACCTTCCTTCAAGAAAGAAATTAAAGTTCTGTTAATGTACAACACGTTTGACATGTACTTGATCAGGCTTTTTGCCATGCCAGAGCTGAATTCCTGAGTTTCAGGCCTAAATGAATTCATTTTTTACATCTCTGTTGATTCAGCTAATGGGTCAACTATTGAAGGAGAGTTTGGGGCTTAACTCCTGGGGGAGGGTACCTAATTGGGCCAAATCAATGGTCTAAGTTCATATCAAGTGCGAATTAGGTAGGGTCTCATTAAAATGTGAACCAAATGGAATTTCCCTCCGCATGCCTACAGGATATGTACGGTATGTGGAGGGGCTGGTAGTAAGGAAAAAATGGCACCATCTTGTCAGTTCTTGGAACTTTCTTAGAGATCCTCCTCCTACTTTGAGAATCACACACCACTCCTGAACTCCAGAGTATATTTCTGCGCTATTTGATCAGCATGAAATAATGTCCACTTTGCCCACTAACTTGCAACTAAATGGGAAACTGTCTTTGAAAAAAGAGGGGAATTTGGAATTGACAGAATTATAGGCACCTGTGTGGTTCTTTAGTCAGTTGTTCTGTGTTAAACCTTTTATGATTCTTCTAAAAAATAAACTGCACACATTTATAGTGCTATGCACTGGTGAATACTTTTGTCAGAGTTTAAAGCACATAAAGTGATCTTTGGGATCAAGTTACCCTTGTGAAAGTACCGTGATCAAGTAACCCATGTGAGAGTGTTGTGAAGTGTATGTGAGTTTCTATGAGGTGAGACACATTGATAACAGCAAGGGACTTTATTGAACTAACAGAACAGAAGAACAGGGGCAAAGCAACTGCTTATGTATTTTTTTGAAGGCCTGGGCCACTCTCTCTCTCTCTCAATGTGATTGGCTGTCTAAACTCCAAGCTGCGAATCATAACTCAGGGCTTAAGAGCCAATGCCAGTAGCCCAAACCTTGAAATGTTCTGTGATTGGATATCATGAATCAAATCAGAACACAGGGGCTCAGAATCTTTAGTCCAGACTCAAGCTCAGGCAAACACAGACCACTGAATACATAACAAAGTGACTAATTATTGTCGACCCCCATGACATTCTCTCTGTATGAAGGGAGTGGGTGGTGCTGTGGTCCTAACCACTGAGCCTCTTGGGCTTGCCAGTTGGAAGGATGGCAGCTCGAGTCAACGTGACGGGGTGAGCTCCCATTGCTCTGTCCCAGTGACACTCTTTCCCATTTCTTTTTTCAGTTCCATATGCTTTTCAAGGCTCAGATTATTTCCACTGAATCCAGCTTTTACACAGAACCCTTGGAAAAGCAAACTAAGTATGTGTGTACAGTGGTACCTCTGGTTAAGAACTTAATTCATTCCGGAGGTCTGTTCTTAACCTGAAACTGCTCTTAACCTGAGATACCACTTTAGCTAATAGGGCCTCCCGCTGCTGCGTTGCCACCGCACGATTTCTGTTCTCATCCTGAGGTAAAGTTCTTAACCCAAGGTACTACTTCTGGGTTAGCGGAGTCTGTAACCTGAAGTGTCTGTAACCCGAGGTGTCAGTAACCTGAGGTACCACTGTTTTTTATTTCTGTCACTCATGGAGGGAAGACTGATTGGAGCCGGGAGAAATGCACAGAATGGGTAGTGCCCACAGCACTTGGTAAACAATCCAAATGTGTCCATGGACCTAAAAAGGTTGGCAACCATAAATGAAAAAAGACAAGCCTATGTCCAAAGCAGATCACAATCTGAATTCCAACAAGGATGAAGAATATGACAAGGGTTGCAGATGGATAGATGCCAGCTAGTTAGATGTACTAACCTTCCTTTTGTTTGACGTCAAGGAATATGTTATAGTCCAGCCTAAGCAATGTTTGTATAAAGTGTTTGTAAGACAGCTCATGCTAAATACCGTTTTTTAAAGTCCCTAACATGCATATCAATTAAGTGTTTGGGAATTGTTCCCCCTGCAAAACAAATATATCTATAAAATTTGATATTTATTTAAGGTCTAATTTCTGAATTCAGCTTCTGGTAGGAAAGAAGCTTGATTTCCTTTGTTTCCCCCCAATTATTCTTAGACTGAAACTTCCCAAGTGTATAATTGCAACTGAGTCATTGATGCATTGCAAAGTGACAGCCATTGAGGCTTATTATGGGCTAGAATTAGCCATAGGTCTCATTGTTTGAGTTTAAAAGTAACATTTTAAATTGAAAGTCCCAACTATTCATTTAATGTAGATCTAATATGACAGATATTTGTTCATTAATGAAAAATACCCACCACTACATATCAAAACATATTGTTTTGAGTGTGTGGAGAGGTTAGGCTGAATGCCTGTAGCCACTTCTAATTCCTGGATCTGGCACAGATTAAATTGCTGGAATAAGTGGACCATCCTGATAATGGCCTGCTAAACATGGGTCAGTAAGGGAACAAAGGAAGTGGCTTAGTGGGAGAGAACAAATGGGTGGGCCTCCCTCTCTCAACTGTCTGCTAGTTAGAAAGACAAAAGGTCAGAGGGGGGAGTTGAGTGATGTGATCTAGAAGCTGGATGCAAAAGCCACAGGATGGAAAGGCAGGGCAGATTTCTCTTTGAATACAAGGCCATAGCTATGGAAGAAGCAATACCCTTTTAGAGTGTTCATGCTGTGAACCCCTCCAACACAGGATCGGGTTGTATATATATGTAAATAAACCTTAAAGCATAAAGACACCACAGTCACCACTGTGCCTCATTTCCAAAACTAAACACGAATCATGGGTAAGCACTTGGAACCCCTGGAATTTTGCACTGCTCAGAGATTGGAGTGGGGTGCAACAATATTAATGTTGGAGTTCAGAGAGATAGATCTACAGTCATACCTTGGTTGACGAATGCCTTGCGACTCAAACGTTTTGGCTCCTGAATGCCAAAAAGCTGGAAGTGAGTGTTCCGGTTTGTGAGCATTCTTTGGAACCCGAACGTCCGACACAGCTTCCACAGCTTCCAGTTGGCTGCAGGAGCTTCCTGCAGCCAATCAGAAGCTGTGCCTTGGTTTCTAAATGCTTTGGGAGTCGAACAAACTTCCAGAACGGATTCCATTCAACTTCCGAGGTACCACTGTAGTTGATTGACCAACTCTCCATTCAAAATTGGCATTAGTAAAAACTGGTAATTGAAAAAACACTTAAGGTTACATCCGAGGGAGGAATTCAGTATGGCTCTATGGCAATTGCTCCATCAGCGCAAGCATTTCTGCTTGCCAGATAAAATGATCCCCTTCTCCGGGGGGGGGGGGGGATGATTAATCACATTCAGGACCATGGAGCATAGCAAGGTATGTGTGTGTTAAAACTTCCTCTCATCTATGCCAAGGTCCCAATTAAAACTGCTCCTGAATTTGCTCTTTGCCCTGGGAGAGAAATTGCCTCTTACCCCAAGGTCAGATTCCATCCCAGAACAAATAGTTTCAGGAACAGGGGCAGTAATTTTCAAAAGGGCTGCGGCAGATAATAATTTAATTATTTAATATTTATATCCCGTCCAACTCCCATTTCTCCATGCTGTGGTCCTGATCCTGACTGTCCCTCCCCTCTGTGTCTGCTATTTCCTCTTTTTAAAAGTGACATGTAAAATTGAATCAGGCTCCTGTCATTCAGCTTGACCCTTGGTCTACTCTAAGAAAGGTAAAGGTAAAGGACCCCTGACAGTTAAGTCCATTCGCAGACGACTCTGGTGTTGCGGCGCTCATCTTGCTTTACAGGCCGAAAGAGCTAGCGTTTGTCCGCAGACAGTTTTTCCGGGTCATGTGGCCAGCATGACTAAGCCGCTTCTGGTGCAATGGAACACTGAAACCAGAGCAGCGCATGGAAACACTGTTTACCTTCCCACCAGAGCGGTACCTATTTTTCTACTTGCACTTTTTGGCGTGCTTTCGAACTGCTAGGTTGGCAGGAGCTGGGACAGAGCAATGGGAGCTCACCCCGTCATGGGGATTCGAACCACTGACCTTCTGATTGGCAAGCCCAAGAGGCTCAGTGGTTTAGACCACAGCACCACCCACGTCCCTTTGGTCTACTCTAATGGAAGCTAAAGAGGAATTGGGGAGTGAAATTAGGGGACGTTTTTGAGCTTGGGTCCAGCTTAACTGGCACAGCCATTAGCTTAGACCATTATCTTTCCTTGCACCTGAGAAGGGCTTGATTAAGGGAACCATTGTGTGCTGTGATTAACAATAGCCTTGCGTTTCGTTCTACAGCTCCATTGTTCTTTTCTAACCCTCAAAACCAGTGAGGAAGGAAGAGAGCCAGGGGAATTGTGCAGTTTCATGCTTCCTGTCAAACATCCCCTGCTGGCCTCCTTTCCCAACTTATGCTGAGGCATCTGCTGCAAAGGGATGAGTGCCCTGCTCTGTCTCAGCAGATCAGTGAATGCCCCAGCAGTTTCCTGCCCTTGTATTCAACTTTCCATCCTGCCTACTTACTACCCAAGTTCTAAGTCAATGCTGGGGATGCACAATGAATCTGATTTGATGACATGGCCATTCTCTTGTGTTCTGTGAGCCGCCAGACAAGTGTTTCGCATGATCTTGCCTCAAGGGCTGCAATGCACTCTTGTTGTACCGTCTAGTAGGCCTGTATTATTATAGCTTTTTTATCATGTTTATTTCACTTTTCATTCACATCTCCTCCAATCTTTTTGATTGTTAGCCTCTGGGCAGATTTCAGTTCTCTAGCCAAAGATGCAGCTTTACATTGAATTAATGGGTGTCTCTCTGCCAGTTAAGAAGTTAACAAAATAAAGGAGTAGGTGTCACTCTTTTGCTTATGGTGGGGAATTGACGACATGCTGAACCAAGCGCAACCACACTCCCCGAATCTTAACCAACCTGATTGCACCGTCGACACTGTTATTTCGACAGCCCTGCTCTCCCAGCATCTGGCATAATTGGAAGCAGCAGCCAGCAGGTATCAAATGTCAGTATGAATTGTCTCCTGCTGCGTGAGCACTGACTATGAAATTGATTTGCTGTCTCCCCCCCCTTTTTTTTTTTGCAGAGTTTCGTAATGGCAGTAATGCAAAAAGTCCAGCCTGGGCAAATTTACTATGGGGTAGATGTGGTTAAAAATACTTGCATGGTAATGAATTAGAGGCCAACCTCCTGCACTCAACATGTTGTCATAATGAAATTGTCATAAACAAAAGTGGTGTTAGGATTTCTGAACATGACACATCCTTTTTGCTCACTAATAAATTGCACCAATGAACCTCCAAACAAGTCCGGATTAATCAGTACACTACATACGCTGTGTATCACAGGTGTTCTGCAAAATCCATTGAGGAATTGAGAGCTGAATATTGAAAGAGAGTCTCCCTGCTCCTCTCACGGAAGAAAGAGAGAAAGAAAGAAAGAAAGAAAGAAAGAAAGAAAGAAGGCTGTGTTGTGTTTCAGAGAACTGGGAAATGAAGGAAATAATGAGTCTAGAAACAGTCCCAAAGAGACATTATTATTCTTATTATTTATTTATGTTGTATACCGCCATTCATCCAAAAATCTCAAGATAAAAACACAAAATAAAAACACAAAACGAGCAAGAACAAGAACAAGAACAAACCAACAATCCCCTCCTCCCACAAACACATTTCAAAGAATATAGGATCTCAATCGGCCCAAGGCCTGGTGAAAGAGAAATGTTTTCACCTTGCGCCGAAATATATGTAATGAAGACACCAGATAAACCCTGGGGAGAGCATTCTACAAACAGCCAAGCTAGAAGGCACTCCTAGCCACTGAGTTAACTTGTGCATCTGGCAACACTGATGGAACAAGGATCAACCCATTTACATACCTGTTCCTTCAGAGGGAGTGCAACCCTATTCAGGATGGGCCAACCTCAAAGTTTGTGGATTTGAGAGCCACCGTCCACAGCTGCACCTGTTATGGAATTCTGGTGTTTACAGGAGTTTTTCCAGCTGTAGGCCTGGGGGAAAAGGTTACCTGGCAGAATACCTCCCCACTGCACAGTCCATTCACCATAGGTGCCAACTCCCTGTGGCCCTGGGTGCCCGAGCACCCACAAAGTTCCCTATGAAGGAGCCGGGCATCCACAAATTTCGGTGCCAGGGTCATGCACACTACATGGCACCCACAGTTGTGGGACCTAGTTGGCACTCCTGCCATTCACTAAGATCTTCAGAGGAGGCTCACAACGACTTAGATTAGGGCTTTAGATGTGTTGATGAACCAGGTCCACAGTATAAAACCATGTTGGCCCCCAGGACATCGTTCTCCAAATCTCTCAGAGTTCAGCAAAAAAGAAAAAAAAAAGAAAAACAACAACAACAATCCAATCTTTTTTGCTACCTCTGAAGTGTTACAAATTATCAGATTTCCAGTGCAACCCAACACAGAAAGCCAGATACAGTCAAACCTCAGTTGTCCATTCGGCTTCCGAAATGTTCGACAACCGAGGCACAGCTTCCAATTGGCTGCAGGAGTTTCCTGCACTCAAGCGGAAGCCGCGTCAGATGTTTGGCTTCCAAAAAACGTTTGAAAACTGGAACACTTACTTCTGGGTTTTTGGTGTTCAAGAACTGAAATGTTCCAAAATGGAGGTATTTGGGAGCTGAGGTTTGACTGTAGTAGGGTTTGTTCTTCAGTAAATGAGTACCATATCGAAACCTTATTGTCTGCAGCTGCAGCTGCTTCCGTGGGTCTGAGATTGCCATGAGTGGGGCAGGAGGAATCCATATTGCAACCTTAGCTACTAACACAAGGGGAGCCTGTTTGGCCTATTATGCATATATAATGTATGATGGGATATCTAATGTATCCCATCATGCCCTCATGTATTGCTTTGCAACTGATTGTTGGAGCAGAAACACAATTAAACTCTGGCAGCAAGACCCCGCTGAACACACCAGATGTTCTCATCACTTTTCTCCACTGTTCTCATTTTCTAAACTGAGAGGAAATTCAATTATCAGTGCTCGCTCTCACTTTTCTGAGGCATTTTATAGCTGTTCCTGTGGAATTTGATTTGTTTCTATTTGAAGGTGATTTTTTTTATTTTTTTAAAAAATTCACATCATTCAAAATATAACAATGCACATTTGTAAAGTTTCCACATGAACCAAAATAATGTGTTTTATACAAGAGAAGATATTGGTTTCTGTCTCTTGGAATACAAATTGGACTAATGTGTAAAAGAGTTTGCATAAACTATGACTCCGAGTTCATGTTATGTCACAGAAATCGGTGTTTCAGAAAGAATGGGGATTCCCATAGTTCTCTGGCTATCTTACAGGTCTGTGAACTAGAATGTATCCCTCACTTCTTGCCCTTATGTAAGGTCTGTGTCCTGGCCATCGCTGTCAGACAAAGAATTCAAACTCCCACCTGTGTTTCTGCAAAAGGCTTTAATGCGTAAATCAAAGCAGCACCTAGGGAAGGCACAGGTTGCAAGGTGCACCAGGTACATCATAGGTATAAACACATGGCTAAGCACAAGTTAAGACATTGATCCAATGAGCGGCATCTCCTCACCTTCACCTTCCATTTGAAGAGCAGGGTGGGCAGAGCTCTCAGCATGGCATGCAGCCAGAGTCCTGGGACTGGGCAAACAAATAGACACTCCTTGGTGTAGGCTAGTTCTGTGAGGTTTGCCCATTCCAGCACTGGAATCTCCATATCCTTGGAAACAGAGGTGGTGTCAGTGCCAGCCCAGCACCTGTTTTACTATTTTACCCAAAAGAGCAAGGCTCCTCAGTGAGAGGAGGAATTAGGGGTGGGTCTTTTCTGCAGTAGCTTCCCCAAATTTAAGAAATAATAATAATTCCCCAGTTAAAACTGATCCTGGACCAGGGTTGGTTAGCCATGCAGACCCTTGCATGGCCAATCCCAGGCCTGGACTATTGCAATGCACTGTATATGGAGTTGCCGTTAAGGTTGGTTCAAAAGCTATAGCTGGTGCAGAATAGAGTAAGCAGGTTGCTAAGTGGAACATCCTCTTGTACATATAGGACACCTGTGCTGAAAGAGCTGCACTGGCTGCCAAGTAGCCAGAATGTTTATGGGTTTTTTGCTGACATATAATGCCCCAAACATTTAGGAATAAGGTTATCTCCCCCCGATACAGACCTGCCCATCCATTAAGATATTCAGAAGAGATTCTATTCGTTGTATTGTAGCCTGTGGAGGTTCATCTCACAAAAACTTGGAACAGGGCCTTTTGTGTGGTAGCATCTTGTCTGAAATGAGCTTCCCTTTGAGATATGACCTCTTGCTCTAGTGCCAGGATTCCCAAACTGCTCTGTGGATCACCAGTAATCCGCAAGCTTTGTTCAGGTGGCACGCAACATACCTGTTGAAATACAATTAAAAAAAATAATAATCACACCACTTCTAGCACAGAACATTACAATTGCTACAGCAGGCAATTTTCAAGTGGTTCATAGGGGAGGGAAGTTAGGGAACCATTGCTCTAAGTGTCTTTTGGTTGCACTGTTTGCTCTTCAAGTATCGGGACAATCGAAGAGGGGAAAGAGGGAGGTCCTCCAGCCCTTTTCCTCCTTGTCCTCCTCCTTTGTAATGGTTTAAGGTATCCAGATCTTTTCTAAAGGGATTTGTTTTAGAAATGTTTGTTATTACCAAATGATGAAAAAAGTCCCACAGCAGAAGTACAATAAGCAGCTAGGGTGAAATTTATAAAGCAATGAAAGAAAAACAAATTTAAAAGCTCAAAATGTAATAATCCAGCAACAGCAAAAAGCAAGCAAGCAAACAAACAAACCCTGTACGATATTTTATAACCCATTTAACTTCAGTCACATCTTAATACACTTTTATTATTTGTTTCACTGGGTTCTGATTCCGGTCAGACTCGTTATGCTGCAGCTCTTTGTGAAGTAGGACTGTCAAATAAGCAACTGGTTTTATAGCCTGTCCCCACTGCTACACCAGATATTAATTCAGTAGGTGGTTACTTGCTGGTTCAGACCAACATCACAAAAGTGACTGTCAGTGCCGCTGCTCTGGGGACCTTACAGGGGAATTCACATAAGCAAATGCTTTGATGAGAATGAGGGATGAGTGGGTCTGTGCTGGAATTAAATATGGAACAGAGCTGTTGTGTAGGAGTTTCATCACATACCCAGCAAGCAACTCAGCCCATATTTATTGTGCCGCTGAAGAACTCAAGCAGTATGATATGTGTAGGCCAAACTGTATTTATCAGTTCTGCTCTTAGCCCACCCATCCTTCGGTAAATTAATGCTCATGTTATTCTCATACCAACCCTGCAAGCTAGATTAGGCTGAAAATGAATGAGTGGTCTAAGGTCCTCTCGACCCACAGTCAGCTTTATTGTGGCTGAGGTAAGATTTCAACACAGGTCTCTCTAGTTTGTGTCCAATTCTTTGTCTAGCATATTTGGATTCAGAGGTACAAGGAGACCAATTGCCCACATAGCCAGTACAGGCTACCCTGACAGGCAAAGGTTATATAAAGCAGAGGTGGGCAACCTGTGGCCCTCCATATTCAACTCCCATCATCCCTGACCTTATGTTATGCTGGCTGGAACTGATGGGAGTTGGTCTTCAGTGATATATGGAGGCCCACAGATACCCTGCCCTGTTCTAGAAGATCAAACAGGCTCCAGAGGCAGGGTGGTCTGTACTAGGAAAGGGTCTGATTCTGTATGAGACAGTTAGTTGTTGACATTTTAACCTATGTTCTGCTTTGTTCCTGTGTAGAACAAATCTGCACATAAAAACGGTCAACTCCCCTGCCTCAGCTGAGGTGTACTTATAAGGTATACTAAGGGCTGTTCTTTCTTTTTTTAAATTCCTTTAAACAGTGTGAAGCGCTTGGAGCAGCTTCAGATCACAGCACCTCCACCATGCCAGGTAAAAAAATGCTTTTAAAAATGATGCAGGAAGTGACCATACATTACTTCCTGTGTAATTCTATAAACAAAGGACCATTGCATGTGTAACAAAATGTTGCCCCATGTCATACAGTTGGTGGCAGCCATTTTGTTGTATGTTCAGTGGCCCTACACAGGAGTGTCGTGGACACTTCCTGCACCATTTAAAAAACATGTTTACTATTCTATGAAGCTGTTCCAAGCAGCTTCACATCTATAAATACAGGAGGGGGAATACAGAACAGCCCTCAGTACATCCTGTAACTCAACGAGCTCTCCAAAAGATCTGAGGACTAACGTCACTTCTACACCATATATTTAATGTACCCTTATACCTCATGCCATAGAAAAGAAGAATCCTGGGAACTGTAGTTTGTTAAGGGTGTTGAGACCTGTAGGTCTATGGTGTTGTCAGTACCCTTAATAAAGTAGAGTTTCCAGGATTTTTGATGGAAAGCCATGACTGTTAAAGTGACACAAGAGTGCATTAAATGTATGGTGTGGATGTAACCGAAATCTCAGATCTGCAGTCCATGCTGATGACTGGTTTGACAGAATGAATCGGGGGAGAGGGGGTGTCACCATAAAATCTGGCCTGGATTACAATTGTGTGCCATCCTTAGCTAGCTGTATTGGTACTTTTTGAGAGCCTCTCACTTGGGATGCCAAAGACTTTATTCATTTTCCCTGTCCCTGAGTGATGTCCCCTCCCTTTCACTGGAACATTTTACTAGCAGAAACTAAGTAGGTCTCACTCTCTGGAGATTTCAGTTCTATTTTAGCATACAGTATGTGGTATTTTAATGGATAGTTTAATCAGCTGGTGTTATTGGATTGCTATTTAATGTTTTGTTGCTCGTTCTAAACCTTTTAATTCATTTATCAGATTTATATACCACTTCCCGTCCTGAAGGCTCTGAGTGGCTTACTTAAATATTTAAAATTGTGTGTTTCTTTTTTTAAGAAAAGAAAAAACAACAACCAAGAAATGGAATCTCCCTGAATATTTCTGGACACCCTCCTCCCTAAATAGCCAATGCCAGTTGAGGCAGTTGTGTCACATATTCTCAACTGAGAGGAATGTGGTGTAACCTTCCAGTAGCTCTTAGTCCTCTGACCAGTGACAGAAGCCAGCCTGTCTTTCCCCCTCATTTATAGAGCCACAGGGCAGGTGGAATTCTGACAGAATGCTATCTGAATTCTCCCTCAGTGGGAGGCTGAGAAAGCTCACAGCAGCTATTGCTCCTCTGACCAGTACCCTGGGCCTGCCCGATCTTTCCCTGGCTCTAAGGGTGAAATGGAAAGCATGCCCTAAACAGCTGGAGACCAGGATAGCCTGCTGGTCTATTCCCCTATGAACCCTTACAATAATGCTCGGAGCAGCCTCCACCTTCTGAGGTGTGATAGGTGGCAGGCAACAAAGAATCACTCTTGTGAAGCCTGGCCTCTTGACTACCCATCCTCCATCCATTCCCCAGCCCCCCTGTTTGCCATTCTTCAGAATAATACAGGACCTGTGAGGACTTCTTCATTTCACAGAATGGATTTGGATCCCACAGAGGCTTCTCCTAACAGAACTGGATGGCAGCTTTCACTGATTCCCCAATCTGTCCTCTGTGTCACTTTCCACATAAGGAAATAAGAAGAGCTTGCTGGATCAGGCCAATGAACCCTGTCACCCCCTGTGGTTTCCAGCAACTTGTATTCAGAATCATGGCTGCCTCCAACTGTGGAGGCAGAACATAGTAACCACCATGTGTAGCAGCTTTTGATCGCCCTCTCCTCCTCCATGAACTTGCCGAATCCTCTTTTAAAGCTAGCTAGGTTGTTCCCACACTGTTCGTGAGGGTCCCCCAACATTCCAGAGCAGATTCTTGTTAGGGGTGTGCGGGTGGCTGCAGGGGAAAGCGTGGATCAGCAAAAATTGCCGGCCCCCTTCCACGAATGGGAGCTTCTTCTGAACCCAACACCCTTTTGCAAATGGAGAGGCAATTTTGGATCAACCCACTGTCTCCCCCCGCAGCCTTCAACACCTTTTGCTGCAGCAGCTGAATCCATATGATAACATGTCAGGTCTTTCTACTGCAGAAACGTCTGTCGCTTTATGCATTTTTATGATTCTTAGTCACCTTATGAGTCAGTATGATGATGAGATGGGGCATAAATATTTAACACACAAAGCATTATTATAGGATGCCACCTCTCATTTCCCTCTAGCCTATCCTTGTCTCCGCTTCTGCAACCACAGATTTCTCTTCCGGGAGGGAGGTGGAAGACGCTCCCTGCAGCTGCCCCATCCTATGACCCTGGCAGGGTTTTCTTTCCTTCTCTTTATGGGGCAGCCGGTTAGAAATCTAAATAGAATAAAATGTGTTCTCTCCATGGACCTGTTCCCAAAGCGCAACTGGCATTACTTTCAGAATCTCTCGCTTCCACCATTCCGTATCCCTTCAAACCTATCTGGGTAATAATTCCACAAGCAACAAATTGGATCAAATTCAGTATTTAAATCTATCATGGCAAGTAGAATAATTTCTAACAACAGCCCTGGAGAATCTTAATGCCTCTTGCCCTAATTCTCTCGGATGACCACTCAACTGTTGTTCCTCTCTTCCCATTGCAAGATTTGTGGAGAAGAATAGCCCTTCCTCACTTGCACTGCCTCGCCCTCTTAGATCCTTAAAGGCAGGCTGTCAAGGGGATTAGCCTTAATGGAAGTTGCACAGCTGAATACGCATCTGTGCTTCTTGCTGAAAGCTTACCCCTCAGCCATTGTTTCTCTCGCTGTGCAATTTCTCCAAGTGCAAGGGGAGATTTCACACACACACCTTCGCTCCTTCCAGATTCTTAGTTCTCTGGGGCACATTGGCAGCACATGTGCTTCATTTCAGATTCCCCTTGTAAGCATTTGATTCCTGGTGACATAAATATGACACATACAGATGCAGAAGCTCTTGACCTTTTTCTTTGTGTCTGTGACCGGAGCGTGCAGTACAAAGAGCTTTCTGCTGAACTCCATGCAGCTGCCTTACCAAAAAACCATGCAAAGGGAGCTTTATTTGCCCTGCTTCCCGTCTAGGATTGCCTTGGAACCGCCCCACAGCATTCCTCAGCAGGCTGTGGTCTATGATATCACCATTCAGGCTTCTGAAAGATCCCAGCCTGTTTGGACATGGCATCCATGGAACGGGACTATATTTCAACGTGATGTTGGTGGCGTTTGTTACTCCAAATAAATCACTTTCATAACTGGCCATAATCTGAGCCAGTTTATTTGGGTTTAGTTCCAGGATTTATTTCTCAGCTCTGGATTTCTGAAGTGCTCAAAGCCACCCTTGAGCATGTGCAGAGCGCCTTTCGGTTAAGTGCAACAAGGTGCAGCAACATCTGAATTATAGCATCTTCCAGAATAGAAATGAACTGCTGCTTCATAATAATCTGGCATCTGGTGTATTAGAGCAGCTTCTGTGATTTAGAGCCCCTGTGGATCCTGCTGCCTGAGGTGGTCACTTCAACTTGCCTCATGGGTGGGCTGGCCCTGTCTCAGTGCTCCAAGTGGGATGGAGGAGGGCTGTGGGGTGGTTTTTCTTTAGATTACACCAGATTTGAAAACAAGGGAGATGGTTTTGGGTCTTTTTAAAACAAAGTGAGGCAACATCAGACTCCCTTCTGTCCCACTTTCAGCACTAAGTGTACCATGCAGATGGGTTGACAGGAACACCGACCAGTTTTGTAGCACCTTACAGACTAATTTATTATGGCAATATGTTCCATAAGCTGCATTTTCTAGCATTTTAATACAATTTTAGGAATGCAACCTCAAAGACTTGACAGTGCACTAGATTTTCCAAAGATCCACACTAGGCCTAGTCCTCCTTAGCACCTGTCTTCTAATTCCCTATTTAGAGATGCTAATGAATTAGCCTGCAGAAGAGACGACTGGGTGGCAATACGGTGGCTAGGTTCAAATATCTTAAGGGCTGTCATATGGAAGATGGAGTAAGCTTGTTTTCTGCTGCTCCAGAAACTGCAAGAAAGGAGATTCTAACTTAATGTTGGGACTAACTTTCTGATGGTGAGAACTGTTCAACAGTGGAACAGACTACTTCAGAAGGTGATGGACACTCATTCATTTGAGTTTTTTTAATGGAGGTTGGATGGTAATATGTCTGGGATTCTTTAGTTTTGATTCCTGCATTGCAAGAAGTTGGACTAGATGTCCCTTGGGATCCCTTCCAACACTACAGTTCTATGGTTCTATGCATTTCTTCCAGGCTACGCTCAAAGAAGAAACTTGGTGCCTAGTAAAAAACCAGCCATGAATGAGGTGAGACCATCTTGGCTGTGAGTCTGGAAGACCTGCTCCATGCCTTGCAGGCCTTTTCCCCATGTGGCCTGCAAAAATGGGGATCTGGACTGACTCCGTCTACAAAACCTGAGGCTGCTGAACAGACTCTTGGGCTGGAATGTTGTTTGCTGTTGTTGCTGTACGTTTTTTTGTCTCTTTATTTTAGATCTTCTTGTGATTTATGTGGAAATGTTTCAGTTTGGCTGTGTATTGTTTCAATGTTTTATTTACTGTTTATGACTACCTTTTGTTATGCTGTAGTTATGCATTATTTCATGCTGAAAGCCACCTTGAGCATGCTTTGAACTGTGGAAAGGCGGTATACAAATAAAATTATGTATGTATGTATGTATGTATGTATGTGTGTATGTATGTATGTATGTATGTACAAGTACTGGAATTCTTCTGTCTTGGAATAAAAACTGATGGCAAAGCGTTCTTGGTTTCTCTTCCCCTTCTCTCTCATTCAGCCCCCACCAAATCCCACACACCCTTTCCTTTCCCGATCTTTTCTTGAATTTCAGGTTGCATAAGAAAATTATCTGTTTTGGGAAAGAACCCTGATCCATTTCTGATGTGTTACAAGGTTAGCAGGCGAAAGCGATCTCATATCTGTTCACTGTATTGAGAAACATGATGCCTACCTGGACATCTTCATAATCGCATTCCCACTGTTGTTGTGGCAGTGGCTAGCTGGTTATATGTAAAAAAGGTATTCAAAAATTGTTTGGTGTAATTTTAGATGATATGATGTCCCAGTTTAAAATGCAGAAGGGAGCCAGCATCATGTGACAAAGCAGCTGCCTTCAGACCACAATTTGGGAACCTCTGTTTCAGGGGATTGGCAAATAGTGCTGGAAACTTTGAGGTCAGTGGCTGAAATCTACACAGCGGTGTCATCAGATGTTGGTCTGCAAATTTTGCTAATCATTAGATGTCTCTGCCCCTTTACGCCTGAAGAGTTTGTTGTCTGAGACTGTATTCTTTTTTTAAAAGTTTTTATTTGATTTTACAAATTCATTCACATTCATAATCACAAATAATAAAAATTATACAAGATTCTTCTGAATCTTGAGACTTCCCTCCTCCCCTCCATGGGTTCTTCAGGTAGGTTTTTAAACTGCCTATTATAAGTCCTTCTAATTTACAATCCTCCATTGTATCCAAGGTTAATATATCATTGCAAGAGTTATTTAAAACCTGCCAAAGAGTTCAAGTGTTTACTGTGATCTTTCAGATATGATATAAATTTATCCCATTCTTTACTGAAGTTTTGATCCTCCTGATTTCTGATTTTCCCGGTGAATCTTGCCATCTCTGCATAGTCCAAAAATTTCATCTGCCAATCCACCCTGGTAGGTATCTTGTCATCTTTCCAGTTCTGGGCAAGGAGCATCCTTGCAGCTGTTGTAGCACATATAAACGGTCTTTTCAGTTCCTTCCAGACTGAAAAGTCTGGGACTGTATTCAGATGAACAAATGCAAACTGCATTAGATGCTTTTGCATGGGGGTTTGTGTGTGTGTTCAGGAGCCATGCAACTTACCTTCTGTGCTGTTCACATGTGCATTCTATATACAAGCATATTCCCTACTTTTTCATCACAAACAGTAAAAGACATGGGAGTCCTGCTCCAGATGGAGCATTTCTGTGTCTTAGATATCAGAACGGGGCCTTCTTTTTAATCTACAGTTTGTGGCCTCTATCCTTTATTCTACCCGTACAAGGCATTTTGTACAATGTTCCTTTCTGTTCTGAGTCATATAATCAAACCCACTTTTAATCTGCTGTTTTCGCATTTCACCCCCTGTGGCTAGGGAATCTGAACACAATTCTCCATCCTACCCATACTTTTGGTTCCAAGCTAATCTACAGCATGTTCCAGTTTTTGGAATGCTTATATATACTTTATATATACAGTGGAACCTTGGTTTTTGAGCGTCTTAGAAGCCAAACTATTCGGAACCTGAAGGCTGACAACCCGGAAGTGAATGCTTCTGCTTTCAAATGCGCCTCGGAAGTCAAACAGCTTCCGAGGTGGGTTTCTCCATTTTCTCAATGGAATTTGTCAACCGCCCATTGCATCTCGGTTGTCAAACATTTCAGAAGTCGAACGGTCTTCCAGAACTGATTATGTTTGACAGCCAAGGTTCCATTGTATATACAAATGAGAACGAGCGAGCGAGCGAGAGAGAGAGAGAGAATGCAGTACGTGTACACTTTTGAGAAATGAAAACTTATTTAGGGCAATTTGACTACAAAAATCACTAAGTTAATTTTGTGTAGCTGTGTTAGATATGTCAATGGCAATTGCTTAGTAAACTGACTATGGAAAATTAAACTATTGACTGTGGAGGGATGGCCCCACGTATTTCTGCTTTGCCTCATTTTCTAAAGTTCTCACATTGGCTTTGCAAAGATCTACTACTCACAGATCCTTGTCACCTTCTGTCTTTCCCAGGACTTGCAGAGCAGGCAGGCAGGCATTGCCTACCGTGTATGTTCTACTTATCTTCAGCATGCAGCAGTCAGGCTTCTGCCTGATGAAGATGGCAAAAAATACTTCAGCTAGTGGGTTCTTTTTCTGTTCCCTGCTTAAGTATCTATCTTGTCAAATGGGACACTATCAGAAGAAATAAACCAGATGAAAACCAAACAGGTGAATTTTCACTTTAATTCAGAAAAAATACTGAACTCTTCCTTTTTTAAATTCATCATGACTGAAATATTTTAGCTTTGAACTTTTCTTCCTTCCAAACCAAACTTTAGTAGTTCTGATTTAGGGATCTCTATTCAGTTTCCAAGAGCAGATTTAGGTAAGGGTAAGAATTTTTTTGCACCCCTTTAAAAAAGAATACATATTGGAATACATATTGAACTATTCCACTTTGGAAGGGTTTTTTTTTTTTTTTTTTAATGCTTTCATCTCATCAGATCTTTGGTTTCTGCTTCTTCCCAGGACCTTTTGAATTCCTGCTCTCTGGAAGCACAACCCATTATGAAATCACACAGCCTTCATTCTGGTAGCCTTTCCCAAAAAGTATTGGCTCCAAGACACTTTCCTCTTTGAAGCATGAAAATATTTAAAGAATGACTTCAGCGGGACATTTTTAAATGAAAGAGCTTGCTGAGAATCCATGCAACCATGGAAGACCATAATTACAACAGCAGATTTCAGACCAGTCAATTTTTACAATCAAGGGTCCACAAATGCAATTATTGGCAGGAGCCAGGTGTTTCTAAGAACATCCTCAAACTGTGCTCAATGCATATTCATATATATATATATATATATATATATGCATGTTTCTGGTTTTTTTCTAGTATTTGTTTGCTTGGATAAAGAATGTCTCCATCTGGTTATTTTTGATAGCCTGATTATATTTATAGCTCAAAGGAACTTCACTTTTGAAAGTCGGATGACTTCACAATTTGCATGAATTAGAACTTGAAAAACCATCCATCAATGATGACAATATCAAGTGATGATTTCTAGCATGTGAAACAGCTATTGCTGTTAGTGATGAACAAATCTGTTTCATCCCATTTCTGAATCAATCTGCATGAAAATTCAAAAAAAATGCATTGTCTCACAAAATACGCATTCAGATATGTATCTTATCTTAATATATACATTCATAACCTATTTCATTCTAAAATACACATTTTAAATAACATTTTGGTACATTTTTTGAGTTGAGATCTGTTCACCACAACATTCAAAGAATGAAATCCAAAGCGTAATTATGATCTGATCCACACATTATTCCAGGAGCTATAGATCAAGTCAGTATGCATCAGAGTTGACTTTTATTGAATTCTTCAAGCTTCCCTATTGCTAGTCAACAGATGAAATGTCATGACTGATGGTCACCGTTTATCATCACTTCTCATTGCATAGTGATTCTCCCATGATAGACACATTTAATGAATCAGTATCATTGGCTGGGGTTATATACAATCACCACAGCATTGTCCTCTCAGAAGAATATTCAGGAGAACCTGAATAGGCCCCAAAGAGGTGAACACCACCTCTCTTGTCCTGAAAACCCATCTGAGTTTTGCAAGCTGTTTTGGTTCTCACTCATGCAGAAGGCTTTATTCCACAATCTGCTAGCATCCAAATGTAAGTCTGGTCACAGGTTACTAAGTCAAAAAGCATGGCAGAGCTCTAGAATATATGGCTATGCAGAAGCTAAGATGTTGACTCAACATTTCTCTCTCTCTCTCTCTCTGCCATACCTGCCATCAGCAATGACTGTTCGCCCGACACACCCACACACACCCCTTTTGAAGAGCAGAGTGGGCACCTTCATTCATGTGGCTGACGTCCTGAGGCTCAGATCTTGGCAAGCAAGCAGCCTGCCAAATAGGGTGAGTGTGTGGAGGAGGCAGTCTGTGCTGGTGCACTCATCTCCTTGTCCTTGATGATGGAGGTAGGTACGATGAGACCAGCTCACTGTAAGATTTATCTTTTAGTCTCTCCACTCAAGGGAGTGATTCTTTACTGGCAGAGGGGTGGTGCTGAAGGCAGTGTTTGATCAGCTGGGATGCTGCACTTGGAGTATCCAGTGACAATGCAACCTATTTGCCCCTTGCCCTGGGTCAGAGATCTCCAATGAGTTCTGCTCACTGCCCCCCCCCCCACTCTGCTGGTCCCCTCCCCTGGGTTGAGTCCCTTCAGTTCTCCAATCTTGTCCCACTTCTCCCTGTCTGACCACTCTCACCAAGGCACCTCCCCGTGGCCCATGACACAAGCACTCCTTGTCACAAACACTCGTAAACTCCCTACTAATCTGCTTCACAGTATTCAGCAATCTGCCAGTAGTTCCCTATCCATCTCTCTCTCTCTCTCCCTTTCCCCCATAGCTAGTGCAATAGCTAGTAGAAGTTCTCTCTGGCCTTCCCAAACCTTGCAGTCCTTTTAATGGAAGTTATCAGAGAATGAACTGGGATTTCCTGCAGTCCAGGAATGCATTCTACCGCTAAGCTAATCACCATCCCAGATGAGCTAACGGTATAGGATAGTTTACTTGCTTTAAAATGCTCTAATAATTTGTTAATATTATGTAACATTAGTCAGTCCTCTACACATCTTATTAAAGCAAAAAACAAAACTGCAGTAATGCACAAGCCATTCTTCCTCTGCTACACCAGAAATGCTGCTGATGGACAGAAGAGCATGTTACTGATTAGATCTGGACCAGCGACTCACAGCCTGGGATTATAGTTTCGGCAATTTGCTTGAGTTTGTACAACCCAAATATCAGATAACATTAAGGTTTACATTTTCCATGGAACGCTGTCTCGAGAATATATTGATTCCTAGAGTATCAGATTACTCCAGAGCCAGAGTAGGCCAAAAGGAGAGTTTTGCTTTCCCCCCCCTGCTGACCTTTGAAAAACAGAATTGTATGACTACATACAGAGACCCGAGTGACCTTCAAGAATCCAAGCAGGGCCTCATGAATTACAGTGCACTTTAAGTGAGATTGTAAACAATAAGGTGAGGAGGGAAGAATAAAAACCCCAACAGAAGCAGAATTTTAAAGGAATTCCCCAAATAAGAAGAAACTGCAGATTAGCAGTGTGATGCTATATACCCCCACTTAAAATGAAGTCCCATTGAGTCCAATGGGGCTTACCCCCAAGAAACCAGGTGCAGAATTGAAGCCTAACAGCAAAATCCTAGACATGGTTAGTTAGAAATAAGCCCCCTTGAATTCAAGGGGGCTTACTCCCAGGTTAGTGTGCAGAGGATTGCACGGGCAGATTTTCCAACTCAGACGCTTTTTATATGCAGCCCTAGGAACAATTCAATGGGGTTTACTTTTCACATTGTTTGCAATTTTGTTAGTGCTAAGATTCTTCTTTCATCTCATGCAGAGAACCTCTGTTTTGCATGTTACCTCACATCATGATATCTTATTCTTACCTCATCAGGAGACCTTTATAAATAAAACTCACAGTTCACTGGGTCCACTTTAAATTCACTTTGGTAACTTCTCATCATGAGCCATTTGTACGAATTGCATGGTTATGTGCCAAACCAGACTGATGCACACTGTTCTGAAGCTTCAGGTAAGTTGACAGTGCCAGGGAAGAGAGCTGGATTTTTGGATGTAGTATACATCTCATAGAGATGCCTTTAAAGGCCTACACATCTTGGGATGTAGGCAGCATATACACCATACATTTAAAGCACCTGGCTTCTCCCAAAGAATCCCAGAAACTGTAGTTTAAGGGTGCTGGGAACTGTAGCTCTCTGAGAGGGTGGACTATAGTTCCCTGGATTCTTTGGGAGGGGAAATGTGCTTTCAATCTAATTTCAATGTGTGGTTTGTAGTCAACCTTAGGTACCGAATTCCTACATCAGTCTGCCCCTGTGTTAAGATGATTGGCAAAGGCTGTTCTTCAGATACCTCCACTGTCTGAGATGAGGCAGCTGGTGACCACAGGTATAGCCTTCCAGTAGTGACAAGGAACATTGTTAAATACCTAAAGGGCTCAGGGCATGAGTCCATGATGCAATTTTCCATAAAATCTGCACATCTGAATGTATATGTAAAGAGGCAAAGGAAACAAATGCATAGTCCTAAATGCTTTTGAAATCACAGTCTTGCACTGACTTAAACAGAAGCTCTCCCATAAGTGCTGCAGACCTGTATTTCCTATGGAAATTCAGCTTAGAAGAGGTGCAATGCGGAGCTTCCCAAAACAGAGCCATCTTCATTAACGTGGCTTCCCTTTGGTCTGCATATGGAGAGTGTTGGCTTCTTATATTGTACACCAGGGTGTCTAGCAGCAAGTGCTTTGTTTAGAAGTCACAGTGGGCTCCTTGTCAATGTGCAGCTATGACTAGATCATGATGCAGTTTCATATCCTCCGAGTGTCCCAAATATGCTGGAATGGTCATGAAAACCGTTAAGTCATCACGGCTTCTCATTTGGTCACAGATAGCTTTCCGGTTTAATTCCCGAATAACAACTGAGGTAGTCATTGCCTGAAGCAATGACTAGGGCTGGCTGGGGCTGATGGAAGTTGTAGATCAAAACATCTGGAAGGCATCTGGTGGAGGAAGGGTGGCCTGGAGGAATGCTCAAGCATCCAACATGTTTGATAGAGATGTTTGAAGGCACATCATGGACACAGCTCCATTAGGCATTAGCAAAACAGCTTGAGCAGTAGATACAACACCTTCCATAACATTGAAATGAATTTCATGAATTTCAATTCATGAAATTTCAAAGCATTTTCCAAATGGAAGTTTGACTTGAGTGGTTAGATCTCTAGTTCTTGCTCTTGGTGGATTGCAGATCCACCATCTGGCAGAAATACTCTGTGGGTGAGGGATGGAATTGGGTGTCACCAAATCACATGGGTCCATTGTCAAGAGCTGGGCATTTCCTACCACCACGAAACTCTCATTCAACATCTCATTCCGCTTTTGAAAGTTCTGCTATGTATCATATAATCAACTGCATTGTGCAACTTGTTAAAACTAATGTGAACTCTTAAAGCTTGGGGGGGGCGCTGTGCTTTTTTTATTATTATTAAGGCATCTCAGGGTGGTTTTTTTTGTCATTTCAATTTATAATATTGACTTTCTACCCGTTGTCTAAGTATTTTATTTTTTTCTTCAGAGGGCTGGCACTAACTATCTCTGCAGTTATCTTTTTTTATATTATCGAGTAACTGCTTTTCCCCATAATGATGTGCTGTGTATGCCACGGCTGGGCCTGAAAATACAACAATGCCATAAATTAGAGAAAGCCAATGATTGATTTAGGAGTCCTATTATTTTTACCATAACTCTGCTAGTGGAAATCCAGGACTGCAGTCTTCCACTAGACCTTCCACTGCTATCAATGTCTTTGAGATAAGCTTTAAATAACCACGGGATAAAAGCACACACATGCACCCTGGACAGCTTTATGAAGATAATAACAGCAATTAAACCATGATTCTTTGGGGAATCTCAACCTTCTGCAAATCACTGATGCAAATTTTTAAGTGAGATATCCTTGGAAAGATGTAAATTGCACAAAAAATAAAAACCAAGCTGATGAGCTTCCGGAGGACAAAGCCGTGTGTGTGTGTGTGGTGGGGGAACAGTCATTGCTGACGTCTGGTCCCAGCAGGTGTGGCAGACTTGCTAATCAACCTGATCACAATTACAACTCAGTCATGTCCCTAGAATTCTTCCCTCTGTTTTCCTGTTGCTTTCCGACAGCTGCTATGCTTAGCTGCCCTGCTGCTTCCCAAGCTACCATGAAGCCCTTCTGGCAACTGAAGGTAGGCTCAGAGGCTGTAGGTCGGTGCATGAAATTGGAGCAGCTGAAGACAGCAACTGTTGTGAGGAAGCAGGGCTTTGATAGCCATGGTTTCTCAAAACTCACCACTCACTGTGCTTGCACACAGAAAACTGTTCAGTTGATGATGGCTGGTGGGAAAAGGTCCCATATTTTTATGTTGTGAACTGCCCTGATATCTGCAGGCTGAAGGCTGGTGTACAAATTTAATAAATAAAATAATAAATAAAGGCAGAGGGGATGGAGAGATCTTTGTTGTTGGCATCTATCTGTCTTGAAAGACAATGGCGTGCATCTCCAGGGGTGAAGTCAAACTGCTGTGTTAGCAGCACTGAAGTGACGTCCCTGTGGCACAAGCCCTGGCAGAGTGTATGAAGGTCCTGGGCTGCCCCCTTTGGCCTTGCTGATGTAGTTCAAAGGAAAGCAGAGCAATATGTTTGGTACCAGCTTGGCTACAGGAGCTGTTGGGAGGTGGCATCCAAGATGCCATCCAACCATCTTAAGACTCCATTCAGGATTTGTGTAGGGTCTACTGCTTAGATCTTTCTTCTTCCGGAGATATCCCATGAGGCAGCGGAGGTTTAGGATTATAGTTTTCCTTCTCCTAGATTAGCCACCTTCCCGGGATGATGACCTCATCTGCCCCTCACTTCCCTCTGCAGCATGTGTAGAAACCACTTTCTTGACTATTGGACCCACTATTAGTCCGGTCTGCTTAATCCTCCAGAGCTTGGGGAGTCCCTAGCTCACTGAGTGTTTGAGACCCATCGGCTACCCTCACCTGGTTTAGCCAGCCAGTCAAATCCATTCCCAGGGTGTGGCCTCTGTCACATGCTGACAGCTTCTAAGAGCCACAGGTGAGAGCTGAGTGTTGGATGGGGACTAAAGGTGGGCAGACTACCCCAGAAGGAGCACAACATGTCCCCTAACACCCCATACACCCCAATGGAGAGACCATTTTATATTTAAACTTTTCTGCCTTTTTCCCTAACAGGGACTCAAAGCAGCTTACAGATAAAAACAAGAATAGCTAAAAACATAGGAAAAGCATGAGCCCTTTCATTAAAACCAATTAGTTCCCCAAAACCTGTTGGAGCAAGAAAGCCTGCACCTGCTGGCGGAAGGGCAACAAGGAAGGAGTCTTGATGGACAAGTCTTGAGGACTGGTTATTTCTTCACACTTGCCCATCAATTTCTTGAAGTTATGTACAGTGATGATGATGCCAAACCAGTTAATTATAACTGTTTGTAATGCGAATCTAGCCTGTTCTAATTCCCATATGTATAACGACCCCTGACTCTAAAGTTCCAGAACTGTAACAGGCTCATAATTAAAAATGAGGTTTCTTGTTCTGCTTTCCTGTTTTATGGTGGCTATATGATGGTTCTCCCTCTTTGTCTGGACTGCTGGAAGAGAAACAGATCACTCTTGCTGGAGATCTGAGCCAATCACTTATAGAAAGCTTGCCCCCCCCCCCGCTAAACACACATTTAACCAAAGTACACTTCAATAATGTACATGTGTATAAAAAACAACCACCACCATGATTTGAAAGCTAAAAAGAAAAAGAAGCACTTTTACTTTTTCATTCCACTGGGCTTGTAAATATGTCTAATTCTGAATCCCAACATGGTTAGTTATTTAAACATACTTTAGAGAGCATGGCTGTTTGGGAAACAGTGGTCTTTGTTCCTTGTGTTATTTGTTTTGACCGTTAACTCATTAGCAGGAAGATATATATATCAAATAAAAAGAATTATAGCAGGCAACAGGCAGCAGATAGGATAAAGGTACAGATAATTTCAGACGATAGTTTGGTAATTTCCTTGACAGAACTAGTAGAGTCTTCAAAAGAAGTATTGAATGAAATCCTCCGCCAGTGTAGCAAAGCATCATGCTATTTATTAAATGAAACCAAATTTGAAAAGCTAGGTTTGCGATACAAAAAGCTCCAGGAGACAGTCCTGTTCTATTCCATCGAAAGAAGTCTCAAATAAACATTTGGGCATTAACTTATCTGTGGATTTAAAGACTCTGAGAATAATTATGATCCATAGTAAAGAAATCAAGAAGGATATCAGGAGATGGAATGAGATGAATTTATCATGGATGGCTCAGATAGATGTAGTAAAATCTAATGGCCCTTTGAAATTGCCTTTTCTGTTTCCCACATTACCTATTAGTGTATCAGATAAAATATGTTTTTAAAAATGGAATAAGATGTATTAAATTTATAAATAATGGGAGGGGGTAGAATTGAAAATTCTTGCAAAAGAGAGATCAATATAGGAGTTTGAATATTCCTGACACCTGGAATTGGTGGCAATCATATATTGGATTAGGATGCTGGATTAGATATCGTTGATCTGTGGAACAAAAAGGTAATGGGATACCCTTGGAATTCACATTCATGGTCAGAGCAAAAGAAAAGACCAAGGAATATTGATAATAATCTAATACTATACTTCTTATTTTGGAACTTGGATGAGATTAAGCAGAAAATTGCTTTTGATTTATCTCTAAAAATGATAATATCTTCAATGAGCACTCTAAGATAAGAGGTAGTTCTATATATATGATGAGTTATGTGTTAAAATTATGGAATTCCCTCCCAAAGGTTGTTCATCCAGCTTCTTTTATGGTTGTTTTCGAAACCTGGGAAAGGCAGCACTATTTTAGAGAATTTTGGAAGTTCTTTGGACGGGGAGAAGGGTTGTTCCATTTGGTTTGATTATTTCCTGGATATAATGCTATGTATTTTTTAAAGTTATATTGTGTACTTCTCTGTTCTCAAGGCAGCTTGAGGATTCCATGATTCCAAAGGTGAGGTATAAGTATTTTAATTTGCAAATAATGCCCATTGGTTTTATTTCATTTCTTCCCACAGGTCAGGGAGTGGTGGTGTTTGGAGACCCAGAAAGCGCTGGATCCTTTGCATCCTTGCCTACTTTTGTTCTGCCTCCCACCAACATGCCCTCTATCTGCCCATGACATGCACCTTTTCTGCCTTACTGATGTTAATGCTCCAACAGAAGATCAAGGACCTCTGAAAGTACCATGGTGTAAGGAAAAGGAGACATCCAACACTGGCTGTTCTTCTCTAGAGTTTAACAACTTTTTGTGGCCTTAGAGAAGGAGATCTAATGTTTCTAGCACCCTCTGGGATGGCTGGGCCCATTGAAAGTATTTTAGGATCGAAGGCTAAATCTTTAGCTGAACATAAATTTACACCTGAATGGGGAAGGAACTGAACTATAATATCATGTTGGATATATGTATATATTTACTCAAGAGGGTAAAAAGTATATAGCTATTGCTTTAAGAGAAAAATAATTTAAATGATGAAAAATGAAAAATAAATGAAACAATGACCAAACAGATCTTAGCTCGAGAAAGATATGTATATATCATCAGCCCTTTGGGGCTCTCTGCATTCGTTGAAAAGCAGTAAATAAAGAAACATTAATTATTATAATATTATACAAAATAATCCTTGTTGAAGATTTGGACAACCTCAGGCAGACAATGGTTATATTTGGTGGGCCTGCCCTAAAAATGTCTGGTTTCAGCAAGCTATAACTGTGATAATAAAAGACAGACCAAAAGTTCTCATTAAATCCAATAGTTCTTCTATGTTATATGAAGGAATCTTTTGAGACAGTAAAATGAAAAATAAATGATTAATTTTTTCCTAAAATCCAGGACTGAAACAGAATCTAAATAGAATACAGTGGTACCTCGGTTTACAAACTTAATCTGTTCCGGAAGTCCACTCTTAAACCGAAACTGTTCTTAAACCGAGGGGCGCTTTCCCTAATGAGGCCTCCCACCGCCAGTCCCCTTCCACAATTCGGATTCCATTCTTAGACCGAGGTAAAGTTCTCAAACCAAGACACTATTTCTGGTTTTGCGGAGTTTGTAAACCAAATAGTTCTTAAACTGGACTGTTCTTAAACCGAGGTACCACCGTACTGGGGAAAGGCCATAGCTCATTAGTAGAGCATCTGCTTTGCACACAGAAGGTCCTGGGTTCAATCTCCACCATCTGCAGGTAGGCTTAGAATAGATCCCGGTCTACTGAAAAGCTACTGCCAATCAACACCAACAAAACTGAGCTAGATGATCCAACTCAACAGAAGTCAGCTCCCCATGTTCTTATGTTTTATCTAGTGAAGCTTGGCTAGGAAGATGATGAACTACATTGCTGGTGGCAAAACTTACCCATTTATGTACTCAGATATAATCCCCATGGAATTCAATGGGCTTACCTCAATGTATATAGGATTGTAGCCTTCCAGAGGGAAGGGAAATAAACTCATACATGGAGAACTGGATTTAGTTTTTAGCCCACTGGAGATTCAGAAGAATTGTTAACTAGGGTGAAATTATTCTGTTGATTTTCATCAAGGGATGTGCTTGTTTATGTACTATATGTACACATATGGAAATATTTGAATAATTTTCAAAAGCATGTGAACGATGTGGATGGGAGAAGGGAGCTAAAATCAAGTGGGCGATTCCTTGTGAATGGCATTGAAACATGTCTACTTCTGAACAGCCTGCACTGAGTTCTGTGAGGTTGTCCCCCACCCACCCAGGATTAAGATGAGTAAATAAGAAACGCTTCATTGGATGAAAAGGTATTTGTGTGTCCCAATCACCTCTGACAGCTACAGCCCAATAAGCTAGGTGCTAGCATCTGAAACCAACTTGCATTAGTGATGCTCAGTGGGTGGCAAGTCTTACAGCTGGTGCTCTACTTGAGGAAGGAAACTAGCAGTAAAAACACTTTAAGCATCGCAGGAACGTAGCCCACAGGAGGGCTGCATGTCCCAGGTCCAACTGTCTGGTCCCATCTAGGACTTTATTAGTGGCCACCCACTGAGTATTGCTAAGGCAATTTTGCTTTTAGCATTTTGAAACTCTTTGTTCGCCAGTGTGTTGATTCAGCAAGTCATTTGAAAGAATAGGGCAATAGTGGTGAGGAAATTAAGAGTTCAGTGTTTGGGTTGAATAATTAGCACAGTTTCCTTTGTGATCTTTTGGCAATCGATTATTTCCTGCTCTTCATCCCTCTTGGGGACCCAAACTGTAGAGTGAAATGAAGGGTATGGAGGCAGCTTTGTAGCACTGCTAATGGTGTGAACCAGGCCTGATCTACATTTCATTCCACTTCTGCCCGCTTGATAAAGCAGCTATGTACTGCCCCATAGATAAAGATAGCAAATTAGCCCCTAATAAGCTTGAAGCAAATATTTTATGTCTGTATTTACACAATTTATAACCCTCATAATCAACAGCTATTTAGTGTCACTATTTAGCATCTACTGATAAATACAAATATACATTAAAAATACATATATCCTCTGCAGTGGTCCCACTCTGGGTTGAGTTCTCCATGCCTGCAATTTGCATTGGGAGAAGAAGCTCCCATTGGAGTGAATAAGCAAATAAGTTGGCTGTACAAAGCTGCAGGCGCCACTCTGTTGTGTTCCTCATTAAATCTGACAGGATTCTTGGTCTATCCTGTAAATCTGTTCCTTCATATTGCTACTGGTGTGGAAACCCCCAATACATTGTGTCCAACCCCCCCCCCTTGCATCAGCGCTGCATGACTTCCATTTATGACTCACGTTCTTTAATAGGCCTGTCATGTTTCCACTCGCAAACTCTTTCGACAGCCTCTTGCTTGGATTCTGCTTCATGCTTCTATGGACTCACTATGATCTCACCTCTATCAGGATAAATGTAATATATACATTTATATGTATTTTAAAATTGTGCTAGTAGTAATAAATACAGGCAATACAGTTGACATAATGATGGTTAACAGATGAGAAGGAAAATGCAATTAGCTGCAGCGAACCTCATGAAAGGATAAATTGTCAAGAGCATTTAGAAGAAATTAGCTGTTCACATGCCTCAGAGTGCAATCCTATGGTTCCTCAGAAGGCATCTCAGGAACGAAAGAGATTTTGTTGATCTCTCTCCCTTTGGGTGGTGGTCTGCCCTAGGAAGCCCCCTCCTAGCTGTTGAGGAAAGTATCTCTGCTGCTAGTGTCCCACCATTAGAAAAGGTGAAAAGAGGGTAGAAAGGTGGCAACCCAGGGGCATGTCAAGGACTGAGAGTTGTTAAGAGCCACCTGTTCCCCTTACAAAGCTACAATTCCCAGAGTTCCCTGGGAAGAGGGGTTGACTGTTAAACCACCCTGAGAACTGTCATGCTATAAGAGGAGCAGGGATCTCCTAGCAATTTGCAGCACCCTTAGCAAACTCCAGTTCCTAGTACAGTGGTACCTCGGGTTAAGTACTTAATTTGTTCCGGAGGTCCATTCTTAACCTGAAACTGTTCTTAACCTGAAGACCACTTTAGCTAATGGGGCCTCCTGCTGCTGCCATGCCGCCGGAGCACAATTTCTGTTCTCATCCTGAAGCAAAGTTCTTAACCCGAGGTACTATTTCTGGGTTAGTGGAGTCTGTAACCTGAAGCATATGTAACCTGAAGCGCATGTAACCTGAGGTACCACTGTATTATTTGGGGGAAGCCATGGCTGTCTAAAGTAGGATCATAGAATTGTAGAATTGGAAGGGATCCTGAGGGAATGTCAACTTTACATGGATAATGCAGATATGACCTGAGTGTTAGGTTCATCACTTGCAACATTGCACTGGACTTTGAGGCTTAATTTTTTTCATTTCACTTTTAATTTGTGTGCCGTCTTTCTAGTTTACAGTACTCAAGGCGGTTTCCAAGCTGAAGAAACAAAGAATGTACACCTTACAACAATCTAACCCAAGACAAAAATGTGATAATAAAACAGTTGTTTATGGAGTTTAATTCCTGCCCCTACAGGCTATGAATATTGTAGACCTTAGGATACCTGGGTGATCTCTCTGTTTCCTGATCTCTCTGATGCAGCATAAATATGGCTAAAAGACCTATATGGTCTGGAGGGATCAGAGAATCTAAGTGAATCCTGGCAAAATGAACCAAGTTCAACACAGGATAATGTGGGACTTCTGCAAAACAGGGTTTTTTTCTGAATTGAGTATCTCCTCTATTTCCACCACATTTTTCACTTTTATAATATTCAAACCGGGCTGGGCTGAAAGATCCATGCCCCTTGGTATTATAAGGTCACTTGAGAAGACGTTTAGAAGTTTTAAAAAGAGACTTCCAATATGACTAAATAAGCAGGAGAAACTTCAAATGGGTCTTTCAGGGTGGTGATGAATTACTGTTATGCGTTTGTAGGGATGAGATGCTGTCTGTTGATTAATGACCAAGTGTGGTGCATCAGATTTAGTTATTGGAGGGACTGCTTCATAACCACACTCCACTCTTGTAGAAACGGGCCTTGTTTTGCCCCCTTATGAGATGAATTCATCCATCAAGAGGGTTCTTTTTGTCAAAAACTTAAAAGGAACATATGCCAAATGGCTGTGGGAAAGTGGTAAGTGCACTCTTTAAACTGATTTATTCAGTCCCGTGCATAATCAATGCAGTGGACATTTTGTTCTAAGTGTGCCTAGCTGGGTGACTATGGATTGCCAGGGTATTGAACTCTGGTATAATAAGAATTTCCCAAAAAATAAATTTTAAAAATAGCCTCTTAAATCTTCCCGTTTTCCAGGCTACCACTGAGACGCGAGACCAGGAGCATTCAATTTGTGTCAGAATCAATTCCAATCAGCATTTAGATGGCTTCGGCTGTAGGACAGTGAGTGGAGTATGGAAAGGATTCCCCCCCCCCTTTTTATTGATGACTTGGTTATGAAACATGGGCTGAGATCCTAAGTACACTTGCATCAGGAAAAGCATTCTCCTGAAATCAATGGTGTTGACTTCCAAGCACTGGCAGGAGTGCCAGAATATTTAAAGCTAGGGTAATAGTACCACTGCCTCTCATTACATCCAGTAAAGTCAACAGTGCCTCTGGATAATCCATTTGGACAGTAAATTATCGTGCTTTTCAGGGCATGTCAAAAGTACAAATCTAATACAATTTCAAACCTGTTTAAATGTTGCGTTACAAGTTGCCAGCATGCAGCTCTGTGCTGGGGTTAGAAACCTCTCAAATAAATGCCTTAAAATTCAGCAGAACGACAGCAGGTAAAGGGAAAGTTAAAGGACCCCTGGATGGTTAAGTCCGATCAAAGGCGACTGTGGCGTTGCGGCACTCATCTCGCTTTCAGGCTGGGGGAGCTGGCATTTGTCCACAGACAGCTTTCCGGGTCATGTAGCCAGCATGACTAAACTGCTTCTGGCGCAACAGAACACCGTGACGGAAGCCAGAGCACACGGAAATGCTGTTTACCTTCCCGCCATAGGGGTACCTATTTATCTACTTGCACTAGTGTGCTTTCAAACTGCTAGGTGGACAGGAGCTGGGACAGAGCAACAGGAGCTCACCCCGTTGTAAGGATTCAAACCGCCAACCTTCTGATCAGCAGGCCCAAGAGGCTCAGTGGTTTGGACCACAGCGCCACCCGCATCCCTAGAACTACAAAACACACACACACAGAGGGAGGGAGATTTGAGGGCTGGGAAGAGAACTTTTATTTGAGAAGGGTGCCAACTGCTACAGTACGTCTCATGAATAGGAGTCTTACTAGCTCCAAGGACAAATTTGGGAGAGATGGTCAGACAAAAGATGTGTTGGGTTTGATAGTGCAGAACATTGTCTTGAATTTTTCTAAAGAGCTTTTTAGACTAAACCAAATGGTCCCACTTAAACACAAAATGAAGAATCTCAGAACATTTGTGCCTTTGACAATACAACATAAATGATCTTAAACAGATTATTTCCAGCTTCATTTTAAACTTTCTTGCATTAAGAATTGTGCCAAAAAAACCTCATATCAAAACAAGGTTCTCCTTTGATTTACTGTTGGTAAAAGTGTTTGTCAGAATCCAAAGATGTGGGAAGGGTACATTTTCCCAAGGCCTAGAGATCTTGAAAAACCAAGCTGCCACTTCACTACAATGGAAGGAGAACTGAGGGTGAATGGTAGATTAAAACAACCATATAATTTGTCTTACATTCAGTTCAGTCCTAAAATGTGTGACACTAGAGGCTGGGGAAATGGAAGAACCTTCAAGATATCTACTTCGCAAATATCCTACAGCTCTTTTAGAGAGGTTTCCTTGTGAAATATTGAATTTTAAAACAAAATGAAGTCTACTTTGGAATAAGATTTGCAAAAAAAGAAAAAAGAAGAAAAAAAGAATTACAACTATTTTTTTAGTGAACTGTGCATAACCTACAGATCTTTTGCACACTGCCAGTGTTTCTGGCAGAAGCTAAAAGGAGCTTTAGTAAACTAGAAATCATCAAATACTACAGGAGATCTACTATGGGCAAGAGCAGTTAAGCTGTCTAGCTATTTGTCTATCAAATCTGATCTTGTAAGGAAAACTGACTTGGGGGGAATAATCCATGATTTTGCAGTGAAGGTCAGAAAGCCCTTTCCTTACAATGCAGTTGTTTATTTATAAAAGGTTTGCAGCTGCAATAGTATAATTTTTTTTTTAAAAAAACCAAAACTTTAAAAGGATAATCATATCTTTATTAGGAGCAAACAAATTACAAGGTAATCTGTAAACTCATATTCAGGCTAGATGTTATGTTAAACAAAAATAGCATGAGAGAAAAAAGAGTGTATGAGAGAGAGACAGCAGGGATGTGTTGGGACATAATAGAGAAGCCCCAGTAGCTTCAGAATTAAAATAGAAAATTTTCTTTCAGGACTTTCAAGATTGAATGTGTACAGAATGGCATTGTGGCAGGCAGCACTCTCTTTAGGATATGTGGCGCCAGGGTGCAAAAATCTGCCCGGCGCCCCCAAATTTAGTTTAGCCCCCAAATTAACTTTTATTATGCTTATGTCAGACACCTGCTTACGCCTTATCTCTTGTTTGCGAAAGTTTATTTACAATAGACTTATATTTAAGTATACAACACCATCAAACTTATAAGCATTGTTGAGGCACCTGCTTAGGAGAAACACCAGTTGTGTCAAAGGTGCTGCTGACCCCGCTACCGCATAGCAGCTCAATATAATACGTAACACAATTGTTTGATGTAAGAGTTAATTGCAACGTGCACGGTGCCGTTGTGAATGACAAGTGTCGCTGTTGTGAATGACAAGCGCCGTCGCTGGCGCAGCGAGTCTTTGGTAAATGAGTGCACAAAGTCAAAAGTCCTTTAGTGAAACAGTAGGTATACATTTTGGTAATACTTATGTATATATGTGTTTTGTTTTCCTAGCTTGATCAAAATTAAGGTATTTATTATTTCATAACAGGTAGATAGCTAAGAGCTTAGGCGGCTTCAGCGGCGGGCGCCTGGCACCCCCCAGGATTCGGTGCCCGGGTGCCCCGCATCCCTTGCACCCCTAGGTAAAGACGGCCCTGGTGGTAGGTCCAGCCCACAGATGAGGCAGGGTGAGGCACCTGCCTCAAGTGGCAGAAACCTAAGGGGTGGCACCTCCCTTGCCTCCACCACTTGCCCTGCAGCCTCCGCTGCCAGTGGTGAAGCAGCAGCAGCAGTGGCACTGGTTTCTTGTGAGACGTCGTGAGACTTTGGCAAAATCTAACGAGATCTTGCCAGAAGCTGCTGTTGCTGCTAGCACTTCACGGACAGGCGCTACCTCCACTTCACAGGTGCCACCACACAATGCAGTCGAGAGAGCTGCATTGCCAGCAGTGGGGTGGCAGCAAGGGGGCAGGGAAGCAGCAGGGGGCACATTCCCATTTCGTCTCAATTGACAAAATGGGACGCATCCCCCTGTGGTATGTGTGTAGGTTGGAGCTCATGTTACAAGTTTGTAAGGCCCCTGAAAACAATCCCTTAAAAACTGATGTGTCAGTGATGATGAGTCAATTTCCTGATTATCATTTTTAACTTGAATTGAAACAGGTATTCATCAGAAGTAAAACACAATCTAATTGTTATTCAAGATTTATAACTGACTGAAGTATCCTTTATGAACCCTGTTCTTTAAAATGATTCTAAGTTTCATGAAAAATAAGATGGAAAATTCCTTGTTGAATTCCACCCCTGAAGAAATCAGAGCGAATAACAATGATAAAGAAGGTAGCTGAGACAATTTGGATTACATAATCTTTCTTCTTTTTGCTACACTTTCCTTTGGCTCAGCCAAGCCACAAATACACTTTCTCCTTGCATTCGTTTAGCAGAGCAATCTCTGTGCCGCATTGATTTTCAGCATGTAAGTAAAAGCTTGGTAAAATATCACCGTCTCTATTAGATCCAACATTTTGGCTTCCAGTCTTGATTAGAATGAATTTGTGGGTAAAAGAGGCATCGTTGCTGGAGAGATGGAAGAGATACTGTATTGGGGTCTGATAATAATGGCGTGGGGATAGAGATCATTACTGCAGAGGTGATGAAAAAAATACCAAAATTGGTATGATATTAGAGGAAATGAAGCAGAAATTCTAATTTATGTAGGAACGATCTCAGATGGATAGGAGAAGAATGAGTTGTTGCTGCAAGTTCGAACATGAGTTACAGATTTTCAAAGCACAGTCAAAAGACCCACAATAAGTGTGTGTGAGAGAAAACGAGAGAGAGAGAGAGAGAGAGAGAGAGAGAGAGAGAGAGAGAAAGAGGGAGTTCAGATGTAACAATGTTGGTATGATAAATCAGGTACCAACATGATAACCCTTTGGCTCTCCGTATCCCTCCTCTACTTATGTGCCAATATGGGAGTCTCCTAACAACTCTCAGCATCCTTAGCAAACTACAGCTCCCAGAATCCTTGGAGGGCTGTTTAAAGCAGTATCATAGTGCTTTAAGTGTATGGTGTGTGAATGTGGCCAATGTAAACTCAAAACACAATGGATGGAAGTTAAAGGTGGTCTTCTGTTCTCCAGAGGCACTCATCCATTCATAGAAGGTTCAGTTCCATCCAGGCTTTGATGCTATAAAGGTTTTTGCAAATGAGACGGTATAAGTGAATGTGCATAAATATCTCTCTCTCTCTGTATTTTCATAATTCCCCCCCTTCTTCCTGAAGCTTCCCCACCTTGGAGGAAGTGTTCAAGGGTTGCAGAGACTGCAGAGAGAAGGAGGAGCTGAAAAAGGAGAGAACCTTGTTCCATGAGTTGAATTCCCCTCACCAAATGGATTGATAGCCGTCTATATCACTTCATTTCTTATCTACTTCTGATTACTCTACCCATGAGTCCCTTTCAGGTGTTCATTCATGCAGAACGAACATGCTGATTGGATTTATTTATACGGCCATAGACCCATTGTAAAATACAACTGGACTAACAGACCCCAAATAATGTGGAGTGTTTGCTTTTGGTGTGAAGCATAATGCAAGCAAGACATACAAAACTTTACATCTGTTCACTCAGACTCTCCCTTTGTACAGAATGTTAACATAACATCCAAGAGTCTACCAGTGAAATGCGTTAAAAGTGGGAGGATCAAATCCTTCTTAACTCTATAATATCTATTATGTATTTTGGGAAATGGTTTGTCTGTTTGTTTGTTGTCTGTAGGTTCAGCCACCACACTTGGCATGAACTTTCCTGAGGTCGTTACAGCTCGTGGTTTGGGAGAGCTAGACCACAAGCTTAGGTTTAGATGACACGCTAAACTAAGCTGTGACTTACCTCAGGGCATCCCAGCAGCAAAACGACCGCAGAGGAACAAAGTGACCACGATCTCCTCCCTGAGAGCTAGCATGCTTGTGCGTTAATGCCAAGCGTGCCAACTCTAGGGGGTTGAGGTGTCTTCGGCCCTCTCAGTATCTGTTGGAAGGGGGCAGGACCCCCTCAATGTTTAGGGGGCGGAGGAGGGCAAGTATGGAGCTGAGCACAGTGCAGCTTCAGTGGCTGGCTCCTCCAGAGCGCTCGGCCTTCTCCAAACAACGAGGCAACACGTGTGTATCGCACGTGTGATGTCACACACATGTGCCACATGTCACACCCCTCAATCTAGGGGGAAACTTGGTGCCTCTGGTTCACACTAAGCCAAGGTTTGGCTTAGAGCAGGCTCCTGCGTTTCTTTAACTTTGCCTTCATTTCTGTAAAGCTGGAGAAAAAGAATGAGGACAGAGCTGACTGTTTAGCATTCATTTGAATTAAGCTTTGGCAAATGCCAGATGTCGACCTCCTGCTTTACCTTTGTTTGGGGAAATGAAAAGGTGTTTCCCTTATGCTCTTCTTTTGATTTTCCTAAGATAATAGGTTTTATTTTTGTTCTGTGCATTGCACCCAAGAACTGTGGTTCATTTGCAAGAAGGCTGTCAGGCATCTCTTGCTCTCTCTCTCTCGCCTGACTGCAGGAAGGGGTTGTTATTCTCCCCCTCCATGGAAAGCCCAAAGGCTACATTTGTCATGCAGTCACTTTGTTGTGAGTGCGTAATTAAATGTACAGCACTTTGGGATGTTCGGAACTATAAAAAATTACCATAGAAATTCAAGTTGTTGAACTTCCTCCCCATTTCCAATAGAGAAACACAAATGCAAACAAAGCAGACCTAAAAAGGTTCCTAGGGATAAAAATGTGAACACTGGTATATAAATAAAACATTAGAAGGAAAAGAAAATACTTCCGGAAAACAAATCAATAAAGAAAAGAAGTCATTTGGGGAAGCTGATCAGAAGAGAGAGGATTTTTCCTGCTCCAATAAAATAAGAAAAATATGCCCATTAAAGACAAACTCCCCCATGGAACCAAATCTCGGTGCCTCAACTGGGTTGTTAAAATCAGGTGTGTGCCATGTTCACCCTGGGGGTGGCCACAAAATGCTCCATCTATAGACGCCAGTGCTAAAGCTCTAATTGAAATGGTTGGCACAGAGTTTCCTGTGAATGACTATATTGGAGAGACTGGGCAGAATCCAAAAGAAATTTCTCTGAATAGGCCTTGTATGGGACTTGCAGAAGTCACACCCCAACCAGCTGCCCAGGGCACACATGCCCCCTTGCAGAAAGTAGTGGATGGGCTGGTGTGTAGCTGCTGATCATTTCATGGCTGCTATAGCTCAGCAACAGAGCATATGATTTGCAGGCAGTGGCATCTATTGGAAACATGAGAATAACCTCTGTCAGGGTTTAGGTCCTGTTTAGGCACAGGGTTTAGGTCAGGTTTGGTCCCTGGCATTTTCAGGCAGGATAAGGAAAGTCTATTATTTGAAATCACTGAGAGATGCATTAAGAACATAAGAAGAGGCTGCTGGTTCAGGCCAGGGGCCCATTTAGTCTAGCATTCTGTTCTCACAGTGACTAACCAGATGCCTATGGGAAATTCATAAGCAAGATTTGAGCACAAGAGCACTCTCCCCTCTTTTGGTTTCCAGCAACTGGTATTCAGAACCATTGCTGCCTCCAACTGTGGAAACAGAGCATAGCCAACATTCCTCCACAAATTTGTCTAGTCCTCTTTTAGAAGCATCTAGGTTGGTGGCCTTAGTGCCTCCTGCGGGAGCAAGTTCCACACTTTAACTATACACTATATGAAGAAGTGCTTTCTTTTTCCCGTCCTAAATTTTCCCATGTGCATCTTCATTGGCTGAGTTGTACTGTAATGAGAGGGGGAGGATGGACACTTTCCTGTATCCACTTTCTCCAGGCTATGTATAATTTTATAAAATTCTGTCACGTCACCTCTTACTCATCTTTTATCAAAGCTAAAAAGTCCCAACACTGCAACCTTTCTTCACAGGATTATTGCTCTATCCTCTTGATAATTTTGGTTGTCATTTTCTGAACCCTTTTCCAACTCTACAATATCCTGTTTCAGGTGAGGTGACCGGAACTCTACATACATAGTACAGCCATACCTCAGGTTACAGACGCTTCAGGTTGCGTTTTTTCGGGTTACAGACCCATTGAAACCCGGAAGTACTGGAACAGGTTACTTCTGGGTTTTGGGGGTCACGCATGTGCAGAAGTGCTAAATTGCACTTTGCGCATGCACAGAAGCGCCAAATCGCAACCCACGCGCGTGCAGATGCTGCGGGTTGCGAACATTGCGGGTTTGCTAACGTGCATCCCACATGGATCACGTTCGCAACCCAAGCGTCCACTGTATTCTAAAGGTGGTCGCACCACAGATTTGTATAATGGCATTGTGATTTCAGTAGTTTTGTTATCGATTCCTTTCCAAATGACCCCTTGTCTTTTTCACAGCTGCCACATGCTGGGCTGACATCTTCATCAAGCTATCTATAACCACCCCAAGGTCGCATTCCTGGTCCATCACCTTCAGTTCAGACCCCATGAACGTATATGTGAAATTAAGATTTTTTTTGTCCCAGGATACATCACTTTACACTTTATATTTTGAAGCTTTCCCACCCCACCCCCCACTTTCTGACATAGTTTGTTTTAAGCTGGTAATGTGTACACATCCTTGGTTTAAGGCAGCTTTCCATGCTCCTATGAGTTCACTGGAACTTACTCCAAAATCAGTGCACATGATGGCAGCCTTTAAGGAGAATACTGATTTAAATCCTTCCCTCGGCTAAGCTAAAGTACTTGAATTTAAGTGGAATTAGTCCCATTAAACTGATCAATGTGATTGATTGGCTTCAGGAGAAACATGCTGGCATAATCGGTTTGTGGGTTGCAGGCATCAACATCATCTCTTATTGGGGGCGGGGGCGGAAATGCCCCTAAAATTACTAGGCATTGCACACCAGGAATTGAAAACCACATGGCCCTTCCCACAGGTTTTAAATCTAAAAATGACCTACACATACCAGGAATGAGGTACAGTAGAAATTTAGTAAAATGTTTTCATTTAACAATAATCATCCTTTGGACTGGCAGTTTTGTTCATTGTGCCTTGTCACCTGATTGTTCTTTGTTGTCATGACTACCATCACTCTGCCCCACCGTCTTTAAACAGTGGACCTTATGAACTTAAGGCCTTGGAAAATGCAACAGAATAAATTAAGCATTTCATTTATGATATCTGGGAAGATGTCCTACACAATTACCTTACTGGAAGGCAAGGCAAGGACATTACGGTGACTGCTACCCCAAAACGGTGTGTGTGGAAGCATCTGAATAATGGATTCCTAAACAGTTTCTCCCCTGACACCCACACCCATACTGCTTTCCTTAAAAGTCTTAGAGTGTCAAATTACAGCCCTTTGATCCAATGGAGTAGACAGACCATGAGTTCTCATGTGACCCGACTGATCTTAGGTCATCAGATTTCTCATCCTGTCATGTGCCAGCTTTAATAGGCATATCACTGCTGTTGCCCTAAAGGCTCGACATGTGCTGTCATTTAAAGCACAGAACAAGTCAGGTAAACCTCTACATAGTCTGATCATTTGCTAATGCTGCTTGTCAGAAGAGGTGGTTCAAGCAATAATGGGTGTTTTTCTCTCTCCATCCACTATGTTTATGAGGTTTTAGTCACATCATTTATTGACTTGTTTCATACAAAGGGTCCCACAGCTAGTGTTACAGGCCCTTGAAACCCCACAGGTGCTGTTGTGTGTGTGTCTGGAGATGCATTTTTTAAAACTTGTTTTATACAAGGGGTCGCATGAAATCCCACAAGTAGTGCATGTGGGGATGTGGAGGAGAGCACTGGCTCAATACAAATGATGTGCCTCCTAGTACTGGATTTAGGGTGGTACAGGAAGTTCCCCTGCACACAGTGCCAAGCCGAGGGGGCACATAATACTACTAATGCTACTAATAATAACAATAATCACAACAACAACAATAATAAAGCAATTTATATTTATACAGGTGCCTACTGAGAAGATGCAGGAAAAAGCAGCTGTACCAAAAGTATTTATTGTGAAAATAAGATTTTTTGGGGGGTGTGTGAATGCACCAAATTTTGCCCTTGCTCAGGACACCATTTTGATGTCAGGGACTGGGCAGATGAGGGGGCTGGTGGAGACCGCCACCTCAAGAGCCTTCTAGAGAGGAGGTAGTAGGAGAGAGTATGGAGTGGTGGTTTGAGACAGATCACACCCCAGAGGAAAAAGAGGGAGCTGGGAAATAATGGGTGACGACAAACAGGAGCAAGGTAGTGGTGAACACAGACAGGAGTTAGATGTGTTAGAAACAGTACATGAGCCAAGTGACATGCTGTCTATGGAGAATTTGCCAGAGCCACCTCTTTTCCCCAGGACAAGACGTGTACTGTGTGTCTCAGAGCAGAAAGCCCCAAAGAGAATTGTCCTCAGCAGGCAGCAGGAGGGATCTGATTGCTAGGAAGTATTTGCTGGGGATTGGAACGGCACTCTGAGCAATGTCAGCTCAAGCGAGAGGGTGTATTTTCCATGTCTTCCTGTGTACCTGTGGATTAAAATTAAAGAACTGAAAAGCTCTCTCTGCTTCTCTGATTTCACTAGGCAGATAGCCAGTGAACTGTTGACGGTACGCCTGACAATTACCCAAGTCCGTCCCTGCCCCTACCAAGTCATGGCACATAATACCCAAGGTCATGTTGGCACTTGAGGCAGAAAACCCCACAAGCACCTCTCCTCCTTCCAGGCAATTATCTAACAAGAAATCAAATAAGTAAAAATTTGCTGCCCTATTTGAGGGAGGCAGTGGAAGACAGGAGTGCCTGGCGTGCTCTGGTCCATGGGGTCACAAAAAGTTGGACACGACTAAACAACAATAATCATGACACCCAAAATTTGCCACCTGAGGCATACGTCTCACTCTGCCTGCTGGTCTCTAGTCATGCCTATAACAGCACTGGGTCTCCAGGCAATAATTGTGCTTATAATGATGATGTAAATATGAAAGATTATGCCCAGAACAAACTTAGTTGGACTCTAGGGTGCTACTGGACAATTTTGTATTTTTGTTCACTTATTTCGAGTGCAGCAGACCAACATGGGTACCTACCTGAATCTTTATCTGCTTTTTGCTACATATCAATAGGATGCCAAAAGTATACAAGCAGGCTTTGATAATTCCCCTCCATCAGTTGACAACCCCAATGTTTCAGTGGAAAGTTCCTTTGTGGGACTGGGAAGGAAGCAGAGGAAATATTTGTGGCATAATATTTGCTGTGATGGACAATTTAGTAGTAGTATACTGTATATTATAATCAGGATCATTCAGTCTCCGCACAAAGTACTAAATTTATTCCCATGGAAACTGGTGTTTGGGTATGAATAAATAGACTGCCTCTTGACAGTTTCCTTTCCTTTCTTTTTTTGTTAGGATGTTTTGTGGCTGCCATTGAGGAAACCAAACACACGCACACACACAGAAAGGGAGGGAGCTCTTTACCTCAAAGCAGCTGCTAACACTTTTCCTAGTCATAAGTTTGCAATTAATAGAACATCGAGTATTTGCCATTTTGCCAAGTTAAATCTGTTTAAATAAGAGAGTGATCAAAACATTAGATGGAATTATGTAGTGTGTGTATGTGTGTTAAGCATAAGATGTTTTCTCTTACCAGCATAATATATTTATTTTTAAATGATTCTTATCCTAGGATTATGAGTGTCTTTTTGCAAGGGGGAAAATATGTTTGGCATGTGAGGAAGGGAGAAGGGCAAGGAAACAGATTTAGACTACAATCCTAGGCATGACAACTGAGAAGCAATTCTCATTTTGTTCTTTCCTCTGCAAAATACACGGATGGGGAATCTGTGGCCTTCCAGAAGTTGCTTGACTGCAAATCCAGTCATCCCTGACTACTGACCATATTGCCTGGGGCAGATGGGTAATGAAGTCCAGCCAGACCTGGAGGGCTACTGATTCCCTCCCATTGCCCTAAGGAGCCCTTCTGGTTTTAAAATCTGGCCGAACCCATGAAGCATGTATTGTTTTCCTTTTATTTTATTTTAAAAGCAAACATACTGAGAGAGAAAAAAACTGATTTGGGAGGGGGATGTTATTAGTTTATTGTTCTTATTTTTACTATGAATTTTGTAGTTATTATATTGTCATTTTATGTTGTGAACCACCCTGGGATCTGCAGATGAAGGGTGGCTTACTACTACTACTGAGAGTGTAACATGCCATGTAAAATTTAAAAACTGGCAAACTTTATGGTATTGCTTGCACAACTCTTTGAAGTCTCCTATTCCCATTTGGATTGAGGGCCTGATCCTGAAGGGTACAGAGCAACAGCTGCACCTGCTGTATTAGTTAGATATGGCAAGTATCCAGCATCTTTCAGCTTCTGTTCCTTTATCGGCTACTAGCAGGTCACAGAAGGGTTTTTCTTCCTTCCTTTTCTGAACTGCAGCTAGTGGAATGGTTTCTCCTGGAAGAAAAGTGAAAAACTTCAGTTCTCTCTCTGAAGAAAAGGAAGAGAGGAGCATTCATCTCACCAGACTCTCCCTAATTAGCTATCCTCAACGTATGCAATGAAGTGTGGTGTAGTGATCTATTAATAAATAAAATAAAAGTAATATTTTCTCAGTGGCCTATCTGTCATTCAAGTCTGTTCAGCCGCAGAGCCGCATCCTTTAGATCCTAACTTGCTTCATGTTCTGAAGGACAGACAGCTGGTTTTGCATTTGGAATATTAGACGACACTGCAATGCATCCATTTTGCTCTGGGCTGACTCACCAAACTTTAAGCTTTCTCCGTGAGGAAAGAATACACTCCCTGTTTTTTACTGCTCCGTCATGAACTTGCATGTTGCTGGATTCTCTGAAAGAAAGTTGGTGCCATTTGGCAGTCTCAGTTCACGTTCATTACTTACTAATTTGAGGTGGGGTGAACATTTCTCATCATCAAGCCATAAAAGGAATTAAATACTGATTACTATTTAATCTTTTCTCAAGGGCTGTTTGTTGGCTTTAGATCAAACCAAAACACAATAGGAGCCATGCTAGTGACCTCTGTACAAAAATGCGTTGTTGTTTTTCAAAGGTCAGTGAAATGAAAAGAGAGTAACTCATTGAAGCAGCTTTCCTTTAGCAACAAATCTCACTGCACTCAAAATATTGAGTGTGTGACAAATGTATTTATTTATTGTATCGTTTTGTGAGGTCCTGATATGACCTTAAACTTAAGGGACCTTTTTCTTACAATGGGAAATGTATTCATTCTAACAGTTTTCCTTCATGTGGTGTTGGGGAGGGGCACTGAAATGTCACCTTAAGTTAAGCTTGCTATCTTTTTTCTTCTTCTGTCAGAACTACTGTGCTTTTCAGAGCTGTGTGACTTGCTGAAATTTCTACCCCATTACTGCATCTGCATGCCAGGATAAGATTCACCTGTTGAATTTCCATTTGCCATGTAGCTATTAAAGTCACACAAACCTTATTCTCCCTGCCCCTTGCATTTAAAAGCTGGCAAACCCTTAATTTAATGATCTGTAGCATACATTAATTTTTGAATTTTCCAGGTTTCCTGCTCTGGTTAATTTGGCTTCAAACCTGTACTCAGTTATCTGCACTCATTTACCTGAACAAGACTAACAAATGTTCAGATATGCTCTATGATATATACAAAGTTGGAAGGGCTGCAAGCACATGTACTAGTCTTCTGGACTGGCTAGAGATGCACCTGTCCTGAAAGTGGCATATTCAACATAGGAAGTAAACTTTGCCCTTCAAATCATAAACACATTTCAAAAAGAAGCATTAGTTCAATAGTTCAATACTCCTCTCTCAGGCAGGTTTACACAGAATTACCATCCTAGCAAATTCATTTTATTTCCAAAAGTCAGGCTGAGTGTCATTGCCTACCTAGCCAAAAGGTACCACCCACACAGAATGTTAAAGGCATTAACAGGTTTAGACGAATGCCAAATTAGCAGAAGTGTGAAAAACTTTAGGGGGGAAACAAACCAATGAGGACTAAGCATGCTTGGAGGGCACAAAATGCTGACTGACAGGGCTGAGGTGAGAAAACTGAGTGGGAAGAGAAACTACTGCACTCCACACCGCAATGTTTTGTTGCTGGCCCTGCTTGTCGCAGAATTAACTCTTAAGGAATGGATGTGCAAATGATGGTTGCTAAACGTTGCAGCTGGATGCTCCGCCACAAAGTTGGTGCCATAGTCGCTGCTGAAGCTGCTTGTTCTTATTCACAGATGAGAAAGATAAATAAAATGCAAAAGGTGTGACTGTGACAGGTCAAAGTCTTTTAAGTATCCTTGAGCCACATGCTGAGGTTTGTCCCTGTGAAATGAATTATGACTGCAAGCAGTGGGACATTGAAACTATAAATAAGTGAAATTGATATGCATTTTTAGTTCCCAAATAGGAGCTCTCGGGTGGGTAGGAGGTAGACTGTACAAGAATGAAGTCAGTCCATCTCCCCCTGGACACATGTCTGCCCCAAGGGAAAGGTCTGGCATATTCTGGGGTGTCAAAGATGAGAGAGATGCCAAAACACTATCAATGATCAGAAAGGGAAAGTGTACTCCTGTCAATTGGCTGAAGATGAAAACATGGTGTTGATTTGCACTAACAACTCTTATTACAGTTTACTGAAGCCGTGGGCTAGTGCCCTTCACACATTCAGAATAACCACTTTATGAATGTAGCGCCAATTGGTGACTTATGTGAATGAACCAGCACAAATAAAAGGCCACATACAGAAATTTCATACCCACTCCCCTTCCATCAAACACAACAATGTTCTACAAATTCAGTTCACAAAGACATCTGAGGGTCCTCAGGCATGGGCATGATCAAATGATAAGAAATTGTGGGCTTTGTGAACCAGCTCTGTATGTTCACACAGACCAAGGACTCAGCTATACAGCTGCAAATAAAATGTTTTAAGTGTGTTTTAAGTGCAATATACAATGTGACACTAGATGGCGATGGTGAGCCTTATGGAAAATTCAATGTATTTTTTTATTATTAAAAACACACACTAAAAAAAAAGCATTTTCAGAACGGTTTTTTATATGTGTGTAGATTCCATCCAAGTCAATGCATGGATGTAGTATTGTGCTGGAAACTTCTCCCTGCACTACACTGATTGGAAGTGCCTAAGTAAAATTTAATTGGCAGAAAAGCCTTGCAGTATTCGCAATACATGAAATGCAATTCAGATGTCCTGGGTGTGTGACAAAAACAGTTGCAAGAATAGCACAACATAGTCCACTCATATTGTGTCTTCACCACCGATTCTGAAACTGCAGTTACCATGCATAAAAACCATGTGGGAGGAGGAAGCAAAGGAACTTCTATTTTCTGTCCTAAAGCTTAATGTTTTACAATTTCCTGTTTTCTTTGCTTGAGAACTAAACAAAACTGCTTGCTGTTTTGTCCTGAAATAAAAGGGATCTGCTTGCCTAGAAATACCATGATTCATAAGCTTCTTGCACCTGTCACACTCCCTGTTTTGCACCCAGTGGGAATACATTCTTTTCCTAAGCTGGCTTCTTCCTCTATAACCAGAGCAGGAGATAAAGTTACATGTGTCAATTAAGTCTTCAGTACTGCTTTGATCTTTGCTGGTTATTTTTATTACAACGATCTTTTCAAAATGTTTTAGCTGGGTGATGTAGCCTTAAATCAAAGCAACTTAGTGGGTGGGTGGGTGAATAAAGAGTTTATCTTTTCTTAAATCCATAAGGAATTGAGAAACAAAACACCATTAAAATGAAAGATGGACTAAAATCTATGCATAATGTGGAAGTCAGGTGTGTTTTGTGCCAAACCAGGCAACTTAAATTACCTTAAAATAAAAATATAGGATTGATTTGTTTGATTTATTTACATATGAAGAATTTATTCAGTTGAAAATTAATGTGCTAAAATACTTTCTTTCCATTTTTATGGAGCACAATTCCAAACGCTAAGGCAATCTAAGTCCCCTTGATTCCAATACAAGAGATTTATGCATGTGTGCTTAACTCTGCCATAGAAATCAATGGGGGATAAAAGTAATTAACTTTTGCTGGATTGTGGCCATTGAAATATTTTTTTTGAAAATTTAGTTGGTATATTTGCTCCGAGTTCTGGTATTTGTGTAAAAAGATAGCCATGCTTGAAAATCGCTAGTGTTGATTTCAATAAGAATCTATGGTCCTTTCAGCTACTGATTATGCCATCTGTCAAAAAGGCCGTTGTGTTCTGAATTTCCACACTGCAAGGAAATATTTTAAAAATTAACAATACTTTTTTTGGGGGGGAAACGAGTAGCTTTTTAATACACGTATATTTTATTCTAAAGTTATATCACATTAAATCTGCAATCCTATATCTAGCAGAAAATCCAATTGAATAATGGGACATACATCTGCCTAGATTGGTCTGCTAATCTATCAGCCTCTAGCCAATATTTTGGGATTTGTGTGCAATACATTAAAATAAACAGATTTCGTTAATGAACTTCTTTCATTATGTGAACGTTTAATGTTGTAGTTTTGAGATTTCAATGTACAGATAGCAATCTCAATGCAGTGTGTTCATTAGTTTCACTATCATGCAGAATATGTATGGAAGTACATCCCCCATCACTCCTGACCATCAGGCAGGCTGGCAGGGGCAATGAAGGTTGGGGGCCCATAACATCTGGAGAGTTCCCCACTCCTGCTGTAAAACCCTATGCACAAATTTGGTTGTGTACATAGAAGTTTTCTGGAACTGAAGTGAATTGAAACTCTTCATTTTGGAGGTCTACAGCCCTTTGTATTGAGACATCTCTGTCTCTTTCTTTTTTAAAAATAATAATATTTATTATTAGTTTCAGAATTATAGGAAAAAAATAAAAAACAAAAAACAACACTACAATACATTAAAAAAAAAACGCAAAACATAAAAACCAATACAGCAATACAGCAAAAAGATAAAAAAAGAAGAAGAAGAAAAGACACAAATCCCAAATTACATATCTTTAACTTCCATTTGCTTGTTTCATTGACCTCCTCACACCTCCCTTTCTGTAGTCTAGTTTAATTAGTTATTTCAGCAAATTCTTTCCATCTTTCTCAATTTTTGTTAATTAATTTATCTTAACAATTTAACCTAATAATTAGCTCAACAAATCCTTTCCATCTTTCCCCATATTCTGTTATTCAAATTACCTTAATTTATTTAACCTTATCTTACCATAAAATACCTTAAAGCTTGAATCTTATTACTCAAATATACATAACTCCTGATATCATTTCTGCTAGAGTCATATAGTTTCATTCCAACATTTTCACTAATATTCATTAATTTTAGGCTAATTCCCTAAATAAAAAATTTTCTTTATAAATTTTCTTCCAATCTTCATCCAACGTCTCTTCTTCCTGGTCTCGGGTCGTGTCAGTCCTTACTGTCCATTCCATCTAGTCCATCAACCTGGAAGTCTTATGTCCAAGGCCCTTAAGTCTCTTCCATGTCCCTTCTGCAGATCTTCTTCTTCTTGTTTATACTTGCCCTTTTCCTTGTCTTTTGTTGGTCTCTTTCTTAATTTCTTTCCTTTCTCATTGAGGAGTAGGTCTCTGGGGGATTCCAACCCAAAATTGTCTCCATCTCCCTTCATCAGACCTGCCCATTCCCCACGGTCCCATTCCCCACAGTCATCAATGTAATCCAAAAAGTATTTAAAAGCATATTTCAAGGTCTCTCCAAAGTTAGGAACCTCCTCAGCTCCAGACTCCCCCTGGCCCGCTCCAACTTCAATCTTCAATGACAGCGGGTTATGCTCCTGTAGGGCCTCGGGTCTCTCCATTTGTATTATTTGAGGTGCAACCGCATCCTCCTCCATTATCTTCTGCACTTGCCTGGTCAGTACAGGTTCATGAGTTGGTCCCTGAATAGTTTCTGTATCAATGTTCCCTGTTTGTCCACAGTTATTAACCACAACAGTCATCAAGTCCATTTTCTCATTCATCAAATCCATCTTCTCGTGCATCTGTTCCAGCAAGGCACTTGTCTTGCATAAAGCAAGCACCCAATCTTCCTCCCAGCTCATCTTTAGTCAAGGTCAGAAAAGACTGGTCCCACGATCTTAATCGCACAGCTGTTGAGTCCTCAAGTAGACTGCAGCAACAATTTAGCAAGCTCCCTCTAGAGGAGATAATTTCTATTTGTATCCATTTTTTTTAAGGCAAGTCCAACAAAAGAAAAATTACTTTCATTTTCCAGATATTTTGTTTCTTTAGAATGCAAAAGGCAACATTGGAATCAGTTTATTTCTCTTCTTTAGCTATCTGTCAAAGTATTCCATTCACAGTCAATGAACCTCTCCAACTATTTCTGTCTCTGACACCCCGTTCCCAGGTTAGAGACGGTGGAAACTTATCCTTCTTCACTCCCTCTCCTGCAGGGGTTAAACAAAGTCCCCCCCCCTTTTCTCCTGCTTCCAAGGGGGTTTCAGTAATTATAAATGAAGGAAATTTAGACTTTTTTAACGGATTTCCAGGCTTTAGCTTACAAGGTTTTTGCTTTAGTCTATATACAAAAAGCGGAAGGCGGACTTCCTGTTTTGAACCTTCCCGCTTCGATGCCAAATTAAGATATTTCTTGATCCAATTTTCCGTTTCTACTCACGGGTACTTGTTTTAAATCCAATTGTCCACAGGAAAAAGTCAGCGCTCTCCGGCAATGGCTGTGCGGCTTCACTCTGTGAAAGTAGCAATCAGTTCGCAGCACCGCTCCGCTCACCCCACTTCGCTCCGGCGCCCCAAAATGGGGTTTCCGGTGAGTAGGGGAGGGCGTTCCTGGTGCCCTGCCGAACCCCACGTTCCCAGGCTTCCTCTGCCTGGGATTTCTAGCGGGTCCCCACCTTCACTGCGGCGGGAAGACCCAGTTTCCACGGAGCCTGTTCCTCCGGTCGGAGGAACTCCGCCATTCACTGATGGCCCTGGCCCGGAAGTCATCTCTGTCTCTTTCTTGAATATGTAATATGATGCAGTTCTCACTGACAATGAAGTTACAAAATATTGATGCTAAAACCTCAGTTGATTACGGCACTAAATCCATTAATCATGGGTTAAAATGGATTTATCCCTTTGCAAGCTTATTTGGAACATATAGCTTCATGGTGACTGATCTATGCCCCATATCTTAATTGAGGCAATCACTCCAATGCAGTATTTTCTTACTGTTATAACAAGCAGTGATATCTGCTGGTGCTGCTAACAATAGTTGCTCCATTTTGGATTTGTTAGTGAACACCCCCACCCCCATGCTAATCAATGACTATTCTATCATCTATCTATCTATCTAGCTATCTATCTATTGTGGCTGGGGCAACCCAGCCAGATGGGTGGGGTAGAAATAATAAAACAACAACAACAATCGGCGTCATCATCTCTATAGCATTGACAGAAGTTGGCAACTGCCAAACAGCTCCCTGCATATCAGAGCTTCTTTGGCCTCACCTGATGAAATGTATGGATAATTTCACACTCCTTTTTTCCCCTGCCACAGTTCCTGTTATGTCAGCACTAGGATGACATCATAGTTTTTACAGTATGTAATGGAGGGGAAGAGAAAAGATGGACATTTCTGATGGCATGACTATTCCCTCACTGTTCTCTTATTTCTCACACTAGCAGCAATTACAAATGCAAGCTCTTTCGGCCTAGAGACAGGCCATCTGCTAAGTCTAGTTTGGAGGCAATCCGTTGTGAGTCAGAGCCACCCATATGATGGCAGTCAGGAGGAATCCTGACAATTAAAAATACTGAGAAGCACAGAGTGGGTGGGATGAGAGTTACAGAAAAAGGCATAAAAACCAGGGGATCTGTGTCTTTGTCCTGTGGTGCATTTCGGAACATGTCCCATGAAGAGAATTTCTGCTTAGCATCAGGAGACACCTTCCCTTCCATGTACTTTGAGGATGCTATTTAAAATTAGCAGGAGATAAGATTGGTGGGGCTATGTTAGATATTTGTAAAGGCTGGTCAAATACTGTGGTGTGTTCTCTTTCTGATAAATGCCTAGATCAGCCTTCGCCAACCTGGTGCCCTTCTGATGTTTTAGGACCTCAACTCCCATAAGCATCAGTCAACAAGACTTGTCAAGGCTTTGCTAGATAGATACAGGTCTAGGCATACACACTCAGGGTTTGTGAAGAAGCTTTGAAGAATGTTTAATTGTTGTTTGGATAACATTGTCAAGTGACATTGTTGGATTGCATTAGCATTCTCCACCACGCAGCCGAAGAGGGAAGAAGTGATGTAACGCGATACGCCTGCCAAAAATCTAACACGCTTCTTTAAAAGTCAGAAGGCATTAATGCACTTACTGAATAATTGACCCACGGAATTTATGTCAAACAGCACTAAATTATTCACTGGCCCCAAACGTGCAGGCAGTGCCCTTAAAAATGTACGGGGAAATGTCAAAGAAGCACTTGCAATTATGTACAAATGACTTTATTTATTCAGCCTGCCTGGAATTTGTCTACTGGGGAACAAAAGTGGGCTTGGGATAGTTAAATAAAAGTCCTAGCTGTATTCCAATCTCCTGTCCCAAACATACCTAGGAAGTGAGAAAGCGAGAGTTAATTTCAGTTTGGATGTCATGAAACCTAATTTTACATGCTTACTTTGTCCAGGTTCTCCTCCCCCAGTGTTTAAAGGACTCGTGCTTAGATATTTGGTTTTCTTTTTCATGTTAATTCCATATCAGCATCAAGTCGCTCAAGATTGGGGTATGGCATCCCATAATGCACTGCCAAAGTTGTTAAGGGCCCTGATATTCTATACCCTGAGGCCTCCAAGCATCTCTCTCTATGTGTGCATTATAAGATAACAACCTTGCAGGATCAATTTTGGTGTGGAAAATAGGTTTCCTGAAGAGCGGGGCACCCCAGTAGCAGGAGTCCAGACCTCCCAATTACTGCGTCTGGCTCCTTTCCCCTTGAAGGGCAGCACGCTGAACAGCCACACCATGTGTGTATTTTTAGATGGTTTAAAAAGGATGAGGACAGGTTTGAGATAGCTTACCTTAATTAGTCCCATTCCTTCTCCCCTTCATGTATTTCTATCCCCTAATTATACTGAATGCCACCCCAGGAGAATAAGCCAGAGCCCAGAGATTAATACAAAGCCACAGGAGGAAGGCAAAGACCCTTTGCGAGCTTAGACACATTGGCAAACCTACTCCGATAGGCTTTGGATGCTAATATTTTGATACATTCATCAACTCCTCAGCATCTGTGGCAAGCAATATTTACACTTTTCAGGCTCTACCAGGAGCAAGTGCTCCTATTACTCCTATTAGTCCACTCAATTTTCCACCTGAAGTACCACATTAGTTTAGCTGTGGGTTTGACATCTATTTTTCAGGGGGTTCTGCCTTTTAATCACGAGTTTTATTTAATTGTATGTTCTCCTTCTCTCAAAGAATATGCTAGGAAATCTGTTATGCATTGTCAATCAGGTCCGATTCACTTGGCTGCCCTCCTTGTGTTTATTATCTCGGGCCTGATAAGAAAGCATTTCTGAGTGTGCATCTGGGTGTGTTGAAGTGTAATTGTTTATCTGTTCCACAGCAACTTTATTTAGACTGGAACACGCTGTAATGCCCTCACAAGTACAGGAATGTTGTACAGATTGTATGCAAGCACATGCTTTCAGGGAAATGATTAGCATTTTTCACAAGGGTGTGCTATTCAGAGCTCTCCGTCTTGCCACTGTTGCAATAGATGGAGACAGTGGGGGTTTTTTTTTACACACGGCAGCTGAAAACATCTTTAAATCTCTTTCACACACTTCGTATGCCTGAATGTGATCAGTTTGGGTTAGAAAGTTTATTTTTTTGTAGAAATGCTTTATTGAAATTTTCATATTACATATATATATTTTTTTAAAATGATATTTATTAAGCATTTTAAAGTTACAAAAAAACAAAGAAACAAAGAAGAAGAAAAACAAAGGAAAAGCAAACAGCAGTCAAACCATACAAATCAATAAAAATAAAAAAAGACAAAACACATCAAAATCCAAAAAACAAAAGTAAACCACAAACAATTAAAAACAGATCCAATATTCCCAAATCCTTAACTGTCATTGCCTTATTTCATCGACCTCCTCAAACCTCCCTTTTTTGTATTCCAGTTATTAATTATAACAGCAAATCCTTCCCATTTTTCATAATATTCTGTTATTAAATTACCTTAATCTATTTTAACCTTATCTTACTTTAAAAGACCCTAAAACTTAAAACTTAAATCTTATTTATACCAATTTCTCATAACCATAACATATTCTTGCATAGTTCTTTTTAACATTTCTGCTAAAGCCAAATAGTTTCGTTCCAACATTTTTCTAATACTCATTAATTTTACAAAACAATCCTAAATAGAATTTTTTTAAAAATAACTTTCTTCCAATCTTCCTCCAACATCTCTTCCTCCTGGTCCCGGGTTTTGTCAGTCCTTTCTGTCTCATCCATTTAGTTCATTAACCTGGTAATCTTATGTCCGGGGCCCTTAAGTCTCTTCCATGTCCCTTCCGCAAATCTTCTTCATATTTATACCTGTACTTTACTCTGTCTCCTGGTCCTTTCACTCGTGGAAACTCCAACTTGACAGTATTTTTGTCCCTTCTCAACAGATCAGCCCCTTTTCCATAATCCACACTGAACTCCATGTGGTATTTAAAAGCATGTTTCAAAGTCCCTCCAAGGTTGGGGACCCCCACAACCCCAAACTCCTCACGGCCCATTGCCAGACTTGGAAAGTCAAGACATCCCTGCATAGGGGGGTCTATCCAGCCCCCCATCTCCAAGCCCAACAAAACTTTATCTCTCCAAATCTGGCTTTTTCCAAGTTCATTTGTCAAATCCAACAACTCATGTTCCTGCTGGGCCACAGCTCCCTCCATCTCTGCCACCCGAGGTCCAACAACGATCTCCTCCCTCATCTGATCTGTCAGAGCACACTCCTGAGTTGATTCCTGGGTGGGTTCTATATAGATACCCACTACCTGTCCAAAATTTCTAATCGCCACAGTCATCAAATCCGTCTTCTCATGTAACTGTTCCAATAAAGCACTTGTCTTACAGAAAGCACGCACCAGAGCCTCTGAATACATTGTTATGCAAGGTCAGAAGTCTGTTCCCACGATCTTAAACTGTTTGCAGCTGCGAAGCTCCCCAGTTCAAGTTTAATAACAGTTTCACAAGCTCCCTCTAGGGGAAGAACTTCTATTTGTATCAATCTCTTTTCTTTTTCTTTTTTTTAAAAGCAGATCTAACAACAAAGTTTCCTTTTTCAGATATTTTGTCAGTATTTGTTCCTTTAAAATGTGAAAGAGAACAATGGAATCACTATGTTTCTCTTCTTTTAACTATCTGTCAAAAACATTTGTCTATAGTCAATGAACTTCCTAAAAAGTCTGTCCTGACATCCCGCTCCCAGGTTCAAGATGGTGGAAAATTACTTTTCTTTACACTCTCTCCTGCAAGTTTAAACCATCCGGGAAAAATCCCCCCTCTTCTCCTGCTTCCGAAGGGGGTTCAGTAGTTTTAGATGATGAAAGTTGATCCTTTACAAACGATTTTCTGAACTCTAGTTTGCCATGTCTTTGCTTTAATCTATCTACAAGAAACGGAAGGCTGACTTCCTGTTTAGACCTTCCCGCTTCAGTGCCAAATTAAGAAGAATTTCTAATCCAATTTTCCCTTCTACTCACAGATTGTTGTTTAAAGTCCAATTGTCCAAGTTTGATCTGCTCACGGGTAGTTGCTTTTATAACCAAATTGTCCCAGGAAAAAGGTAGCGCTCTCCGGCAACGGCTGTGCGGCTTCGCTCCACGGAAGAAGCAGTTGACTCTCAGCACCGCGCCACTAACCCCTCCTCGCTCTGGAGCCCGTAGTTGGGTTCCTTTACGGATTGGGGGGGCGCAAAAGGTGCCCGCCGAGTCCCATGGTCACAGGCTTCCTCCGCCTGTGATTTTTTGAAGGGTCCCCGCTTCGCCATAGCGGAACAGACCCGTTTTCCATGGAGCCAGTCCCTCCGGATCAGAGGGAGTCCGCCATTACCGATGGCGCCACCCCGGAAGTCTGAAATTTTCATATTACATATATAACATATACTGTACATCATCTTACATATAGAAAAATCTCAACCATATAAACAAAAACCTTATACCATTAAGATATTTACAGAAATTAAATTAAAGTTGTATTTTGATATCTCTTATATTCTTGTCTATTTGTTAACATAAATTAAACAGAAAGAATAAAGTTATACTTCCTGTCATTTCCTGATGCTTATTCTCTTTCTAATAGTGAATGTACATATCATTATTAGCTTGCTCTTTGTATTTTTATTAATACATTCTTACAACAATTTGTGCCTTTTATCGTTTTTCTCATATATATCTTTAAACAAGGGTCCACTGAATGCTGTCATAGACATTATACTGCTGTTGTGGTTTTGTAGATATCTCCTATACTTACCCCACTTCTGAACAAATATTTGCCTTGAATTGCCCCTCAGGCTGTTAGTCAATTGTGCCATTTCTATATATTCCTGAAGCTTGCTTTGCCAGTCCAATATAGTTGGAACAATTCATTTTTCCAATTCATTGCCACCAATGTTTGGGCTGCAGTTGTGGCATATATATATATATATATATATATATATATAAATTCTCTAAGGTTTTTGGGTATGTCATTGCCTAAAATGCTTAACAGAACTGAATGTGATCAGTTTGGGATAGAAAGTTTCCTATGTGGTATAGCTGCCATAAGGACAGCCTTCCAGATTTTGTGGGACAGCAACCTGCCCTGACACATGGCATAAGTTTTTGAATCCGTGTATTGTATACACCTACATATCCATTGCCAAAATCAAAACAAACACTCAAAAACCTCTAAAATATGAGGAAAACTTGCTTCCAGATTCATGCGGTTTCTTCCACTCCCTCAAAGAAAATCAAGTTCACTTTTCATTATCAAAATCACCTTTCCCCCTCTAAATTAAAAGAATAAAGTATTCCTACCAACAGACCAAAAAAAAGAAAAGAAAAAAAAGATTGTTTCATTTGAGTCAGGGCACATCAGAGCACAGCAGAACATATTTGCAGTGCATACCTTTGTCCTAAAAATGTGAAGCAATAATCTCTATATCGCACCAGTCTAATCATAACCAGCCTCTGTTATGTTGCCTGAGATTAGAGAGAGTATCTTTCCAGGTTTGGGGAAGGATCAGAAGTCATAACCAGACAGGCACAGAGCCCAAATTTTTCATTTTAGAAATTCACTGACAAACTCACAGGAAAGCTGTGAGTTTGCCTTGCAGGGCGCTGCCTTGCAGGGCGCTGGACTAGAGGATGCTTGGGGTCCCTTCTAAGTCTAAGATTTTATGATTCTAAGTAAGCTAGAAATAATAGTGACAGCATTTTTCTCTGTATTTGAGGTAATCTCTGTGTTTAAGCTCGGGAACAGCTTGCTGGAATCAAATCCGCACACCTTTCCTGGAAATACTCTGGAAAATAGTCTGGAATTGCATCAGATCAAGCTGCTCTGCCCCCACCCAGTAGCTGCTGCAGCTTTTAATGAGTGAATGTCGGGAAATGGTTAATACAGGTTGTTGCAACACACACACAAGCCACCCACTATTTCTCCTCCAAATGAATGAATGAATAAATAAATAAATGCAAAGCATAACAAAACAAGGCCCCTCAAAGTAGGAAACGCTCCCTTTTGCTACCTATGGGGAATCCCAGCCTTCAAGGAAACACATCTAAGCATGCTATAGTTTAAAGCTACATGGATCTATTCTTGATGCAGTCCTAATTTCTCCCATATCTGCTATAGTGGCTGTGCTGGATAATAATAATAATAATAATAATAATAATAATAATAATAAATTTTATTTATATCCCGCCCTCCCCAGCCGAAGCTGGGCTCAGGGCAGCTAACAACAATCAAAATGATCCAACATTCTAAAAACATTCATTATAAAATTAATTAAAATCAAATTAAAATCAAATTGATGGCAACCATTAAGCAAAATTCTGTGCAGATTGCCAAAGGAGGGGGTCAGGCTGCGCCCTGACCAAAGGCCTGGTGGAACAACTCTGTCTTGCAGGCCCTGCGGAAAGATGTCAGGTCCCGCAGGGCCCTAGTCTCTTGTGACAGAGCGTTCCACCAGATTGGAGCCGCGGCTGAGAAAGCCCTGGCTCTAGTTGAGGCCAGCCTAACCTCTCTGGATAGGCCTCATAACATCAGATGGAGTAGGAGCCTTCCTAACAGAGCTACAATTTAGGTAGCCAATTTAATCCCATGCCTTTTTCTGCTTAGAGACGCATAGGAGAGACCTCTTTCACATACCTCTGCTTTTAGATTGGGATTGGCTGAGTGGTGCAGAGAGCTGATTGGCAAGAGAAGAGGAGATTCACAGAAATACCTCTGTAGCTTTGAGAAAATATAAAATGTATGTGGGATAGGCAAGAGTATGTCACTTTGAAAGTTTAGGGAGAATTTGACATTTTCTGTGGGACGGTTGTGCCCCATTAGCCCCAGTGAGCCAGTCTCCACTATCTGATGGGACACAGGTTAACTACCCCTTGTCTAACTGAAAGGCTGTCTGGCCAAGTCTGGTTTAAAGAGCCATAAGGAAGACCAGAAGTATCAGGTTACCTGGTTACAGTCTTTCCTACTATGATGAGATATAATGCGTTTCTATTTAAATTACAGTAATTATTTCTAAATGTGCATCAATGCGTATCATGTGATAGGGAAATTATATGGAATTTGATATGAAATTATATACATTATCATAAGGAAGTTTTATGAAAATTTGTGCCCTCTTTTTTACAATGAATTTCCTCTTTTTGATGTTGCATAATTGGCCATCTTTTCCACTGGTCTCTGGAACCTTTAGAATCCTCTTGGGGCTATGGGTTCTTTGCTATGGGCCCAAACAATGACTTGGACTAAAAATAAGCATGACTGAGAACTAGATCTGTGCACTGGATCTGGCTGCATCCCAGATCCTGAACCAAATCAAGGCTGATTTGGCTGGATCAGGTTGAGACTGGATCAGGTTGAGATTTGGCTGGATCAGGTTGTCCTGGGTCAGACTGGGTACACCCAGAACTATCCAGTCTGTCAAAAGAGGGAGGCAGTGTGGCAGCAAGGACGTGGGAGGGTGAGATGTGCAGGCTGCATGCATTCCTTTATTTTGTTAACACAGGGGGTGATGGACATGTTCATTTGGGGACCCTGTGTGAAGCTGTCACAAAATGGTCACTCCCAAAAGGATCTTTAGCTGGAATTAAAACAAACACTGTCCTGTGTATCCATATGGGAACCCATGCAAAGACAGAAGTAATGGGCCCATGAGTACTCACCTGCTGCTTCTCTCTGAATATGGCCCTGAAGGTAAGACTGGAAACACCATAATATGGTAACTTGATACCCTTTCCACTGAATCAGTCCTGAAAGATAGTCTATGGTATCAAAAGTAGCTGAGAAATTCAGCAGAAGTGACAGGGTCACACTTCCCCTGTCTCTCTCTCATGATAAAAGCCACCCATCAGGGCAACCAAGGTCGATTCAGTTTTGAAACCAGATCTGAACTTGTTAAGCAAGAGATGCCTGCTTAGGGTCAGTCAGATATTAGGAGATATAATTGTTGGGAAAAAGCACCAAGGCAAAAGCCAGCTCCAGATGGCTGGAATGCAAAACAGTGCAGATGTACTGTTGGGGAAAAGGTGGAGCCTATTCTCTGTACTGAGCACCGGATGTTAGCTCAGAGTGTCATCTGACCTGTACTGGAAGTACAGGGGAGTAGTGTGTGACTCTTCTAACGGAGACTGAAGGGTGCAGTCACATTTCTATGTACTGTTGAGTGACAGGAATAAAACATGTAAATAGGACTCCTGTCTGTCTCATTTCCCCTCCCTGGGGAGAATGCAGGGAGGGAGAGAGAAGCAGAGAAGCAGAGGGTGTGTTCTTCTCATGACTAATGAGAAGAATCGCCGGGTTTGTTTACCTAGCCTGCCGGGATCGCAGACGGACGGTAAACACAGTATCTCGCTCAATTGCCTCGGGGGAGGCCAGGTACCTCTGCCTGTGAGCTGAAGATACTAACATATGGCAGCCTTCGGATGGTTGCGATTCATCGGACATCTGCATGAGAGGCTGGTGGATTGTCCTCCTCTGCTCCAAGGAGGAAGAGAAGCGTCTGAAAGAAGCCAGAGGCTCAACAGACAGCTGGTGGAAAGAAGAGGTGTTTTCCAGAGCAACAAAGTTCAAGGTATGCTGCATTTCGGGCTAAAAGTGTGAACGCAGTCTGATTAATTCACTGGTTCACGGAGCTGCGTTTCAAAGAAAACAAAAGCTCCGGGAGGAAGAGGCCTGCAGCTTAAAGGCTGAAGCCTGCATTCCACAAATTCTTGTGGTTGATAAACTGTCCTATTGGAATGCATTGTTGCTAAGTAACGGAAAGTTGGAAAGTTACTGGCAAAGGGGCTGGACTGTGAGTGTGAGCCTGGGAAAGCGAAACAAAATCAGAGAATATTTTGGCTACAAGTTTACGTGCCCTTGGAAGGGACTTTCCACAGCCAGAGTTTAGCTGCCAGGTGCAAAAGACCGTAAACAACTTGCAGTTTGCTGCGTGAGAAAGGAAAAAACAACTGTTGGATTTTACAGTTTGTTTGACAGTGTGAGCTGGAGGCTTGGCTTCAAGATGGATGCCAAGAAAGGGGGAGGTTTGCCTTACCCACCTCCCTTAACCAATGACAATTATTCATCTTGGTCTGTAAAGATGAAGGCCCTGCTGCAGAATCAGAGGCTTTTTGATGTAATTGAAAACCCCATCCCTGCAGCACCAACCAGAGGTTGGGAGTCACAGAATGTAAGGGCCAGGACTGCTATAATTCTGTGTGTCTCAAATGATCAGTTGGTGCATGTTCAGCATTTAGAAAATGCGAAAGAGGTTTGGGACACGCTGCGTACAACGCATCGGAGAGATGCTGGTTCTTCAGTGTTGCTGTATTTTGAGAAATTGACCAATCTGAGACTTGCGCCTGATGGAGATGTTCAAGCGCACCTGACAGAAATGAAGTTTCTGCGTCAACAGATGGTGGAACGCAATTTCCGTCTTCAGGAGGAAGTGTTTTGCTTCATGATGATAAACAGCCTTAACCGCACCTACAAGGTTGTTGCCAGTCAGCTTGGTTCCCTACCGGCCGCGCAGCTGACCGCGGAGAGAGTGTGTGCTGTGGTCCTGAATGAACACGACAGACTTGCTGCACTGGAAGTGAAAGACAGGGGGAGGGAAGAACAGAGTTCAAATCTCCCCACTGATAAATCTACTGGAGAGCATGGAGTAGCATTGAGTGCTGTCCGATGCTACAATTGTGGACAGACTGGGCATCTACAGCGAAACTGTAAGAAGCCGCGCCAGTCAAGAGGAGCAAAGAGCAGCTCTACGAAGCCTGAGGCGTCAGGCAAAAGCCGTACCAAGTGCCAGGTGAAACCTGCAAAGGCTATGATGGCGAAAGGAACCACGCCAGATGTTGGAAACTCGTTCATATTTGACACGGGCGCAATGGTTCATATGTGCCCGCACAGACAACTGTTTACGACGTTGAAGAAGCAAAGCTTCGCTGTGAAACAGGCCAACGGTCAAGAGTTGGAAGCGACTGGAATTGGGACTGTGTATCTTGAGAGCCTGAACTTGACTATAAGTGATGTTTACCTGGTTCCAGAACTGAGATTTAATCTGCTGAGCGTGTCGCAGATTGCAAAGAAAGGACTGAAACTGTCCTATGATGCTAAAAGCTGCAAGATCTACAAAGATGGAGAACTGTTTCTTACTGCCAGAGAGAAAGATGGACTGTATTTGTTGACTTTTGATAAAAGTGATTACATGAAATGTAATTCTTCTGATTCTAACGAAATCTCTCTTGCAGGTGTGACCAGTGTGAGCACCAGGAAGGTGACCAAGACCAAGAAGGTCGACAGAGCATTTCAGCGGGTGTATGCTGATGTGATTGGTCCTCTAGAACCATCTAGGGGCAATGCAAAGTATTACCTTTTGTGTGTGGATTGTTTCACTAATTATTCTTGGGTTTATATGATGGAGAAACCGCATGAAACTTTAGAAAAGTTTCAGGAGTTTTGTGACAAGGTTAAAAATATGCATGATGCTAACATTGATTGTCTTTTCACAGATGAGAAGCAAATTTTTCTGTTACAGAAGTTTCAGAAGTTCCTGGATGGAAAAGGGATAGACCACAAAGTTGCAGTTTCGCCAGAAGCGTGGAACAGGGGGGTCTGTGTTAGAGTGAACAAAGAATTGCAAAAGGGGATGCATGCGCAATTGCTGAGTTCACATTTGCCACATGAATATTGGGCCGAATCGCTAGCGTCCTATCTTCATGTGTGGTTGAGAAAGGTCTCAACAGAGTTGGGATGTTCTCCTTTTGAGAAGCTGTTCAATAGAAAACCTTCTGTTGCCTATTTTAAGGTTTTCGGGTCTCATGTGAGAACAGAAGCTCCAGGTGGAGTACAGAATGCCAGAGGCATTTTTGTGGGTTATGAAAAGGGTCTCTACAGAGTAATTTTGTCTGAATCTGGTCAGGTGATTCTCACAAAGTTCCTAGAGCAAGAGCAGGTTGTAGAACACACATTTCCCACAGGAAACGATTCAGATGATGATGATGATTTTTCTGATGTCACAGATTACAGTGGTACTGAGAGTGACAGTACTAGCTCAAAGAGCTCAGGTGACACAGTCATTGAGAGGAAATCTCACACAATGGATAGACCTTCACAGGTGAAGGAAGAACCACTGATTGCTACTGGTTCTCAACAGAGTCCAAAGGTTGAACCAGTGAGCACAGAGGATCAGAACCTCAAACGCAGGTCTGAGAGAGTCACAAAGGGTGTACCACCAAAGAAGTACTCAAAAGAGTTTGCTAACTTAGCTGTTGCATGTGTTGCTATTGTTAACAACTCAAAGCAGGTTAAAGCAGTGTCGAAGTCAGAGACAAAGACACAACAGAGAGTAGCAAGCCAAGGTAATGCAGAAGCACTCATTCCTTGGAAGCCAGACAACCAGAGAGGTACACTGGTGAAACCAGTGGTGGGGAGTTCCAAGGGTGGAACTGAAACAACAGGGGACTGTTATATGTGTAACAACTGTTTGTTCTCTTCTCTGGATCATGTTTTGCCAATTGATGCTTTTGGGGGAGGATGTTGGGAAAAAGCACCAAGGCAAAAGCCAGCTCCAGATGGCTGGAATGCAAAACAGTGCAGATGTACTGTTGGGGAAAAGGTGGAGCCTATTCTCTGTACTGAGCACCGGATGTTAGCTCAGAGTGTCATCTGACCTGTACTGGAAGTACAGGGGAGTAGTGTGTGACTCTTCTAATGGAGACTGAAGGGTGCAGTCACATTTCTATGTACTGTTGAGTGACAGGAATAAAACATGTAAATAGGACTCCTGTCTGTCTCATTTCCCCTCCCTGGGGAGAATGCAGGGAGGGAGAGAGAAGCAGAGAAGCAGAGGGTGTGTTCTTCTCATGACTAATGAGAAGAATCGCCGGGTTTGTTTACCTAGCCTGCCGGGATCGCAGACGGACGGTAAACACAGTATCTCGCTCAATTGCCTCGGGGGAGGCCAGGTACCTCTGCCTGTGAGCTGAAGATACTAACAATAATATCTGCGCCAGCCTGAGACACATTGGCACCCGAGATGAACCACAAAATGGTGCCCCCTCCCCACTGGGGAAGAAGGGGAGGAGTGAAGATTAACATCAGGAAATAAGGGAGAAGAAAGATCTACATCAGGATCTGCTGCCTGAGGTGGTCACTACATCTTGCCTCCTGAGTGGACCAGCCTGTCTTATATTACTATTCTTCTCCATGTGCCCTTCTGTTTACTAAAGAAAGTTTATACCTGGCCTTTCAATATGAATTCAGAGACGTGTTCATGAAGCCTCTTACTATCCTAAGAGCAAAAATTATGAGGGGTTGATTAATGATCTGAGCTCCTGAAAAACTGTAGTATTTTTCCTTTGCTCTTTCTTATGATTGCCAAACAGTCAGTAGTACCCTGTAGCCAGAATTGTATAATACCTGCTCAGGTTTTTTTATTTAACAGAAAGGGCTACAAAGCAAACTGGAATCTAGTGGGAAAGCTCTGGAAACAGAGCAGTTAATATAGAAGCAAGCCAATAAATCATGCAACATGCATGGAGTTAAACAGAGAAAGCCAAGTAGCTTTTAAAAAATAAACAAATCGTAGCAATATAATGCAGCTAATTCCTCCTTGGCGTCTTACTGACACCTCATAAAATGTTCAAAAAGTACCAGCTTCACCTTCAAAAGCCACGGCCCCAATTGTGTCTTGGTCATGACCAACACAACCCAAAGAACCTACATAAGAGCTGGCTGGTTCATCTAGTCCAGCTTCCTGTTCTCACAGCAACCAGCCAGATGCCTATGGGAAACCTACAAGAAGGAGCTGACTTCAGCACCACTCCCCCCAAATGTGATTCCCAGGAACTGGTATCCAGATGCATATCAGCTCCCATACTTGAGGTAGAACATAGCCATTATGGGTAGCCACTGATAACTTTTCCCTCCCTTGACTCCCTTAACTTTACCTTGACTTGGGACTGAGTTCTTTGCTGCATTCTCATTATGATATTTATATGTTGGTCCACAAGTTCCATTTGATATAATGGAAGATATTTGACACAGTTTACCCAAACACAAGGCGAACATCAAGGAAGGAGCGCTAGAAGATTCACACTACAAGTAGATGAATGCATTGTTGTGTCCATTTTTTTTAACAATAATATTGATGGAAGATGCAATGCATTGGACTGGCTGGCAGTTGGGTTGGAAGGAGGTGTACCTTCACCAATCTCTGCCAACTTCTGCCTCCAGAGGGATGGAGCATCACTCTTCCAGCATGGAGCTCCCTCTTCTGTTTGCCAAACATACAGGCATTTGGCAGTAATACCTGCAGGTTGTCCATTAGAAAGCCCCAAGATCATTCTGAGGGTAGCAGTGGCCTGAAGTGGCCTAAGATCCATTGGGCCCTGAGCCAGCTCCACTACCATCATGCGATTCCATCAGGCCCAATCTGGGTCCAATTGCTGTACCAGCTCCAGGCTTACAGAACAATTTGCATCTTCCTCCCCACATCTTTACTTTGGCCAGTGGGTGCAGCAGGTCTGCAGATGCAGTGGTAGTCCCATTGCTCTATTAAGCCCTACTAGGCAGCAACCAGGGTTAGGATTGCACCATTAAAGCAGGAGTTTCTTACTATCTCTTGATAGATTCTTTGTATTCCGTGATCACATTCTTCCTTGCACATCAGAAAAAGAGTAACAAGAATACATTAACTTTATTGGGGGGGGGGATGTTTCTTTAAAAAACTAATATTTAAATGGATATTGCATTGGTTTTGAAGTGTTGGGTGTAGTGAAGGGTTAACCTTCTATGCCTCGAGCCTGAAGGGACGGGCTTACAAGGGAAGTAAGCCAGGACGTGACGAAAGCAGCTTGGAATGTTGTGTACTGAGTGGAAATCGAAAGCATTCAGTACAGCCGCTGCAATGAGAGAGAGAAGATGCAGCTTAACACGGATGGCTGTTGGAGATTGTAAATACGCTATTTGTTTCCAATAAAGAGATATTAGGACAGAAGAACCGTCTGGACTGATTTACTGCCCTTTCGACACACAGACGCTGTGCAATTCTGCTAATTGCTTTACGACCGCTCTGAAGCCACACTGTGTAAACAGAAGCTGCAGAGGCTCGCAGGGGAAGCGTGGCTGGGCACCAAACAATAAAGCAATAAATCTATCAAGAGGTTATGGACCAACACGAAGAGTGTGAGAAAGGGCTTGGAAGACTTTAAAAGGCTGAACGTCAGTTTGATCGACTGCCAAAGAAAGCAGAGGGCAGATCGGAGGAGGCTGATGGAGCAAGGGAGCTGTGATGCCAGGTCTTTCCGGAACGCCCAGTTGGCAGAAATGAGTGAGTATTCTTGCAAACGCCACAGAAGGGAGGGGGAAAGAATGGCTCAGCCCCAAGGACATGGCTTTGAGTTTAAACTGCCGTGTCAGAGACTGAATAGCCAAAATTGGCTACAATGGAGTTTTGAAATGGAACTCCTGCTGGTGGGAGAGCAGCTATGGGATTTAGTCCAGCCCCCACAGCATGCAGCTGGGAATGCAAAGACAGAGAAGGCTGCAGTGCAAAGTGAAATGGAGAAGCGTGTGCTTGCTTTTTTGACTGAAAATGTGGATGCTCATCTAGTGCCAGTTGTCCTGGGTGCAAGAAAGCCAGAGGCCGCTTGGCAAGCACTCCAAAAGGCTTGTGAAGCTGGGGTGGAAAGCAAGGGCCGAGACGTGGCTGCCCCAAAGAAAGAAAGCCAAGATGGCGCCGGCCACATCCTTGAGAATGTATACACAGCTGGGAGGGGCTTTGAGTCCCCACAGGGGGGCGAAGGGACTGTTGCTGTTGCTGGCAATGCTGCTGGTGCTGTTGCTGAGCCTGGGAGCTGTTTACATGCTGCAACGTGTCTGTGTGAGAAGCCAGGAGAGGGGCCAAGAGTTGGGAGCCCCATACCCATCAGAGGGGGTGCAGGCAAACGTCCTGGAGGCCCCGTGAGTAGTGGGGGGGGGCAGTGAGCAGTGAAAGCTCAGAAACGCCTCTTTCTCCAAAAGCTGCCAAGTGTTGTTTACGACGTGAGCTGGAGCCTAGCCGTGCGAAGCTGAATGCTACTGGAGGCTTCAAGGTCGCACAGCTGGGAAGTTTGCTGATAGCGGGCGGCTATCAGGAGGAGTTGCGTGAGAACGCTGAGACAAGTCCGGTCTCCGAGGCAACTGAGAGAGTTGCATCTACGGAAGCTGTGAAGGTCGTGGGCAAGTCTCCCTGTCGGGGGGAGTCTGTTGCCATGACAACCAGAGAGGACATCTGCAGAGGCCCCAAGGAGGGGGGTAGCGAGGAGATTGTTGCCATGGCGATCCAGGAATGTCAACAACAACACACTCTAGCTGTCGTCATCGACTCAGGAGCCACAAACACGCTAGTGCCATCTGCTGGTCTTTTAAGAAATTGCAGGACAGTAAAAACTGATAAATTTGTGACGCTCACGGATGGAAGTAGAAAAAGACTAACACAGACAGGCTTTTTCTTCTGTTCCTTCCTTAAGCATGAAGTCAAAGCTTATGCGGCGCCAGGCTTAACCAACTGTTTGTTAAGTGTGCATGATTTACTTGCTGATGGTTTTCATGTGTCTTTTGTAGGTACCAAATGTGAGTTTTCCAAGGATGGGAAACACGTTTACACAGTGCAGTCTAAAGGCAATTTGTTTGTTGTAAATGTGCCTTTTTCTACAGAAGAGGATGACACCGAAGATGCGAAGGGGCAATGTGTGAATATAGCACCCCACCATGGTTGTTCACATATTTGGCACCGATGCTTCGCACATCTGAATTGGGGGTTTCTTAAGAAGGCACCCGAACTGACACAAGGGTGCAAATTTAATGCTTGTGATAAATTTTTAGATTGCAATGCTTGTAAACAGGTGAAGGTTGTGACATGCTCCTATCCAAAGTCAGAGAGACAGACCACACAACCCTTTGAGTTAATTCATGCAGATTTCTGTGGGCCCATGTCAGTTGAGTCACTGGGGGGGATCAAAGTACTCTCTGCTTCTGGTTGATGATTTCTCGAGGTCTGCTTGGACTTTTGCTCTGAAAAATAAAGGGGAGGCGGCAAAAATGATCAGGGATTGGATCACCGCAGTTGAGGTAACCTTCTCCACCAAAGTGCGTGGCTTTCAAAGTGACAGAGGTGCTGAGTTCACTGGTTCTGCCTTACAGGATTTCTTCAGGGAGAAGGGGATTAGCCACAGATTGTCTGCTCCTTACTCTCCGCAACAGAATGGGCTGGCAGAGAGAAAGTACAGGATGGTGCAGGAAGCTGTATCTTCGATTCTGTGGGGTGCAGGGCTACCGCAGAGATATTGGTCGGAAGCCTGGAGATTTGTAGTTCATACGCAAAACAGAGTGTACAACTCTAGTGTAGGAAATACACCTTATTTCTTGCTGCATGGAAAGAAGCCTAAGGTACACTATCTTCGTGTGTTTGGTTGTGAGGCCTGGGTTCTTATTCCAAAGGCTCTACGCAAGAAAGGTGAGCCTAGATCTAAAAGAATGATCTTTGTAGGGTATGAGCCTGGCTCAAAGGCCTGGCGGTTTGCGTACCCAAGTGGAAACCAGTCTAGGTTGATTATCAGCAATAGCGCTGAGTTCTGTGAGCAAGCCGGGTGGAAACGTCTGCACGCTAATCCAGACGTGATTCCACAGCTGTTCTATGACTCAGATGTTGAGGAGGAAGAGGAACTCGTTGCTGGGGACCATGGTCCAGAGCAACAGGGTCCACCACAGGGATAGAGTCCAAGGCAGGGACAGCTCAGGATCCCTCAGAGGGGGGAACCTAGAACACCTCCTCAGGCAAGTGTCAAGTCTGAGCCAAAGAGTGAGCCTTCCTCACCTGCTGGACCAGCTGTAAGGCCCAAGAGACGCAGCAGGTCAGAGGGGGAAGACACTGAAGTTGAGGATGATTTAGCTGGACCCAGTGAGACAGCAGGGTCACCAGGATTCACACTGAGGAGATCAGCGAGGACAAGGAGGCCTCCTGATCGGTATGACGCTTCAGGCGTCTGGGTAGGTTCAGCCAGATGTGAACCTGAATCCTTCGAGGATATTCAGAGTTTACCTGAGGAAGAAGCAGGTAAGTGGCATAGGGCAATGGACAAAGAGATGAAGTCCATGAAAGATCTAGGTGTGTTCTCACTCACAGAGTTGCCACCAGGCAAGCAGGCTGTGAGTTGCAGGTGGGTTTACCGCTTGAAACCCACTGACACTGGAGAGCCACAGTATAAAGCTAGGTTAGTTGCTCGAGGATTCACTCAGAGAAAGGGAATACACTTCACGGAGGTGTATTCGCCAACGTCACGAGCGGAGACTTTGAGAACGCTTTTGGCTTGTGCAGCACAGAGAGGCTGGAAGGTAAACCACTTTGATGTGGATGTTGCCTACCTAAACTCAGATCTCCAGGAGGAGCTGTACATGATTCCTCCTCCGGGGTTTGAGAACTTGAGACAGGGTGTTGTGTGGAGGTTGCACAAATCCATCTATGGATTACGTCAGTCTGCCAGAAACTGGAACATGTGCCTGAATGAAGCCTTAGAAGAGCTAGGTTTCAGAAGAAGTGTTGCTGATAGTTGCCTTTATTTGAGAGGACCAGGTGCAACACAAGAGTATTTGCAGATTTGGGTTGATGATTTGTTATACTTCTCAGAGACAGGTGAACAGGCAGAGAAGTTTGCCAAAGAGCTAGGTAAACGGTTCAAGCTTAAGCAGCTTGGTGCTGTCAAAACCTATCTAGGTGTCAATGTTGACAGAGCACAGGATGGAAGCTTCTTGCTCAGCCAGAGAGGCAAAATTGAGCAACTGCTTCAGAAGTTCAGGATGGGTGATTATGCAGGAGTGAGAAGTCCTATGGAGACTAGTTTTGTGAAGGACAGCCAGCAAGTAGAACGCGCTGCGTTCGAAAATGCTGAAGTGTTTCAGTCAGCCCTAGGGAGTTTGTTGTACTTGTCCCAGTGGAGCAGACCTGATATAGTGTTTGCTGCCAATCTGCTCAGCAGGGAAGCTTCAAACCCTAGTGTGCAAGCCTGGAATGGCATAAAGAGAGTTCTGAGGTATTTGCAGGAAACCAAAGACTTCTGTCTTAGGTTGCCAGCACAAGGAGAAGTCAAACTGACTTGTTTTGTGGACTCGGACTGGGCTAATCTAGAGGATCGCAAGTCTGTGTCTGGCCTAGTGGTGAAGTTTGGGAACTCAGTAGTTGGATGGAGGTCCAAGAAGCAAAGTCTTATAGCGCTCTCATCCACTGAGGCTGCTCTTTCAGAAATGTGCAGAGAAGTAGAATTCTATGCTTGCTTAGTGCAGGAGCTCTGCGGAGTGGATTGTCTGCCGATACGTGTTTTCGAAGACAATCAACCATGCCTTCGTTTGGCTGAGACGGGTCAATTCAAGGCTAGGACTAAACACCTAGACATTCACTTTCAGAATGTGTGCCAGAGTGTTCAGGAGGGATTAGTTGCACTGAAGTACTGTCCCTCTGCCAAGAACCTAGCTGATGGGTTCACGAAGCCACTCTCCTTCCAAAGACATGGAGAGTTTTGCGAAGGTCTGGGTTTGGGAGGACTAAGGGTCGATTCTCCCCTCAGGCGCGAGACAAGAGGGGGTGTTGGGTGTAGTGAAGGGTTAACCTTCTATGCCTCGAGCCTGAAGGGACGGGCTTACAAGGGAAGTAAGCCAGGACGTGACGAAAGCAGCTTGGAATGTTGTGTACTGAGTGGAAATCGAAAGCATTCAGTACAGCCGCTGCAATGAGAGAGAGAAGATGCAGCTTAACACGGATGGCTGTTGGAGATTGTAAATACGCTATTTGTTTCCAATAAAGAGATATTAGGACAGAAGAACCGTCTGGACTGATTTACTGCCCTTTCGACACACAGACACTGTGCAATTCTGCTAATTGCTTTACGACCGCTCTGAAGCCACACTGCGTAAACAGAAGCTGCAGAGGCTCGCAGGGGAAGTGTGGCTGGGCACCAAACAATAAAGCAATAAATCTATCAAGATGAAGAATTACAGAGGATATTGTATTTTTAATGGCGGGTCATTCAGAACACTAGTCATTGGTTCTTGTGCAATAATTTATTTATTTTATTACTCCTTCAAGATATTGTAATGCCAGGTATTAGCAAATCTTTTCCACCCAAAAATGAGTTGCAGGTGTGGAATTTACTAAGATGTAGTACCAAACATCAAGTATAGCGACTTTTAAAAATGAATTTGTTGCATCCTATCATATCTTGCTTTGTCAAAGGCCAAAACCGGTTGTTCGAGTTCAAGCTGATCTTCTGCATGAAAGCATTCTTACAGAACACTAAGTACTGTAGACCTTTTCATTGGTGATGGCAGTTCCTGGAAGGCAAGAGTCATCGAAGATTTTGAAATAGCAGTTACTTTGAATACCTGCAGGACAGAGTTCAGGGAGCACACCCATCTTTCTAAAGCCCCCAGATGCAGGACCAGAGACCATGAAAGCTAGGAGAAGGAGGTGGAGGAGAGTTGAGCAAAGAGGGGAGTCACGGGGCAACTGGCAGTTTTGGCAGGTCAGTGGCCTGCTCCATAGGTTGGTGTCTGTTGACTCTGAGCGAGAACTCCTCACAAGTCATATCCTACTCAAAACTAAAGTCCTAATGTTGAGCAAGGCAAAGGAAGTAGGTAATAGGTGTGCCTGATCCACCATTGAGCAGAGGGTTGGACTAGATCCCTCACAGATCTAAAATTCAATGAAAATAATACTTACACATTCAGAACGAGAAAAGGGCTGAGTTGTGGACAGATCCATGCAAGTCTCTTTTCCAGTCTCTGGGCATTTTGGATTTGCCAGTTGGATTTGCTATATTTTTCTGTCAGACTCAAGGATGGCAGCATGTCAAAAAAAGGCAGTTTGGTGTCCATCACCACATATAAAATGAAGCCTGAACTTCAGGTTTCAGATGCCACTTTACATGAGCATTACTAGGGAGGGAATGAAAGGCGGCAAAATGGAGGCCGTAACGAAATGTTACTGACAGATGTCATCACTGCAGTAAGAGCATGTGATCAGCTCTCCCCAAGTAGATGAATGGTCCATCTAGTTCATTATCTTGTCTGTGACAATGATCAATGTCAGTTGTTTCAGGGGGTGGAAAGCATAAATACCAAAAGGCCTTAGCTATACAGAAGGGCCATCAGAGAGATGGATTCCTGACCCTAGGCTAACGATCAGCAAATGCCAAGCAACAGAAGGGGAAGAACAGCACAATTGTATGTCTGATGCTGAAAATAAGAGAACAAAGGTGTACAATCAATCTCTGTTGTTATCTTGCCTTCTTCCCATCCAGCCCCAGTATTGTTTCAAAGTACTGGGGTATAGTATGAGTTCACAAGATGGAACCTGAAGGTTTAGACACAGATCCCTTACTGCTCAATTCATAAACCACTTCACCCAATAATCCAAGCATTTTGACTTATTGACCTTAATAATTGGACATCTTAATAAGAGGACATCTGGGTGAGCAAAGGGCTGCTTTTCTTTTCTTTTGAGGAAAAGTTGTCCCCTTTGCATCACTTTGAAGTTCTGTTTGAACTCTGATGAGTTTGGAGACAAAAAAGCTGGAGGAATTGCAAAAGTAAACCAAAACCTGCTGCAGTTCTTTCTGGTGATATTAATAGGGCTGACTCATTGAGTGGGAAAGCACTGTTGATCTGCTGGCCAGTGTCTGCACAGCTCCTATGAGGTAGCTGTTCTAGGTATTGTGATTTATCGAGACAAATGCTACTAGGCTACTAGGGAGGGTGGAGAAATTTGGTTCAGTTTTGATTTTAATGTGAACTGGCCTAGTTCACACCTTCTGAAAGAACATGGGAACTGAAAAACAGTTATCCTTTAAAATTTACACTTCTTGGAATTTTGTGATGCAGTTCCCTAACCAAATAACGTGTACAACAATGTGTATGCGAAGGGAAAGTGTGCATAAAAGTCTTACATTAGTGAAAATATCATACAAAGTGCATTATATTAGGGGGAAAGACCAAGATGCACATACAAATAAAATGAAATTTGCATTAAAGGCTGACAAATTTTCATGAGTGAGGACTTAAAAAAAAAAGTAAACTGATGCAGACATGTGGATAACTGAATTTAAGATTGGGGAAAAATGAGAAACTAAAACTGACAGATCCATCCATCCTCAGTGGTTAGCCTACAAACAGTGTTGTGGTGCTTCCTGGTTTTGCCACTTGCCTGGGACAAGCATTGTGTTTCCCAGTACATAACTCATGCGCTGTGTTTGCATCAGTGTGCTGTGCAGGCCTAAATTAGATTATACTCTACCTTTACACTGGTATAAACAGATAATTCACAGTGTAACTTCACCTTTAGTGAGTGTGAATGCATAACATTTAAAAACAAACAGAAAGGGGAACGCTTGTTATATGCTAATGGTGGAAGTTTATTTCCTCATTTGTGTTTACAAGCTGGTCTTCAGCTTGTGGTATGGGGCACTCTGGTGAGTTGTGGCCTGATCAGAGGTAGGTCACAACAGGTGCATTAAAGGTAAAGGTAAAGGGACCCCTGACCATTAGGTCCAGTTGTGACCGACTCTGGGGTTGCAACACTCATCTCACTTTATTGGCCGAGGAAGCTGGCGTTTGTCTGCAGACAGCTTCCGGGTCATGTGGCCAGCATGACTAAGCCGTTTCTGGCGAACCAGAGCAGCACACAGAAACGCCGTTTACCTTCCCGCTGGAGCGGTACCTATTTATCTACTTGCACTTTGTTCTTTCGAACTGCTAGGTTGGCAGGAGCTGGGACTGAACAATGGGAGCTCACCCCGTTGCAGGGATTTGAACCGCCGACCTTCTGATCAGCAAGTCCTAGGCTCTGTGGTTTAACCCACAGTGCCACCCGCGTCCCTTAACAGGAGCATTACTACCATGCAAACAAAGGATTAAGAAATGGATCCCCAAATGCCTGTTTGGATTAAAAGTAGATCCTGGGTCTGACTTATGATAGTTTTGGCTTTTGGTCTTCATTCCACACCCATTGTGGAATCCAGACCTTCTAGATAAAGAATGGACAGTGTTGTTATCTGTACTACCAGTACAGAGGAATTATTAGTAATGAATAAAGTCCAGTTTTCCTATCAACTCTCATCTGACTAGAGGCTACTTTTAAGCAAAGCTCCCAAAGGAGTAGACCATAAAAATCCACTAAAGAAATAATGTAATAAGAATTACAACAACAACAACAACAACAACAATAATGACATCAAATGTTAGCTGTGCATATAGGTTTTTCAGTGATTTGTTCTTACGTCTTCATTTTTAATTGTACTGGAAGCATTTGGCCCAAGTGAAATTATAACTGTGAGGTGTCTCTCACATGGCTTCCAAATAGCACAGGGTCACACATGGGAGTGATGCCTATCTTTAAAGATCTAATGTTGTTTGCCATTTCTAAAGCACTTTTGGCTTCGTAGCTGAGCAACAGCTTGAATGTGAGCTTCCTGCACCAATGGAAGTATTTTAAAAATCTGACCCCTAGTTGAACTCTGAAGTGGTGCAGTCCATTCTTTAACCGAGGTTAGGGGGCTACTATCTTATTCTGATGCAGGTGCAGTTTGAACCAAAACCTTTCTCCCAGTATAATCAGAATGTGGGTTGCTTCACATTTCCTTTCCATATAAACAAAATGTTGAGTCCTTTCAAGGAATGGTAATATACTTTAACCAATTTTGGGGAAAACCCCCCCCCTGAATTTTCCGCATTTAAAATCAGTGGATAGACTCCAATTGCTCAAGCAAAGGTGCAGGCTTAATGAGAAGTTGGGTGATTTTTGCTAACCTGCCACCCTTTTGAAGACCCCAGTGACCCCAGAAAATCTATTATGGTGGGTCCCACAACCCTCCATCGTAGATTTTAAGAGGGGTGGGGTCACTGAGGTGGGAAGGGGAACGAGCAAAAAATTATCTCCACTATTCTTCCATTAGTGGTCTACTGGATCAAATGTTATTGTACTAAGACTAGGATACCAACTGGATACAGCCCAGCATAATATGCAACAAATACACTTGTTAAAGTCACTTTGTATGGTTCTGCATTTGTTTTGGCTATAAGTTCTTCTTGAAAAGCATCAGGGACATGGAATTATCAGACTTCAACAGAAATACATTGTGTGGCCTTAATTATTCAGCGACTGCTGCCATTTTTCATACTCTGTTAGTCTTTATGGTGTTATTAAATGTGTATTATTGATGAAATGTTTAATTGAAATAGTGGAACTATGCAAGTTGTTCCCTCAGCAATTACTCTTAAGTAAATTCTCCCTATGTTGGCTAAAATCTTAGGGGAACAAATTGTGCCATCCAATTATCAAGAGAAGAAATACTTGCAATTTTAAAACTTGCTTTTGGTCTTACTTTGGTGCACCCTCTATAGTTTTAATAAGAAGACTCTTTTTTATTTTGATTTTAAATGTCTTGTTAACAGTGTGGGAGTTATAAACACTATAATAATTTCCCCACTTTCATATTTAAAAATAATATGCCCTCTAAACATTTACATTCAAGATTTGTTTTTCTTCAGATGTGTAAATAACACATAGTAATTTGCATCTCATGCATAAATCTCACTCCTGTTGAATACAGATTCCCCCCACTCCCACCACCTCATATTTATGGCAATTTAGCGGGCTAATTTTTCCAAGGAGAATTTGAGGGAGGGGGCTGTTATTTGTGGCTGAAAACATAATCTCTTCCTGCAGTTTTCTTCCACTGAGTATTAAGCAGCTCAGAGCTGATTACCAGATCTTTCATTTGCAGTTTCACTGCAAGTGTTTTACACTTTAATTTTTCCCAGATAAAACCACCCAAAATATTTCTTGTTTATACACATGTGTAGTTCAGTTCAGGCAAATTTTCCCCATTCATAGGGACTACTCATATTCACAGAACGTCTGCCTCACTGTTTGTATCCCACTACAAATCGCTTGCGGTCACTGTCCTTAAAGTCGGTGGTGCTGACATCAACAATTGGCTGTCAGTTCATTTCTGGGCACAATTCTAATTGCTCCTGTTAGTGCCCCTAAATGACCGAGACTCTAAATATCTGAAAGACCACCTCCTTCCCTACAGAACCTCCTGGGTTTTAAGACAAGCAGAGGGGGCCTTTTTGGAAGTTCCATCTCTCTTAGAAGTTCTGTGTGGTAGTGGCCTGGGAGATCACATCCTCTGTATCAGCCCCTAAATTGTGGAATTCCTTCCTGATCTGTTTTCTTCACTACACAACGTTCAATGAATGCTTTAGATGCACCTTGTTACCCTGACCTCAGGACCCACCCTATTCCTGCAACTGTGATTTAACTGGTTTTTTGATCCTGGATTTTAAATTATTGTAACTCTACCTGGGACTTGCAGATGAAGGGCAGGTAATAAATTTACTGCTGCTGCTGCTGCTGCTACTGCTACTAAGTCATGCAATATCCACATGGCTGTCTCAACATCCAGGCAGTGACATTTTCTTTTTCACTGAATATAACATTGGCACAAGTTTGCCTTTAAGCTAGCATAGTCTATCTGACTGATACAATACTATGCATGTTTACCTGGGAGTAAACTTTTAAAACACACACACAATTAAAAAGGTGTCCAACTAACTAGGGTATTTTCCCCTTTAATTTAAATTTAAAAACAAACAAAAAGAAGTCATTCAAAAAACCTACAGGTGACATGCCACATTTCAGAAGAGACATTTCCATTTTTCACACAGGTGGCAATGCATCTTTTAAGCACGTGTGTTCATCATCTAGAAGTAAAGAAAATATCCTTTTTTGCTTCAGTAATATTGTTCTTACATGCATCCAAATTTAACCAATTAACAGTGCAAACATTTACACATCCCCTCAGAAGTAAATCCCAGTTTAAACAGGGCTTGCTCACAAGTAAGTAGTTATAGGATTGCAGTCCAAGATTCAATCCTATACATATTTAACTGGGAACAAGTCCCATTCAACTCAATGAGACTACTTTCTGAGCGGGTGTGCAGAAGATTACACTGCATGATTTCTTTAATGTGGTATCAACTCTGCTACTTGGAAATTAGTACTACTGCTGTATTCAATGGCACATACTCCTTGGTAAGCACAGGGCAGCAGGACAAATGTCTTAATAAAAAGCAATTGTGAAAGTGGGAACAAGACCAGCATTGATATGAGTGGTTAACTGCAATGCATATGTTTCAAATTGTGACGATAGTTGTGTTTTATCTATAAGGTTATTGTCTATGATGTTTATTATGCTCAAATAATTCTTTTCTTTTGCAAACAGTTGACTTTAAAATAGGGCAAGATTTTGTATAGGTGGCATTGATTGTAAGACTTCTTTTCTGCTGTTAGAAATCTCCAAGACAAAGAACTGAAATGGCCATAGACAATTGCTATAATTTTCTATAGACTGATTCTCACTGAAGTCATTCTGAAAATCACCGTTTCTGAATACGGTAATTTCTAAACAGTATTCCACCCTTGATCCTTCTGCCATAATGATTCATTTGCCTCTGACTATATGAATGATTGAAATTCCCAAAGGTCTTAAAACTTTCTGTTCAGTCACTGGTGTTTTGTGACAGTTGCCTGGTTAAACTAGAGGCATGATTCCAGGAGACTGAATTTCACTTATAAGAATGTTCTAGAGTGGAAAGAGAACTTTGCACACATTTTAAAAATTGAAATATGTTCAGAATGTTTAAATTCTGAACCTTTTAATTTTGCTTTTAAAACAATGGACAGGTTCTTTGAAGGGGAAACAAGTCATAAAGATTCTTTATTTTAAAGTTTGATAAAACAATTTTTCCTTTTTTTGTAAATTACAAAATTATCATTGTGTACTGAAAATAAAGGAATAACCACTTGAACAATACCATCCTTCAGAATATATTTTTAATGCATTTTTGAAGTAAGAGTATTTAGAATCAACTTCAATATTTTTCCATCTTACAACTTACATTACCATCAACTTCTCTAATTGGGAAAGCTGATTTTAGAAAAGAAAAAGAAAATAGCAACATATATACTCAATTTTGGGTAGCACAATTAAGTTTGGTTTATTGATAAATTCACTAGATGTTAATTGCAAGGTAAGAACAAAGGAGAAGAATAAAATTCCCCCTTCCATCTGCAACAACCCCTTCAGCCATCATAAAGAATTACAGGTCCCACTTCTACCTCAGTTTATCAGACTATGGGGACAAAGGACAGGAGATGTCCTTCTCTATCATGGGACCATGTGTGAAGTCTTGAGCATTTGGGTGACCATCGTTTGAGACATAATACTGAATTAAATGGATCTCTCTGATCTGATCCAGCATGACAATACCTGTTTTCTTCTTTAACACTTGCCATTAGGAACAGTTTTGAATGATCTTCATTTCCAGTGCAGCATCCTTTGATTTCAAAGGGTCACTTCTACTTTTGATTTACAGACCTTCTCAAAGCAAAATGGATTAAAGTTGAACCAAATCTGGACGAAAACATTTCCTCAAGCGTATTCTCAGGACTCTTTTTTTTATTAAAAAAAAGAGCTTTGAAAGCTTCCTCCCATCACATTTTGATATTGCACAACATTCACCATTGTGGATGCTGTTGGATCTGAGGATGTTTAGGCAAGAAGGTACAAAGTTCGAAACCGCACATTAACACTTGCCACTGAAGCCTTGGAAATGATCTGGACTTTTAAATAAACTTGTGTGAAGATGCTGACATTGCAGATTTCAGATTTGCACAATACTTTGTTCTGGAACTAGCACTAGAATTGCATGGAATGACATTAATTTGCTCCTAGCCTGACCATCCATGGGGTGAGATGGATTGGATTGGACTGGGAGCTGGTGCCCAGCAGGAGGGAGTCACGGCATCACATTCAGGTTCTAAAATCAATGTTAGAATGAACAGAATGGATGCAGGATTGTCACAAGCCTGATATTGTGGGCCACACTGACTCACCTCTGTTGGCCTGGCTCAGGCTGTTAATCATTAATGCCACTGCTGTTTGTCAGCTGACCTTAACCACCCTTTGTATATCGCAGCTCATTATTCTGGGTATCCCCTGTTTAAATCCTTCTGGACGTCCTTTGCAAATATGCTGCTACAAAGAATTGCCTTTCTCTCTATTCAAGGTGGTCTTTTATTGTACAGATATTTTATGTCATGCTACCAGGTGTCCGGGCAGCGTTGACTTGAAATATATATCTTCCAGTTAAAAGTCTATTAAAAATGTGTGTGTGCTTTTTCAAAAGCTATACTGAGCATCTTCGCCGCATTCCCCTGTTGACTGTTTTACTTTCTGCAGATAAAAATGCAGGCGGCTTTTCTTTTCAATCCAATTTCATCCGAAGAAGCAAAGAACCTCACATATGGCCACAGAGGTTTTCATTCCCCCCTCTGTTTGCTGCAGTTTCTGCTAGTAGATCACGTCCCCATTATACATGTGCTTGTCAGCCACCAACTCTGCAGGCAGAGGTGAAACTGGGCACGGAGTAGAACACAATTTTCTTTTGCTCAGACAGGAGGAGATGACGGATAACATGATCCTGACCTCTGAAAGTCATGGACAGCTTGCAGGGATGGTAACATGAGCCGGGGCTTCTGGCGATCATATCATAATAACACATGCTGGTTTTGTAGCAAAGGCATAGTTTAAGTGGTGGTGGCAAGGGAGGGGAGGGGGAATTGATGCTAAATTAAACTGGCTTTGAACTTTTTCAGACCTAGAAATGTATTATTCAGCAGGAATGTGTGTGATGCATTGAGAGCGTGGGAGGGTCATATTCTCATTAATCATCCAGAGGACCAAAAAAAAAAAAAAAAAAAAAAAGGTGGGGGACGGAAATTATTTTGAGACAGGATTTGAGAGCTAAGGACTTGTGGGAGGAAAGGAAGAACTCAGAATAGATTGGTGGGGTGTTTTTGGGGTTTTTTTTGGTGAATTATGCTATGCCACAAAATCTGAGATGGCCTCCGGGTTGTTTGGTCACACTGACGTGATACTGGCATGGGTATGATTCCTATTATCAGCTCTTAATTAGAAACTAAGTAAGTTACCATGGGGCCCAAATAATAGGTTGCTGATCAATCCTTCAAAGGTAAGGGACACTCTGGACCGATGATGGGAAATGAAATTAGAGAGGGGACAGGGGCTGGAAAAATATGAAGGGCAGAAGCAGAGCTCATTGCTCCGTAGGACTGAAAGTATTGGAATAAGCAACATATTTTCCAAACAGGTGATGACTCTTACAATACAAATAAAACTATGGGGATAAGTTGCCTGGTGTACATATATCCAGTGCTTTTTTTCTAAAAAAATGTTTAGGGGTACTCTCATTTTCCTACTCATTGAAATACCAATACTTCAATGAAGCCAAACCTAGATTCACAAAATGTTTAGGGGTATGCGCCACCCTGCACCCCCCCCTGAAAAAAGCACTGTGTATATCCACCTCTGAAGCTCAGCAGATCTGGACATAGGAGATGACTTGGAAACTACGTATGGAAGGGTGGAATGCAAGGCTAAATAATTTTGTTATTTACAAAGTAGTACTGTATGTGTCTACTCAATTTACAAATCTTTGCTGTTTTTCATCAGTTTTCATAGCTGCATTATCTCAGTGCTTCTAAAATATCTTTTATCAGCAAACCACTGTATAACTTTGCATGATGCCTAGAGAACTTGTTTTATAAGGTGCCTAAAAATATAACAAAGCTTCTTTCATATTCAAAACAATTGTGTGTGTGAGAGAGAGAGAGAGAGAGAAGGAGAGCGAGAGCGAGAGAGAGCGCATTTTTACAGAGAGAGAACTAATTTTAACACAAGAGGTCTTACATATATACAGCATTGTGGCCCCAACAAGAACCATGATCTGGTTCTGTAATCACGGTCTTTTTCTGGACTGAGTGGCTGCTGTCAACCTAAAAACACATTGCAAGAATTTTACTACTGGCAAACTAAGACCAGTACTCCCCTACCCCACTTCATATCCTCCATAAGCCATCCATGTTGGTGGCCATTACTACTTTTTGAGGGAGCAAATTCAAGTATGTATAAAGATCTGTCAACTAAATCAATAAATCACTGTGTTTCATATATAGATTGCTATCTCTGTCAAATTCTGAAAAGGTGAAGGATGGCTATTGTACCAATCTGCCTTTTGAGGGGATTCTTCAGGAAACAGCCTCATTCCTCACCCCCCTCCTTTTGCCATTGTTCACTTTATCCTATGTCGGTCCATATATCTCAAAGTTGTAAGGGAAATCTGTAATAATTCTAATTCATCTTCAAGCCTTCTTTTAAAAGGATTACTATAGATGTCCAAAAAGGGCACAGAGTATGGTAAATGGAAGAAATTAATTAGCAACTCTAGAAATGGGGGAAAGAGAATAGACCCTGTGCACGCTGTATACTTTAAAATTGTTCCACCCTAAGAGTGCCTTCAGAAAACGCTGCCCACATTTATGCATTCAGAATCTTATGGTGATCCAGGATTTATTGACATAGCAAATCTTCTCTGTGAATTTATACGTGCTCATTTTGAAGGAAGGCTTATATGCTTCTATTTACTTAAGGGCCTTTCCCCTACAAAGATGTAGTACATTCTGTCTGAAACCTTTCCATGACACCATCTCTAGAGGCACGTGCTGTACTTATAATATATTGCACTTTATCAATGGATTCTTGCAATGCACGCGACAGATGCTATATATAACTCTAGGTTATGCTTACAAGTTTGACCTATCTGCTAATAGATAGGAAGAAAGGCCTGGATTGGTATGGAAGAATGGAACGCTTGGGGATTCATTTAGACCCACTTTGTATTTTGATCCCATTTTTTAATAATAGTAGACAGGCATTTCCATTTTCTCCAACAAGCAGTATAATATTTCCCATGCATATAATGCTAGGAAAGCTGTACCTGTTGAAATCCTCAGTGACTTGTAGCTATTAAAGGCGTAGAGCCACAACCAGTGGGGGCAGGGAGGAGGTAGCTGGCGTGTTATGCTCTGCTGAAAATATTGATTGATCAGAGGCTTCAAGAACTCATTCCTTCTGACACATGCTGATTTATTTAGGTGTGACCGCATCACAGAACTGATGCTGAGTAGCCATGTTTGTCTCTTGTAGGGGGAAAAAAAAGAGAGGAACAGTCTTGTGGCACCTCAAAGACTAGTAAGGATATTATGATGTCAACATTTGTGGACTGAAGGCCACATACGTTGCATTCTGGGATAGCATGGAATATTCCAGCCATTACCAGTAATGTACACTGATACTGTACAAGCTATATTACGGACACCAGTCTCTGGGCATATAATTTGGTGATTTGATGTTTCAAATCTTCTGTAACTCTGCACAGCCACCACCCACAGAAGTTGTCCTTTGAATGATCCTTTAGAGCCAGCTGTTGCATTCGGGAGAACTTTGCTTATGTCATATGCTCAGGCTAAATGAATGGGCACATAGCATGGATTTGCATGTAGCTGCGAGGCAACTGCAGGAGGAAGGAAGCAGCTCTAGTAAGGCCTGTCACTGGCAGGAATGAACAAGTGTTTGGACACTTTAGAGAGGGCAGGCAATATAAGCTCCTCTTCAGTCGTTATTGAGAAACGAGCCCGATTAGCTAGGAAGCATGCACTTGCCACTGATGGCAGGGGAGCAGGCTGTCATGTTGATACAAAGCTACCTGACTCTGCGTTGCACATCAAATTAGGAGAACACATACAAAGCGCTATAATCCCCACTCTCTGTTCCTGTGCACTGATTGGTAATAATTACCCTTTGCAGTTGGGGGTGGACGAAGATAACCCAAGAACTCTCAGGTTAATTATTTTTCTTCAGCACTCTGTAACAGTGCTGATGTTTTAATAGCAGGCAACCTTTTCGTGTTGGGAACCTTGGAGATTTGAAATTGGCAAGAGCAAAATACCATTTATCTCTTTGGACAATAAGTAATTGTCCTGCAAGGCCTAAAGTGAAGTAAAAAAGGGGTTTGTTGGCAAGCTAACGCATATTCGTTTTGCTGCTTCAGTCTCCCGTACTAAATAAATGCAGCAGTAACTGCAGTTTTGCACTGGGAGTTTCTGTCACTCCCATCAGCTGGAGAGTTTATAAAGTTGAAATGGAGAGTACCTAATTGCTAGGAAGCCAGAATAATTTCATTTTGTGTCATTATTCATACATGATATATTCCCAGCATGCATACTCTTTAATTACTTACACACATAATGCAAGTATGCATATGGGCCAATACATTTCTGATCACTGTGTCTCCTCATGGCAACTCCTTAATGATTTTGGTGTCAGAGCTAATAGCAACATCTGATAGGAGATCTGAGGGCATTGATGATCCTTCTAAGATTTAATGCATTCATGCAAAACAAAGAGACATAAGCCTACTTGAGAAAATAAAGTATGTAGCAGGGGAAATGTCAGCTGTACAATTCGTGATTAAACCAGCAAACGCTGCTTAAACTTTGCCAGGACATAATGTATTCCAAAGATCCATGTCATAAGAAGATATGTAGTTATGTGGCTCAAATTAAGCACTCATTTCACTGTGACATCAAGAGCCACGCTGAGCTATAAATGTGCATTCATGCTTTCAAAATCTATTTATGAAGGACAAAATAAAATCAGTGGAAACATAACGTATATTTAAAGCAGAATAATGGAGCAGCAGAGGTTGTCAGAATACTTCTTGTCATTGTGTTGTTGATTACAATAATTTGTATTTCACCTCTCTGCAAAAAAACTTGAGAAGAGTCCCATGTTCTGTTCTCTAAGTGGCCAAGCAGATGTCCATTTATAGCTTTCTAAACGGATTGGGTGAAATGCAGTGCATATTTAGGGAAGTTTTTAATGTTTAATGTTTAACAGACCATTGTATTTTAATATTTTGTTGGAAGCCGCCCAGAGTGGCTGGAGAAACCCAGCCAGACGGGTGGGGTATAAATAATAAATTATTATTATTATTATTATTATTATTATTATTATTATTATTATTCTGTTCATATACTTTAGGGGCTGCAATGTAATGCTTGTGCATGCCAGTGTTCCTGCCAGTACATCCTTTGGCTCTTGTGAAGATCTCCATAAACACTCCCATAAATACCCACAACCCATGAGAGATGGTTTGCTTTTCCTGCTCAGTTCCTGTTTGCAGTGCCTCAGCCTCTGCTAAATTGAATATGCCCCCTTCAACATCCCCACATTTCAGAGCAAGATAGGATTGGACATTCTGTTCTGAACGGAGGTAGTGGTGCCCGGTCTGTGGAATGCCCTCCCATCAGATGTCAAACAGATAAACAACTATATGACTTTTAGAAGACATCTGAAGGCAGTGCTATATAGGGAAGCTTTTAATGTATAATGTTGTATTGCCTTTTTGTATTTTGCTGGAACCCTCCCAGAATGGCTGGGGTGGCTTCTTCTTCTTCTTCTTCTTCTTCTTCTTCTTCTTCTTCTTCTTCTTCTTCTTCTTAATAAGGATAGCTTGAAACTACCCTATTTGTTTCCCTTTGCATCTATTCCTTATGTTTGGTCAGGGTTGAATGATATCCATTCAATATATTTTGTGAATTTTCTGCGGACAAATAACAGTGGATTATCCCTTCCCTGGAAATTTTCCATTTTGGAAAAATATTCCCCCCTGATCATTGCCTAGCACAGTATAAGTACTATATAAATGATTAGTTGTTATATTGCTTAAAGGTAAAGGTACCCCTGACCATTAGGTCCAGTTGTGGATGACTCTGGGGTTGCGGCGCTCATCTCGCTCTATAGGCCAAGGGAGCCGGCTTCCAGGTCATGTGACAAGCATGACTAATGGTTTCCAGAGAGCGGTAGGGGATGCTTTATCCCATGTTGATGGCCTTTCAGCTGATTCCCTGGTGGCCCGCTGGAATGTGGAGTTAACCAGGGCTATTGACTGTTTGGCTCCGAAGCGCCCTCTCCGATTGCATGGAGCCCGGACGGCCCCGTGGTTTTCCACGAATCTGAGGGCAATGAAACAATCGTTGAGACGGCTAGAGCGCCGGTGGCGGGTGACCCATTCTGAAGCTGACCGAACACAGGTTAGAGCTCAGTGTCGAGCCTACCAAGTGGCGGTAGCGACGGCGAAGAAGGCTTTCTTCGCCGCCTCTATTGCATCTGCAGAAAACAGCAGCAGGAGACTTTTTCAGGTGGTCCGCAATTTAGCGGAACCACCTGCTACATCGGGGCCCAATACGGGCCACATGATCTCCTGCAATGATTTTGCAAAGTTTTTTGCAGATAAAGTCACTCAGATTCGGGAAGAGGTAGACGCCACCGTGGGAGCAGGGCCGGGGCGGGGGAGTGCTAGAGTCCTGTCTAGTCAAATTGTGTGGGATCAATTCCAATCTGTTACCTCCGAGGATGTGGACAGGCTGCTTGGACGAGTGAAACCAACCACCTGTCTCCTTGATCCTTGCCCATCCTGGCTTATAAAAGCTAGCCGGGAAGGGCTGGGCGATGGGCTTCGTGGGGTGGTGAATGCTTCCCTCCGTGAGGGAGCCTTCCCAGACCCGCTGAAAGAGGCGGTTATTAAACCGCTTCTTAAAAAACCATCTTTAGATGCGGCCACGATGGCCAACTATCGCCCAGTCTCAAATCTTCCATTCTTGGGCAAGGTGATTGAGCGAGTGGTTGCTGAACAACTCCAGGCACGCCTGGAAGAAGCGGACCATTTGGATCCCTTCCAATCGGGATTCAGGCCTCATCACGGGACTGAAACTGCCTTGGTCGCACTGGTTGATGATCTCCGGCGGGCTAGGGACAAAGGTGAGAGCTGTTTCCTAGTTCTGCTGGATCTCTCAGCGGCGTTTGATACCATCGACCATAACATCCTTCTGGACCGTCTTGAGGGGCTGGGAGCTGGGGGCACTGTCATACAGTGGTTCCGCTCCTTCCTCCTGGGCCGTGTTCAGAAAGTGGTGGTGGGGGATGAGTGTTCAGACCCTTGGGCTCTCACTTGTGGGGTGCCTCAGGGTTCTGTCCTCTCCCCCATGCTTTTTAATATCTATATGAAGCCGCTGGGAGAGATCATCAGGGGGTTTGGACTGGGTGTTCATCAGTATGCAGATGACACCCAGCTCTACCTCTCCTTTAAATCAGAACCAGTGAAGGCGGTGAAGGTCCTGTGTGAGTGTCTGGAGGCGGTTGGAGGATGGATGGCGGCAAACAGATTGGGGTTGAATCCTGACAAGACAGAAGTACTGTTTCTGGGGGACAGGAGGCGGGCAGGTGTGGGGGATTCCCTGGTCCTGAATGGGGTAACCGTGCCCCTGAAGGACCAGGTGCGCAGCCTGGGAGTCATTTTGGACTCACAGCTGTCCATGGAGGCACAGGTTAAATCCGTGTCCAGGGCAGCTGTGTACCAGCTCCATCTGGTACGTAGGTTGAGACCCTATCTGCCCGCGGACTGCCTCGCCAGAGTGGTGCATGCTCTGGTTATCTCCCGCTTGGACTACTGCAATGCGCTCTACGTGGGGCTACCTTTGAAGGTGACCCGGAAACTACAACTAATCCAGAATGCAGCAGCCAGACTGGTGACTGGGAACAGCCGCCGAGACCATATAACACCGGTCTTGAAAGACCTACATTGGCTCCCAGTACGTTTCCGAGCACAATTCAAAGTGTTGGTGCTGACCTTTAAAGCCCTAAACGGCCTCGGTCCAGTATACCTGAAGGAGCGTCTCCACCTCCATCGTTCTACCCGGACACTGAGGTCCAGCACCGAGGGCCTTCTGGCGGTTCCCTCATTGCGAGAAGCCAAGTTACAGGGAACCAGGCAGAGGGCCTTCTCGGTAGTGGCGCCCTCCCTGTGGAACGCCCTCCCACCAGATGTCAAAGAGAACAACAACTACCAGACTTTTAGAAGACATCTGAAGGCAGCCCTGTTTAGGGAAGCTTTTAATGTTTGATGTATCATAGTATTTTAATATTCTTTTGGAAGCCGCCCAGAGTGGCTGGGGAAACCCAGCCAGATGGGCGGGGTATAAATAATAAATTATTATTATTATTATTATTATTCTGGCAAACCAGAACAGTGCACGGAAACGCCGTTTACCTTCCTGCTGGAGCGGTACCTATTTATCTACTTGCACTTTTTGGTGTGCTTTTGAACTGCTAGGTTGGCAGGAGCAGGGACTGAGCAACGGGAGCTCACCCCTTTGTGGGGATTTGAACCGCTGACCTTCTGATTGGCAAGCCCTAGGCTCAGTGGTTTAGACCATAGTGCCACCCACGTTCCTGTTATATTGCTTAGAGATGTACAAAACTATTTTTGGTATGTTTCACTTTCTCATATAAACTATAATTCCATTCTGTTCTGTACCATTTCGGCATAACTGCAATTTTAAAAATAAAGCAGACATATTCTTTAAACATGTATTTAAATGCCTATTTCCTTCTAGCACACATATTTACTGGCACATTTTCTCTCAAAATATATATTTATCTACATGTTTTCTCTCAAAATATCTGTTATGTTTCAGTACTGAGAACTGTCTTCCAACATGAGAGAAGTGAAAAATCTGTTGAAAATCTCAGTTTGGAACTACACATTTGTCTGAGAGGTTCAGATGTTTTATACAGGAAGATTGAATTCTTCAAACATCCTTATTATAATGATGCTACTATTATTACTCATAGAATCCCGCAAACCCGGGAGTGTTCCGGTTTGCAAATGTTCTTTGGAACCCAAACGTCCATTTTGACTTCTGCGGCTTCCAATTGGCTGCAGGAGCTTCCTGCAGCCAACTGGAAGCCACACCTTGGTTTCTGAACGTTTTGGAAGTCAAACGGATTTCCAGAACAGATTCCATTTGACTTCTAAGGTATGACTGTTCTGAGGTAGCATTCCCGTGGCAGCTTAATTTCCACATTGTAGCTGAGCTATTGTGGCATATTAGCACAAGTTTATCCCTCGTTTCCATATTATTTGATGTTTTATTCTGTTTAATATTCTGTTGGGAGCCATCCAGAGTGACTGGGGAAACCCAGCCAGATGGGCGGGGTATAAATAATAAATTATTATTGTTGTTGTTGTTATTTGCAAATTGATTATTTTTATTTATTTATTTATTTTTGCTTCCAGGTAGACAGAAACTTTCAAGATAAAGGCTTCTGGTCCCCTTAATGAAATATTTATTTTCACACATTCCCACCATTAAAATTCATTTAAATATATCACAGCTGTCATAAAATATTCGGGTGTAAAGTTCTTAAACTGAGAAGACCAGAAACAGTCGCCACCACAATCCATGACATAGAACACAGCACCTGACATGGCGTTCATTGCCATCTGCTTCTATCATTAAAAATATATGGAAAAAATGTTAAAAAGCTATTAAAAATAAATTTGATCTGTCTGCACATTTCAGCCTTTCCCCACATGGCTCTCCATCAACAGCCTCCTCTGAGTAAACACACTTTTCGCCTTATACAGTGAGGAGATAATTATACAGTCTCAATTAGACCCTCAATCACTGAACTATAAACAGCTAGTGGTGCAGAACTGTATCATCTACTTTATAACTGCACAGCCCTTTCCTCTGAATTTAATTCCCACAGGGGTATTGTACATTCATCTGAAATACATCATCTTCCCGAAGGCTGCGTTGATGGGACAATTCTTCCAATGCAAATACAAGGTTGACCCTATTGTGCACCTGTTGCCTTAGATCTGCTTGCCATCCTACCAAGGAACACAAAGCAACATTTTGGCCATATAACAAGAACGTCATTTCCCTTGTGCTTGATCTGGAAGCAGCAGTTAGTGCAGAATGCTGCATTACAATTGCTGACAGGAGTAAGATATGGTCAGCGTATAATTCAGAGAGCTGCACGGATGGCCAATTTGCTACTGGGCCAGGTTTGTATTGTTATTTTTAGTATATACAGTGCTTAACAACAACTGTTTGCAAGCCTAGATTAAGTGGCTTTCAGACCTTTGAGCTATACTATATAACCTATCATTTTAACAATGAGAAATTTATTTGATGTTTGTACTAGATAATAGTACTGATTCCACAGAATTCTTTTCCTGTGCATTTCAATGTCAGAATTCAATAGGAAATTCATTTGCCATTGAAGAGTAATTAATGCTCATTTATTACAACCCTGCTTTTTGTTTCAGCTCAACGACATTAGTTGCTAATTTTTCCTAGATAATGTATGACTGTCTGAAATGCAACATGTATTTAGAAACTGTAGTTCCCGAAGACAATAAAACTTTTGCAATGTGTGCTGTGGGTAACCCCCTAAATCACACGTGTGCTTTTTCCCAAGGAATTGTGGGTATGGTTTTATATATTGATGCTTCCTTTAGCCTCGCAGATAAACAGTTTTTCCAATTGTTTACATATCTTAGAAACTCTTGCATTTAAATAGCTCATTATGCAAATATTTATAAAATATGTGGATATTTATTTATTTATTGTAACCTCCATTCAGTCACTGAGCTGAGATTTTAACGTCGAAACATTGTCTGCAATGTTAAATGTACTGTAATGACGTATGAGTGAATATCGCCTGCAATGCGAAAATTGTAGACAGCATGCTGATACTGTACCGAGTTGGAAGAGATGGGACAGCTCAGAGTGGCCTTCGGTTTTTCTAGAGCTGCACACCAAGTATTTACAACATTCAGTTTTGATGAGAAATTATTCAAATGTCCTTCTTTTCAAAACGAATGCAAGGGTTAGGTTAGAAGAGGATTGGCTTCCTAGTGATTTTAGAATATCAGGAGCTGCTTTATACTGAGTCAGATTACTAATTCATCCAACCTAGAACGATCTCCTCTGATGTCCTCTTCACACTTTACATTTCTGAGTGCACACTCAAGAGGTACACTTCAAAATACACAGCGGGAATATGAAAAACGGGTGATTTGAAAACATGTGTGACTGTGTACGCACCACCCGTTTAAAACACACACCCGGTTCCTGGGAAGCATAATTTACTAAGAGTGCTGGGAACTGTAGTTCTGTGAGGAGGTAGGTGCTTCAATTGTGCTTTAAATGTATGGTGCATACACAGCCGGTATCGTATAAGAGATGGGAGAGAAATGTCGGGTGGAATTCAACATCACACTGTTATGACCATCAGTACAAGCATTTCTGCTGGCCAGATGGAACCATCTCCCCTCTCTTCCCTTTGTGCAGTGTTCTGGGGGATTCTCCCACACCCCAGAGTGGCTTTGAGGAAGTCCCTGGTGGCACACAGGATTGCCCTATTGTGCAAAGGGGAGTGCCCTATTGTGCTTGTGTGAGTCTTTGTATTGGCTTCTGCTAACACATCGGGTTAGTTGAATGTTGCTTCACATTTCAATGCAAATGCACCAATTATCATTTTCCAAAACAAGAAACACAGTTATCCTTCAAAATGTATACCTCTTTAAGTTTTGCAATGCAGTTCTCAAACCACAAAAGTGTGCAAAAATGCATGTATTGCAGACACCATGAGAGAGCTGGGGTTGCTGCTATTTCTTGTTGAATGCACACTTGCACCTGGTTCATACTATCAATTTCTGACTTAGTAAGCCAGGATGTGCACAAGCTGGGTGGGTGGGTGGGTTGTGGGTCATGGAGTTTTGCTTCTGCTTCCATATAGGCAGCTGAAGAAAACAGGATGCATCTCTTAGTCAGAGTTTCCTGTTACATGCAAACCCCCAAACTGTGGATAATCGACCATACACAAGCCAGTTCTCAAGTATCTTAATTTCCTGGCTTGTTTGTTCCCCATTAACCATAGTTTCCAGGTTTGCACACAATGGGAAGCTGAACCCTGGCTTCTTTTATGCTGTTCATTGTATATTATTTGATTTGTTGGTTTTCCGCATTGTTGGGTCTTTCTTATTAAGGGTGGGTGGAAGGATAGGATCTAAATCTATCAACTAAATAAAAAAAAAGTCAGAAACTATACAGATTCCATGATCATATTGCACAGTGACATGACAGAGGCGAATGGGTGCAGGTTGGTGTTCCCCAAATATCTTGCTGGAAATGTACCATATGCATGCACTTAGCAATCACTGAAGGGGGGTGCCTGAAGATCCTTATCTGCAGAAATGCCTTTCTTTCTGAATTTAGAAAATGCATCTGTCAATCCTCATATTTAGCCTAGCCACCTGTCCTTCAAAACAATGTGTGTTTCCTCATCTGACATCTCCCCACAGATGTCCCATAAGGCTTCCCTTAGATGCTATTTCCATTGATAGCCCAGCTGCTGCTGCTTCCAAATCACCTTGCCATTGCAGGACTCTCCTCCCCCCTCTACTCCAGCACCCAGCCTAGTTCCAGGATGTTGTGAGTTTCAGACAATATTTATTTATTTATTGGGAGAAAATACACCCCATCTGTCCATATATAGAGGTAAAGAGGAACAATACAATATTAAAGTCAGATGTCCATCCCCAAAAGGACAAAAGAGGACACATATCTGTATAAAATCTGTGTATGCTAATTTATATGCATAGATGCAAATGTGGAAATAATTACTATTATTTAAATAGAATCTCTCCAGGTGTGAATTGTGGATGTGAAATTTCAAAGCTCCTGCTCTCTCTTTTTATGGTCCTTAATCTTTAAACTGGACTGGAGCCCCATCTGCATGATACATTTAAAGCACTATGATACCACTTTAAACAGTCATGGATTTCCCCAAAGCATTCTGAGAATTGTAGTCTCAATGCTGAAAGTTGTTAGGAGACCCCTACTGTTGAACCATCTTGGAGCCTATGATCAGCAGGGGAGGCTCTGTTGGTGGTGCCAAAACTGGGTGCTGCCCGGTTGGGACTGATCCACTGCAGGGCCTTCTTGGTAGTGGCTCCCCATGTATGGAACACTTTCCTTGCTGAAGTGCACCTGTCTCCTTCATTCTTAACATTCAGGAAGAATCCAAAACATTTCCATTCACTGAGGAATTTGATGCCTGAAATACAGTGTTTAAATGCTTTAAAAGGTTTGATTATTATTATTTTTAAGTATCATTTGATCATGCTTTGCTATTTGCTGCCCTGGGCTGGGAGGAAGGCTGACACTGAAATGTAATAAACAGTAAATAAATAATAAATGCTTGTATGCATTTATTAAAGTATTCATGCTCTATCAGTGGAACCACCGCCAAGGATGCTCACATCGATGGTTAAAACAGAGAAATGAAAGGACAACTGAAAACTTATAGAAACAATAGCACAAAACAACAGCAGGCGTGGTGGGAGTGGGGCACCTTAACACAGAGAACGAAACACCAACATTTCTGAATGTATAAACTAGTGCTGGGCTGCATTTAGTTATTTTCCTTTCATTTAGTTATTTAGTTTCATTTAGTTATTTTCCTTTCTCAGATTTTGTTGGAGGGCAAAACACCCAGATTTCTTTGTGACTCTTCTCTTTGTATTGTAAGGAGGCTATAGTCCATCCATTCAAAAGTGAGAGGTTTTTGCACATGCATCACACACATTTCACCATCCTTTATCGAGGCCGGCAAGGTGGAACATCATCATAGTTCAAGGCACTTGAGAAGTGGGTGGGAAGGAGCAGGGCTGGGGAGGAGCCTGACCTAGAGAGCGTTTCAAGGGCCAGATTCAGGAGCCCATGGACCACATTTGGCCTCTGAGCCTCAGGTTCCTACCTCTGGTCCACACAGAGTGGCATCTTTCTCAGCCCTGCCTTGAGATACCAGGGCTTGAACCTGGGACACACTGCATTCAACACAGGTGCTTTAAACCCCTTCATGCGACGCTTCCCTGATTGCAGCAGATAAATCACTCACAAACCACACATTTTTGGTGGCTTAGCAGTCTCCAGTCCTCGCCCATGATGATCGCCTCCCTGTTTTGCAGCACATGCTAAAATGTCAAGGTCTTCTCTCCATGCAGCAGCATGGATGTGGTGTGCTAAGCAGTTGAATCGAGGGAGAACCCCTGCAGTGTGCTTGGAACTTCACCAATCCTGTCCACCAGCCAAGCAGTTTACTAACTGCCTTCGAGGCTGTAGCACTGCACCTCCTGCTTGCAAAAGCACCAACTTGCCACATGTACTGTGTTCAGAGTGGTGAGTTTCTAGGCAAAGAAGCAGAGGGGGGCAGATCTATCTGGAAGCCTCTGCCACTAATCCCAGATGTGTGTATGGCAGCTGCAATGGGAAATTCTGAACATGCTTCGGGTCATCATTTTCCATTAGTCATTCACGTGCATTGCATTCAGCGCTACATGGCTAAGCCATGGCTCAAATTAAGCTCCGAGCAACTGCTAAAGCATCTCTGGAATGGGATTGTCTCATTTCCCCAATATTCATCAACCCAGCATATTTTTATATTTGCTATTTTTGCTTATCCCAAAATGTAATGTCTCTCCTTTCCCAACACACAGAGAGTGCTTCCAGATGGGTGTTTATTATGGTGATCAGTGCTTTCGGGACATGCAAGTTTCTTGCAGCATCCATGGGACATCGCTGGCATCAAAATGCCACCCTGCATCACTCCTCCTCTTTAATCTGAATGGCGTTGTGGGTTAAACCACAGAGCCTAGGACTTGCCGATCAGAAGGTCGGCGGTTCGAATCCCCACGACGGGGTGAGCTCCTGTTGCTCGGTCCCTGCTCCTGCCAACCTAGCAGTTCGAAAGCACGTCAAAGTGCAAGTAGATAAATAGGTACCGCTCCAGCGGGAAGGTAAACGGTGTTTCCGTGTGCTGCTCTGGTTCGCCAGAAGCGGCTTAGTCATGCTGGCCACATGACCTGGAAACTGTACGCCAGCTCCCTTGGCCAATAAAGCGAGAGGAGCGCCGCAACCCCAGAGTCGGCCACGACTGGACCTAATGGTCAGGGGTCCCTTTACCTTTACCTTACCCTTTCTTGGGGAAAGCCAATACATTAAAAAAGAACTGTTGCCAACAACCCATAGCTTCCCTGGGAAGAAAGACAGGGTAGGCATTAAATCAGTAAAATAATAAATATTGTTATGCCCATTTACGATATGAGGCCCCCATCTGGAAACACCCACATTTTATGTATCTATGTCTCTTTTTCCCCTGCCCTTTCGCCACACAGAACCACACATCATGTACATACAGACAACACACGTCTCTGCAGCTTGTAAATAGGAAATGAAGTTACAATCCTCTGAAATTATAATGGCAGGCACACAAAGACGTCGTTGCTGGCACAGAATTCAATTAACAGATAGCAATCACCCTTGGGTGACTGTGTGAGGTAGAAATATACAGGCATGCTAATAAGTAATATCTTAAAGCGAAGGCGTTTATCAGCTAGCAGCCAGACTTAGGCAAGAGAGCGGGCAAACAACATTGCTCTGGGATATTTAATAAAACCTGCTCTCTTCATTTAAGGATTTTGTGTTTAATCATTTGGTAACATTTTAGAAAACGTTGAGGCTGCAAACATCTCAAACAGAACTGCTTAGGTCAGAAAACCTATAGTTATTTACTGATATGAAAATAGCCACAGGAACAGAGTGGATTCTGGGTTGATTTTTTAAAAAGAAAAATAACAATTCTTCGTTGCCACCTTTCTGCCCCGCTGAGCCTCTGAGTCACATGTACTACATGAATCACAGCCTTATCTGGGGAAACATGCCGAAGGTGTTCATTAATACTGGCTAAGCAAATGACTGAACGGCTGTTAAAATAAAACTAATACGTTAACTCCTGATTTGGTTGAGCGTCTGAAATTAAAACATTCTTGCCTTCCAGTTCTTTCAGCTTTATTTGGTATCGAATCCTGGGTAGAATTTAGGGAACCGCTGAGGAGAGGGAGCCCCCCAGATCAATCTTATGAAATGCAAACTTTTTTTTAGATTGTTGGGGCACGGCTATGGTTAGGGGGAGAAGATACAGCCCAACCCCATACTCCAAAAAAAAGTCTGACAGGCTTCAGTTGGGTGTCTTTGACTGGATGCTTTGCCTTGCCTCCCCTATGCAGAAATTAATCTAGTTTAAATTAGTCTTGTTTTTTTTTTTTAAAAAAAATTCCATTGGTTCCTAATTGCCACATGAGTAATGATTTACAGTGGGGGAGGGGTCACAGCAGAGGAAAGAGAGGTTAAGTCTCTAATCCCTCATTGCTACCCCCCACCACCACTTCATTGAATTAGGCATGAAAGAGCACCTCATTTACTCCAAAGGGATGCTATTTTAAGTCCTAACATGTTTAGGGATGGGCATTGAGGGGTGGGCATAGCTAGAAAGAGAAGGGTTAACTGTTCCCTTCTCAATGAATGTCTTCTTCTCACTGAATATATTCTTGAAAAAAAGGATTAACACATTCATTCTTTTTTTAAAAATCTCACTTTGTCCTTGTTGATGAATCAACAGCCAAGGGACAGTGCTTACATTGCACAAGATAAGTCAAAACACGTGAATCAGCCCCTTCTTTACTCAATGATGAAAGGGGGGGGGTGAAGAAGAGGATTGGCTTGCCTTGTTTTGCTGAGGATTGGGCATTTTACAGAGATTTTCAGTTTCAGCAGCTCAGGCTTTCTAAATTCATGAAATGTATGATAAAAGTAAACGACCCAGCAAATCTGAACAGCCTCCCCTTGGGAATGGAGGACAAGTGCCAAAGCCATTCCAGAGACAGGCTACTAACTGAATAACCTCTGACCTTTGTGGGGCTGTAAAATGGTCCCAAGAGATCTGTTTGGAAGGCGGCATGAAAATGTTCAGATCAGGCTTCAGCCTCAATTTTTGTTTTCCACTGAGGGTTGCTTATGCTGTTTATTTCATTTTTAAATTTCATTTTAAAAAAAATCACTGTGGACATATGTCTGTGAGCTGCCCTCCTGCTCTCACCACACATCAGTCTTCCCTTCACTTGGAAGCTAGTTAACTTGTCCAAAGTTCCTTCCCCTCCACCCCCAGCTCCCAAACCAGTGCTGACTGCTTACACTTTCTCAAGCCTTTTACAATTAGCTGGATTTATTCCCTTTTTTCCCTTCCCCTGGTGATGTTCCTCCCACCCTCTCCTTTTTGGCAGCCCAAACATAGGCTTCCACAGAAAGCCACAGTGTCCTTGGATAATTGAAAGTGGCCCATTTTCAAAGATACCCATCATCTCATTGTTCTTTCCCCCCTTTTTTTGCCCATCACTCCTTTCCCAAACAAACAAACAAACTGAAACACAAAGCAAATGCTCGTATCTGTTGTGGGTGGTGACTCACACACTGACTGATTTCAGAAGTCCATTGAATTTTTTTTCATGTGCAAGATTTCACCGGGAAAAAATTATTCAGCAGGGAGAAATGGGGAGAGAGGAAGTAGCTGTCTGTTCTATTTTTGTTCAGCTCTGGAGAGCTGTGTGGTGTCCCCCCCCCTTTCTTAAAGAAAGGCACAATGCCTCTACTTTTTCACCAAGCATCACTGCTCTGCCGCTGCCCAGCTCCTCATTTGCATTCTATTATATGCTCTGAGCTGCAGATCCCCTCTGTCAAGTTTTTGCGGGTGTACAAAGCTTCCTTGGGAACATGTTGTAGCTTCCCAGTTCCTGCATTTGCAATTCTGCAGTGTGTTTCCCCTACACACTCCCTTCTCTGCGAAGCAATGAATGAGCCCGTTGTGCCGGCAGCTGGATACGTCAGTTTCTAAGAAGGTCATGCTACCAAAGTAACTGTAACAAGAAAATTTAAATAGTCAGGATGACATCTTTTCAAGTTGCTACTGTGTTATTTCCCATTTCCTTTGAGGAACGCTGATTGTGGTTGGATCTACTTCCCAAGGTCTGGCAGGATCACTCAGAGTTTTCGGGATGTCTTTGTTGTTGTTTTCCTTCCTTCATCCCAGTACTTAGGACTGAAATCTAAGTACAAATTGATGAAGCTGCTCAAATAAACCACAACTGTGGCTCCTCGGTCCCCCTGGGATGTCTGATTCACAATCAGCCAATGAAGAACCTCTGCCTGGAATTACTCAATTTGGGAATGGGATGTGAATTACACTATCTGATTTGTAGATCAGCAGTAAAGGGGGAGGCAGGTAAACAATAGGTTTTTTCAGTGCTATTTTTCTAGAAAAAGAGGTGCCAGAATGCACCTGAATGCCTCTTTTGTTCTCTTATAATAGCAATGGCACTCACTTGAGGGGTGTCGGAACTGAGTTCCCCATGAGTTTTGGCTGAAAAACCCCCTGTTGTTGTTTTTTTTTAAAAAAACAGCAGCAGCAAGCCTAATTTTAGCTATCATTATCCATATTTTCAAGCCTTAATAAAATTAACACCAAACAAGAGACCAACTTGTGGAAACAGTGTAGGGAACTTGGGGGGTGGCGGGCAAACTGATCTGCATAAATTTACCCATTTTTATTGGTTTGCGTCAATATTATGTGGACTGCCTAATTTCTCTCCATCTTCATTTGCTCTCTCTTTCCAAGAAAGGAAACCACACCTTGCTCTTCACTTCTCCTTGATAGAAATGATCACATTCAAACTAATTGCTCTGCATTACTTAATATTTAGACTGCAAAAAAAAAGAAAAGAAAAAAGATAGGAATGAGAGGGAGATTTTTCAAGAAAGAAGGAGATGCAGAGTCACCATGAAGCTGGAAAACATATTAAGAATGTATGAATTAATCTTCCAAAATGACATATTAATTTAGGGTTCAGTCCTATACCTACTTACCTGGGAGTATGTCCCATTGAATTCAGTGGGTCTTGGTTTTGTGTGAACCTTTAGACAATTGTGCACACTTACTTGGTGTAAGCCCTACTGAACTAAGTGGGACTCGCTACTGAGCAGACATGCAAAGGAGTGTGCTCAGGAATGCCTTTGGGCTGGTAGATTTTAGATATTATAATACGCATCTTAAGTATGGACCCTAGAATATTATGCAGGAGTGGATGAAAAGCAAGTCTTGAAAGCCCAAGTCCTTTTTGAAGACACTTTAAGAAGAGCTTCCTCTTTGAGCTTACCTTCAGAGCTTTGAGACAGATTCAGCTAACCTGGTGCACTAGCAGAAGCCAGCGCAAGGATTCTTGCTAATGCAATGGGATTGTCCTCCTCCTTCATGTCCCCATGCCTCATTCAAATCCATGGGGGGGGGGTCCAGGAATACCCCCCAGAATGGTGTGGGGGGATCATTCTATCAGGCGTGCAGGAATACTTCGACTGGTGGAGCAATCACCTTAATGCAATGTTGAATTCCATATTCAGGGCTTAGTTGCAGAGGGTAGCCATGCTAGAAGCAGGGTGGAAAGGTTCCTACGTCTTCAAAAGTTGTGTCGAAGAGGGAATTTCAGACTGAATTGTAAGCAACCCCTGCAGAAATTCCATTTTCTACACAGCTATTTAAGGTGACCTCTTCTTCACCAGGCTATACTGTTGCATCAGAAACAACTTGCAAGCATCTTGCGTGGCACCTTAAAAACTATGCCATAATAGGATTGTAGCCTCAGAACCTTCATTTCTAAAGCTTTATGATGTTTATATAAAGGTTTTCCCGGTGCCGTTTTTGTGTCAGTTTAAAATAATTGAATCAAAAGTAATTGTTGAACATTTCTGCGACTCTGTTGAGCAATACCATGGCCCTTGAGGACACTGCAGCAAGTAACCTCCGTGAAAAACATCCACCTTTCTATTTTTAGAAAGGCGTATTTGTACCAACAGCTGTTGCTTCCGTTTCACATGATCTATGCTAACTGCTGCAAAGTTTCAATATTATCTGAGAAAAATGTGTGGTGTGTGAAAAACGTCATGTTGCTCTGTAAACTCCATTCAGATGAAGGGCAGAAGATTGTGGCAAAACAACTGGGCACAATGCTTTAAAGAAGCATATATTCTAGAGTCAGTCAGTTCTTGCAACAGAAATAGAAAGTGACTGGATTTTCTTGCCATCATGAGTACATAAGGATTGCTTTGCTGGAGCAGACCAAGAACCTATGTAGCTCAGCATCCTGTGTTCAGCGAGAAGCCTATGGGAAACCTACCAGCAGGACCTGAGGGCAATTGCACTCTCCCATCACTGTTCCCCAGGAACTGGTATTTTGAGACATGGGACTTTTGACCCCTGACGTAGCATGTAGCCATTGGAAATAGTATTCATTATCCTTATCCTCCCAAAATTTACATAATGCCCTTTTAGAGCTGTCTAAGTTGTTGGCCATCACCACATCTTGTGGAAGCAATTTCCATAGTGTAACGATTCATTTTCACGCAGGTGTGCCTGCCTTTCTGTCATACATAGAATAGTGCCTCCGTATGGAAATGGATTGTTGCCTGCAACTTGTTTTCTATTTTTCTCCCTCACTCTAAGAAATATTGCTGTCCTGCATCTTCAACTACAGTGGTACCTTGGTTTACAACCATAATCTGTTCTGGAGGTCCGGTTGTAAACCAAAACAGGTTGTAACCCAAGGTGTGCTTTCACCATTGGGGCCTCCCCCCACCAAATTCGTTGTAATCCAAAAAAAATAAATGGGTTGTAATCCAAAAAAAGGGACACGCACTTCCGGGTTTGACGTGGTTGTAATCCAAAACGGTTGTAATCCAAAGTGGTTGCAAACCAAGGTACCACTGTACTTGAGAGGACTTAAAATTCCAATTAAAATAGCAAAACAACAATCAAAGCAACAATAAATTACAACATCTAACCATTTAACTAAAAATCCCCAGAATCCTGAAATATTAAGCGTGGCTATTTCTTGCTAGAGAGGTTAAAAGCAACAAAAAAGGCTTTTATGGGTATGTCCGTAGCAAAAGGAAGAACAAAGAAACAGTGGGGTCACTCAGAGGAGAAGATGGTGAAATGCAAACAGGGGACACAGAAAGAGCTGAACTCCTCAATGCCTTCTTTGCCTCAGTCTTCTCCGATAAAGAAAACAATGCCCGACCTGAAGAATTTGGAGCAAATGATTCCGCAAAGGAAACACAGCCCAGAATAACTAAGGAGATAGTACAAGAATACTTGGCTAGTTTAGATGTATTCAAGTCTCCAGGGCCAGATGAACTGCATCCAAGAGTATTAAAAGAACTGGCAGATGTGATCTCAGAACCACTGGCAGTCATCTTTGAGAATTCCTGGAGAACAGGCGAAGTCCCGGCTGACTGGAGGAGGGCAAATGTTGTCCCTATTTTCAAAAAGGGGAAAAGAGAGGACCCAAATAATTACCACCCAGTCAGTCTGACATCAATACCAGGGAAGATTCTGGAGCGGATCATTAAGCAAACAGTCTGTGAGCACCTAGAAAGGAATGCTGTGATCACCAATAGTCAGCATGGATTTCTGAAAAATAAGTCATGTCAGACTAACCTGATCTCGTTTTTTGACAGAATTACAAGCCTGGTAGATGAAGGGAACGCAGTGGATGTAGCCTACCTTGATTTCAGCAAGGCATTTGACAAGGTGCCTCATGATATTCTTGTAAAGAAGCTGGTAAAATGTGGTCTTGACTATGCTACCACACAGTGGATTTGTAACTGGCTGACTGACCGAACCCAAAGGGTGCTCATCAATGGTTCCTCTTCATCCTGGAGAAGAGTGACTAGTGGGGTGCCACAGGGTTCTGTCTTGGGCCCGGTCTTATTCAACATCTTTATCAACGACTTGGATGATGGACTCAAGGGCATCCTGATCAAATTTGCAGATGACACCAAACTGAGAGGGGTGGCTAACACCCCAGAGGACAGGATCACACTTCAAAACGACCTTGACAGATTAGAGAACTGGGCCAAAACAAACAAGATGAATTTTAACAGGGAGAAATGTAAAGTATTGCACTTGGGCAAAAAAAATGAGAGGCACAAATACAAGATGGGGGACACCTGGCTTGAGAGCAGTACATGTGAAAAGGATCTAGGAGTCTTGGTTGACCACAAACTTGACATGAGCCAACAGTGTGACGCGGCAGCTAAAAAAGCCAATGCAATTCTGGGCTGCATCAATAGGAGTATAGCATCTAGATCAAGGGAAGTAATAGTGCCACTGTATTCTGCTCTGGTCAGACCTCACCTGGAGTACTGTGTCCAGTTCTGGGCACCACAGTTCAAGAAGGACACTGACAAACTGGAACGTGTGCAGAGGAGGGCAACCAAAATGGTCAAAGGCCTGGAAACGATGCCTTATGAGGAACGGCTAAGAGAGCTGGGCATGTTTAGCCTGGAGAAGAGGAGGTTAAGGGGTGATATGATAGCCATGTTCAAATATATAAAAGGATGTCACATAGAGGAGGGAGAAAGGTTGTTTTCTGCTGCTCCAGAGAAGCGGACACGGAGCAATGGATCCAAACTACAAGAAAGAAGATTCCACCTAAACATTAGGAAGAACTTCCTGACAGTAAGAGCTGTTCGACAGTGGAATTTGCTGCCAAGGAGTGTGGTGGAGTCTCCTTCTTTGGAGGTCTTTAAGCAGAGGCTTGACAACCATATGTCAGGAGTGCTCTGATGGTGTTTCCTGCTTGGCAGGGGGTTGGACTCGATGGCCCTTGTGGTCTCTTCCAACTCTATGATTCTCTATGATTCTCTATGCAATGGAATGCTCACGAACATTCTCATAATTGCTAAGAAGCAGGACTTTCAATGTAGCTGCCTCTGTGCTGTGCATTCCTGTTTAAATATAGCAAGTGTGCACTGTCTGCACTTTCTGGAAACAACTAAACATATGTTTGTTTCCATGGGCTTTTGCAATTGGATGAGTGGTTCTCTGCCATCATGTCTATTTTATGTATTGCTAGATATAGATACACACACACATGCATAATCTGTTGTTTATACTGTTTTTGCTATTTTTATTGTATATAGTCATGAAACATTTGTGTAGAAGATGGCTATATAATTATTAAATAATCAAATAATCAAATATTAAATAAAATCATTATCATCATCATCAGGCGTTGAAATATGTTAGCAATAAAGTAGATGTACTGTGGCCTGTATTCCCCACAACTAATATATTTATTGAAATATTTTTATTCCACATTTCCATTGTAAAACAGCTTGCATCATATTAAACCAACCAAACAAAATATGCATTTCAATGGTAAATTTTCTTGGAAAGTGTGGCACTGGAAGGATTGATGAGGGCAGGGGGCAAGCTCCCCAATGCTTGTCATTTCCAAGCTTTACTGAGAAAGCTTAGGAAAAACCAAATTAATTACAAGACATGTTAGGACGTGTTCACCCATCATTAAATGGGACTCAAAGGTGCACTTAAATGCTTAAGTAGCATTAACTTCAATGGGATGCTGCAATTAAATATTGATGGGACCATGCAACCATTTTTCCACCTGAGCCTTTGAAGAAAATGAGAGGGACATTTCTGTGAAGGATGCTAGTGACTCCCACAGGCTGAAATGGATCATTTGTGATGTTTGTTCCTGACCTATAATTTTTACAAATAAAATGCTCTCTTACCTTGGTATTTGTGGGGTGGGGGTGTGTGTGGAGATACTTTGTGAGATGCTGCCACACCCAAAGGGAAATGATATATTGGGTTTGCAGGAAAGGGAAGGGAGCCCATGCTGAACAAGAAGACTGTGGTGTCTTTCAGAGCTTTGTGGGCAGGAAAAGTTCATCAGGTGTGGCTCTTTCTTATTGCAGTGCCGCAGTGAGTCACAAGTCACACTGACAGATCTTTTGCTGCCATTGAGCCACAGGAAACACAGTGGAATGGGATAGGTTTGCCAGCCCTACTGTACTGCAGACTTGATAAAGTATCGAAAAATCTTGTGGCAAGAGTTATTTGGTCTAAAATCTACTCCATTAGATGCTCAAAATGGTATTTACTGGTATGGGGAGGGTTCTAAACAGTGAGGTCACAGGGAAATGAAATGCGGGCAGTAAGGAAAGTGACAATTACATTCTTAGCAGATATTTTGATTATATTAAGTGTTCTAGAGCATATGCGCTTCTCTAGATCACATCATATAAGTGCAAGAATGTGCTTTTGTGGGTAAGTGGGGGGAAATTGAAGAGAGAGAGAATGCTATGCAGTTTCTATGTTTACATTCTCCATAAATGATTTTTGAAATTCATTGAGCAAAAGCACACTTCAGGAACCCTAAATAATAACAGTGAATTCATCTTCCTTCTAAGTTTATGCAAAACTATTGACCTTGATCTGAAGATAGACCTCTTAACATAATCAATACAGGTGCAATCAGATAAGAACATTCTACTGTTTTATTAAAGTGTATCTAATTCAAAACTCAATAACTCTTGCAAACCCTTAATCAGAGAAGACACCCTGGGAGGCATTTAGGTGAATGATCTTATAACACTTGCTCTTTCTTCTTGTTAGGGTGGCATTTAACACAGTGACATGTCCCTTACTTTCTGTTTACCATTCCAGCCATAACTCTTTCTCTCTCTAGCTATGCTTTTCTAGATTCTGATGCATTTATTAAGACTTTCATTTAACAAAATGAATTTCCAGCTTCTGAATCTGGTTGTTTTTTTAAAGGAGGAATATTGGAAGAGCCTTGCTAGGTTAGACCAAAGGTGCATTAATCCAGAATTCTGTTTCCACCAGTCAACAGTCATGTGCCTCTAAGGATGCCAAAATCAGATGCCAAAGAAGACACATCTTATTCAATCTAGGTGTATCATGATTGGATTATGAGTCTACATCAGAACCCACAGTCCTGTGGATAGCTTTACAAGGCTGTCTGGGTTTCAGGGCTGCCCCTGCCCTTGTCAAAGCTATTTATTGCCTTTCAAAAAGTTGCTCAGATGCCCACAGCCAGGAGTAGCTGGCATGTGTGTCTCCCTCCCATTACATACTTTGATACAATACAGTCCTGGAAGAGTTTGCATAGTCAAACTCGGCCCTCCAGATGTTTTGGGACTACAACTCCCATGATCCCTAGCTAAGAGGACCAGTGGTCAGAGATGATGGGAGTTGTAGTCCTAAAACATCTGGAGGGCCGAGTTTGCCTATGCCTGGGCTTGATGATATTTTGTCACTTTCAGTGGGCAGTGTATGGTGATAGCAGGCCTACCACCATGTTTTACATGAGGGCAGTCATGTTTTTGAGCCTTGGAGACTCAAATAGAACTGATGGGACTGTCTTAAAGCTCTGTGCAAAAGGGCTCTTTGAAGCAGCTCCAATATACTCCTTTAAGTGGAAGGGCAGGTGGTGATGGGGGGGAAAGAAGAGTAGAAAGAAGCCTGCATTGCACAGTCTTCATTCTCCACCAGCTTAAGCAGAAGTGTGGAGCAGCTTCAAAGAACACTTTTGAAAAGGGTTTTAACCTATGGTTACCAGACGTCCCTGTTTCCCGGGGACAGTCCCCGGATTTACAAATTTGTCCCTGGACTTCATTTAATGAAGTCCCCGGATTTCATTTAATGTCCCCGGATTTATATTTTAAGTGTTGTAGATTTATTAGTAGGGAATGAATGTTGCATGAGTGGTTCAACGGCACAAGACACATCATATGGGGACTTCCGGCAAGGCAAAATGGTGGGCGCCACAGCAAATGGGCTACCAGGCTGGCTCCAGGCTGCTGAAACTACGGCCGCCACTGCCAAGGGGGAACCAGGGGTGCCCGGTGTGTCAACTGGGGGAACCACTGACACACACACACCCCGCGACCCAAATCAAGCCAGGAGCGAGAGTGCCTGGGCACCCGGCCGACTTCCCAGCGGCGCTCCGGGGCCTGGAAACCCCGGAGCCGACGCAGGGAAAAGGAGAAGAGGAGAAGGAGGAGAGAGAAAGAGGAAGGAGAAAAAAAAGAGGGGAGCCCCAACCTTGCCGCACCGCTGCTGGTGCCGCCGCTGAGGAGCGGTAGGAGAGCACTGGGATTGCAAGGACACATGGCTGAGCCCAGGCCCGACCCGAGCCACTCTACAGCGGATAGGGCTCAAGGGAGCAGACTGGGGCCAAGAGGAAGGCCACGCAACAGAGGAGACCACAGAAGAGAAGATATATCTTCTTAATTTTTTTTGTTTAAAAATAACTTTTAAAAATATTTTTTTCTTTTTAAAAAAAGTGTCCCCAGATTCTTTGAAAAAAATCTGGTAACCTTATTTTAACCCCTTCCTATCAGCTGATGAGAGGGGATTAAATCATGCTGCCTTGGCTGTGTGAACCTGTTTGCTGCTAACATGCGAAGCTCCTTGCCACTCTGAATACATTTTTACATTAGGGCAGCCATACAATTTCCCCTGAGAGCAACATATCCTGCCAGAGGAACTTGTTATATTCAAAGCACAAGGTAGCTGCTCCTGGCTGTGGCTGTGAAACCTACTAGCTATTCCAGACTGTGGACAGCTGGATGACCTGTTTTTTGATCTTTTTATAAAAGCAGCAAATAGCTTTTTCAAGAACAGAGGCAGTGAGTGCTCTGTGTAGCCTCCCCATGTGTAACTGGGACAGAATGGGATTTAATGGGTCAATTCCTCCCTATCTACCCTGAGCTATAATACTTGTTTCAGAGTATAGGGGACCACTTTCCACTTCCTAAATTAATGAGTCAAAGAATATGCATTTTCAGTTATTATGAATTATTTCCATTGATTAGGTCTTGGGTCTCTTTGATGCCACACCTTTACACCTAATGTCTTATATTGAGAACTGGTTCCACTGATACTTTCTGCTTTTGCCTGAGGTTTGAGCCATCTTTGATTGGAAAACATTATCCCATACATCAAGTCAACCTGGTCTTAATCATCTGAGGGGAGCATCAGACATAATATTTTAAAGGTTTTAGCTGCATTCCCACATCTAGTTAGATTGCTCAAATGCCATTAAAAGAATGTATTGCTGCCGGGGGCTCATATCATTCTCACGTCCACAAAAACAGGACAACCTCTTGTCTCAACAACAGATGTGCATGTCTGGCTCCTGCACATAGCCGTGAGCTGTAATACCCTGGAAACATCTTCATATTTCATGGGTCTGATGGAAATTCAGTTCCATTTATTATTGATTTAGAGCAAGATGCATGTCATTCTTTGAGGCTGCATGAATTGCTCATGACAGTCTTCACATGAATGTAAAATTTAACATGAGAAACAGACTGGTGTTCCTTTGCCCTTCCTAATTCAACATGTATGGTTCTTGAATTATGAAATGTCTGTGCTGGGATTTCAGGCCAGAGTCTAACCTTTTCCTAAATGAGCATAAAATGGAGAGAAGGAGAGATGGATCTGTTCTGCGCTGTGTTGAAAAGCAGAGATGAAAATGTGTTTGAGGTTGAATCCTGACAAGGCAGAAGTACTGTTTTGGGGGGACAGGCGGCACGCTGGTGTGGAGGACTCCCTAATCCTGAATGGGGTAACTGTGCCCTGAAGGACCAGGTGCGCAGCCTGGGAGTCATTTTGGACTCACAGCTGTCCATGGAGGCACAGGCCAATTTTGTGTCCAGGGCAGCTGTCTACCAGCTCCATCTGGTGTGCAGGCTGAGACCCTACCTGCCTGTGGACTATCTTGCCAGAGTGGTGCATGCTCTGGTTATCTCCCACTTGGACTACTGCAGTGCGCTCTACGTGGGGCTACCTTTGAAGGTGACCCGGAAACTACAACTAATCCAGAATGCGGCAGCTAGACTGGTGACTGGGAGTGGCCATATAACACCTGTCCTGAAAGACCTACATTTGCTCCCAGTATGTTTCTGAGCACAATTCAAAGTTTTGGTCTGACCTTTAAAGCCCTAAACAGCCTCGACCCAGTATACCTGAAGGAGCATCTTCACCCCCATCATTCAGCCCGGACACTGAGGTCCAGCTCCGAGGGCCTTCTGGCAGTTCCCACACTGTGAGAAGTGAAGTTACAGTGAACCAGGCAGAGGGCCTTTTCGGTAGTGGCGCCCTCCCTGTGGAATGCCTTCCCGTCAGATGTCAAGGAAATAAACAACAATCTGACTTTTATAAGACATCTGAAGGCAGCCCTCTTTAGGGAAATTTTTAATGTTTTACTCATGTTTTAAATATTCTGTTGAGAGCTGCCTAATCATCATCATCATATCAGGAAAAAAATGCAGGTCCCATTGCAGGAGCAACATCATGGGAGGGGTGTTTCTAAGACGAAGGTGAAACTGGGAGGCTCCCTTGTTATTTTTGGTATTGGCTATTCCCCAGTTTTCTGTATTTCAACATAGCAATGAAAGTTGTGAAGCAAAATCATTTCCCCCTGTGGGTGATCTCCATGCACTTTTGAAATGTGTGCCATTCTTTTCCGGGAATGAAAAAGCTGTTCCCTTCAGGGTGGAATAAGGAAGCCATTGTGGCGGCCGCACAGATATTTGGCTAGGGCAGGAATAGGAGAGTGTGCAATGCATATTCATGCTGCAGCGGAATGAACAATTGATGGGGGAGGGCAGAGCCACATTCCTGATGCATTATTTTGTGCACAGTGACATTCAACAGTTCTGCATTAATCTAATAAGGCCATGGTCTATGAGTAAGCACTGTGCTTATGCCTTGCTGGTTCGGCTCTAAATGATTCCCACACCCCCTGGAAAAATATAAGGATACTGGAGATCTAATTAGAAGTGGGAGCTTGAGCTGCACAACAAGACTTTAAACTCTTCTGGCATTTAACAGAATTTTCCGTAGTGCTAAAATAGCATTTCCCCCCGCCCTGTCATTTTGACATGAAAAATATTAGTGAATATTTGATTTTACCCTGAAACAAATTAGGGTAATAATAAGCCTCTGAAAGGGGAAGAAATGTGCACCAACCAGTTTAATCTCATTTAAAATGTGCATGTTAAAAATAGTGTGTGTACAGGAAATGCTGCCTGCTACTTAATCAACAGATGGTTATTTTACGAGAGGCATGTTTGGTAGGTGTAACGTTTGACACTCCTTAGCATGTGCTTAGCTCAACACACTTTTAATGCAGGTATCATAATCATGCCGTATGTAATTCAGGGATTTGGAATGGCATGAATAGTCTTGTTCTGCAAGACCTGCTAGGTGACCAAAAGTTCAATGGGCAGTTCTAGTTCTTTGCAAAGTCACCTTTAGAGTCTCTTGACAGACAGAACCATTGATTTCTATAGAATCACTCCTTTCAAGTAAGGAGAGACAAACCAGTCTATTTTCAGCCTGTGTCACTCATGTTCCATCCCGTTTCAACGTTAAACTGCTGTTGATATGTATATTTTAAAACCTGCATGAAAATGTATTTTAAATGTCTTTTTAATGCATTTTTTTCCTGTCAATATGTGCATTACTAAACACATTTCCCCTTAAATGATCAATCTTTTAAATCAGATTTTAATCTGTTTTTTTGAGCTGAGAACAAAACATTCAAGAAGTACAGAAGCAACTGGATAAACATTTGCTATGTTCTACCTCCACTGCTGGGGATGATAGACCTCTAAATACTAGTTGCTGAGAATCCTATGCAGCGAGAGCACTGTTGGACTCTAGTTTGTGGGTTCCCATGGGCATCTTATTGACCACTGTAAAAACCAGGATGCTGAACTACATCATTTATTGATCTTCCTTCCTTCCTTCCATCCAAAGGAGCCCAGGGCAGGAAACCACAAAGTAGTAAAAATAGTACAATTAAAATAAAATAAAAACAAATTTAGAACAATTAAAAACAATTAAGAACTTCTAAAAGAACTTTAAAGATGGCCTTCACAGCTAATAATAGATGCAATCTTCTTGTGTTCAAAGTCTAAGAAGTGCAGATCAGGTCTGTTTGTTTTAGGATCCACAAAGATCCACAAAGATCAAGGTCTGTTTGTTTTAGGATCCACAAAGATCCATTCTTATCCTGGGGCAAAGTTCTTAACCTGGAGCAACCACTTCCTGGTTAGCGGAGTTTGTAACTCAAAGTGTCTGTAACCTGAAGCGTCTGTAACCCGAGGTACCACTGTACATTGAAGTGCCCACCAATGGGATGTTTTGTTCTGGTGGCAACAGCCACTGGGTGTTTCATATAAACACAGTTCCGTTTAGTACTAATCATCACATATAAGGAAGGAATATTAAAAAGGGGAATCATAGAGGTGAAAGATTCCCCAAAGGACATTTCGTCCATCCGCCCGCAATGCAGAAACATCAACTAAAGCATCAGTGGCAGATGGCTGTCCAACCTCTGCTTAAAAACCTCCAAGGAAGGGGTGTTCACAACCTCCTGAGTCCGTTCCACTGGTGAACAGCTCTTACGGTCAAAATGTTCTTCCTGATGTTTCGTCGGAATCTCCTTTCTTGTAACTCGAAGCCATTGGTTTGAGTCCTACCCTCCAGAGCAGGAGAAAACAAGCTTGCTCCATCTTCCATGCAGCAGCTCTTAAGATATTTGAAGATGAGAGAATGGAGAATCAGGGGCATAGGAAAGAGGGATGCGGTTTGACCCGAGTGTCATCCCTGAGGGGGTGACAAAATGGCACCCCACGGGGGTCGGCACTTACCACAGGGCCTGGACTGCAGCGGGCCCGAGCCACGCGTCTCTCCTGGGAGTGACGCGGTGGCTCGGGGCTCCGCACTGCCTGAAACAGCAGTGTGGGGCTTGCGTCCGCCAGGCAGACTCCATGGGCAGCTCGCAGCAGGGCCCCCCTGGGCGGATTGATGCCCCTCCCCTGTGGGTGGATCAGACCGCCCCCACTGCTCTGGGTGCCGGAGCAGCTAGTTACGCCCCTGTGGAGAATCACATTGTGGGGGTAGGGTGGGGGGAGTCAATCAGGAAGAGTTAATCCATATTGAGGTTGTGTTCACACCCCATCCACTGTGAACCTGTGTGAACAATCTGAACACGGACAAGAGCTTCTGCAGAGAGAGAGCTCTGTGGCGGCAGGGGGTGTAACAGACTGATGCACAGAGGGAAATTGACTTCAGTCAAATTTGCTTTCAAGCAAGTGTTTTTAAGGCTCTAGATTTAGATGAAATATTTGTCTTTTTAAAAAGACACTACGGCCACTTCTCCTTATCAAGAATTCATCCTGTTTCGTTTGCACAAAATTTGTGAGGAGGTTAGAGGAAGCCAGCTACTCATTCTCATTTGTTTGCATCTAAAGTTAGATGGCATTGCATCAAGCAAACACTTTACAGTGGATTTCTCCATCGCTTGCCTTATCACAAAAAGCCAGGGTTTGTTTGCTTTTTGAGAAAGCACGTTTGCAGCGCAAGAAGAGACCCAAACCAGCTGTAACGGAACAACCCAAATCTGCTGGTATAGGAGGGGATCTCATTTGAAAACTAGAGACTTTTTGGAAGTGCCCTATTACAGCAAAGACAAAAAAGTACTGAGCAAAATGCTCCAAGTGGGAAGGGCTGCACCCTTAACTTTCACATGCAGGGCCCAAAAGTGACAGCCTTCCCTTGTTGCTTGTCCATGGAATCTGTATGCCGAGGTAGTTCCATTTTGCTACCAGGTTCACTGATTCTGGGGCATTGCTGGAAGCAGAACACTGTGTTAGTTAGATCCAGGAGTATGTCACAAAAGTGGCTCCAAAGAAAATGGGCTACATGTGCAAGGGCTTTTGTTTGCTTGCTTACAGAATAGGGAATAGAGTTTTGCTCGTCAGTGTGGCTATCCAAAGGTGGCTACTAATAGCCGTGTGTTAAGTGCCAACTCTTAGGCGCTTACACACCAAGGAACCGTTTCTCACTTCTAGCAGATCTCACTTCATGGGGTTAGAGGATGATTTTTAGAAATAAATCAAAGGATGCAGGTGTGTACATTGTCCAGGGATGCTTCTATATTAATTTGACTAATTAGGCACAAAAATTCAGGCTGTGGACATCTGACATGAATTAACTCAGCAAAACAAGCCCTTTCTTTCAGGGCCCTATATGGAATGGGGAAGAATGGCACAGCCAGTGGCCTTGTGTTTAAAAGGTTTTGGTTGAGAATGTGGGTCACTGTGGGGTGGGCTTATGTGGCACGCAAAAGAACACAGTCAAAAGGAGGCTGTCAGGAAAGCTCAATGACTTTGCACAAGTCTGGGCTCATGAATAGAGGAAGGAAGGGAAATACCTCATCATCAAAGATTCCACTGTCTCCATGGTTAGCGGCTCTTCCAGACAAAAAATGTATGACGCATTTCATATAATCTCTCTGTACAATATAATGAGACTGTCACAGGAATGTCTAATGTGACTCTGGTAGTCAACAATCAAGTGTGGTCAAGGACTGTCAGATTGCTTTATTGCACATGTAACTTCATGAGAATTAGAATTTCATAATTCTCATGAAAATATTGCTGGAGATTTTCTTTACTGTGTTGCCCAACAGGTGATTTGGGAAAATAACGCACTTCCCTTGCCTTCAAATGCAATGTGAAAAGGTGGTCTTAAAACATTTGATTGGGAGAGTGCCTTTCTACACTTACTATTTATAGTGGAATAGCTGCTGGTTTGGGAGGTTGGGGGTTGGCATGGGACCGCATGATGTTGGCGCCATTCAGCTCATATTCCAGAAAAAACCTACTCAAAAGCTCACTTTTTCGTCTCCTGGGGAAAAATAAATCTTATTTTTGCAAAAGATCTGGAATCGATCCTCAATATTTTCAGTTGTGAGGCATCATCCCACTTTTTGTGTGGAGAAGGCAGTGGTTGGTGGGGGTGATTTGGGAGACGTCCATTTCATGTCAGTTCCCTCTGACTGCTGTGAGCTGTCACTTTGCTAGCTATGTTCAGAGGATAGATGTGACAGATAGAGATGACGGTACTGAGTCAAAGTATTGCCCATGACAGCAATCAGGAAAAAAGTCATGACAAGACTGCAGTTGTTGAGGTTCACCATAACTCAGGCAGACATGTAGTCCCTCTTAATCTCCTACACACCTACAAGAGTAGTCTCCTATTGCATTAAATACAGTTTTTTAAAGCCCTAGTAGGGTTGTCCCCTAAGGGACACGGGTGGCGCTGTGGGTTAAACCACAGAGCCTAGGACTTGCCGATCAGAAGGTCGGCGGTTCGAATCCCCACAACGGGGTAAGCTCCCGTTGCTTGGTCCCTGCTCCTGCCAACCTAGCAGTTCAAAAGCACGTTAAAGTTCAAGTAGATAAGTAGGTACCACTCCAGCGGGAAGGTAACCGGTGTTTCCGTGCACTGCTCTGGTTTGCCAGAAGTGGCTTAGTCATGCTGGTGACATGACCCGGAAGCTGTACGCTGGCTCCCTCGGCCAATAAAGCGAGATGAGCACCGCAACCCGAGAGTAGGTCATGACTGGACCTAATGGTCAGGGGTCCCTTTACCTTTACCTTAGGGTTGTCCCCATGTCCATACTCATAACTCTGACATTCACTGGCGGGAGGAACATGTGGTCTCATTAGGATTGTGATTGCAGTCATGGAGCTTTTCTCAGTTTGGGAATGACGTGTCATTAGTGTGTAAAGGAAAACTGCAAACTCACTCACTAATAAAAGCAATGTGTGAGTAAAGATTCAGAAGATTAGCTACAAATTCACTCTTATCAGCCCTAGATAAAAGAAGATGATGTTGAGCCATCATGGAGCCCACAGGCACCTCCATCTTGTTGACATCAGCAGGCGTGATGTCAACCCAGGAGTGTTGCAAAACCATGTGGCCTGGGCCCCTAAGGTTGGTTAAGTGCCTCCCAAATGACAGAGGTTGTATACAGTGCTTTGATTTGCACATTGCTGAGATGTCAGTATTTTTCTAGCCTGTATCCTGAGATCTGTGCAATGCAAAGGTGTTCATATGCTTTAATCATAAGAATGGCTCCCGATAAGGAAATGCTATATGCAGTGAAAGGTCTTCGTATACAATTGTGCAGGAATGTGACATTTAAGCACAGGATCTGGTTGAACAAAAGCAGGTTTAATATTTTTAATAACAGGTTAATCTTTTTAGTAAGAGCTGGGTAGGCTTGGATTTGTTCCTATGGAAGCCCTTCTTTTCTAACCACCCCAATTTTCAATGAGCACTTTCCCAGAAATTTCCTAAAACAGCCTTGCTGAATTTAGTTCCCTCCAGAAGTTTTGGACTAGAGCAGGCATAGGCAAACTCGGCCCTCCAGATGTTTTCGCCCTACAACTCCCATGATCCCTAGTTAACAGGACCTGTGGTCAGGGATGATGGGAATTGTAGTCCCAAAACATCCGGAGGGTCGAGTTTGCCTATGCCTGGACTAGAGTTTTCATTGACACTAGTCAGCACAGTAGCAGACGGCTGGTCGAAATATCTCACTGGCTCATCTGCTAGCTGTGCGGATTTGCGGTACCCATCCATTTGCATGAGTCTGTTCTAGTGAGCTCAATGGCTACTTGAACAGTGTAGTGGTGCCTGAGGCAGCGGTGATTAGATTAGTCAGCTTGACAGGAAATCCAGCATCAAACAAGGCTCAGGGGTGGTGTACTTGAGAAACAGCAGACCATGTATTGGACTTGGCCTGCCAACAGCCACTTCCATGGATAACAATCCATAATCCTGGGTTGCAAAGCCAACCATTTTCTCAGCACAAATTATTCAGTCTCAAATGGGCTGTTTTTAAATTTTATTTCACATATTTATCATGCTTTATATTTATTTCATATTACATGTACAGGGAAGCAAGCCCAGTATTTATAACTGTCAACCATTAGAATATATATGAGAAATTCCAGAAAATTCAAACATCCTTACCATTGGAGCTGGATGAGTGGGATCTGCAAAGGAATAATGTGGAGTTGACATCCAGGTTTTGATATGAGTTTTGAACAGTCTCTCTCTCTCTCTCTCTCTCTCTCTCTCTCTCTCTCTCTGTGTGTGTGTGTATTCCCTGTCTGGACAGTCTTAATACATATTAAATGATAGAGTTGGTGGTAAAGGAAATACATGGCATAAGGAAAACACACTTGATCTAATAAATATCCCACTCCTGACTAATTTTGGATTTGGGCAAATGGATTTCAAAAGTAGTTTATTAAAATAAACACTTGTAATTAGAAAAGCAAGAGTACAGTTATTGTTTTCCTAACCCCTAATTGCTAACAGACTTCTATTTAGGGTACAGTAGTACCTCAGGTTAAGAACTTAATTCATTCTGGAGGTCCGTTCTTAACCTGCAACTGTTCTTAACCTGAAGCACCACTTTAGCTAATGGGGCCTCCTGCTGCTGCCGCGCCGCCGGAGCATGATTTCTGTTCTCATCCTGAAGCAAAGTTCTTAACCCGAGGTACTATTTCTGGGTTAGCAGAGTCTGTAACCTGAAGCGTCTGTAACCCGAGGTACCACTGTATTTATATGATTCCTCCCCGCGCTTCTTTTCTACGCACAGTTTTTCACATTTTTCTAGTTTTTCACATCTAGTCGCTAAGGGTAACTGCACATGATCATTTTTAAACTGTAATGATTGCAGCTCTCATGGTCTGCTGGCTCTCATAGGGTGCCTTCAAACCAACAGTGGATTCACAGCAGCTCACCATTTTCTGGCTTGGTCAACATTTCCACTCACAGTCAGTCACTGCTTTGCTGGTTCACCAGCTCCATCAAGAATTCAGCTTAGGGTGGCCAAAGAAGAGGAAACACTTTGCAAAAAACAAAAGCAAAAACAAGTTACTCCCATGGAGTTCAATAAGGCTTGCTCCCAGTATGTAAATATAGGAGTGCAGCCTCAAGCAATTTGATTCTAGTCCTGTTAATGAGCAAACACATTCTTTCACTGCAAAGTGAGCCATGGATAATGATGGTGGCTAATTCGTGTGGTGAGATTATTTCCACCTGTATACAGTGGTACCTTGGTTCTCAAACACTTTTGTACTCAAACAACTTGGAACCCAAACACTGCAAACCCGGAAGTAAGTGTTCCGGTTTGCGAACTTTTTTCAGAAGCCGAACGTGCTCTGCTTTGAGTGTTACGCTTCCGTTTCAAGTGTTACGCTGACGTCTGTCTCTTTTTGCTATTTATTTTGCGTTTTTGTTTTTGTGCCTGTGTGGAACCCAGTTCAGCTTCTGATTGATTGTGTGACTGCAGTACATTGTTTATTGCTTTCATTTTATGGATCAATGGTCTCGTTAGGTAGTAAAATTCATGTTAAATTGCTGTTTTAGGTCTTGCTTTTAAAAGTCTGGAACGGATCAATCCGTTTTGAATTACTTTCTATGGGAAACCATGCCTTGGTTTTGGAACGGACTTCTGGAACGGATTAAGTTTGAGAGCCAAGGTACCACTGTAATGCTAACATTTCCATTTGAATTAAGGTGGGGACCTAGACCAGGAAGCATCTCTAGGAAGGCTACCATTTGTTGGAGAAAGAGATCAGTGGCACAGAACCTCAGGGTGGCACCAAAAGCAGAAACAGAAGTGACAGGGAAGTGAATTAAAGTAGCTTAAATCTGAGGCTTACATGCAGATCAGACTCATTAATAATGCAATGGAAATATTTCAGTCACTTCAAGTAGATAAAAGCTTGTTGTTAAGGCATTATCTACCTGAAGTGACTGAAATATTTTGCATGCTTAATTAGCGTAACTGGTATGGATTCAGGCACTGTTTCTTCTGCTTTCCGTTCTTCCTTAAACCGAAGAATTGCTTATTTTGTTTTTGCAAAGGTTTGTTGCAAAAGGATTTATCTCCCCACCGCCCCCTCTTTTAAAGCTGCATAAGCTTGTGACTGTCACCACAGGCTTGTTCACATGTTACATTAAACAGGGGTGCATACTGTCTCTACATGTACATGGTTGTGTGTCAGAGGGTCCGCTTGTTGTTTTGTACAGTGCAGCTATTGCATACACAGGAACACGGACTCTACATTTGGTGAAGATTGCATGTAAATTACTGTGAGAGTGCACAGCTCAATTGTTGTGTATATAAGTACACAGATGGCACACTCATTGAGTGTGAAGTGTGGGGTTCTGCTCTCTCCAGTGTGGCATAATGGTTAGAGTGTTGGACTAGGACCTGGGAAATCGGGGTTCAAATCCCCACTGAGCCATGAAGCTCACTGGGTGACCTTGGGCCAGTTGCCATCTCTTAGTCTGACCTACCTCACAGGGTGGTTGTGAGGATGAAATGGGAAGAAGGAGAACCATGTACACCGACTTGAGATCCTTGGAAGATAAAGGTGGTTATATAAATGTTATAAATAAATAAATACATACATACATACATACATACATACAGTGGTAACTTGGGGTACATACACTTCAGGTTACATACACTTCAGGTTACAGACTCTGCTAACCCAGAAATATTACCTCGGGTTAAGAACTTTGCTTCAGGATGAGAACAGAAATTGTGCTCTGGCGGCGCGGCAGCAGCAGCGGGAGGCCCCATTAGCTAAAGTGGTGCTTCAGGTTAAGAACAGTTTCAGGTTAAGAACGGACCTCCGGAACAAATTAAGTACTTAACCCGAGGTACCACTGTAAATAGATAGATAGCATAAATACTAGGCTGTGAGTAGGTGGGCGGAGACTGTCATACCTTTTAATTTCTGTATAGCACTTGGAAAAATACAAACCATTATTATTATTATTATTACAAACAACAATAATAGTAATAATAATGCTGTAAGTCAAAGCCAATTCCAATTAATGGCAAGTCCTGGAAAATGTGGTGGACCTCATCCCAACTATTCAGACCTGAAGTCAGGTCTGAAGATGACTCAATATATTTCCTTTTATAATATATAGCTGTGGGTCATATTGGTTTATATATTAAATCCCTAGTGCAATCCTACCTGGTTTACAACATAATGTTCTCTGGAATTGGTTTAGAAGGCACATGGAATGGGGAATGATTATCTGGAGAAACTCTGCTTGAAGTTGTAATCAAATTTTCAGCCACATTATACTGCTTGCTTTACGAAAACATTTAGAAGTTGATTTGCAAGTAAAATATTTTATTATACTAATATTAGGGCAGTTTATGCTACTAGTAAAATTTTTGCATTGTTTTAGAGACCACTCTTGGGTTGTAAAATTAACCATGTAAATTGTAAATCAAGTGAGAGACGAAAGCACAGTGGCTGGCAGAAACATTTGAAGCATACTGATTTTAATAATACTGTGTGTTCCTGTTTAAATTTTAATTTGCTTAACCGCAGCATTTATTCTAATTTAAGGCAATAGCTTGCCTGCAACATGCAAGAATATGAATCCCACATAATACAACTTGCCTTATGACATCTTATGTCACCCCCCCCCCCCAACTATTCAGATTAGTGCTGAATCTGATCATCTGTTTGAGGACTGTGAAGAAGAAGTAAGAGATTTGATTCTTACTAGATCAGATGATTCACACAATTGCTGGCCATTTGCTGGTGATGCATATGCATGGCTCCATCTATCCATGCAGGATAAAGATGGCTGCCATCCATTACAGTGGTGCCTTGGTTCTCAAACACCTTGGTACTCAAACACCTTGGTTCTCAAACACCAAAAACCCAGAAGTAAGGGTTCCGGTTTTCAAACATTTTTCAGAAGCCAAACGTCTAATGTGGCTGTCAGCTATTGTTTCCGGGGCACCAATTAGAAGCTACGCCATGGTTTTTGAACATTTTGGAAGTCAAACGGACTTCCAGAATGGATTAAGTTTGGCGCTTTTGTTTTTGCTATTTATTTTGCGTTTTTGTTTTTGAGGCTTTTTTTGTTAATTTGTTTTTGCGACTGTGTGGAAGCCCCCACTGCCCCTAGGAGTTGGCTCCTATGTCACCCATCTGACTGGGTTGCCCCAGCCACTCTGGGTGGCTTCCAGCATATATAAAAACACAATAAAACATGAAACATGAAAAAACTTCCCTATACAGGATTGCCTTCAGACGGCTTGGGGGCTGGAGAACTCCATACCCTCATACATATCTCCAATGAAAATAGGGATGTCCTAAGGAAAAGCAGGACATTCTAGGATCAAATCTGAAACTGGGTTGGCTTCTGTAAATATGGGTCTGTCCCTGGAAAACAAGGGCAATTGGAGGGTCTGCCCATACATAAATTTATCCATACACATGGTGATCTCCACTACTGAACCAGGAGACTTTGCAAAGAGGGCTCTTCATTAGCTGTGAATCAAATCTGAGCTACAGCAGTGACAGCTTCTAAGCACCCTGACTGCACTGGACTGCTCCGGAAAAAAATGGTTTTGCATATGAATTGCCTTAATAAAGGCAACCTAAAGTTCAGGCTTCGACCACTCCCTGCCCCTGAAAAGGAGGATATACATTCCGAATGGTGAACTAGTGTCTGGGAATGTCTGTAGACAGCAGCTTCATGCAGTCTGACGTCTCCATAGTGAAGGCAGTCTGATTTAAATGTAATAAACTCATTAATCAATTAATAGATTTGAAGGAAAATGGTTATTAAAGTAAAATTTGTTTGAATCAGCTGGCAGCCCTGATGAAAATTCAAGGCGATTCATTAAAGCCAGCAATTAAGAATTCTGAAAGATGAGATTCAAATGGGCAGAAATATATTACAGAAATTGAGCAGAAATATATAAAAGTAGAATTTGTTCTGCAGGTTTGCATGTGGCTACTATGGGTTAAGAATGTACTTTATTTGCTGTTGCTGTATAGGTATTGTTACTGAGCCCAAAAACCTTGCAGCAAGGCAGAAATCTCAACCCACCATATGTCTACAGATCAATGGATGTCATCAGAGCTTGGTCAAGTAGGCAAAATCAACTTCCTGGATGAAAAATAGAGAAAAATAAGCAGAGGGTTGTAAAATGAATTATTCCAACAACATTTTTAAACATTATAAACCAACATGGACCCTACAACTAATCCAGAATGCGGCAGCTAGACTGGTGACTGGGGGCGGCCACCAAGACCATATAACACCGGTCTTGAAAGACCTACATTGGCTCCCAGTACGTTTCTGAGCACAATTCAAAGTGTTGGTGCTGACCTTTAAAGCCCTAAATGGCCTCGGTCCTGTATACCTGAAGGAGCGTCTCCACCCCCATCGTTCTGCCCGATGCTGAGGTCCAGCGCCGAGGGCCTTCTGGCGGTTCCCTCATTGCGAGAAGCAAAGCTACAGGGAACCAGGCAGAGGGCCTTCTCGGTAGTGGCGCCCGCCCTGTGGAACGCCCTCCCATCAGATGTCAAAGCGATAAATAACTACCTGACATTCAGAAGACATCTTAAGGCAGCCCTGTTCAGGGAAGTTTTTAATCTGTGATATTTTAGTGTATTTTTGGTTTCTATGGAAACCCAGCCAGATGGGCAGGATACAAATAATAAATTATTATTATTATTATTCGTTATCTGAGGTCCTTCTCCCTGGGTCCCTTCTAAGGGAGGGTGGCAAAACAAAGACAGGCCTTTTCAGTGGCGGCTCCCTGTTTAAGGAATGTTCTCCTCAGGGAGGTGCGTGTGGCACCATCACCAGCTTCTTTTGTTGCCAGGCAAAAACATGTTTCGGCCTGGCTTTTGATCTTTAGCTTGGAAAGTGTTAGATAATGTGGTCTTTTTTAGTGGGCGGTGTGCGTGAGACTGCTTTTTATGTATCTCAGTGTTTTAAGTTTTTATTCTGTTCTAGCCTTATATTGTTCCTAATTTTTGTATTATGTTTTAAGTTACATTCAGTCTTTCTTTCTTTCTTTCTTTCTTTCTTTCTTTCTTTCTTTCTTTCTTTCTTTCTTTCTTTAAAAAAGACCAATAAATCCAGTAATTAATAGTACTTGACTGGTCAAGACACAGTCAGATGAGCACAGGGTTCAGAGCTATCCCATAATCGAAAGGGGGGGGGGAACTACTAGACTGCAGGCAATGAATATGTACTGCCTTAAGAACAGTTTATTCACCTAGATGTATTACAGGGACCCATACCTAATGCCTGGCTTTCTTTAAGCCTTCTTTATTGAACAAATGGATACTGTTAAAACATAATTTAAAGCTAACAGTCCCACACTGATACAACCAGTTATTGAAAGACATTAAGCCAAGACATCTAGGCTGGAAATCAGAGTCGATGACCTCAATCCCCTTTCATAGATTATAGGATTATTCAAGCGTTTACAGGATAGAAGCCTGTCAATAACTACTCTGCCTGAACATCAATGGCTTTGTCATTGCTTGATTGTTTCTTGTTCTCAAAATAATCTGTCTAAAGTGGATCTCCCACATTTGATCTGAAGAGCAAGAGTGTCTAGGACAGCAATAGATGGTGGCATGCATTATTCTCACGCTCCTAGAGAGAGTAACGCTCTTCAAAAAAAATGGTGGGAGTTTTGTTAGAAGATTGTCAATCATTTATATAGCATATTTATTCCATAAAGTGCTTTGTAATAGGGATGTGTAACTCCTTCCATAAACCTACACTCATTTTATCAAAACTCTTCTTGAAATTCTTTTAATGACTCTCAAAATTATTTGAAAGGATTCTCCAAATTCATTTTGAATGCTCACTTTAGGTGAATCCGTTTGATAACATAGGGATAACTATGGTTATATTTTATCTAGTCTAATCTTTCAGCTTCCATTGAGATTCCTCAGATTTTTTTTTACTTCATAAGAACATACAAGGAACCCTGCTGGATGAGACCAGAGGCCCATCTAATCCAGTATCCTGTTCTCAGAATGAACATCTTTGGGGATGCCTTTGGGAAACTCACATGTGTTGGATTTTTCCTTTGCTTGAAATGGAATGACAATCCATTGCCAAGGGAGAGATGTGCAGAATCTCATTGATAATATTTGCTAGTCTTTTCAAATCATTTTGCCTTTGCTTGGAATTCCTCAGGCTGTACTTAGTTGAGGTGTGCATGGGCCCCAAGCGCCACTTGTATTTGTACCTCTGCTTTTTTTATATATACAGTGGTACTTCGGGTTAGGAACTTAATTTGTTCTGGAGGTCTGTTCTTAACCTGAAACTGTTCTTAACCTGAGGTACCACTTTAGCTAATGAAGCTTCCCGCTGCCGCCGCACAATTTCTGTTCTCATCCTGAAGCAAAGTTCTTAACCCGAGGTACTATTTCTGGGTTAGCGGAGTCTGAAGCGTCTGTAACCTGAAGCATCTGTAACCCGAGGTACCACCGTAACCGGATCTGTTTCTGGGTCACTTTGCGTTTTGTCATCTTCAACCTGTGATTTCAGGTCTAACCCACTCTTTGTAAAACAAAGCTCTGCATTCTCCATTCATTCTTATGAGAAAGCAATACGATGGCTATAACCTTTTCCCCTTTGGGCAAAAGCAGATGAAATTTGCAGGCGCAGGAGTTCCTCCAGAGTTGATTAGTTTTGCCAGATTGCAAGTCAAGAAGCTTTTCTGGAAAATTAAAAAAGAATTCACTTTCCTCCATAATCAGTATTAGGGAATAACTTTATTAGGGCAATTAAAACCACCCTCCCTAGATTCGGAAAATCTAAGTAACTACCAGCCAGTTGCTAATCTCCCTTTCTTGGGCAAGTTTCTTGAGTTGGTGGCTGCAGTCCAAATCCAGGCACTCTCGGAAGAAACTGATTTTCTAGATTTCAGTTGTGGCTTAGGCCCAGTTTTATCACAGAAACTGCTTTGGTCACTCTGTATAATGACCTCTGTCGGTAGAGAAACAAGAAAAATATATCCTTGTTATTTCTCCTTGAACTCTCAGTGACTTTTGATACCATTGGACATGGTATCCTTCTGAAGTGAGTTAGAGGTGAGTGGCACTGCTTTGAGGTGGTCCTAGTCCTATTTGTATGGACGATTCCAGAGAGGGAAACCTATATCCTTTTATGTGTGTTTGTGGCAAGGGGTGGGGGGAAGAACGTTATTGATTTGTGTGTATGTGGTGTGGGGTGTTGTTCTTGCTTTTATTGTTTATTTCGTGTTTTTAGCTTGTATTATTATGTCGTGAACTGCCCTGAGATCTACGGATGAAGGGTGGTATACAAATTTAATAAAATAACACATCAGCATGGATATTACTTTCATATTTTGAAGGATGGGAGAGCAAGGTTTGTCTCTTGCTCTTTCTTACCTTGAAATAATTGTTGTGAGTATTCTTGTTTCTACACTTTTTATAACATTAGCAACTTCACACCAGCCAGCTCAGCTTTCTGGTTGTTTGCATAGAGAAGGGTCATTGCAATAGGCATTAGAAGGCAAGGCTGTCCTTAATGATGCCTGAAGAATGCTGAGGTCAGGATGATTTTTTCCCCAAGCAGAGCAGCAGGTTTTTGGGTTTTTTAAAAGTTAAAAATGAAGCTCCTCTGGGTGTCTCCTGCTGCCGTTTAGCAAAATAAAAACAATAACCCAGAGCTCTTAGTGTTTCACAGGGAACATAAAGAGTTTTTACAAAAACCTATGGACTGAAAGTGGAAAAAACATACAGACACAGAAAAACATAGATATACAGTGGTACCTCAGGTTAAGTACTTAATTCGTTCCAGAGGTCCGTACTTAACCTGAAACTGTTCTTAACCTGAAGCACCACTTTAGCTAATGGGGCCACCTGCTGCTGCCGCGTCGCCGGAGCACGATTTCTGTTCTCATCCTGAAGCAAAGTTCTTAACCCGAGGTAATATTTCTGGGTTAGCGGAATCTGTAACCTGAAGCGTATGTAACCCGAGGTACCACTGTAGTGGCAGAAAAGTTGAGAGTACAGCAAAACAGACTGACGGAGCTGTTTTTGACAGACTGACATAGCAATATGAGGCTTTGTGGTGGGATTTAGGCCGATTTGATTCAAGATGCTTTGCTGATGCTGCATTTGACTCAAGAGATAGGTAAATTCACCCCCAAATCACCCCATTTTGCCTCATGTAGAGTTGCTCTGCACCACCCAGTTTTTGCTCCTCTTTGTTTATATATTGCGCCTAGATTTCCCAGGGCTTCCGGCCAAAAGTGCCCACAGTTGGCCAAGGTAATTTTAGAACAGGCATGTTTGAGGGTCACATTGGAGATTATTGCTGCCACCCTGTCCCACCTGTTCTGATAAACAGCAGCAATAACCAGTGATGGGCAGCCAGCTGCACAGGGACACCACACCATGCCATCTACTTGAGCCAAGAAGCTGTAATCTGGAGTGGAAGACACTTGGGTATGGAGGAAAGGCTTCTTAGCACTTTTCCCCTTGGAGGCTTAAAAACAATGACCAACCAGCTGCTTTTCCCTTGTGGGAGAGGAGGAATATCAGCATGTGTGTGTATTTCTAGGAGAAAAAAATAATGGAAGGGTAAGAAGCCCTGTACAGACATACTGTGGCCTATCTCATAATGTAAACGTATTGTTGTGCAAACAACACTTGTTGCTACAATTCATTTTACGGAATGCACAAAGTGGAATACGATCCTTTTATCATTCATCTACACTACAATCTTGCAAGATAGCTCACTGTTATTCCCCCATTTACAGCTTCAGATCAGTGCGAGCAATGAATTATATACCTAATTAAAAGAGAAACTCATTGAGATGAATAATATTAAAGAGGAAGCAATAATGCTATTATCTATACCAGTGCTTGATTGCCAGGATTATCTAATTGGGCATGCCTAGATCCTAGAGTTAGGAGGATTATCTGATTGGAAGCTTTTTAGTAGATCCTAGATTTGGGGTAGAAGTTAAAGCTGATGAGGCTTAGCTTTAATTCATTAGTGCTGCCTTGCCAATGGACTTGCTTTTCTCAGGAGAATTTTCTGTAACTTGTTCCTTTTTAGCAAATGGAAAAATTATCGCCGGTTTCAGCAGACACAGAACTTGACTTCCACCTTTCCCAGAATGAATCACACCTGTTCTCTGGCACAGAATTACCCTAGAATAATTTGGTTCAGAAATGATCATGTTGAGTTGTGGACTATTATTTGGAGACTTGCATTGTACAATTCAGTCACAGAAGAAGACTCCCCACTGGATTCCATGACCTGGCGGACATCAAGCTCGAACTTCAGATAAACAGTAACAGCCTATGTCCACACATTCCCAGAATCTGCTCTGGAGGTTCTCCCTGGAACTGATTTTGAAGACAAATGGGTGGCTGGAAGGGGCAGGAAAGTAATATACATCCATTGTGTCAGAGGATATGTAATGTTGGATACCACTCAAAAATAATACAAAAAGGAAAATAAAATGTACACTGTACTATGTACAGTTTACTGAGTTTGCCTGCAAGCTGCATAGAGGAAAATGCAAATTACAAATGAAAAGCTATATGGAACTATACAGTGGTACCTCGGGTTAAGAACTTACGGCAATTTGTTCTGGAGGTCCGTTCTTAACCTGAAACTATTCTTAACCTGAGGTACCACTTTAGCTAATGGGGCCTCCCGCTGCTGCTGCGCCGCCAGAGCATGATTTCTGTTCTCATCCTGAAGCAAAGTTCTTAACCCAAGGTACTGTTTCTGGGTTAGCAGAGTCTGTAAGAAGAAGAAGAAACACTTCCTAAACACACTCATATAGTAAATTATGGAACTCGCCCCTGCAGGAGGCAGTGATGGTCACCAACTGGTATGTCTTTAAAAGAGGATTAGACCAGCTGTCAGGTTAGCACTTCTCTCACACAAGACACGACACGCTGGCAGTTTAACCAGTTGAGGTTTATTAGCAATAACAGGCTTCCAGCAATCCCAGCTTCCCACAGCTCACTCCTCACTGTCGGAGTCAGTTGACTCAACTGGCTTCCTGCCCTTCCCAAGGCCAGCTATACCCCATGCCCACCCCTGCTTCCTGCTGGTCCTCCTTGGTTCTAATCGCTTGCTCCGCCTCCTACTTCTTGGAGACTCAGGTGCAGCCAATTCCTCCTCCGCGGGAGTTGACTCCAACTCCCTCCTACCACCTGCATCCTACTCCTTCATGTTTGTGCTGCTGCAAAAACTTACAGGCAGCATTCCAGAGCGAGAAGGGCTTACCTCACTTTCGTTGTGTGAAAGAATCAAGTTTCTATTTTCCTCTGCCTCTTCCTCCCCCTTTGCAGATTCCTCTCTGTCATCCATGTCTCTGACATCAATTCATGCAGGAGATGGCTATAAATGACAACTATCTAGGATGGCTAAGCTCTCCCTTCACAGTTGGAGGCAGTAATTCTTCCAAATCAGTTGCTGGAAATGACAGGAGGGGAGTGTGCTCTTGTGCTCAGCCCTTGCTTGCAGGTTTCCCACAGGCAGCTGGTTGGCCACTGTGAGAACAGGATGCTGGTCCAGATAGGCCATTGGCCTGTTCCAGCAGGCTCTTATGTTCTTAAATTGGGTTATAAAGGAAGTGATGTCACTGCTTTAAATTAAAACACAAATATTTCTATTTATGGAGCCTATTAGGTGTATAGGATGGAGCTTACATAACATATCTAAAACAATTAGTAGGAAAAATACAAATGAAATGCAATTGCCTTTTGAAAATGAGTTGAACTCCTTCCCCAGCAAATCCTTTAGAACAACCTTTCTATTGTTGTTGTTGGGAGTTGTAGTCCAACAACATCTGGGGACCCACAGGTTGAGAACCGCTGCTTTAGAACAATTTCTACTAATTTTACTGGAGGAAATTGTTTTGGTGGTACACAAATGTTCTGGAATGTGTGTCTTGGTGCCACTCCACACTCTAAGCTTTCTCAGGGATCGCAATAATCACATATGAAAAATTCCCTTTTCTGAATCTCTTCTTCTCCTAACCGCACAAGCAATATTTTCAGGAACATGTCAAAGCAGCCGTGATGGGGAGGCAGGAGACCAGCCTTGTGAAAGCAGGAGCTGTTGCGAGAGGGTTAGAAGAAGATGAGGCGATGGCAGGTGGCAGACAGGAAGTGGAGACGATTCGAGTACAGAAGATGACTCGGCAGGAGCGACAAAGCTGAGTCCAACAGATGGTGATAAAAAGAGATTGTTTGAGGTGAGAACCGGGAAAGGCAGAAAGAAGTGGAAGAAAAGCAACATTAGGTGCTGGCAGGGAATTCACAGCATTGTGAAGCTAGAAAGAAACTTGTAGAAAAAAATAAAGAGAGAAATGTGCCAGCACAGGTCTTAAGTTTCTTTGTACCTGGAACTGGGCCCCAAAGCAATTAAAATATCCCTACAAGATATCCCACCACTAATCCTTTTGTAGCCCACACTATAATTTTAATAACAATTAGCAAAGGCCCCTGACAAAAAAGAAAGCACGTTTCAAGGAGATGCTTCATTGGATGGGTTTCCAAAAGGCAGAATTATTAATTCTAAGAGCAGCCACCAGTCATTATATATGAGTTCTTGGTAGAATAGATAGGTGCAGGGATATATGAAAAATGCCTTGAGAAATCTGAATAATCAAAACTCCTGGCTTTCTAGTACTGTGGTGCCCCAGGGGAACCCCTGTATTTAAGAAACCTATGACGATTCACTAGTCCTCATGTGCAAAACTCCTGTAGTTTGTCTTGAATAGTTTGCCTGAGGAAAACTTCCTGAATGCCACTTTAGAAGGATTTTGATATCTTAACATCAGCTTCTCCTGCCTCCATGATCTTTGGATATACTGTTCTAATAGTGGAAGCCTATACATGTTTACTCAAATGTGAATGCCACTGAATTCAAAGGGACCTACTCCCAGGTAAGTGTGTATATGATTACAACCTAAGTAAACAGTGGTTTTCTACTTTCTGCTTTCTTGAATCCAACTCATTGTAGAAGCCAGGGATGCCTATTGTTTTATCTGCTGTGTTTCCCGATATACAGTGGTGCCTCGCAAGACGAAATTAATTCGTTCCGCAAGTCTCTTCGTCTTGCGAGTTTTTCGTCTTGCGATGCACGGTTTCCCATAGGAATGCATTGAAAATCAATTAATGCGTTCCTAGGGAAACCGCCTTCAGACCAGGTCCGGGGACAGTCTGTCCCCGGACCTCTTCTGAAGGCTGGGGGGGGGGGACAAGGGCTTTTCTTCCCACCCCCAGCATTTTAAAAAACCCCGGGACAGCGGAGGACTTCTCCGCTGTCCGGGCGATCTTAAAATGCTGGCGGCGGCATTTTAAAATCGCCCCGGGACAGCGGAGGACTTCTCCGCTGTCCGGGGCGATTTAAAAGCCCCTGGGAAGGCAGGCAGGGGGGACAAAGACTTTCGCCCCCCGCCCGCCTTCAGAAGGTGTTCCCGCCCCCCGCCCTGCTTCGGAGCAGCGTTCCGAAGCGGGGCGGCTGGGGCAGGTGTTCCCGCCCCCCGCCCCACTTCGGAACAGCTGGGGCAGGTGTTCCCGCCCCCCGCCCCGCTTCGGAACAGCGTTCCGAAGCGGGGCGGCTGGGGCAGGTGTTCCTGCCCCCCCGCCCCGCTTCGGAGCACCGGGAGAAGCGATCTCCCCGCAGCCCCTTGCTTCAAAAGAGGTCCGGGGGCAGCGGGAAGCGCTTCCCGCTGTCCCCGGACCTGGGGCTGCGGGGAGAAGATCGCTTCTCCCCGCCGCCCCTTGCTTCAAAAGAGAAGACCCGCTGTCCCCGGGGCAAGCTTCGTTTTGCAAAGCAAGCCCATAGGGAAATTCGTCTTGCGAGGCAACTCCAAAACGAAAAAACCTTTCGTTTTGCGAGTTTTTCGTCTCGCGAGGCGTTCGTCTTGCGGGGTACCACTGTACTAAAATCTCATTCCTCTAGGTGCCAATCTTTATGTTGGAAAATGGCACCACACACACATGTGCAGACATGCAAGGAGGGTATCAGCAAGGAACCCAAAAGTTTGCAGTAGTGTAAAGGTAAACAAGGTGGCGCTGTGTTCTAAAACCACTGAGCCTCTTGGGCTTGCCAATCAGGAGGTCGGCGGTTTGAATCCCCGCAACGGGGTGAGCTCCCGTTGCTCTGTCCCAGCTCCTGCCAACCTAGCAGTTCGAAAGCACGTCAAACTGCAAGTAGATAAATAGGTACTGCTGTGGCGGGAAGGTAAACGGCGTTTCCATGCGCTCTGGTTTTTGCCAGTGGTGTCCTGTTGTGCCAGAAGCAGTTTAGTCTTGCTGGCCACATGACTCAGAAAGCTCTCTGTGGACAAACACTGGCTCCCTCAGCCTTAAAGCGAGATGAGTACCGCAACCCCATAGTCGCCTTTGACTGGACTTATCCGTTAAGGGGTCCTTTACCTTTTTTTACCTTTACACTACTGTAACCTCCCCCAGCACTTGTAGGACGTGCACCCCAAATAGCCCAATGAGGGCTATGCTCAATGAGCAAGGAATGAGGAATAACTACAGGCAGGGGCATAGGAAGGGGGGCAGGGGGGGCAGGCCACCCCGGGTGCCATCATGGAGGGAGGTGACAAGAACAATTACTGCCCTACTAGGGCGGTTCATAATTATTATTATTTTTTAAAAAAAATGCCTGCTCCAAAGGTCTTATCTTACTACACTAGGGATTATATAGCTATATATGAAATTTCATGCATATCAGTTAATATCTTGACCCTCCTCCACGAAAATATCTGTTTACTTGGCCATTTCCCTATGTCGTGAAGGCTGAAATTTCAGTTCAATTCAGTGTTCCCAACCCTAACCCTGCGGAAAGCCATCTAATTAGACTTTAAATTGATTTTGACATGTTTTTTAGGAAGTAATTTAATTATTGTTTGATTTTATACCAATGTTATGTATCTGATGTTAGCCGCCCTGAATCCGACTTCGGCCGGGGAGGGCGAGATATAAATAAAAGTTTATTATTATTATTATTATTATTATTATTATTATTAATTCCTTTGTAAGAAAATATGAAATAACGTAAAACCATTTTTGCAGGCAAAAATAAAATAAAATAAAAAATCAATGGGTTGGGGGAGTGACAAGAAATTTTCCGCACCAGGTACCACCTGACCTTCCTCCGCCTCTGGCTACAGGCTGTGTGTGTGTGGTGTGTGTGTGTGAGAGAGAGAGAGAGAGAGAGAAAGAGAGAGAGAGAAATATCAATGACTGGAGTCCTGAACAGGAGCACTTCACAAAGCAATATTTTGTCTCAGGTCTCATTGAACATATGAGCTGCTTTGTTTGAAGATTGCCTGGTCCATCTAAGCCAGTTCTGTGCTTCCTTATTGCAAGTGGCCCACTAGCTTCAGATATTTTTGATTGGAGGCCTTGCATCAAAACTATAGTCTTCTGCATGGTCTCCCAGGGCAGGGGGATCTTTTGCACTGGATGCTAGACCTCCTACCTCTTTTCCCTCCTTAAAATAACCCCTTTGCTTACTTTTGCTCTTTCCTTAGAGGGGAGATGGGAGCACTGCCAATTGCAGTGCTAGGGAGACCTGAGTCACCTGCCATCTTACTTGACCCAGGGGCCATTATGCATATAAAGCCACAAATGCAAATGTTATGCAAATATGTATCCAATGCCCTTTAAATACTTAGTAACGCCCCTGAGTACTCCCAAAATATAAACCCTTCTCTTTAGAGGACCATAGAGTGGCTGGATGAAATGATGCTGACCAAAGAGCCAAAATCTAATATCTTCTCTGTGACATAAGACTGGGGCTGACAAGGTGTGCAGCTTCATATTCCCTTGTTCCAAGCAAAATCAGACTCCATTTACCCTTGGTATCTATTGCATTAATCTTGGTTACTCTTGTATTATGATATCTGTATTTTGAGTGAATTGTTATCTTGTTTCTCAGATGTTATTGCCTTTGACTTGGGCAATAAAAAATAAATATGAGCTCTGATTTTGTATTAGAAATGTGTATTTCATTCTGAAATGCACAAATTCCATGCTTCAGAGCTATTGTATTATTATTTTCTTGCTAGGCATGCTTTGTTGGACTGAAGAACAAAACATTCATGGAAAACACAAATAGTTCGCTCCGTGTATTTTTAGATTTTCCCAGGCTTCACAGGAAAAATGTCGTTTACACAGCTATTAATAAAGACCAGCTAAAATCCTTGTTGATTGCTCAAATTAAAATCAAGTAAAGAATCATTCCGTTTTCTCCCACCAGCAGCACTTTTTAATTTCAAATTCTCTCCATGGCTGACTGTATTAAAATTAGATTTTGAGCCAGAAGCATATTTATATTTGTAGCTGCTTTTCTTAGCACTGCTTTTTTCCAGACTCTCGCTTCTAATTGATGCAGACCAAAAACCCCGCTTTATTTCTGTTTGGGGTGGATATGACGAACATGTCATTGTTGGTTTTAACCCACAGAGAGGAAGTTTTGCTTTTGTTTACCCAATCAGCAACATAGGGAGTAAGAATGCTGCTTTATATGAGTCAGACCATTGTCTCAGATGACCTCGGTATCCCCTACAATAACTGGCAAGGTTTCAGCTAGAGGTCTCTCCCATCCCTACCTGGAGAGCCAGAACTTTCTGTATGCAAAGCAGATGCTCTCCTCCTGAACTGCAGGGAGCTAGATCACATTAAGGCCTTTGACCACTTTTGCCCTTCTTCATTATCTGAATAAATGTCTCTTCCAATATAGACCCTGGATACTGATATCTGCAGGGGAGGCATTGCCAGATGTTTCACCACCATGTGATGGCCATCTGTCATTTCATTTCATTTTTCACTTATTGAATGTATATACCGCCTTATACCCGGAGTTCACAGGGCGGTTCACACAAAAAGATAACAATATATAAAATCAAAATTAAAACAATAATCCAATAACACCCCCCCAAAAAAGAGCCACATTTTAAAGGGTATAGGATGCTGATTAGGTCAGCCAAAGGCCTGGTTAAAAAGCAACGTGTTTGCCTGGCACCTAAAGGTGTACAATGAAGGTGCCAGGTGAACTTCCCTGGGGAGAGCATTCCATAGACGGGGAGCCACTGCAGAGAAGGCCCGTTCTCGTGTTGCCACCCTCTAGACCTCTCGAGGAGAAGGCACACAAAGGAGGGCCTCAGAAGATGATCTCGGGGTCCGGGTAGGTTCATATGGAAAGAGGCGGTCCTTGAGGTATGTCATGGATGCTGTAGCTAAGATTCCTGCATTGCAGGGGGTTGGACTAGATGACCCTAGGGTCCCTGGTCCAACTCTAAGATTCTATGATTCTGTGATTCTGTGTGTCCTTGCTTCTCACCCCCTGCTATATATAACATATTAAGAATAACTTCGATGTTTTGCTCATTAGGCAAACCTGTAGTATTTTCTGCCAGGAAACCCACATTGCAAGAAATTGTTTTTTTTTATATTTATAAATGCTATAAATGTTCAGAGTCATATTCCAAATCCACATCATCCTTCAAAAGGGTCTCCTGTAACAACACCCACCCACCCACCCCATGTTCCATACGAAAAGCAACAACCAAAAGAAGGCGCATTGTTCGAGTGACATTATGTTGTTATTCAAGGAAAGGCTGGTTTGGTTAGAGGTTAGATTGGACGGCTTTCAAATGTCAATCGTCAGGGCTCCTTTAGTTGAACTTGATATCCTCTTTAAGTCAGAATAGGTCTCTCAAAGTGCAGCAGGACCAAAAAAGGACTTGAGATTAAGGCGACCTTGCATCCTTGGTATACTGGAAAAGTTCCAGAGTATGAGATGATATTTCAGTCAGTCCTTTGCATTTTCCAGGATGTCCCTTTGTCCCGTGAAAGGCTGACATCTTCCTGTGTCTTATAGCAAAGACAAGCCGTATGACGAGCTGCTTAGTAATTGCCTTCCCACTTAAGCCACAAATGCATGCCTGTGAAATGGAGGCATACAAGACTCACACTCTTCATTCTCACCATCGGACTGCTCACTGAAGATATTTATGGGCTGGTCTCTAGTGGTTTTGAACAGACAGACCATTAAGTAGAATGACTAATCTGGAAGGCTAACAAGTTCCAAGTTATCTCAATGAATTTAAGATTAATTAATAGAATCACAATACCTTGCTTTATTAGTTATCACGGATTAGCCTGAAATGCTATTGCTTATTTTTTTGTATGCATTTATGCCAAGATAAATTGTTTAATCTGAACTGAAGAATTAAAAGTGCAAGGCTGAAGCAGTGTCTTGTGATGCAGTATTAATTAAATTAGGAGCAGCTTCTTTGTCTAGTTTGGATTTCCTGTCAGAATCTCTCATGATCCCAAAATCGTTACTGAGATTTAAATTAAACTAACAAAAGCCCCGCAATTCTGTTATTAAGGCCATGCAGTTTCATCTAATTCTGTTATTTAGTCAGTATCAGCAATGCTGGAAGATAAGAAATGATTAGTACAAATCAAATGTGTGAAAGGAATAAGGCTCAGAAACTTGTAAATGGAGGGTTTAATTTTCCATGCAAAGGAAATAATAACATTGAAATAGCTGTTGACAATTTAATTGAGAAGGAAACTGGAGTTTGGGAAAGCATTCAGCAAAAGGTGTGTCCGTAACTTCCTGACGGGAGTAGTTTACTCTTCTGCATTAATTTAGCAACAAGACACTTCACTTCTGTATTGTTCACATTTCCTCTGGAATTCAAATCCTTCCTAGCCATGTACATGGATCTCTGCATGGTAGGAATATAGTTTTATCCCCTTCTTTGAATATGATATACCATCATGGCTGATGGACATAGACACCATTTAGTTGTCCTATATGTTGGGTCATCACTTGATGTTGCTGAAGCAAATGCCTGACTCATCCCCATTGTGTTGTGTTATGAACATTCTCTCCAAGTCATCCTATAATGCTAGTCAATGAGCAATGGATATGCTTGTGTGAACTGGTTTTCATGATCCAGCCACAGTTAAAAAGAGCCATTGATTCTAATGGAGATACTTAAATCACTCATTGACTTCAGTGAGACTTAGAAGTGCTTGACTGGCTATATTGCACTTTCCTCTCATTTAAGAAGTGGGAAAGTGTTGGACATCAGACAGGAATGCAAAGTTGGTAATGAACTAAAACGTTGGACTTGAAATGAAAACTAAGAAGGCTCACACAATGACATAAGGGATCTCCTTCTCCCCGACTGCCAACCAACTGTGTGGGGCGAATCACCTCTTCCTCCACCACATTCCTACCCATCAAGGTGTCTTATCAGCAACCACTGAATAAAGACTTCCTGAGGTTTCAAACTCTGTGGTTATTAAAAGCACGGAAGTCTAAAACTAAATCAGAGTAAAAGGAAGCAGGGAGTCAAATTAGCTCCTGAGCAGAGAATTTTTTTACAGTAGGAAGTAAGAACTGATAATAGAGGTGTGGAGAAAGGAGACAAAAGCTTCACATCTGCACCCGCCCTTGATAATCTAATGAATTCCTTGCACCCTTTTAATGTATGCAGAGGCTTCTCTCACCAATATGTGCCAGTATGTGATATTCACAGATGGTGTATCAAGGGAGCACCGATGGCCAGTTCCAGCAATTCCTGCACTAATGCACTAATATGAAGAGAGCTTTTGATTTCACGGTTTAAAACAAAATGACCCAGATATAATTACTGAAGCTTATTAATTTATTTGTTCTGGGTCGGTAACCCTTCACAGACTATAGTGCTTGTTACAGGCAGAACCGAGAGGATTAAAGCTTTAGTTTAGCACAGTTTGATTCCTGTATGAAAATTGGAAGAAACGAAGCACTAAATTGCATGTTTTACGATTGTATCTTATTAAGGAACAATTAATACCCAACTTCAACAGTGTCAGTTTTGGGCCAAGGAAAAGGGGAAAACCCAGAAGCTTTGCAAAGGCTTCTGTTCCACAACACAGTTGCGGATTTAACCAGTTTGAAAGGAATGAAGGTTTTTTTTATCAAATGTGTGGTGTAGGGAGCACAGTAAGCTGCTTTCTTGGTTCATCTGGCTCAGAAATGTCCACACTGAAATATCTCTGAAGTCTTCCCATCCCCCGCTTGAGAAAATGGCTAATATTTCTCTCTCCCAGCCCCAAAAAGGAAGCCACTTTGCTGAATTTTCTCCGAAGATTCTTCCTCTAATTTAAAACCCAAGTTGTATGCTGTTTTAAACTGTTTCTAATATTGCACTTCAATGTTATAAAATGGCATGGGACCTTAGGGTGAAGGGTGAGTAAATAACAAGAATAGCAATATTTGTTGGTGTGTGGATCTCTCTGCCTGTCTGTCACTGTCTCACTCACTCACTCACATACACACCCTCCATTGCGCGAAGGAAGGAAGGAAGGAAGGAAGGAAGGAAGGAAGGAAGGAAGGACACGTGCTGGCATCAATGGGACCTTTTGAGAGTTTTCTGAATTTAGCATCACATCAACTTTCCCCCAAATATTGATGATCCAAATAGAAGTTCAGCAAACAACCATAGTAGTGTATAGTGTTGGTCTCACACACTTGAGCTTGTGGACACCCAATGAAGCTGAATGTTGGAAGATTCGGGACAGATAAAGTACTTTGTCAGGCTTCAGGGAATTGGCTTCCTCCCCCCATGGCAGTAGATAAGCAGAACAAAGGAAAAGGAGTCTTCTTACCAGAAATTTAATAATCACAGCAAGAGAACAAAGAACACATCTCCTAGAAATGGCGGTGCTCCCAGTTAAGCATTCCACCCCCTTACTTTCATATTAATCCACATCACTTCTATGTTTTGTAATCTGAGTTTGTACCCTCTGTGCTTTCTGTTCTGTCACTTCTGAGCTCTGATTGACCCTGGGCTGAGCGGAGGAATGCTTTCCAGAGACTGTGAATTTGTTAACCCCCTCTCTTCCAGTATTTTTTCTCCTAGCTGTTCCCCATCCAGTATTTCCCAGCTTCTGCCTTCTGAACTATGTCCCTCTGCAAACCACTGTTCCAAATCTATACTGGCCTCCTACTCCTGGGAAGATTCAGGATCCGGAGCAAGAGCAGGGGGAGGGGGAGGCTCCCACCACTCCTCCTCAGTGCAGCCCTCCTCAGCACAGTCCGTGACATACTTCTTCACACAGCGCATAGTCAAACTAAGGAACTTGCTAACCAAGGAGGCAGTGATGGCCACCAACATGAATGGCTTTAAAAGAGGATTGGGCAAATAGTTGGAGGAGAGGGCTAACAGTGGCGACCAGCCACAGTGGCTATGCTGTACTTCCAATGTCAAAGGTATTATGCCTCTGAATACCAGTGTCTGGGAATCACAGGTGGGGAGAGTGCTGTTGCACTCATGCTTAGCTTGCAGGCTTCCCACAGGCAACTGGTCAGCCAGTGTGAGAACAGGATGCTGGACTAGATAGGCCATTGATCTTTGCTCCAGCAAGCTTGTCTTATGTTCTTATATTAGGGAACTCTGCCCAAGTTCTTATTTTGATACTTCATTCCCATAATGCTGCACTATAAAATAGTGTATGCAGTGCAGTATTATTGCATTCAGCTGAGGCTTTTGGCAGTAGCAGCAAGGGCTCAAATAAATAGCTTGGTACTTGTGTTTTCATTGTTCCCTCAGACTTTGGGGGAATAAACTCTCGAGTTTCCTTTCATGGATACGTTTCACCCAAAAATCTGAGCCACACAGGTTATTTGTGGACTGGTAGCTTTAATCTGTGTTAGCAAGGAGAGGAGGAAGAGAGTGCTAGGAATGATAATCGTTCCAAATTAATTACTCTGGAGTGAAACAGTGTTATTTTGTGAAAGTGCTCTTTATCAGAGCCCCATAGCTTCTTCTCTTCCATATCTCTGAGTTGTTTTTGTCTTAACAGAGGTATCCCTGATGCTTCCATTTCTCATGTGTCCAATGGGAATAATTACGATGTACTTCTAGGCCGGTTGTCGGGATGAATGTAACACCACCAAAAGCCCTTTGTGAATAAACACGTGCTATATGAATGGCTGTCTTTAATTTTTAAAGTGTTTTAATTGGGTGGTAAAAGTGGATCTATGAGCAGAAGAAGAAAGTGAGCATGTGAAATTAAAATGAAAAGCTTTATTATACTTACAAAGTATTTCAAACTGCTGCCACAAATGCTGAAACAGCCCATCGTTTTGTTTTTGCATGGCATTTAAAAGCCTTCTGGGGGGTGAAACAGTTACTTGGGAATAACACAGCAGGACTTGCTTTTTGGTAAACATGCCCAGGATTGGTCTGCGAGGATGCAATCCAAATTTGAGTTCTGCCAGCTGAAGGGCCATAGGATTTTGTGGAAGTCCCACTGCGTTGACAGAACATGAGACACTACCACCATAATAGATAATACTGGCAGAACCCCTTAGATATGCTGGTGGAACACTCTTAAGAGTGCAGTCATCTCAATGGCTAAGGGGGCATTGATAGAACGTCTTTATCAAAATGGACTCCCTGGGCAGGATAGGGGTGTAGCATGCTTATGTTATATCCAATACTCTGATAGACCCTGGTGACTTTCGTGCCAATGGCATAATTTTACAAGAATCCTAGACATAATAATTTCGCTATCACTGATTTTAAAGGGAGAAAAAGAATAATATAGAACATAGCTGCCCCCATGCCAACTTCTGTCCCACCCACATCAAACCTACAGGACATGGTGTAACTCAATACTCAGTTGCAGTGCACCATAACGAAATAATAACTCAAATGATGTGGTACCTAGTATGAGGCTGTATTTCTCCCCCAGCGACAGTTTTATAGAGACATGCAGTACTAGGGTCCTATGTGGCTGAGAGGCAGAGAGTGGCCCACGGCAGAGAGTGAGTGAGTAGTAGTAAAACGAGCCCCAACATCCACTAACGTGCAACAGAGTCCTCAGGAACCTCCCGCAACATAACAATGCAGAGCTCCCTAAAGGCAAAGAACTACCAGCACAGGCAAAATCAATCAATCAATCAATCAATCAATCAATCAATCCTCAAAGCCTTCTGAGTTTCTTGCAGAACCTGTGGAACTGGTGGCTGCTGCTTATAGCGGGCTCCCACAGAGGGGCAAATTTTCGGGATACGCTTTCTGTACCTGGTTGCCATGAAAATGACAGTGGGCATCAAGGCCTTCCAAAAGTGTAAAAATCTAAGGGAGGAACCCCTCTGCCACTTTGTCAAAGTCAACTCTTCAGTGCATTAGAAATTCACCTATCCTGTCAGTGAGCACTAACAAATGGACATCAAAGGTGGGTTCTGGGAATCCTTATGGTGGCTGAGAGACTTATACCGCAAGGCTGAAAGTACAAACACCCACCATCCACAGCTCAGTGGTCTGAAGATCTCGCTGCCCTTTCTACATTTCAGTGCATGGCTTAGAATGGTCAAACCTTCTTAGATACCAGCTTGGAAGGCATATATTAATCTATAGATTTAAATTTGCATTGATGGAATAGTCTTATTGTTAATGCCAATAGCTGGTGATATTTTTATCTCTCCCCCTCCCATTTTATTTTTACTAGAGAAGAAAGAAGAAATTCACGAGCACCAAAATCAGCTGAAAATCTACCCGCTTTTGTACAGAGCTGAATGGTCCCAAGATAAGGCACCCAGGTGTTCCACTCTCTCTTCCCTCTCTCACTCCCTCATGAACACCAACTCTGCATCCATGTTCTGGAACTATGTGCTTCAGTTGCTCACAATTGTTCTATCTACGTCTTCCTTTGGTCTCCCCAGGCCACTGTTCAACAGGTTCAGGTAAATTCAGGGGGAGGCTGGTTCATTAACCTCAGCCAGCTCTCACTTCCTGCCTTCTTATTTACGGTAGATCCAGACAAGAGGGTGGTACCAGCTGTCAACTTCTTCTTCCTCCTCCTCCTCCAATCAGCAAGGAAGAGGATAGAGAGGGGGAAAGAACTAGAGTTAGTTGGCTCTGTCTGTCAGGTGTTCTGGCGCCATCTACTGTTGGACTCCCTGCCTTCTGCCCTATCGGTGGGCATCAGCCACCACCAGGTACATAATGCACAGAGGCAGTGGGCATTCCAGAGCTGTTCAGAGCTATGAATGAATGAATCCAGACCAAACTCAGCCTGCCTGACCAGTGCTTTAATGAACCAAGATTTCAGCTTTTCACTCTGACGCAACACCCCACCCTCCTCTCTCACACACCGTGATACAAATGTAAATTTCTGTTCACAAGGATTCTTGTGTGCACACTGGAAGGCTCTGGATAGGGGTATTTAATTTCAAAAGGAAATACACAGAGAGGCCACCCTACAAGTTGTACTGAAGAGCAAGGACATCAACTCTCTAGAATCTAGATCGTATAAATGTAATGTTTGGTGGATGTTAACCTTCAGTCTATATGAAGATGCAGATTACTTATTGAATCTTTCTGCTGCATGATACACTGTAGTTAACAAAGACCTGGGCAAAGCTGATGCCTAATATAAGATTTTGATGGAGAAAAGCCGTTCTGTTAAATTAAATGACTGCTCCATTTTTTACAGGATCTGGGCTATTACACACGGCTGTAATGCTTTCTCCAAATTGGAATAAAGATGATGCATTTGTCTGGGGCAATAAAATTGAACCCTGCAGGTGATTATTTTACTGAAACGAATAGAGGCTTATTACAGGATTGTAACTAAAGATGAAGGAACTAGTTTCAGAGAAAGAAGAAACAAATCTATCTCAGGCTTTGCCTCTCTCCTCAAAAAGAACTCAAATTTACTTCAGATTATACCCAGGAAAGTATTATCTTTTCATTCTCTCTCCCAAATGCTAACATTTCAATTCCTCCCTGTGTTCATGGCTACCTTACATTCTCCATACCAGCCCTCTTTTCCCACATCTCCCCTGACAACCCAATCTTATGTATGTTTACTCAGAAGTAAGACCTTTTCTTTTCCTCCCCCTCCCCCATTTTATTTCAATGAGACACTTTCAGCCATGTATACTTAGGTTCATAGGCATTGGCCCACAGATACAGCAGGTCATGTGGGGTAAAATAATTCTTGGCGGGTACCATTTCAGGCAGCAGGTGGGGGGGGGCACAATCATGCTCCCCTCACAAATTCCTCTAAATTGTTCATCATGTCGATAAGTCACAATTTTGTGCCAGATCAGTAACTCCTGTTAGGAATTAAATTGTAGCATATAATTGATACTGGATAACAGTTTTCATTTTCATGGTGTTATGCAACCTGAGGGAAAGTGTGTGTGGATGGGGGGTGGAGGTGGAAGTGTGGGGGCAGCCAGCCAGCCAGCCTTCTGAGAATCCTTATACAACTACCAGGGCCAATTTCAATTTATGCATTTCAGGTCTGATACTTAAAAGTTTCCTGCTTTGAGAATGGGTTTTCCCTTCTCTAGACTGCAAGAAGCAGCATCACTTGTTTTTCGAGGATCCACAACTTTGATTGCTAACGGTGTCTCTGAGACTTTTGAATGCTGAAATCTGCTACCCTAAGTATTGCTATGTGCTACTCCAATCTCTGAGTGGGGAGAGATCCAGGATTCAGTTTCCTTGGAATGAAGGATAGTGGAGATTGTGGTGTCTTTAGGATATATGGTTTTATTTATACATACCTGCCACTTGAGCATAGGATGGAGGATGCCATAGTATTAACATCCCAACAGATCTTGCTTCCCCATTGGTTTCCAAAGAAGTCCCAGAGTTCTACTTAGGTTCAGTGCCGAGCTAGACATGTCTCTCTGCCTACAGCTTTCAGGGTTCAGCATTTTTCTGCCCCACACAACAACTCTGGCTATTGTTCCCCTGTGTGGCAGCCAGATGATGAAGAAGAAGAGTTTGGATTTGAGATCCTGCTTTATCACTACCCGAAGGAGTCTCAAAGCGGCTAACATTCTCCTTTCCCTTCCTCCCCCACAAACAAACAATCTGTGAGGTGAGTGGGGCTGAGAGACTTCAGAGAAGTGTGACTAGCCCAAGGCCACCCAGCAGCTGAATGTGGAGGAGCGGAGACGCGAACCCGGTTCCCCAGATTACGAGACTCCTGCTCTTAACCACTAACCCCACACTGGCTCTCTGATGAGGGTGTTAGGGAAAGGCCCGCCCATAAGTTCTATGGCACAGAGCAAATTCTTTGGCCAGGCTAAATCATGATGCTTACCTTGACAAGGGAACTCACTTGGCAAGCTTCATTCTACCCTCACAGATACAGGATCCCAAGGACTGGAAGGGACCCAGGGCACCATCCAGACTGGTCCCCCAACTCATAACAATATAACACATCACAAAGAAAATGCAGATAGGATCAAGATAAATATATATGAAGTAACTGATATGCCCGTAAAGGCATCCCTCCTCAACTGGGCAAAATCTGAATGACATAGAGTAAAGCTCTTGGCATTCCTGACCATCAGGCAAGCTGGCTGATAGGGGTTGTATTCCAAAGATTTGGAGGGCACCAGGTTGGAAAAGGCTGATGAAAGATAAAGAGCAAGCCTGCAGTCTACAGCAGGGTTTCCCAAAGTTGGGTCTCCAGCTGTTGTTGGACTACAATTCCCATCATCCATAACTAGGAGGACCAGTGGTCAGGGATGATGGGAATTGTAGTCCAAAGCCAGTTAGCAAGCCAAGTTTGGGAAAGCCTTTTTTTAGAGCATATAATCTCTAAGTGAGAGGGCAGACACAGCAGCCTGTGATGGTTGGCCTGAGTCATTGTGTGATGGTGGGCCAGAGCCATCAAAATGGTCTATCAAATGAATATGAAACATTAACACAGTGTCTTACATTTGCAAAGCATTCCCCCACTTTTATTACATTTGCCCTTCCAAGGCACCAGAGATAGAAAACTGCTATTCCTATTTTACAGATGCATATGAAATTGTCTGTCTCTCCTGCTTCTAGGAAAAGATCTCAAATAAATTTCTTTTAATGGAGAGGGAGCATGGAGGAGAGAAGGGAAATACCTGCAGGGAACCTTTAAAAGAAAAAAATAACCATGAGAAATTTGAAGGGGGAGAACTGTAAAAAAAAAAGGGGGGGGAAGGAGGCTGGTCATTATGAAGGATAACAAAGAGCAGCACAAGCCCTGTAGGCTCAGTTGGGACTATGCAAATCCCTTTTCCAGGGCTGTGTCATCTTCCCAGGAAGCTGTTTTGAACATGAGTAACATAATGAATGGTTGGTTGTTGTGTGACTAAGGCTCAGTTAGATGTTTGCAGTGGTAGAGAAGGTCAGATGCTTGAAAGTAATTACCAGCTGGGTTCAGGGGAGTTTGTCAGCTATTTTGTGTGCTTTGCAAAAATGCCCCAATTCTCTGCCATAATAGAGGAATGGAATGGGAGTTTCTCTCCTACATCTCTGCCCCAGTGTCTTTATTTGGAGGTGTGTGTGTGTGTGCGTGTGTGCGTGCGTGTGTGTGTGCGTGCATGCGCGTGCATGTGTGTGCATGCATACATACACTTGCCTCTGCTGTCTCACTGCACAGCTGTCAAACTTCTTTCTGAAATGTCTGTCTTTAACAGTTGCTTCATGCCTTGATTCCTGTATATTTGAAGACACACCTGTTGCACAGGCAACCTTTTGCTCGCTCGGTCTCCTGTTTTAATGGCTGCGTTGTTTTAACAGGGTTGTTTCTTCTGTATTTCATTACGGGTGTTTGAATTGAATGTCGGCGTAACAAATTTTTATACTTTTATACAGCAATAAGAAGACTATTTTGGCATTAAGTTGTATACAAATTGTGTGTGTGTATCTCTGTGTGTGTCTACATATAACCTATACACACACACACATATACAATCAACATTTTAGAGTATTCAATAGCTACAAAGAAAAAGAATAAACAAAAGGAACAAAGAAGAGAAGAGGAAAGGAAATCAATCTCAGGAAAAGCACACATGTTTGAGTTATAAGGAAATTAAAATGGGAAATTCATAAGGGGGCAATGAAAAGAGGAATAAATGCTTTGGGGGAATAAAGAAAAAAGAGAAGAGGAAGTTGGTTGAGAATCTGAAGACAGATCTGCATTGTTATGCTCTCATTCATAATGTCCTTGATTGCTTAAACTCAAAACAAGTCTTGATTGTTTAAATGCAAAAATACTTCTACATCAGGTTTGGTGAACCTGTGGCCCTCTAGATGCTGCTGAACTAGGAATCCCATCAGCCCCAGCAAGCATGGCCCATGGCCAGATAAGATGCAAACTGTAGTTCGGCAAGATCTGGAGGGGGAAAGGTTCTCTGCACCTGTTCTACAGGGTACCATTAAAATATCCAGAATGAGAGTTAAAGAGTGTGACTTGAGAAAACGGGACTTGTCCTCAAAAACGCCAGGCATTTTTTATCCCAGGATGCCGTTGTGCATGAAATGAGCCACGCAGCATCATAATGAACACTAGTTCCCATCAGCTATGTTGGCTGGAAGGAGATATGAGTGGGAACAAGCTTGTCCCACCCAATTCTCACCATATGCATTGGAGTGTTGAAACAGCACATACTCAGTTTGAGCTGCCTATGTCATTGGATAAGCCGTTGGGTCTCGCAGAAATTCCTCAGTGAGCTTCAACATAATGCTGTCAAGGTCAAGGTGTCATTTTGTCACGAATTGTTTTCCCGAATGTTGACACCGGAGCCAAAAATAATTGTGCTGACTTTTAGAGTTTTGGCCATGGGAGTATTCCCTGTTTCTCTTTACCTCTTTATCTTTTAAGGCCACATCCCCTCATGCTTTGTATGTGGCGTGATTAAATTATAGGCCTGCTTAATAGGCAAAGATAATTGCGTTACCATTGAGATTGGGTGTATTTTATCGCTTCAGGTTTCTACACATCCGTGCATTGTGGACTCTCCAAGTGGAAGCTATTTTACCTTAATATTTGCTTGAATGAAAGGAAAGTCTACCCTGTGAGGCAGACTTTTTAAAATCACACACACAAACTTAATGCATTTCTTTTTTTTTAACCCACATTCTTATATAGCTCTTGACCAATATTGATAAATTGAATTTATTCACTTTTTAAATTTTTTTTAACAGAGCAATGAGGTGCTAGAATTTTTTTTTATTTTAAGGGAGGTGTTTTTTAATACACTGGGAGCTTTGAAAATGTCCCACTACTCACCTGCAAGGTACAGCCCATTATCAGCAAGTTAATCCCATCAGACTTCTGCTCATCAGTTCGTGTGATCAGCTATATCCAATGAGGAAAGGGTGAGGAAAGAGGTTTGGAATGACTTGTGGCTCTTTTCCATGCTTCTTCTTTGGCCATAGATCAATCCAGCAGCTCCAATGGAGTGCAACTGTTCATGCAAGCTAAGAGAGCAATGGATCTCAAGCAGATTTTGTGAGTCTCTGATCACATGCACACCAATACCTTTGCATTACACCACTTTAACAGTCTTGGCAACTGTCGTTTCTGAAGGGTGCTGGGAATTGTAGCGCTGTAAGGGGCACAAACTACAGTTCCCAGAACTCTTTGGAGGAAGCCATGACTGTTAAAGTGAAATAAATGTATGGCGTAGATGTGACTTCTAATGGGAGTCTTTCCACTACAACTCAGACTTGGGGTGGCTTTTGTCCTCTCAGAGGGGGACAGGGAGATTTCGCAAAGTTTATTTCTAGTCCATAGATGCCCGTGCAGCGGCGTAGTGTGGGTTGTCAGCACCCGGGGCAAGGAAAGTAATTTGCGACCCCTAACCCGGGGCAAGGCAAGTAATTTGCGCCCCCTAACCCCTAACCTGCCGCCGCTGCCAGCTTCTTCTTGCTGCTGCCTGGTCTGGTCTGGTGTGGTTCTCTCCCGCGCTCAGCGCTGCGCTGGGCAGCCGCTGCACTGTCCCTCCCCCAGATAGTACTTTTTGAGAATACTAAGGAAAAACCATCTTCCGCAGAAACTGCTGCTTGCCTTCTATCACTGTGCCATTGAGAGCGTGCTCACTTATGGCTTATGTGTGTGGTACGGAAGCTGTACTACCCAGGACAGGATGGGGTTGTGCAGGGTTGTTAAGGCAGCAGAGAGCATTGTTGGCTGCTCACTCTCCACCTTAGAGCAGATTTATGCCACAAGGTGCCATAGGAAGGCACTGGACATAGTAAAAGATCCATCGCATCCTGGTCACTGTCTCTTCGAGCTCTTGCCGTCGGGACGGAGATACAGGATGATGAAGACAAGAACGAGCCGTCTTAAGAACAGCTTCTTCTCCAGAGCGATCTCGGCCCTGAATGGGAAGCCCAGACTTTGAAAGTCATCTAATCTCCCTTGCTGTATTATACTGTATTGATTAATTAGTGTTTTTATGGAGCAGTCAAGTAATTTCATTGTCCCCGAAGGGGGCAATGACAATAAAGATATTATTATTATTATTATAGTCCCTCGCTCTCTCTCCGCACCGCACGCCTGGCACCCACCCCCTCCACAGTGGGCGGCAACCCAGCGGCTCGGATTGGATTCGCACAGCCAGCACTGCAGTGAGAGAGAGTGAGTGAGCCAGGTAGGGGCAGAGAGCTGCGAGTGCGAGCGCGCCCCCCCAGATGTTGCGCCCGGTGCGGCCGGCCCCCCCTGCACCACCCACGCTACGCCACTGTGCCCGTGTCTCTAGGGGACCTTTGGTCACACACGTTGCAATACATGTTAAACTGCTGCAAGCTGCCACCTCACACAGCCATGCCACGTTCAGTGAACACACTACTTGCATGCTGCTGTTGCACACTGTGGGGTACACACCGAGTGATGCCTTGGTGTTGGATTGCCTTGTGGGTCAGAATATCCATTCGGTGTCCACTTCATAACCAGAATATAGCTTTGCATAGTGTATTGCCATGTTTCAGTTTTGCCTCAGGATGGGCTTCGCCAGAGCCACTAACGTTTATTGGCATGAACAGTTAGCGTTTCATAAAAAGGCAGGAAGAAAACATTAGGGTTATTCTGGGTGGGTGGGAAGGCTGGTGATCACGGCTGAAAGGCCCATTGTATCATTTACATGAGGTAAGGAGGATGTAATGAATGCTCCTTTCACTTCGCCATTGGCAGCGTCAAGCTAGTGTTGCACAGAGGCTTCTTAACATGCTACAGATGCCCTGAAAATATGATAAAACCAGAGACAGTATGTGTCACATTAATATATATTGCACATTTTCTCTTTCTATATATGTATGTATATATACACCATGTTCCCGAGGAAGGATGTACAGCACTCCCAACTTCTTGTGTCACCATCACCATCATCATCATCATCATCATCATCATCATCTATGTATTATTTTAATCACCAGTACATTTGTTAGCATTATTCAAACACAGAACAAGCTTTAAAAGCTTTTAATAAACTCTTAATTGATTATGTTTCCCAAAGCGACATTCTGTGGTTTCTGGGGGGGGGGGGGAAGCATTATTCTCAATTCCTCGGTGGGCCTTCAGAAGTGCAGAGCTTTTCAAGAGAGTGAAGGATTACACATTTGTGTTTCAAAAGATGCCATCCCTCTGCCCCCCTCCCTTTTGCCTGCCAAAAAATAAAAATAAAAATAAAAAAAATCCCTGCTGCCAGTTTCATTCCTCATGCTCTTCACTTTGCTCAGCTCCAGTTCCAACTCACTGTGCCAAACGCTCTCCTTTTCTTTCAGGCTTTCTTTTTCTTCGGCTTTTCCCTTTAAAAAAGAAGTAAAAACAAGTGTGTGTTGCCATGGCAATAATGTGAAAATGAGCCATTGGTGTTGATTTGAGTCTGTCCAAACTTTTTTTTTTAAAGGCCTTTAAAGAACAGGAAGGAGAACAGAGAGGGAGATAGGAGAGAGAGAAAGGGAGAGGGAGAGAGAGATGAAAAGTGGGGCAAAATCGCTGGAAATGCATTTGGGCTGACATAATTCCTCTTTCCCACAGTGGTCATTCACTTGGGAGGCTCCAATGTCCATTCACTGTCTTAAAGCTAGCTTTTCAGAGCCTGGGGAGGCCATCTTTCGCTGCCTGAATGCCTTTTTTGTTGCTAAACAGTGAACTGTTTCTGAAGCCCAGCATAAAGGAGGTGAGTAATTCATTGCAGTTGCCAGGAAGTCTGAGCCACTTGTGAGCTAACAATAGTAAACTTTATCTCCCACCCTGAGCCGAAGGTTCCAGCTGAAGATCCAGAATTCTAATAAGGGCCTTTTACTCTCTCATGCCTCCGAGGTTATGGTAATAGTTTAGACATCTTTTTTCATTAGGACGCAGCCATAGCTACAACCACGGCAGTCGAGGCAAGCAACTGCGTGGAATGAAGCTGGGGAGAGGTGGGATTAAAAGGGAAACGCAGAAAAATAACTTTAAACCAATTCATAAGCTAAGAACGTATACATTGACCACTAATAATGAAACATATGTTTTCCATATTTGTTATGCTATTTTTGTGATATACAAATGACGTGAGAAAACTTGGTATACTTCTTTGTATAACATTATTCTTGTTTATAAAACCCAATTTTTAAAAATTGCCTGTTTCATATGAAATAGAAAACCTGTGTTGAAAGGAATGCGTTATAAGCCTCTGAGACAATGGAGATCTACCCCACCCACAGTGTTTGAAAAAAGAGCATCTCATGTGAAGCTTGCCTTCCTTCCCACCTCCCCTGGCTTTGAACAGGAAGGACAACTTGGTGCTAAAGAACACAGAGTGACTCATGAGCAACAGCGATGAATCTGTTTGGGCTTCCCTTTGAAACCGAATTTGGGTGTCAACAGCAGAAGGGCTGAGAAGACTTCTGCACGATGACAGCCGCTCTAAATGTATGTAGGAATGACACACAGGCATGTGATTCATGCATCAGGACACCAAATGCAGAAAATGATGAGTGCTTTGAAAGAAGACACAGAACAGAACACCATTTTTTCCTAGCTTATTAGGAGTTTGCCCAGGAATGAAGAGCGCTAGCTTCATGGCAGGGACAGAGCCACAGGAGCTACTTTGTGGGCTCATGTGTGGCATGTTGAAAACAACCACCTATTTATCCTTTTTGAAATTCGCCAGCCAGCAAGATGTGTGGGTGGGTGTGCGTGTGGGTGTTTCAGTGTGTCTGCTGAAATTTTCTTGCTGGGTCAGAAAGGCAGACCTATTCAGAGAGCTCTTCCATGCCTTTGGCTAGGGCTCCATCCTCCCCATGGTGCCTTGAGAGAAAGCTTCAAAAATGCCTGGATGGATACAAAGACGGGCAGCTCTGCAACATCCACTTAGCGTGCTATAAACTAAGGGGGAGGGAAGGGGGGAAATGGATTCAAATGTGAATACAAATAAGAAATGAGTTTTGATCTGAAAACTGAGACAAAGACATTTGTGCTCTGCTGGCATTCCTTGTACAAGGCAACAGTGTGCCCTTGAGCTGCGGAGGATTTTTGCTGATGCCTGTGATGTGAATCAGATCACTGTGTGGCCTGTCCATTTTTATGTATGTTCAAGCACTGGAGGGTGTCAGGGAGAAGAGGCACCTGGAAAAGGACTCCCTCTGCCCTCTCTAGTAAGGAACAAGTGAAGTCACACTATCCCTAGATGTCATAAAATGCTGTTTGCTAACTGCTAGAAATTTGGTCAACTTGCCCCCACAGCACTTCCTCCCTCACATAATTTCCCTCATGCTACTCTAGAGGACAAGTCAGCATGGTCTATTAACCTCTCTTTGAGTGGGCTGTCTGTGTGGTTGAACGTCAAAAATCCTGTAGGATGCTTTTATAGGAATGCTGTTCTCCTATCCAACAGTCTCCCCTGGTTTGGGGGTTCCATTAGTGCAAATCTATATAAAAAAGTAAGCCCTATTGAGTTCAATGGGACTTTCTTCAAGAAAACTGCATCTGATTGCAGCTTAGATTTTCTAGTCTTGTTCATGGAGTGCACCTAAAAATTTACCAATCTGCTATGCTTCCATTTTTACCCCCTCCCTACTATGCAGACATCATTGTGCATAAACATTTTGTCATTGTTTTTGGGTTTTTTCATTCATTGGTCCCTACTCACCATTGCATCAAGATGCCTTTGTGCAAAATATTGCATGTATGTACAGAGATTCTTGTGCACATTGGCAACCTAGACGGACAGCTGAGGCAAACTGCACATACTTGTACCACTTCCAGAAATTTTTAAATTTTTTTTACAGGAGATGGTTCTGTCAGGCAAGCAGAAATACTTGTGCTGATGGAGCCATTGCCTTAGTGCTGTGTTGAATATAACACCATAACTTTACATAAGGCAACAAAACAGGAAGCAGATATTAGGGTCATGATGGGCAGCATAAGGGAAATTCAGATATGCGGTCCCCTGGGGGGGGGGGAATCCATGCTTTGGATCATCAGGAAAGGAACTGGAAACAAAACTAGTGGTATCATAATGCTCATAAATAAAATTAAGGTTGGCGTCACAAAACCCCGTGAATGGATGGATCTGCCTGAAATTTGGCAGGCTTCACCCACTCTGGAGGGCTCCTTTGCCTGCAAATTTCATCCAGTTATGTGAAAAGCAGAAATATTTTTAGATTTCCCATTATAGACAAAAAAAAGAGCTTTGGATTAACATATCAGAGTTGGACCAAACTGAAATGACACAGACAGGATCCAAAAATGTTTGGGCTGCTTCCAAATGCTACAGATGCAATGCAAATCATGTGGTTGCTGTGCCCCCCTCCATAGAATGTACTACAGAAGACAGGCCAAAGTCTGGGGTCTGCGGGAGACTCTTTCCATGATGTAGTATTTGTTTATTAATCGTGAAACGACTCCAAAGCCTTTCTGTCTATTTCATGAGAACTAAATGGAAAAATTGATTGGGTCAATATGGTCTATACTGGTATTCAGAAGCATTATGCTTGTAGGTTTCCCACAGGCATCTGGTTGGCCACTGCGAGAACAGGATGCTGGTCTAGATATGCCATTGGCCTGATCCAGGAGACTCTTCTTGCATTCTTAGCCAGCTGGGCATTCAAGGTTTGTACTAGTGCTGCACTTGATCTGGAGTAGGAGGCCTGAAGCTGAATGCAAGGAATTGTTTCCAGCCAATCATTCCCAGTGAAAATAGCGATCATATATGCTGATAGCCAATGCAAAGTAACGCCTTCCAAAATCAGGAGGTGATTCTATGATTCTCAATACGCTATAATTGTTGAAAGGTGTTTTTAACATACACAGAAAGCTACCTGTACATATGCATAGTGTGTATCTATATGAAAGTATGGTGATAAATATATATGTATATACAGTGGTACCTCGGGTTTAGAAAATCTCCGTTGACAAACATTTCGGTTTTCGAACGCCGTAAGTCGAACATGCCATGCGGCTTCTCCTGAGTGTAAGATCCTCAGGCCTAGCTGTCGGCTATTGAGTTTTTGGTTTTTGAATGTTTCAGAATTTGAATGGTCTTCCGGAACGGATTATGTTAAAAAACCGAGGTACCATTGTAGTTTTTTTGAGCAAGAACTTGGAGGAACTGCCTTCTCTTCCCTTTAATAAAATTAAATAATCATATTTTTTTGTGTCTGTGGTGGCTGAAATGGATATACACCCAATGCCTGAGCCCAAAATCCCCCTATATCTGCAATCAATAAAGTTGTGACCATTTCTAATCCAGATCATTGTCTGCTTGAGTTTATTAATCACTTCTTACATTTATCCACTGCCCGGGGCAGGGGCAGCACTGTGACTGGGCCTGCAACAAACAAACACACTTCATGGTGAGTTTCCCCACCTTTCCCCCCCAGAAAAAAGCATTATAATATATAGGGCTCTCCCGAAAATCCAAAATGTTGGAATCTTCCAATTAATAATGTAGATCAGTGCAGATTTTCAAACCATCAGTTTAATTATCTGACGTATGCATTTTCAATATAGGTATGCATACCAACGACCAAAAATGCCCATAAGAAGCAGCCCATAATGAAGCTTAATGATGACGAGGGAACATATGCTGTGTTGGGGGTTGAGCTCAGTTTGAGGATGCTGGCCTTTTAAGATCTTTAAAACAGTGGATGATTGATTTGGTCTAAATAAAAAAAAATCCAGAAGTAAATGAGTAATGTTCTACCTCCGGCTACAGCAAAGAAAATTTGGAACTGTACTAAAGTCAATAGCTAGAACCTTCCCTTTCAATTTTGCCTGCTGGCAGGGGGTGATTCAAAGCTCACACCAATTTGAGGCTAGTGTAAATCTTTCTGAGTCACACTTTGCAAGCAGGATGCTGAAAAGAGTGAAATGATTCTTTCAGCTGAATATCCAAGCAAACGTGCTAGCGGGTGAAAGGAATAAAAAAGAGAGATTTGTGATTTCTTAGAAGCACACTGGAAATACTGTCAGAAATCTGAAGACTATAGTGATGAGGGGGAATTGGCTGAGGTGGGCGCAAAACAATTAGAAAGAGAAGACCAAGGAGAGACCTCTCGTCCTATGATTTGGGAATAGGTATGGTTGCAAAGCACAGCAGGCATTGTGTGTGTGTGTGTGTGTGTGTGTGTGTGTGTGTGTGTGTGTGTGTGTGTGTGTGTGTGTGTGTGTGTAAAGAGAGAGTCTATCAGTGTAACATAAACAGACATCTTCATCTCAGCATTGGGAGATGTTACTCAGGATCAAGCTATTTGTCCCTTATTTTGCAATACAGTTTTGTGTGAGTCTACTGTCTATCCTGGATGTATTCCCTTGCTGTCTGTGGCGGTAGTCTAATTTTAACTCACCCTGTGTGCTTGTGTGTGTGTGTGTGTGTCTTTATCCTTTTCGAAGCAGGAAATATTAAATTCTAAATCTGATTGGTCTCACTGTTGCTTACCCCAGGGCAGCTTTTTTAGGCTTATGAAAACTGGCGTCAGTTGACATTGTCATCCCTGTCATCAAGTGAGTGAGAGCAAAATCCTCGCCATTTCCATTCTAACGAGACAATAAGGCAGAGGAACTGATAAATGCTGAGGTAGGGCAGATTTCTGTAGGGAGGTTTTAGAGAATAAAGCTCTTCGCTCCCCACCTCCCCCCGCCGGCTTCATGCTCGGCTGTGTTGCTGCTGATGCTACTGACTCTGTCAGGGTATTTTTGTTTTCATTAACAGATCCCTTCAAAAGAAATGGGTGGGAAATTGTGCAAGCCCTGTGGCCAATGAAGATAATTGAGGAGCTGAGGATTATGTATATCCTCCTGTTTGCCACACTGCTTTCTTTTATTTTCAGTTGTCATTTTGGGGGTAAAGCTGTCATTCGGCTGAGTCCTCCAGAAATGTATGTTTGTGCCAGCCATCTTCTAGATACAATACAGAAACCTTTGCCAGCCTAGGACCCTTCAGCTGTTTTGTATGACCACTCCAATCAGCTCCAGCCAACATGATGAAGTTGTCGTATAAAACACCTGGAGGGCACTAGGTTGGCAAGACTTCTCTTACTGGAAAATGATCATCAAAGTGAACTGAGTAAAAATGGCTTCTTGAAATTCTTCACCTTATTTGTAGATGATGGAATCGTGATAGATTTCCCCTGAATTTTCTCATTGGTTTCTTTTTTTTGGGGGGGGGGTAGTTTTGGAGTAAAGTCTCAGATTATTATTATTATTATTATTATTAATATAACGCCCTATACCCAGGGGTCTCAGGGTGGTTCACAAAATAAAATCAAGATATAAAAAAACCACAAAATACCAAATTAAAATAAAAACAACAACCCAATAGCTCCCACCCCCACACAAAAAAACACATTTTAAAAGGCCATAGGATGTAAATCGGATCAACCAAAGGCCTGGTTAAAAAGGAACATGTTTGTCTGGCACCTAAAGGTGTATAATGAATGCGCCAGGTGAACTTCCCTGGGGAGAGCATTCCATGGATGGGGAGCCACTGCAAAGAAGGCCTGTTCTCGTGTTGCCACCCTCCGAACCTCTTGAGGGCCTCTTCCATTTTATTTTATTTTTTACGTTTAGTTTGTAAATGAACACAAATTAGAACCTAACAATCAGAGGACAGAAAATGTGTGTGGTGTGTACACAGCACCAGCAACTTCTTGTTACACAAATGTTGCTCAGCAGCAAGAACAGGATGGAGGGAACAAGGGGAGAAATGTAAGGAGTAGCGGTCAAAATCTTGACTTCCTTCAACACTACTAAAATATATTGGATTGAATTCACAATTGCACCAGAAATTCTCTACTCTGTTTTCAGGCAGTGGAATAGGGAGCAAAACAGGAGCGTGTCAGCATCATGCAGGTTGCATCTAATAATCTCTGGTAGATGATATTCACCAGCAGTATGTTGAACCCCACCCAAGATAATTCTCCGAATATGTTGCTCCCCCCCATTATTTTCCCATGCAATAAAATAAATTGCACACCAATTTTGTGCGTATGCGCATTTTTCTGTGGAAGGTGTCCATGGCTTTCACTGGATGCTCAAAGGGGATCATGACCCCCCAAAACTTTAAGAACCACTGGTTTATGGTATTCTGAATTGGGGGGGGGGAGGATTAGGCACTGGAGAAACATAAAAGCAAAGAATGAGTTCTTATAGATTTAATCTGTTTTGAAATTAGTTTGCTCTTTACTTTCAAGGAGACTAGCCACTCTTTCCCTACATCTGAGTATTTTAGAGAAACAGCATCAAAAGGTCAGAGTAGCCAGATCATAGGAGGGATCATAGGAAGGATGTGTTAGATATAGGATTTAAACTATCATTTTTTATTTATGTCTTTCATGCCATATACCTTCTGAAGGAGAAGAAATTGTGATAAGACCAAAAAGAAAGAAAGAAACACAACCCTCACAAGAAGAGGCAGGAGAAAGATGGCTGTGAGAGAGCCAGCTCTCTTTAGTAAAAATTAGCATATTTAAGTGTGCACAGCACACCATATATACACTCCACTTTGGTTCTGTAAACAAAACCCTATATAACCTAGCCCATACTGGAATTAGTGGTTGTAACTTCATTCTACAATCTTGTCATGTTAGGCCCCATGAGTAGTATACATTTAAAGTATTATCATGCCACTTTAAACAGTCATGTCTTTCCTCCAAAGAACCTCGGAGACTGTAGTTAAGGGTGCTGGGAGCTGATAGAAGACCTCTGTTCTTTTCACACAGCTACAATTCCCAGAGTGTTTTAACAGTCAGTCCCTCTTCCTAAGGAACTCTGAAACTATCATCTATGAGGGAAACAGGGGTTTCCTAACAACACTTTTAAAACTACAATTCCCAGGATTTTTTGGGGGGAAGTCCTGACTGTTAAAAGTAATCTGATACTGCTGTAAATGTATAGTGCAGATTGTGCTCTCTCTGTGTGTATGTGTGTACATACATATGTTTGAGGGGAAATGGCCAATTATTAACCACCACTTTCAGTTTTTTAGACTTAACATTTTTAGGTTGTTTGCCCTGCACTATTTCCGATCCCAGGGTTGGGTAACCTGGTATCCTTCTGGATATTGTTGGATGCTTAACTCTCCCCAGCTCCTGCCAAGGCTGGTCAGTGTTGGGGGTTGTGGTCAATATGTGGAGGGCATCAGGTTGGGGAAGACTGGCAGAAGCCCTGTTCCGTGGCCAATAAGCATGGGACACCTTTGCCTGGCGGCGCTGTGGCCCATAGATTGCAGCAAAAAACTGGGCAAGGGTTTGCCCAGTATCTTCTCTGTGTGATGGGCTCCTGGGAAAAAGCTATCCCATGAGCCCTTGCTGCAGAGGGGAAGGGAAGCCCATATAAGGCTGCTTCCTCTGGAGTTCACAGCCATTTTGCTTTGAGAGCTTCCTGCCCACACACCCTTGTGTTAAGAGCCTTCACAGAGCAATTTTTGGGTGCTGGTGGACAGGGCCGAAATGAACCCGCCCCCTCAACCTGATTGACACTTGGTTGGGTTTTTTGTTGCCTTTCCCTCAGTGAAATTATGACTTTCATTTTTTTTGGCAGAAGAACATTGTTTGTATGAGGGCGGAAATGGCATTGGTCAGGATCAACATAGTATAGGTGCCCCCAACAAGGGGCCTGAGGGGAGGATGGGCCACAGCAAACCCAAGCGTGAGTTGGTATTTGCCTACTTGGAATCCGCACCCTGGTCCCCCAATGAGAACTTGCTTTCTTGGCTTGCACCATGGCCAGGTTCAACAATGGCCGACTCCTGTCTTACGGGTTTGGAGTGATCCAAACCCAGCAGATCCATTCCATCAACATGGGGCCTGTGGAATGATGAACTGATCATAGGACCCAATGCCATGCCAACCCTTGCTCTGCCTGCTGCTGTCAATAAAGATTTAGCCTGATTTTATCCCATCACCATTGTACAGTCTGGTTATTTTGCTGCTCTCATGGGTCACATAATGCGTCTGCCTGGGCAAATAATCAAGCCATAGGGGTGATGCATTCATTTTGCTTCATGAAGAATTAAGAGTGCTTCATTTCTCTAGCAAGTGGAATTTTGACCCCTTGGCATCTTTAGCAGCTTCTCCTTACCTAGGGCCTTTGCAATGGACTTAAAAACAACTGTTCACATTTCTGTCACGAGACCAGAGGTTCATTGACAAGCTTATCAATTAACAAGCAAAATGACACCAGTGGGACGGAATTAATACACCCTTCCTCTGCATTTCCTAGCACTGAATATTCCTGTGGTTCTGTCTTAGCTGTTGACATTCATATCCTTACTTGTTTGTTTGTTTAAGTACAGGTTCCAACTGTGTGATTACAGTAGGGCAAATTCCAGAGAGGAAGCCATGTTAGTCCCTCACAGCAAAGAGTCTTGTGGCACCTTAGGGACAAACACATTTATTACAGCATAAGCTTTTGTGGACTGTAGCCTACTCCCTCAGATGGTGGGACTGCCCCTGTATATTTCTGTTGCTGCTGACGGTCCTTCTCCCATAAGCGTCCATGAGAGATATTGATTTTTCTTCTTGTTGTGAATTTTACTTCCACATGAATGTTCTCTGGTTGTTCTTTTACATGGGAATTCATTGTCCACAGGACTGGAACAACAAAATTCAGGAAGCAGCATTCACTGTGAACCTTATCAAAGGGAATTAGCTATGGTGAGTGAACAATAACTTCAAATGGCAGGCCTACGAAAAGAACAGAGACTGATAAAGGCAAACCAGTAATTACAATATTAGCACTCCACATGCTGAATTCTAATACTGCTTTAAAAGTATAATAAAGCTTTCCCTTCTAAAAGTGTCTTGCAGAAAAAAGAGGGGTGTGTGTGTTCATGAGGGAAATCTTCTGGAAAGCTCCGTACTATATAGAGAAGAAAGTAGGTATAGGATCAAAGCCTGAAAGGTGCAGCAAGGGAGATGTGTATGCTTCACTTTAGGCTAGGGCAGGACAGTATATCAATATATCATCCAAAACTGGTTCAAAGTCCATATTGTGATATTGGTTTCATAGTTTTTGACCTGGCAATATATCATGAATCATGATGTGTGTTAGGGCTGGGTGATATATCGTCCAAAACTGGTTTCAAGTCCATATCATGATATTAGTTTCATAATTTTTGACCTGGCAGTATATTGGTAATCATGATGTGTGTGTGTGTGCTATGCAAAAATCACAATGTAGGAAAAACTGTGAAGCCAGCCAATGCCTCTACATAGCTCCATCCTTATTTCAGACATTGTGATCTATCAGTATATCGCGATGTTAGCTGGAGATATATCACAAAGTTGAAAACCAACTCCATCCTTATTCAGACATTGTTTGTAAAACCAACTATGATCACTGAAATGGCTGTGCACAGCAATGTGCAGTCTATTAGGCATTAATGACCCATCTTCAATCTCTATCTTTAATTAAAATAATTAAAGAGATGTAAATTATTGTTGTGGGTAAGGCCCTTGGGCTTCAGCTTTAGGTACACTTCCTTTGTACTCCCATTGATTTGTGGGACTTACTTCTGGGTAAACCTGCATGAGTCTGCATGACAGATGATATACATTTTGTCTGGCCTCACTGATTTGATGAATAGTCAGACAGACCATAATTTGCCAGATTACAACATGGCAATGTTATACCAAGGTCCCATGCATCCCTCCTCTGTATTTCTATAGACTCCGGATGAATCATATCCAGTATTGCAATCCAAAGCAACCTTACTAGCAACTAAGCCTCACTGAACGCAATGTGACTTATTTCTGAATACATGCAATGCTTTCTTAATCTAATGCAGTGGAAGCAGTATAGTTAGTATTGCCCTTATGCTAAAATGATTCCTGGCAAATTAATTTTATCTGCCTTTGGGGGCAATAGTCCTCTGATGTTGTTGTTTTTCTAAAGGGAATTACTAGCCACTTATTAAAAACTACAAAAATCAAAATATTGACCGTTCATTCTGTATACAGAAACATATCAAAACCAAATGGAAAAGATCAATAAGTCTTAAGTGGATTTATAAAATTTACAATACTTGTCAATACATATACAATAAATCATTCAAGTTACAGAGCTACAAAATCATCAGAATCTTCATGATGGCGTCAGTATAAGGAGCCGTTTCTCTTAGTCTTTCCTAATGCACAGAAATGGCAGGGTGTGTGTTGGGGGGCGGGAGACACAAAACCCTCTGCAGGAGTTTCTCCAGTGACACTCAGGACCCACTATGGACCATATTCTTCCAGGTACTCCCTGCCCTTTGATTCACTCGCAGTCATTTCTTATAGTTAGTCTAGTCTAGCACCTACATGGCTCCAGTGCTGCCGAGTGTCCTTGCATGTTAGCATAGGTTGCTTATTTATTTAAGATAGTCATATCTTGCCTTTAAACACAGGGTATAATAAATAACACATGATTTGCCCAGTGCTAGATATAGGCAGGGACTACAATGCAGGGGTGCTGCTTCCTGTTTCAAGGTAGGGTTCAGAAGGATCAGGTGGCATTTGTGCTTTCCATAGCAACTGCACATCGTTCCCCATAATTAAATAACCAGCTCCTTACATTTAATAAATTGAGCTTTCATTCAAATCATCCGCATAAAGAGAATGCGCAGTTCCTGTCGAGTTGCTTCTTCTTCTTCTCCCGAGAGAGAAAAATAAAATAAAAGCTGGGTTGTTACATAGAACTATTTTGAAATACTGTGTCAAATGGCAAGAAATTAACTTTCCAAAAAATACATATTTCCCCCCTAGCAGCTTGAAGGGAGAAGACTAACATATTTAATTTTGCACAGTGTTCGTCTGGGAGGAAATGGACTCCAGCCTTGTTCTTTAATATTTAATAAAAACTTTATTAATTTTTTTAAATAAAAGATTTCATTTCTGATTTAGTCCTACCTCTAAGGATAGCAGTAACATTTTTCTTACATGCTGTCAGGTCTGCATTTATTTGCACTTGGGGCTTTGCTTAATTATTATTATTATTTGTTCTGCTTTCCTTCAGCATTTAAACGCTTGAACTAAAAGGAAGAGGCCCCTTTTGTGCTACATTTCAGCACAGGCCTGCTTTGACTGTTTATCATTGCGAATAAGCTATGACCACAATTCAAATATATGGCCACTGGAATCCAATCAATGGGCTTAGTTTTGTGTAATTCTGTGCTGGATTGAGGCCAGCGAGCAGGATCCAAAGGGCTAGGCATGCATAACGTATTGTATATGCCCAGTGGGATCCTTTTCTTTTAAAGAAGAGATCCATAATATTATAAACCATATCACAGATTGCTTTGGAAAGTCGCTGCGGTTTCAAAAGTGATGTACTATGTGGCCTGCAGTTCCAAATCCCTCTTGGATGCATGGAAATGTTATACCGTCCTTTGTATAAAGACAGCTAAGCCTCACTGATTCACTCACTGAGTGAGAGGAGTGTCAATAGCTTTAACTTACTACCACAACACACAGAAAGCTAAAATTTGATATATGTGTGGTGTTAAGACAATCTGGTTACTAGAAAAATCTAAAAATGGCATGTTCTTTTTCTTCCTCCATCTCTGAACAGCAGCCAGTATGTATACTGTGGTATAAATGCATACATGTACTTTACAAAATATATATTCTGCCTTCCCACTAACACATAACAGAACCCATAATGCCAGGGGTGGGGCCAGCAATGCAACCCCACACCTCCTTCTCCATGCATGCAGTCTGTGTCTGGAGAACAAGAGGGCTAATGGTCAGACACAGTAATGCTTCTCGACAGTGCTCCCCCCCCAAAAAAAAATGTTTAGGGGTACTCTCCTTTTGACTCAAGAAAATCACAATGTTATAGTTCAGATCAGGAAAAGTAAATACAGTAAATACAATGAAACTGACCAATCACCATGCTAGAGTCCAACTCCTACTTCACACATTAAACGCTCGCTTCCGTCTGAGACTCAGGAAACACCATGACAGGAAATGAGGCCACCATCGGGGGTAGCAGCGGAACTGACAATTCACCGTGCTATTCAATGGAACTGATTAAAAAATTTTTAGTTTCTTCTCCCATTAGATTCACAAAATGTTTAGGGGTATGCGTACCCCTGCGTCACTCCAGAAAAAAAGCACTGCTTCGGGATAGCTGTTTCTGGAAACTGCAGGAGGGGAAAGGGCTCTTGGGCTTGGTTTCTGCTTTCAGGTTTCCCCTCAGGCAACTGGTTGGCCACTGTGAGAACAGGATGCTGGTCAAGATGGGCTATTGGCCTGTTCCAGCAGGCTCTCATGTTCTTAAATTGGATTATAAAGGAAGGGATGTCACTGCTTTAAATTAAAACACAAATATTTGTATTTATGGAGCCTTTTAGGTATATAGGATGGAGCTGACATGTTCTTGCTGAGTAAATAGAAATAGGTAGGTCTAAACCTTCGTCTCATGACCCATCCTAGCATTAGATTCACATGTGGAAGAGGAGCGGACTTCTGCTAGCTGGCTTTAGCCCCAAAATCTATGCATTCAACAGTGTCAGGGACTGGGCAGAAGAGGAATGGTGGAGACTGCTCCCCAGCTTGACCCTTCCAGGGAGGAGGAAGAGGAAGACAGGAGTTTGAGGGAGGTCACAGCTCAGAGGAGGAAAGATGGAAAATAATGGCAGAGTAGGAGGAGGAAGCACCAGAGGGGCGACAGCCGATAGACACAGTGTCTTTAGAAAGCATTCCAGGCCCCTCCTCTCCCAGAACCCAGCGAGCCATGAAAGTAGGAGAGCAAAGAGCTCAAAGAAAGAGGGTACTTATCAGCACCCCTAGGAGAGACAATGAAAGTGACGAATGAGGAAGTGGGAGAGACGGGGCGGGGTGGAGATTCACTTGGGACAATGCCATTATCCAAGAGGCTGCGTTCTATGGTCTCTCTCTGTAAATACTGAATAAAAAGTGGATGGTAAGAAACATTTCCTTGTCTTCATACGTTCCTCGGCAACCATCCAGGAGTCGCTGGCAGCAGCCTGACAAACAGTGGCAGATTTAGGGGAGCATGACTAGTTCAGTCGCACTGGGCACAGAACCTTGGGGGCTCCGCAGGGTGTGCCACAGCTATGAGGTAGAACGGAAGGCAATAGGTAGGGGGTGCCAAATTTGGCATCACACAGGGCACCGCTGATATTTGAGACTCCAGAGTCCTCCACTGCATTCAGCACGAGTTGAAAAAGTGCTGTATGTGGGGATAGTGAGTTGGGATAGTAGGTGTGATCCTGCTTCATGATCAACACATTATCTGTATGCTATGGATGGATCATGAGAAGAGACTCTAGCCATCTGTTCTGAGTATTAGCATTAGGAAATCAATTACGAAGTTCCTAGATTGGGGAAAATGCTTGTGAAGCGCCAGCACACTAAAAAGACTGACTTCCCACTACATTAAATATAATTAGTGCCCACAGGAGCTGTGAGGAGTATGAAAGCCACATGACCCTTCCTCAAAGGATGCTACATTTGAATGTTCTGGAAAGGAGAGGGGGCTTAATGTGGACCTGCATGTACTTAGTATTGTATTCAGGTGAAATAGGTTTGGGAGACCACATCTAAGCTCTCCTTGAGGACTATTTCCATCACCCTCAAAATAGTATGGTTATTTTTCAGGTCTAGCCCAAAGACTGCACAACAATTTCACTGCCTTGCAAAGTAATTGCATGGATGTTAATTGCGCTTGCGCTGATGAGGTGCAGAAGTCAGATTATTGCCACAGGGCCCATTTGGGGGTGTAGAGAATAAACAGACTCAACTACGCAGGGAATGTAGCAGTAGGATGATGGTGATCTTTGCAAGAGCATCACTGTACTCTCCAGTTTTACAGCTGAGAGCAGGGGGAATGGCATCTTGGCAACTCCTAGTACAGTCTAAAATCGACTGCCAGGTCCCATATGCTGCAGATGGCTGTGCCATGCACTTATTTCACATCCCATATATCAGGGAAAGAGGAACTGTGAAGAACTCCCATGCAGAAAATGGAGAAGGCTTAATTTGCGGTTGGGCAAGACACAGATTTTGACTAGGGGGAAACTTCCTAATAATGGGAAGGGGTGTTAGACAGCACAACAGACTGTCTTGGGAAGGGGTGGAGGGAGCTTTCCTTCACTGGAGGTCTTTAAGTAGATGGGATCCTGTAGCTGCTGTTTACACCAGATGGGCAGGGTATAAATAATACATTATTATTATTATTACTACTACTACTTTAGATTCTGCACTGATCAGGGGGTTAGACTAGGTGACCTACGAGGTCCCTTCTGACTAGAGATGGATAAATCTTGTCAATTTCAATTTCTCTTTTTTGAATAATAATAATAATAATCTCAGAGGTTTTTAATAGGTTCAGTTTACCACATTTCCACAATCAGTTTGTGGATTATTATTTTTTAAAGAGACTCATGAAGATTCATCAGCATTTTAATGTGCATTTCTTCTAATAAATTACCACTACTGTACTACTACTATTACCAGGAACAGAATACAGTAACATTAAAACCATAATTAAAACACTAACTAAAAAAAGCTATAACACACAGGCACAAAACTATAAAGCAGTAGATGGCAATAAGTCCTGAGCAGTTCAGTCCCTTACTATGAGCCAGAAAATTGGCATTTGAAAGCAATCCAAGAGAGGGTCTGCCTCCAGAATACTGTGACTTCCAGTACTAGCAAAGATCAATTTTAGAACATGAAAACCTGTATTCTGCAAGCCAAATGTTCAAATCTGGTCACATTACCATATAAGAATGTAGTGAAAAATAAGTAATGCACCTAATAAATAGGTATAGTGGGAGACTATAGAAGTGGCATGATCATGTCAGTTGCAGTTCTAAACAACCTGTGATGAGTGCCATTCTGGAGCTCTTTTAAAAGACACAGAATCAGCCTCTTTAGCCCGTGACAAACATTGGAAGTGCACAAGCCTTCTGTGAGGAAAGGAGTAGTCAGTGGATTTGCTCTGCATTTGTACTGGTGTAATTGAGAGGACAATTTGCCTCCAGGACTACAATAAACAAGAGCAACCACAAATGAACTGTGAAGGTGATTGGGTTATTCTCTCATGTACAAAAGCAAAACTACATGGCAGATTCCATTCCTGCAGGATGTGATTAACTCCTGTTGACTTAATTGTGTCTTGTGGGGAGAACTGGGCCTTGCAGGGGGGAAAAAGTGTTGCTGCCAGTGTGGTTCCACAATCGTAAAGTCACACACACACACAAGGATAGGAGGATTTGTTTGTTTGTTTTTTAAGATGCTATTTTCGTGTGCTTTTTACTGGTCATTGGTTCTTTTCTCTACAGCTGAGGTGGAGAACCCGTCACCCTCCATTGTTTCCCCATACCTGCTTTACAGCTTGTTGCCTTGTTGGAAAAGACTAAGGTCCACCTTGTGGGTGCAAAGGTGATAACAGACCCTCCAAGTGTCTCTGTTTCCCAGGGACAGTCCCAGATTTTCAGAAACCATCCCAGTTTCTGATTTGATCCCAGAATGTCCCACTTTTCCTTAGGCCGTCCCTATCTTCATCAGAGAAATGTTGGAGGGTATGTGATAACCCTCCCAAGTTGGTTCTCTCCAGTTTCTGGTCTTCAGAGGTATACTACTGCTCTGTAGATGGAAGTTCATGGGCAATAATTATACACAGACAGATCCATGAATTTTCTAATCTTTTTAAAAAGATTTTCTTGTGAACAAAATAGTACATATATTGTAATGCCTCCACTTTCAATTCGTAGAGTCTTTTTCAGTGTTTATGTATATTTGGTATGAGACACTTGTATACATTATGCGGTTGGTGGGAGAGAGGGAAATGATCAGGGCTTACCCTGATTAACTTTCTATCGCACAGTGTTTGAGCAAGGTTTTTGTGTCACTGTCATGTGAGTAGGTCCTTAATTTATTTGTTTGTTTTTGTTGGCGGTGTGAGAGATTAGAGGGTCCAGAACTTGGTTGGTTGCATTTGGTTGATTGCAGTGTGGTTTGTTTGTTTGTGTGTGTGGTGTTGTTGGGTCAGATTAGCCATATCGATCCATAGGCTGTGAGGTGGGGGTGGGGAAATAGGTCATTGTCTTGTTGTGCTGTATATGTGATAAAGGGACGGCACACCAGGGTGAAGGTGTCCTTCTTTGCTTGCCCCTGTGCTAGTTTAAGTTTGTCAGTTAACTTTTCTAATAGGGCAGCTTCCTATACATTTTGGTGCCAGTGGTCCATATTCACTCCTGATAGGTCTTTCCAGCAATAAGCTATGATGTTTCTAGCTGCTGAGAGTTAGTGACTTATGAGTTCCTTGTTGTGTGGATGTGCATGGTTGTCCAGGAAGATTTTTTTTAAAAAAAAATATCCATCCAAGCTAGTGGATCTATTTTTGTCTTCTGAGTTAGAGACCCACTTGGAAAGCAAAACACAAATGACTTTAGTGGTGGTAAACCTGTAAGGAAAGCTCCAACATCTGTGACTGTTTCAAACCATTTGAATTGTCCTCATTTTCTTCATTTTTTTAGGCTGGGTTTGTTATTATTCTTTTGGTAAGGCCAATGTCAATGGCAGACCAAAGGGACATTTTGGATTTGCATACCTGCTAATGAATAAACACATGCAAATGAGCAGTGGCCTATTTTCTTTTCCCTTTGAGAGAGGAGCAACCCTAAATCACAGTGCTACCAACATGGTCGAGAAGCAGCAAATGCATCTCTTGCTTTGGGTCAGAGAACAAACTGCATTCGGCAGGCCTGTTTTATCACTATTAACCATCAGCTTCTAATACAAAAACAAGATTTCCTTTTGTACAAGAACCTAAACAAATGAAGTCTTGGAGAACAGTTAAGGAAACCCAATCCTGATGCAGAAGGTCTTTGGTTCAGATTGCACCCCTGTTGTGAACAAAGCAGTAGGCAGCCAACAGAAGACACCACCTCTCAGGTCAAGCTGCCCGTATGCAATTTGCCAGTGATATCAGGTGAATGACACATGTCAAATGTGGACCGACAAGGAGGGGAGACAAAGATTTGGCCTGCCAGCCGTAAAAGATTCCCCACCCTTGCAATATGGGAACAATGATCCAGTTTACAGGGTTGCTGTAAGGATTGCTGAGGTTAGTGATCACTGAAGTTGCTAAAGTCCCTAACTGTGCTGGCTTGGAACATGAATTCATCTCCCTTTGAGCAGCATTTGATGGAAAAGTAGGTTTGCCACTTTGCGAGTCTGTGCTCTAATGGTATTAGTTATGTGTCACTCTCAAAAACAGCTGGATCACTGTTGTTTATAAGCCTCCTTTTCTATTTTTGTGGAAGGGTGTGTGTGTTTCTCTCTCTCTCTCTCTCTCTCTGTATATATATAATTAATAAATTCTAGCTTCTGATGCATGGCTATACTACATTTCCCTCAAAAAATTCTTCCCTGGCTCAGAATGTAAAAGAAGGTTTCTGTGTGTGTGCCATTAGCTTTGTGCAGCAGTTCTTCTGAGTCAAATTTTTACTCTCATCTTGTTGATTGGTATGAATTACATGATCACACCAGTCAACCAAGCAGCCTTTATTGGGTGAGCATCTTCTCAATTTCAGTCAATTCACTTGATTGTTACTTGCAAATGTTTTCTGTGGTTGCCATCCTCTTTCTAGATCCAAAATGTCTTATTGTTCCAGAGTAGGTTTGTTTTGAAAGTGGGAGTGTAGTTGGATTCCCACAGCTGTTACTGGGAGCTACAATTCCCAGAGGGCAATTCAGTATGGCACACAATGGCACCACAAGTATGCATGCACAAGAATTGCTGGTTAGTTTAGATCTTTAAAAAAACCTATTTCTCAGTGACAGTATCCATATGAAAGGCTTTGGATATTTTATTGATGATCATCATTTGAATGGAATGGTCATTTTCTCTCTTCCACCTGTGCTGCTCCCCCGATGAGTCCTGATCCACAGTCTGAACGAAGGAAAAGGATAAAATATTTCAAGACCGGGCAATTTCTTGTCCATTTCAATACCGCATTGTAAAGCAAGGTGGTTCTTTCCTCAAGACATCATCCCGTACATCCTTTGAAATGTGCTTGAGAAGCATCTTTTAGCTCTATAAATGGATATTGTCCATCAAGGACACACAACAGTTTGTACTCTCAGAGGAGTCACTCATATGTGGTGAAACAAAGAACATCACAGGAGATCAATATTGTCGTGCTTTTTTCTTTTTCTTTTTACAATCTGTCAAGAGTTGGAGGTCTATGAAGGAGAAGGAGCTGAAGGTCGTCTGGCTTTACAAAAACACTTTACAGATTCCAATGTTTGAAATCCCTCATGGGATCAAAAAGAGTGGGGTTGACATTTGACTTCCCATAACCCTCCACAAGTTGGAGGAATAACATCTCTAGTGGGGAGCCTTTCTTCTCATGTAGGCTTCACAGTATGCTTTAGAACCCTGATCTTCAAAAATCCACTATAATATACAAGTCATATTAACCTTTGTTTCCTGCTCACTGGATTATACTGGTAAAGAATCTGATACTTCTTGTGATAACCCCCATAGAAACTCTATAGCAGTGTCCTCAGCCCTCCAGCTGTTTTGGGACTACAATTTCCATCATCCCTGACCACTGATCCTGTTAGCTTAGGGATGATGGGAGTTGTAGTCCCAAAACATCTGGAGGGCCGAGTTTGGGGATGCCTGCTCTATAGCTATGGGGCAGCCACCAAGAATGTCTCTACATACAGTTGTCAGCTGGTCCATCTAGCTCAGTATCATCCGCACCAATGGACTTCACCAGGTGGGTCACAATCCATTATTGACAGAGTGGGTCACATCAGTAGCAATACGACCATACAAACACATGTTTAAAAATGAAAAAGTGGATTCCCCACATGTGTGCTTTGGCTAAAACTGGGCCCTGGGTCTGCAAAGGTTGAAGGAAACTGGTCAACTGATCTATATTAAACTGTCATGGTTTCAGGCAGAACTATTTTCCAGTTATTGGGGTATGAACCGGAGACCTTTTGTATGCAGAGCAAATGCTCTACCACTGAACCACAGCTCTTCCCCACACTGTGTGTGAGAGATAGAGATGTTCTCACTTACACAGTGTTGAGCATCGGTGTTGAGTTTGCATCGCTGTGTTGGGTTCACTGAATGATCTGAGATGTGATTGCAGGTCCATGCATGCTGTCGGGAAATGTCCCTCTCAAGATTCTGGGGGCACTAAGCAACATTGCTGGGTAGAGCTGAATCTGTGAGAATAAAATGGAGCCACTGCAATGATGGTCTTCTAAAAATGATTAGAATATTCAAGAAGCCAGAATGAGTTGCTGGAAAAATGTCACTCCTCAGCATGTTACAGCAGGAGGCTCTTAGCAGAGCTCCATGTACTACTCACAGCAGGCTCTGATAGTACAATAGCTTCTGTAACCTCTGCCTGTTCTCTGTCACTTTTCTTGTTTGGTATTATTTGTTTTATGTTGATATTGTCGGTGCACTTAAAGAGATTATATATTTTTCCTGTGGCATAAACAAAATGACTTGGATTGCACAATGAGAATAATGGTAATGACTAGTCAGACTTGGAGGAGACTGATAGCAAGGGGAAATAAATCTTCCGCATTCAACGGGAGTTAGGTACCACTGCTTCATAACAAATATCTTGTCAGCTTATGAGAAGGAAGCAGACCACCGCAGAGCTGGGGGAGGAAGAGATTCATTTCCAAGGGGCCCAGTTGATGGATTTGGGCTGGCTCATGTCACTGACAGCCACACAAGTGCTCAAGGAGTGTGTAGGTTCCTTAAGCTCTCACAACTAGACCCAATGCTAACTGAGTTATCATTTGGGTAAACTGGGGGTGGCGAGAGAGAGAGAGAGAGAGAGAGAGAGAGAGAGAGAGAGACATTCACTCACACTCAGCTACACAAATCATTCCTTTCTCAGTTGAGGAAGCAGGGATTTTTGCCTGTTCTCCACTCATCAAATGATTGACCTGATAACTGGGGAGGGGCTGATTTGCATCTCTCTAAGGGCACTGTGTTTACTTCATTTTTTCTTTTTGCCACCATCACAAAGTTAAAGTGTGGCAGAACCACTCATGCTGCCCTACATCCACATCCGATGGGACACTGCCCCATCAACCTCAGTCTGCCCTCATCCGGTCCCCACCTACCTACCTGCACCACTGTACTTTCCCCTTCATCCCAGAGTTGCCCTTGTAGGAGGGATGTGGAGGAGGATGGGATTAAAACTAGACTTAGTTGATTTAGTCTGCCATTGACTCTGTCTCTACCTATTGTTCACCTCTTGCCTTCTGTCCTACCAGTCCCAATGGGCACCAGCTGTTACTGGTCTTTGAGATCACTTGGATTATATTGTCTCAGTAACTTTGAAACCACCCACATCATACATTTAAAGCACTCAGGGTTCCCCCCTCCAGCTGGAACTCACTGGAGCTCAGATCTGGGACTTCTCAGATGACTGCCATTGTCATTATAAGAGAACAAGGAAGAAGTTCATGGTGAGTTCTGGCACCTATTTTTCTAGAAAAATAGCATTGCTCTTGCACCACTTTAACATTCCTGGCTTTCCCTAAACAACCATGGGAGCTGTCATTCATTAAGGATGCTGACCTTACAGACCTACAGTTCCCTGCACCCTTAACAAACTATAGTTCTCAGGATTCTCTGTGATTGTTAAAGTGAGATAAGAGTGCTTTAAATGTATGGTGTGGATGTGTCTCTATAAAGCTTCCTGGTGCCTTTAATATCATTCTACATGTCCCCATTCAAAAACACAAAAGGTGTTTACCATGAAAATGGAATATGGAAATGCCCAACGACAGGACATAGCACACCGTAGCATCTGCCCTGGGTTGAAATATGGTTAAAGAGACGACAGCTTTAGCACACTGGAGTCAGTACTCTTGAAAATCCCTGAGCAGTTTATGGCTAAGAGCAAACAAAATGATATAACCGCTTCAATCGAGCTGCATAAATTTAAAAGTTCAACTGGAGATCAGCTGGGTAATGCTCCTCTTCTGTCCCTCCTCACTGTGGAAAAACAAAAGTGGTCAGGGGGAGTGGAAGTGGTGTGCACCACAAAAGGCTGCTGTGCAAAACCGATAGGGTTAGCCTCATTCAGAGAAAGGGCAGCGCACTGTGCAGCTCAGTCATTTGCCGGGTTCTGTTTTTGTTTTGTTATTCCTCCTGGCTCCCCCCCCCCCTTTTGGGAGCCACCCAAATGGTGAATGGTGGCAGCTGAAATGCTGCGTGAGAATAGCATTAAATATGTGTAATGTGCCATAAATAAACAGAAATAGACAGCCAGGAAGCTGCGGTAATCGCTGCTTTGATGTAGTATGAATTATGGTCCCTGTGAAAGCTTCGTGTCCCTGGGTATGCTCATTTGTGCTCAGTTGCTACTGCCTTGGGAAGACACTGAATCCAGTTTTCCATCTCCAGATTTCTCCCTTTTGCATGAATAGCTGTTGTCCCTTGACTCCGAGGAATGTGATCTCACCGTCTTCTCTCATTTCCCTGCATGCTTGCTCTTTCTCTGCCCTGCAGTTGGGAGCAGTGACACTGGACCACTGGCCCTCTCCCAGGAATGAGGAGCCCTCCAGATGTCCCCCTCCCCCTGATGTTTTGAACTACAACTCCCATCAGTCTTAGCCAGCAAGGTCAGATGAGAGGCTTCCGCTCATGTTCCTGTGCAAATTTCCAGGCTGAAAACAGACCTCTTGTAGAGAACAGCTTCTTGAAACCTCGGGTTTTGTCTGAGTTTGTATCTTTCCTTAAAATGCCCCTGTGCTGAACCGACACCAAAACAGCTCCGCTGGGGCTAACAGCAACACAGATAAGTCTCTGGTGGCACTTTAATCATCAGGCTGTCTAGTCCTGCTAGGAATAGGGTTTTTTGTTTTGTTTTTTTAAAGGGCAGGCAGTTAGATCATTGCAAATCTTATGCTCTTGCCGTTGCTTGCTGTTTCCTACAGATATGGCACCGTCATGTCAACAGGTTTCTATTGACTTTTTCACGGAGTTGCATAGCACGCGGCTGCTTGGAGTAATCTGCTGTCAGATCCTGATACAGTAGTGAACTATCTTATTAAACCAGGCTTGCCTTTCCCCCCACAGCTTTTCTTAAAAAAAAACCTTTTAAAAAAACAAAGTATGGTACATTGCATTATCATTTTACCTTCACTTGACCATTTTGCTGTTATTTTGATTATGTGTTTTTTATCTTTTCAAATTGCTTAGCCTGGGTGGCCACAAATGAGACGAAAAGTGCTCAAATGCTGCTGAGGTTCAAGCAATGCGCTGACCTTATGATAATTTAGGTGTCACAGGGCACCAATAAATGCCAAAGAGCTGTCTTCCGTTCCATAACTAGCTAGATAACTGCTCTAGGATGCGATAAAGCTTCCACCCCGCCTGCTAGTACTCTTAATGAACTATGAGCAATAAAGTTTCCTTCTTTAGACTGGTGTCTACGAGAGTCCTCTAGTGGCAGAAAGTATTAAGGCCCCAGATTCTAAAGCAATACGCATTTGGCTCAAAAAACTCCATTATGCAAAGGCTCCTTCAAATCCCAAACTTAACAAAAAAGCAATTTTGTAATCAGGGATGAAACAGGGGTGGTAACATGGGAGATTGTTTCGGTTTTAAATAATTGTCTGGAATGATGGTACTTGTTCAATTTACATACCGTTACCTTCAGAACTTTCTCGTATGCTATAAAGCCACTCATACCATCTCACCTACCAGTCCCAGTCCTCCATATGTTCTTAGCAGGCCCCAAAATACATACATTATGGAGTTTCCAAAATGATAGACCATTCGTAAGAAATCGATCTTTTAGTATGGCAGCACCTACACTTTGGAATTGACCTCAGATAGGCGTCTTCACTGTGCTCTTTTCAGCACCTGCTAAGCACATTTTTGCTTAGACAAGTCTTCCCAGATATGTAGAATATTTGCATGCCTTTAAATATCCCTTTATCACTCCCTTTATCACTCACTGGCAGTCACACTGGACTTAGCCAACTGTGGGATTCTGTTCCTCCCAGTGTGGGCCACTTGTAAATGCAAAAACCAAGGAAAAGTTTATCTTGATTGCACAAACTCTTATCTCAAGCTGATCCCTTCCTCTTCACCTTCAAACAGGCCCCTTCAACTCCATCTTCCTGCAGCCATCTTTCAAGTTGGATTCTTACTGTCTCCCTCTCCGCTATACCTTTAACCAAAGTGCTCCATCTTCATACCTGCTTAACCAGCTCAGCACAACAGGGAAAACCAAACAAAAAAAGTCATTGTTGTTTCCCAAAAAGCAGCCTTGTGGAGCTATGAGGGCTTGAGCAGGAGAGCTTGCCTCTTGTTCTGTGAACCGCCCTGAGACCTCCGGTATAGGGCAGTATATTATTATTATTATTATTAGAGAGAGGGTCAGAAAGGAGCTTTTATGGATGAGTGGTGACCACTGGAGATAGTAGCCACTGTTTGTCATCTGCTGCTTCCCCCCCATCACCTGAACTTTGATTCACAGGCTCCTGATTGAGCAAGCCCTTGAACCTGGTGCCAAGGATCAATCTCAGCTAATGGATATCTCTTCCAATCTCAGTGATACAATCTCTGGTTGGCCACTTTGGAGGGGTTGAGTGAATGCTGGCTTCAACTGATCATTAGTTTGATCCAGGAATTAATAGCAATCCTTATATTCTCATGTTTCCAATTACATAATAGAAGTTATCTTATAATTTGATTGTGTTGTTATCTGTAAGATTATACATTTTCCCCCTTAAATTTTTTAATGGTTGATTTCTACTATTTTTATTTGCAGTGTGTCCACCATACAGAATTTCCTACTCCCAATTGCAGTCTTCTCTGTGGAGGCTGTCATCACCCTGGCTTCAAACTCAGAAAAGAGGAGGAGGAGGAGGAGCCAGCTGAGTTCAGGGCTGCTGTACCACTAGCTGGGGAACTGGACTGGGTTCCTGATGCTAGTGATTCAGAGTCAACAGAACTTGAGACAGATGGTCTGGAAACCTCAGCCTCTGAGTCTGGTGGCCCAGAATCTGCAGAGCCTAATCTGGGACTCTCACAGGTGCCCAATGATGCAGGCAATGAACCAGGCAAGTGGCTAAAATAAAGTAAAATAAAATAAAATGTCAAGGCCAATGGGGTGGAGCTTGGGAAATGGGAAGATAAAACTTACATGGTCTCAGCTCACCTCTGGCCATTGTTGGAGCTATCAGTGATATTGCAGCCACTGGCCTGCCTTTCCCCCATGAGTACCTGATGCAGATGGGTCAAAACATCAGCCAGGAAATCCCCCATAAATTATGCATCCATTCCCTTCTATGGAAGAATAAAAGGGTCACTTAGAGACTCTCTAAACTAACTGGTGTCCCCACCAGCATCAGGTTGTATCCCTTCTCAACACTGTCCACTGTTGCATCCCATTCATTTTGTCCACACAAGGGGAGCCACAGGACTCAAAGGGAGCCATTGGGAATTCAGTCTATTTCTGCTTCCCTGATTCCACCATTTGCTTTGCAGAGGCCAACTTTGCCTTCCACTTCACAGTCATGTTTGTGTATGATAGAACCCAGGAAACTGACTTCTGTCTACCTATCCATCCATCTGAGCAAAGAAGCCTCTTTTCCAATCTGTTTTTGGGTCATAAAATTGTCAAGCTGTCAGTTGCTTGTTTATTGTATTAACTAATCATTTTAATTATATTTAAGACATGAACAATAATTTTTCCTGTGATTTATTCTGCTTTGCAATAGTCGTTAGAATATAGCTTAGATTGCACGGAAGTCTTCTGTTATGTGCTGCATACATTAACCTTTCATTGGTGTGTGTTTTGAAATCTTACATTCATCCAAAGAATTCAAATACGTCATTAATGGGTACTTGCAAATTTTGGCCTAAATGGCTTTTTCATCAGACTCGAGAAGAGGGAGATGTAGTGTAAAACCATTTCAAGGTTTCTCTCGGTGTTTTCTATATTTTATTTCCAAAACTAAAGGAAGGAGAAAAGTGTTCTATAAAACTTATTGTCAAATTTGAGGCTCATGTGTCCTTATGTAGTGCTTGGTCCAAAAGTCGGATAGGGAGAGGTGTTTGATTTTGAACCAATAGAAAAATTCTGAAAATTTAAACACCATGCATAGACTTAGTGCATGAATTTTGTCGGCAACAGATAGCCCTCCCTGTCTTGGAAAGCAGCAGTGTGACTGCTGAGAGGACATCCCTGCTGCACCATCCTTCCTCACATATCACTGTTTTCTGAGAGACCTTATGCCTCTGAAATGCTTCCCCAGGTTTGCTCCAAGAGGCTCCTTTGCTGCTTACCAGGAAGGAGAGGTGGAGGGACAAGGTGACAAAGAGGATAGCCTGGTGCAAGCACACCATCAGGAGGGCCAGATGGGCTCTGCTGGGGCGTTTGCACCTCATCGCTCCCCCTTTTCTCCCAAGTCAGCAGCAGCAACTCAGTTATCAGGAGGGATCACTGCCATCCCACCATGCCATCCACAACTGCTCTAGAGAATGAGCAAGCTAGTGCTGCTCCCTAGAAGCTGATTCAGAGCAATCTGAACCCTGGCTGACTGGAGCTCCTTTCCTGTGGAGGAATCCAGATGTACATAGGCCCCTATCAGATTGAAGCCAATTCCATGTCAGCCAGGGGCATGGTTGAGATGTGCCTAGGCATCAAGAGAACAGAGCTAGGCTGCACATCCTTAAGAGCATTTGTACAGAATGCCCGAAGTGGGGTTATGATCATATGTGGTCAGGATTTTCTCTAAGGGTTCAAAGAAGCCCTGAAGGCCTCTACTCTCTGTGAGAACTAATCTTTGCAGCAAGTCCTAGATATCTTCTTTCTGGTGAGTGACAAGCTCAGTGTTCCACTACATTTTACTGTGTGCGTCAACCAATGGACCTTCCATTCTACTTGTTCCCCCAGTTTCTTCATTCAGTAACCAGGATCTATGTTTCCTCTCATCTCTCACTTCTAGGAAATCCACTTTCCTTTATCTGCTGTTAGGCATTTAATAAATCATAAATGACGGTATTGGGATGGGAGAATGATGTACAAGCTTTCTGGTCTGAATCTCAAACAGAGCTAGAGATTTTGCCAGTCTGGGAGTTAGAATGTCTTTAACTAGAGATAGAGAGGTATGAGGATTCCTACCATATTTCCATGTGGGTCCTAAGTGCCTTCAGAACTCCAGTACATCTCTTACATTTGGAGCCACTTGGTGAGCCCCTTCTTATTTCAAGGCTATGGCTCTTCTCAACTATAGGCATATTTATTTATACTCCTGCCACTTAGCCCACCAATGGGGTCTGCTGCCCCAGACTTTACAGACCTCCTTCCTTCTTATCTGTTTCCTCCCTCTTTGATAATCCTTGCCATCCACTTTTACTCAGATGCACTCTCTCATTTTCTTATTTCACACAGGTAATGTTCTTTCCCCTTATTCTTGCTTCAGTAAATGTCTTACTTGTGTCTCTTGTTACTTTCCTTGGTTCTTGCCTGTTTACTACCTGGCTTCCCACTTGTTTCCCTTCCTCCTCCATTTCCTGCTCATTATCACCCACCCTCAGTTCCCCTGCCTCCATCCATTCATTCCTCCACCTTTTCTCCTGCATGCCTGGTTCCTGCCCTACTGTCACCTGCATGTACACACATGCTTTTACCTTCCTCTCTCATGAGCATCCATTAATCCTCACTTGCTCCACTGCCACATTTCCCACTCTGACTTTCTTCTCTGTGTGTCTATTTGTCATTTCCCTTCACTTTCTCAGTGGCTGAAACCAACCCCCAATGTGTCTCTCGACCCACCTTTGTCCTCTGTCAGGCTGTGCTGTATCCTCAGTGAACTCTTCCTGTGGCATCACTTTCAATTTGACCAGCTCACCTTCTGGCTGGACTGCCAGCAACTCAGTGCACTGGAGAGGATGCCTCCATGACCTCTCCTCGCATGGACATACCATCCATACACAATCTCCCTCAGTGTTAAAATCTACAATATACCAGAAGGAAGGCCCAGGTAGATCTTTAGGCACCAAGCAAAAACAGTTCTCTATAACCAGGCCTTTGGCCTTTTAAATGTGCTTGTGGGAGGAAGGTTACTGTCTGCTCTCATTTTATTATGTATTTTGTGTTCTCATGTTTATGTTGTGAATCGCCCTGTGATCTTTGGATGAATGGAGGTATACAAATTTAAATTAACTAACTAACAATTCCAGATTGATATTACTTTCATATTTTCGGGGGGGGGGGCGGAGAGCAGGGTTTGTCTTCTGCACTTTTTTACCTTAAGTTGCGATTAGTCTTCCTTTGCCAAAGAACTGATGCTTATGGTGCTGGAGGAGACTCTTGAGAGTCCCATGGACTGCAAGAAGATCAAACCTCTCCATTCTTAAGGAAATCAGCCCTGGGTGCTCACTGGAAGGACAGATCCTGAAGCTGAGGCTCCAAGCCTTTGGCCACCTCATGAGAAGAGAAGACTCCCTGGAAAAGACCCTGATGTTGGGAAAGATGGAGGGCACAAGGAGAAGGGAATGACAGAGGATGAGATTGTTGGACAGTGTTCTCAAAGCTACTAACATGAGTTTGACCAAACTGCGGGAGGCAGTGGGAGACAGGAGTGCCTGGCGGGCTCTGGTCCATGGGATCACGAAGAGTCAGACATGACTAAACAACAAATTCTTGCTTCTACACTTTTTAAACAAATAAATGGTTCACAGTTTAGTCCCTTGGTCACTCTTCCATGTGGTGGTGATTGTGGGGAAACCAAGCCATAGAGCTGTTGTTCTTCTAATCTTACTGGGGATCTTCATGCCTTGCGCTACAGGTGAACAGCATACCTACAAAGAGGGAGCTGGACCACATCCACTGGCTTCAATGTCCACTTGCTTTCTTGTTCTGCCTCCAAGGACTGCCGATTAAGTGGACTGTTGGAAACTAGAGAATATGTCATTGTTTTGTGTGCACAGGCAATCTCCCCAGTCAGGAACAGACAAGATGCCTATTTGGGAATATACCTCATGCTGATATGTTGTCCTTTCCAATGGTCTGCTGAATTCATGGACATCAATGGGGAGAGGAGCACACTAACATTGAGGGTAGAGCCAGCATTATGTATGCAGTGCACATGTGTAGCTCTAACATGGGAACAGCCCTATGGTAAATGTTTTTCTTGTGGCCCAAAAGACTGCTTCAATAGAAAGTTGCAATGTACAATCAAGCTCAAGTCTCCCACCACTGACTGTTTCACCTACTGCAGCAAGTATCATTGAAACTTCAAGCGCAACACAAAGGATTTTCTCTATCTTCACCATAAATCTGACTGAGCAGCAGACATTACACCTTTTGAAAGTCAAATCAATGTTTACACAGTGCACTTCTTTCCATTTAGCAGTTTTTAAATGCTCACATAAATTAATAGATAAACTTGTTAGCATCGGCAGAAAAAAAATCTAATTAGTTTGTTGATATAAATTGTAACTCAGCAGGAAATTTGGGATTGCAAAAATAATCACACAGTTTTAGTTGTTGACAGTTGCAATGCTTTAAATCAATTATTTTCACAACTCTCATAAAACACCAGAGAGTGAGTTTGCTGAATACCCTTACTTAGCACCACAATGCAGCTATTTTAGGATAGCTTAATTCTGCATTGTATCTTGGCACCTTTTCCTTCCAAGGCCTTGTTTACACACATGAGAACATGTAAACCAAACGTTTATGTGAACCACTTATCTGGGATTGCTAAGATTGCCATAGTCACACTAGCTTCAAGCAGGAGTGGTGCAATTGTGACAGATTTGTATAACGAAGTATTTCTGCTCATTTGCAGCTTCCTCCATGCAAACGGTAACAAATGTCAGCCTGTTTTCTAGTACGAAGGTTAGTGGCTCCCTCACATTTGAACCACTGTGAGCCTGCAATGCATGGTCAGATATGAAGAAGTCATACAATTTTAAATAAATGTAAGCATTGGAGTTGGGCAACAGCTAAAGGCTTTAAGGTTGGCTGCTTGCAGCTTATAGGTATCTAATAGTGCTAAAATGGAATGCTAAGCAGTGCTAAATATTATACCTGTTTTCAGTACAGAATGGAGTTCCTTTACTGCTTGTTGGAGTTGTTCTCTTGCCTACATTTGCTGGTTTTTCAGCTTAAACCTGATTGCTCTTATATTTCATAGTTCTATGTTGTTTTGGGTTAAAAAAAACCCCACACCCACCATTTTTAATTTTTAAGGTGGTGGTGGCACTAATCCATTTGATTTTGTCATTATGGATTTGATGCTAACAGATCATCATGATTAATCATGTGCTTTCATTGAAACCTCAAAAGCTTTGAAACCCCCAGCTTTTCCCAGGCATTGCAGTGCCAGTGCATAGCTGGCATGTTAATTTAGGAAGAAGTGCTCAGAGCTACACTACATATTACACTGTCCATTTGCAAGCAACTTAACTCTGAATACTGAAGGTTCCCTATACATTGCCTAGGGACAAGCTGAAACGACGAAAAGTTTGAAGCACTTAACATTATTACACTCCTGGGAAAGTGGATGTTCCAAAGTAATATTAATAAATGATTAGTGAATGAAAGGGGGGGGGGGAGTTCCATGGCTTCCTCTGGATTTTGTGTTGAAAGTTTTCACTTGTGAACATTCAACACACCTGTAAGTCACCTTGGGCTCCCTCATTGATGGGGAAATGTCATTAATGGTTGACTTGTTAATAGTATGAGCTCGTACAGCTGGCCAGGCACCTACAAGCACACCAAGTCTTCTCATCAAAGGGCCTCTTTGGCTTAAACTAGTGTTCTGACTGGGAAGGAGAAATATAAAGGTGAAATGCTCTCCTTGAACAAATGTGTAATCTTTCATATTTGCATGTGAAACATCAAAGCCCCACCGTCTTGGCTGTCCTCACCATTGCATAATTGGATGTAGATAGTCATTTGGCCATCTGCACTGGCTCATCTCAGGCCAGCTGAGACCAGAGCGCTTAGATATCCTATCCCATCTAGATGTGACTATGAATAGACACACCTTTACTTCAGGGTCAACCTTTAACCCTTCTATTTTACCTTCACAGTTGGAAAACTGAACAGCAGAGCATGGTGCTAGCTGATAGAGCTTGTACAGTGACTATCGGCTGGGAAGCATTCCATGCATTCCACTGGCAATTTACCGCATAATACATCTTTTCCAGAACTAGTGGCTGGCCAGCTGCTTTGTCCTGCTAAAGGACAGATTTGAGGGCATTGTTTTTTCAACAATAGGAGATGGGCTGGGCTGGCTGTGACTCTGCCACGGGGAATATAAAGCATCATCACCCATTTTGCTGCAGCTGCTGAGCTCATTATAAACCACGCTCTTCTCTGGATCCAGCAGATGAACATGGGAATTCAGTTAAATGCATTCTTTTATTAAGGGTGACTTAATTCCTGTTAGAATTTAGTGGACTTTGTTTATACACTGTCATGGCTAATTGCAGATGATTATGGGTGCAAAGGTCATCAGTTTCCTAGATAATGGGTAATATCAATGCCCCTGTGTTTTCATGTAATTCTTTTAATTGCTAATTTACTTATTTAGGAAAACTTGTACTGCAAGGCAGAATCTGGTCATTAGCTTCATGAAGCATTTTTAATTAACTTTCTTCAAGGGCAAAAGTAGACAGCATTGCACTCCAGATCTTGTGAACTATAACTCCCACTGGCTCCAGCCACCATGACCAATGGCAAAGGATGATGGGGGTTATAGTCCACAACATTTGGAGAGTACAACATTGCCTATCCCAGCTCTGGAACATAGAGGCTATGCTACTGATATACGTAACCTAGTAGTAGTAGTAGTAGTAGTAGTAGTAGTAGCAATTTATTACTTATACCCTGCCCATCTGGCCCGGCTTCCCCAACCACTCTGGGTGGCTTCCAACAGGATATTAAAAACACAATAAATGATCAAACATTAAATACTTCCCTAAATAGGGCTGCCTTCAGATGTCTTCTAAAAGTCAGATAGATGTTTATTTCTTTGACATCTGATGGGAGGGTGTTCCACAGGGCAGGCCCTACTACTGAGAAGGCCCTCTGCCTGGTTCCCTGTAACTTTGCTTCTTGCAGTGAGTGAACCACCAGAAGGCCCTTGGAGCTGGACTTCAGTGTCTGGGCTGAACGATGGGGGTGGAGATGCTTCTTCAGGTATACTGGGCCGAGGCCGTTACTTGGATGTTGCCAATATTCTTCCTCTATCCTTTCACAGGGGGTTAATGGTCCTGCAGAAGTGTGTACATTCAACCCAGTCTCTGTGGAAACTGGTGTTGCACAGCAGCCGAGAGTGTGAGGCAGGCAGTCCCAGGTTCAAATGTCATCTCCAGCATGAACACACTGCATGACTTTAGGTGAGCCACTGACTCACAGCCTCTGTAATATACTGACATGATAAAAAGGATTGTTGTAATGTTTACTAAGATAACCTCTGCGAAACATTCTACAGGGCTATGCAAAATATTTGCATTATTTTTAAACATCAGCTTTATAAACCACTTCAACCTTTTTTTTTTTTTAAAAAAAGGTATTTATTAAGATTTTCAAAATATTACAAAAGAAAAAAAGAAAAAAGAAAAATACAAAATAAAAATAGTTAAAAACAATTCAGTCTTTCAATCACTTATCTTTCATTTGCTTATTTCCCGGACTTCCTCACACCTCCCTTTTCTGTATTCCAATTCAGTTTGTTAGTTCAGCAAATCCCTCCCCTCTTTGTTTATCCTAATCTTCAATCTTAAAATATTGTAACATTAGATTTTTACCTATTAATAGTCCATTTTTTCATATTCCCTTATAACATTACAGCTAGAAACCACTTAGGTTCTATCCAACATCATTCTAACATTCATTAATTTTACAATATTTCTGTAAATAGTCTTTAAACTTTTTCCAATCTTCTTCCACCGACTCTTCTCCCTGGTCTCGGATTCTGCCAGTCATTTCTGCCAGTTCCATATAATCCATCACCTTCATCTGCCATTCTTCCAAGGTGGGTAGATCTTGTGTCTTCCAATACTTTGCAGTAAGTATTCTTGCTGCTGTTGTGGCATACATAAAGAAAGTCCTATCCTTCTTTGGCACCAATTGGCCGGCTATGCCCAACAGGAAGGCCTCTGGTTTCTTTAGAAAGGTATATTTAAATACCTTTTTCATTTCATTATAGATCATCTCCCAGAAAGCCTTAATCTTTGGGCACGTCCACCAAAGGTGAAAGAATGTACCTTCGTTTTCCTTACATTTCCAACATTTATTATCGGGCAAATGATAGATTTTTGCAAGCTTGACTGGTGTCATGTACCACCTGTATATCATTTTCATAATATTCTCTCTTAGGGCATTACATGCTGTAAATTTCATACCTGTAGTCCACAACTGTTCCCAGTCAGCAAACATAATGTTATGTCCAACATCTTGTGCCCATTTAATCATAGCAGATTTCACCGTTTCATCCTGAGTATTCCATTTCAACAGCAAGTTATACATCTTTGACAAAATCTTGGTTTTGGGTTCTAACAGTTCTGTTTCTAATTTTGATTTTTCCACCTGGAAGCCAATTTTCTTGTCCAAATTGTATGCCTCCATTATCTGATAATAATGAAGCCAGTCTCGCACTTTATCTTTTAATTTCTCAAAACTCTGCAATTTCAATTTGTCTCCTTCTTGTTCCAAAATTTCCCAATATTTCGGCCATTTGGCCTCCATATTGAGCTTTGTCTGAGCCTTTGCTTCCATCGGTGACAACCACCTTGGGGTTTTATTTTCAAGTAAGTCCTTATATCTTATCCAGACATTTAACAATGCTTTCCTAACAATATGGTTTTTAAATGCTTTATGTGCTTTAACCTTGTCATACCACAAATATGCATGCCACCCAAAAATATTATTGAAACCTTCTAAATCCAAAATGTCTGTGTTCTCAAGAAGCAGCCATTCTTTCAACCAGCAGAATGCTGCTGATTCATAATAAAGTTTAAGGTCTGGCAGGGCAAATCCACCTCTATCCTTTGCATCAGTTAATATTTTAAATTTTATTCTGGGCTTCTTGCCCTGCCAGACAAATCTAGAAATGTCTCTCTGCCACTTCTTGAAACAGTCCACTTTGTCCAAGATTTGCAATGATTGAAACAAAAATAACATTCTTGGCAATACATTCATCTTTATAACAGCAATTCGACCTAACAAGGAGAGCTTCACATTTGACCATATCTCTAGGTCCTTTTTTACTTCTGACCAACATTTCTCATAATTGTCTTTAAATAGGTTTAAGTTCTTAGCAGTCATATTAACCCCCAGGTATTTTATTTTCTTAACCAATGTTAAACCTGTCTCCTTCTGAAACCTCTCTTTCTCAATCGATGTTAAATTTTTCTCAAGCACCTTAGTTTTTAACTTGTTCAACTTAAATCCTGCCACATGACCAAATTCCTGAATCAATTCTAATACTCTTTTAGTACTAGATTCTGGCTCCTGTAACGTCAATACTAAATCATCTGCAAAAGCTTTCAATTTGTACTGTTTGGCTCCGACCTGTATACCTTTGATCAGACGGTCCCTTCTGATCATATTTAGCAGAACCTCCAGGACCGAAATAAACAGCAATGGGGAAATTGGGCAGCCTTGTCGTGTCCCTTTCTCTATCTTAAATTCCTCTGTCACCACATTGTTAACTATTAGTTTAGCCTTTTGTTCTGAATAAATTGCACTTATACCATTTTCAAACCCTTGACCAACCCCCATCCCCTGAAGATTTTTCTTCATGAAACTCCAAGAAATATTGTCAAAGGCTTTCTCCGCATCTACAAAAATTAAAACAGCTTTAGTATTAATATTCACTTGCAACATCTCCAAAATGTTGATTATATTCCTCGTGTTGTCAGACAAGTGTCTACCTGGGAGAAAGCCAGCTTGGTCTTTATGTATCCCCTCCACTAATACTTTTTTTAACCTTTTAGCCAAAATATCTGCAAAAATTTTATAATCCACATTAAGCAGGGATATGGGGCGGTAGTTCTTAAGTTGTGTCTTTTCAGACTCATTTTTCGGTATTAGTGTAATATAAGCTTCCTTCCACGACTCTGGCGTATAAACCACTTCAACCTTTGGAGAATATGTAGTATAAACAGCCACAAAGGCAATATATAAATAGATGGATAGATAGATGATAAATAGATAGATAGATAGATAGATAGATAGATTTGTATGTGGTGAGTGGTGCATAATTCCATCCAGCACTATGACATTGACATTTCTTATTTTGTTTTACTTCTTATATACTAGCTTATTGCTACTTTTATTCTACTTAGCTGCTTTTGTTTCACCTCTCTCTTTGAGATGCTATTCCATATGCAGAACTGGAACAAACATCTAGCACAATATTTTGTATAAGGGTGGCTAGTATAGAATCTGATTGTCAGAGCTAGGAGTGGTTTACCCAACTGGAATCATGTTACACAGATTCGGCATGAACTGCACTGGCTGCTAGTTCCAAGTCTGATGTTAACAGATAAAGAAAGCCCAGAACAATTTGGGTCAGCTCTCTCTAAATCTACTGTCCCAAGTTTTGAGATCTGAAGGATCTGAGGATCCAAACAGAAGAAGGTCTTTGTGTGTTAATGTGGGGGCCTTCTTGGGACAAAGAGAAACTCAGCTACAGTGGTACCTTGGTTTATGAACAGCTTAGTTCACGAACAACTTGGAACTCGAACGCTGCAAACCTGGGAGTACGTAGGTGTTCTGGTTTGCAAACTTTGCCTTGGAAGCCAAATGTCTGGTGCGGCTCCTGCAGCCAATCGTAAGCCGTGCCTTGGTTTCTGAATGTTTCAGAAGTTGAATGGACTTCCGGAAAGCATTCGGTTCGAAAACGAAGGTGCGACTGTATTCTCCAAAATTCACACCTACCCCAATTTTTCAGTGCAGTTCTTCCGCCAAAAGATGGCAATGAAAATGTAACTATTCAGGGAAAGTGTGCATGAAAATTCATATATAGTAATATTTGGTGAAATTGCATAAAATGTATATATTAGGAGAAATGCATACTAAAATGCTGATGAATTTTTGTGAACACTTTTTAAAAAAAGTGAGGTGATGAGAAATGGGGCCAAAAGATCACTCGAAAAATGAGAAGACCTATTCACTCATTCCTAACTGCAGCCTTATTCTTTGGCTTTCTCTGCACTGCTGGGGAGGAAGAGGAGCAGATGGTAAACTATGATAAATGGGGCAGTTTCAAGATTTGTGGTGGGTGGGCAGGCTATCAAGCAGGGACATCCCATCTGAACTCTCCCCCCCCCCCCCGGAGGATATGCAAATACTGAATTCCATCATACTACTTCTGATCTTCTTAGGTGCATTGTGGCAAGCGATAATGACAGAACACTTGGACCAGTCTTGGGACCTCAAAAACTTCACCAGCCTAGGGAGCTAATCCTCATAGCAGCATCTAGCTGTTTTAAAGAAACTGTACCTGACTCCTTCTGGCAGCAGCTGCAAATATGAAGCCACTCTCAAATTAAAAACTGAGAATGAGTGCTACTTTCTGTTCAGTAGGAAGTATTTTTTACAATCCCTGTGTTCTTATTTGGTGGCCATGCAGGCACAGTGTGTGTGTGTGTGTGTGTGTGTGTGTGCGCGCGTGTGCGTGCTTGCTTGCTTTAAAAGGATTTAAAGAGCTGGTCTTTTCAAAGCCTGATCAGATTGCCTTATTCTGTGGGTAGTCTTGAGGCAAGCACCTTTGCAGCAGCATATGTGTGTTTCTGATCCTCCTTAAATAAGCAAGCTATTCCTTCCACAAAATCGTTCCAGTCCCATTAAATGAGATGTTGTTTTAAAATGTATCTTTCAAATAAACTGCACCATAACTGTTGCATATGATGATCATAATTCTGTGCTGAGAATCTGTTTGCAAAGTATATTGGCGATACTTAGGGCTATATTTCCAAACCTTATGCCTGCTTAACTGCCATTCTGGGGCACTGTTGCTAGCATTGCTCTGCAATTTGCACTTCCAGTTGGATGCAGCTAAACAGCAGTGTGTTTGGATAAGAAATGCAAATATTTAACTTACGGTGAAATAAGGCATAAGCAGACATATTAGGAGAAGGCCTAGGTAAATAATTATCTGAAGTGGGTGTAGGAAAGCACGGTGTTTACTGTATTTGCCTGTATCTAACACTTGCCTAAATCCAACTATTATTTGAATCCAAAAAATTTAAACTGGATTTAGGTGATTACAAAACACACTTCCTCCAGGTGAAACATATTATTACACTACGGGCAGCAATGAAGCTGCAAAAATTAAAAATACTATGTAGTATAGTATAGTATAGTACAGTACAGTACAGTACAGTACAGTACAGTACAGTGGTACCTTGGGTTACAGATGCTTCAGGTTACAGACGCTTCAGGTTACAGACTCTGCTAACCCAGAAATAGTATCTCAGGTTAAGAACTTTGCTTCAGGATGAGAACAGAAATCGTGTGGCGATAGCGGGAGGCCCCATTAGCTAAAGTGGTACCTCAGTTTAAGAACAGTTTCAGGTTAAGAACGGACCTCCAGAACAAATTAAGTTCTTAACCCAAGGTACCACAGTATAGTATAGTATAGTATAGTATAGTATAGTATAGTACAGTATAGTACTACAGTGGTACCTCTGGTTACATACTTAATTCGTTCCGGAGGTCCGTTCTTAACCTGAAACTGTTCTTAACCTGAAGCACCACTTTAGCTATTGGGGCCTCCCGCTGCTGCCGCATCGCCACTGTGCAATTTCTGTTCTCATCCTGAAGCAAAGTTCTTAACCCGAGGTACTATTTCTGGGTTAGCAGAGTCTGTAACCTGAAACGTATGTAACCCGAGGTACTACTGTATGTGTGTGTGTGTGTGTGTGTGTGTGTGTGTGTGTGTAATGTTAAATGAGTATAGGAAAATCACGTTTCTGCAAGGATTGAGATGGAGGAGAAATCCATTGATCTGCATTTTCAAGAAAACTAACCTCATTCACAAGTCTTGACTCAATCAGAAAACACACTTCTCTGAATTTTGCAATTCAAAATAATAGTTCAAAATAATGAGCACAAAAATGTTACTTTTATGGGGAAATGTGCACAAAATGCATATTTCATGGAAAGAATGGGTGCAAAATGTGTACAGTTTAAATTTTGATTTTGGTGTGTGGTTGTTAAGATAATCTGCAAAGAAAATCCACCTGAACATGCCTATGATTAAGCACACTGAAGGGAAATAGGCTTTTTTACCCATCCTTGGAAAAATGCACATAACACCATTAAACAATAATATATGTTTGTATGATCATGGAGCTATCTGCATTGTACATACTTTTATAGATTTTGCATCCAGAATTATTCAAGGAAAGGAACAGAAACAAGCAAGGCTCACTATACACCTGAAAAAAGAATTCTGCTCCCTTTCAAGTTACCACCACTAGCTCAATACTGTCAGCATCGCCCTAGAGCCAGTGCGCCGACTGGACTCATGTACCTCAACCCCGACTGGGCTAGGCGAGCTGGGTGGCACCGCCAGAGACCTCCTTTCTCACAGGAACAGGTCACAGTGCTGTGGACTCACAGCTTAGAGCTGAGAGCACCGGATTCACTGTCTCAATAATACAGTCGTTGCGCAGCAGAGTTTTGCAGAGTCTTGCAGAGTATAAACCACTCGGAGAGCAGCTCTGTAGAATATTTTCCTTTTATTCTATAACTACAACTATGATACAAAGCTATATACAGAGCTGAATATTCTAAGCATAAATCAATGCTACACTGAGAGTCTGCAGCTGCTCTAACAGCAATCTTATCTCTAGGATCTCCAACACTCTCACTCTCTCCGATACACTGACTGACTGACTCTCTCTCTCACACACACACAGATATGTTGCTGGGCAGAATAAGTAGATAGGCAGGACACGCCTCCTTCTCTCTGGAGAGTCAGCAGAGACCATCAGGAGATGATCAGGAGATTCTTGGGTATGGGAGGGGTGAAATCTCCTCAAATACAGCAAATTTTAAGAACCTATTTCATCCCCTGAGGGCTTCTCCCCTAATTGCTGCACAAAAGGTGATTGTGGTGGTGGTGGGGATTTTGCATTGAGATTTCCACTGGAAAGCTAAGAGTTTAGGAATGCAGTTAATGGGTTAAATCTCCATGAGTCAGCAGAGATGACTCATTCCCCCACAATGCACCTCAGGCATCTTGTTACTCTCTTATTGAGCTACTGGGCTGATTTGGCAAGTAACTTTGTGTATAAATGGGCTCCGGTTACAGCATCATGGTAGGGGACTGCAGGAATTGTTGAAGGCTAGCTGTTGAAACTGTGGAGTTGAGGGAAGACTTTTTGAAGAGCGTATCTGAGGCAGGAGTTGGAAATTTCAGAATTCAAAGAACTCGTATCAGTTGCAGGACTTTGCAGGCAACTGAACTGGCTGTGGACTTTAATACAGCAAGAACTTAGAAGCAAAGAACCCTCTCTGGGCTCAGTGAGAGACGGCTAATGTACCGTCTTAAATAGTGTGTGTTTGTAGCCTGGTATGTGTTGTGGTTTGCCTAGTAAAGACAGGTTTGCTAAATGGCTGTTTCCTATGGTGAGCTTAACTACTTAACTGAGCTTTTGCAGCACATACACACAACAACTCCAACATAAATCCATTCACCCTTTTGCAAATTAAACCCAAACCATGTTTAGTATTGAACTAAAATTAAAGGGAGAGAAATGTCAGCAATGAGTGACATACTTTAAGCATCCCTTGCTCCTGAAATTTTCTTAGAAATTTCTCTTCCACTCTGCAAAAAAAAAAGAAAAAAAAGGGAGGGGGGATTTGCCAGGGGTATGGTGATGAATTGATCTGCAAAAATGGAAGAGGAATTGCCCCTTGGTTATTCCATTTTTTTGCCAGAGCAGCAGAAGGGGACTTGATTCTGGCATCTGCTACAGTGGTACCTCGGGTTACATACGCTTCAGGTTACATACGCTTCAGGTTACACACTCCGCTAACCCAGAAATAGTGCTTCAGGTTAAGAACTTTGCTTCAGGATAAGAACAGAAATCGTGCTCCGGCGGCGCAGCGGCAGCAGGAGGCCCCATTAGCTAAAGTGGTGCTTCAGGTTAAGAACAGTTTCAGGTTAAGTACAGACCTCCAGAACGAATTAAGTACTTAACCCGAGGTACCACTGTATTGGCTTATACCTAGCATTCAGTTCAGCCTGATGGCAACCCAGGATTACTAGCCAAAAGGCTCGTTCTGAACATACATACATAGCCAGACAAATGAGTGTGAATCTTTTCATACTCCTCAAAGGAATTTATTTATTTTATTGAAATCAGAAAACAGGCAGATACATCTTAAAGAAGTCAATATGGGGGGGGGGGGACAAGAGAATAAGATAATTCCCCCCTCCTTCCCACCACACTGACATATCCAATTGGGAGAAGAGTACAAAAACTTGGGGTGTGAGGAGCGACAACAGAATGGCATGAATGCCTGCTATTAAAAAGTAGGCGTAGCTGGAGGAGATGCTAACATGCTTTTGTCTTTGCTGAAAGGGATGGAATTTTTATAAGTTCAGATCCTAAGGGAGAAGAAAGGCATTGCTGTGCTGTGTCGTGCTGCAGTAAGAGACGTTTAGCAGCCACAGGCCTGCAGTTCACATTGATGCATATTTTTATTTTTTATTACATTTCTATACTGCCCTTCCTACAAGGATCACAGGATGGTTTACAATATAAAAAAAACCTTAGCTAATGTATGTATTTACATGTGTATGTACTCGGAATGCTCACAAAATATTTTCCCATCCAAATGTATGAGGTTTGGAATTACTTTGGTGTTGCTTCAGGGCCAGATTTAGGTTTGATGCGGCCCTAAGCTACTGAAGGGAATGGGGCCTTTTATATGTCCAACGGTCCTTTGTCAACAACAAATTGTTGCGGTTTTTTGTGTTGAATATATGGTAATTTATGGACCTAATAGGTATCTAAAGCCCTTTGCCACTGTTGCTGTAGGTAGGTTTTATTTTATTTGTTTTTTATCTTATATTTTGGAAATGTACATCCAGTTTTTTTTCCTTTAATTTTTTTTGGGGCCCCCAAGAGAGTGGGGCCCTAAGCTATAGCTTGTTTAGCTTATACGTAAATCCGGCACCGTGTTGCTTATCAAACCCTTCTCCCATTTTCAAACATTTTTGGGCTTCAGTTTGCTGCTCCTCAGGCCTGTCTTTCCCATCAACACACTTTAGAGGCCACTAATGCACAGGAGTGCAAATGCACATTGACGAAATCACAGAGCAAAGAGGGATTCTGCTGTCACCAGGGTGCTCCTGGCAAATACTTTCAATTGCTTTGTCTGCCTTGTCCTAAGTGAAGTTGTCACAAAGCCGATGCTGATTGGCCACTTTTAGCGCTGTGATAATCAGACAGTTGCTTTTACAAGTTTTTGCATCAGGTTTTAAATCAAGTTTAGTTAGGCACTCATGCACAGTGGTCACCTGTAAGGAGAAAAACAATAGTGTGAGCTAAAAAGTGCTGTGCAAGGTGCATATATATATATCTCAACAATCCTGAGATTAAATTTAGAAATTTTCTATGCCAAGCCTGAAAGCAGGAAGAGGGGAATACAAGGCACAGAATAATAGAATAATCCACTTATCCCTAAAAATCTGGGCTGGTCCAAGACATGTTGCCCATTGAGGTAGAATGGCCATAGCTCCATACATGGAGAATGTTCCAGGTTCAATCCCCAGGTTTTGTTTTGTCTTTGGCCCTGCCCACTTGTGCCCACCCTCTTCAGTCTCTGACCTCACCCACTTCTGCATCTCCCCCCACCCACCCTTAGAATGCGACCCTCAGAAGTTTGGCCACCTTAAAATCCTGCCCTCAGGCTTCCAGTTCCTGGCACTGACAATACTGAGCTAGACGAATCAAAGGCCGGTCTTAGTAAAAAGTTTCCCACACTCCTATGTTGCCCCCTCTCCTCCAAGAAGGTGCAGGCATTGTATCCAAATGCCCTAGTCAACTTAGTTTAGACCAGGGGTCAGCAACCTTTTTCAGCCGTAGGCCGGTCCACCGTCCCTCAGACCGTGTGGTGGGCTGGACTATATTTTGAAAAAAAATATGAACGAATTCCTATGCCCCACAAATGACCCAGAGATGCATTTTAAATAAAAGGACACATTATACTCATGTAAAAACACCAGGCAGGCCCCACTAATAACCCCAAGATGCATTTTAAATAAAAGGACACATTCTACTCATGTAAAAACACGCTGATTCCCAAACCGTCCGCGAGCTGGATTTAGAAGGCAATTGGGCCGGATCTGGCCCCTGGACCTTAGATTGCCTACCCCTGGTTTAGACTGTATTTCTTTCTGAAGGAATAAAAAGTGCAATAGTCACTTGTTGGGAGCACCAGAAACCACAATGACACTGGAATTTAGGGAGTTCGTGAACCAATTTAGGATGATTTGTGAATGGCAGAACCTGACACAGGAATGCAAGAACCTCACCCAAATTACTCCTGTTTGTACATAGAGCCAATGCACACCCCTAGTTAAAATAACAACAATAATAAACCGAATAACTAAGAATAGGTGGAACAATCTGACCTCCCCCCACAATTGAGTGGATTGAGTGGACAGGTTGTCTGCAACTTGCCAATCACCAAATGTGTATGCAAGAGGCATCCTGGTGATATCCCAGTTGGTGGTGGTCAGAGGAATGCCCCCAAACGGGGGCTTTCTGAAGGAGGGGAGAGCTCTGCTGGATACTGAGCTAATTTCACTGTTGATGGCATCAGACCTGTTCCACACCCTGGAGGAGGGTTGGACCCAATTGTTTGTGTCCTTCCCCCCCACCAGCTTTCGCTGTGGTTGCCACAGGCCTCCAGGTTGCAAATGCGGCTATGCCACTCATCAGAGCCCTGCTGGCACAGATTGGGGGGGTTAGCTTGCACCCTTAGCTATTCAGTTTGTTTATTCCCAAAATCAATTGTCCGAGCCACTCTGCCTCATGGTAGGGCTGCCCTTAGTGAGTGGTATTATCTCAGCCATAGGAACACACATGGCGCTTTCATTAATGGGGCAGGGACTTGGTTGCAGTGCCAGGATGTACGGTTTTCCTGTTTGCAAAATTGATTTATTTATAGAGCAAAGTGAATGAGAATCCCTCTCACGACTTCCGGGGTGGCGCCATCGGCAATGGCGGACTCCCTCTGAACTGGAGGGACTAGCTCCGCGCGAAACGGGTCTTTTCCGCTACGGCGAAGCGGGGACCCTTTTAAAAATCACAGGCGGATGAAGCCTGTGACCATGGGACTCGGCGGGCAGCCTTAGTGCCCCCCCAACCCGCAAAGGAACCCACTAACGGGCTCCGAAGCGAAGAGGGGGAAGCGGCGCGGTGCTGTGAGTCAACTGCTATTTCCGTGGAGCGAAGCCGCATAGCCGTTGCCAGAGAGCGCTGCCTTTTTCCTGAGACAATTTGGCTTCTAAAATAAGCACCTGTGAGTATTTAAAACTTTGAACAAATTGGACTTTAAACAAGGATTTGCGAGCAGAAAGGAATTGGATTCAAAAATTTACTTCAATTTGGTACTGAAACGGGAAGGTCTAAACAGGAAGTCAGCCTTCCATTTCTTTGTAGATAGAATAAAACAAAGACAACGTAAACTAGAGCTCAGAAAATCGCTTCTAAAGGATAGGCTTTCATCATTTAAAATCCTCAAACCCCCCTTCGGCAGCAGGAGAAGAAGGGGGATCTTTTTCGGACTGTTTAAACCTGCAGAAGTGAGTTTAAAGTAAAGTAACTTTTCACCGTCCTGATCCTGGAGCGGGGTGTCAGGACTGACGTTTGAAGCTCATTGACCAGAGACAAACGTTTTTGACAGATAGCTAAAAGAAGAGAAACATAGTGATTCCAATGTTTCCTTTCGCATTTTAAAGGAACAAATATTGACAAAATATCTCAAAAAAGAAACTTTGTTGCAAGAACAATTAGAAGTTTTCCCCCTAGAGGGAGACTGGGAAACTGTAACTAATTCCAGGGAGCTTGCAGCTGTCACAGATTACAATCGTGGGAAAAGGCTTGTGACCTTGTAGGACAATGTATTCAGAAGCTCTGTTGTGTGCTCTCTGTAAAATAAATGCTCTACTGGAACAGTTAACCGAGAAGACGGATTTGATGACTAATGCGGCCAGAATTTTTGAACAGGCAGTGGGAAACTATATGGAGCCCACTCAGGAATTAAATCAGGAGTGTGCCCTGACAGAACAGATGAGAGAAGAGGATGTTGCGGAATCTTGGGCGCCAGAGATGGAGGGAGCTGCGGCCCAGCAGGAACATGAGCTTTTGGATTCGACAAATGAACTTGGAAAAAGCCAGATTAGGAAAGATAAAGTTTGGACTGATTTGGAAATGGGGGGTTGGATAGACCCCCCTATGCAGGGATGTTTGGACTTTCCGAGTCTGGCAATGGGCTGTGAGATGTTTGGAGCTGTGGGGGCTCTCAACTTTGGAGGGATTCTGAAACATGTCTTTAAATACTACATGGAGTTTAGTCTGGACTATGGAAAAGGGGCTGATTTGTTGAAAAGGGTCAAAAACATTACTAAGCTGGAGTTCCCACGAGTGGAAGGTAAATATGAAGAAGAGCTGCGGAAGGGACATGGAAGGGACTTAAGGGCCTCGGATATAAGGTTACCAGGTTAATGCGCTAGATCGATGGGATAAAAAGGACTGACAAAACCCGGGACCAGGAGGAAGGGACGCTGGATGAAGATTGGATTGTTTCTATTTCTTTTTTTTTACTACTAGGATTGTTTTATAAAACTGATGACTGTTAGAAAAATGTTGGAACGAAATTACTTGGCTCTAGCAAAAATGTTTAAAATAAGATTTAAGTTTTAAGGTTTTTTATAAGATAAGATGAAAATAGATAAAGGTAATGTAATGACAGAATATTATGAAATATGGAAAGGATTTGCTGCGATAATTAATAACTGGGATACAAAAAAAGGGAGGAGGAGGAGGTCAAAGAAAGAAGGCAATGAAAGTTGAAGATTTGAGAATGTTGGTTTTATTTTTATATGTTTGTGGTGTATTTTTGTTTTTTGAATTTGTATTGTTGGATGTGGTTTGTTTTCTTTTTCTCTTTTTTGTTTCTTTTTTCTTTCTCTGCTTTGTCTTTTTTTTCCTGTAATTTTAAAAATTTTCAATAAATATCATTTAAAAAAAACAAAAGAGAGAATCCCTCTCACTCCTCCCAGGCTCTCTCTCTCTCTCTCTCTCTCTCTCTCTCTCTCTCTCTGCGTGTGTGTGTGTTTTATGGCTCCCCAGCTCAGAAGTGCAATAACTTTTCTACCAGAGAATGTAATTTCTCCCACATCTTTATATATAGCTGCAGCATGAGAGATCGTTTGCTAAATATATGAAAAGCAAAAACAAAATGCTCTCAGTCTGCAGCTTGAGGTTTTCTTTCAGTGGCTTTCACCAGCCCACAAATCCATCAACAGACATGCACAAATGCATCTGTGGCTAAGAGTCCTGACCTGTCCAGACAAATAAATTAGAGGCAAGGCAAACAGATTCACGTATTTTATTGCATTTATTTATTTTTGGTAAACAACCATCCTCTGTGGTGGTTTGTTTGTTTTTTAGTCCTCCTTGCAAAAATATTCACTTACTTATCTCTCTCACATTCTCTCTCAATGAAAGTACCGAACAGCCAAATCTCGTTGGCCATGGAGTACTGTGATATTATCCCATAATACTGCGTGATCCCTGATTGAGTTGGACCACTGATGTGGAAATAGTTCCAAAAAAGGCATGCACCAGAGGAAGCAGTAATGCTGAAAAGGGTTTTTAAAAGGTAAATATTGCAGAATCGCCTTTTTTTTTTTAAATGAAAAGGTTCTGCCCTAAATTGCTAGAATCAACACAAAACTTAAAACTGGATATTTGGTGCTGCTTTAGATATCATAGATTATAAATTATAGAATCATAGAGCTGTAGAGTTGAAAAACACCACAAGGGTCATCTAGTCCAACCCCCCAATTCTCAATGTGGGAATTGAACCACGACCTTGAGATTATGAGCAGGGCCAGATTTAGATGAAGAGAGGCCCTAGGCTACTCCACTTGTGAGGCCCCTCCCCATCCCCACCCTCACGACTAGAAGAAAATGTTACAAACAAAACTGAGTGAAGCCAAGGATGATGACAGATATTTAAAATTCTGCAATTCACAATTTCTCCTCTAAAGGACATTGTTAAATGTTACTGTTAAATACCATGGTGATTTTTAAAAAAAGGCATAAATGTTAAAATTAACACTGAAAAACTTTTGGAATAACTGAACTTTGTAAGCCTTTTATGGAATAAGCATTAATTTTTAGGAAAATGAAGTTGTAATGTTATTCTTAAAAAAACAACACCTTGAGTTTACAAATTATATTGCCTGGGAAGTGTAAATAATATGATCATAGTTACCTGACAGTGTGGCACTTTTAGAATCTATTTCATGTTGTCATCAAACAGTCATTTAAGGAGACTGAGGATTAGAAACCGCCTTCTCACATCTTCCCTGTTTGGATGTTCAGATTGTTTGGGGTGATCAAAAACTACTACAGAGGCTTTAAATATCACATTACAGGGGTAAGATGGAGCTTATCCACAGCTTTCCCCATCAGATGCACACTGAGCCGAAAGAACTGATTTCCCAGCACCTGTCCTGCAGTTAAGATATATCATGTGATTTTTAAAAAATATGCTCCTTGCTTGTCTACTCACTCAAATGACATTAAAATTAGTCAAAACAAACAAATGAGAACTAGAAAGGACCCCAGAGATCAAAAATAAGCTTCAAGCTGCCTTGGGAGACAGGTGGGGTGGCTTCTCACCTGCATTTTGATTTCTGCTTTGAAAGAGGTAGAGATTCATAAGTTGTCAAAGAGAAAGGGTACTTGTTCATTTGTAGTCTCCAGTCCCCCAAATTGCAAATCAATCGGTATAAAGCAAAGGACACCTCTTTTTCTTGTCTTACTAGATCTTGGGCTGCCTCCAGTTTTAGGGAGACACATGTTCCCCGAAAGAAACGATGTTTTCATTTAGCCGAAGGTCAAATTGCTGCTTCTGAAGAAACAGCAGAACCTGGGTTGTCAACGAGAAAGAGTGCTTGCTCATCTTCTAGTTTCCAGTCCCCAAAATTGCAAATCTGTCAGGATATTGTGAAGAGCACCTGTTCTTCTCATCTTGCTAGACCTCGGGCTGCCTCAACTTCTAAAATGGTAGACATTCCCCCCAAGAACCTATGTAGTCCTTTAGGCAAAGGTCCAGTAGTACCTGTAAGAAGCAATAGTAGTATTTTGTTCTCACGAGGAGCTTTGTGCAGAATTGCAAAAAGAAATTGCAGCATCCCAAATAAAGAAAAGTGCTTACAATGTGCAGGGGGGTCGAGAAAAGTCTGCTCTAAAGAGATCGGGACCAAAGTGTAATGAACTGGCAGGACAGCGGAGAGGAGGAAGAGGATACCGGTGAGGGGTGTGGCTGGGACTGGGATGCACCAGGGCAAGCTGGGGATGGGGAAGGAGAGACTGGTATAGGAAGTTCTCTTGGATTGTTGAAGGATGATGAGGGGATGGGGGTTCAGTGTACAGGAACCAGAGCAGCAGGACCCATCACTAGAGTCAGAGGAGTCAGAGGGGCCCTGGCTCCATGAACACAGCGGGCTCTGAGGCATAGGAAGCAGTGGGTGGGGCACTCCAGAAGGCTAAGGCAGGCATAGGCAAACTCGGCCCTCCAGATGCTTTGGGACTACAGTTCCCATCACCCCTGACCACTGGTCCTGATAGCTAGGGATGATGGGAGTTGTAGGCCAAAAACATCTGGAGTGTTGGCCTAAGGCAAGCAAGGGCCCAGAGCCCAGCTCCCTAGCTGGCCAGGTGGGGCTCGCTAGCTCTGGGAGGAGGTGTGTGATTCCTCAGCTAGAGTAGACTTGGAACAGGTGAGGGTCACATGCCTTATCAAGCCCAGATGCTGCAATCAGCATGCAAATAAAAAAGGGCAGCAGAGCTAAGGAGCTGTGTCTGTTCAACTTGGATGCTCCAGGATCTCTGTGGAACTATGCTTCCTTTGGACACCTGGATTGACTCAGGACTTGACATACTGACTTGCCACCAGGTCTGCCAGGGGTTCAGGACACAAAACATCCCAGGAGATGTCTAGGTATGGTTAGCTGTCAGATTGCTGCTTCTGAAGAAACAACTGAACCTGGGTTTTTAATGAGAAAATAATCTTCTCGTCTCCAGCCCCCAAAATTGCAAATCGATCAGGATAATGCAAAGGATGCCTCTTCTTCTTGTCTTACTAGATCTCGGGCTGCCTCAACTTCTAAAATTGCAGGTGTTCTCCCCAAGAACCTATGTAGTCCTTTAGGCAAATGTCCAATAGTACCTTTAGAATCAGCAGTGGCAATCTGTACTTGTGAGGAGCTTCGTGCAGAATTGCAACAGCAGCACCACAAATAAAGACAAATGCTTGCAATAGGCAGGAGTTTGGGAAGAGTGTGCTCTAAAGAGATCAGAACCAAAGGTGGAAACATCCTAGGAGGCTTCTAGGCATGAGAGCTGTCAGGTTGCTGCTTCTGAAGAAACTAGGGAACCTGGACCTTGGGGTACCTCAACTTATAGGGTTGCAGACACTCCCCAAAAGAAACTATGTATCCATTTAGCCAGAGGTCCAATACCAATAGTAGTAATCCGTATTAAAGAGAGGCTTTATGCAGAATTGCAAAAAGAAACAGCAGCACCCCAGATAAAGGCAAGTGCTTGCAATGTGTAGGAGAGTCAGGAAGAGCTGTCAGTCTCATGCTCTACCAACCGAGCTATTAGTAATGATATTACGAAATATCAATTCACCAATATTCATATAAAACACTGTATAAAGTGGTATCAGATGATGGGATGTGTCTGGATACACAGGTAGCAGAGGGTTATAAAGATGCTGCCCCAGTTTCAGTGGTGGTGGGCAGGGGAAGGTATAGTCAGAATGGAGGAGTTGACCAGCATCTGGGGCTGTTTCAGTCCACTGACTCCTCCAGAAGTTACTGAAGTAGTTCATCTGTTGAGCCCTTGAATCTGATGGTGCTGTTAGTGAGTTCCAAGTCAGTCCATGATAAGGCCATGTTCATCCACAAGTCAATCATGGAGGAAGAAGCTGACACAGAGGTGCCCTCAAGATTAGGGGGGGCTGGTGCACATCACGTGTGTGTGACATCACACGTGTTGTGCGTCGACACTGTGCAGGCCGGTGCAGCATTCTGCTAGGCTGTGCTGGTTCTGCAGTGTTGGGAGACACTGCACAGGCTGCTGTGACCTCACGCCAGGCCAGGCTGGTCCTTGAGGCATCTCCCAACACCATGCAGCCTTCCACAATGTTATGCGATCCAGACACGCAGATGTTAAAGTGTTTTAAGCTGCCTTAATGTTAATTTTAATCATTTTTTAAACATTTGTAATTGTTTTTAACTTCCATTATAATCAAATGATATAGAAATTATGATAGTAGATAGGTAGGTGATTATGATGATAGATGATAGATAGATGATAGATAGATGTGTAGATGTAAATTTTATTTCCTGCTCTCTATCAATTTAGGCCAGTAAAGCACTGGACATGGTATTGCTGGCAGATACACCACAATTTAGGCAACAGGTAGGGCTCTGTTTAAACATATTGATTAGCTTTTATATTTTCTTGAATCTTCATCCTGCAGTTAAATGCCCATGTATATCAATGATGCAATGATAGAAAAAGTTATTAATCATCAGGACAGCTTCCTGTGGACTATTAATGTTTGTGGGCTCTTTTGTGAAAGTAGCTCCAGACTTTAGGTTAACCTGTTTCAAACTACAGGAATATTTTCCAGAAACCCGCTCAATTGAGAGAATATAGACTTTAAAAATAAATAAATCTGATTGCTGGAATTGCTTCCTGTACCTCCTGCTGCTTTGGCACCGTATTTTGCTTCCCATAACTATTGCTTGTTTTTCCTGAGTTGGTCACATGGGTGAGCCAAGCCAATTGGCAATCACATAGTGGGGATGACTTCATAAGGCACAATAAGAGATCACAGTCAGATCTGCCTACAGATTTGCTACCACTGAAGGCAACCAAAAAAAAGTCACTCTTGCCCAAGCAAGCACTGAAAATTAATTGACAGGGGCTGCTTTTGAAGTTGTTGAGCATTTTTATGGAAAATGAGTCACTCTGTCCTAGTTTATAGAAGTGTTGTATACTCTGCAGCTAGTCCCAATATTGTAGTCATCGGTACGTTGCCCAAGTACCATTAGGATGATTAAATCGCAAGACTCTCACTCTTAGTATCTCTGCTACTTAATGCTACACTTTCAAACTACAAAGGGAGCTTGCTAATGGCAAAGGAGAACTGAACTTTACCGAGCATGTTTTGTATCAAATGCATGCTGAATTGCTTTGGAATAGATTATGGGTTTCCCGTAGATGGAGCATAGTATATTTTAAATGCAAAATTCTTAATGAAACAATAAAGCCACAGATATAAAAGGGGAAAGACCACAAAGTGCAAAAAAAAGAGAGAGTTTCCTATAGCATCTTTAGCCTGGCTGCATTTTATGGATGGAATAACTTAAAAGAGCCATGGAAATGCAGAACCTGAATACAATTCAAGATCCATCTAAGCTTAATATCTGCATAGGAGCAGGAGTGTGCTTGATTAACAAAGGACCCACTAGTAAAGCAGTGCAAACTTGTCAGCTTAACAGAGTTGTTCTTCAAATGGAACGGTGGTCCACTTTTGCCACCAGAAACTGATGGAAGGTGACCTCTGTGGCAGATGGGAGATCATTTTCATCACTGGTCACAGGCAACATTTATCAGAATTTCATGGCACTGTCCAGGTTTACTTCCCCCAAGCTGCTATAAATGGAAACCATCAGGTCTGACAAAACATGCTAGACATGACCCAGTTTTTATATAATTCTTAATGACCTGGTTATGCAATCCTGAGAAATTATCTCCCATCCCATGAAAATCCCCCCCCCCCCCCGCACAGCATTTAGGCAGATTCTTCTCAAGCCTAATTGCTTTGGGGTAGTGTCTGTGTGTGTGTGTGTGTGTGTGTGTGTGTGTGTGTGTAAACTTCATGATACAAGTATATTTAATCTGTAAACTGCCATGAGACTGTTAGGTAGAAAGTGGTATAGAACCCCCCAAATAAAATAAAATATTAGAGATTAAATATAGATTGAATAATGTACAGATTCAAGACTAATGCATTATTCTACAGAATTATACATTATGCTTAGAAGAAAGCCCCACTGAATTCAATGGGGATTACTCCCAGACAAGTGTATATAGGATTTCAGGTTTAATCATTTTTCTTCATAAACATAAATAAACACTATTAATACAGACTCAATTCAGATCTATATTTAAAGAGGCAGATGCTATATAAATAATAACAGACAAGAGAAAGAGAGAACTAAAACACACATTGCTGGAATTTAGGGGTGGTTAATGTGACTCACGGTCGTAAATATAGCTGAGCAGAGCTCTTTTAAATTTTTATTGAGAATAGACAAGATTCATAGAAAGGTTTAAAGACCTGCTCTTGAATGTGTTCAGAATTCAACTGCCCCAAAGCAGTGCCTAGACGGGCATTTGCTGTTGTTCCTTTATATATACATATCACAATAGCCAGAGATCAAGGTGCTCCTTCAGAATAGCCTTGTGTGTTCTGAAACCCAACGGGAAGTGGGCAGCCCTCACCTCTGCCCTCCCAGAACAGGGCCCCTGACAGAAAGCCTTTTGTTTTGACCGCTTTGCATGTCAAGCACATGCCATGAGAACTGCATTCATTTAATAACCCTGCTCCATCTCCTCGGGGAGGAGGAACAAAACTTCTGAAAGGACGGTGGCATGCAGCAGGGCTTTGAAAGGTAGTTTCCGTCACTCTCAGACATGGGCTGCCTTAGGTGGGTGAACAAAGCCGTTGTTCTGTTTGGTTAGGATGGTCACCCATGCCAAACAGCCCATGCCAAATCGTCTGTCACAGCTCAGAGGCTGCTGCCCAAATTTTATTCACTTAAGAGAAATGTGTTTGTCTCTGGGTAATGCTTCAAGTTGGACCCTGAGGTTTCCGGGGCATGAGAATTTCTCAGTCCTGGAAAGTGAATAAAAGGCCACTTCCATTCTCTGCAGGCAAGAAGAGACTCTAAATTCCCTCTCTGTAGGCTCTTCTTTGTTTTGAGTCCAGATACTGTCTTAGATCCAAGCCAACCCCAACAAAAGCTGATTATCTCACCTTTTATATAGAGGGATTGCTGTAGAAAGCATGTGAAGCTATGGAGAAGCTGGGGGCTGCACTTGACCAGCTGAGAGTACAGCATTGCATGCAAAATAAAAGTGGAGGGAGAGGGGAGAACTGCTGAGATCGGGCTGTAGTTTCAGCCATTTGCACTTCTGCATGGGAGACAGAGATTACATTCACAAACATGCATTGAAAGCAGTATGATACCACTTTAAACTGTCATGGCTTCCCCCAAAGAATTCTGGGAGCTGCAGCTTGTTAAGGGAGCTGAGAGCTGATAGGAGGCACCAGTTTCCCTCACACAGCTGCCACTGGTTTAACAATCAATCCTTCTTCAATGGAACTCCGGGAAATTTAGCTCTGTGTCCTTCTGCCTCTTAGGGCCCATCTTGCCTCTCTCTCACTATCACCCTCCCCAAAGTGAAAATAGTTACCATTTCCCTGCATTTCCTCCTCTGCTAACCATCTCTTGCCATCCCAAGGACAAATATCCAGTCTGCTCAATGAATGACATGAGTTGGGTCTAGTGAAGTCTCTAGACCAGAAATCTTTAGAAATCTCTAAAATCTGCAAATGTTGTTGCCACCTCCACACTTCCATTTAGATTTCAGGTTATTTAAAATGCAGGTGGATTACTTTTCAGAACAAAATTGCAGCGAAGCTACATTTCATTCTCCTCCCATTTGTGGTCCTTAGACAAACCTGCATTTCACACAATAGCACATGATACAGTGAGCAGCACCGATGTCAAGAAGTTCGCTGTTAAATGTGAAAATATTGTACAGTTCAAGTGTCAGAGAAGTGTCATAGAGGTTCTATTTGTAGCTGAGGTGAAGTGTCAGAAGTCTTGAGTGCACCTGAAGTATGTTTCTCCCTCAAAGAAACTGTTATGTGGACGTGATTGTGGTGCAGACGAGTTTGAAGAAGTCTGTTTCCTTTAATTAAAGGGGCCCTTTGAGTCTGGCACTGTGTTAAACTTATTTCAAACAATCAACTCCCTATCCCAGAATGAAGTCCTATTGTTATCAAAATTCCCAGGGGTTACAGTTTTAGCTACTGTCTGTTTAAGAGCAGAGCCAGTACATTTTCTTTGAGAATCTATACATTATGATCTTTCCAAATGGATTTCTTCAACGTGCTGTTGATAGAGACTTGTCACATTTTTGGAACAATGATGAGTTTTTTAATATTTGAAGTCCTGAACAATTTTTTTAAAACCCTTCAAATGACACATTTAAGGTAGCATGTAGTTAGAGAACTTTAATTTCACTAAACATAGGGATCAGGTACTGTATTGCTATTGTGCTAAATGAACCAGAAGAATTTTTACCCCATTATCAAGATAAGACAATGCCATTGGAAAAGTAACATTTTGAACATGTCTTCATGACCTCAAGATATAATCTCTCAGCACAAGAAATAGGCTTAAGGAGAGCATACAGAAATCTCAGGAAAAGTTTTTAAAAAACCAAAAGCAGCACAAAATAATAGGGAGTAGCAATAAAGTTTGATTGTTCCAGTTAGAAGTCTGGCTTACAAGGTTAAAAAAAAACACCCTTCGTGATGATCTCAGCTCTCCCTTAAATAGGCAATTGTAAATATAGACAGGAATCCATTAAAACGAAACAGTCGTTTGACATGTTGTACATTATCTTGATTCACTGTGCATCGTTAAACTTTGTAAAAAGGTACTTTGTTTATTTCATGGGCAAGACAACAATCAAATTCAAATTATGCTTTAAAGGAAATGTATCCAGTTTAGATGTTACAGGGGAGGGTATCTCATTATTACTGCATTTCTGAGACAGGAGAATGAATCAAACCATCAGGGAGATCACCAGGACTCATAGAAATTCTGACCTCTTTTGGCCAGAGGGTCGGAATCAAGCATGGCATACTTTCCAAGGGCCATATTTTAGTAAGCAGGACAAGAAACAATAAAAAAGGAAATAAGATCTTCTTCAGTGGAATGAAATGGGTCCACCATTCACTCCTCTCCTTCTGTTCCATTTGAGAAGTATGAGTGGCTTCATGGAGCCTCTGCTCATCTTCTTCGCCACTGCCTGTTTGTGGTCCTGCCAAGGGAGATGGTTGTACTGCTAGCTGCAAGAGAGAAAGCAAGAACCATAACACTCTGATTTGGCTTCAGTTGTCATAGTATTGGCCTAGATATGTGGCCCCACTTTAGCATCTTGTTGGTAAAAGAAAATGCCACTCTGCTGGAAATGTGATTTCCTCTGCTGCAAAGTTCAGTTCTTACACCTGTTTCTAGCCTTTTCCAAAGTCCACAACTTTGCAGTCTGTGAATAGTGTGGAAAGTTGGGCAAAGTGGCATTTTGGCTTAACCCTAATATTTAACATTACAGGGGTGGGGAACCTCAGGTCTGGAGGTCAAATACAGCCCTCCAGGCTTGTGTCTGGTCCTTGGAACTCTGCTTAGGCTATGCTTCAACCCCAGGCCATATCCCATCGCCCTAGGCTACATCTCTTGTCAGCCCTGCCCTGCATCTCCCTTGATTGTTTCCTGGCTGGAATGTATACTTGAACTCGTTAAATGCCTTTTTGCCTGTCTGGATCAAAGATGGAGGAATGTGCATGTCTGTAAAATCCTGTGTTGTTGTTGTTGTTGTTTTGCATGACTGAAACATAGCCTACTGCACAAAAGTACAGTCACTTCTGTTGCTCCACCTACTTTTGCCTCTGATCCTACCCAGCCAACAAGGAATGTGACTCTTAGGCTGAAAAAGGTTTCTTGCCTGGTATCATGCAGACACAAAGACACTTAAAGCTGTTCCCCAGACAAAATTTCCTGAGGACCAGGGTCCAGAAAGACTGTTGCCAGGGATCGGCTAAATGCACCAAAGTTTTAACAGAACAGCAACTGCATCGATTCTAGCAACATTGTCCACAACATGGCTGACTGAGAGAGTCAAACAGTGAGGGACAGGCATAGGCAAGAGAGATTCAGGAGGGTTAGCAAGTGGGCTTCTTAAATACAGTATACACCCAAATATAGCAGAACCTCCCTCACTTTGTAGGCCCATTGAATGCTGGGAAAGGGGGTAAGGAGAGGGTCTGCCCTGGGTAGTGAGTCATCAGAGGATCTTTGGCCTGAGTGACTTTGCCCACCTGGGAAGTTCATTGGCTTTCTCCTGTGGTCTGCTAGGGCTTTAAAGCCTTTCTGCCCAGATTTGGCCCATGGCTGCCTCAGCCACCTTTTGAAAGGGGCTTCCTCCCTGTTGAATGAATGAATGAATTTATTAATACGGTCACAGACCAGCATCAACACACACAATCACAAAAAAAACAAAAAAAAAATCAGAAATACAGAGGACAATATGAATATAACAAGGATTTAAATATAAAAAATTAAAATTAATTATTAGCGTGCCCCCTGTAATTAACATTTAGGGGTTTGGTCATTATGGGATACCACTTGCTTCCTGCGATTAATTGCAGACACACAGAATTTGGCTACATTTAATGTAGTCTTGGGATTCTTGTCCTCTAGCAGTAGTTTTAAACTATGGTGTTCCGATTCTTTCCTGGACTTTTGCAAAACAGGTGTAATAAAAGTCAAACGTATATCCTCATAAAGACGACAACGTAATAGTACATGTGAAGCAGTTTCAACTTCCAACGAGCCACAAGGGCAGACCCGTGCTGTGTATGGTTTACCCTCAAATCTGCCCTGAAGTAAGGCAGAAGGGAGAACGTTGAATCTGGCGAGGGTAAAAGACCGTCTGTATTTGGGTACCTGAAGACCTGACAGATAGTTAGCTGGAGAGAAACCTCTCCCATGGTCCCTTTTTGCTGGATGTTTGATCATTTCGCTCATGTGGCATTGTAATTCTACGTCCCAGATACGCTGGCGAATTGTAGTCCTAGCTTTCTCGAAGCCTGTCGCTATCAGGGTCTGCTGTGGGATGCCCAAGCCTTTAAGCTTTTCCAGCAGTGTAGCTTTCCATCTGGATTGGTAGGTATCTAATAAGGTTAAAGGTGCCAGCCCAACCGGGAAGAAAATAAGCTTTAGCCAATAATGGATCTTCAATATCCATATCCGAGTACTGATAGGAATTTGCCCAACCTCCAAACGGACCGCTATGTTGGATACGCAAGAGGGGATCCCCAGCAGGCAGCGGAAAAACTTAGTTTGGAATGCCTCTAAGAGAGTAAGGTTTTTAAAGCTGCAGATCTGGGATCCATATAACAATTGTGATAGTATTTTGGCAGCAAAGACCTGGGAGGCTGCCGGTATGTGTTGGCCCCCTTTCCCATAGAAGAATCTTATTAACGCTTTGGTAGATCTTTCTGCATTTGCAATAGTATTATTAATCTGAAAGCGCCAGGAGCCCCTTTCCTGGAAGGTTACACCCAGGTATTTAAAGGTTGCTACCTGTTCTATTGAGCGATTGTCTATTCTCCATTTGTGCCTCCTCCTTTTTTTAGAGAACACCATGACTTTGGATTTGTTGTAGTTAATTGTTAGTTGTTCGGTGCTGCAGTATTTGGTAAGAGATCTCAAAAGTTTTCTTAATCCAACACAAGAAAAGGAAATTAAAACTGTGTCATCTGCATATAAAAGGACCGGGAGGGGCGTACCAGCCAATTTGGGGGGATGGGCATTTTCTTTCTCCATATTTCCTACTAGCGAGTTGATATAGAAGTTAAATAAAGTAGGCGCAAGGAGACACCCTTGCCTGACCCCCCTGATGGATTTGGATTTCCTTGGATAGGTGGCCCTGTCGGTCACACCTTACCCGGATCCGTGTATTTTCATATAGACTGTGGATGAGATACAGTAGGCGTTTGTTTATATTTGCGGCGCTTAGCTTTCCCCAAAGCCTGTCCCTCGGTATTAAATCAAAAGATTTGAAATCTATAAAGGCCACGTATAGGGAACCTCCTTTTCTTGATGTATATTTCTCCGCAAGTTGTTGGAGAACAAGGCCCTGGTCTAAGGTTGACCGATTTGCCCTAAAACCAGCCTGTGCTTCTGAAAGAATGTGGTCTTGTTCCAACCAGTCCACTAATTTGTCGCATAGGTGGGCAGCGTACAATTTGCTAATGATACTTAGGAGGCTGATTGGCCTGTAATTAGCCAGATCTGATCGGCTCCCTTTCTTGAATAAAGGGATGATGATTGCTAATCCCCAGTCCTCAGGGATAGTGGCCGATTGATCTATGCTGGTAAATAGGGCAGCTAGCACAGGGGCCCACCATTCAACATTAGCCTTAAGGAGTTCCGGTGTAATGTTGTCTACGCCGGGTGCTTTTCCAGGTTTAAGGGATTGGATGAGCCTATAGATCTCTTCAGTTGCTACTGGGGGCCATTCGACACCAATATCACTCGGAGCTGGGGGCAGGGCCTGCAGATGTTGATTTGATGTATATAAAGATAGAAAGTAAGCCTCCCAAATCCCAACTGGTATAGTATAATCAACTTCAATCGGGGAGTCTTGCCAACTTTTCGCGACTATTTTCAAAAAAGTGGCTGAGTCTTTCCTTCGAGAGGCCTCTAATAAACGTTGCCACTCCCCCCTTTGGGCCTGAAGTTTTTTCTTTTTAATCAGATCTTTATATTTACGTTTGGCTTCGAACCATTCTGCGGAAAGCAAGGGTAAGTTCGCTGATTTGTAATTCCTGTACTTCTCCAGCAAAGAACGCTTTGTAGCAATACATTCCTGATCAAACCAGGGTTTGGATTTGTTGGGGAATAAAGGTTGGCGCGATGTCTTTTTCTGAATCAGGTGGGGTTGCAAAAGTGAGATCAGATCCTGGAACAAGATTATTCTAGATTCAGAACATGGTGAGTTTAAGAGATTATCTCTTCTCATGAGGAATATGTCCGAGTATAGCCTTTCAGATGTTTTGGCATTCAGCTTTTCGGACCATCTAACACGTGAGTATCTCAACTCCATGTTGGAGGACCTGGGGGCTTCAAGTTTATCGTTGCAAAATAAGACTTTTCTTGCATCCAGGAGGAGGCAGAGCGGTAAGTGATCACTATCAACCCTCTCCTCCACTTTGCACTCAAGGGCTCTATTTAGGAGATTAAATGATACCATAACATAGTCTATAGTGGAAGCTCCTGCATTTGATATAAAAGTAAATTCCCCACAAGTCTCCCCATTCTTGTGCCCATTTAGTATGACCAGGTCCAGCTTGTTAGAAAGACGCAATAGGCACAGACCTGCATAATTACATCCCTTGTCTATTGAGAGTCTGGTGGGTATAAGGTGGTTTTCTTCCACGATGGGTGGCGAGTCGTGGAAGTGTGCATATAGTGCTTCGTCAGACTGGCCAATTCTGGCATTAAGATCACCAGCCACTAGCACTGAAGCTGCAGGGGTTTGAGTCATCAAACCATCAATGTATGTTTCCAGCCCATGCCAGGTGTTTTTAATCAGCTGCTTGCCTCTTTGGGGGGGAAGATATACATTAATCAGTAGCAGGGTGAAGAATCTACTTTTCACTAGTAAGGCCATAGCCAGGTGTTTCAGTGTCTCTAACTTTACTAAGGACGCCCTCAACCTTGTAGATATTAAAATGCCTAGGCCACCCTTGACTCTCCCCATTCCTCCCTGTTTCCTTGTCTGCTGGATTGTCCATCAGTTATGCCTCCTGCTTCTCCTGTTGTGCTGGCTGACTGAAACTGTCTAAGACCCAACACCACAGCCGCTAGTGTCATTTTTATACTCATTGATCTACGCTCACAATCAGAGTGCTCAAAGTGTGGTCAAAGAGCAATTTCCTCCCACCTTTCAGTCTATGTTTGTGGATGCAGCAAGGATTCTACTTTATGCTAATGACTGTGAGTCTGGAACCAGGGATTTCAAGTGAGCGAGCCTGTGTGTGTGTGGCATCCGTCATGCATCTGAGAAGCACGACTCGAAATCTCATTTCACTGCAGATACAAAGTTGTCATTTGCCATTAATTTGAGGGAAATTGTGTCACTGCATTGCTTTCCTCTGATCTTAAGCATTTTGTAGCATTTAATAAAGTATAAAGGGCAACTGCATAATTGGAAGGATTTGTACAGTTCTTAAAGGTCTTCTAATTGCTGTTGCAACCTCCCTCAGGCTCTCTTCCCCTGGCCCTGATAGTCTTCGCATAAGTACTCGGCTCGGCATGTGTTTTTAAATGACTCCCTCATATCCAAATATAGTATTGATGACAACGGCAAGATTTGTGATGGGACTTATCATCACCTAAAGCCATTTTGAGGGATTAGTAACCCAGGAGAAACACAATGATTCACTGACAGTGTTTCTTATACCTTGTCTTGGACATTCATGTGGTGAAAAGTTTACAATCAATGTCTATCTTCCTGGTGTTGGCTTAAAGGTATTATACTGTAATTCCACTGTTGACTCTGTTCAAGAGTCTGGGGCCCTTGTGGAATTTGGTTCCTCCAACCCAACCCATAACATTTTGTTCTGGTCAGAGATAAATCACTGATACGGAGTGACCTTCATGGATTCCTTTTAACTTCCCTGTCATTTTTTTATTATAATGTTCTGCTGTTTGCTAAAATCCCATTAAGGTACTAAAGATAAGGCTTTCTATATGATGGCGTTGGATTTTTATTCACTGAAACGCACCGTGTCCAAAGTCAACCTTAAAGCTTCTTTTCTAATAAATGCTAACTGATTAAGATAACTGACTGTGAGCACAGAACTATAATTGAGAGACATGGATAGATTGCACCCATAGAAATTCAAATTCTACATACCTTGAAATTAATGTTCCAGATAATATCTGCCAGGATATTTAATCAGAACCTATAATTTTATTTTATTGTGTCAACAGCAGCTTTTCTTCTGAGGTATTTTTATCAGGACTCTGGTTTGGGAGAAAAGGTTGAACTCCCACCCACCACAACATGGTCCTGATCTGGATTGCTCCTTCCCAATGGCTTCTTTAAAAAAAGAAGAAGAAGAAAACATAAATGGAAACTACACATTTAATTTAATTTATTGTATAATTTGGCCTATAGTTCATTCCTTTTGTTTGCTCATTAACACTGTGCTTGGGAACTTAATAATTAGTCAAAATGCTCATCATATTTTCTTATTACAGGCAAACAACAGATTCAAATAGACCGACCTCAAAAATGAACAACTGTGCTTTCAACTCACAGCCTCTCTGATTAAAATTGGACCTCACCACTCATAACTGGCCTCTACTGCTTTGGTGTTTCCTTAATTCTCAGCTCCACTGATTAAAATTTGTCCTCACCAATTAAAATTGGTCCTATCTATTAATCAGCTAAAGCTTCAATTGATTAATATACCAATTTAAGCTTGAAGCCCACCTGTTTTCTTTTGTCAGTTCTTGGAAGAAAAGTGACTGTGCTTTAAACATGAGTTCCTACTAGAAACTATCCTTCTAGCAGAAGTATAAGTACAAGATGGTTAATCACCCTACCAGTCAAGAGGATGCTTAGAACTGAGACAGACATGAAAGCACCAATGGGTAAAAACAGCCTACAAATTTCCAGTCATTATAGCTCTGTGCAGGGTTGATCATTGGGAAGTCTTTATTTTTTACTGTAAGGTGAAGCGAGTATTCCTCTGTCTGGGAGGGTATGCTTCCAAAAGACAAAAAAGCATGTCTTTTGTTATGTAGACTCTTGTTTACGTGTTCTATTGATCACTTAAAGCTTGTATCTTCTTAGCGCACACCGTTCCCCTGATGAAAGGCCATCTGTGGCCCAAAACATGCTGGTTTTCTGGAGCTGATTTATCTGTGTGGTTTTTAAAAGTGTGAATCAATCTGCTTCTGCATCCTGTGAGACTGCTTCTGTTCCACTCTTTGGAAGGAGAATTGCAATTTATAATACTGACTTTCATGGGCAGATCTTGTAGCTTTCATGGGCTTGCCAGATCCTCGTAGTCCAAAAAGTAGTATCACTAAATATCTGTGATGAATATCCACTGTAATTCCACTATTCTTTCTGGTTAGATTCATTGAGGATCTATTTCAGCATTTCTGGAAAGTGGAGATAAAATTCCGAAGCAGGTTAAATACACACATGTACTATCATTTCCAGAGGGCTAGCTGCCTTAGGGCATGTTCAGATGTGGGGATTATTACATTAGATTTACTGGTTCTAATGCTAGTGCTTCTGTCTCAGTTTCAAAAATTCATTTTATACTGCATTACCTGTTATGTTATGGACCTGTGGCTTTTTGATTGATGTACTGCCTATGTTGTGCTAAATTTAATTCACACTAGTGAGTGTGGTGCGACACAACTGCAGACATCATTGGATATGTCATAACCTTCCTCTACCCTTTATGCACATGTGTTCTTCTGTGCTCCCTTGTTCCACCCATGTAAATTGTGAAAAATAATTGTACCTCCCTAAATATCATCCCACAAGGTTAACAAAACATGGCCGGCACAGCCATTAGGCAGGGTGAGGCTGCCGCTTAAGGCAGCGGAAGTCTTCAAGGCAGCACCCTGGTGGGCATCCTGCCTGCTCTGCCACTTCCACCAATGGCAGAGAAGCAGCGCCAGCATCAGCACCAATTCTGGGCAAGGTCTCGCCAAAATTGTGCGAGATCATGCAGAGCGCCTGAGATCTCATCCAAAATCAGCCAAGTGATGAAACAGGACATGCCACGCCTGGTGTTAAATGTCTATTAGAGTCCACTAGATTTCGAGAAGTGGCGTTTACAAAATGTGAAAGATCACATCAAACACACACACAAAATCAAGCAATGTCGGGGAAACAGAGTAAATTGCAGCCTTAGTCCATTGCACAAAAAACAAGAGAGTTTAGTGAAGACTAATGCATTTATTGGGGTATAAACTTTTGTGGGCTACAGTCAACTTCACCAGTCTTTAAGGTGCCGCAGGGCAAATTCACACAAAATCATATGTTTATATTCTTACTTAGAATCATATAATCATAGAATTGGAGAGTTGGACGGAACCATGAGGGTCATCTAGTCCAACCTCCTGCAATGCAGGAATCTCAACTAAAGCATCAATGGGGAAAAAACATGCTTCTTTTCTAGTGTCAAGAACTGGTGGTGGTGTTTTTTGTTGTTTTTTAAGCTGTGTTCAGTTGGTCCAAGCAAAGCTTTGTTAGAATGATAGGCTTTTAAATGGTATTGGACTCATGTAGTTTATGATATTTATGCTATGGCATAATTTTTTTAAAAATTTTTTTTGCTAGGATGCCATCAGCCAGATTGCACCACCTCCTCACTTTGACTTCCGTGAAAGCTTTCTCCATTCCTGTGAGTTGCATGATACTTCTTTATTGCTTCCCAGGTCTATGACTATATACACAGAGAACTTTCACAGATGGATAACAGCACACCACCAGACAGAGGTATGCATGCCAGTGTGTTGGACACATGCTGCAGCATTATCTGTAGTCAGCAATTTAGGTGCAAATAATGCCTTTTGAAGGAGTTCGTGCTCCATACAAAACATAAAGAACAGTCATTCCAGGCAGGTCCTGTTCAGAAGAGACTGCCAAAGAGCTGTCATGAATGGAGGTTCTTGTCCGTTTCAGAGTGGGGAGCAAAAATGTAGACCTTTTAATGCACCAATACATAGCTGATCTGGGCTGCCAACAAAAAGAAACAGGTGTACAGGAAGGCTGGGAACAATATTACCAGTATGGGGCCATCCTGTTTTATTTGAGCTCAAGTCCAAGAGTGGTGAAACTGCCATCAGCAAAATATCTGATTAAGGCGCCTGGTGTTAGATGGCAAGGTGAGATCAGGGCCAGAACAAGCCAAAAAGTAACTGATTGCAAACAATGCAAAAGCATCAAGTTCAAAGTCCGAGGGCACTGGCAGGTGGGATGGTGAGAACGTGCTCTCTGAGTCACAGTATAACGTTTCACAAATTTACTCCTATATCCACTTTGGGTTGCAATGAGAATTTGGCACAGCTGAGGCTACTTTGCCTATCAAGTGCAGCAAAGCTGGATGAAACGATAAACCCTGAACTGCAGAAAGGATCAGTGCATCTGCTGCAAGTAAGATGTCAAATTGTGCAAGGCAAAACTACACCAAAGTTTGAGTCAATGTCATGAATACTTGACCTGGCCCATATCTCAAACCAACCAAAGACACTATATGAATTCCTGAACAAAACCATCTGGTATAGGGTAACACTGAATTTTATCTTTGCTGTCACCAGAGTGGAAGTAAAACATACATTGCCACCATTTGCCTGGGCTAAAAAACTGGAAGCTCCAAAAAAGAGCATAACCAATCTGCAAAGATATTAGAAATAAAAGGAAAAAATCTATGTTCCCCTTTGCGCTGCCCCTACTCTGATGAATTCAGCTATTGATGCTGCTACTCATGTAATTATGCTGATGATGTATTGCTTAGAGTTCGAAGGTTATAGGGTAAATCTTTTGATAAACTCTTTTTGTTGCTTGAATGTTAATTTCATTGGATCAATTGACATTAGCATAATAATGTGAATAATTGATTCAGAATGTCTAAGTAGTGATAATTTGGGGGGTGCTTCTCACCCCCACCTTTCCCACTCACTAGATAATCTATATCCTAAATCATACATGTTTGAAGAAAGATTGATCCCAATGTAGTGCATCTAATTAGTAGTTCTGAACTATACAAGCTTCAAAAGCATCTATGTGACCCATCAGGGGAAAGGTTTCTGTGAGGCCACAAAAGGCATGGGAATAGAAAAGGAGATTGCCCTCCAGTGTTGTATGTAAGAGTGAAATATGCAAGGGTACAAAGAGAGCAATGCAACACACTTGCTGTTGGACAATGGAGAAATAGGAAGTTGCAGCATGATGGATCACATTTCCAAAAGTTAGGATATGAATACAATGCAATACAATACAATGCAGATTTTGGGCCAAAAGAGAACTTCTGGTGTCCCGTGTGAAATGTTTAGTACTCCTTTTGTGAATTTGCATAGCCATTCAGAGAGGCTGCCCCACAACTCCATATACGCCAGTGTTCTGCCCGCTCCTCCATCCAATCCATGAATTCAAATACTAGGCAGGAGTAATTCTCTCTAAGGCTGTGTCAAAATTACAGCCACCCCAATTCGTTAAACCATATGCAGGCAACAAAATTAAGTGCATTTTAGGTGGGGAAAAAGTAAGTGTGTGTGTGTGTGTGTGTGCGTGCACACGTCTGGGTGGAACTTCTTGGTGGCAATGTTCCTCCAGGTGGCCACCAGCTGGCAACCAAGTTTTCCCCTCAGAAGTCCCTTCAGAGCAAGGAATTGGGGGGGGGGGATTGAAAAGGCCCTCTTCTTTGTTACTGCTCTCCAAACCTTTCTCAGAGAGTATGCATGGAGGAGGGCCTCCAGTGTTGATCTTAATGCAGGTTGGGGTTTATATCAGGAGAGAGGTATCAAGTATTGCGGTCCCAAGCAGAATAACTCTATCCACATGTTCCACAATCTGCACAGTTCTCCCTGTCCTGTTTTCCATTAGATTCAGGACACAGCACATAGTTAAGCTGTGAAATTCAGTACACAACTTGGGTGGGTTTAAAATGGGTGTAAACAAATTAATAGAGGGTAAGGCTATCAATGGCCACCAGCCATGATGGCTGCCATACTACCTCCAGTATGGAGGCTGTATGCTTCTGAACACCAGCTGCTGACCATTGCAAGTGGGGAGGGGGCTGTTGCTTGTGGGCTTCCCATAGGCATCTGACATCCATGAAAACAGGATGCTGAGCTAGATGGCATTTTGGTCTGATACTTCTGCAGTCATCTTTTGAAAGGATTCTTAACTGCAAATGACATAGAGCAGGGGTTCCCAATTGGTGGTCCATTGACCCCAGCGGGGTCCATGTAATCCACATGGGGGTCTGTGGCACCATAACAGAAACCACTACAGAGATATAAAAACTTTCAAAAGTAGGGGGTCTGTGGGTTGGGTTTTGAAAAACGGGGTACACGGTATGTAGCTGATTGGAAACCACTGATATAGAGAAAATGTTATTTGGAGATATTTAGTAAGTTGCTTCTCTCAAAAATACTGAGAGCTTATCCACTCTTTCCAGGCATGGTCCACACTTTAAAGCTTCCTGACCAAGCACCCTTCCCCACCTCCACCTGAAAAACCCGCTCTTTAAAACTGAATTGGAGCTAACAGCAATCCACTGAAAACCAGAAATGACATTTGCTCCAATTGAGCGCTAAAGAGCAGGTTTTTGTGGAGAAAGCTCAGGGCAAAAAAGAGAAAGCTGTGTGAACCTGTGCCTGGAAAGTGTGGGGTGAAAGGAAAGTGTGGATAAGCCCCAAGATACAGGTTTTATAGATCTGATTTCTAAGCTCCAAATGTGTTGTCTTGAATTGCTTTGGAAAGACTGTTTTAAGTACTCTAAGTTTGGCTACAACTTATATTTGAAGAAGGCAATTAAGTTTGCAATGTGTATCCTTTTAGTAAAACAAACGACTAGCTTTTACATCCCAAGAGTCATACAAACAGGACTTCTTAGAAATGTTTCCCTCGGAATTGTTCTACCAATAAAATGCCACCCATACAGATGATTGAATGTTGCAGCCAGACCAGTTTTAACAACTTTCTGTTTTGTCTTTGCTGTCGTCTTCTTGACTTGCATTATCAGAGACCTCCTAAATTGTTTGCTTTAAGGAACAAAATTGGACAGATGTATCATCTGTCATGGGACCTGAACCCACTGTCATCCTGGGAGAGAGCTGCTATTAATGGATGAAGATGTCAAACTATGTTACAGCCGTATCCACGATGGCATATTTATCACGGTGTCAGAGGGCCCCTTACAAACCGAAGGATTTCAGTGTTTATTCACAGTGAAGGCACTTAATTAATGACTCGGCCTAATCACGCTGTTTTATTATTTACAGGGATACCAGCATGGCTTAGCTCAACTGATATGCAAACAAACCAGCCTCGTCCCGCTTTAATTAATAATTCTCAACCAGGCTGAGAGAGTGGCACTGTCAAGTTGCTCTTCAGTGATTTACAACACCTCCTTTGCGACATTCACATCTCTTGCATGCAAATGAGCAGCCACCTCTGCAAATCTTACCATTTAAAACACAAGCTGTCACGTTGGTGGCTGCAATGCCCTTATCTTGCGCATGACTTAATGAAGACAAATGTCTGATTTGGCTAAGTTCCTTGGGTCTTTCATGGGCACACACCTACAAGGGACAACATTTCAGAAAGAGTCAGGGGGAAGGAACTGCATGAGCAAGTTTCCTTCCCCGCCCCCCCCCCTTGCCCTGGCTACATTCTTAAATACTTCTGCAGTGAAATGTCTTGGCTAGGGTTGGACGAATCTGTACCTTCTGGTTTCTTGGATTCTCGTTTTCCGATCTTAAATTCAGTTCTCAGCATTTCAACATCCGTTTGCAAATTGCATACAAATATTACATTCCCTAATATTTGGGCACGTTTTTTAAACTAATGCATACATTTTCTATGGACACTTTCCCGCAGTGCATGCATTTTTGTACACGGCACTTGGGTTGAGAACAGCACTGCAAAATTTGAAGAAGTGCACATTTTGAAGAATGGCTGTGTTTTGGTTTTCATTTTGCTTCCAAAAGTGCAAATTTGGTTGATTTACCTTTAAGCAGCATGATCGGGAATACAGGAATATTGTGAATGAGAATGACTGGATCTTTGTGTGTGTGTGTCCCCCACTTGCCCTGCATTGTTCACACACAACGACTAGCTGATAATTGGCCAAATGGGGCTACAAGGAAGTTCAGAGTAATTCATTATAGCTGGAAAAATTCAGTAGTACATGGAGAATCATATCTGGCTTTCTATAGTAAAATCTAGGCCTTCCTTTGGGGCTCTGAATTCCTCCCCCCCCCCAACTGTGATTAATGCCCTATTTCATCCACAGCTTGTAGTAGCAAAACAGTCCTTTCTCTCTACATGCCCGTTCTTTTTCAGAGGGCGATGGAAAGCTGCCGAGAACAGTTCAAAGGAATGAGTCATGGCTTCCCTGATGAGGCTTCAGTCACACGCTGAACTCTCTCTCTCCATTGGCACTGTTAGATATATGCAAATCATGAGGGGAGATTGACCTCCACCTTATGTGTTCATTTCTTTCTCTATGGAAAGCTCAAATTAGAAGTTCTCAGTTCAGTTCTAGGGTGGGGAGGCATACAGAGGGTCTCTGGCTCTTTGTCTTTTGTCTTAAAAGACAGTGGAGGAGTCTTGAAAGCATCAATAGTTTCCCAGTCTCAAACTATGAGGAACCCGGCCGGCCTCATCCCTGCTTCTTACCTTCATACCAGTATTGACTAAAAGCAGGCAGAGAGTTTGTTCAATCTGCTGTGACTTACTGTTCTTTCGTTAGTAACTTGGCAGTATAAAAAAAGAACCACAGGGCATAGAAAATATTCCAGAAATGGCAGTGGATTATCCCACATTGTTTTGAACTTTGCCCCGAACCCCCTCTTTTGTTATTTCTGACTCTTAGTCCTGGCTTATTTCATTTAGGAAAGCTTGAGGAAATCAATCTTAGCAAAGCCCAGTGTGAACTGGCCTGATCTGCAGTTACTGGACTGATGTGCAGATAGCCTTCACAGTTGTGTCACAGTACTCAGCTCAAAAAAAAGGTATCAAAACGTGCTTCAATGAGTATTTTGGGATCAAATTAATTTAGGAATGCAATGCACATTTTCAGAGAAAATGCATTAAAAATGTGTATGCACATTTAAATGCAAAATTTCATGCAGGAATCGCAGGTTAATTTTTGAATTGCAGATTAAGTTAGAAATGGGGCAGAGAAAATTTAGGAGTGAACACCTATGCAAATGGCATGGACTGGAAGGAGATTAACTCATCCATCCCAAGCTTCATTGGTCTTGCTTCTCAGCCTGCATTTCGCAATCCAACTGCACCCAGGGAGTCTCTGCTGGCCAACTATTAGCAGTGACTTACCTGCTATAATGCAGGTGGTGCTGTGGTTTAAACCACTGAGCCTCTTGGGCTTGCCGATCAGAAAGTTGGAGGTTCAAATCCCCACGACGGGGTGAGCTCCCGTTGCTCGGTCGAAAGCACGTCAAAGTGCAAGTAGATAAATAGGTACCGCTCCAGCGGGAAGGTAAACGGCATTTCCGTGCGCTGCTCTGGTTTGCCAGAAGTGGCTTAGTCATGCTGGCCTCAGGACCCGAAAGCTGTACGCCGGCTCCCTTGGCCAATAAAGCGAGATGAGCGCCGCAACCCCAGAGTCGGTCACGACTGGACCTAATGGTCAGGGGTCCCTTTACGTTTTTACCTGCTATAAATCCCTTTGGACTGTTTACATGTGATTTAGGGAAAGGCCATAGCTCAGTGGTAGAGCACATGCTTTGTATGCAAAAGATCCTAGGTTCAGTCCCCAGCATCTCCAGGTAGACTGGGAATGAATAATCTCTGAAACCCTGAATAGTTGCTGCCAGTGTAGACAATACTGAGAAAGGTGAATCAATCATCTGGCTCAGCTTATATAAGCTTCCTATATTCAGATTTGCCCATTCTTTCCCATTAGTATTGGTTACCCAGACCAGTTGTACTCTGACCAACACCATTCAGACTGACACCATCCACTGTCAGGTTAGCCATAATAGCTGGAAACTGTGTTATAACGTCAGGGCTAGCCCAAGACATTTTGCTGCTTGGGGAGGGACCCCAAGATAGTACCTCACTCCCATTCAACATACAGAAGGTGACCAAACTTGTAGTTGAATCTTACCTCAGGACTGGCAATGAAACAACATCTTCCACCACACCTGAGGGTAGCAGCTTATCTAAAGGGGTGCACACTGGATGCACTGCTCTGTCCTTCAGTGTCTCCCCATCCCCATCAAATGCTGCCTGAGTCAGCTGCCTCTTTCTGCCTAATAGTAGGGCCGGCCCTGGATAATGTGGTGCAAAGTTAAACAGCTGTGTCTCATTTACAGGTTTCAGCATTCAGTCTGTTTGACCCTCCACCGCTGAGTAAAAGATGTGAAATTACAAAATAAATCTCTTAATGATTTTTCTTTCTGCTGCATTTTTAAATCTCAGAGCCAACAAATGACTTATAGCTTGCTCTAGAATGGCATAGAATATTGGAGGGCATGTTGTGTTGACAAAGAGGCAAAGTAGCTCATTTTAGTGCCTTTTGTTGAAAAGAATATTCTGAAGAAAGAGAGTAGCTTAAATTAAATGCACACGGAGGGGGAATAACATATAGTGGTACAAAACCCAGGCCATTTTAACTATCCCCCTTATGGCTCATTTCCTCACTAGCGGGGATAAGTGTGTTATCCCACTGTAACTCATTATGTTTTCCACCTCCCTCTGTTCCTTTGTATCATGACAGTCATTAGTTAGTTCTGTGGCATACTGTTAGACATGAAAATGTATTTGGAGAGTGATTTTTTTAAAAAAAAATAGTCCGGTTGAAATCTCCCTATTCCATGAGGGAATACAATAAATAGCAATAAAAGATCCTGTTGTGAGAACAGAACATGAAGGCTTTAGAAAACAGCCTGGAACATGATATTCCACCAAGAAATGCAAAATGTGACACTTACTGGTCCATTGTATCAACACCTGCAGTTTCTTTGACTTTTTAGATGATATTTACTTCCTTAAGAACTTTATCTTTCAATTTAACCCTAGGATCGAGTGGTGTTCATAGTGTACCTGTAATGAGTATGGGTTGCTCGTGCGTAAGTTGCCGCCTCTCCTGGCTATGTTGCCTGGTTAAACCTTTCTGTCTGGACAGCCCTTCACTTCGTGGCTGCCTCAGTTGCTAGCAGCATCCGTCAGTGGGCGTTTCTTAAACCTTTTCCAACATAAAAGTTGTTTGATGCCAAGTCTCCTCCTACTCTCCCTGCGCGGAAGTCTTCTGCGCAGGGAGGGCATGGGTAGCGGAGGACCCGTGCTCTCCCTGCTGGTGTCAGGTGAAGAGTCCTGGAGCCATCTCGCCGATTCCCCCATCTGCCCCCCTTTATCCCGGGTGTTGCGCTGATTTGCTTCCCCATCTGCTGAGCTGCCTCTCTCCCTGCTGGGCCCTTCTCCAGCATCATTTGAGAGCCTTCCCTCCTCCTCTAGCTCCGATGTCAGTTCCCTGACATTACCATACGACCGTGTGCATATTTGTGTTTGTAGAGTATTACCTCAGGAAAACGAAATGGTAGAAATCCCACCATGGGGATTTTGTATCATTTGTTACCAGGAAGATGTCTCAAAGTAAATATGGGCAGCATTATGGATGTGATGTTGACCCTGCGCTAGTGTGTGTATGCAGTGGTGAGATGGATGAGGGAAAATCAGCTGAGCTTGAATCACGGCAAGATGGAGGCACTGTGGATGAGTGGTTCCCATGTCTAAGAAACTGGACAACTGCCTGCCTTGGATGGGGTTGCGTTCTCCCTGAATAAGCAGGCATGCAGTTTGAGGGTGCTTCTGGATCCAGCTCAATCACTGGAGGCTCAGGGACCCTCAGTGACTAGAAGCTCATTTTGTCAGCTGTGTCTGGAATGACAGCTATGACCTCCCAGAGCTACGATTCCCAATGAGATTTAACAATCAATCCCTCTATTCAGGAAACTCTGGCAACTGTAGCTCTGTGAGGGGAATAGGGGTCTCCTAACAACTCTCAGCATCCTTAGCAAACTACAGCTCCCATAATTCTTTGGGGGAAACAATGACTGTTTAAAGTGAAATTGTTGTTGTTTAGTCGTTTAGTCATGTCCGACTCTTCGTGACCCCATGGACCAGAGCACGCCAGGCACTCCTGTCTTCCACTGCCTCCCGCAGTTTGGTCAAACTCATGTTAGTAGCTTGGACAACACTGTCCAAACATCTTGTATAGTACTCTAAATGTGTGGTGCAAATGTGGCCTGAGTTAATACATTGCATTTTTTAAAAAGAAAAAAGAACAAATTCCTTGAATCCTACCCTTTCATTCTGGGGTGCCAACACACCGGCCTCCTGCTCCTGTATCACCTCATGTCATCTGACAGCCCATTCTGCTGCTCGCCTCTTGACAGCCCTTCCGTCCACTTCCATGGCTCACGTTACAATAACACACGGGCATGTGAAACTAGACAGGGAAGGAAACATGGAGGTGCATAATGTCTTGACATGCACTGTACGATGTTATGATGCCAAAGACGAACAACTGGCACCACTTAGCTACTAGCTGTATGTGAAGCAGCCCATCCTGCTTCACCATCTGAGGTAAAATAGGACTGTGCTGCCCCCCTGCCCCCTGCCCCACCCCACACTTCTGCCATTTGCCAGAATGCTCCCCCGTCTCACCAAACTTGGCAAGAGGGGGAGGCATTCTGCAAGGCATTCCCGCTCATCATCCCCACTCAGGAACAGAAGTTGTGGGGCGGGTGGGTGGTGGGGTGCCGCCTCTTGCACTTCCACCACCTGAGGCAAGTGCTTCACCCCACCTCACCAGTGGGTCGGCTCTAATGTGAATACACATGCAGGGGAGATGATGACATCATGCTATATTACACACCACTTGAATGTTATTTCTTATGTATTAATTGGCAAGTATCCACTTTGCTTGCCTGTGGGGGTTTCGGCTTGCTGCCCCTGCCACCTGTCTTTAGGTGACAGGCAAAACCATACCTCTTCTCCCAGGTCTTTGGCTTTTAAAACTGTGGGGGGGGGGGTATTGTTTTTATTCATTATTAGGCTATATATTTTTGTGTTTTTATATTGTAAACTGACCTGTGATCTTCGGATGAAGGTTGGTATAGAAATTTAATCAATAAAAAATCATAAATAATAAAAAATAATCCAGAATTTACAGCGTGGGGGTTGGAAGCTCAGATAAAATCCTGCTTTTGCATGTGCCACAGAAAAAAGGCGGGAGGAAATTGAGCAACATGTAGGACACAACAGTAGCACTTCGGGTTAGGGAATTAATTCAATTCCATTCTCATTTATAGAGAAACCTACCAAATTTGCATTTTTCCAAACAATACGCAAACAGAAATGTAGCCATTCTTTTGAAATTTGCAATTATCTGCATTTAGAAATGCAGTTCTCTGGGCAAGTAATGTTTACAAAGATGGACATAGGAAAGTGTGCATAAAATGCATATATTAGTGAAAGACATGCAAAAATTTATTCCATATGGGGATTCTGCTTTGTAAAAATATGTACATTAGGCCAGATTGCAGATAAACATGAACATATTTGGATAAATTCATACAAAAATGCTGATGATTTTTTTTTAAAAAAAGCAAACTCATATGGAGACATGGAGAACTGAACGTTAAAATTGAAAAGTGAGAAACTGAGAAAACTGAAAATTGACAGTTTCATCCATCCCTAGTAGTGCTCAGCACATTCCGACCTGACTCTTTTGTTTACAGGTACAATTTTATTTCTAATGTAATGTAGATAAGTTACATTGCCTCATAATCTTTGTCAAAATGTTACTGTGTGTTTCTATATTAACTGCCCTGGCTGGGCAACAAATCTAAATTGGCACAACATATCATGAGCCACATAGCTAGAATGTGTGGTGCTCCCCCCCCCCCCCGGTTGATGTGACTGCCTGTAAATTTGTGCCAGGATGTTTGATAGTCTATTGGATGAACTCAGCAGTACAAGGCAGCAGCATCTTTGCCTTATTAAATCTTCCTCTCCACTCCATTCTCTCGGTTACATTTGTCTGCATTTGCTCTTTCTGAAGATATTGACACAGCAAAGCAAGTTTTGCTGCAGTTAGTTTCTCACTTCTAATAAATTCCAAAAGCCTGCTTCAAAAATGCTTTGTCATCAAGCCAGCCGCCCCCCTTCCACCTACCCAACCAATCAGAAGAAGAAATACTTCTGGAACTAAACCTTCCTTCTTCATCTCAGGTTACATTATTTTGCTTCATCGTTTAAATTTGCTGGCTAAGGGCTTTATCCCGAGACATTAAAAATATAAAGAGGTTCTTCTCACCAAAATTGTTCTGGGGTAGAGAAGTATAACAGAGAATTTACTTCATAATGGAGTACTGCCCCTCCAGATCCAAGAAAACACTTCCGTCCTGCTATGATTAACGGATACATATTTTGGTTTTTTGTTATTTCATAACATCTCCATGTGTGACGGCAGGTTTGCACGTGTAGTTTGCTGGCTGGGATCTTAGGTTGGGTCACGGTGTTCATCTCTGAAGAGAGTGACCCGAGGGGTTCAAAGGAAGCATACTGAGTGACTTTGAGCCAATCAGCCCAGCTTCATGGGGTCATTTTGAAAGTAAAATGGGAGGAGGCCATTTATGTACTGTGGCTTGCCGTTGTTTTATTGATTATAGTTTAGAAATGATTTATTGTAACTGTTGAGTGCAGATTAACATTCCAAAGCATAGCAAATTAATATGGCTATTAAATGCTGTCAAATATGCCCCAGCATCCAGCAAAAAAATAATAAAAATTGATATTCCTTCATCTGACAGGATTTGTCACACTCAAAGACTAGGCATTTTAAGTAAAGGTGTTTCTGTAAATACCAATAGATCTGTGAGAGCATATTTAAAAACGAAATTATTCTCAATTTAGGTGGTGTAGGTGCTCTTAAAAACTCATCTGTTTCTACTGAATCACATCTAGTAAATTGACTTTGCAAGTATTTTCAATAACCCCCCAAAGCGAAAGCATTTTACCAAGGCTAGTTTGTGATCAGAACAACACCAAAACACTCTGTACACTGAAAAATCCTATAGACATAGACATACAAGCAAGAGTTTGTATGTTGCATGTTGCCTGCTTATGTACTGTATTTTTCGCTCCATAAGACACACTTTTTTCCTTCTAAAAACTAAGGGGAAATGTGTGTGTGTTTTATGGAGCGAATGCAGATGGGAGGCTCTTGCTGGAGTTGTGCTCTCTTTAAAGAGCTGCGCCTAGTGTGTGTCTTGGGGGCTTTTCCGCGAGGTGAGAGAAGGGACTGACGGGCTGCCCTCTGTCTCTTCCCCCACCTCCTGGAAAAGCCAGCAAGAGCCACGCGCTCTTTAAAGAGCCAGGCTCTGCTCAGCGCTCCCTTGTAAGGGCTCCCTTTCATCCTTCATCCTGCTTTGCTAGGAAGCCAGCAGAACAAGAGGCGCTGCGCAGTTATTGCTCTTGCTCTGCTGGCTTCAGCGAGAGCTGCTCAGCTTGCTCTGCTGGCTTCTCAGTGAAGCGGTAGGAGGGACGGAAGAGTTTAAAGCAAGAAAAGCGAGAGCCATTTACATGCTCTGCACAGAATATTTTTTTCTTGCTTTTCCCTCTAAAAACTAGGTGCGTCTTATGGTCAGGTGCGTCTTATGGAGCGAAGCATACAGTAACTTTGCCACTTCATCTGTTACTCCTTTAATCATGTACCGGATTTATATCCCACCTTTCATCATGAATGGTATTAAGGCACCTTCCCGGGGCCAACCGAAGAGAGCGTGCAGCCTAAGATGGACAACATGGCGGCACCCCTCCTCATTCCACATACACAGGCAAACTGTACCAGCAGTTGCATCTCAGTTCAGTACTAGTGAAGAGATCACTGGCTGTGCTGTTTCCAAAAAGAGTAAGAGTTTTATTTTTAAAAAATACCAATAAAGCAGTGTCAAAATCTTTCCCCCTCTGTTAAATATTTTTTAAAATTAATTTTCAATTACAAAAAATCCAATATATGCCACAAAGCAGTGTCAAAATCTAGATAGCTCAGTTGGTTAGAGTGTGGTGCTGATAATGACAAGGTTGCAGGTTCGATCGCCACAAGGGACAGCTGCATATTCCTGCATTGCAGGGGGTTGGACTAGATGATCCTCAGGATCCCTTCCGACTCTACAATTCTGTGATTCTTTGAAAACAACAATAAAAACACAGAGATCACATATAAAACAATATCCCCATTCATCTTTTCCCCCTCTCCAATAATGTGCTCCCATAGGACGTTTCGTTCCATTTTGTAAAAGGGAGCATAGTCACACATGATCAGTTTTCTTCACAAAATGCAATGAAAGGAAATATTTCAGCGCTTTGTCCTTTGCTTATGGCCTTCTTAGGTCATGTTGCTCTGATTCTCAGATTCCAGTTGCTTGCGTCTGCCATCCTCTAACAACCCCCCACCCCCACCCCGGACTCATCTACATGTAGCCATTTAGTATATGACGCCATTCTGGTATAGACAGAGCTCGCTGGGATTTAGCAATGCAGAAGAAGGTCTTTATCTAATGGCTTCCCATTCATCTCGCAGTTGGTGAACTATCACAGTTTATGGAATGTCTGCTCTGCTCTCGTATGCAGCACAAACCTTTTGATTTTACTGCATAAATAAACAAGGAAGGAACAAGCTGCAAAACACATCATAGCTTCGTCGATATCAAGGTGGAATCTGCAGTAGAATTAGAGCTGGCTTAATATATTATGCATGGGAATAGTAGAAATTCTAACAGCATCTATATGACAAGACCTGGGGAAACATTGTTAGCAGTTAGTATTCCTGAGCATAAATATAACGGGTGAAACTTCACTTGAACTCTCTCCCTGAAACACAAAAAATAGATTTTTCTTTCTTTAAAAAAAATAGCCCTACAAGCTGCTCCCATTAGTTATAAACTCATCATTTTCATGTTCAGCTCTGTGGCTGAACTGGCTCCCCGACCTCTGAACTCCTTAGATTTCAGAAGGGGGAAGTGCCTGAAGAAAAGAGATGTTTGTCTCTCATTTTCTCAGCAGCAAACTGGATGGCTGGTTTTGACTGCAGTCCTAAAAGCTGTAAAGCAGCAAGCCTCTTAATGCCTATTCTGGAGCAGTCCGCTGGGAAGCTCTCCTGGGCAAACCCCATTGAAATAAATTGGAAGTGTTAAGGGCAGCATCTTGGCAGAGTGTGCCTGAAGGGTCTATCACAGTTACTCAAAGATTTCACTGAACTTCCTGGAATCACAGAAGAGAGAGCAGCATTTCTGTTGGAGCCACAGAAGGGGGTTTCGGTCGGTTGGCATTGCTTCTGTGACACTGAGAGGGAGTGAGAGTTTTAGGGCTTTCCGTGGGATCTGTAAAAAATTCTCATAATCTTGGTGCAATAACCCTATATTTTAAGAGCAATCTTCTTATCCAAGCGTAGGTCCTTGTGTAGCCAAAAAGACACCATCCCACACACAAGCGAGAGCTTTTGGCAGGCTTGAAGAAGTACAAAAAAGGAAACCCCTTTGGGAGGACCATTAAGGGAAGGACCCCAAACAGCCCAATGAATACTGAGCATGCTCAGAGGCCACAAAATGGTGGGTATCAGTTGCAAGGGGTGGTAGAATGGAGTGGCTGGCTGGCTGCAATGCTGCAACATCTTGCTGCAGGTGCTATTTGTATTTCATTTGTACACCCCACAGGACAGTGGCGTAGCGTGGGGGTGCAGGGGGGGGCCGGCCGCACCGGCCGCAACATCTGGGGGGGGGGCGCGCTCGCACTCGCAGCTCTCTGCCCCTACCTGGCTTACTCACTCTCTCTCACTGCAGTGCTGGCTGTGCGAATCCGATCCGAGCCGCTGGGTCGCCGCCCACTGTGGAGGGGGTGGGTGCCAGGCGTGCGGTGCGGAGAGAGAGCGAGGGACTATCTGGGGGAGGGACAGTGCAGCGGCTGCCTAGCGCAGCGCTGAGCGCGGGAGAGAACCACACCAGACCAGACCAGGCAGCAGCAAGAAGAAGCTGGCAGCGGGGCAGGTTACGGGTTAGGGGGCGCAAATTACTTGCCTTGCCCCGGGTGCTGACAACCCACGCTACGCCACTGCCACAGGAATTCCAAATAGCAACACACTCAAATTGCTACCGCCCTCCACCCCACACTGTGTCTCACACTTTAAAGAACAAAGATCCTGCCCCCAAGGAGCTTACAGTCAAAGTTTTGATGAGGGTAAGACAGGAAGAAAGATGCAAGAGTACTAAGGAATTAATGACAGCACGTCCGGCTACATGTACGTAAGCGCCATTTCAGCTGGGGATGAGAACTAAGGAGTTAAGCCAAAAGCTTTGCAGAAATGGATGGTTTTAGAGGAGAGATTTGAAGGAAGAGGTGGCAGGGCACAACTATCCTGGGAGGGGATTCTGAGGCAAAGGTCAGAAGTAAAGATAACACAGAAAACAATGGGGAGGGTAGAGCCATGGAGAGCTTTATCAGTGAGGATTAGGTTGAGATGGGAAGACAGCGCAGGGATTTAAAGTCTAGACTATTATGAGGTCATGCCATTTCTTGCCATTCACAGAATCATAGCATCATGGAATTGTAAAGCTGGAAGGAACCCCATGGGTCATCCAGCCCAGCCTCCTTAAATTAAAAAAAACAATAGTGTAAATATTTCAACAAAGGATGCACAAGAGCATCCCATAAAATCAAAGGGAGCAAAAATAAACAGAACAAAAATTAACTGGATACTTCTGTTTGTTTATGATTTTTATTTATTTAAGATATTCCTAGATCATTTTATTGCTGGTGTTTCTAAGCAGCAGAGATAATAATTTTGAAAGTAGGCAAAGGATAAAAATTAATCAGAACAGAAAACTTACTTAACTGCTGAAATAGCAAGGTATCAGTCAAGAACTTGCTTTTCAACAAGGAGGGAGCCTGTCTAATCTCAGCCAGGAGGGACTTCTACAGCGTTAGATCCACAATACAGAATGTGTAGCTTCTGGTGGTTATGAGCTGTGCACTGGAGCCATGGGGAACCACTATCAGACATTTGTGTGAGCAAAGAACAGAAAACAAAGGGAAATGCAAAGCATTAGGTGACCAGAATGGGAGCAATGAAAGGAAATGATCAGCCATAATGAGAGAAAAAGGCACTCTGTCCACGCATGGAAATAGAGTTGGTGGCTACCTAGTGCTGCTGTCAACATTCATGGTCAGCTCCTTCATGCAGCTGATTCCTCCAATGGTGACATTAAGTGCATATCAATTATTTAAAAACAGAAACAAGTTTGAATTTCAATACAATGGGAGATACACAAGAAGGTCCCCTAGTGGCCTGTAGTACTTGGATCATTATATTATGGTCCCACAAATATAAGGAAGCTTCCAAAAGTTTGGAATCTGGCAGAAACTCTTAATTCTAAATAAAAATAAATAAATCTAACTGCAATTCAGCTAACTGCAATTCAGCAAATGAATGAAAACTAGAGTCCAAAGCAAATGAACAGATCGATCCACCAGGTCTCTTCAGCTGGGATCTGGAGCATGTGAACCATCTATTCCAGGCATAGGAGCTCTTTATTTTTATTACTATGAGCATTTCAAGCAAAGATACAAAAAAAAGTGAAATAAATCATATTTTCCCAGACAGTGTATCTATGAGTAAAGGCATATGTGAATCCCTGTTCTTACAAAATACTGTGCTTTGTTTCAAATCAGCCACGAAGGCTACTGAGTGAACTTTGGCCAGTCTTTCCATCTCAGTCTCAACTTTTTCACAGGACAAATGAGGAGAATCAGAACCTGTACGCCACCTTCAGCTCCTTGGAGAAAAAGGTAGGCTATCAATGCAGCAAATAAAAATAATATGTGGCAGAGTGGCTTTATTTGCAAGGAACCTTAAGAAACTAACAAACAAAAATATGTAAGAATATAAATGTTCATATTTGGAGAAAGTTTATTTGGGAGTTTCCAGGTGTATTTTTTAGCATAATGGTAGTTACAAATCCAGAAACTAAAGAGATGATGCTCTATCAATGCTCCTGCCTCTGTTTCTATCGGACAGTCACCATTCCCTCCCTTTCTAACACATAAAATCATAGAATTATAGAGTTGGAAGGGACCCCAATTAATTGAAACCTCCCGCAATGCAGGAATCTCAGATAATAATAATAATAATAATAATAATAATAATAATAATAATTTCATTATTTATACCCCACTCATCTGGCTGGGTTTCCCCAGCCACTCTGGGACGTTTATTACAGCATATATTATAAGAAAACATCAAACATTAAAAACATGACAGATGGCCACCCAACCTCTGCTTAAAAACCTCTCAGGAACGAAAGTCCACCACATTCCACTGTCGATCAGGTCTTAATCTTACTGTTTGGACTAGTAGCAAATCAGTAGCTACACTGTTGATGACTTGTGTAGCTTGTCTAGCATGCCTGTGTGCATAGAAATTATTAGCAGATCTTAACATTTGAAAGCATATTTATTTGCTAACATGTCTAAGGTATACGAACCAAAAATAGTAAGAGACTACTGAATGCCACAGAACATTCAGTGCTGAAGATTTATACTTTAAAAATGCCTCGGTCCTATAACATGTTTTATGAAGGGGGAAAATAGAAGGTGCAGTCCCTCTGACTGAAGCTGAGAACAAGCCATATCTCTATAAGATTTAGCTCTTTCCAAATACCCCTGAAATTCTTTAAACCATTAAAATCATAAATGATTGCTCAACAGAGGAATAAAGTGTATAGCTGTGTCCAAGGCTGAGTTTCATTCACTCTCTGCAATTGCAATAGGATCATCAAGACCTAAAAAGACTTACAAATGAAGAGGGATAAGGATTATTATTTCCTAATGTAATTATTCAGTAAATATAATTTCCCTCTAAGAGTAAAAGACTGTTAAGAGTTGGGTGGCAGGATCCCCCTAAATTCCTGGGTCTAATAAAAGTTAGAATTAATCAATGCTTGGAGTGCTAAACTGAAAGTTAGACTATAAATTGTTGGACTTTGCTTTCTTTGCCCATGAAACTACTTGGGAGAAGAACCGTCAAGAAGAACTAACAGGAGGTCATCACAGGAATGGTCGAGTCATTGATCGAATAAAAGACAGGGAGAGAAGCCAACAGAAAAACTAAGAATATGTGTCTCATCCTGCACTCTGGGTAGTTAGCAAAAGACAATGTCGGAGTTGAGAGAGCGAGGTTCCAGGCTGGCAGTTTGGATGATGTAAATGAACAGAAAAAGGTGTCAGTTTTGCAAGTTGAGGGGGAGGAGCCAAGGAAGGCTGTCTGTTTTATGCTGCAGAGAGGGCCAGACACAATGTTTGAGGGTCTCTTGGAATTGGAGGCTGTGGGATTGGAAGGAACAGGACTCTCTTGGAATGTGAATGCTCTGCACTTTCTCCATCATAAGCTCAGGTAGTAAATATGTGTAAATAAACCATATATCATAATGACCCCAGATTCTCCACTGTGCCTCATTGTCCAAAAGGAAACACAGAGCCTTGTTAAGTCTGCCTGATACCCCTGGAAACTTGCAGAGCTCAGAGATTGGGGTGGCATGTAACAATATGAAGGATCTCTAAATATATACAACAAGAAAGGTCTAGGTCTATAGCCCAATCAGCCAGTTTTCAAGAGCCTTGTGTATCCCATCAGAGTGAGAGCTGAGATCTGGATAAGGAAGACCCAGGCTCAAGTCTCAAGAGAACTACAGATATATTCATTTTTTCTGTCCCTTAGTTCCCATCTACAAAACAGAAATAACTGAAATGTTAAGCATTAGTTGTTGAAGGCGAAAGGGAAGAATAGCATGCTAAGCAGTGAATGTAATTTGCACATTTGCTCTGTATTAGTACATTTACCAAGCACTAGAATTTTAAAATGTAAGCCACAGAGCCAAAGAATAATTTTGAATGCCGAAGTCATTCTTGTGCTGCCTTTGATAAAGCTATCCATGGTTACTAGCTGTGATGACTGTGCTTTGCCTTCACAGTTGAGGTAGTAAGGCTACCTGTGTGAGTGTCTGAGGGCCCTGCTCCTTCCTGCCACTCACCATCTGGCCCAGGGCGGGGCCTGAAGGACTCACAGGGACTGCTGCGTCTGCTGCCCAGGAGAACTCTCCTGTGTGGGTTTCTGAGGGTCCTGCTCCTTCCTGCCACTCACCATCTGGCCCAGGGCGGGGCCTGAAGGACTCACAGGGACTGCTGCGCTCTGCTGCCCAGGAGGACTCTCCTGTGTGAGTGTCTGAGGGCCCTGCTCCTTCCTGCCACTCACCATCTGGCCCAGGGCGGGGCCTGAGGCCTCATAAGGACTGCTGCGTTCTGCTGCCCAGGAGGACTCTCCTGTGTGAGTGTCTGAGGGCCCTGCTCCTTCCTGCCACTCACCATCTGGCCCGGGGCGGGGCCTGAAGGACTCACAGGGACTGCTGCGCTCTGCTGCCCAGGAGGACTCTCCTGTGTGGGTTTCTGAGGGTCCTGCTCCTTCCTGCCACTCACCATCTGGCCCAGGGCGGGGCCTGAAGGACTCACAGGGACTGCTGCGCTCTGCTGCCCAGGAGGACTCTCCTGTGTGAGTGTCTGAGGGCCCTGCTCCTTCCTGCCACTCACCATCTGGCCCAGGGCGGGGCCTGAGGCCTCATAAGGACTGCTGCGTTCTGCTGCCCAGGAGGACTCTCCTGTGTGAGTGTCTGAGGGCCCTGCTCCTTCCTGCCACTCACCATCTGGCCCGGGGCGGGGCCTGAAGGACTCACAGGGACTGCTGCGCTCTGCTGCCCAGGAGGACTCTCCTGTGTGGGTGTCTGAGGGCCCTGCTCCTTCCTGCCACTCACCATCTGGCCCGGGGCGGGGCCTGAAGGACTCACAGGGACTGCTACGCTCTGCTGCCCAGGAGGACTCTCCTGTGTGGGTTTCTGAGGGTCCTGCTCCTTCCTGCCACTCACCATCTGGCCCAGGGCGGGGCCTGAAGGACTCACAGGGACTGCTGCGTCTGCTGCCCAGGAGGACTCTCCTGTGTGAGTGTCTGAGGGCCCTGCTCCTTCCTGCCACTCACCATCTGGCCCAGGGTGGGGCCTGAAGGACTCACAGGGACTGCTGCGTCTGCTGCCCAGGAGGACTCTCCTGTGTGAGTGTCTGAGGGCCCTGCTCCTTCCTGCCACTCACCACCTGGCCCAGGGCGGGGCCTGACAGGCCTCACAGGGACGGTTGTTGTCACTGCTGCTGCAACCCAGGGGGATCCGGAGGGGCGCAGAGTTTGTTTTAAAATGTTCCTTTTCCTTTCATTTTTTTGTATATGCGGGGACGGGGATGGGGGTGGGATGGATGTTTAGTTGGGAATTTGTTTGATTTTAATGGATTTGTAATTTTTATAGTTTTTCATTTGTATTGTTTTTTGTTTTCTGGAGTTTTTTATTGTTTTAAGGTCTTATTTTGTTCTTAAGGGGAAGGGTCAGGGCTGCCGGGGAGTGGGTCCCAGCCAACAAAATGGCTGGGGTATGTTCCACGGAGGGGGATGCGCTGGGACAACCGATCTCAGTGATCACGGGTAGGAGGAGGAGTTACGCTAAGACCAGACCATGTCATTACAGAGGAGGCAGGTTTAGTCGTTGTCTGAGGACTATCCCTGCCTCCGGGTCTGGTCCTGTCCGGACGGATACTAGAATCAGCAAGGGATACCCACATAGCCTGAAGGTGCTGCTGTGCAATGCCAGGTCAATGATTCATAAGACCACTGCCATCCATGACGTGATCATGGATGGAGGATTTGACCTGGCTTGTGTAACAGAGACTTGGTTGGATGAAGCAGGTGGGCCTGTTCTTGCCGCTGCTTGTCCACCAGGTTTCTCTTACGCACAGCAACCCAGGCCCTGTGGGCGGGGAGGGGGGGTTGCAGTGATTTTTAGGAAGTCATTAGTTTGCACCAGGCATCCTATTGGGAAGACCCAGTTCTCTGAGTGCATGTTCTGGAAGTTGGGCAATAGGGGCAGTACAGGATTCCTTTTGGTGTACCGACCTCCCCGCTGCACCAAGGATTCCCTGCCCGAGCTGCTTCAGGTCGTGGCGGATGTTCTCCTGGAGACACCTAGTTTGGTTGTCCTAGGGGATTTTAACATCCATGCCGACACGACCTTACAAGGGGCCGCTCGGGACTTTGTGGAAAGCATGGCCTCCATGGGGCTGTCCCTGAATAAGTTTGGCCCAACCCATAGCCACGGACATGCCTTGGACCTGGTGTTTACCTCCATGGATGTTGGTGTTCTGACACTAAGTAAAAGCGAAACAAAAGAAGTGCCATGGTCAGACCACTTCCTGGTGCAACTTGACTTCTCCGCGACCCTTCCCCTCTGCAGGGAGGTGGGACCGATTCGGATGGTCCGCCCCCGCCACTTAATGGATCCAAATGGTTTCCAGAGAGCGGTAGGGGATGCTTTATCCCATGTTGATGGCCTTTCAGCTGATTCCCTGGTGGCCCGCTGGAATGTGGAGTTAACCAGGGCTATTGACTGTTTGGCTCCGAAGCGCCCTCTCCGATTGCATGGAGCCCGGACGGCCCCGTGGTTTTCCACGAATCTGAGGGCAATGAAACAATCGTTGAGACGGCTAGAGCGCCGGTGGCGGATGACCCATTCTGAAGCTGACCGGACACAGGTTAGAGCTCAGTGTCGAGCCTACCAAGTGGCGGTAGCGACGGCGAAGAAGGCTTTCTTCGCCGCCTCTATTGCATCTGCAGAAAACAGCAGCAGGAGACTTTTTCAGGTGGTCCGCAATTTAGCGGAACCACCTGCTACATCGGGGCCCAATACGGGCCACATGATCTCCTGCAATGATTTTGCAAAGTTTTTTGCAGATAAAGTCGCTCAGATTCGGGAAGAGGTAGACGCCACCGTGGGAGCAGGGCCGGGGCGGGGGAGTGCTAGAGTCCTGTCTAGTCAAATTGTGTGGGATCAATTCCAATCTGTTACCTCCGAGGATGTGGACAGGCTGCTTGGACGAGTGAAACCAACCACCTGTCTCCTTGATCCTTGCCCATCCTGGCTTATAAAAGCTAGCCGGGAAGGGCTGGGCGATGGGCTTCGTGGGGTGGTGAATGCTTCCCTCCGTGAGGGAGCCTTCCCAGACCCGCTGAAAGAGGCGGTTATTAAACCGCTTCTTAAAAAACCATCTTTAGATGCGGCCACAATGGCCAACTATCGCCCAGTCTCAAATCTTCCATTCTTGGGCAAGGTGATTGAGCGAGTGGTTGCTGAACAACTCCAGGCACGCCTGGAAGAAGCGGACCATTTGGATCCCTTCCAATCGGGATTCAGGCCTCATCACGGGACTGAAACTGCCTTGGTCGCACTGGTTGATGATCTCCGGCGGGCTAGGGACAAAGGTGAGAGCTGTTTCCTAGTTCTGCTGGATCTCTCAGCGGCGTTTGATACCACCGACCATAACATCCTTCTGGACCGTCTTGAGGGGCTGGGAGCTGGGGGCACGGTCATACAGTGGTTCCGCTCCTTCCTCCTGGGCCGTGTTCAGAAAGTGGTGGTGGGGGATGAGTGCTCAGACCCTTGGGCTCTCACTTGTGGGGTGCCTCAGGGTTCTGTCCTCTCCCCCATGCTTTTTAATATCTATATGAAGCCGCTGGGAGAGATCATCAGGGGGTTTGGACTGGGTGTTCATCAGTATGCAGATGACACCCAGCTCTACCTCTCCTTTAAATCAGAACCAGTGAAGGCGGTGAAGGTCCTGTGTGAGTGTCTGGAGGCGGTTGGAGGATGGATGGCGGCAAACAGATTGAGGTTGAATCCTGACAAGACAGAAGTACTGTTTCTGGGGGACAGGAGGCGGACAGGTGTGGGGGATTCCCTGGTCCTGAATGGGGTAACCGTGCCCCTGAAGGACCAGGTGCGCAGCCTGGGAGTCATTTTGGACTCACAGCTGTCCATGGAGGCACAGGTTAAATCCGTGTCCAGGGCAGCTGTGTACCAGCTCCATCTGGTACGTAGGTTGAGACCCTATCTGCCCGCGGACTGCCTCGCCAGAGTGGTGCATGCTCTGGTTATCTCCCGCTTGGACTACTGCAATGCGCTCTACGTGGGGCTACCTTTGAAGGTGACCTGGAAACTACAACTAATCCAGAATGCAGCAGCCAGACTGGTGACTGGGAACAGCCGCCGAGACCATATAACACCGGTCTTGAAAGACCTACATTGGCTCCCAGTATGTTTCCGAGCACAATTCAAAGTGTTGGTGCTGACCTTTAAAGCCCTAAACGGCCTCGGTCCAGTATACCTGAAGGAGCGTCTCCACCTCCATCGTTCTACCCGGACACTGAGGTCCAGCACCGAGGGCCTTCTGGCGGTTCCCTCACTGCGAGAAGCCAAGTTACAGGGAACCAGGCAGAGGGCCTTCTCAGTAGTGGCGCCCTCCCTGTGGAACGCCCTACCACCAGATGTCAAAGAGAACAACAACTACCAGACTTTTAGAAGACATCTGAAGGCAGCCCTGTTTAGGGAAGCTTTTAATGTTTGATGTATCATAGTATTTTAATATTCTTTTGGAAGCCGCCCAGAGTGGCTGGGGAAACCCAGCCAGATGGGCGGGGTATAAATAATAAATTATTATTATTATTATTATTATTACTGAATACCAGTTGGTGAAGACCGCAGAAAGGGGAGAGTGATGTTGTGCTTAGATCCTGCTCGATCTAGTGGGTCAATGTGAGAACAGGATACTGGACTGGATGGCCATTGGTTTAATGCAACAGGCTTTTCTTAAGTACTTGTGTTTCCCTATAGTACTAAGTACTACTGATTCACAACCCTGATGATTTCACAAGCAGGCAGGGCTTTTTCAGCCGAAATTCACCAGAACTCAGTTCCAGCATCTCTCAGGTGGGCGTCATTGCCAACGTAAGTGAAAAAGGGAGGCATTCACGGTAAGTCCTAGCACCTCTTTTTCTAGGGACTGCAAGCAGGATAAATATATTTACTTTCTGGACTTCCGGGTTGGCGCCTCTGGCAATGGCGGATTTCCTCCGATCGGGAGGAACCCGCTCCGCGAAAAACAGGGTCTGAACCGCCACGGTGAGGCGGAGACCCATTAAAAACCACAGGCGGGAGAAGCCTGTGGACGTGGGATTCGGCTGGAACCTTTGCGCCTCCCCTACTCGCGGGGAAACCCTGTTTTGGGGATCCGGAGCGACGTGGGGTGAGTGGCGCGGTGCTTTGAATCGACTGCTTTTTTCACGGAGTGAAGCCGCATTGCTGTTGCCGGAGAGCGCTGACTTTTTCCTGTGGACAATTGGTCAAACAACTACTCGTGAGTAAATTGGAAAATTGGATTTTTAAATACTTTAATTCGGCACTGAAGCGGGAGGTCACAAACAGGAAGTCCGCCTTCCGTTTTTGTAAATAGACTGAAGCAAAGACGTTACAAGTAAAGCCTTTGAAAGCTTTTGGTAAAGGATTAAATTTCCACCGGTTTAAAGTTACAAAACCCCCTTGGGAAGCAGGAGAAGAGGGGGAAATTTTGGATCTAGTGAGCCTGCAGGAGAGAGTGAAAAAATCAGATTACCACTGCTCTGAACCTGGGAACGGGCTGCCAGACGACGTTTGAAGAGAGTGCTTTTGACAGAACGGATTTGACAGCTAGCTAAACAAGAGTAAGATACTGTTTCCATTGTCCCTTTCTGCATTTAAAAGAAAAAAAGAGGAAAAGTAACTGAAATTATATCTTTAATGTTTGAAATCGCGCTTGAAAGAACTGATACAAGTGGAGACTGTTTCCCTCTAGAGGGAGCTTTTGAAACTGTAACAGGACTGTAACTGGGGAATCTCCAGCTGCAGAAAAGGAGTTTGGGAACCAGAGAGTGACCTTGGGCTATTTAAAAATGTTGATAGGAGAGGCCATTGTGACTGCTTTATGTAAGATAAGCTGTTCACTGGGACAGCTTCATGAGAAGATGGATGATATGACTCTCAAAGTTGATAATTTGGAACAGAAAGTGACCAACTTGAGTCAAAAAGCGAACACTAACACAGAAATAATTCAGGATTTGGCACAGGAACCCATTTTGGCAGGACAAATGGTGGAGGAGAAGGAGGAGAAGAAGGAGAATGCAGCTGTTGTTCAACATAAAATAATACAAGTGAGATCTGTGGATTTACAGAAGCAAATTGGAGATTATAAATTGAGGCCTTCTATGATTGAATCCAGGAAAAGCCAGACTCCGAGGAACGGATCCCGGTTTGGATTAAAGAAGGAAAGTTGGAAAGAGCCCTCTATGCAGGGATTAACTGACTTTTGGGACATGGACTCGGGCCTGGAGGAGATTGAAGTTTTGGAGGCCTTTGGAATTGGAGGAATTTTGAAATATACCCGGAAATACTTTATGGACTGTGGTTTTAATTATGGAAACTCAGCTGATTTGTTCAGAAGGAAGAAAAGGATTGACAGGTTGGAATTTCCCCAAGATTGGCTCTTTAGCATTAAAGAAAATGAAGAAGACCTGCAGAAGGGACTTGGAAAAGAGTTAAGAGCCTCGGACGTGAGATCACCAGGTTGATGGACTTTATGGAATTGACAGAAAGGACTGGCAGAATCCGAAACCTGGGAGAAGAGATGGTGGAAGAAGATTGGAAAATTTAAAGTTTTTATATAGACCTGTGGTAAAATTAATGAGTGATAGAAAAATGGTGGAATGATTTTTTATTTTTTCCTTTTTTTATTTTTTATGGGCTTAATAGAAATGTTATAAGGAGTTAAGCATATATAAGTAATTTAGTTTTAATGGAAAATAAGGATAAAATAATACATTATTTACAATATCACAGAAAATGGAGAAAGATGGAAAGGATTTGCTGAAACAATTAATAGAAGCGGAATACAAAAAGGGAGGTGTGAGGAGGTCGAGGAAACAAGGGAACGAAAGATAGAGTATGGAAAAGAGAGGATGTATGTTTTTAAATTGTTTTTGTTTTGGGGAGTGGGGTTTGTTTAGTTTAGCTTAATGTGTTTAGTTTTTGAGTTTAGGTTGTGTTCTGTATTGTTTATATATTGTATTGTATGGTGTGTGTTTTTTCTTTTTTCTTTTTCTCTCTCTCTTTTTGTAATCTATAAAAGTAATAAATATTATTTTAAAAAAATATATATTTACTTTCTGCTGTTTGGAAAGAGAAATCTTCTGCAAGAACAGTCTAGCATGTACCACTGTTGCTCAACCTCTAAGTGGATTCAGACAACCAGTTGTGCCATAGTAGCAACATGTAAACTTCCATGTGACAGTTGCAACCACATGGAAAGCTAGTTCTCTGAACCATTTTTCTTCGCTCACTTTGTTTGAATCATTTGTGGCCCATAATGGACATGCAGCACGTTGACAAATAATGGGACCAGGGAAGGGACTAGAGGGAAGTCAATTTGCTTTGCTTTTGTATTGTTGTTTTTTATTTTTTGTTATTTTTGGAAAATCAATAATAGATATAATGAATCATTTGTGGCCCACTCATGAACATAAGGATTCTCAGAGAAGCTCACAATAACTCTTAAGAAAGTGACAAAACGTACAATTTAAATGTGTTAAAAACAGCAGGGCAACATATTACAATAGGTTAAATACACAGAAGTTCTATTTTAGGTCAATAATAAATCTTCACCTGTCACCTGAAAGACACCAATGTTGGCACCAGGCAATCTTCTCGGAAGAGGGCATATTAAAGATAGAACGCCACCAATGAAAGCGCCTTATCTGAAATAACAGGGTCTTTAAGTGCAGAGAAAGTGCAGGAACAGCCTCCAACACCCCAAAGATGTTACCAGCATTGCTGATGTCTCATTTATATGCAACATGGAATTTACATGTGCATTCACCGTAGCATGGGGTTTTTTTTGAGGGGGCGAGGATCTTCAACCTGGAGATGGTGGTGAATCACAGGGATTACTGCACTTATCTAGAAATACAACAAGTATGGCTTGCTTCAGGGAATTAGCGAGAACCAAGAAATGTCTAGATAAAAATGCAGATAGAATATTTATTCACACAAAATGAAAGTTAGTGAGTAAAATGGTTTTGCAGCTTGCAATGCTAATACTGTCTCCCCCTTTCTGAATTGCTCTCCCAGTGGGGACTGCATTAGCACCTTCATTAACATCCTTTTGGCACCAAGTATTTGACTGATAAATGTTTTGTTGTTTGTTGCTAACTGTTTTCCGCTGCTGAAGTTTTGTGTTTTTGTTTTGTTTTTTGCTGGGGCTGTTTATGGGTTGTTGTACTGGCTCTATTGTAATGTGTTCTTTTCATTTTTATGCTATGCCTTTGGTCTCTTAGGAAGACTTTTGTAGTGAGTGACTAAGAAGCCGAACAAATAAACTATGAGACCACTACAGAAGAAAAGATCATCTGGATGCCCTTGCTTCAGCGGGAATCCTATAGAATTTCCAGACCGGTTGCATTGAAATGAATGGAGTGAACACAGCAGTATTTTCTAGACTGCACTTGGTCTTTCTTGACAATTTCACTTTCCCCTGCACCCACCAGTGGTGGACTTTGGGCTTTAAAATTTCAGGGGCACCATGTGTGATGCCCAACTTCAGAACCTCTCACCTCTCGCCATCCATTGTTTGTCTTTGTTGAGCTCCCCTAAATCCATCTCTGGATGTGGCCAAGATGAGGCAATATTTCCTTTATATGATCAGTAGAATGAGAACGGGTATCACTCTAGATGCTTCATCTGGCATGCAAGGGGGACAGCTCCTTTCCCTTAATATTCCCAAAGCAAACACTGCTACTATCATTATGTATCACTGTTCTTGATGAGTCTAATTCTTCCTGCTGCCATTATAGCAGATGCTTGCATTTCTATCCTCAGTGGCCAAATCAATCTTCCCCAACACCTCATAAATATTCCAGCAGGAATCCAGAAACTATAACTGTCTCTACTGGCTTTGGCAGCAGATGATGGAGCCCTTCTCTCACATTGCTTAATCTGGGAATCCAAGCTTCATGGTAATGCTGCCTCTGGCATAGGCAATATGTGCCTTTGAATGAATACAGTAGCGCAGCTCTTGGGAGAATTACTATTGTCTTTGCAGACATAAAGATGGCAGTTATGAGAGCCAGAAAAGACTAGGTCATCCTGTACTTATCTCTTTCCTTGCCATTTCCATTTCTTCTTCTTCTTCTTCGGTGATCACTTGTAGCTGAGTAAGATTGTCTTCCATGAACATGGTCTTAACAGTGAGTCCGTAAGTGACTGTGGAGGCCAATTCTGGATCCACATGTCCTTCCACAGTGGGGACATAGGTTTCCGGGCAAAAGTTGATCACAGTGAAGGTTTGCCAAACGTGCCTTCCTCTTAACTTGTTTCTCCTTTGTGCCCTGAGTTCATGCTTCTTCAAAGTCGATGACACCTTTGGTAAAGGCTGTTCTCCAATTGGAGAGCTCGCAGCCCAGTGTTTCCCAGTTATCAAATGCTTATATTACATTTTTTAAAGATTTGCCTTTAAACCTCTTTTGTTGTCCACTGGTATTTTGCTTTCCATTCTTGAGTTGGGAATAGAGTATGCTTTCGAAGATGGTAATGTGCCAGTGCAACGAAGATGTTGAAGAATCATTGCTTCAACACTGGTGATCTTTGATTCTTCTAGTACACTGACATTAGTTTGCCTGTCTTCCCAAGTGACATGTAAATTTTTTTGGAGACACTGTTGATGAAATCTTTCAAGGAGCTGGAGATGGTGTTTATACGTAGTCCATGTTTCACAAGTGTACAGTAAAGTTGGTAGTACAATAGCTTAGCAAATTAGCATTTTGGTTTCCCTGCGCTTCAATTGGGAGAAAGCTGTGCTCGCAGATCTCAGGTGATGCTGCATTTCGGTATAGATTCCTTATCATAGTCAATTGGATGTCATGCCCACCAAAGCAGTTGGTTGGTTGTTGTTAGTAGTGAAAGGAAACTGCTCTGTGCATGCTCTGATGGACTCTGTAATGTAATGACTTCGCACATCCTAGGACTGAGTCCTGACACTGAAAACATGAGGCTGAGCTTGGTTGTGAATATGCATTGACAAATTTGTCAGTTTCGGTTTCTCTCAGTTCCTTATTTTTTCAGTCTGGTGTTCAGTTCTTCATATCAATTTGTGATTTATTTATTTTGGGGGGGGGATTACTCATGAAAATTCAACTGCACTAGTGTGAACTTCTGCTAATAAGATGATCCAGTCAAAACCCTGGAATCAAAAGAGAAATTCCCACTTTGTAACACTTGTAGAAAGTCTTCCATTCACATGCCTTAAGCTTGGTATAAAGCAGCTTCCTACACATTTCAGCAAATAAATTTTCAGTTACATAATATATATTTTGTATGTAATTCCCACCAATATATGTTTTCATCTGCATACTTTGCCCTAGTATACACGTTTTTGTTCATATTACTTAACTGGAGAATTGTATTGCAAAATCCTGAGACATGCAAATGTTGAAGGATGCCAGTCTTCCATTTTTCATATTATTTCAGAAAGTGTGAAGTTCACATTAAAACACAAACTCAGCTGAATATCTCCCTTATCCCCAGTTGTGAGTTTTCAGTACAAATAAGTCTTTCAATGTAAACATTGCCAGGTAATGCTAAAACTGTTTTGCTTTGTGTTCACACTGATATTCATATGACAACAACAATGTGCACGTTCCCATCCACGTGTAATGAATGAGGAAGAATTTATTAATATGATCTGGTTGCCAGCCAGCATGACTTCTACACCTTGATTTGTGCAGCAGAATATCTGCAAGAAAAGTTAATATAACTACAGTCTCTTTTTTGCATTATTTCTCCTCAGGAACCAGTGAGCAGAGCCAAAAGGATGGGGAGCAGGGGATGGGGGGCAGGGGAAATCAGATGCAAAAAACGCTTTGAGGTTGTTGCTGTTCTTTTTAATCAAGTGGTGTATATATGTTATGAAACTAACAAACAAACAAACAACATCAAAACAGACCCAACATACAAATGTGGAAAGTCAATACTGAGTTGTCCATGTTGTACAGGTAAATATATTCATAACTAGATGCTTGAAATGTCATATATCTCAGGAAGTTCAATGTCTTTTTTAATGTAGGTCACTGGTGGCACTGTGGGTTAAACCACAGAGCCTAGGACTTGCTGATCAGAAGGTCGGAGGTTTGAATCCCCATGACGGGGTGAACTCCTGTTGCTCTGTCCCTGCTCCTGCCAACCTAGCAGTTCGAAAGCACGTCAAAGTGCAAGTAGATAAATAGGTACCGCTCTGGCGGGAAGGTAAACGGCGTTTCCATGCGCTGCTCTGGTTTGCCAGAAGCGGCTTAGTCATGCTGGCCACATGATCCGGAAGCTGTACGCCGGTTCCCTCAGCCAATAAAGCGAGATGAGCGCCGCAACCCCAGAATTTGTCACGACTGGATCTAATGGTCATGGGTCCCTTTACCTTTACCTTTACCTTTAAGGAGGCCTGTCGGTCGTTGGTTGAAAGTTAGTGTGAAGACCAGTCAGATTACATAAAAATGTTCCACATGTTCTTTTCCTTTCATGACTTGGAGATTGTGGATTACTTTCTCAGCAAATGCAATGTTCCATACATTTTTGTACCATAATTTGATAGATAAGTCTTGCAGCTGCTTCCATTTTTGTGATGAAATAGCCAGTGACAAGTGAAGGCTCTGTTCTCACAGATCTGCAGTGTTTGTTTGTTTGTTTGTTTGTTTGTTTGCTATAAATGCAGCCTCACTCGAGCTTGCCTACATTTATGCTCAGTGTTGTCATCACACAATGTGATCCCTATATAGCTGGGATGAATGCAGGAATGTTAACACATCAGGGGCCTAGGTAAACAATGGCTGCAAATAGCTGCAAACAAGGATAAAACAAAGGGTAATTTCAACCCCTCAAAAGCATAATGTTTGCCCAGCAATTGATCCTAAGTGAGCATTTAATGCCACATAAATTGGAATAGAACAGAGGCTTGTTTTCTTTCTCTCTTTTTTAAAAGAAACAGTTCAAACAATATCTGAAATGGTCCTTTCTGAAGGACAAAAACATAAACCAAATGCTCAGCATGTGCATTATGAATCTGGGTTAAAGTATTGTGAGGTTGGGAAACCGTAAGATTGGGAAACAAAGGAACAATACAGATAAGTATGTGCCTCAAACTCAGCCTTGAGGGCCAGTCACGTACACAAGATAACGCAGTCACATGCAGAAACTGAAGCAAGCCAAGGGTGGTGCCCATATTTGGCAATAAGTAACATGGATAGAGTAGATTGGACAATGTATTAGAAATGTGTCTTTACGTGATAGGTAGATTGTAAGCCAAGCCTCAGAGGAGGGGCGGCAGCATTAGGGATATATCTTTCAGCTTGGGCGTTGCCCGGGGCTCTTGGCACCATTTCGGTCCTGGAGCCTGCCTTTGCAAACGCACATTAATAAAAGAAGCTTCTGAACTTTCCTCGGTGTCTCTTTGTCTGGTTGTAAGTCCACGTAAGCGACTTCTCACAAATTCTGGCGCCCAACGTGGGGCCCTTGACGATCTGCGCGGTGGGGCACTGGAGGCGGATCAGCCGGCACTCCGGGGTTTCGGAGAGATCCGCTGCCCGGGCCCCGCGGCGACGGATTCCAAGGGCTAGAACGACGGAGAACCGACGTAAGTGAGTCAGGTAGAAAAAGACAGAGAACGGCGGTCGGGGACCGCAGCAGTCGGGGACTGCCTCGCCCTGCAGGGACACCTGCCAGTTTACCAGCCACCGAGAAGGGGCACTAGACTGAAGGGGGTGAGTATATTCGGGAATATTCCAAAGAAGGGGATATTGGTGTGTGTGTGGTCTCAGTGTGAAAGAGAGGCTCCAAACGGACGCGTGAGTGTGGATCAGGGTTCTGCCCTGACGAGAGGATTAGCTTGCGGTTCCGTCCTCCCGCGAGGGAAACGGCCAGGCGATTCCGCGCGACTGCGTGAACGAACGGAGGAGACATTTTGTGAAGGGATGGGATCCCGTCATAGTACATGTAGAAAGGGTCTGGGGAAGAATCAGGACCCCATAGATCCAAACAGTCCATTAGGACAGGTATTATTGCAATGGGATGATAAAGAGATAAAACCTTATAGTCAGGGGCTATTAAAACCACTCATGATAAACCTGTGTAGGGTTAAATGGCCAGAATATCCTATAGGGCCAGGGGGAGAATATAGATGGAATCCAGATGGGGAAACAGATCCTTATTGGATCAGACAGTTGAACTACTATTTGATCAAGTCCAAGAAAGATAAGGAAAAGCCTTACATAGAACTCTGGTCCCACGCCACGTTCATTGGGCCAGACCCACCACCATTGAGGACATTTCCCTTAAAAGAAAAAAAGGAAGAATCAGATGATGAAAGTGCCCCGTTGCCACTGGGCACTCAGAGACCCCCCACCCCACCCCCAGTTCTCAATCCGCCAGTAAATAACCAACAACGTCGGCAGGACGGTGTCGTGGCTCCTAGTGCCCCGGTGGATCACGATGTAATTGATCTGGGCCAAGACAAACCGCCTGCCTATAGCCCCTCAGTGACCTCCCCGAAGACATCAATGCCTTTGGGAACTCTTCTAACTGCTCCACCGCTTCAGGCCTCCCCGGTCACACTGACCTATCCCCGCCTACGGAAAGAAGCGGATCAGCTATTGAAGGACGTAGAGAGTTTGCCCTTTCCGAAGAAGCCCGGGGTAGACGTTCAAAGTCCAGTTCAGTCTTTTCCTCTTAGGGAAACCCCTGGAGGAATTAATGCGGCAGGCAACCCCGTCATGGTATACGTAGTAAGTCCAATTAAACCCTCTGAATTGAGGGAGTTGAAACAAACATTACCTAAGTTGCACGAAAATAGTCAGGAGGTGGCGAACATATTACAGATGTGGATGGGACCACATTTATATACTTATACAGAAATAACATACATTTTAGGTCACCTGTTTACACCGGAGGAAAGAGCCATGATCAGGAGGGCGGCAATGAATTATTGGGAGGTGAAAAACATAGGGCAGCAGAATGTTGTGGACGCAGATGTTAAGTTTCCGTTACAGGATCCAAATTGGGATCCAAATGACCAGGCTCATAGGGACCACATGAAGGATTTGAAGGAAATGATATTAGAGGGAATTAAAAGAGCGGTACCACAAAGTACCAATCTGACAAAAGCCTTTGAGGTGAGTCAACAGAAGGAGGAGTCACCAGGGGATTTTGTACAAAGAATTAGGGATCACCTGACAAAATACTGCGGGGTGACTCCGGACACTGCTGCTTTTGAGGGCCTCCTCAGAATGCAGTTTGTTACAAAGGCATGGCCGGATATTCAGAAGAAATTGCAGAAAACAAATTGGCAGGAAACGACCATTACCGAGCTGATTAGAACAGCCCAACAAGTGTTTGTGAACAGGGATGTGGTAAAACAGAAACAGAAGTGTCAGATGATGGTAGCGGCCATCCAAAAGGCGGGGGAAGGAGAAAAGAAGACAGAACAACAGGGAAAGAGGTTTGAGGAACAGAGGGGATCGGGAAACTACCGAGGGAGGGGAAATTATAGGGGACGGGGAGGATACAATGAGGTGAGAGGGGCAGGTCCAAGACCACAGGGGGTTGTGTGTTATCGGTGCCAGAAAATAGGACATTTCGCTCGAGATTGTAGGACCCCCCGGGACCAAATACCGGAGGTCTCTGGAGACAGGAGACAGGGCGGCCTGGCTCCCAGAGGGGAGCCGGTGACAGCCGATCTGTTCAGCTTATATGATGAATAGGGAGGCTCCGGCTCAGGACCAGGGACCCGGAATGAGCCATTGGTGAACCTTTTTGTGGGTCCCTGTCAGAAACCGGTTGTGTTTCTGGTAGATTCCGGGGCAGCCCGCTCCTCTGTCTCGGTAAAGATTCCGGGACTGACTAAAATAGAGACAAAAATAAAGGTAGTCGGAGTCAGTGGAAAACCCACAGAGGTTAGCCAATTTGAACCAACTGAGATCACTCGGGGAAACTGGAGAGTGAAGGGGTCCCTGTTATACATACCTGAATCTGGAATAAATTTACTAGGAAGGGACCTCATGGTGCCTTTGGGATTTAGACTAATGGATGAAGAACAGGGAATACCCATGTATGCCCTACGGGCGGAAGAAGAGGAACAAATTAATTCCAAAGTATGGGTAGATGGGAAAACGATGGGAAGATTAGATATGGAGCCCATCAAGATTAATGTAAAGCCAGGTATCACGCATTGTTGGACACCCCAATATCCGATGAAGAGGGCAGGCAGAGTGGGGCTGCAGCCGGTAGTAAATACCTTGCTGCAACAAGGTCTGTTGGAACCCACCATGTCTCCTTTTAATTCCCCTATTTTGGCAGTGCAGAAAAAGGATGGCAAATACAGGATGGTAGAGGATCTGAGGCAAATTAATGAAATTGTGATACCTCGGTTTCCCTCAGTTCCGGACCCTTATACATTGTTAAGTAGGATTCCACCGACCACTAGATGGTATACAGTAATAGATCTGAAGGATGCATTTTGGTGCTGTCCCTTAGATGAGGGGAGCCGGGATTTATTCGCTTTTGAATGGGAAGATGTGGAAACAGGCCAGAAGAAACAATACCGGTGGACGGTATTGCCACAGGGTTATACTGAAAGCCCTTTGTTATTTGGACAAGCCTTAGGGGAGAGGTTGAAGGAGTTTAAGGCTACAGGACCTAACAAGGTTTTGCAATATGTAGATGACCTTTTATTGATTGGGGAAAAGGAAAAGGAGGTGAGACAGGATTCTGTGAGACTGCTTAATTGGTTGGGAGACCTCGGAGTTAAGGTCTCGAGAGAAAAGTTGCAGTTCACGGAGAAAAAAGTAAAATATCTCGGACATATCTTGGAAGAGGGAACCAGACAGTTGGACCCAGATAGAGTGAAGGGAATTATGGAACTTCGGCCGCCTAGGGAAAAGACAGATGTTAGGAGAATGCTGGGATTATTAGGTTACTGCAGATTGTGGATAGATCAGTATTCAAAACTAACCCAGTTTCTAAACGAAAAACTGAGAGGGAAAGAGGAAAAAGTTCAATGGAATACAGATGATGAGGCTAAGTGGGAAGAAATCAAAAAGGCTTTGATTACCAGCCCAGCCCTGGCTCTCCCTAATTTACAAAAGCCTTTCCACCTGTACGTCACGGTGGCATCTCAAACAGCCGTGGGAGTATTGGCTCAAAAGAGAGGCGGACGGTACCAGCCAGTAGCATATCTAAGCACCACATTAGAACCAGTGGTAAGGGGCTGGCCAGCATGTATACAAGCTGTAGCAGCGGCGGCAGAATTAGTGATGGAAAGCAGAAAACTTACTTTTGGGGGGGCACTGGTTGTCCACAGTCCCCATCAGATTGGGACGGTCATGACAGGGCCAGCCCCCACTTGGATGACGGAGGGGAGGTTGGTCAAATATGAAGGTATCTTGAGAACGGGTACAGACATTACTATAGGGACGGATAGGAACCTCAATCCGGCAGAGTTCCTGCGAGGGGAAAGAAAGGAATGGGAACCAGATGAGCACGATTGCCTAAGAGATATAAAATTAATGGCGAAAGTGAGGGAGGATTTGAGGGAGGAACCTCTGAAGGAGGGGGAGCGATGGTTCGTAGATGGGTCAAGTTATGTGAAAGAGGGAAGGAGGAGGTCAGGATACGCGGTGGTCTGTGAGGACGGAGAAACTATTGAGAGCGGAGCTTTACCAAGTCATTGGTCAGCCCAGAAATGTGAGGTCATGGCCATGACTCGGGCGTTGGAATTGGCAAAAGGAATGGATGTGACTATTTGGACGGACTCTAGATATGCGTGGGGGGTGGTACACACTTTCGGTTGCACTTGGAGAGAAAGAGGTTTTATTAAGGCAGATGGGAAACAAATTGAACATGTGGCCTTGTTGGAACGCTTATTGGAGGCGCTGATGGGACCTAGAAGGGTTAGCATAGTCCACGTCTTGGCTCATACCAAAGGAAGTAGCCCGGAAGAACAAGGCAATGCGTGGGCAGATTTTAGGGCCAAGGAAGCGGCAGAAATGGAAATAAGGGAGGAAATAATACAGCAATGCACCCTTCGGATACCTGTAATTAACCCGGAGGACCTGGGACAAATGATTTTCACCCAAAAAGAGAAGGAGTATATGAGAAAGGAGGGGTGGAAAGAAACGGAGAGCGGTTGGGAAACCCCGGAAAAACAGAGAGTCCTACCCAAGTCTACTATGTTGAATATTTTAGAGAAAATACACGAGGGAAGCCATTTGGGAACAGAAGGGATGATAAATCTAGTGAAATCTTTGTATTGGAGCAAGGATATGTGGCCCATGGCCCATGCTATCGCGTGGAAATGTTTAATATGCCAAAAAGTCAACAAAGCCCGGGCCAAGAAAACAGAGAGGGGCGGGCGACCTCTGGCGGTGTGGCCATTTCAGAGGATACAAGTAGATTTTACTGAGTTGCCAGAAAAAGGGGGGTACAAGTATTTACTGGTGTTTAAAGATCATTTAACCAGATGGGTCGAAGCTTTCCCTAGTCGCAGGGCAACGGCTCAGGTTGTTGGGAAAGCCATACTGGAACACATTCTCCCTCGTTATGGGATAACTGAAGCAATTGACTCAGACAGAGGGACCCACTTTACCCAGAGGGCAATGCAGGAGGTGATGAAGGCCGTGGGAATAACCTGGAATTTCCATACCCCATGGCATCCTGAGAGTAGTGGGAAAGTGGAAAGGGCTAATGGGGAAATAAAGAAACATTTGACGAAATTGTTCTTAGAAAATGGATTACCCTGGACGAAGAATCTGCCATTAGCACTGTTGAGAATTAGGGTATCCCCGCGAAAAGACACTGGCCTGTCCCCATTCGAGATGATGATGGGCCACCCCTACTTAGCACCCTTAGGAAACCCCCAAATTGAATTCAGGGATCAGTTCACTAGAAAATATTTACAATCACTGTCCCAGTCTTTGTTATCTCTCCACAGACAAGGCATACTAGCACAGAGGCCCCCGCTGTTGGAACAGCAACACCAATACCAGCCTGGAGACCTGGTCCTGATAAAAGCCTGGCGGACGGAGAAACTCACCCCGAGCTGGGAGGGCCCTTACCAAGTACTGCTAACCACTGAATCAGCAGTCCGAACCAGAGAACATGGATGGACCCACTACCACCGGGTGAAGAAAGCGCCGCCTGAGCAGTGGACGGCAACAGCCAAACCAGACGATCCACTGAAGGTGACGCTTACCAAAACAGGAACCAGGACCCAGGCAGCCACCAAAGGACTGTAATGTGTCTATTCTGCACCTGCAAATGTTTCTATGAGTGTTGCTGTTGTGCTCATTGTGAGGGGTGTGTGCTGTGTGTGCATTGTACGGAGGAGTGTGATATCATAATAATTGAGGATCTTCTGATACAGCATTGTGAGGTGAAATTGGGAGGGGGATTGAGGTGCCAGCTAAAAGAGACTCCCACAGTTAAACAGGCATTAGCATATTGGGAAAAACGACATGAGTAAGGGAAAAGAGGCAACATGGCTGACCGTGGTGATACTAGTAATGGGAAGCAATATTTCAATGATGGCCCAAACAGAGCCCCAATGCTCCAAGTGTATTCAAGTCACGAGAACAGGGAACAAAATTACGAGGACTTTAATGTATTATAATGTAGCTCCCGAGTGCAAGAAGGTACTAGATCCTTGTGTCCACAATCAGACCCAGTATTATAGATGTAAAACTGGAAAAAATAAAACAGAATGTTATGAGCCTTTGGCCCTGGGACCCATCACCTCCACCGTTTATGTATATGGATATAAAGGGGGAGAAAGGGGGGGACGGGTAGGAGTGACAGCATTCACGCAGGCACAGAATAAAGGGGGCTATATAGCTCACAATGTTACCAGGGGGAAGGGACCAGTCCGTGTGTGTTTTGATGCTTGTGCAGCCATAGGTAAAGGACAGGGACCAAACAATCATGAGGGGATAACGTGTGGGTCCTATGAGTGGGAACAATCTTATTTGACAATGGAAAAGTATCTATTTCAGCAACCTAGAGAAAGCCATATAGGACCAGGAGGAGGAATTGGCTCATTCCGGGACTCTGTGAATTACTGGTATACCAGAGGGGTGAGTGACGTCCCCGCCTATAAAGGCCCAGAAGGAATAAATATAACAAGGAAAGGGGCATCCACTGACTGCCGCACGAAAGGGTGTAACCCCATCTGTTTATGGGTTGGGGAGCAACCCTCCACCACTCCCACATTTGTTTACCTGGGTCTGGGAATAGATGGGACCGGAAAGGATCCTTACGGATACCTGATCATTAAGATACATACCACTAAGGTCAGCAGACAACCAATCTCGATTTTTGAAAGTTTCGAGGAAGAAATACAACACTTAAATAATCTACTTCTCCCCCCAAAGGCTCATAACATGTTTTTAAGTTTAGCTGAAACTATCGCCAAGGAGCTAACTGTGAAAAATTGTTTTGTATGTGGGGGGACAAATATGGGGGACCAATGGCCCTGGGTTGCCCACGAAGTAAATTACACTGAGGTCTGGAAAAATGAAAAGAACTATACATATCATCATCCGGGTAATGAAATTTGGCAAATTTCAAATAGTCTAGTGGGGTTGGAATGCTTTGTTAGAAATAAGTCAGACATAAAGAATGGTACAGAAGTGGGAAATACGCCCTGCCTGGGACAATGGGACAACAAGCGGTGGTGGAGTTCGGAAAATATAACCAAATGTTGGCCATCAGCATTGGCCAACATGACCAACATGACTTTCCTTCGGGATCCACTGAACCTGACCAGGGAATGGACGACCCCGGATGGATTCTATTGGGCATGCGGGGGATATGCGTATAATAAGCTGCCCCTGAACTGGGTGGGATCTTGTGTGCTGGCCACCCTCCGGCCTAGCTTCTTCCTACTTCCTTTGAAAACGAGGGCCATGTTGGGTGTGCCAGTATATGAGGAGATAGGACCGAGAAAAAGAAGAGGAATCAGCATAGGGACATGGAAAGATGATGAGTGGCCCCCGGAAAGGATAATACAATATTATGGCCCTGCAACATGGGCAAATGATGGAACAGCAGGATCCTTCGGAAGGGATCCAAGTTATTTATTGAATCGCATTATCCGGCTGCAGGCAGTAGTAGAAATAATAACCAATGAGACAGCTATGGCTTTGACTAAATTGGCTAAGGAGAGTGCAAAGAGTCGAACCTATATTATGCAAAACAGATTAGCTTTAGATTATTTGTTGGCAAAGGAGGGCGGGGTTTGTGGGAAGTTTAACCTAACCAATTGTTGTATTGAGATTGATGATAGCGGTAGAGTCGTAAAGGACATAGCTGACAGAATGATTAAATTAGCACATGTACCAGTACAAACATGGGGTGGAGTGAATTTCAGGGATTTGTTCGGATCTTGGTTTCCAAAACTTCCGGGACTACAAGCTATCGTAGCTTTAATCGGATTAATCGCGGCAGGATGTGTACTAATCCCATGCGTACTGCCCATTTTTGTCCGGGCTATAAACAACTCCTTGTCCCTGCTAGCCCAACGACATGTGACTACCCAGTTAATGGCCATGAGATACACATCAGTACCCACGGATGAGGAAGAGGGGGAATATTGGGAAATATTACGTGAGTTTGAGGCAAGGTATAAAAAGAAAAGGGGGGATTGTGAGGTTGGGAAACCGTAAGATTGGGAAACAAAGGAACAATACAGATAAGTATGTGCCTCAAACTCAGCCTTGAGGGCCAGTCACGTACACAAGATAACGCAGTCACATGCAGAAACTGAAGCAAGCCAAGGGTGGTGCCCATATTTGGCAATAAGTAACATGGATAGAGTAGATTGGACAATGTATTAGAAATGTGTCTTTACGTGATAGGTAGATTGTAAGCCAAGCCTCAGAGGAGGGGCGGCAGCATTAGGGATATATCTTTCAGCTTGGGCGTTGCCCGGGGCTCTTGGCACCATTTCGGTCCTGGAGCCTGCCTTTGCAAACGCACATTAATAAAAGAAGCTTCTGAACTTTCCTCGGTGTCTCTTTGTCTGGTTGTAAGTCCACGTAAGCGACTTCTCACAGTATCATTTCTGAACAATTTTTAATTTGTGCTGGGGCTAATTAGGGATGAAGCCCTGGCTCCTGTTCTCAGTGTTAGTGTCTGCATTCAGCAACCTGGGTATATATAGTAATAAAACACTCTGAGGATACAGAACTAGGATAAGCAGGGTGGGTTTCCATATTGGCTTGGTCCTCTCATGTTTCATTTCAGAAATGAATTCAATGTGTAAACCAAGTCATCCACAGTTGAAGTCATCATAGCCCCTCCATGACGATTCCTACAATTGATTTCAGTCACCCCATCGTATAAAGAGCCCTTTTACAGCGTCTGAAGTCTCGGCCATATTTCAATTAAAGCTGCCAGAAAAGCAAGAGCATAGCTGTACAAATAAACTAAGATACTGCCCTTCTCTTTCTGCCCTCCCTCACTCCCTCTGACTTTAAAATTACCGGTACTGCCTTCAGTTATTCACGTTTAAGAAACCCTTTGAGCTCAGACACCAGAGAGAAAGGCAAACAGGAGGGTAAGTAATGTATGTCAAGTAAAGCTGTCTTAAACAAGCACACCTGTGAGGAGCGATTGCTGTACTGGGGGGATTTCTGCAGCTAATTAACTTCACACAGACTTTCATAATGTCAGGCGTAATGTAATATATATATACGGTTCACTTTGGCACTCCCGCTCATCATTTCGGTATACTTTACAGACGTTTCTTCGTTTTGTTGCTGTCTTGTGTGGAAATGATACCTTTTAGATAGCAGCCTCCTGACCTGGCATCATGCCAATCACTCAGCATTTACTAGAGCTCACCACAGTCATAATTAGATGCAATCAAAATCACCTGTATTTAGGCTGGTAGCTGAGACAATACAGGCTGCACTATCTTCTGTGGCCTCTTGCAAAGAGTTTTGCAGAAACAAGGTTTCCCAGTACCCCCCCCCCCCCCGCATCTCTAAGGCTTCCCTCACTGAAGGTGACCGACATCTGCTTTGGTTTATGATGACAGACTCACCTTTCCTCATTGAAAATGATAATATGTTTTTGTTTTTTTGTTTTTTGTAAATAATTTTTATTAATTTTCCATTAAAAACATCCCAATTAATCACAAATCAAGTCAAATCATCAAACAGAAAGAAAAAAGTAAAAGCAAAAAGGCCAAATTACATTCCAAATTACAGTGGTACCTCGGGTTACATACACTTCAGGTTACATACGCTTCAGGTTACAGACCCAGAAATAGTTCCTCAGGTTAAGAACTTTGCTTCAGGATGAGAACAGAAATCGTGCGGCAGTGGCGCAGCAGCAGCAGGAGGCCCCATTAGCTAAAGTTTTACCTCAGGTTAAGAACAGTTTCAGGTTAAGAACGGACCTCCGGAACGAATTAAGTACGTAACCAGAGGTACCACTGTATTAAACTTCAAACAGACTTCCCATGCTCTGGACCTCTGAAGAAATTATCTCACACAGTTATATTTCTGCATTCTTCTTGTTCTCTTGATTTCCAAATTCCTATCTTAAACTCTCAAAATATTTCAGTCACCGGAATGTGATTCTCAATCATGTTAGATAAGCATATATCCATTCATCAACCGGGTACAGTTTAATTTATGGGGGTTTTTTTGTTCATCTGTAAATGATAATAATATGGAGGCTTAATAAAACAAATGCAACCTTTTGAAAGTTAAGAAATAAACTTCAAGTACAAAAAAATATTTTATTGTACATTTTGTTTCAAGACAGTATATTAGCAGCCCATTTTCCCGACAAAACACATGGGGAGGAGACCAGAAGGTCCCAGATTCAAACCCTGGTATCCAGTGCTTTTTTCCTGAAGGGATGCAGGGGTACGCATACCCCTAAAGATTTTGTAAATCTAACTTTGGCCTCATTGAGGGGCAGTATTTTAATATGAGTAGGAAAATGAGAGTACCATTGAAGATTTTTTTTAAAGAAAAAAAGCACTGATGGTATCCCCAGGTAGCCTTGAGAATGTCTCCTGCCTAAAAATCCTAGATTAGTTAAGAAAGATTTGGGAATAATTAAACACAATAAAATGAACTACAATGACAAAAGATCAAGAATAATATGGAGAGGTTATAAAGTAACAGGATTATGTAGTCCAGTATGTACAGTATGGCGCTGTGGGTTAAACCACTGAGCCTAGGGCTTGCCGATCAGAAGGTCGCCGGTTCAAATCCCTGCGATGGGGTGAGCTCCCATTGTTCGGTCCCTGCTCCTGCAACCTAGCAGTTCAAAAGCACGTCAAAGTGCAAGTAGATAAATAGGTACTGCTGTGGTGGAAAGGTAAACGGCATTTCCATGTGCTGTTCTGGTTCGCCAGAAGTGACTTAGTCATGCTGGCCACATGACCCGGAAGCTGTACGCCTGCTCCCTTGGCCAGTAAAGTGAGATGAGCGCCACAACTCCAGAGTCATCCGCGGCTGGACCTAATGGTCAGGGGTCCCTTTACCTTTCTGTACATTAAGAACAACTTAAAAATGATGAAAAGATATATGCATTTGCTAAAGATTTTCCCACTATTCTAGGGAAAGCAAATCTACATTATTACAGAGGAGAAATTTACAATAAGGATTTCATCTAACTATGGTTGACTGCTGAGCATAATTTGCCTAAATGGCCATAATCTGCCATTGTTCTGTAAGAACTAAAAATGGCTAAGTGCTCAGATAATTTTGCCATTTTTTTTGCTGCTGATGGCAATAAAATAGATTAAAAATAGGAGGTAAAAATAAGGATAATGCTTTGAGATTTTTCTTTAAAAGCAGGCAATCTATTAAAGCAGTGCTAGTTATCCTAAATTTGGTGAGCATTAAGCAAGTCCCTCGTTATTATTTTGGGTAGAATGAATGAAAAACTTTGGAGCAATAGCAATAAAGTAGCATGGCCCTAGCAAAAACAAGTTGCATTCTAGGCTGCGGAATAATACATTTGATGCCAGAATGTATGCTAATAAATAAGACTCTTGTTTTATGATTGTTACATAAATGCCTAAATGAGGTAAGAAGCTGTCTTATATTGAAGGTGGGTTGAAATTCCAAATAAGTTTCTCAGAACTTCCACTCTCCCCTGCCCCATGAAAATGATGTGTGTTTGTGATCTGCTACTGCTTTCTTGAATGGTGGGAAAATGTCCTGAAATTTTCAGGTGGAGGAAACAGCTGTAATCTAATTTACTTAACCTTTCAGGGTGATTGATGCATTATCTTGGATATTCTTGTAAGCCCCATCCTCATATCACTCCCAAGGCATTTCGCTGCAGTGAGCACCTCACGCCACTTCTCGTAGGCCACACTTCCCAGAATGCTTTGGAATCAACATGGTGTTTTGTGCCATCATGAGGCTCCCAATGCGTTCCAGGAAGTGTACTGCTGGCAAACTGTGGAGACAGCCTTGTGATTCCATGAGCAATGGGGGACTAATTTAAAAGTTTTAAAAGCAAGAAAATAATGAAGCCCCGCCCCCTCACTCACCACCTCCTAACTGTAAGTAAAATGTGTGGCAATTCCCCTTGAAAAAAAATGTATATGTATATATATATATATAGAGAGAGAGAGAGAGAGAGAGAGAGAGATTCATTTCACTCACTCACCCACCCACCATGCCCTGGATCATGATACTACATTTCCCCCACTACTTTCCTAGCAGCATTCCAACACTGTTGAGCAGGCTTAAGGCTCATGAGGTAACCATTTTGGCTACTTAAGCAGCAGTACTCATGCCTGAACGTCAGACTCATAGCTTCTTGCTACACGATGGAGGCTGCTGCGTCCTGAAGTTCCATTTATGGTGATGATCAAGGAGACCAAAGGTCTCCTCATCTGAGCAAATCAGGATAACCATAAGATGCTTCTGACAGATGTCCCCCATGCTGTCTGAGACACAGTGCTGCCAACAATTAGCATTTCAGTCTTGTCTAGATTCAGCTTCATTTGGTCCTTTCAGTCCTCAGTCATGGTCAAAACTAGAACAAGCAGTGAGATGGTGGGATTGGATGCCCGAGTCATACATTACTGTAGGATGGTGGTTGCATCAAACAATGCTTCTATCAAAGAGTCCACATGGTTATCATAACACACAAGGCACTCACTGCACGGATTAGAGGACAATTTCTATACCAGCTTCAGGATATATTTTAGATTGGCCTTCACCAGTCTGGTGGCATGCTGGCTAGTGCTTGTAGGAGTTTGTTGTCCTTCAAGCCCTGCTTTTGGGCTTCCTTGGTGTAATTGGTTGATTACTGTGGGAAGCAGAACTAGGTGGGTATAGGATGAGATCCAAAAATACTCTTATATTCTCATGTCATTTTCACAATCACACATTGATCAGTGATGCAATATCAAAGTATCTGATCCTATTTCTACTATAAAATATTCTGCTAAATTCAATGGGACTTTCTTCCTGTTAAGTATCCTTCGAATGGAATTAACCCAAAATAGTAATGGCAGAAATTATCCAAAGTAAAGCACTTTTAAAGACTTTGAAATTGCTTTGATATCAGTGGCAGAGAAAGAGATAAACTTATCCCACGGAAGTCAATAGAAGTTTGGTACTTATCTTTGGCTAGATGACATGCTTTGTATTATTCCTTGCTCTAATTGTGAGAAAATTTAATCTCCTAAGCAGGAATGAACAGAAAATTTCACAGTTATTAGCTTTAAATATGCACTGTTTGGAAATTACACTGTGAAATTTAGCTCCCATTAATGTAAATCATATTGCACAGAAAATATCTAATTATCTTTCAAAAATAACAAATATATATGTAAATGTTTTAATCTTAAAATAATAATATGTCTGGACAGGGTAGTTAAAATGGAAAATACAAAATGAGCACAAAAGTTTAATACTTTGGAAACCTTCAGAGGCTGGATCTGTATTCCTGCTTATTGAATGACTAAATTATAGGTTAGATTTCTGTTTGCTTATATACCTCATTCATTCCCCTCGCTAGTTATACATTTTAAACAGTTCTAGACCAAAGTGAGACTTCTAACTCAGCAAGTGTTAACCCAAGGGGGTGAATGACCAGAAAATGCAAAAGGCCTAAAGTCAATTCCAGGAAGACAATTTGCATTTTAAAAGCTTTTTTTACAAGATTTTTTTTGTTAGAAAGAACAAACCTGAGATATTTCTCTTCTTTACAGAACCATGCCTAGCGATTACTCTTAATGCATTTATTACTTTTGCCCAACCATAGCCTCCTTTCAGAAGTAGTTTTTAAATAGTTGTTATTATATAGAGAGAGTACCCTTTTTACAAAAAACAACCTAAACTTTACTTGAAAGGAAAGATAAATATCTTTTTTAAAAATACCTCACTACTTGCTACTACAGTTGACACACAGTGCTAAAACGGAAAACTTCCAAGACTTTGGTTTCCCAGATGGGATTCAGACTAGTTGTTTATTTTCTCTAGTTAGTGATTTCTTGATTGAATACATCAAAGAGGTATTCAAAGAAGGAGATGTTGTTATGGGTGACATCAATTAGCCTCATATAGATAGAGTGAATGTATGTTCTAGCCAAGGCAAACAGATACCCTAGGGCAGGCTTCCTAGGACTCGGCCCTCCAGATGTTTTTGGCCTACAACTCCCATGATCCCTAGCTAGCAGGACCAGTGGTCAGGGATGTTGGGAATTGTAGTCTCAAAACATCTGGAGGGCCGAGTTTGAGGAAGCCTGCCCTAGGGTATTGTTGTGCATTTTGGGGAAGGGGGTAGGTTGTATGCCTTGGTCCCTTCCAACTCCTGGATTCAACAGGGACTCGGTCACTGGAATGGCCAGACAAGTTTCTTGGAAATTGCCCTCAAAGTATGGGCTGTTAAGGTAATGAAATATACTCAGAGTGGATTTCATGCTCTTTATTAAGCTCATAGTGGTGAGGAGGAATGGAAGTTCCCCCAGAATGTTTGTTTTATATACATTATTTACACAATGGGCCCCACATGATTGGATAATTCTGGGATTCACCTGTAGGCCAATCAGGTTGCGGATTCACTTCCACCTGGAACTGGATTGGGTGGCTCCTGTGGACTAATCAGACTGTTGCATTCTGGACCCTATTGTTCTAGGACCAATCAGACTGCTGCATTCTGAATCCTATTGTTCTAGGACCAATCAGACTGCTGCATTCTGAATCCTATTGTTCTAGGACCAATCAGACTGCTGCCTTTTGGATCCTACTCAACTCAGTACATAACAGGTAACTAAGGAAGGGTCTCTGTGCCAGATACCAAATGGGTGGGCCCCCATCCCTCAATGGCCTGGAAGTTAGAAAGCCGAAAGCTAAAGTGGTGTGAATGCAAGCTAAAAGCAAGGCTGCAGGCTGAAGCTTGGGAGACAGAGCCATGCCTGATTTCTGTATATATGTAAATAATCCATATATCCTAAAGAAACCACAGTCTTCACTATCTCTCATTCCAAGGAAACCAAATCCTGGATAAGCACCTGGAACCCCTGGATTCTGACATCGCTCTGAGATTGGGGTGGCGTGTAACAGTATTTTCTAGATACCCTAAATGACAGGTCAGGGAACCAATCAGAGGGGAGGTGATCCTTAAGTGATGTCCAAGACCTGGGGCAAAATGTTAAACCGGCTGAGAACAAATATAATTAAGAGACATTTGTTTGAAAGGAAGTCCAGCACAGCTACATTTGTTGAAAGGGAGAGCCAAGAAGATCATATCTCTAGAGGATGCTTGGGGTTATTCCAAACCACAATATTAGAATCTCAGCTAGAAGGCATACCACAGATCAGGAAAGGGTACCATTAGGACAGAGAGGATACCAGCATAGTTAATGGGCATCAGGTCAGCTGCTGCTGTGAGAACGGGATGCTGGACTATACAGGCCTTTGGCCTAATTCAGAGGGCTCTTCCTAGATTCTTCTCTGTTTCAACCTTCCCACTGCAGCCCCAAAAATCTGTTTGAGGGGTTTGAGGTTAGGGCTTTCAAAGCAGTTTAGAAGGTGAAGCTGGGAGATGCTGAGGGGAAAAAACCTCCTCTCCTCTTGCAGTGCAGCAGGTGCAGCAGGAAGCTCCTGCAGCCAATCAGGAGCCATGGAAGCCCAGTTGGACGTTCGGCTTCCAAAAATAGTCCACAAACCAAAACAGTCACATCTGGGTTTGCGGCATTCAGGAGACAAAACGTTCAAGAACTAAGCTGTTTGAAAACCAAGGTACGACTGTAGAAGTAATTTTCAATTCTTATAGGTGTATTTTTCATAGTTCTGACAAATTTCTTGTCATAGTTCTGACAAAGTTGTGTTGGTTATTGATCTCAGCCAAAAGCAGCCCCCACCTGTATTTTCTGACTGAATTGCACCCCTCCCATGAAGCATGAATATTATCCTTGTAATTAATAAATGGTAAGAAATTAGATACTGATTATTGTTTACTTATAAAATCATTGCAGACACCCTGAATATATGCTGGACAGCTTGTCTCATTCTGCTGCAGACTCCAATTAATTTCCCATAGTTATTACACCTTTCCTAATTGCAACTATTTTTAATTTATATGTATGGGCGGGGGGAAACGATGCACAAACACTCCTATCTAATCCCACCTTCGGAAGCAGGTTTAATCCAGTTTCATTGCAACTCTTTTCTGTAGAATTCTATGCTGCATTTATGGATGATCTGAATGGCAACCTAAACATATTGGCAGCAAGTTTTTCCTTCAGGTGTTCAGAAGCAGCTTATTATGAACACATTTTAAAAAATAATTAGACAACTACATTGCAAAATTCAGAGAAGTGGAAATTTCAAAGGATAGTGGCATTATGTTTTGCATATTAATTTGGGAAGCATAAATTAGGTAAATTGGTATTAAAAAGCGAGCCAAATGGAATTTCTCCCCAGTCAAACTCCTGCAGTAAAGCTGAATCATCCATTCAGGTTGGGGAAACCGGCATAACTTATTGCAACAGACTGAACCTGTGTTGCTAAGCCATATGCCTGCGACATGCCAAAGCATTCAAGCAACTAATCATCTCACCAAAAGACACCACTATATGGAGATTACACCACCCCCATTAGTCATCATAGCACACTCAGCGCCTGATTTTAGGCTTTGGAGAAGCAACTGTTAGTTGTCATCACTTTAGAGTGCGTTAAAATAAGAGACCATTGGCAACTCATTTGCCTAGGAGACAGTTGCTAAGCTCAACATATGCTTTCCCTCAAAATGAAAATGAGATAACAGCATGACCCCCACAAGCTGGAGCAGCTTCAGAAAGAAACATCCCATATGAAATATCATCACATTTGTGATAAAATCAGTGAGTATTAGCTGGGAATAATAGGGTGGTTCAGTATGAAGTCACCGCGTGCAGCGCAGAACACAATCGGCGGGCGTAATTGCAAAACAAGCTTGCGCAAATGAAGCAAAGGCTGTTTTTGGAAATGTAGATCTATAATATCCATAATATTTTTCTTTGTGGGGTGGGGGGAGGTACTCTCTAAATTGTACAATTTTTCTTCCTAGAAATTCTTTCTAATGTGGTTCTAATAGCAATCCATACTTAGAAAATATCGTGCAATTACCACAACTGCAGAGTTCAGTGAATGATTGGGCATATATAAGAGTTGGGTCAATCTTCCAAGATGGTGGAAGAAATTCAGCATGGCGCTATGCCAATTGTTTCTTCATCACAAGCATTTCAGCTTGCTAGCTGAAGCGATCCCTGCTCTCCTCCTCCTGTGTGTAGTTCTGGGGGGTTATCTTGGCCCACACAGAGCCAATGCGGGGGGGGGGGGGGGGAGTACAGGCAGAGGAGTACCTAGGTTTCCTTGCAACCTTGGCAAGGAGATGTATTGGCGCCTGCCTAATTCATTTCACCCTTGGCAAGGAGATTGGAGATTGTACCTTTGGCACACTTTTTGTACCCCCTTGGGACTATGCCCTTGACGGGGTCAACCCCTAAATATGTCCCTGAGTACAGGGGTCACATGGGGGAAATGCCACTGTACTTGCAGGTGCCCTTGTGTGGGTAGAACTTATTAGTTGAATGCGGGCATGTTGACTCAGAGGTATGCAAGTTCTTATCACAGTGAACAAGGACAGATGTGTGTACAGTGGTACCTTGGTTCTCAAATGTCTTGGTACTCAAACAACTTGGAACCCAAACACTGCAAACCCGGAAGTAAGCATTCCGGTTTGCGAACCTTTTCCGGAAGCCGAACGTGCTCCATTTTGAGTGATATGCTTCCGTTTTGAGTGCCACACTTCCATTTTGAGTGTTACTCTGAGGTCTGTCTGTCTTTGCTATTTGTTTTGTGTTTTTGTTTTTGCAGCTTTTTTGTTTTGCTTTTGTGACTGTGTGGAACCCAGTTCAGGTGCTCATTTATTGGTTGTGTGACTGCAGTACATTGTTTATTGCTTTCATTTTATGGATCAATGGTCTCGTTAGATAGTAAAATTCTTGTTAAATTGCTTTTTTAGGGGTTGTTTTTAAAAGTCTGGAACAGATTCGTTCATTTTGCATTACTTTCTATGGGAAAGCACGCTTTGGTTTTGGAACGCTTTGGTTTTGGAATGTACTTCCGGAACAGATTAAGTTTGAGAACCAAGGTACCACTATATATTGGTCCACTTCTCTTTTGCCTACACCCCAACCCCCATGTGCATAGTGTCCCCTGCTGGTGAGTTGATGTGGCTGCTTTGGGCTTCATTTCTGCTCATAATGTTTCTTATACCGCACAAAAATAAGCAGAGAAAATCTTCAAGTGTTCAAAAATCGCACAGGTTTTGCACTCAAACAACCCTGTGCCCCAACACCTGACCAAGTGTTTGCAAACTGAGTTTCCTAATTTAAACCTAAGCATCCACAGTGCTAGACTTAAGGAAAGAAGCTCAGCTATAGGGACATAATGCAAGCCATATGGCTGCTCACTATCACCAACCCACGATCAGTACAGGAGGCGACCCAGACAGCTGTGAGACGCCACGAGGCGCTACAGGGATCTTGCAAAATGCCTTTTTAAAACGCGTGGGAAGGCTCGAAGAAGAGTCACATGTATTTTGCTTTTCAGGCAGGGAACAGATCTCTTTCGCTCAGAGCCCCAATCTAATAGGTCACCATGTAGGAAGAGTGTTTGTCGCCCTGTATAAATATGCAGAACATGTCTGGGCAAGATGTGAAGTACAGCATGTTCCTTTCAGGCAGCTTGCTACTAGTAGCCATTTTGTAAATGGGAGCTGAATGTTCCTGTTTGCCAAGCAAATCTTACATTTCAGTCCGTGGGTGGGTTTACTTTGGATTAATAGCAAAATGAAAAGCTGTATTATTAAGCTTTAAAAACAAAACAACACCATGAAAACAGCTCAGCTGAGTCTAAATGGTAAGAGCTGTTTTGACAATGGAATGGATGACCATCTGTCAGGGAGTTTTTAGCTGTGATTCCTGCTTTGCAGGGGTGGACTAGATGACCCCCAGGAACCGTTCCAACTCTATAATTCTGTAAAATGCCTATTTGCATCTATAGTACACATTCTATACAAAACCTACACATTAAATGCAAATATTAAATATGCATTTAATATTGAATCTGGTTTATTTCTTTGGTGTGCTCCTTCTAGATCTGTGACACCTTAATTTTTTTTTTAAAAAAAATATATTATTAGCTAAGTTTTTGTGAACTAGAGTCTGCTCTTGTCCATGAAATCTTATGCCATAAAAAAAAGGTTCATCTTAAAGGGTGCCATGAGTTGCTTAGTTACTTTTGCTACAGCAAACAAACATGGCTACCCCCTGGGAAATATCTAGAGGTTTTTTTCTTCCCCTGATGGTTTTATTCGTTTTTGATAGTTTTGTTGCCTTTAGGCTTGTCGGGTATTTTGTTTCCGAATGAGCTGTATTGTTATTTATTTCAATAGGATTTGACATTTATATGTTTTGTTATGAAGGCCCCTTTCAGGGTTGCAGATGCAGGATCTAAACAATTTTTTTTTTTTAATGAAGTATTTTAGAATCTATGATCATGCCCTCAACAACCACCACATTCTGTTGCTGGATCTTTTGGCGAAAACCTTGGGAATTGTTGCATTGGATACGTGCCTGCTCATTTTCTTTGGTGGGTGGTGTTACGCCCAGGCTCAGACTATGCAACTGATCCACTGGATCACCTGGCTGCCAGCTATTGACCAATGCTGGCAGACCTTGGGCGGCTGTTTCCCTGGCAGAGGGTCCAACCAGCCAATGGGGAACATTGGGCCCCCTCCCAGAGGTCATTAAATTGCAGCCTGCCCAGGCAGTCTTCCTTGCTTTTTCGTCAGATCTCATTTGTAGGCTGTTGTGTCACAAGCACCAACCGAGTTTGGTGGCAATGTGGATGAAAGGATAATTCACAGTCTGTACACAGAGCAATCTCACTTTCTTTATTGAGGCTGGCTGTTGTGGCCTGAGCCAGTAAACTCATTTTACGGAGGTCACTGAGCCGCCCTCAAGTAGTAACTACTTGTAGTTCTTTGCCTATGTTGATTCAAACCAGTGATCTAGAATGGGGAGTGCCTGTAACATTTTATCCACTTTCCAGCTCACCTGGACCTTTGCCCCTTCGATTTCGCATACTTACCACTGTGCCAGGCCAAAAGAGAAAGGTGCTTAAGCAGAAGAAGGGAGAGCAAAGGCAGGAAGAAGAGCAGCAGAGGGCCTAACAACACGTTTCATTCGTGGCATAGCTAGCAGCCCCATCTAGCTGTGTGCAGTCCCCAATCCCTTTGCCTCAAACAACAAGGAGCAGCAAAAACTGGCCTCTTTCTATCCATGGCCCACAGTGACCTGCAACTGGACAAGCATGAGGCAGGCAGCTGGGCAAGAGGCAATAAAGCACCTGCCGCCTGCACCCCTCCCCTTTCTGCAAAAAAGAGAAAACAACAATACTCAGGAAAAGAAGAGAAAGGGGAAAGAGAGTTCTCAGTGGTCCAGAGGCCCCTCATGCATTGCCACAAGCATGAGGTGTGTGGCCTGGCAAGAGGTGGGACATGGCAACACTGGGCCCTCTCTTATTCTGCAAAACAATAAGGAAAAACTCAAAAAGTGGTGTGTGCGTACAAAGTGGCTGCAGTGGCCCATGGCATGCATGCACACACACACACACAGCCTCAAAAACATAAACATCAAGCAGGTGCTCTGCCAGGAGCCTAGAAAAAACCTTGTAGTGCCCTCCACCACAATTCTTCAGAAAAGAAGAACCCTAAAAAAACAGGTAAAATTGAGCACTCCTGTGCTCTTCCTGTCCAGAACGAAAGGGATGGGGGCTAGCTTTACTTTGGAAAGTGTCTATGCTAGTCTACAAGCAGCCCAGTGAACAGCTTAAAGCCTGGTTTCTACCTATGATTTCAGTGCTGATTATTGGTTATCTTCACTGGTAGTTGTTGGGTAAAAAAAAAGAAAAGGTAAAGGACCCCAGTCAAAGGGGTTGCGGCACTCATCTCGCTTCAGGCTGAGGGAGCTCGCGTTTGTCCGCAGACAGCTTTTCAGGTCATGTGGCCAGCATGACTAAACTGCTTCCGACACAACGGAACACCGTGACTGAAAGCAGAGTGCATGGAAACGGCGTTTACCTTCCCACTGCAGAAGTACCTATTTATCTACTTGCACTGGCATGTTTTTGAACTGCTAGCTTGGCAGAAGCTGCGACAGAGCAAAGGGAGCTCAGCCCATCGCACGGATTCGAACAGCCATCTTTCTGATTGGCAAGCCCAAGAGGCTCAGTGGTTTAGACCACAGCGTCACCTGCGTCCCTTGGCTGTTGGGTACCTTTCATGAACACCAAAGGTGCTGCTTATGGGAGCAATTGTGCCCACAGACAGAAGTCCTGAGGTAGGCCTTGAAATGTCAGGGAAACCCTGGGGAGCAGTCTTATTGCACCTTGCCTCAGCTTTTTGCCCATTCCCATTTATCAGTTGTATTTTACTGCTTTATGGTATCCATACTTTTTAAAAGTACTGTACTTAATTATTTCTTCATTGGCATGACTTTGCTTTGCTGATAGTTTCTGCAATCTGCAAATACAGGAGACTTACTTCTGGCAAGTAATGACACTTGGGTGAGTCACTCCTTCACAGAGGTGCTACGCTCGCCAACTCACCAACAAATGCTTCCAAGAATAGCAGCTGCAGAAAGATCATCAAACCAGGAGGGTAGACTGGAATCATCTATAAATGTTTGGGGGTTCCAGTGTGGTAGTTAGAATGCTTGCAAACTAGAAGCAATGAACTCAGCTGTATCAAAGCAGATGATTGTATGCCGGTTTTTAAGAATGCCTTATGGTCATTCTGGAAAGATTGGGTGAGGGTAATAATAAATGAATGCACATGTTTGCAGGTTCACAAGGCTCCCCCCCCCCCCCCGCCTTGTAAAGAGGCAGAAAGATTGATCTCATCCGGACTATATTGACATTTTTGTTTCACATGAACAGGATTCAGTGATGGAAAGGTGGCTGTGAATGGGAATGATTTGTGTTCTAGAAGCACTTGGATTGTGAATTCCTTTAAAGAGCTGTGAGCTTACAATAGAGGTTTTCAAATGTTCCAGCTCTATTCATGTTTGCTGAGGAATCTCTTGTTTATTGGCTGTCATACAAGATTCTGTGGCATGATCCAGTCATGTGGATCTTTGGCTGAGCCTGTTGGACCACAGAGTTGTCCCTCTTCAGTAAACCACCAGGATAAGTGGAGCACTGTCCCACCAAACCCATTCTTCACTCAGCCAACCCCCACTGACCTTTCTCCTTACTTGGCATCATCCATCACCTTCCTCTTCCTTGGTCTCACAGCTGCCCTCAACCGATAAGAGGGTGGAGCCAGAACTTGAATTAGTTGACCCTGCCTGTCATTGGCTCTGGCTCCACCTATCATCTGGACTCCCTGCCTTCCGCTGGACACCAGCCACCCGCAGACCCGCTGACAGTAAGTGAAGATTATCCTGAGCTAGATGGATGCAGCGTCTGACTCAGGGTGGATCTAAACACAGGAAAAACCGCCACTATAAATAAGTCAGAAATTAGATTGTTTTAACAAAAGAAAAGAAAAAATTCAATGGGAAATCTCGTTTTATACCATTCCTGATGTTGCATGTTTAAAATGCATTCAATTTGCTGCTTCTTTACTAATGTAGCTGAGTCCTCAGTTGGTTGTCGAACGTAATCCGTTCCAGAAGCCTGTTTGGCTTCCGAAATGTTTGACAACCAAGGCGCGGCTTCTGTTTGGTTGTAAGAGCTTCCTCCACTCAAGCAGAAGCCACGTCAGACATTTGGCTTCCAATTTTTTTTTGAAAACTAGAGCATTTATTTCTGGAAACTGGAGTCGTTCGGGAACTGAGGTTTGACTGTAGCTTCCAATATCTGTCATTTCTTCTTCAAAGTCCTTCCCTCCCTGTGAAAAACAGTTTTCCATATGCCAGACAGCTTGCCATTCCTTATTCCGTTTTACTGGGATTACCACCCCCAGTTTGTCAATGCAAGAATAATGAGCTTGGCACTGCTGAAACCCAAGATTTACATTGGGAATTGGTTTCAAATCAGGACATTTTGAAAGATAATTGTTGACCCTGAAAACAGCACAAATGTTGGCAAACCGTTCATCGCTCTTGGGAGCTGCCGTGCTGTATTTGTCTCTTTAACATCCTTGCTTCAAAACACCTTACCTTCTGAACAATGAGAGCTGAAGCTGAGGAAGAATACATGTTTAAAACCATGAAGACTAAGGGCAAAGCTGGATTGCAGCTATTTTTATGAGTGAGAAAACACCAAGTCAAAAACAGGCCTGCTTTTGAATTTGACGTGTCTTGGGCATTGTGTGTCTGGAAAAGGCTGCAAATGTTTGACTACATGGGTTTGGTTATAATGAGCCATATGCAGCATGTAACCTCTGTACTATGGCATATGCTGCCTGGAACGATGTTCATCTTGAATCATAATGCGATATAACAGTCAAGACGAGGCATACGAGAACTGTGTGTATGTGTTGCTGAGAAGCAGGCAACACACAGCTTTGGCAACCTTCATTAGTTCCTTTCCCCCAAAGATATAATAAGATATTTTTTTTTGGGGGGGAGGGTTATTAACTGTATCCATACACTCCTACAGCCCATATCTGCAAACACCTACACACATCATCAGAATCAGAAATGCTTTATGCTGCTTTTCTGGCAAACAGCCCGGAAATTAAAGCAAATGAGGGTATTTATAGACCATTGTGCAAAACACAAATAAATATACGGTGCCATATAATAAAAAAGTAAGATGCAGCAAATGCCGGAGCTGCCTATTTTTATAAGATGGCCAGGTTGCTGCCGTGTCTTCCTGGAAGGCAACAAGGAAGATGCCCAGTGACTGTTGGGAGGAAAAAGATCAGCTTGGATCTGCCAAGAATGATAGCGCAAGGGTGGCTACCCTTTGCCCTCCAATCCTACTGAGCTACAGATCCCATCATCCTTGCCCAGTGGTCATGCTGGCTGGGTCACAGGTTAGCCAACTCTGCACTAAAGGCTACAGCCGTGCTCTCATTTTCCCAACACACCAGCACAACTGCATTGTAATAGTGTAATAGGCTACCATCTTTTTATATGAACCTTCCTTAGGAGCCTTTGCTGACAATCAGCCTGTAACTAGTAACGGATGCTCTTGTGGTCTCCATGTCATGAAAAACTTCACCTACTGACTTGCTGCCAAACCCCCAATAACCGGTAGGCCATCTCTCCCACTTTCTGATCTCCTTAAGGCTAAGAAGGATCAAACCACTCCACAGCCTCTAAAGGCACAAAAGTACGAAAAGCCAGAATCATGACTTCTCTTTGGTCTTTCTTTCTTTGTTGGGCCTGTGCCACGCAAAAGGAGATCAGCCAAATTTCTCCGGAGTTTGCGCTTCCAGCTTCTGGGCATTCCTAGGTGGGTGCTGATGAACTTTAGATGCAATAATGCATATCTTGTGGGGATACTGTATGACATCAAAACAGACAGACTGCCCATTAAGATGTTTGAGTATATGAATATAATGGACCATGATTACGTTTTATGTCAAGTTGAAGAACAGTAGATATAGCAAGATTGTTGTTTTTAGACCAAAACTCATGGGCATCAAGGCAAACTCTTGTTTTTCTTTCCAAATAACGGGGAGTTATAGTCACCCTGTTTTTTATCACACATGTAAGTGGCCTTGTATACATGGGATTTCTTCACCCAAAGCATCCTGGTTTTATAGCTACAGTTGTCTGAGTGAAGGAATAAAACCTGTTTACCTGTTTTCATCTTTTACCCATAAGAAGTTTCTCTGTCTGCATGTCTCTGTCAAATGACTGTGAAACTGACCAATTTTCATACACTAGACATCATTTGAAAGTCAGTGATGTGTAGGAAGTACCGTAAATAAAGTCTAGATGGATAACTTACAGTACTTGGGCTGAATGATGTGGCTCCTTCCCACATGAACGTTTCTGATGGCTTATATTTCCTTGGAAGTCATTGACCCCTTTCACAGAAATGTGGAGGCTGATCATGGTCACTGTGTGCTGATCAAAATGGGTGCTGTTACTTAGAAACATATGTAACTGTCCCTTTCTCTCCCTCCACCCCTGACAGGATAAACATTTGAGCGGATGGGAAAGCAGTGCCATCAGATTGTTCCTTTATTTTTAAACTGTGCTCTGAACTTCATTTGAGTGGTGTTATAAATTTAGCTTTTTGTCCGTGCTCTGTAATTATTTTATTTTTTGTTGATAGTTGCCAACTGGAATCACATAAATGAATGAGTTAATTAAATAAAGACCAAAAAAAACAACAACACAGAGTGGAAGGCAAATTTTCGCAACTGGTCCATAAACAATTGTGACAGATCCCAGATGGCCCAGATGGCACCTTGTCTTTGGCCATCTAACAGGGAACTGAGAGAGCCAAAGGAAAGCCATTTTGATGAGCTAGCTACCAGAGTGAATCTCATGAGAATGTTTGGAGACTTCTAAGTCTGGGGGTGTTATCTTGGCACCTGGCCTTCAAGACTGACATGAGTTCCTAACTGTGACAGCAACTTCATAGCCCCAATGGTCAAAGGAGGTGTATTTAAGGTAAAAGAGAGAGGTGTGCTTTGCCTGCTCTAAGATCAAGATGCTGGGACTTAAACAGAGAAGGGAGATGAATTATATCTGTATAGACTATTGACTTTTATTTATTATCCTTGCTTTTGAACCGTTTTGATCCCTCCTTTAAAAAATATATATACAGTTAGAAATTATAGTAAAAGGCTAAATCCAGGAGGACCCCACTATTTAATTGTTTAAGCAAAACTCTGTTATTTAGAGAATACACAGCCCTCATGAACTCTGAGAATTTCAAGGCTAGTAATGCTGCTGGCCTTCTCTTTTCTTGAGAAAGGCTGCCTGCCAGGTAGGTCTTGGCCTCTGACACAATAATTTCAGGCACTTATTAGATTGTCTCCTTCAAACACAGTTCCACAACCAGTGCCAAATTAAACCCTGTGGAGGCCCCTAAGCAGTCAAAATTGGGGGGGGGGGGCTTGCAAACTTTATCCTAATATGTTTTTATAATTTTCTTACAACATCAAATTAGTATTATTTTCATCCATTGTCACAGGCCCCTGCCAAGTCATGTGTACAGAAATGCATATTGCACTTTAAAGTGTGCATAAAAATGCATATGTTAGGGAAAATCAAAATGAGAATCCGAGAGCAACTGAAACAGAGCTCACCCACTTCAGTGGTTGCCCCTGGGACAAACAGTCCTGCAACAAGTAACAGGTAACAGCAAATTTGATAGCGCATCTCTTCACCCCAAACTTTGTCTTTCCTGATCCAAGCCCTGAGCATTGATTTGAGCCTTGCCTTTTCTTTTGTGTTCCCTTGGGACTTGCATTCTCTGTAGGGTGTGAGGCCTGGGGGAGTTCCGATGGCCAAACAGAGATGCCTAGAAGGCCTCATTCAGCCCCCAGGCCAGAGGTTGAACCAAACTGTAGCAAACACATTTAAAAGTAAGTCAGGCTGTTCCTATTCGAAGCCAGCTGTCTAGCAGCAACACAGAATGATACCGGGACTAAATATAATTTGATGTGAATGGGTCAAGAAAGAGTTAAATGAGAGGGAAGGGGGAAGAGATAGAAAAAGAAAGTCTAGAGAAAGGAACAGAAAGACAGAATGAGAGAGTCAGAGCGCAAAGGGAAGCAAATGAGAAGAAGCCATCTATTTGGCTTTCATATAAATCTACCAAGACACTGCAATTACATCTGATTGTTACCATGTGTGGGAAACAGATGAGATGATTTTTGTCATCTTCTTCCTGAAAGATTATCCTTCACATTGCTGAGAGGATAATTTTATTGGACAAAGTATTGGCACCAGCCTGTGTGGCCCACACAAGTAAAAGTCTTTCCTCAGGCTCCATAGTCGTCTGAGTCACCAAAGGTGGGAGTAGCAAGTGTGTCACTTATTATTCTCTTTCAAATGCCTCTTCCGTGATTATGGGAGCTCTGTATGTAGGCAGCCTGTTCAGTGTGTTTTAGCCATCAAGCAAGGACTGTCACCTAGCAGTCGTGAATATCACTCTTCCTTGGAAATGATGTGCAGCAGGCATACAAAGTCATCTTAAGCCTTCTGTGGGGCTTAAGGAGGGACTTAAGGGGGACAGGAGCCCTATTCAAGTGGGTATTTTGGGGGGGGGGGTGAGTGGAGGCACACATGCACACTCCAACAACCATGCCCAAGCATTCAGTGTAGAAGTCTGAAGGGGGATTCTGAGGATATTTGTGTGATGGCATTGGCCATGCAACCAGGAGCCCAGAATTGACTGGGATTTGGAGACGGGGTTTGCATGCATGGCTGCTTCACCTTAAACGCACAACAGCTTCACCCCAGATGCCGGAACAGAGCATAACTCAATCCTGACATGCACTGTACCAGCAAATAGATGCTTTTAGAACAGAGCATGTAAATTGCAGTGTCACAACCATAGAATCATAGAACCGTGGAGTTGGAAGGGACCATGAGGGTGATCTCCTGCAATGCAGGAATCTTTTGCCTAAGGTGGGACTCACATCCATGACCCTGAGATTAATAATTTCATACTCAAACCGACCATGTTGGATGGGAATTACTGCAGGGATGCCACCAGGTGGGACCATGTGTGTGTATGTGAATGAAGAAAGGACTCCTTTAATGTGCAAGGGGAAGAACAAGTGAGGAATTTTCTTATACTTTCTCCAATATTGTGTGTGCACCCTGTACAAAGCATCAGAATTGGGATAGTCATCCATTGCTGGAGCAAGTTTTGCTATGAGGGCCAGGTGGGTGGGCCTTATTGTGAGCCGTAAGGCAGAACCCCATATGTCTCCGACTCATAAGCCAATACATTTTCCTCTGATAATATTCAGAACCAGATAAAGAAGGCCTAAAAGAGCAGAGATACCTATTTGCTGTTAGAATTCCTGCTCCATGATTGCAGTCATGGGATTTTTGTCTATCACATGATGGTGTATGTTTTGACTCCACAGAGTGGTAAGTGACAGAGACAGGATGTTTATGTTCCATGAAGTGGGACTATTGTCCTTTGTTCTTTTTTTCTTTGCTGTCTGATGCTAGAGAGAGAGAGAGCCATGTTGCAGTGCTCCGTGTATGTTTATATGTAAATAAAGTAGATTAGCCAAAATGCTGAGTTGCTGAGGTCTGTTACGCAAACTGCGAACACTCTGCGGATCCCTAAGTATGCCGGTGTCTGTTGGCATCGGTCGCTGTGATGTTCGGGCTGAAGAAAGCTCTTGAAGCTCCCAAACGAAAGACCAGGAAAGAGAGAACATGCCAGTCAGGCATGTGCCTCTGCCAGGGTCCTACTTGAGTGTCAGAGAGCCAGTGTGGTGTAGTGGTTAAGAGCGGTAGTCTCATAATCTGGGGAACCGGGTTCGCATCTCCGCTCCTCCACATGCAGCTGCTGGGTGACCTTGGGCCAGTCACACTTCTCCAAAGTCTCTCAGCCCCACTCACCTCACAGAGTGTTTGTTGTGGGGGAGGAAGGGAAAGGAGAATGTTAGCCGCTTTGAGACTCCTGAAGGGGAGTGAAAGGCGGGATATCAAATCCAAACTCTTCTTCTTCTTCTCCTGACATTTGTATCCACAAACAGCTCCCTCCTCCCCTCAGCCAGCCTGCCCTCACCTATTCCAGAAAATATCAGCAAGATTTTGTTCCTCAGCATTAGTGGTGTTCTTGGCTTCCACACAGGTAGAATTGTGGCCCAAGGCAGCCATCTTTGACATGTTACCTGTAATAATTCCACAAGCACCCAGTGGATCAGGGGTTGAGAACTGTATTAGAGGCCAGGCAAGTCTTATTCTGGTTCCTGACTGGACATAGCTAACACCTAAAAACAAACAGAAAGGACAATGAAACTAAACCAGGAGCAGCCAGCATGAAGGGCTGATACCACAACTCCATTCTTCTTGAAATAAAAATTGTCCAGTCCAGAAATATGGTTCAAAAGCTTTACTAACAGAACTTGCTTCAAAAGAAACAAAACAAATAATGTTACATCCAGATAATTGCACAATATCATGTGCTGATCCCAGCACAGATAGAACATCTTAGAAATATGAAATCACTTCACCCAGCGCAGAAATCAAAGCTCTGCTTCTCCAACACAGTCCCATTAGCCTGAGGCTGTGTTCTCCTAGAGAGAAAATCATAAGCAGTCCTTTCTTCTCCAATGCTTTCAGAACTTACTAATACTCCTAAAATGGAGACTTGTAATTGAATACCTCATGTGACCTAAGTTGAAAACTTCACGAGACTAGCAGAGATATATTCTCAGCTAATCATTAACTGTTAGGCTCTCCATTGAGCTTTCGTTCAGCTCAGTGGAACTTTCCATACCATGCTGTACTTTTAGCACCAGTTTGGCTTTACCACTGTGCCCACATATCCCCAATCTTTCTGCATCTACTCTACCCTCTGTGTCAGAAGCAACATCTGCTCTGATGGGAGGTCGATGGCATGACCCTGGCCATTCCTGAACTAAGTGAAAGAAGCTGCTTTGCTTCTTGAGAATTACTCAGCTGTTTAGTTGGGCCTGTTTCCTACGGCTTACTTAAGCATCATGGCTGAGCCACCCTAGGACTGGACACTGGAATTAGCAACTGGCATTTGCAATTGTGCTGTCAATAAAGCCAAACACAGACTTTCCCCCCATGTTATCAAGTGCAGCTGAGCCTGAGAAGGGCAAGTACAGCCTAAATGACAGAAGGCCGACTCGTTGGCTGATATCCCCATATCTCACTGGGTTCATATAATTCTGCTGTTCTAAATCAGAACCTCTGATAGCTCAAAACAAGGCTGCCTATTTATATTTCTTAAGTCATCTGCTTTGTTCCATTAGGTAGCTAATGTTGCAGCTATATACTGCTCTCAACTTTATTACTGCCTTCACTTCATCTTTAGTTTCAGCTTCAGCTGCACTTTCCCCCCTCTTAGCATAAAGGCACTCACACTGTGCTTAATTAAGGACACTTACTCTACAACTTTTTTTCCACCTGAGCAGGGTCGTTTTTTATTACTTAGAAACTGTATTTCACAGTCCAGGACCTTGGAGAGACCTGCCAAATACTCTGCCATTGTATCTAATTCCAAAGGTTGCAGATCTCTTTTTGAGACTGGTAAGGGGAAGCTACCACTTAGTCGAAGCTCTTGCCTCTGCTTGCTGTCTAAGCAAGTTTTCATGGAGCTGGGAAATCCAGAATCTCTCCTTGAGCTCATAATAGCAAGCCATTAGTTCCTGCTTCTAACTGAAAGTGAAACGATTAGAAGTTCTGATGAACTTGTGGGTTGTGGGAAAGGCAATGAGGACTGTTGCAGAAGTAGTCTGGCTCAAGGATGCTCTCCAGCTGATCTGCAATCACAGAACCATAGAACTGCAAAGTTGCAAGGGATCCCAAGGGTTATCTAGTCCAACCCACCGCAATGCAGGAATCTCAGCTGAAGAATTCCCAACAGATGGCCGGTGACCTAAAGAAAGCAGAGTGGGGAGATGAATCACCACCCTTTATGCATGCTTGGACAACATATTTGGAAATGCCACATAGTACAGCCTTCTTGGGAGAATTACTATTTCAGAATTCAGCAAAGAAATACTATCATAGTGCAGAAAGAATAGTATGTGTAGAACAAAAAAGAGGAAGAATAATAAACAAGGTAAAAAAAATGTATACAAGACCTTCTGCAACACAACAGCGTGGATGTTGAGGCTCATGCATGAGTTTCTTCCAGCTTGTGTTAATTATCTTCTTTGAATTCTCTGACCTCTGTTCATTTCCATTTCTCACCTGAGGCAGCTGATTTGTGGGTGTCCCGAAAGGGCAGCAAACTGTTGGTGGTTTAATATACTATTGTTGTATTTTCACTGGCAGGGAAGCGGGGAGACACTTGCGGGATTTTCTGCCTAAGGCGCCAAAAGAACTCGGCCAGCCTTGAGCACTGCGCACTTGCGCTTGTTGTGTGTTGCCATTTGCTGCATTGCCTCAGGCAGGAAAATGTCTGGGGTCAGTCCTGCATTAGCATCTTGGTATTCCTAGCCGGTTTCTCATCTTATATACTTGTCATAGTCTATAGCTTTTCCTCCTGAGATTTATACCATTGTGCTCTTTTCTTTTAAGGTCTTATGGCTCTATGTTCCTACCTTCAAGCATGCTATTCACCTGAGGGGTAGTTGTATGGTTCACCGTGGATCTTATTTTCCTTATAGTGTTAATTAAAGTGTTGATAAGATTTTACATTGTAGAATTGCAATCTGTTCTTTTCCTCACCTTAAAATAACGTGGTTCCTGAATACTATTTGGTTTGTTATTACGTATGCTGTTGTTTTAAGTAAAATACATATTTTCAATGGTTTCCAGCAGATTTTCCCATTTTACCCACAATAAGTCATTATTGTTATTATTAGGTGGAATTCAACAAAGCTGTTGCATGCATGGAATGAGGTCTACTCACACAATAGAACTTCTCTCCCTCTCCTCCCAACATATACCCTATGCCATCTGCTCTGGAGAGTTGGAGTAATCCTCAGAACAGGTTTAGGGGTCACATGAAGTGAGAAGAGGAGGGAAGTCCCATTGCACAAGTGGATCTCATTCCCCACATGCATACGCCACTTAGTGCTATAGTGAATTTCACTTATTATCATCATAAATTTATTCTATAACACACAAACGTTACCTGGACCATATCCGTGTGAGAAAAGATGGACGCAATTGCATTGTGCCATTCAAATTAAAAGGTACCAAGTAATAGTGCACTTTTTGCAGTGAAACCATGGATAAGTGCATAATCTGACTGGAAGTTGCATTCTGATCTGCAAACAAGTTTGGGCACACGAGATTAGATTGGCCCATTGCACAAAGTGGATTTAACAAATCCCTCCTCCATCTCCCATATTATGACAAGTTTTGGGAGCTATGCCCACACAGACACCTGGATTCAAAAGCAATCCTCTCTTCTCTGGGTCTGTATAATTTAGAATTTCTAAATTATTCTTAAATGCGTGCCCCAATTTTAATTTATTTATAGCTCTGTTTGAAAAAAGGGATCAAACTTTCCCACACCACGAAGCTTGGAGGCCTGTTAAGCATCTGTTTGTTCACTTACTGCAGATCAGGCTTTTCAAACAGGAATCCATCTCAAAGGCTGAAAAATAATGAATATGCACATCCTTCAAACACTGGGCTTTCCCGACATGTGAGGACAGAATTCTTGGAATGGACTGCATGTCTCTTCTCAGGCCCAAGAACATGTTTCAAGGCACACACATGAAGACAGAGCATTTCAAGAAATAAAGGGAAAAGATGAAGAATTGCTAAAAGTCAATTGCCTGGGAATAAAATGTATTAATAATTGGTAGAGAATATTTAATAAGCTCTGATATAAAAAAAATCTTTTAGAGAGATGTTCAAACTATCTAAACTGGGAATCTCTCAAAAACTAATTTTCTCTTATGCACTGGGTGATGTTGATCTAACCCAGCCTGATACCTGATATAAATATGGACAAGAGAGAACATAACTAGAAACAGCAGCAATCTGTCTCAGCTCAGTCTCCTGCTAATGTACTTAGGACTTCTATAACTGACTTGTATGAGTGATGATTTTATAGCTGGCCCTGTCTGCCAGCGACCCAACTGCAATGAAATTGCCTCCTTCCTCTTGAGAGGCACAAAATTTAACTTGCATCCATCAAAGAAGCTGCCTGTAGAGAGGGCAGGAGCAGTGAGCCGTTTAGCACCAAAGGGGGAAAAATCCGTGTACAATTTGTGTTTCCTGTAATTTAAATCCATTACGCTCACAGGAGCTTAAAATAATGGCATTTGTTAATTTAATTTATAGGCCTTTTTTAAAAAAAGGCAATGTGTTTATCATAATTTAGGGGGGAAATTGCTAGACTCACTGTAGTAAATCCTTGTGAAAGCCTCAAACAGAAGTCTCTTCCTACAATAAAGAAGTAACAGGACTGAATCCTCAGGTGGAACTACACATAGTATAAAGTGTGTAGCTACCACCATAAGCAGATACCTTGGGTCAGATTCTCCCTCCATGAAAGCAACTGTCAATATTTTGCAGGAGGGATTTGAGTCCATACCAGAAATTTAGGTTTGTGCAATTAAATTATGGTGCTGGAGGAGACTCTTGAGAGTCCCATGGACTGCAAGAAGATCAAACCTATCCATTCTGAAGGAAATCAGCCCTGAGTGCTCACTGGAAGGACAGATCGTGAAGCTGAGGCTCCAATACTTTAGCCACCTCATGAGAAGAGAAGACTCCCTGGAAAAGACCCTGATGTTGGGAAAGACTGAGGGCTCAAGGAGGAGGGGACGACAGAGGACGAGATGGTTGGACAGTGTTCTCGAAGCTACCAGCATGAGTTTGACCAAACTGCGGGAGGCAGTGGAAGACAGGAGTGCCTGGCGTGCTCCGGTCCATGGGGTCACGAAGAGTCGGACACGACTAAACAACAACAAACAAAGAGCTCTGATGCCCTGGTGCAACAAATCCACTTTTTAAAAATAAAAAACACAGACTTTGTGCTTAGGAGAGTGTGGGATGAGTGACTGATTAATGGGAAGTTGTACAATTAACCTGCAAACAAATCAGGATGAATTCAGGGTGAATGCTCATTGTTGTATACACCCATACCAGATCAATAAAGACCAGACATATAACCTCTACATAAGATTTGTGCAGGCAGATCAAAATCAATCCTCAATAAGTGTTGATAAGTAGTACCTTTTTTCATGTCCTGCGTCATTAAGCCACCTTGAGTAGGTGTTTTCCTGCAAAGTGGCTAAAAAAATCATTTAAGCAGCACTTTCAATCCAAGTGAGCTGTGTTTTCCCACCAAACCATTGGCAGCCAATGCTGCAGTGAAGCTTTCTTGAACTTAGTGCTCTGCAGACATTTTAGACCAAAATAGCCATCAGCCCCAACCAGCGAGCCCAGTGGTCAGGGATGATGGGAACTGTAGTCCAAAGCAGCTAGAGGGCAGCAGGTTGGGGAAATCTGATGTAGTGTAAGGGTTAAGAGAATGAATACTATAATAATATTGGGATATGAGGTATGTTGTACCATGTTACAGACACAGCGGGGGGAATATGAGATCCTGTCAGGAAAACCCCACATGGCCCCTCCATCCCTACCAGAACCTCCCTCGATTTCTCACTTGGTCAGTATACCCAGTCTACCTCTGGAGTTCATGTTTCATGAGTCTCATGGAAGTATCCTGGAGGAGCTGGTCAGGGAGGAGCTCAAGGAACTGGAGTCTGATGATCCTGGAGAGGGACCTAGTGGGTGTGGGAAGGGTCTTGTCTGGTCCCACATAACTCTCAGAGTTGTCTGAGGAGAAGACTTTGGGCATTGAGTCAAATCCCAGAGGGATCCCAAAGGAAAATCAAGATGGTTGTCAGGGAAAAGAGACCCACCCTGATGCCACCAGATGCTCCTGGCGGCCCTGCAGGTGCCTCCCACTTCAGTAAAGGAGACGCCAGAAGATAAATCTGGTTCTGAACTGTCTCCTTCCCTACCACCTAGGATATGGCACCACCAGCACTGGTGTGAACAGGCAGCTCAGGCCTAACCCACGAGAAAGAGTGCTAGTCCATTTGCCTAGTCCAATATTGCTCGCCATGGTAAAGTTGTGCCCACGCCATTAAAGTAGGAGTCGGGATGTGTGTTGTTCATTGGATCAACATCTTAACTTGCTTAGCCATTCATGTCACCTGCTGTGTCTTTAACCTATACCTTGCCTATGTACCAGACTGATCTGAGCATTGACTTTTTGGCAGAAACCATCATCAGAGTTCAAGTGCTTCATCCAGTGAGAGCCAGGGCACAAATGGCAGAATGGGAGTTGTTGCGCAGTTGGCGGTGTTGTGTGTGCTCAGTGTTCCTGACACCCTCCTACTCCTCTTGAAATGTTTTAAGGTGCCAAACGTGCTCCTTCAGCTGCTCCTGTTGGGATAATTTGTATGTTCTGTTATAATGTCTCTGCAAAGGCAATTGTCAATTGGAAGTAGCCATGATTAGCCAGCTTTTTTGACGGATAGCCTTTGTCAAACGTACGGGAGAAAAACCCATACCAGACCTATTATAATTGTATATTTATCAAAGGCAGAAAAAGTAATTGCATCTTTCTGACAGCTATCCACCTTGAATATTAGTCACCCTCAGAGAATTGTGCAAGACCAGTTTGTCTTAAAATGAATGAATCTTGTGAGAATTCCAGGTAGTTTGCAACTACTTCATAAATTCCACTCTGTGCTTTGCATGCACCTCACACACCGTCTTCTGCAAGAGGAAGAAGAAATTAAATGAACTCTTTCTTTCCCCCTCCCACACTGCCCACTTCTTTATTGGTGCATACTTTCAGTATGCAAGCATGCACGTCCAACACACATCTCCCTCTACATCTTTTACAGATAAAAATTACAAAGTTGTAACATCAATGGATATCTGAAATAATGCTGCACACAAAAATCACACACAGACAATCCATTGTAGACAGTTTGCCAGAAATCAGGATGGAAGGGTTGCAACTAGGGTTGTACGAAACTTTGGCAGTGTTTGATTGTTTACGGAAAAGCTGCCATTTCAAAAGGCATGGAAAGGTCTGCAGTGAAAAACTCACCTTGCTTTATCTTTGTAACTTTTATGTGCTCATTTACAGCTATCATTTTCTCAACCTGTTGCTGCCTTGGTGCCTTTTTGTTGTGATGTTGTTAATTGGAAGGGACTTTACCCATGCTCTCTCTCTCTTTTTTTTTAAAGAACACCTTATTCCTGTGATCAGATGTACTTACAGATTTTTAAACTGCCTTTAAAACAGTTCTATCTATCTCTCCCCCCCTTCCCCACCAAAGATTTCTGCTAGTGCAGAATCGTTGTGCAGTGAGACTTTCCTGCCTTTCTTCCTCCATGCCCCCCTCCCAAAATCAGCTCATGATGGGAGGAGAGTGGAGATTGTTCCTTTGGAGAAGCAGAAATGCTAAATTCATAGAGCAATCTCCTTAGTGCAATGATGGATGCAACTCAATGGGTGGACTACAGCATAGTAGAACTAAGTCTCTTGTTCCATCAGCACAAGGACAATGCACAATGTTCTTTCTCTCTCCTCTGCCTACACCTCCCAATCCGTTCTAGGGGTTTCCCCAGCATTTGGGAGCATATTAGGGGAGGAAGTGGGGTGCATGCAGGAGATGATGGAAAGTTCCACTGTATAAGTGGAAATCCTTGCCCTGATGGGACATAGGATTTGAATAATTCCCATTTTTAAAAAAGCCTGCTAATGCACATAAATACTGAGATTTTTTTCATGGTTCCAGACATTTTCCCGGCACATTCATGCTTTTTGAGGCAACCCCCAACCCAAATTGCCAATGTTACATCCACTTTAACAGGATCTTGAGAAAGGGGGCCCTCTAGGCAACTGCTGTGGAACTCATTCTAGTGGGTCTCACTCACTGAAAGGTTTAAGTCCTTGTAGAGCAGGTTTCCCCTGTAGGTGGGAAACATATTTAGCTGCACAGTCAGATCCTTATTAGGACTGACATTGCATGCCAAATTTGACAGGAAATTGACACCTGTCAAAACCCCTTGTGTGGTTTTGCAAGTCCTCCCCAATTCCTGCTCTGAAGTTTTAAAAGGGAGACTTGCAAAGGGCTTTAACTTTGAAGCAACCCCAGTCTCCTTTAAATGAGAAGCTGTGTGGCTGCTTCAACCAGAGGGAGCGTAGGAGCTATCTTAAAGCCCTTTGTGAAAGCCCTATTCCCCTCCCAAAGCTACAATTCCCTGGGAAAATGGATTGATGGTTAAACCACTGTGGAAACTTTAACTTTGCGAAGAGTTTCCTGACAGGTCACAGCACCCTTAAGGTCATGCATTCTTGCTTTAAATATATTGTGCACTTGGGGGTATGTGTCAAGACGGAAGATGAAAGCCAGGAATTTTGCCTTAGGAGAGCAGCAAACATGTTGCCTGTCTGCATCAGGAATTGACCATGTCCCTCAAGTCCATTTCACACATAGGGGAGCGGGTGGCACTGTGGTCTAAACCACTGAGCCTCTTGGGCTTGCCAATCCGAAGGTTGGCAGTTTGAATCTCCGCAACGGGGTGAGCTCCCGTTGCTTGGTCCCAGCTCCTGCCAACCTAGCAGTGCGAAAGCATGCCAGTTCAAGTGGATAAATAGGGATTGCTGTGGCAGGAAGGTAAGCGGTGATTCCATGAGCTCTGGTTTCCTTCATGGTGTTCCGTTGCAGCAGAAGTGGTTTAGTCATGCTGGCCACATGACCCAGAAAGCTGTCTGTGGACAACTGCCGGCTCCCTCGACCTGAACGCTGTAATCCTATATCGCCTTAGACTGGACTTAACCATCCAGGAGTCCTTTACCTTTTTCTTACCTTTTATTTCATACTTCACACCCAGATCAAGGGCTCAAGCATGCCCAGTGATGAATCCCACAACAGGATTCTAGGCTGGTTCTTGAGCAAGTGCTGTTTCATGTAAGAAGTGCTCAATTCTGTTTACTTCCTTGGCCCAAAGGTTCACTACCCCTGATTCGCCTATTTTGAAATATTTATTTGAAGACATCTAGATGCTGAAGGTGGTGGAGGCTGACTTTTGTTTAAACCCTGCAGGAAGTTAATAAACACACTTCTGGCATCTTGAGCATAATTATAAAAAGATCAAAATTTACTGGCTACAAAATGCTCGACTCAATAACACAATGAAAAATAATTTTTGCTAAAGCCTGCAATGCTGGCAAATATTCCTGCAATAAATAACCCTGTGCAGTGGAGTTTGCTGAAGTCTCTTGCTGTGTTTCATTTAGAATGGTATACAATCTATAGTAATTGGCAGCTCATACTTGTATCTGGCATCCAGTCCTCAATCTCCTTTATTGTGCTATTGCTATTCTCTGCCTGTACTGCACAGCCTATCAAATGCATAATCTCTTTGCACAAAAAAGGTGGAGGGAGTCTTGCAAGACATGAGATCAGATACTGATGATGTTTTTTCTCCTTCTATATCCATGCAGATTTTTAAATATAATCTTGGTAGGCATGCATAAGAGGCAAAGCTCCATGTTTTCCAGAGTAATCAGCAAAGAGATTGGTGGCAATGTATTAATTGTCTTTTGGTAAATATCTATCTAATCTATTGCTTTATGCTCAAATGGACTGAGGAGGGGTAGTATCTCTGGAGTGGGACATGTCTTGCTCCTTCTGGGGTAGTTTGCTCCACCTTTGCTCCCCACCCTGAGAGCACTCAGCTCTCACCTGCGGCTTGAAGCCGTCAGCATGCAATAGGGGCCACACCCTGGGAATGGCTTTGACTGGCTGGGTGTGACAGCTGAGGGCAGGCAATGTGTCTCACACCCTCAGTGAGTTAGGGACTTGCCCAGCATGTGAAGACAGGTTGCGGTGGATTGAGCGGATGAGGCCAATTGTGGGTACAAGGGTCAGGAAGGCGTTTTCCGCACATGCTGTAGAGAGAAGTAAGGGGCAAATGGGGCTCATCAACCTGGGAAGGTAGCCCATCTAGGAAAATAAAACCTCTGATCCTAATCCTCTGTTGTCTTGCAGGACACCTTCAGAAGAAGAAAAGGCTAAGGAGTAAACCCTAAAGTAAAAAGCTTTCTGCGGTTGTTCTGGGTTGTCAGTGCTCTTCCATAGATGGGCCTCTCTCTCTAGTAGCAGACTGGCAATTCTACTGGTTCCACAGGCCCCTCAGTTGGCTTTAGCATTTGTTTCCTATATATTTCCCTAACTTTCCCTTCCTCTGAAACAGAAAATTGCAACGTGTAATGTTGTGACATATTAAATAATGTGGGGCCTTCCCAGGGTGGAGCAGGCTGTGCACTGCTTTTGGCTCAGATGTTGACCTAAAGCATCCTTTTGTGCCCAACTAGGATCTATTGGTTGCCATGTAATTCTCATATACGTTTGTAATTCCACATGCTGCCTACTCAATAAAGCTTAGCTCTAGGGGAGGTAGGGTATCTTGGCACTGGACTCTGAATATATTTAAACACTAGCAACTCACTGAGCTGGAAAATTGTAAATCTGCAATTTTATTTAAAAAAAAGGTGGTCACCCTATTCTTTGGAGACAGGTTTGGAGACAGCAGGATAATTAATGGAGCCTCATGCAACACAGATGGGGGAAACTGCAAATTTCAATAACCCAGTAAAATGTGTTTGTGTGTGTGTTTGCTTCAAACAAACAGTATTATCCACATCAGCTTTGCTTATTTCTACGGAGAATAAAGGTTAGTTAGAAATGAACTTTGCATGCAGGTCTGGGAGATTTAAATTTAAAAATATGTCAATGCTGATTCTTGTTGGGTTGTTTTTTGTGGTTTTTTTTAACTCTATGAAAACTATGGACAATGAAAAGAAATCATTCTATAACCATTAGCTCCAAACCAAGAACATGTTTTGGCAAGTGTCTGGTAATACAATTTTGAAGTAATGCATTGCTGTTATTATCCTAATAATATTTACAAGAACACATTTGTGCCAGAGTTGCTGATAAAAGAATTAATCTCTATGGCCACCATATTTTAATGGACACATGATGGAAAGCTGGTCTGTGCAAAGAGGTTAAACTCATAAAGACGCAGCCCGAGAGTCAATAGAAACAGCAGATAAAGAAGACATAATATGCCAAACTCCTTGAACAGCAAACTATGTGTGCACTTTTGCTGATCCCAACCCACAAAACTGCTGTCTTTTTCTATGTGTTTCAGCACCAATCCTACTCAGCCAAAAGCAATTGTAACATAAGAGCCATCTCCTATGGGCCAAGGTCCTTTCGCTCCCCCCAATAAAATATTTCTGGGTCCCCACAAAGTTGACGGGCATTGCCATTCAAATGCTATGTGATCAATTCTGTGGGGCGGGGTTTACCTCCCCCCCCCCCGCCATATTTTATTCAAGTTGGCACCCTTGGATTGCAGCATAACCTCTTGAATTACGAAGTGTGGGAAGCAAAGTGCATTGGGAGGGATCTGGGAAAACCTTGTGTCTCCCCTGGCAACTGTGTGTATGTCTTTAGGAAGAGCCCTAGCTTAGTGGTAGAGCATCTGTTTTGCATGCAGGAGGTCCCAGGTTCCATCAGCAGGTAGAGTTAGGAGATAGAGGGAGGTGTGTCTGAAATCTTGGAGAGCAACAGCCAGTGAGTGTAAACGGTACTATGTGAGATGGACCATTGATCTGACAGAGTATAAGGCAGCTGCTTAGGTTCCGATCATCCTTAATCACAAGTGAAGCAATTTCAGAAGCTCCTGTTCCATGGCCAGGTGACCCCAGAAGAGACCATAAGACCATAAGAAGAGCTTGGTGGGTCAGGCCTGTGACCCGTCTACACAACCCAACATCCTGTTCTCACAGTGACAAATCAGATGCCTATGAGAAACCCATGAGCAGGACTTGAGTGCAACAGCACTCCAACCTCCTGTGGTTTCCAGCAACAGGTACTCAGAAGCATACAGCCTCTGGCAGGGGAGGGAGAACATAGCCCCCAGAACTAGTAGCCATTGATAACATTGTTTTTTCTTAAAGGAGGTTTCAAGATTTGCTTCCTTGCCAGAAAAAGTCTCTCTGAACTAAGATACCACTCACCTGTGGCTAGCATATGGTTGCCCCAGAACAGTGAGTTTGATTAACTTCCAAAGGTTCATAGGATGTTATGCACATTGTGGAGTCCACAGCAGACTCATTTGTTGCAGATCCCCAGTTTCCTGTCTTCTTATTTAAAAGGAGCAAATTCACACAAATTATACACACACATATATATATATATATATATATATATAAACCAGGAAAAAATCCATCAAATTTCCCAGGTAAATGACTCACATTTTGCTACAAGGGTAGCTGGAGATCTTTTTTCTCAATAAGTCATAAAAGCTGATTCAACAATTTCATGTACATACTTTGCTGCCTTGACAAAATATACAGTTCTGTACTACATTAATAACCTCATAAAATATTACAAGTAGAAGAGAAGAGAAGGATGTGCTGTTTTTAAAAAGGATTCTTATGGGATTGGCTTTTTATTTTCTTTACTCTCTTGAAACTGAAAACAATTACGGTAAATCGGGTCTCATGCATAATGGGCAATTTTACACCTATTTCCATAGATTTAGTAACCTGTATTCTGCTACACAAGTCATTTGGGCACAGTGACCTATTAATAATCAATGGGTTGCATGTGTAAACTTGGATAATTAGCTACTTGTTTTCCTGCATCTACTTTTTCTCCCCGCTGAAACTGGCTGTCATGTCATGCACTATATCTCTCCGAATGTTCCCTATGGTCCAGAATCTGGGCAGAAAACTGGAGAAACGGATTTGTGTGGTATGTTTCAATCTGTGATGACTTCCTCTGTTCAGAAGCCACTGCTGCTGCTTGGGAGATGTGGTGCATGAAACCAATTATTTAATCTCAGATCCCCCAAAAGGGTGGCTGTATTGGAAGGGTGAAAACCACCAAGTTGTCTGGAGTTAAAGCACATAAATAAATAAATAAATAAATAAGGAAGGGTCTAGGGTGTGGTTCCTACCTCCTCAGGCTTCCTGACCCATTTCACATTCAAAGTTTGTATTTTAGCAGTTTTTCCAAGTTATTTGGTGAAGTTTTAAAGGCAAAATAGCCCTGTGATGGGCGAGAGAGCCAAGCTAAGGTGCAGTCTTGGATGGATTTAATCATTTCCCCCATGCCTGATTTTTTGTCCTGATCCCCTGGCCTACCTGGCAGACCGTGTGCCAAGACAAAGTTCCAAGTCCAGAAGCCAATCCACACAAGCCAAGTCCAAAGACCAGGAAACGCAGTCTGGGATCAGTCCAAGTAAGCCAAGATAGTAGTTCAGCAGCCAGTCTCGAAGTAGAAACCCATGAAGGTCCAAGGAGAATCCCAGGTCATGTCCTTCAACATGGGCAGTTGAGCAGACACAGCACCTCAGCTCTGCTGCCTTCTTATACTGTATCTGATGATGGCAGCATCTGGGCTTGATGAGGCATGTGACCCTCACCTGCTCTCACCTTGCCCCAGCTGAGGAATCACATGCCCCCTTCCCCAACAGGCCAGCTAGTGAACTAGGCTGCAGGCCCTGGACTGCCTCTTCTTCCTGGATTGTGCCATCCGCTGCTCCCTACGCCTTAGGACCCACTGTGTTCATGGGGATGGAGGTCTCTCTGGCTCTGGTGAGGGTTCTCGCTGCTCGGCTTCCTGTGCACTAGCTCCCGCCCCATGAGTATTGTTGACAACCTTACTGTTGTAGACACCACAAGCATGGTGATATTTACACAAATTGGGTTAACTAAGCTTTGTTGATGATTCTTCTGGATACCAAAAACAATAACAAAGTAACAAGAAAATAATGTGCACTGTTAGCTTATGTATATGACTAATCAAGATCTTTCCCTCCTTTCACAAGCCAAGAAACAAATGCTTAAATGAGCTGATAATTGAACTGCAAATATAGCCATGTATGCAATATTTTGATTGCATATTTCTTTAGAATTTGTATATTCTTTATAGCTTATATACAGTACTTTGTAGCCCCGAGAGACTCTCAAAGCGAGATTCTAAAAATGAAGCTAGGATTATCCAAGCTTCTATCAGTGCCCTTCCCTGGCATCATACCATGAAGCATCTCCCACCCAAATTATTGGAGGCAAGGGCAGCTGGATCTCACTAAGCCAATGTTGGAAGCCAGTGGTCTTTCTGGCAGTTGACAAGGGTCTGTGCATGTGTGCAGTGGCGTAGCTTCAGTTGCTGGTGCCCAGGGCAGGTGCACCCAGCCCTTGCCACCAGCACCACTGGAGCAACCCCACCTGCACCAGAGCAAAGTGGGGCCATGCTCAACCGCCTGCCCGCCCACACAGAGTGGAGCATCTGCATGGGGTCATCTGGTTTGCGTCTCCACAAAATTGTGAATCTGGGGCCATGGCCCCCCGGCACCCCAAACGCTATGCCCCTGCTTGTGTGTTCAGGCTCCTCCAGGTGACCTATTTATGGACCATTCATCCTGATTTCCTTGCACCATGTTTATGTGGAAGTTAAATTATAGCCAGTCTTTACTGAGCATTCATTTCAGTTTGCTTAGGGGGGAATTATCTGACAACGAACATTTGTGTTGTATTTATCCTGATTTGTTTGTGCAGTGGCTGCACTTTTTCCCATTAACCATTCATTCACCCCACACTTCTCGGTGTATTTCCTTGCCATTTTCCTAACTGCAAAAAGTCAGGGTTCTTTTACAATGAATTACTTTTCCCACTATGGTGACAGAGCACTTTAATGACACAAGCCTAAAGGCCAGCCATGCTCTTGAATTCCTCCCACAAAATAATGACAGTCTGGAGGCAGAGAGTCCCCAATAAACAACCTTCGTTCCAGGTTTTACTCAACATTCCAGACACAAGCAACCCTCTCTCCAGTTCTGGAACGAAATCTTTCCAGCAGCTTTCCTTTGCTAATGGCCTTGTTGCTGCTGAGATAGATCCTTGCTCCAATCAAAAGGCGGCTCTTAACTGTAGGGGGATTTCCATCTGAGCACAAAAACAAGCTCCAGCGCATTCAATTTTAAAAAGTGGGGAGGGGAGAGGAATAATTATTTCTGAAGATCAGTTCTTTGCCAACAAATATACAGTAGCAATTAAAGAATTCAGTTCTGAGGCAGAGCCACATGATCAACAAACTTTCCAGCTTAAATACAGCTTTCAGGGAGTTCAGTTGTTTTTTTACATGTACTTTGCTGGGGCTTCATGCGATTAGACAGGCACTAATTATGTCTCCTCTGTTGGAGAGGCGTGGAACAGTTCAATTCTACATCCTTGATGCCTGGCTGATAAAGTATAGGCTGCATCTGAGCTAATGAAAGCTGTTCTTAGTGCTGCTGATAACAAGAGCCAGAAAGGAAAATTCAATCAAAATGGTTTCCCATCACATTTGTGCTTCTCACAATTTCCAACCTCATCAGGCTTCCAAAACAATAAAGGCAAACAAAAGAGGATTGGCTTTGATTTATTTGTACAAAGTATAGTTTCACAGTGGCTGTGCTTTGGCTTCCCCGTTCAGTGACAATCTGGGAAGCAGCAAGCCAGAAGGAGATCGAGGAGATAGTCCAGAAAACATGGGAAAGGGAGACAAAGAGCACCATGTGCCATTTTCTGCATGGGTCTTATGGATGGGGAAGACGTTTGATTTAGCTTGCATTTAAAGGCAAATCTACCTAATCCATGCTCTCCAAAAGCATACGTGGACCGAAAGAGAGCCAGCCTTTAAAATTTGCATTTCTTTAAATTTTTCGTGGTGCAGTTCTCCAGCCAATTACTGCGTACAAGAATGCATATTAAAAGTGTGCATAAATGCATATACTAGTTAAAATCAGATCCAAAAATGCATTATATTTGGGAGAACTGCTTAGCAAAAAATGTGTATATTAGGTCAGATCACATACACAAATATGAATATCAGGATATATTCTCACTAAAACACTGATGAATTTCGCCGAGGACTTTTTTTAATAAACTGAAAAACTGAAAGAAACTGAAATCAAACCATTCATCCCTCCTGATGGATCATTGCTAAAGTTAACGCATTTGTGTTGGGGAACAAAACTTAGAGAATTGTACTTTTCAAAGGATAGCTATGTACAGGTTGGTGAAGTGCGAATTAGGTCATTTTGCACTGAAATGTGAAATGAATGACTTCCCACACCCTACCCGAAATTTCTTGTTCCAGCAAGCCTTTGTCTTGTGGGGCAAATATGGTTTTAGACATTGAACCCTGTTCTAGGGTTGTTTGTCTGCTGAGCCTGTTTCTGTGTTGTTTGGTTTTTATATTGTTTTATTATGGATTGTGCCATTTTGATTGTTGTAAACGTCTTTGAGTAATGTGGACGCAATAGAAGGGCGGAATATAAATCTCTGAATGAACAAATAAATAAGCAAGCAAGGACATGTGTCTGCACAAGGTCTGAAACAAAAAAGTGTTTCTATACTTAGTATACAGATACAGCAGGCAGATATTTGTCTTTGTGCAGGGCAGGATGGTATTGGGTGGTGGTGATGATGGGGGTCAGCTCTTCTACTGTCAGGGAAAAGTGGGACCATTTGTACAGCACCAATATGCTTATATGTGTATCTGGAAAGCTGAACTAAATGGTCTGCCGTATTCTTCATGAGCTAAATATTAGCTTGTGTTACAATCTGGGAACAGCTTAGGAACCCACCGAGGAGATCTGTTTGGTGTTATGGCAAACAAAGTAGAGTGCTATATTTATTCGAATGTAATGTGCCATCAAATCTAATGCGCACCCTAATTTTTGCTACATAATTTGGCAAAAAAAAGTTGTGCATTACATCCGCGTAAATATGGTACTTATCAAAAATGTTCCAAACTCACTCAGGGAGCTAAATTAGTCATGGACAAAGCAAAGGGAATGAAACATGAACCCTTCTCTGAAAGCACTCTCAGGATATTCGTAAGGCTTGCTACATGGCTGTTATTGGCTAAAGTTATAGGATATATATAGGATATTTGGATATATTCCCTTATATGCCGACTTGAACACTGACATCATATACAGGGGCATTGTTGAGCGTTCCCTGAGTTGGCAAGACTCATTTGTCAACAAGGAACCAAGCCTTTAGCATCATCAGCCAAGACATGTGGAATAATCTAGCAGTAGAGACCTCTGCTTTAAGTTTTAAATGCCTGCTTAAACCTTGTCTGTTGCGAGCCCACACACTAAACCCTGTCCCTGGAGCCTACCCCCCCCCCCCCAGAAATGAGACATGACAACAATGTATGGGTTTAAATTAGGCCACAACTTTATTGAATTTCAGGTGTAGGAACCTTGGCTTAGGCCTTGGAAGGTATCCATCTCAACCAAACAGGGGCTGAGGATGCACAGGGCAGTCTGGTGCACTGGGAGGTGACTGTAAAGCGTGAACTTACACAGCGTGCCCTCCCACTTCACCAAAGCCGGGAGTTTGACCTACCGTATATGCTGCCGCTCTAGGTCCAGTGACTCCCCCCATCCACTCTTTAATGGGCCCTGCAATGCCACCGTGTGGGGGTGCATGAAGATGTCACCCCCCATCTCAAAGATAGACTATAGGATTAGTAATAAAAACAATAATAATAATACCCTTCACCAGCTACTCTGGGTGGCTTCCAATATATACAAAACATAATAAATCATTGCACATTAAAAGGCTTCCCTATACAGGGCTGCCTTCAGATATCTTCTAAAGGTTATATAGTTACTCATCTCCTTGACATCTGATGGGAGGGCGTTCCACAGGGTGGGTGCCACTACCAAAAAGGCCCTCTGACATACACACAAACACATTCCCATATGCTTGTGCGTATATGATATGTGAAAGGGTATTGCTGAGGAGTCAGTGCTGCTGCACCTGTTGGGGCTAAATTGGTTAAATATTCTGGGGGCCTTCAATAGAACTGACTGAGTAATTGGTATGGCTGGAATGAAATGGGAAACTGCAGACCAATTTTCTGTAGTGCCTGGAGGGACCCGACCGGCAGATGCTGCAGCATCAATCTATGTGTGATAACATTTTGAAAATAGTGTAAAGGAGAGAGGGAGGGGGGAAGGAAGGAGGCAAATGCCTGTGCAAAACTTCCAGCAGTTTATAGATTTAGCCATAGATATCTGGTAATCGGCATTAGTGTTGTAATCTGCAGCGGCTGAGATTCACCAGCCATAGTTTCTGAAGTGGTGTGCTTTGGTCCTGACAGACTTGGCCATATGCAGATTGGCCTCTGTCTTTGCAGGTGTTCACACAAACAGTTCCTCTTCTTTTCTGCTAAGCTTGCACAAGAGATACCCACAGGGGGTATTCTTGAATTTCCCCTTAGCTTATTTTTTAAATAATCCTTTTGACTTTGAGAAAATGAATCAGAAATTAGTTGTGAAATTAGATGCTAAGAATTCTGTAACTCGTGTACATGTTGAGTTTGTTAAGGTTCATGAATAGCTGAAACAGAGTTCCCCCACCAGCTGCAGGTAAGTGGCCATTGTTACATCAGAATTCACAACAGCTTGTACTAGACTGTACTGAATACTGTCTTTCCACTTACACAACAGACTTCCACTTGAATCCCCCTTCCTCTCCACTGCAGACTGCTGTGCACCATCAAAACCTGCTCTAGGTGCACAGGGAGAGAAGAGGAAATGTATTCTGCATGGAATATATCTATGTTTGCTTTTGTCAGGGTTGCAAAGTCCTTTGCAATAATTATATCCATAGTCATATTAATGTCTTTTGTACCAAACATGCAGTGACATTTAAAGACATTGCCTATCATGAAACAAATTAATAATAAAAATAAAATAAAAAATCAACCCACAACTATTATGGTATGTTACAAGAGCTCATATTTAGTTGTGGAAATAAGGTCATCATCCCGTCAGTCTCATTCCCTTAAGTCCTTCACATTCTTATCATTCTAAAGGATATCCCATCCAAATGTGCTGAGAGCATCTGCTGAAACCTAAGTTCTGTGAAAGCCCTATAAAAGAATAAAAAGGTCAATGTCTCAGAATGATTGAACTTGATTTGGGGGTACACAAAGGAAAACCCATCATCAACAATGGATGCTCTATCTTGATTAGCATCATAATCAAAAATTTAGTTCCTGGGAGTGTGCAGGCTGAGAGATGGGTATTTCCCCATTGGGAGTTTGCAAATCCTTAGTTTATCTTGGCACTTTTATGGCCATCCAGCAAGCTTTTATTGCTCCAACCAGCAAGCCTTAGTTGTAAGAGTGGTCCTCTAGGCCATTTAATAGATTCTAGCTGCAACTGATGGAAGCCCCAACTCAGCCCTGAGATGGGCATATCTTTGTAGATATCAAGATATCTAGCCAAGATAGAGAGATAGATAGGGCTGAGCTGGGCCATCGATTGCAGCTAGAATCGATTTAGTGTACCTTGGATATTTGCACAGATTATATGGCCTGGAAAAACACTCTTTTAAAATATATTTTTAACTATCTATCTATCTATCTATCTATCTATCATCTATCCATCTATCATCTGTCTGTCTGTCTGTCTGTCTGTCTGTCTGATTAAAAATATAACCATGCATTTCATGTACCATCTAGTTTAGAACACAGGGAAACACAGTATTTAAGAAAATCAGTTAAGTTGGCTCAGTCTGGAAGCTTTATTTGTGGCCTCCTACTATTTTTAATTAAGACATTGTGACCTGCCCTGAATGGAAAGGGCACACTAAGCACAACATAAATAAATACGGGGTGCCTGGGAAAGACTAAGGAGAACAGCCAAGCTTTCTGAATCTAATGAAGAAAAATTATGTTTTCTTTCCTTCTTCAAGCAGGCAGTATCCCTTGTGAATGGAAGTCAGCTAATATATAATTTGTAGGCATAAAAGGTAAAAATGGCTTTGATGCTTATGAATCACTATTGTCAAAGCTATACAAGCAAAATACAGTATGTGGCATGTATATACACAGCGGTCCCCTTCATGTTTAAAACATGACGGAGTGCTTAACAAGCGATAACCTAAGATAAAGCCACTGTTGGGTCAAAGAATGAATTAAAGAATATTGCTTTTTAGCCCAGACTTGAAAGCATTTATAGAGACAATATTCTAAATCTCTCCTGGCAGAATATTCAGAGGTGGCTACGGGAAGAGCACTTAAGATGCAGAGTCTCTTTCAGCGATGGATTTATAATGATATTCCTGTAGAGCGTTTGTAGATCACAGAAAAAAAACTGACTTGGGCAGCGAAGAAGTAATACCTCAGCTGGATATTGCAAGCCTAGAAAACAGATGAGAGTATGGGAGGCTTTCAAGCCCCACAACAAAGGCCTTCGAATGGATCACTTACCAGGGGTCCTGGAATGGTAGCAGCCAAGCTGTTCCTCCTTTCCTCACTTCCTGCTGCTTTGGGGATTCTCTCCCTGTATACGTTTCTCCCTCCCCACAAGTCCAGACTTCTTGTTTCATCATTTCAACTGAACTCATCGGCACAGTGTTTTCTTTTGTTTAAAAGTTAAATCAGTAGGTAGAGTAAGGCTAGTAAATCTGTGAAACTGGTGAGGATGCCTCTATAATAAATACAGGCTCAAACCGCTCAATGATGGGACTCCATCTGCTGATGAGGGAGGAAGTAAAAGGGGTGCTAATTCTTGGTATGGTACAGAACTGGCAATGTGGTCCTGACGGTTGGCCAAAACGTTTCACACTGCATTGGTTTTAAACAAGTTCAGTATTTAAGTAATAGGGCTGTGCACAGGATTCAGCCAGATCCCCAATCTTGGACTGAATTGGACTGATCCGCGCAGACGCAGGCTTTGACCAAGTAGGGTTGAGGCAGGTTCAGATCACCACAGGTCACACTACCTGGAGCAATCCAGGGCTTTGTTGGGGTTGGAGTGCTAGATGGGAAGAAGGAGAGGCAGACTGCAAAGAGCAGTGTGTGGGCTGTTTGCAAAAGGGCTTTCAAGTAGCTCTACACTGTGCTTTGACTGCATGTGCCAGTTCCCAGCAGAACACTCTAGGCGGCTTCCAACAAAGATTAAAAATACAATAAAACATCAGTCATTAAAAACTTCCCTAAACAGGACTGCCTTCAGATGTCGTCTAAACGTCTGCTAGTTGTTTATCTCTTTGACATCTGATGGGAGGGTGTTCCACAGGGCGGGTGCCGCTACCGACAAGGCCCTCTGCCCGGTTCCCTGTAACTTGGCTTCTCACAGTGAGGGAACCACCAGAAGGCCCTCGGCACTGGAGCTCAGTATCCGGGCAGAGTGATGGGGTGGAGATGCTCCTTCAGGTATAGTGGGCCGAGGCCGTTTAAGGCTTTAAAATCAACACCAACACTTTGAATTGTGCTTGGAAATGTACTGGGAGCAATACTGCAAAGATATATTACTATGAATAGTGTAAAATGCCAAGGGGCTCCCCTACCCTCCACCTCACCAGTCTCACACAGTTGCCCATGCCAGGCACAAAGCACCCATGGTCTTGGCCACTCCCAGTCACCAGTCTAGCTGCTGCATTCTGAATTAGTTGTAGTTTCTGGGTCACCTTCAAAGGTAGCCCCACGTAGAGCACGTTGCAGTAGTCCAAGCGGGAGATAACTAGAGCATGCACCACTCTAGCGAGACAGTCTGCGAGCAAGTAGGGTCTCAGCCTGCGTACCAGATGGAGCTGGTAGACAGCTGTCCTGGACACAGAATTAACTTGCGTCTCCATGGACAGCTGTGAGTCCAAAATAACTCCCAGGCTGCGTACCTGGTCCTTCAGGGGCACAGTTGCCCCATTCAGGACCAGGGTGTCCCCCATACCTGCCTGCCCACTGAACCCCAAGAACAGTACTTCTGTCTTGTCAGGATTCAACCTCAATCCGTTAGCCACTATCCATCCTCCAACTGCCTCCAGGCACTCACAAAGGCCCTTCACTGCCTTCACTGGTTCTGATTTGAAAGAGAGGTAGAGCTGGGTGTCATCCACATACTGAAGAACACCCAACCCAAACCCCCAATGATCTCTCCCAACAGTTTGATATAGATGTTGAAAAGCATAGGGGAGAGGACGGAACCCTGAGGTACCCCACAAGTGAGAGCCCAGGGTCTGAACCCTTCCCGGCTCACTTTTATTAGCCAGGATGAGCAAGGAGCAAGGAGACAGGTGGTTGGTTTCACTCGGCCAAGCAGCCTTTCCACATCCTCGGAGGTAACAGATTGGAATTGATTCCATGCAACTCAACCAGACAGGGCTCTTGCACTCTCCCGCCCCGGCCCTGCTGCCACGGTGGAGTCTACCTCTTTTTGAATCTGAGCGACTTTATCTGCAAAAAACTTTGCAAAATCGTTGCAGGAGATCTTGGGGTCCTTAGCAGGCCACGATGGCAAAAGTGGTTCCATTAAATTGTGAACCACCTGAAAGAGTCTCCTGCTACTTTTTTCTGCAGATGCAACAGAGGCGGTGAAGAAAGTCCACTTCGCCATTGCTATCGCCACTTGGTAGGCTCGACGTTGAGCTCTAACTCATGTCCGGTCTGATTCAAATGAATTTTCCGCCACCGGCGCTCTAGCCGTCTCACCGATTGTTTCATCGCCCTCAGCTCCAGGGAAAACTTGGAGCTGTCTGGGCTTCATGCAATCGGAGAGGGCGCTTTGGAGCCAGACAGTCGATAGCCCTGGTTAACTCCACATTCCAACGAGCGGATTCCAGGGAATCAGCTGAAAGGTCATCAACATGGGATAAAGCATCCCCCACCACTCTCTGGAAACCATTTGGATCCATTAAGTGGCAGGGACAGACCATCTGAATCGGTCCCACCTCCCTGCAGAGGGGAAGGGTAGCAGAGAAGTCCAGTTGCACCAGGAAGTGATCTGACCATGTATTTCTTAAAATACAACTCCAACTTTGGTCCTTGTGGCACGGGGGCCCCATCACTTGATGTGGTATTTTTTGTGACCCTGGTGCTTTCATAAACTCCTCTGCGCAAATGTGCCATAACATGTCTTATTCGTCGTATTTTAACTTGGACCTCTAGCTAATCCTCATAATATGGAGATCACGGTGCACTTTTATCCTTTATTTTCACAGAGCTCTTGGAGTGGTTTCCTGGGCAGCAGATGCTTTCCAAGTGTACATTGTTGTAGTAGCTTGTTAGCATGACAGCAAGGAGACAATAGCTGCACCATCTAGTCTGAGAAGCATCACTCAGAAATGATGTCATGTCGCTTTCATGTATACTATTCCAAATGCTAAAAGTTGAGGCGCTTAACTATGCATTAGAGGCTAATTTCCTGAAGCCAAAGAGCACTGCTGTATTGTTGGAATCAAATCCAAATATACATTTGTACTTGCCACTGTAAACAAAGAGACATGCTGGGGAGGTAGCCTCCAGCCAGCCACATTTCCTTAAAAATCCTTTCTGGGAGAACAGAAATATATTTCCATTATTTATCGGCTTGAGAAGATTCATTGTTTGTGAAACAACGGGCAGCCCTTGCGCTACATCTATTGACATAGTGAAACTGTCTTAGAGTCAATTTGCTTTGCTATCCTGTAGAGATTTCCCCCCTTAAAGACAGGGTTTCTGGAATAGATTGCTCGGCAATAATGTACCCAACACAATGCCTTAGCAGACGAGGCCACGTGTGGTGACAAAAATTATCAGCAGTGTTGCATCTGTGCTTTTAATAAACACAGTCAAATGTTAATTCCCATGTACAGTATAACAAGTAAAATAAAAATTCACATAACAACAACAGCAACAATAGGGATCCATTTTCACAGTTTGCTGGCTCTTCCAGTTGATCATCACAATCTGCTGTCCACCATTGCCATTCCATACTTTCTGCTACAGCTGCTCTCCTGTTATTATTATTGTTTATTAAATTTGTATACCACCCATTACCTGCAGGTCTCAGGGAGGTTCACAACATAAAATCACAATATAAACACACAAAATACATAATAAAAACAAGAACAACCCAACAATCCCCTCTCCCCAACACATTTTTAAAGGGCATTGGATGCTAATCAGCCAAAGGCCTGATTTAAAAGGACAGTTTTCACCTGGTGCCTAAAGCTGTATGATGAAGGGGTCAGCAAAACCTTCCTGCGAAGAACATTCCACAAATGTGGAGCCACTGCACAAAAAGCCTGTTCTCATATTGCCACCTTGTAGGAACACAGGAAGTGGACTTATACCATGCCATGCCACTGTTCCATCTTGCTCAATATTGACTGGCAGCAACACTCCAGAATTTCAGAGAAGAGTATTTCCCAGCTCTGCCTGGAGACACTGAGGATCGCACCTGCAGGGTCTCCTGCATGCAGAACAGGCACTCTGCCACTGAGCCACAGCCCTTCCTCTCTTGTAACATCCACTATAGATGTCTGCGTGGGCACACATGTGTCACAGATACTGCACATAAACAAACAGGGTGATGTGCATGTTCATTGATTAATGAGATTCCTTACCCACCTGTTACCATGAGGGTAGATTATAACAATGAAATATAGAAGTATAAATCTAATAAAGCATTGCAGCCATTCATTGTAACAGCTGAAGCAAGTTTCCCTCCCCGTTTTTGAGGGGATCTCCTCTGGAAAGGAAAAAGGAATTCTGTTCCTTGCCAATGAGTCTTCTCGGTGTGTGCACGTGGTGGTGGGGAAAGGTTCAGGAACACAGGAAGCCTTGTGTGACCAACAACAGTCAAGATGAGGTGTACAGAAATCTCCAAACCTTGCTGCCCTTCTTGCGGGTCCTGGCCAGAATGTCCAGGGAAATATTCCCCTGGACGTTCCCACCTATTTCCAGTAGAAAAGACAAAGAATTAGGAATTTCATGGGTGCTTTGTGCCTGGCATGGGCAACTGTGTGAGACTGGTGAGGTGGAGGGTAGGGGAGCCCCTTGGCATTTTACACTATTCATAGTAATATATCTTTGCAGTATTGCTCCCAGTACATTTCCAAGCACAATTCAAAGTGTTGGTGTTGACCTTTAAAGCCCTAAACGGCCTCGGTCCTGTATACCTGAAGGAGCATCTCCACCCCCATCATTCTGCCCAGACACTGAGATCCAGCTCAAAGGGCCTTCTGGCAGTTCCCTCACTGTGAGAAGCCAAGTTACAGGGAACCAGGCAGAGGGCCTTCTCGGTAGTGGCGCCCGCCCTGTGGAATGCCCTCCCATCAGATGTCTGACTTTTAAAAGACATCTGAAGGCAGTCATCTTTAGGGAAATTTTTAATGTCAGATGTTACCTCATGTTTTTAATATTCTGTTGGTAGCTGCCCAGAGTGGCTGGGGAAACCTAGCAAAATGGGCGGGGTATAAATATATTATTATTATTATTATTATTATTATTATTATTAATTGCTTTTGGTGTCTGCAAAAACAACATAGATCATCCAGACCAACCCCCTGCAATACAGGAATCTCAAGTAAAACATAAAAGACAGATGACCATCCAACCGCTGCTTGAAAACTCCTCATGGGAGTCCATTTCAATGCTGAACAGCTCTTACTGTCAGTAAGTTCTTCCTGATGTTTAGTCAGAATCTCTTTTCCTGGATCCATTGGCTTGGGTCCTAGCCTGCGAAGCAGGAGAAAACAAGTTTGCTCTTGATTTTGTCCCACACAGTTTCCTGTCAGCTGTGTGGGCTAGGATATAGCACCCAGCACAGCTAGGCTCTAGGGATGAGACCCAGTGAAACAGGAAGAAGGGTCACAGCTCAGGGCACAGACTTGTGTATTTCACATTAAAGCTCCTAGAATCAATCTCTGGCCCCTTCAGTCAAAAAGCAGCATTGCTGGAAGAGGACCTTGGGAGCTACCATCAGTCACAGGAGACCTCACTCAGCTAGATAAACCTCTGGTCTGTGACCGTATAAGGCTTCTCCTGTTTCTTCTTTTAATAAACCAAAGGATCCTCTGAATCAGAGCCTCCTGGATGTGCTCAAAGAAGCCAGATGATTGACAGCCTATGAAGGGGTGATGCCGACTGATCCCACTTGTGATCTGCCGCTGCAAAGAATATATGTTTGGCACCAAGGGGTGCCCACGTCTAGCCTCTTCCGTCGCTTCCAAGTCATTGTGAAACACGAAAGTTTCCCAATAACCAGCAGCAACAACAAAATCATCAGCCTCCGTAATTGGTTCGAGACAGTATCCTGAGTAGATGAGGATTAAAGGCATTGGAGTGTAACCAGTCACAGAGCCCAAAGTAACAAGCATCCAGCATCACATTTGCAACCGAGACAGGATTAATTATTTAACTACAGCATTCAGGATAATTTAACCACAGTAGCGAGAGCACAAAAGCTAACTGTAATTTCCACAAAAGGAGTCAGCGTTCTCAAAAACCTATAGAAGAGCCAGAGAAGAAATCTCTCTCTCTCTCTCTCTCTCTCTCTCTCTCTCTCTCTCTCTCTCTCTTTCTCTCTCTTTCTGAGACAAGATCTGTATTCACATTTGCAGATAACACAAATGGAAAGTGTTCATTTTCTGTATTTGTTGCTGTTGTGTGATGCAATAAGGGAAGGTGAACTATTTCATTACCAGCCAATTTATGTAGTGTGACAGGCTGACACAGTTTGGTTTGCCATCTGTGAAAGACAAATAACAAGCTACTTTGTAATTTGCAAGTCAAAAGTGGAAACTTCGGCTTGCAGGCTTCTCCTACTCTATGAGGCACCCACACCTGGGCCACTCACAAGGCCCACCTTGGTCCCATCAAATATTAAGGGCAATGTAATTTTCTTATTCAGGGCCAAGCTTGTGCCACATGCAGCTGTGTGTAACTTTTCCCTGACATAGTCCTGTTTAAATAAAAAATGAAGCTGTGAGTGATGAGAGAGTTGTATTTTCTCTAGATCTTGGATGATATTTATGGACCATCTATCATCTATCTATCTATTACCACTCTCTCTGTGTGGGTGTGTGGATAGATAGATAGATGATGATAATGATGAAGAAAGAGAGAGAGAGAGAGAGAGAGAGAGAGAGAGAGAGAGGAAGGAAGGAAGGAAGGAAGGAAGGAAGGAAGGAAGGAAGGAAGGAAGGAAGGAAGATTCTGTCCCTAGCATACAGGGATGCTGAGAGAAATTCCATTATTTCTTTGGTGGGGGTAAGTTTTGTTTCACTTTACAATTTTTTTTATTTAGTTAACAACATTTGTATGCTGTATAATCAATACAAACCTCTGCACCACACATGAGGAACCCATGGCCCTCCAGAGGTTTCTGAACTACAGCTCCCATCATGTCTGACCATTGGTCATGCTGACTGAGGCTGAGGGAGATCCACGCTCCTACTGTATTCATGATGATGTTGACATATGTGTGACAAGCTCATTGCACATGTTTTGTTCACTGTATGGAAGCGATGTCTGTGTTGTTCCTCTGACTCAAGATTTTTGTGAATTCCTTCGTGAAGTAGCAGTGATTGTGAGTATGTGGTACAGTTTTCTGAGCCAGTGAAGGGTTCTTGTAAGTAAAAAGGCTGCCTTGACACTGTCCTCTGCGTTTGCCTTCCACCAGGGGTCTGACAAAGTGGCAGGTTAAAAGACTTCTGGGAGTGATGTAGGACTATTTTATTCATCAAAGTATAATCATAACCTTTTCGTACAGTACATAAAGTTCCTGCTTAGAATGGCAAAGTAGGTTTTGCAGCTGATTGCTTGTTTATAAAAGTGGTTAGCCATACTAAGGCTTCAAATATAAGTGGGCTAAAAAAAAAAAAATCATATTAGGAAAGGAAGAAAAAAGCTTGCGCTTCAAATACAATCCATGAACAACTTGTTCCCAACCAATCTCATCCTACCATAGTTATAAATAAGGTTAAGCATCCTTGTCTCAGATGTTTCTCCATTTTATGCTGCAAAGGGATGGTAATTTTAAACTCAGCTAACTAGGCATTAAACTCACGCAAGTGAGTAAGAGGAAGGATAAATAATAAGTGATATCCTATCCTACCTTCCAAAGCCATCCAACGCCTAAGACAGTGCATGGGACATAATACACCCCCCAAGGGAGGATGTATGAGTCCCCAGATCTAATTTTGACTCTACCATGTGAAGGCACTAGATCAGTGGGTGGGGGAGCTGAATCCTTCCAGTGGACCAGATCCTTATCTCTCCCCCACTCTGTAGGACTAGTTTGAACATGTCTGGAAGATGGGACAATGATATCATGTGACATGTTTTTGCTTGTATGGACAACCAGCTGAGATTCTTGCAATTAAGTGTGATACTTGCGTTACAGAGGGTTAGACTGGATGACTCCTGCGGTGCCAACTCTACAGTTCGGCGATTCTATGATTGTCAGGGTTTCCCAGTCACTGTGCTCAGAGCTACACAAGCCCTGGCAACCCGATGATTCTCAAGGCTTATAAAGTGGTTACAATACATTTCTCAGGCAACCTTCTGCGATCTTAGGACAATAGCATTGATCTACCTTCGAGGGTTCTTGTAAGATTTATCAAGATCTCATTTGCGATGAACTTTGAACACTCTGAAGTACTATTTAAATGTTAAATGTTATTTATTTCTAGTCTGGCATCCATTTATTACTTCTGTATGCTATGATATTGCACATTTGATTCCTGGCAGAGGATCGTTTGCATTAAACAGGATAGAGATTGCGCATGGCAAGGAGAAAACCAAAAAGTGCATTATTTTAACTTTTGTGTGTTGCGTTGTCATTTTTTCTTAATTTATGTGATGGCCTGGGATTCCGATTCAGAGGCTGAACTGGAGGAATCCCAGCCTGCACAGGAGTCCCCGCCTCCAGGGCCGGCTGAACTGGGGCAGGGCCTTGATTCTGAAGCGCCTGCACCTGTGCCGGATCCTCAGGAGCAGGCACCAGGTGAATCCACTCTGGCTCCGGAGGTGGTTGAGGACTCAGTGCCTACAGGTGAGTCTCCCCCTGGGTCCAGTAACCCTTCAGCCTCTCCTGAACTGCAGAGGCTCAGGGCAGAGAGGCGAAGGGAACTGGTTTCTCCCAGGAGGAGGGCTCGCCTTAAGGCCAGGGGAGGCGGGTCTCCTGGGGGCCGGGACCGCCCCTGGCCTCAGAGAAGATAAAGGCCAGTCAGCCCGGTCCCAGGTTGCGGGAGCAACGTCGTCGTTGAGTACCTGCTCATACCCGGACCCAGACCTGACCTTCCAGTGTTCCTGTTCCCCGCCCGGCTTCCTGCTTCAGACCTCACCTCGCTCCTTGTGGACTGTTTCCAGGCTAGTGACTCAGGACTGAACTTTGACTACGATAATGGTAACCTTCCCCCCGGGACCAGCAAAATTTAGTGTTATATGTTTTGCAAACCGCTTTGATGTTTTTTAATATAAGCAAGTGGTGTATAATCTTTATTAAATAAATAATGAAATTATTCCTAACCAAGGCTCCTACTTCTTTAACAAGACACAGCACATGCAAGGCTGGGAGAAATTCAACAGGTGCGGCTTGTACCCCCCCCTTCCTACAAAAGTAGGAAAGGTTGCACCTGTTGAATTTACCCTCCCCACTCAGCTTATAAAGATACAAAATATTATTGGAGGAGGGTAGCTGACAAGGCTAACCGACATGAAATATAAACATGCTTCATTCGGTATCACATTAAGTAGGCTGAAATCTCATCAAAGGAGGTTTTGAAGCCAAGTGGGATTCATGTATGTTCAGAAAACTCAATTTTCATTTCCTGGTTATGAATTGCAATGCAAATGTGATAGGGAAGAAGCACATTTCAAGAGAGTTCAGATTGAGACATACCCTTTTGCTATTAAGAAGTTATTAAAAGTTCATTCTTGGAATGTGGACCCATAGGGGAGAAAAAGCAGCAAAAGGGAACACTTCGTGCTGCCTTAGAATGGAGACAAAAATGTCGACCTTTTCACTTGGATGCTTCTTCTGTCTAAGGTGCACTTCCTGATCATCTTGTCTCTGAAACAATTTACTGCTTTATAAGGGGCGACAGCACCAATAAGTCAAGGAGGACTTGGCTTTGGCTTTCCACTGGAGGGTGAATGTCACATGATAATTGGCAGCTTTATGCTGGCTTGACAGGAATATTTGAGGGCTGCAAGAGGGCGAAGTTAAAGAGGAACCCTGTAAAGAGAAGAGAAAAGAGAGGGGTGCGATCCAGGAAAAAAGAAATGACTGCAGGAGCCTCTAAAGCTCCTCCACAGCAGCTGCTGTCACACAGGGAGTATGGTCGTTCCCCAATAACCCCTGGGATGCTCCCTAGTTCAGATGCAGGTTGCCTCCTCAGCAACGTATTGCCAGCAAGGCCCAAGAAGCGGGGTATTATCTCCATCCTGTCAGGTGACCTGACAAAGAAATAATCTGCCTATCAGGCTACAGTCAGAAGGCCACACCAAACATTATGCTGGGGGGTTGGGGTGGCAACTGTTATCCAGGCTGCAAAGTATATAGTGGGGAAATTTATCCTTCTCCCCAATCTGCAATTAGGACTAAAACCACCCCCACCCTTTTGCAGCATAGGAGGATCGGGAGGAGGGGATCCCCACTGTTGCCAATGGGAACATTTGCTTTTTAGCTGCATTTGGGGAGAGGGGCGTGTTGATGAGAAATTAGGGGAAGGGCTTGATCTCACCTCCGTGTGTACTATGGCCTTGACCAGAGGCCTGTGGGAAGAATGCAAGCAGGACATGAGCACATCAACCCACCTGTGGTTTGCAGCAGCTGGTATTCAGAAGTACACTGCCTCTGATGTTTGGAGCATAGCCATCATGGTTAGCAGCCATTGACAGCCTTCATGAATTTGGTCTAATCTTCTTTTAAAGCCATCCAAGTTGGTGGCCATCACTCCTGCAGGAGCTAGTGACACAGTTGATGTGAGTGGCTTTGGGAGGAAGGAACAGTGGCTAAACAAGTAAATAATATTCCTCCTGCACCTGGAGGAATAGTTAACTTGTTATTTCTATCAAGGAAAGAGAGAGACTATACTGTATATAGGAACCCATTGCTTCCAGCATTGACTCCGTTTGAAATACACCAAAAGCAGAAACCAGAATCCACAGAAGCTACTGATGGCAGGCCAAGAACACACTAAGGCAGCAGCAAAGAGCTTTTTGTTCCCTGTCCTTGGCCTCCAGGAAAGCTCAAAGGAATAGATTTTGTGAGCTACCCACATTATTCTTAATGTAGATCAGGTTGCGATGGAGCTGGGTGGTACTGTCTTGGTAGTGTGGATGATATTGTGGTGGATTGTTCTGGGGCTTCATCTACTATTCTTGTGGGGACCAGAGTCAAGAAAAGTCTGTTGTGGAGAGCAAAGCTGTCCCTTGGTCACTCTTGAGATCCTAGGCAGCTTCACTCCTAGATCAGAGTTTGCATGCTTGAGGAAGCGCCCATTTCCCAGCCAGCAGAGCACTCCTCCTAATGACATCTCTGACTTTGGGAGTCTTTGAGCTTTTAAGGACTTATCTTGGCACATCCTTGTCAGTGATTCTGCTGACATTCAGAAATAATTGTTTGGAATATGAATTTCCCAAACTCATGAAGCCCAGATATCTTCTGAGGAGAGCCTCCTTACATTAAAATTCTTACTCTGCTGCTCAGGATGAAAACTGAGACTGTTATGATTTTATATGACCATTCTGCACCTGTGCAGCCTTAGATTTCTCAGGGTAGGCACTCAAGCCATAAATTGCTGTTGGTGCATGCACAGACACTGATTTTTTTAACCTTAGTTTCCCTCCTACGCCCCTTAATCCCAATGACTGCTGCAATTGACTAGAACTTGGTTAAAATCCGAGTGTAATTTACAGAACAATACTTAGGCACTTGAGCAATCTACTGGGAATTTCCAAGTTCAAAAAAGTCAGGTACACCCCAAGGGCAGGCAGCATGTAAATGTAACCTTTGAAGCAATTTATAAGGCTGGCTGTTGAAGAGGGGAGCCTTGTTAAAAGGGGAAACAACCACTGTTACTTAGCAGGAGATGGCTCTGCTTTCGCAAGGAGAGAGAGCAAAGGAAGGAGTTGCATTGTGGAAATGGACATGTCCTCTTGGGCTCTGAGAGCTACTCATGGGATGAGGGGCAACACCACTGCCAGTGCACAGCGACCTCAAAAACTGTTGTTCTATACCACTATTATAAGGTTAGAAGCGGTGGGTAAGTTTAGCCTGCAAGGCCTGGGAAAGCAGAGGTTGATGGCTCTGAGAGCTGAAGTCCCCAGAGTCTAAGGAAAGCAATATGACATCTTCTAGCCTTAGAGGGTCTGGCATCATGGGCTCCTCTGGTGCTGGAACTCTCAAGGAACAGGAACGTCAAAGGCTGATTCTAAGGACAAATATTCTTCCTGACACAAACACCCCAGGTCTTCAAGTTTCATTGTGCTGTAAGTGAGAGCAGTCAAACTGTTGGAAGATTGCAGCACCCGCTGTGAATGTAGAGACTGATACAGGAAAGACATGTTTTGTTGCAGCTGGGGCAGATGAAGGAATCTGGTTGGGGCATCTGGTTATTTACAGAGCAATTCTCCCAGCCCCCTGAGCTCTGCTTTTCTGCTTTCCCTTATTTGCACTTATAGGAGTGTCCTAGCCGCTTCCTGCTCACTAAACTCTGTTGCCCCTTAAGCTTCCTACACCTCTTCCTCCCAGTCTGCTCCCTCTTCTCCCTCTGACCACACATTGACAGCCTACTGCCAATCCCCTGACTCTGAGCCTTCATTCCTTGGGGGTTCCCCACCTGGTGCTTCCCACCACTCCTCTGCATCCAGCCAGTCCATGACAACTATTAATGGCTAGTCTAGTGCTACCTGCGATGGTGATGTCTCTGTATACCAGGTCTTGATACTTACAAGTAGGAAGAATCCTGTTGCACTCAGGTCCTGCACACAGGCTTCCCATAGACATCTGGTTGGCTACTGTAAGAAGAGGGTGCAGGACTAGATGGACCTTCGGCCTGATGCAGCAGGCTCTTCTTATGTACATTCTAACCCAAGTTTTATCAAAATTGACCATGTGCGCATGTCAGGCTTCAGGGAATTGGCTTCCTCCCCCGTGGCCGTAAATGAGCAGATCAAACGATAGGGAGTTCTTTCCAGTTAGTTTCTTTAAAAAACAAAGTGAAGAACAAAAGAAAGTGTCTAACCAGAATAGCGGTGCTCCCAATTAAGGTCACTCCCCCTTCTGTCCCTATTAATCTATGTCAGTCCTACTTCTTGTAATCTGAGCATGGAGCCACTATGTTTTCTGTCCTGAAACTTTCTGAACACTCCGAGACTTTGGGGAAGGGGCTGGATACTATCCAGAGACTGTGAATCTGTTAACCCTCTCTCTTCTAGTGATTCTTCTCCTAGCTGTTCCCCATCCAGTATTTCCCAGCTTCTGCCTTCTGAACTATGCCCCTCTACAAATCACTATTCTAAATCCAGTGCTTTTTTTCTGGGGGTATGCAGGGGTACGCATACTCCTAAACGTATTGTGAATCTAAGTTTGGCCTCATTGAGGGGCAATATTTCAACATGAACAGGAAAATGAGAATACCCCTAAACTTTTTAGGGGAAAAGCACTGTCTAAATCTATACTGCCCTCCTGTTCCTGGGAAGGAGCAGGAGCAGGAGCAGGGTGAGGCGGTGGCTCCCACCATTCTTCCTCAGTGCAGCCCTCCTCAGCATGGTCCCTGACATTGCACAATTAATCCATCTCCACTCATCTCCCCACATTCACTACTGCCATAATATTAGCTTGATTGAGTTCTGCAAATTCAGTTGAATGAGATTGGAGGCAGTTTGGAGAAAAAACAAAATTCAGTCATGACACAATCTTCTCTTAGCTGTGCACAGGTGACCTCGGGAAGAAACACTGTTCCATATCCCATTACCAGTCCCCTGAGTCATCCGGTCCCTGAAGAATATGGTTCATTAACCAAACTGCTCTTTTGCTGACTGCCTGTTTTTAACTGCTTCAAAACCTACATGCAATTACAATATTTTTTCTTATCCTCATGGTATGTGTGTCAAATGCCTTACATATCTCTGGCTGTATTTCGTTAGCTAGCCTCACAGGAGTTGTGTGTAAATGGCCTCATTGAAAATTGCATCTCCCCGATTCATTATTTCCAGAATTATTATTTTTTCACAAAATAGCTGAGCATGTGAAGGCACTATCAAAAGGGCTTTTAAATAAACGTTCTTAATCTTCAAGGGATTAAAAAGAAATAATATGGGTGACATATAATGATTATTTTCACCCAAAAGCCATCACAAATATAAAGGTACTGGGAGTGGGGGATTGGGAGGGGGGCTGGTATCAAACAAGTCAGTACAATAGATAGCATTTCAATACAGAGATAATCGCATTGCAAGATTTGCTTCCACGCAATGGCCTAAATATTGCCCAAAAGTACGGCAAAAGGAACTAGAGATAATAAAGAAGATTAACACTGCACAGTATGCTTGGGAAAATGTGCTGAAGCTAATACCCAAGCTCATTTGCTTTTAAATTACTACCTGAGATATAATCATGGCCAGCCCAACACAAAAATTAAAAGAGTTTAGGAAGCCAGGAAGGTTGATGCTGAGTTGATTTATTGCTAGCATTATTTTTTTAAAAATATTGATATGCATCAAGCAATTAGCTAATCCATTTACAAGCTATCAGAAGAACTGCAAAGCTGCTTCCTTAAACTCCATTTTAAGTAATACCTTAAAATGTAGAATGTTTTCTGCCATGCGTAGAGATTAATCATTAAATCATATGAGGAGAACTATATACTCCAACTACAGCTCCATAGGGAAAGGGGGTCTACAACCAATAAGTAAATGAAATACTCCTGCGTGCATTCATATCTGATGTTAACATGTGAATATGCATTGCACAAAGCACAAAATGTGTCATATGGATAAAACACTGAATCAAGCAACAGCTTTTTATTAAGACATGTCTTAGACTGTAATTGTGTACATATTTGCCGGGCAGTAAGTTTCATGGAAGCCATTGAGACTCACAGCTGAGTAGACATGCCTAGAAATGTGTTGTCAAACACTTTCTGCCTTTCCGATTAGTATTGTATTACAGTGGTACCTCAGGTTAAGTACTTAATTTGTTCCGGAGGTACGTTCTTAACCTGAAACTGTTCTTAACCTGAAGCACCACTTTAGCTAATGGGGCCTCCAGCTGCTGCTGCACCACTGGAGACCGATTTCTGTTCTTATCCTGAAGCAAATTTTTAACCTGAAGCACTATTTCTGGGTTAGCGGAGTCTGTAACCTGAAGCGTATGTAACCTGCGGTACCACTGTACTCTTCAGTTTGCATACAACCCACCAAAGTTCAGTTAAATATAATGAGTGGCATTCAAGTAAGTTATGCTCATAGTTGCACATAAGCACATTAAAAGATCCTGCTGGATCTGGCCAATGACCCATCTAGTCCAGCCTCCTCTTCTCACAATGGCCAACCAGTGGGAAGCATGCAGGCAGGTTGCAAGCACAAGAGTCCTCTCCTCTCCTGCAGTTTCCAGCAAGTGGTATTCAGAACTATTTCTGCCTTCACCCTTGGAGGTAGAGCATAGCTATCATGGCTAGTAGCCGTTGACAGCTTTATCCTCCCTGTATTTGTCTAAAGTTCTTTTAAAGCCATCCAAGTTGGTGAACTTTCCAACGTTCAACTTCGCTGGATGTCCCCAAGTTCTAGTCTTAGGAGAGAGGCAGGAAAACTTTCCTCTATCCACTTTCTCCACGCTGCTCCTAATTTTATGAACTTATATCACGACACCTCTGCCTTTACTCTAAACTAAAAAGTCCCGAATGCTCCAACCGTTCCTCAAAGGGGAGTTGCTCCATCCCCATTGAAATTAATGAATCCAAAGTTAATCCTTTTCATTAACTTCAATGGGTCTACTTTGAGTAGGACTATTATTGGGTTTTTAATTATTTTTAAACTATATTTTTATTGATAGTGGTTTCTTGTAAACAGCCTGGAGGTTTTGTTACAATCAAGCAGTGGATATATTTTGTTTTTTAAAAATAAAACAAATGAGAAAGCTCAAAGGAGGATGACAGAGCCGTTCTTTTCCATAGTGCTGGGGTCAATGTGACTATGAATATGTATACACCCCAGAGATTATGCACATGGACTTGACAGTGCGGTGAATGTGTACATGTGGTTTTCAATAAGGAATTTTGCATTTTCCCCAGTCTACACAGACAATCATAAAGGATGTTGGAGAATGTGAACTGATCAGAAATGTTTCATGATAAATATGCATAGCCTCCACATAGATTTCATGCATTTTTTTCTGGACAATATTTGCATAGTCCCCAAAATAGGCTGTGTAAATTGACTGACCGCTTTTTGCTTTACTGATTGACACTGACAGTTTCTTTATATTCTACAGCCCCATAAGGAGACCACGCAAAGGGAGCATGAAATCAGGTATATGTTGCCAGTTTCTCCACATTCACAGAACCTGTGTTAACAAGATATACCCTAACTCCTTTTGTCCCAGTATCTTCTCTGGCCAAGCTATTTTGTAACACAGCTGGTAAGGGTACCCATTATGAACATACCACCTGTCATACCACCTTAAAGACTCTGAAAGACTAATATCTATCCATTCCCAGACTTAATAGCCTGGCCCTGAGTAATCATTGTAGCAACAGGAGGAGGAATTCCTCTCCCTACTTGCCATTGTTGCAGTATTATTGGCAGCGAAATAGATCAATTTCCTTCTACCACCCCCTGAAAAATAATGCTTGCCTGATCACTAATGAAATACAATCGTCTATTTTGCATGACATGAATGAGTGACGTTTCCCCCCCCATTTCATTTCATTTTTTCCATTCATCTGGTGGGAGCTCGGATGAAAGAACAAGATCTGAAGGTTTCACTTTTAACAGTGTCTGCGAGGTACTTTTATGGCTTTTGAAACTTATCTCTATAAATTTCAGGATTCCTTTTCACTTTTATGTTGAACAAGCATGTTTTTAAAGGGAGTGCAATGAGTTCTTAAGGGTGCTGCTTATAGATAGTGGGGCACAGAGGGAACATCTGGCGAGAGAAGCTTCAAAGGGAGGTACATGAAGGAACAGTTGAACTTATTTTTGATCCATGCCAGCATCTGAGCAACATTATGTAGCAGTGAGCCAACCTGTTTATGATGTGATTTTCCATGGCTTGCTAGGTAGTCATTTGAACAATCCATAACTCGAAACCAGGAATTCGTGACACTATCGTGAATTTCTAACCCATCCCACCAAACACAAGAGGCTTACAGGTTCATTCCATGACGACTCCCCTAGAAAATGCTCATGCTGATTTACTAACATTTAAGTGAGCCCCACTTTCATTGGGCACCGAGGCTTAACCTTCAGGAGAGAAGGAGACCATTCAAAACAGAGGAATCCGGCATGACTTCAGCCAAAGATGAAAGTGTGATTTTAAACAAAGAAGGAGAGTTTGATCTCTATAATATTTTAGTGTAACCGCCACTGCAATTAAATAAGCGAGCCCTCGGAATGATTCTCTCTTTGTCTCGCCAGGACTTCAAAAGAGAAGCTTGGAATGTGATTAGCTATTGGGACCAAATCACAAGACTAACAATAGAAGAAGCAATTAGGATTACATTCAGGTAAATGCACATGCTTACGACAAGTTAAGAGTTTAGAACAGATTATAGAACTCAAGGATAATGCATATTAGCGCTTCCCTTGAGAGCCACCAATTCATTCATGGCCCTCATTTCTCATTAATCCCCAAATCTTTTGTAGGTTAATACAATTAACAATAAGAATGAACCTCCTATGCAATTTAAATTAATTGACTTCATATTGCGGCTTCTCTTCAGTTTTACCAGCAGGGATCTCAGAAAGGCCTGGTGCCCTTCCTCCCATCTAAGGAGGCAAGTGTTGTTTTATTTAATAAGTATTCAAGCCAACAGCAGAATAAATCTGGAAATAAGTATTACTAAACACCTCCCGCTTTAGAAGCCAGTGGCATGGTAGAGGTCGTATCAGAACAGTCCTCTTGTTTAGGTAGTCACCTTTAGCAAAGCTACTAGTAAGTTGGTGCAGATGTGCTGCTCACCTGGCCTGGATCTACACTGACCTGTTTAACATTATTTCTCCCTATTAGAATGGTATTAGATATGTCGTTCTAAAGCATCACAGGGCATACTCATCAATGAAAAAAAAAAAGTTTAACTTGGTTCCCCCCCATCAAGTTTAAGTAATACTGTACCAGACCACGCCAATTTCCAAAATGCTGTTTCATTCCCTGCTGCTGGTTGCTGGTTGCTCTGTTAGGATGGAAGAAGCAAGAGCAAAAGGCAGGAGGAGAAACTGAACGTTGCCCCTCAAAAACCATTGGAGGGTGTTTGGAATTTGAATGCAGTTACAAAAAAAGAAAAAAAAGAAAGGTAAAATGCTGCATAGGGACACATGAGCAGTGTTTAGCTGAAATAGCAGCTTAAAACGATTAAAAATAAAGCAATAAAAAAGACAAGGTAATAACACATCATGAATGTAAAAAGTAGGACGTCATGTGTCCATCTGCTTTATCAAAACCCTTCTTTAACATTAAGAACCATGATTCTAGATTCAGGTAGGTAGCCGTGTTAGTCTGACACAGTCAAAATAAATTTTAAATTTTAAAATTTATTTATTTATTTAATTTATTAAAAGCCATGATTGTAGATCTGCCCCTGGCCTGCCTCCCGCTTACTTACTGCTGCATACCAGGATGTAGAGGGGGAGAGGCGAGGTGGCAGGAAGGTTAGTGTGGTGCAAATACGCCAGCCAGTGCCGGATTTACATATAAGCTAAACAAGCTATAGCTTAGGGCCCCACTCTCTTGGGGGCCCCCCAAAAAAATTAAAGGGAAAAAACTGGATGTACATTTCCAAAATATAAGATAAAAAAACATATAAAATAAAATAAAACCTACATACAGCAACAGTGTTTTGTGTTGTGTGGGCTCCTATTTGTTATGTGCAAATGGCTTTAGATACCTATTATGTCCATAAATTACCATATAGCATATATTCAACACAAGAACAGTGGCAATTTGTTGTTGACAAAGGACAACTGGACATATAAAGGGCCCCATTACCTTCAGTAGCGTAGGGCCTCATCAAACCTAACTCTGGCCCTGATGCAAGCAGCTCCAGTGCATGTGCCCTCTGCCGACCTCACCGTTGCTTTGCCCCTCTCGTTCTTGGTCTTGCTATGCCACAGTGACTTGGCAAGAGGTAGGTCAGGTGAGCAGCACACCTCCACCACACCAACCACTACCATTACTAGTAATTCTCAGAGGTGGTTGCAGTGCAATAGTTCCCTCATAGCTGGGGAAATGTGGTTTCCTCCTGCAGCCTAAATACCCATTGTCATGGTGAGTTGTTTTAACAGATTGGATGCACATGACATGTTACAGCATGGGTCTTCTTGTCTTTTTGTTTGTTTTCATTTTTTGCTTTGCCCCATGCCCTCATTACTTTGTGCAATTTTTAAAGCACAAATTTTATTCCCAATTCTTTTCTTTAATGTGTCATAGACGGAGTGCACCTCCACTATTATACGGAGACACTCATTCAGCCTTCTTTTCTTTTCACCAGCAAAGCTATTATCTCCCCACTGCAGAATTGCCTGCTCATTTTGAAAGCCCTTTGAATGTAATTTTTATTTCTTCTTGCCCCTTTCCGGAGGTGAGCTCCTCCCCTCTTGCACAGCCTGCAGCAGAAGCATGCACAAAGGCCTGGTTCACACATAACAGGAACCCAGAATATAGTTCATTGACCATGACTGTGTCAATGGGGTGGCATCCAGAGAGGAGCTCACAGCCACTTTGCTCCTCTCTGGATTTTTTCATTCATTGTGGGATAGCAGCTAACCCAAGGTTTGGCTTAGCATGTCATGGTTAAGAGGTCTTTCCTCTGTAACCATGACTTATAACAATGGGAGAAACCTTGACTACAGATCATGGTTAAAGAGAAAAGACCACAGTCCTGGATTTGGATTATATGCTATGCTAACTTTAGCTGCCATGCTGTGCATGTTTGCACTAATCCATGCATCTATTCGCATGGCTAAGCATGACCCTCCTGCTCTGGAGGGTAGGATTCAAACCAATGGCATCAAGTTACTAAACATCAGGAAGAACTTTCTGACAGTCAGAGCTGTTTGACAGTGGAATAGACTCCCTTAGAAGGTGGTGGACTCTCCTTCCTTGGAGGGTTTTAAGCAGAGGTTGGAGGGCCATCTGCAGTGGATGCTCTAGTTGAGATTCCTGCATTGTGGGGGGTTGGACTAGATGACCCTCACGATCCCTTCCAACTCTATGATTCTATGAATACAGCGAAAGCAAGGCTACGCACCCTGCAGTAAAGTTATGATCTTGTCAACTAAGTACAGCACTATCACATCTTGAAGAACCTTTCATTAACACTCTTGAGAAGCGGTAGAGAAACCAGGAAGCAGCTATGACAATATCCCGCCATAAGAACAGCCCTATTCCTTTTGTTCAGCCAATGTCTCTGGAGATAATCTCCCTACCTGAGCAGTAGTGAACTCTGCAGACTCTCTGAATCAAACAACAAGGCCTGATATATTCTTTGCTGAAAACAAAAACCCCGCTTCTCTGCTTCAAATGCGGGTCATTATTCCTTGGCCGCAACATTTCAAGTGGAAGATTAAACAATTTCAAACAGAGCCCCAACGCTTAAGCAGCCTTGAAAGTCAAATGTGCATCGTGTTGCTCTCTATCAGAAACATAGCGTTGGACATTCCTCCAATTTGGCAAGGCTGTAACTTTCCGATCCTTGCAGTTGCTTGCTGTGAAGAGTCTGGTTTCTCAATCATTAAACTAGGATGCTGGAGAAAGCCAGTCTTCATTCAGGTAGCCCTTAATTCCATTTTGCTGACACTCATTTCTGTGTTGATTGTTTCCAGAAAAATAAAAGGTAAAGGTAAAGGTACCCCTGCCCGTACGGGCCAGTCTTGACAGACTCTAGGGTTGTGCGCTCATCTCACTCTAGAGGCCAGGAGCCAGCGCTGTCCGCAGACACTTCCGGGTCACGTGGCCAGCGTGACGAAGCTGCTCTGGCGAGCCAGCACCAGCGCAGTACACGGCAACACCGTTTACCTTCCCGCTATAAAGCGGTACCTATTTATCTACTTGCACTTAAGGGTGCTTTCGAACTGCTAGGTGGGCAGGAGCTGGGACCGAACGACGGGAGCTCACCCCGCCGCGGGGATTCGAACCGCCAACCATGCGATCGGCAAGTCCTAGGCGCTGAGGTTTTACCCACAGCACCACCCACGTCCCTTCCAGAAAAATATCAGCTTGCAAATTCATTACCTCAAAAAATTGTGGAAGTGTTGCATTGCAATTTCATGTGATGAAATATGAGGTAGTATTCCAGCATACAGTACTTTCCCACCATTTAATATTTAGCGTGGCCTGGCAGAATATTCAGAATAAAAGCGCTTAACACAACAAGCACTGCAATGTAAATGGAACGCTAGAAGTAATAGGTGCCAACTTGAACAAAATATGGGGGTGCCCCCACCACCCTTCTCCTCCCCTCCTTGCACTTTTGTGGCACACATCTTCTTCTGCCATGCACAACTGGGTGCAGGCCTCCCCTCTCCCCACACCCACATGCAATAAGTTTCTGCCCACTTGCCTGCCTCCCACCCTCCGCCCACTCACCTACTTCCCACTCATACTGGACTGCCTCCCCCACAGCTGCCCTGGTTCAGAAACACTTGGAAATGGCACCAAAAGCCAGGATTTAAGCAGAGCCCAGCTGGGGGGGAGGGGAGGTGGCTGCTTGAGGGAGAGAGGGAGGTGTCAACCAGCAGAAAATAGAGGACAACCCCCCCTAAATATTATATTGGGGGGCCAAAGGGACCAAGGTCCCATAGAGTTCGGGCCCTTGCTAAAAGTGCTAGCATTATAACCAGTAAAACTAATGCTTTCATTTATGAAGATGCTGTTGGATATATTGCTCAAAACCTTTGGGGAAAGGAGAAAAGTTGCTATGCCTGCCCCCAGCATCATCCTAAAACTTCCAGGTTTTGCAGTTTGAACAGTAATCAGGGCCAGCCGAAAGAATTTTGCTGCCTGTGATGCAGGACAAGATGGCATCCTGTCCCCATTGCATGGTGCCTGGAATGGAAGTTGGCTCTTTCTCCAGCACTGATGATAAGGCCATGTCATCCATGGCAACTAAGGGCATCAGGCTAGTTTAAGGGCATAGGGGGCATGATGTAGCATACACAGCCATGTCCTCCAAGTTTGCAATTAAAGGTGAACCTACCTGATTAGCAATATGTGATTTACTCCTCCAGCATGACTATCCATTGTAATGGTGAGTGTTTCGCAGATATGCATGCACACAACATCTTACCGAGTTTGTTGGTTTGTCTTTTTCTTTGTTTCCCTTTTTAGTTTTTCCTATTCCCCATCTCTTTGCCCTTGCATTTAAAAAATGCAAATTTTCCAAATTCTTTCCTCTAGCTTGTCAAAGACGGAGAGCACCTCCATTATCATAGGGAGACATTAATTTAGGCTTCTTTTCCTTTCGAGAAATCACACTCCTCTGAATTTTGCAACGCAAGTTCTCAAACAAAGTAATGTGCACAGAGCTGTATATATTATGGGAAAGTATGTGGTATATATGGAATTCTTCATAGAATTAATAAACCTTCCCTGTCTTGAATATCTCAAACTATAGTTGCTGAATCCTTTAAAAAAGAAGAAGCAGGTAAAAGGGACTCTGATGATTAATCTGTATGTTTTTGTTTGTTTGTTTGTTTGTTTTGGTTTAACAAGGCTGTATCTGTTCTCAATATTTTTGCAGTGTCAATCCACCTTTATATATTTTTCAAAATGAATTTTAACCCCCCCCCCAAAAAAATGGGAGTTTCAATTGTGGCAAAAGGCAGGTAGGAGTGAAGGGTGGTGTTTGGAGAAAGAAATAACATGAGATCTTGATGTTGAAAAGCAGTGCACTACAAAGATGAAATTGCGTCGAAGAAGCTGAGATAAATGACAATGAAATTCAATTAATTGCTTTTACATCAACACTTCTCCAGCAAGGTATATTGTACCACTCATTAACTGGCCATAATTTCTACTAGACTTTACTTTCTAAATTACACTCAATTACTTGCAATTATTCTTAATCTGGACCTTCTCTCTCCTCCTCCCAATCACCTCACAACACATTATCCAGTAACTGAAAACCACATTTGTCATTAATCTCTTTCCCTTGGCAGTTCTATTTGTGAACAAGGCATGTAACATTACAAGCAAGATTGTGAGAACACCAGTTTTACACACACACACACACACACACACACACACCGTTTTCTTCAGTGCAAAGAGGTAGCAGTCAGATTCATCCTCTCTCCTCCCATTATTCTATTCTCATTATTTTTAAAGGTACCCTGCAGGGGAAATACAATGTTGCCTCTTCCAATAGAGAAATCAGAAATAATTTAAATACCAACTATTTGACACAATTAATGGCATTTATACATCATGGAGAGATCATTAAAAATGGAATTAACTGCTGAGTGATGGCACAAACGTGGCACTGTGAAGAACTTTACATTTCTTTAGCTTATCTCATGCTCTGCTGAAGCTCATTAACTTATCTGTACCGCAGGATGGGGCTTGCGAGAAGCTCAAATTAAGATTTTGCGTGCATATTTACATGCAGATTATTACAAAGAAATTGAATTAAATTACCGTTTGTACCAAGAAATTCAATTTGGTCTCTTCCCACCCTCCTTCTCTTCAGCTATATGAATAAGAAAACCAGGTCATTTTTTTAAAAGTACCATTGTAGGTTATTATAAGTTTGAAGAATTGTCCGTTCAAGTACTACTAGCCATTTCATCCTCCCTGCCCAAAACATACAAAGAAATTAAGCTGAATTATGGATGCCTCTATAGCCAAGTAATAATAATAATAATAATAATAATAATAATAATAATGAGAACCATTCAGGCCTAGGCTGGGTTCATTGTTTCAATCTTTGCCACATTTCCCCATTGGCTCTTACTTGCCTTGACCCACCCTCCTGCCTCAGGAGACTTCGTGAGGCAACTGCTGCCAGGAAAGCTGGGGTGAGAGTTTCTGGCATTTTCTGAGTCACATGCTGACCAAGTCAGGCGACCACTAAGGGGTGGACCTAGGGAAAGGTTTCAGCAGGCTTAGGAAATTGCTGCTTGATGCTGAGGATATCCTGGGAAAGGTCCAAGTGGGGCAAATTTCCCTCAACCTTCTCTCACACCCCATCGATAACCGCAGCGAGAGCCACCTCCCTCTCCACAGTTGTCAGTCCTGCTCTGAAGCTCCCACTGTGCCTATTGCTCTGCTCACCCTGCCCTGTAAGTCTACCCTTGTCTCTCCAGATGAGGATGCTGTGACCGAACCCCTCTGCATCTCAGGAGGGGTGGATGGGACATGTTCTCCTTCACTGAGTTTCAGGAGAGGACAACACCTTCAAGGCAGTGTGTCAAGTTGCTTGCTAAGGAGCCACTTGTCATGCTAGCTGTGTCTTGCCCATTCCTTTATAACAGGGATGCAAAGGGTGTGCCATTGTTGGATCGGCATCATAGCATGAGTAAACCATATCACTTGCTGTGCCTTTGTATATCCATGCCATGAGTAGAGATGTGTATTGCCTGCTGTGCCTTTGACTGGTGATTTGCATATGTATCATGCTGATTTGAACATTAAAGCTTTCAGAAAGAAGCAGCATCTGAATTTGTGTGTCTTATCCATAGGGATCCAGGATATTATGCATGTTTAATTTCCTTTGATAGGGTTAAATGATATTTATTTATTCATTTATTTATTTATTTATTTATTTATTTATTTATTTATTTATTTTTACACCCCACCTTTCCTCCAAGGAGCGGAAATTGGTGCACACCCTTCTACCTCTTCCCATTGTATCTTCACAATGATCCTGCGAAGTAGACTAGGCTGAGAGACAGTGACTGGGCCTAGGTCACACAGTGAGCTTCATGGCTGAGTGAGACTTGAATTCTGGTCTCCCGGCTCCTAGTCCAACCACTACATCACACTGGCTCTCAGCTGTTGAATGTTTAGGGCTATTGTGATGCTATAATTTTAACTCTGTATTGTGGCAATTGTATTATTTCAATTTGACCTATTAAAATTTAGACTGTTAGCTTTTGTATTGCACTTTGAGCACAAGTCTGTGAAGATTGTGATATGTAAATAAACTTGACTATGACAGGCTGGCCAGAAAAGATAGGCCTTGAATAATCCTGCACTTCCTTCCTGAATAACATAGACAAGAGAAATAACTTCCTCTGTTTGTAAAGCAATCTGAACCATCCCATTGTGTATCTTCTTCTGAAAGTGCTTTCTTGCTATTTTCATTTGTTATTACTAGGTAAAAATGTGGTGTAACTAAATGAATATGAAAGTTTCCATCACTTGACTGGAGTTGGGATTTCAAAAAAGTCTCGATTTTCCCATTCCTAGTGTTTGGTTATTGGAGTTCACTTGTCTGTTCACCCATCCATTTTGCTTCTGTTGTGAATTTTTAAAGATCTGGATATTCTTAAGTAGGGCTTGACAAGAATCCTCAATAATGAATATCACTGTCTTCAGGTTGCATCAGTCCTTGTGTTCATTCAGGCTACAGAGACAGTTGCAAATGTCACACAGGGTGACCAGATGCAAAGCATAGCAGTCCAGGGTCCCTGTGCCTTTTAATATACTGGTGGGGCCAAGAACCTGTGACCCCCACAGATGCTGTAGGACTACAGCTCTCATCATCCCTGACCATTGGCCATGCTGGCTGAAACTGATAGGAGCTGGAGTTTGACAACACCCCAACAGCCAGTGACCAGATCAGGGACAGCTCTGAGCAGGGCCGGATTTAGGTTTGATGAGGCCCTAAGCTACTGAAGGTAATGGGGCCCTTTATATGTCCAGCTGTCCTTTGTGAACAACAAATTGTCACTGTTTTTTTGTGTTGAATATATGCTATATAGTAATTTATGGACCTAATAGGCATCTAAAGCCATTTGCACATGCAGAATGTAGGCACCCTATATACAGAAATGAGCAAACCAGTGATAATTTAGGGAGCAGGCTAGCAGGCGGAGCCCATTACTTACATCATAGGAGCCTACACAACACAAAACACTGTTGCTGTATGTAGGTTTTATTTTATTTGTTTTTTTATCTTATATTTTGGAAATGTACATCCAGGGTTTTTTCCCTTTAATTCCCCCCCCCCCAAAGAAAGTGGGGCCCTAAGCTATAGCTTGTTTAGCTCATACATAAATCTGGCACTGGCTCTGAGCCATAGTATAGCTGCTGTAGCATATAAAGCAGGAATGGAAGAGGGAGAAGTTTGAGAACAGTGAAAAGGGAGGCACACCTGCCCTTCTTTCCCTTGGCTTTCGAACCTTAGGAAACATCCAATGAAAACAGGATGATGACAGACGAGCAGAAATATCTCTATAGTATAGAGATATTTGTATATTAACACATTTAATATATGATAATTTTGCTTTTAGTTGAACTGTTTGGAAAAATCCTTGCTTCTCATCACAATCAAAGAGGAAGACAGACATTAGAGAAATTCCATGTGAATAAAATCAATATTAAAATTTTCAGAAAATTCCATCCTGAACCACAACCAATTCAGTTATCTACATAAATGCTGAATATGTAGAAGAAGGCACATATAATTATGAATGGGGTAGAAAAAGCATATGTATTCCTAATCAACCACCCAACTGACTTCACACTATACTTTTTTTCACTGAAGGAGACACATGCAGCTCAGTACACAAAAGGGAAAATGTAGCAACCTAAACAGACTTAAGGCAGATGGAAAAGGGGGGGGGGGAATCAAGGGTGTAGATGTTGATATCTGTATGCGAAAAGGACAAATGGTTTGCCTAGCAAAAGGCAGAACAATGCGGAAGAGGAAGAAAATGTATCAAAATCTCCTATGAAAAAGCAGCTCTAGAGATTGTTGATACTTTTGCTTTAAATGTGGCACTTGTTTACCACATTAAATCCACAGGTAGCCTTTATCAGAGAAGTGCTGTAATGCTGCATAATGAAGCTGTGTGCATTTTCACTTAGGGGAAAAAGAGCATTTACCAACATAAAAGGAAATAGCTTGTAGTGACCCAGGGGAGCTGCCAATGTTTCCTGGATGAGGGCAATTAACCAAAATAATATTGCTAATTTTGTTACAAGTTTTAAATGATCTAGAAAAGAGAATACTAATGCTGGCTTAATAGAACCAACTAGCTGGTTGCAAGAATAGGGCACTTGAACAATATCATTGAACATTTGGGCTGCTAGTGTCACTGAAAAACCCACAGAAGTAAACCAACTAAACATGAAACATTGGTCATTGAAAGAATATTACAAAAGACAAGTTAATGAAAGACAAAGATATGGAAATATTGGATGTGTTTTTAATTGTTTTTGCATTTGCTTTTGTTTTGATGTATTGTGTCTTTTGTTTTTTCTTTTTTATGTATAGCAATGTATTGATTTGTATTGTTTATTTTTTCTTTTTTTCTTTCCTTTTTCTGTAATCTTTAAACTTTTAATAAATATTATTTTTTTAAAAAGAAAGAATATTACAAAAGACTTCGCACTAAAATCGGTATAACGACTTTGCTATATTTGGGAGCTGGAGAATGTAAATCTTAAGAGTCTTGCGGTGCCTTAAGGACAAAGAAACTTATTCTGACATAAGCTTTTTTTGGACGATAGTTAACTTAATCAGATGCATGAAATGTCCTGAGTTTCAGGTATATGTGCACATGTTTGTTTTTTGGGATGGTGGTGGTGTTAAACTGAGAGGTCACAGGGAAATGAAGTACAGACCGTAATAATTACATAATTAACTATGGCCATTCACAAAACAGTTGTTGATAACAAAGGCATCCTGGCACTGGTAAGCCAATTAACATGCAAAATATGGTTGTTGTTTTTAAAAAATGTATTGAAACAGATAACATGTGTTTGCACTGGACCTCTTGGTGACTCATGCTGTCCAGGAATAATGGGTGAACACCACCACTCTTTTCAGGGATTCTCTGAAATACTTGAAGGGAGTTTTGTTTCACATCCTGCAAACAGGGCTGTGAAGTTAGGTGTGACCTTCTCCCCTCAGCCGCAGTGAAACTATTATAAGGAAGGGCCCCAGCCACCATGAATCAACGATGAGATGGAAGTCAACTTCAACAATGTTCAAAACAGTCCAGAGCAACAGTATGTAAAGCTAAGTCAGCTCCTTACAGTATGTTACCCAAATGGCATGTGGCACAATTGTGCCTGGTCACTGGAGATCCTTGTTCCCTAGCTGCTAGGATGCAATCCGTGAAAAAGAAGAGAGCAAAACACAACGCTATCTCTTTGCCTTCTTCAAAATCCCTATAAATGTTCTGAATAGCACTTTAAACTGCAGCAGCCAGCAACAACCATCTTGGAAGGCTTTTGTTTTTGTCAGGAGTCGCTCTTCTTTCCCCCCTTTTAACTAGATGACAGGGACCAATTAAAGTAATGAGCCTCACAAAGTATTTCCCTTGGCTAGCAGCAGCTTGCATTAATGTTTGCAGAAGTGCAGCATTTTAGCCTTCAGCTTATTTGTTAGATGTTAACGCTTAGCAAGACACCTCAACCCACTATTTACTCCTTTATCGGAGAGCATCTTTCCTTTCTAGAAAAGAAATGAGGGCTGATAGGGGGGACAGAGTAGGATTTTATTTTTTTAAAAGGAGGGCAATGCTCAGAACTTTTGGTCCCTGAAATATTGGCAAGGGCTGCAAAGAAGCAGTGTGCCTGCCTAACTGAGGCTTTTATGAATCCTCACTGGATCAGTACACACAAAAGCCTGAGGCCTATTCAACCAATCACAATCATCTTGACAAGTTTTGTTGTGGTTGCTATAAGTAGGGCATGTGGCTTGGCCTTGTACTCTCTTTTGCATTGTGAACCACCACTGGTTGAAGCCACAGTAGCCCTACAGCAGGAGCCCTGCTCCCTCCAGCCATTCAACACCCCTCGCCTTAGGCTTTTCGATACAACATCAGCTAGTCTAGGAACTGCTGCTGTGCTTTTTTTGTAATGTAATTAGAACCCCAAGGTTGCTCCCATATCTACCTGGAATTGCCATCCTTCATGCACACACTCTTTACGGAGAATCCAGATGGGACATAGGAAACTGCCATATACAGTGGTACATCGGGTAAAGAACTTAATTCGTTCCAGAGGTCCTTTCTTAACCTGAAACTTTTCTTAACCTGGGGTACCACTTTAGCTAACGGGGCCTCCCGCTGCCACTGCACCTCCATCACGCGATTTCTGTTATCATCCTGAAGCAAAGTTCTTAACCCGAGGTACTATTTCTGGGTTAGCGGAGTCTGTAATCTGAAGCGTATGTAACCTGAAGCGTCTGTAACCCGAGGTACCACTGTACTGAGTCAGACAATTGGTCCATCTAGTTCAGTGTTGTCTACAATGACCAGCAGTTTTAGATAAGGAGTCTTTCCCAGCCCTACATGGAAATATTGGAGATTGAACCTTGGATCTTCTGTGTGGAAGACAGATGCCCTACCCCTTGTCAAGAAGCCAAATAAATTATGAAGAGAAGGTGAGAGTTAATCCCAGAAATTGTGAGAAGACTTCCCATTCCTCTCTCTGTGGGTGTGTCTCCCCACTAAGGGAAGGCTTTCACTGTTTCCTAAGTTTTTCTTTTCCTAGACAGCGCAACTCCTCATAACCATGGTGAGTCCATTCTTTCTACTAGCCAAAGGTCATGCTGCACAATAACATGTTTACAGGGACAACTCAATCAAGAAGCACATTGAGTTCTCTTCTTACCTTTTTGGAGGCATATGACTCATCAAGACTTCTGAGTGACTGACAAGAAATGACCACTCTCAGCATGGCAGAAAGGATGGGTAAAAGTTCCACATGGGACTGATAGCAGATTTCATTCTGTACCAGCATGGTGCCTGTGCTTTCTTCTCCTCCTCAATATAGATCTGCCTCCCAGGTGGCCAAAGAGCCAGCCATGCTGGAGGTGTGCCCATTTCATTTGTTTTGAAAACACTGTCTCAAGTGATGGAGGAACAGCCAGAGAAATGCTCTGCAATGGCTGTGAAAGGTGAGACAAGGCTGATTTGGGCTTTCGGAATGTCCATTTCTAGCTCTAGAAAACACAGTAGTTCACAGTACCAATTTCCTCCACACAACAAGTGTGTATGTCAGTACACTAAAACAGTTCCAGATGTTGTTGGACTACAATGCCCATCAACCTTAGCCAGCACAGATGGCTTAGGCCAGGGGTGTCAAAACTTTTTTCAAAGAGGGCCAAATTTGATGAAGTGAATATGCGTGAGGGCCAACTATTTTGCCTGATGTTCTTTGAACGATTAAAATTAAATGCAAATTAAATGCAAATTAACTATTTTATGCAAAGTTTATTGCAAACAGCATACTTTTCATTTTGTCACATGGATGACAGACAAATCTAAGCAGGTGCTAAATCACTCTGCCTTTCATATCTGACGGTCAGATGAAAAAAAATCCAGGAAGCTGAAATATATGTCAGGAACATTGTAAAGTACATTACATATTATTGGTAATAAAGGTTGTCTGTCAACTTTTAAGTTCAATAAATGTGAACAGGAACATAACACCAGGTATACATGTTGTGTCCAGATATATTTATACCTTATTTAGACCAACTGACATTAACTGAGATTTTACAATGTATTCATCTCAATTGAGTACAACTTGTTGTGAGGCTGGCCCCAAAATTACTCTGGAGAACAACAAAGTCTTGGCATTCTACTTGAGTCATGCATATGTCCTTGTGTCCAATGGTGCTTGCTCTTTGATGGGTATGCCTGGTATTAAAATGGAAAGAATCCCTAAACGTGTAAATGTGATATTGGTGTGATACTTGGGAGCTGTATCCCTTGGCAGAGAGAGAGAGCAGTTCCGTGATTGGATCACTCAGCGTTATTTCCTTTCCATTTTTATAAAAAAGTGGCTTGCGGTGCATGTAGTTTGGAGTGGGACTATGGGGCAGAGGGAGTTTTAACTCTTTGCCGCTGCACCAACCATGCAATGCAAATGTATCACCCTCCTAAAGCTGCTGTTGGCACCAGAGGGGGAGAACATACAGACACACAAATTGTACCTGTATCTCTTTCCCTTTCCTCCTCCTCCCACAGCTCCAAGCCAAATTTGAGCATGGCTGATTTTTAGAGGAGAAAAATTACACTGGGATTTCTGTGACTGACAGTGTAAAATCGTATGCATGTCTACTCAGAAGTAAGTTCCATTTAGTTCAGGAAGATTTACTTTCAGGAAAATGTGTACAGGATTGCAGCGTGAATATGTTAACTCTAGTTTAGCTTTCTGGTGCTTCTATAGGACGAGAGCTTCCCATCTGTCCCCCTCACGGCACCCACCTGGGCAGGCGGCTCCCTTCTCCCCATCTCTACCAGGCCAATGCTGGTGTCCCCAGAGGCGCAGAGCAGGGCGCACAGGAGGAGGAGCAGGAGGCAGCACCTTCAGGCAGGGGCTCCATGGCATCCACGCTGCCTCCGCTCCAGCCACGCACGAGTGTGTGTGTGCAAACACACCCACACCCACCCACCCACCAGGAGGGGGAAATGGAAGAGTGTCATTCAGGGTCTTAAAACACACACACACACACACACACACACACACACACACACACACAAAGACTGTGCCGCCCTCTCCTCCCCCCACCCCACGAGATCAATGGGACAAAGGGAAGGGGGGGGGAGAAGTAGAGAAAGATTGAGGGCTGTTGTTGTCCGGGAAGCAAAAAGGAGAGGAGTGACACAGAGGAGAGCTCATGACAACCCTGCAACACCATTTCCCTGGTGAAGGGAAATGGCTTTGGCAGAGCATTGGCTCCAGGGGAGAGCAGAGTAGCAGGCGCTTGGGGGCTGTAACACATTGATTTTTCCGAATTGCCTGTGGGGCCGTTTTAAACCAGGCATCGGGTGGGATTTGGCCCAGTGGCCAGACTTTGGACATGCCTGGCTTAGGTGAAGCCTGCACTAAAGCGTAGCAAAGGAGCTTGGGAATAGAACTGTGCACATGCGGAGTATCCGTGTCATGAATCCTGTGATGTCAATGAGGGGGTGATCAGATCCTGAGAAGGAGTTGGAGGAACTCACGGACTTGGAGCTAAATATCCCTAAACGGCCTTGGCCCTGTAAACCTGAAGAAGCATCTCCACCTCCGCTGTTCAGCCTGGATGCTGAGGGATGCTGAGAAGGCTCTGAGGGCCTTCTGATGGTTCCCTCACTGCGAAAAGTGAAGTTACAGGGAGCCAGGCAAAGGGCCTTCTCAGCAGTGGCACCCTCCCTGTGGAATGCCCTCTCATCAGATGTCGAGGAGATAAAGAACTACACAACTTTTAGAAGACATTTGAAGGCAGGCCTGCATCAAAAGTTTTTAATGTTTGATGTTTTATTGTGTTTTTATATGCATTGGAAGCAGTCCAGAGTGGCTGGGACAACCCAGCTAGGTGGGTGGGGTATAAATAATGTTGTTGTTGTTGTTAACCCAAGAGGATGAAGGAACTGTCTGTGGAATGCACCAAGAGGTGTCTGAGTCCTTGGGTGAGGGGTTTAGGTAATGTTGAGCAGGATTGAGTGGAGGAACCAAGTAGGTTAGCAAAGATGGGTGCCACCCCTCTTATATCAGATATTCCAAGCCAAACACCTCCTCTTATGGAGACTAACCACTGTTAGTGAGGAGCCTCCTCTTCCAAGGCAGGCGACTGAGAGTAAATAGGATGCAGAGTCAGTGTCAACCCTTCCTCTGTCTCCAAGGACACAAAGATGTCAATGACAGCATGAGCAGACCTCAGCAGCCCAGCCTACTTGGAAGAGGGCCCATTTGCTTGTCCAGTCCCAGGACTCCAACAGTTTGATTTGATTTATTGTATTTCTATGCCGCTTTCCATGCAGATGAATCCCAAAGAAGCTTACAAGCAATAAATAACAATAACATAATAGAACATCACAAGTACTAGATAAATCATGTAATATAATTAAGAAATCATCAGTAAAACTATAAATCACTATTAACAAAGCAGCAACTAAAAAATAAGGCAAACATCACAATTACAAGTTAAGTCATATTATGTGATTAACAAATCAATATGACATTTATAATCGATTAAACAACAATAAGAAAATAATAATTAAAAAAGTAAGCTAAATATGAGCTAAAAATAAGCAGGTGTTTGCCACCTTAAGTGCTGTACTCATCCCATCCTTCAGACAGAAGGTGCAGGGGGCATGCTGCTTATTGGATCAATGTGCCAGCTTGAGCCTAGCCATGTATCTAATAAACCTTTTGCTCACCTGCTGCACTTTGTAACCTGTGCCCTGCCTTTGTACCAATCTATGCATTAAATACTTTGGCATAAGCTGAGCTGGGAATTCAAGTTCTTCGTTCAGTAGTAAGGGCCAGGACAATCAGTAGCAGTGACTGGGACCACCATGGGAAGAGTCAACTCCAGGTCTGAGGGGACCCTTGGCCAATGTAGTATCATCACCCTCAGAAGTCAAGAAATTTTGTTTTATTAATTCCTTCAGTGTATTGTGGACTGCCTTGAAAGATCAGAACCAATCTACAGATGCATTGATTACTGATTACAGTTGTTTGTGTGTTGAAGAAAAATCTAGTTGGAACTAACACAAATATTTTGCTTGATGTAAAAACAATATTCATGAATTCTCTACTGGCTTTTATGTTGCTCTGCCACTGTTGCATTTGGTTTCTCAATTTCTTTTTCATTACATGAAGACAGCATAACCAGAAACCGTGGTTGGACGTTTTCCCCCTATTACACAATAGGAGGCACCATTTTGTAGATGTAACTACAGTATTTTAAAACAAAATGGTCAAAATCCACACGATGCTATATTTGAAAACATCCATGTTGAATTAAAATATCAGTGGTTGTTTCAGTACACCTATTGTTCAGCCTTCACAGCTTGTAAACTACCATTTTAAGAAACAACTTGTTAAAAAACAACAACCATAAATAAATATTCTTTTAAAAATCTGGTCTCTTTATATGAATTGAGAACACAATTTGAATCTGATCCAATAACTGAAACAGCATTCAGTTCAGCCATTGAAATCAGCAACACTTTGCCATTTAATGTAGTTGGAGCAGGATCAAGCTATTGATGTTCATGGTGCTTTTGAAAAAGAATAAAAATGAAACCCACTATGAATTAATCAGTCTATTCTTTTCAACACCCACCTGAAATCTTAGCTAAACAATATCTTTCATTTTACTGCACTGATTGCCATCTGTCATATATTCTTGTATGCTACTCAGTGCTTAAAAGGTTTTCCCCAAAAAGTGTTGTTTTTAACTGACAATCATTTGTAAAGTTTAATTGATTCCTTTGAACAGAAAGTTGGTAGTAGTTTCAAGTTGCCGACCGTATTCTGGAACAAGCTACAGGTAGTGATTGCTTTTACTGAAGAAAATAAAATGGCCCAAATTATATTAAATTGCTTTGTCTTACACCAAGATTTATAATCTGAATTGCGCTAGAAAGAAAAGATAGCACCAGGGGTTGGTTCTAGTGACAGATTTGCTTGAAATTAAAAGTGACCAATAACGATTTCCTTTCTTCCTTGTAACAATTGTTGATTGCTGATTGTTTCAGATATATGCTGAAATCAGTCTTCAAATTTCATCTTCACTGACAATAAGCTGGAGTAAAATCAGATCTTTTTGAACTAGACTCAATATTACTTTAATGTGCTTTCTCCATTTTGGATGGGGGGGGGAGTCCCTCTTAGTTGTTCCTCTATTGTCTAGCCTTTTCTGATGCTAACTCTTGAAACTGGAATTTTGCTACCTCTTTGCAACAGCCATCCTCAGTTGCAAGATGAGGGGCAGAGCCATAGAGGCAGACAAAGGAAGAAGAAAAATGGTTCCTTTGGCTATGGAAGGATGGAGAGGTAGACTGAGAGACACAGGCAAAAACTGCAGCTCCAGTCCAGCCTCTTTCTTCTGCCTGCATCTCACTCTGCTGCTATGGGTGTCTAATTTGTATTGTCTTAAAATTTATCTGATGTTATTTTCTGTGTTGCTTTTAACTGTTTTTTTTCCAGTGGTTTTTATTAGATTTTGTACATCACCTTGAGAGACACGTGTATGGAAGGATGTGTGTGTGTGTGTGTGTGTGTGTGTGTGTGTGTAATTAAAAACAACAACAGAAGTATATAAAGCAAAATCCCTGAGAGGCCAAATTACAGCAGCACACAAGTTAAAAATATAGTTGTCACTTCCCAGTGGCTGAATCCCACCCCACTCCAATGACATCTAAAAGAAAAGATCATGCTGTACTGGTAGATATGAGTGTCTATCCGAGAGATCCTTTATCCAAACACTACAGGAACTGTGTGAGAACCAGCCACGGGGAAGCAGCAACTGCACCACTCTGCTAATACATGAATAAAGCCCATGTCTGAGAGCATCCTAAGCTACAGCCATTTCCAAAGCTATTCAGAGAGAATGACAGGTGCAAACTGCAATGGCATCATTGTTCTGTTCTACAGGTAAACTTCAAGAGCAGCTTGAAACAGATCTATACGCTAGTAACCTATGCTTCAAAAGAGCAGGCTTTATGTAAGATCAAACTCTGACGGAAACAATGGCTGATGTAATACAGATCTCTCTGCTTTCCCATGGAATCCCTCAAATCCCACTCTTCAGAGACAGTGTTTGCTATTGATCTTGGCTGTAAATGAAACAGCATCGCCACACACTGGATGACAAAGAGAAAACTAAGCATGCCACACATGTTGCTGTAGTAAAAAATAAGGCAGTGCTGATAAGATCTGTCGACTTCCTGTAGAAAGTATGGAAATGAGCCATGAGCAAAAGGGGGCAGGACAAGAACTAGATCATAAATTAGAAAATTAGAAAGCATCACTTTATTCATCACGTGACAAATTTTCTTACATCATAAATTAACCTTTGAAAAATCATATTTTGTCTTTGTCCAGGGGACAAAAAGAGGGACTTGCAGTGTAGCTGTTCTGTCTTCAGTTAAGGGGGAAATCAACAAGGTTTTCAATTAATGTTCCCATTTAGATTTGGACATCACTACTGAAGTTCACTAAGGCTGCAATAAAGGTTAAGGTAAAGGACCCCTGGACGGACAAGTCTAGTCAAAGGCGACTATGGGGTTGCGGCACTCATCTTCAGGCCGAGGGAGCTGGCGTTTGTCCACAGACAGCTTTCCGGGTCATGTGGCCAGCAGGACTAAACCGCTTCTGGCGCAACAGAACACCGTAACGGAAACTAGAGCGTATGGAAACGCCGTTTACTAAGGCTGCAATAACAGGCACATCACAGAGTAAGCCCAGTGACCACCACAGAGCTCACTTCTGAGTAAACATGCATTGGATTGCATATTCAATAAGCAACTTTGCACCAAGATAAATATGACACAAAATATTTTGCACAGAATATTAAATATCGAATAGAGAACAATATGAAAATACAATACCATTACAGATTGAATAACTGATCCTTGTTTGAAAGACTGTTTGTCATGCTGGTCATCCTGATTCAAGAATATATTGCAAAGTTGTAGAAAGTTCAAGGACAAAAAAAAAGGATTTTCAAAAACTTCATACAAACAGCAGACTGAAAACCTTGAGATTGTTTGCTTTGGGGAATAAAGTGAATAGCTAAGAAGACATGATCAAATATATTCAATAATAAATGAGATGGGGGAAAACCAAGTCTCATGGAACAAGGAAAGAATTGATGAAGTTAAATGTCAGTCAATTAGAACTGATTCTAAATCCCAAATTTGTTTTTTTGTTTGTGTCTCCTGTGGAACTTACTGCAATAGGATTCCACAAATTCCAGAATTATAATCCTGATCCTAAGCATGTTTACTTGAAAGCAGGTACCAATAAGTATAACAGGTCTTATTCTAAAGTATGGGTGCTCCCAGACAGTCACTATGTGGGGGAGAGATTCAGTAATGTACTTGCAAATTCTGGTTGCACAATTAAAACTGATTTGGAGCTCTTTCACAACAAACCCGCTTCCCACTAAAGCAAGACTTTTGCAGTAAGGAATGTGACAGGAAATGCCCTGGAAAGTGTGGGATCGTGTATGCTTGATACATGCTCTTCTGACCTCCCCACAAACAAATCAAAAAGAACGTTCAACGCATAGCTGATTATCTAACCTCCCTGCAAACTTTATGCAAACCAATCAGGATTAATGGACTATAAACAGGGCATCTGGAAGTAGGCATGGCAAAGTAATTCAGATTTAATGGAAATCTATCTAATTCACACTTTCTAAGACTTTGTGAAATGAAACAGAGCTGTCCAGCAAAATTCACAGCAAAATTCACACCAACACACCAGGCCCTTCCACATCCAGGCTACATTCACAACATACACTTAAAGTGCTATACTACCACTTTAAAAAGTCATGGCTTCCCCCAAAGAATTCTGGGAGCTGTAGTTTGTTAAAGGGGTTGAGAGTTGTTAGGAGAACACTATTCCCCTTCCAGAGCTACAAGTTCCAGAGGTCCTTGTGAAAAGGGCTATGTTGTTAAACTACTCTAGGAATTGTAGTTCTAGGAAGCAAATAGGGGATTCTTAATAGCTTTCAGCACCTCTAACAAACTCCCAGAATTATGTGGAGGAAGTCATGACTGTTTAAAGTTGTATCATAGTGCTTTATACATATGGTGTGAGTGTAGCCTCAGTGGAATCGCACAGCCTGCCTTGCTTAGTATCTCAGCTACAAAGACTGGATGGGTTGGAACCAGCATGCACCTGGGGGTGGGGGTGTACCTGCTGTTCACACACACTGAACTACAGAAGCCTAATCCTGAAAATCAAGTTATCTGGTCAGAAAGCACACGAGAAGCTTTTCTCTGCAGCTTTATCCATTTCAGGCTCATATCTGATTTGGTGCTTGTGATGGTATTAACCTACCCAGCTTGTCTTGAGGGCTCCTGAGCAGCTAGTCTCCTGCTTTTAATGCAGGTTTTTTTTTGGGGGGGGGAGGTTACAAGTGGTTTCAAATCACTCAATGTCACCTGGACTCCTCTGTTTCATTTTCTGCTTACTGAACACAGATTGGAGATGGATGCTTTCACCCAGTGTATAACCCTACAAAGCCTTGGCTAGAGGACCCAGAAATAAACACTGGTGATTGTTCTTTCCTTACAGATTCCAGAACATCTCTGAGGCTTCCAGTTTTGTTTTGTTTTTTCACATGTTGAATCCTTTCATTCTTTTCTTCTTCCCACATACCCCTTCTGTATTCCAAACTTCTTAGAGAGCAAAACAATCTTTCTGGCTACATGCAACAGGTCAAGCTAAATATGCAGCATGGTTCTGGTTTTCCAGTGCAAGTACTTAGGCTATTATTATTTTTTGTATAACTTACATAAATATTAACAAGAGTTGCTAACAAAACAACAGTTCAGCAGCATTGCTTTTCTACAATTAGTTGGGAATGGAACAAAAATTGTAGTTCTAAAAAACATTTAATACATTCTTCTATAGCAGGGGTAGGCAAACTAAGGCCCAGGGGCCGGATCCAGCCCGTGGACGGTCTGGGAATCAGCGTGTTTTTACCTGAGTAGAATGTGTCCTTTTATTTAAAATGCATCTATGTGGGAATAGGAATTCGTTCATCCCCCCCCCCCAAATATATAGTATGGCCCCCCACAGGGTCTGAGGGACAGTGGACCGGCCCCCTGCTGAAAAAGTTTGCTGACCCCTGTTCTATAGCATGGGCCAATCTTGGTCCCCCAGGTTGTTCAAGTTGGCCAATGAGGCCATTTTTCACAAACCATGCCCATCAGCTGATGGGATAGAGGGCAGGGTTAAATCAGGCATTGGCTGTTGGACAAATGTTAACCTATCTAAAGAACTTTTAACTGAGTTAAGATTAAAAAAGGATGTGTACAAAAAATGGAAAAGGGGGGAAACCACCAAAGAGGAATTCAAACAAATAGCCAGCACGTGTAGACACAAAGTCAGAAAAGCTAAAGCACAGAATGAACTCAGGCTTGCTAGAGAGGTTAAAAGCAACAAAAAAGGCTTTTATGGGTATGTCCGTAGCAAAAGGAAGAACAAAGAAACAGTGGGGTCACTCAGAGGAGAAGATGGTGAAATGCAAACAGGGGACACAGAAAGGGCTGAACTCCTCAATGCCTTCTTTGCCTCAGTCTTCTCCAATAAAGAAAACAATGCCCGACCTGAAGAATTTGGAGCAAATGATTCAGCAAAGGAAACACAGCCCAGAATAACTAAGGAGATAGTACAAGAATACTTGGCTAGTTTAGATGTATTCAAGTCTCCAGGGCCAGATGAACTGCATCCAAGAGTATTAAAAGAACTGGCAGATGTGATCTCAGAACCACTGGCGGTCATCTTTGAGAATTCCTGGAGAACAGGCGAAGTCCCGGCAGACTGGAGGAGGGCAAATGTTGTCCCTATTTTCAAAAAGGGGAAAAGAGAGGACCCAAATAATTACCGCCCAGTCAGTCTGACATCAATACCAGGAAAGATTCTGGAGCAGATCATTAAGAAAACAGTCTGTGAGCACCTAGAAAGGAATGCTGTGATCACCAATAGTCAGCATGGATTTCTGAAAAATAAGTCATGTCAGACTAACCTGATCTCGTTTTTTGACAGAATTACAAGCCTGGTAGATGAAGGGAACGCAGTGGATATAGCCTACCTTGATTTCAGTAAGGCATTTGACAAGGTGCCCCATGATATTCTTGTAAAGAAGCTGGTAAAATGTGGTCTTGACTATGCTACCACTCAGTGGATTTGTAACTGGCTGACTGACCGAACCCAAAGGGTGCTCATCAATGGTTCCTCTTCATCCTGGAGAAGAGTGACTAGTGGGGTGCCACAGGGTTCTGTCTTGGGTCCGGTCTTATTCAACATCTTTATCAACGACTTGGATGATGGACTCAAGAGCATCCTGATCAAATTTGCAGATGACACCAAACTGGGAGGGGTGGCTAACACCCCAGAGGACAGGATCACACTTCAAAACGACCTTGACAGATTAGAGAACTGGGCCAAAACAAACAAGATGAATTTTAACAGGGAGAAATGTAAAGTATTGCACTTGGGCAAAAAAAAATGAGAGGCACAAATACAAGATGGGTGACACCTGGCTTGAGAGCAGTACATGTGAAAAGGATCTAGGAGTCTTGGTTGACCACAAACTTGACATGAGCCAACAGTGTGACGCGGCAGCTAAAAAAGCCAATGCAATTCTGGGCTGCATCAATAGGAGTATAGCATCTAGATCAAGGGAAGTAATAGTGCCACTGTATTCTGCTCTGGTCAGACCTTACCTGGAGTACTGTGTCCAGTTCTGGGCACCACAGTTCAAGAAGGACACTGACAAACTGGAACGTGTCCAGAGGAGAGCAACCAAAATGGTCAAAGGCCTGGAAACGATGCCTTATGAGGAACGGCTAAGGGAGCTGGGCATGTTTAGCCTGGAGAAGAGGAGGTTAAGGGGTGATATGATAGCCATGTTCAAATATATAAAAGGATGTCACATAGAGGAGGGAGAAAGGTTGTTTTCTGCTGCTCCAGAGAAGCGGACACGGAGCAATGGATTCAAACTACAAGAAAGAAGATTCCACCTAAACATTAGGAAGAACTTCCTGACAGTAAGAGCTGTTCGACAGTGGGATTTGCTGCCAAGGAGTGTGGTGGAGTCTCCTTCTTTGGAGGTCTTTAAGCAGAGGCTTGACAACCATATGTCAGGAGTGCTCTGATGGGGTTTCCTGCTTGGCAGGGGGTTGGACTCGATGGCCCTTGTGGTCTCTTCCAACTCTATGATTCTATGATTCTATGATTCTACCACTCACCGGCTGATGAGCGGGTAGTTAAATCCCACTTGTTTTAGCTACAGGCCCCTTTCCTCTGCACTTCAGTAACTGTTTCCATTGGAATTCCCTGCTAAATATGGCCAACCCCTTTCTGAATCAATTATTGCGAAAGAAACAAGCAATTAAAAGTATATCCTGAATCAGGAAGCTCCTGCAGCCAATCGGAAGCCACGGAAGTCGTGTCGGACATTTGGGTTCCAAAGAACGTTCACAAACTATAACACTCACTTCCGGGTTTGCAGTGTTCGGGAGCCAAAACGTTCGACTCACAAGGGATCCAAGGTATGACTCTACCTTACACTTTCTGCCAATGCTTCCTGTTTGGAAGGATCCTGACATTACGGATGAATTGTCCTGCATTGTCAGTTTAGGGACACGGGTGGTGCTGTGGGTAAAACCACAGTGTCTAGGACTTGCTGATCGCATGGTCGGCGGTTCAAATCCCCGTGGCGGGGTGAGCTCCCGTCTTTCGGTCCCAGCTCCTGCCCACCTAGCAGTTCGAAAGCACCCCTAAGTGCAAGTAGATAAATAGGTACCGCTTTATAGCGGGAAGGTAAACGGCGTTTCCGTGTGCTGCGCTGGTGCTGGCTCACCAGAACAGCTTCGTAACGCTGGCCACGTGACCCGGAAGTGTTTCCGGACAGCACTGGCCCCCGGCCTCTTAAGTGAGATGGGCGCACAACCCTAGAGTCGGACACGACTGGCCCGTACGGGCAGGGGTACCTTTACCTTTACCTTTTTAAGTCAGTTTATGTTCTCTGTGGATGCACTTTTAGTTGCTGGTTTCCTCTTATTTTTTTAAAACATTTTATTCCCTTTCTTAGAAAAACAAAAAAACAGCAGTATTTCACAATACTAGAAAGGTAAGACTTCTCCCTGTGTTCAGTAATTTATTAACAATGCCAGGGATAAAAAGGAAGCCAGAGGCAAAAGTGGCACTACCACACATTATGGGTCAAAAGGGTGTGGATAATAAATAAAGCTAAAAGCTATGTCATTGCTGACTCTAAAAAGTGCCCAACTTGTTGGTATTACATCAGAGGCAGATTTAGGGAAGCGCAACCAGTTTAGTCACACTGGAGCCTCTGGGGGTGCTGCAACTGTGATGTAGAATGGAAGGTGAGAAACTGGGAGCACCAAATTTTTGGCATTGCACAGGGTGCCGCTGAAAATTGAGACCCCAAGGTCTTCTGCTAAGTACATCTGATCATGCTCTTAACTACAGATTCCTATGCTCCTAAGTCCAGTGCTGGGAAAGAGATGCATCCACTCTATATGCTCCAACTCATCCAGCTCTCTGGGTTCCGCTATATTTCAAGTTCTCCTTCCCATGGAGTTCAAGAGTTCAGTTTTCCTGTGTGGCAATCAAACATATCACAGCATGGGCCTCTTTGCATATTACATTTTATGTGCAACAATAAAAATGTGATGTGTGTACTTGGCAAAATAGGTCTCCAGCCATGTGTGAGCTCCACGCCCGCAGAATCACCCCAGGGCAGCTCATTCATTATTATCCTGGCAAACAAGGTGTTGTTTTTTTAAAAAGCTACACATTATATAGTGTGTATTTTTAGAAAGTGTATCAAAACAATCACCTGTATCACCTTGAATCATATGTAGGTACGCAGGTCAGGGAACCGTATTCCAGTTGCCTGTCTTCCATCACATACCACATTGAGCAGTCTTCTTCCTGGCTGAATGTTAGGAACTGTTTGTTTGTTTGTTTGTTTGGGGGGGTGAGAGAATCTAATTTGATGAAGCTCTTGGGGTTTAATTTCCCAAGGGGTCTGAGTTCTAGGCACCAAAATGGGTATAGGAGGAGAGAGAAAAGGATAGAAGGGATGGAATACAATTTATGAGAAAAGTCCAGAAAGGATGTCGTGAAATTGATGTTGTAGAAGTTTACCCAAAAAATCCTCCAATTTTCTTGGGAAAGTGGCCACCAGCAAAATGTTCCCCTCATTTCTCAGTTCCCCAGGCACTTCAGACTCAAATTGCTTTATTTTAATGGCAAGCCAAGTTTTTGCCTAATGCAACTGTGAAAGAGCAAGCCAGGATCCTTGTCCGCTTCATGCATCATTGGCAAAATTGCTAGCTAAAGTCCTGCCTGCAGTTTCTTTATTAGTGGTGATAATGCAAGAGGCAGAAGGGAACACAGCTTGACTGTCTGCTCCCAGGTGGAGATTTCTGCTTAGAAAAATTATCCCTTTACTCATAAACTGAGTGAATGTGCTATGGAGCTGTCAATAGGTAATGCATGTGGGACACCACAATGGGCCTCGAGCATCTCTAGTAAATATCAGTCAGACCTTTGCAGTTAAGAGGATGATCAGATGCAATCCCATCTTTCTTTCTTTTTTAATGGGAAAATTTTCAAAGGCATCAGTGGGACTTACAGCTGTGAGCATACACTTTCCCCAAAGCACTGGTGCACACCACCAATTTTGAGATGGAAATGTTATGTTGATTTGATATACAGCTGCCATTTTTGTGTTATCAGGGTCATGGGAGAGTGTAGTCAAACATAACTGTGCACAACTGCTAGCTGGTCATGAAAGGGTTAAGGACCACAGAGTTGTATTGCTGGATAGACTCAGACCATGCACAACTCCTCCAAAGAGGAAATGAAGCTTCTTTCTTCCTCCCCACCCACCCATCCCACATCATATCTTCTCTTCTTCTTCTTCTTTGATGATCACTTGTAGTCAAGTAAGATTGTCTTCCATAAACAGTTTTAACAGTGAGTCCGTAAGTGACTGTGGAGGCCAATTCTGGATCTACACGTCCTTCCACAGTGGGAACATAGGTTTCTGGGTGGGAGTTGATCATAGTGTGGATTTGCCAACTGTGACTTCCTCTTAACATGTTTCTCCCTTGCGTCCTGAGTTCGAGTTTTCAAAGACCATGACACCTTTGGTAAAGGCTGTTCTCTAACTGGAGTGCTCGCAGGCCAGTGTTTCTCAGTTGCCAGTGTTTAGACTACTTTTTTTTTTTTTTTTAGATTTGCCTTGAAAGAGTCTTTAAACCTCTTTTGTTGACCACCAGCATTATGCTTTCCATTTTTAAGTTCAGAATAGAGTAGTTGCTTTGGAAGATGATAATCAGGCATCTGCACAACATGACCAGTTCAACGAAGTTGATGTTGAATAATCATTGCTTTGACACTGGTGATCTTTGCTTCTTCCAGCACACTGGTGTTAGTTCGCCTGTCTTCCCAAGTGATGTGTAAAATTTATCGGAGACAAAATTGATGGTTCCAAGGAGTTGGAGATGGTGTTTATAAGTGGTCCATGTTTCACAAACATACAGTAAGGTTGGTAGTACAAGAGCTTTGTAAACAAGCATTTTTGTTTCCCTGCGAATGTCGCAGTCCTCAAACACTCTGCACTTCAGTTGGGAGAAAGCTGCACTTGCAGAGCTCAGGCGATGCTGGATGTTGGCCCTTGTGAAAAGATAACTGCCCAGATAGGAGAAGTGGTTGACATTTCCCAACGCCATACCATTGAGTTGGATTTGTGGTGCTGCAGAGGGGTTGTTTTGTGCTTGTTGGTGCAACACTTTGGTTTTTGGGATGTTGAGCGATAGGCCAAGCTTTTCGTAAGCTTCTGCAAAAATATTTAGGATGGTTTGGAGGTCATCCTCTGAGTGTGCACACACCACATCATATAGCCAATGAAGGACATGTATGAGCTTGCTTCCAAGCTTACAGCACATGTTTGGGACTATATTTTGTATTTTCTACCCAAGAGTATTTTGCCTCTTGCTGCTGCATGGAACAACGCATGACTGAGAACTTGAATCTGTAAGTAAATCAGTTTAAACTTACCTTATAGTGTGTAGTTTGCTCATCACAAGAGGGGTAGAAAGAGGTCAGCTGCTGTGTGCAGCTGAATGGGATAAAAAGGTTTAACTATTTATATCCCAAACACTATAATGCTACTTAACTTTTGTGAGTTTAATTTCTGCTACTAGGGCTCTCTCCCTGCAGGAGAGCGTGCAAAGCCTCACATTTGGAATCCAGGCTCCTAGCCAATTCTTTTGTTGTTCACCCACAAATGTAGGTCTAGAGGGAGGGGGTTTTCCTGGTAACTATGCTGCAGTCTTTTGGGTGCCAGGCTTTTCAATCTTAAAATATTTTATGGTGAAATCCTATACACAATTACCTGAGGGTAAGTCCCATTGAACTGACTGGTGCTTACCTGCAAGTAGGCTTGTGCAGGGTTGCATTGCTAGTGATTTAGCTGTCGTTTTGCCTGTAATTGTTCTTACTGAGAGCCACCAACCTAGATAACTTTTTGTTACTGAGCAGCATAGAAATATTATAAATAGATGGGAGGTTGGTAGATAGCTGCATTGATCATCATGTGCAGTTTGGTGCTCTGATGTCAGCTTGTAACAAATTGTACGGTAGTTAAAAGTGAAATGCTATGCCTGTGAATTTTCCAGCCCTGACCACTCCCCATGCTTCTCCAAGCAGTTTGGTGCTTTTTTTGTACAGATGCTGCTCTAGCAACCCAGACAGGATTGTGTTCAACCACTGATAACATGCCATCTGCTGTAGGTAGTTCTGGAAGAGTGACATAATACTGATCCTATGTGCTCTGAAGAGTGGAGTACAGAACCATTATAGTATCAGGTCATTAATTTCTGGTAACTTGCCATAGGCACGCTTCTGCTGCTCGTATTTTGTTACTGTGATATATATATATATATATATATATATATATATATATATATATATATATATCACAGTAGCCTGGATATATAATGTGATATATGCTACTATTTTATTGATGAATCTGTATTTTGTAAATCATCCTGAAAATACTGTTGAAAAGTGGTCTAAAAATGCAATATATAAATGAATCAATGATTTATTTATTTAGATTTATGTCTGCATTTATAGCTGTCTTAAGGGAACATTGTTCTACAAATGTGGCTCCCTTTCTAAATATATCATTCAAAGGAATATTTTTTTTTACAACATCTTCAGACAGTCTTCTGGTTTGTAACAGTGGCAACTGATGTGCCACACTTTCCAATATTACAAGGCTTAGAACAGTTGCTAATTATGAAGGCTGCAGATCGAAATGATAGCACAGAAACATCTCTGACATCTTTTCTTCTCCTTTTTTCATTATTTTCCTGATCAATGTCTGCATCATTAAAATCCCTCATAATCAAAACTCTCACCTTACAGGGCTATTTTCATCTGTAAAGGCCTGTCTGAAGTATTTATCTGATCAGTCCCTGGGGAGTGATTGCAAATGTGCATCATCTTAATTTTCACCAAGCTGTCTCCAGTATGGACGGAGCCAAATTATGTATCTCATTTCACCTTGCAGGCTCTGTAAAAACCATTCCAAAGCAATAAAGATCACAAATTTAGATCGGCATAGTGCCTTTCAGGTTTAAGGCATCCTGAGGGAGCTTTATATTAACAAATCATATAGCATAGTACTCCAGGCAGGAATCATGGAGGCAAAGAGTCCCCTTCCCCTACACCCATAAATACATTGAAGTTGTTGAGATAGATAATTTTTACTGGAATTGTTAGTCTGGATACATTATCCCAGCTCACCACCCACATCTCTCTCTCTCTCTCTCTCTCTCTCTCTCTCTCTCTCTTCTCTCGTGTCACTTCTGAACAACTTGTTTATTAAGCATTCATACTAATTGGCTTGCAGGATAGTCATACAATGTTGCACCAAGCTAAAGTTTTCCATGCATTTTACTGACACCTTCCTTAGCACAAAACGTCCAATTGTTGGAGTGAAGTGGTTTTGTTGCGCAAGAGACCTAATTTTGAATTGTGCAACCTGAATATACTGGTATACAGTTGAATGTAGAATGGAAGCACCTGGACTTCTTTTCTATGAAAGCGACATAATTCAGAAGTGCGCTCTCTCTCTCTCTCTCTCTCTCTCTCTCCCTCTGCCCTACCAACTCCATACCCATACTTTTCCGGTTTCTGTAACAGAAACTCTGAAGAAATATCACTTCATTTTCTAATCTCAGAAATGTCATCTGTTAACAGAACAGCGTGATTCATTGATCCATAATATCCTGCTACAATATATAGCTAAGATTAAGATTATGTATCGAACGGCAACTCTTGAATCTAAAATTCCTAAACTGATTAAAAGGGATTTGAAGATGTCACCAATCTGAGCCAAGCTTTACCTCCATTATGCTTGAAACTTGCTTCCAGTGCCAGGGCTCGGCCCTAGAATATGTTAAGCATTAGAACCAAAGGGAGTAACTAAGGTTGGGAGAAATATATCTCCTTCACCACTGACTAGCACTTAATTACGGTACTTAGTGGTTAAGTTGCGGGAAAGAGCTTCCAGCCAGTGCAAAGGACAGGTTTGAGTTGGCAATTATGTGGTGTGATGCAGCTTCTACTCCTGGGATGTGCCATGTCTGCCTGAGTCCCCCATATACTACCATCCCAAATGTCCATTTCAGGGTTGGAGGAATTGAATCTGGACAGCAGGCCATATCCTTCTTTCCCCTACCCACAGTGGGTTGAGATTGCACCTGCCTGAGCAAGTAAAGAGTATTTATTGAGTGTTTATATACGGCTACATGCCATCAACAATTAAATAAATTGACCATACCAGGAAAAATAAGAAAACATACAGAAAACAACTGTAAATAACATCACATCAGAAGGAAATGTCACATACGTATCTTTGCACATTCAACTGTGGTAAGTTGAGCATATCACTGAACAAAACATAGTGTTCATCAGTCCTGGCCAGTAGTTCATTCTAGAGCTCCTGGTTCATCTCCCAGCTGCCCATGGCTCAATCCTGACAAGGACAGCAATCTGTGATATGGGGGGGGGGGGGCAACTACTCTGATCCCATTACCACTCAAAAGCATCGCCCCTGAGAAAATAACCTATCTACATGCTTTCTATAAATTCCATTTCCTTAAGTATAGGAGCTGAGCAAGGTGACATTCTAGATCCTTCTAAATCTACAGTATTGTAGATTCACCCTGTTTCTGCTCCACTCATGGTTTGGTGTGCACTATGTGTGGTTTCCTATTAGAAATTATTTCCATTTATTTCTATAGGCTTACCTTCTAATCCACTCCAACAGTGCAAACCAGTGACTACATTACCGTGGTACTTCTAAATTATCTCTTGGGTCTTCCACTGAACCCCCCAGATATTTATATGCTGAATTAAAATCACAGTAGGGCATCTCTGACTTTGCTTCCCCCTATCTAGCATCGCATCCCCCTACTCATCTGTTGAAAGATGCATGTAGCACAATGTAAGCAGGATATTAAAAACCTACCCCCCCTTTAAAATATCTGCCTTTTTAAAGGAGCTGCAAATCCAAGCAGCTCTTTTGTATTCTTTTATTAGCTTGCAGCATGCTTTGTTAAGCATGACATAGCAATACAATTTGAAACTGGAAAAGGGTGGTCATGATGAATGTGTTTTTTAAAAAGGACTAATCCACCATTTAGTCTAGTTTCCCCTTTCTTATTGTCTCTCCCCCCTCCCCATGGTCAAAAAGCAAAATGTCTTAGGTGGTTTCTACAATAACAACAATTAAAATAACAAGAACTCTGGTTGCTCCTGTAGTTAAACTAAAAATCACAAAAAGGACTAGCTTGCATATGCTGAACTAAAGCTATGTATCAATGCTTGATGCTCAGCTACCCTGGAGAAGGCACTCGAGCACAATTCTTGCCCGCCTCCTTCTCCTGGTGTGTACAGGCAGTGCTAGCCCTACAATTAGAGAGAGTGAGGCTGCTGCCTCAGACAACATGTACTGTGGGTCTGGCTTTGAGTGCATCTGCTAGACAGCCTGTCCTGCACCCCTTAAGCCAGAGGCAGCCAACAGCTAGCTTGGCCAAAGTCTAACAATTTCCAGACAACACCACATTGGCTATTCCTGCCTTAAGCTAACTTACTGCTCTCAGGTACAATAAAGGATGTTGAGCAGCCGGGCTAGTCAGGATGCACCATCTTGGCTTTCCATCTTGGAATGTAATGTTTGGGGCCAGTTCTGTGCCTTTGCCAAACCTAATATTAGGGGGACTGGTCAACCAACACCCAACTTTTCTATAAAGTCTGCCTCATAGTATTTAGCTTCCATCCTGGACTGCTGCATCCCTAGTGAGATCTCTTACTCTAATGAGATTCCAACAGCAATGTTGTTGGGGATGAGAAGAAAGATAAGCTCTGTTAGAGAAGACCTGCTACATACAACCAGGGTTGTTGCAAGAGTTCAGTTGCTCATGCAGAGATGGCTGATACTGGGGAAAGAGCTCTTTTAGGTACTTGGATTCCCAAGCATTTAGAGCTTTATATGACAGCACTAACATCTCAGCTTGGGTCCAGGAGCTCATTGGCAGCTAGGTAGCACTTTCAGAACAGGTGTCACTTTCAGATCAGGCTGCCCCACGTACCAAACTAGCATTCTGCATTAGCTGCAGCCTTCAGACTGTCTTAAAGGGCAATCCCATGTAGAGTGCACTGCAATCAATGAGCTTCTGTCTGTTTTTGACCAAAATAAGATTGGTATGCTTTGATGCAACAAGAGATTTGTAGTGAAATATCGACTAAGAGATTGAACAACCACTGTGTTTAATAGAAATACATGTGGTCTCTTTTTATGCAAGAATCTTAAGATTCTTGCTCATCCAGTGAGTATCTGCGGTCACCCCCACTCCCTGTCACCCTTCTGAGGACAATTTGTACCAAGCTAAAAAATAGTGGTATATAGTCTAACCCTACTGAGTGATTGTGAATAATTTGTACAGGTAATTATCAGCACTTCAAACTCCATATTTCTCTCTCCTTTCCCAGATCTCATTCTCCGCTCCACCTTTGTAGGGCCAAATCTCGTGCGATTAACATTTTGAGTAACCCTGTTGCACTTAGGTCACCACTGCAGCCTGCCAGATGTCTCCCCTCCCCATCTCTTTATGCAGTAAAAATACACTTTCAACACCTCCATCTGTCTGTCTGTCTCTGTTCATATGCATAAACAATACTGTTGGTCAAGGCAGGGTTGTGTATTAGGTTTAGCATGCAATGTATACCCATTAACCACTTTCCCATTTGTTTTTCACCCAAACTGGAAACTTGTCCTATTGCTATATTCTCATTACATTTACAGTGTAAGGCAACATCCTTGGGGCACACTGTGCCTCTAAGCACAAGATCTTGGAAACTGGGCCTCTGTTAAAAAGGGTGCACATAGACTAAACTGCTCAGATTTTAATTGTCTGGGAGCTAGTGACAAAGGGATAATGGATGGCAAATGCAATGAACGAGAGATGCAATCCAGGGTTAAATTGCAAGATGTTCTGAGGTGTGATAAAGAGCACTGAATGCATTAGCCTACAGTCAAAATATTTCACTGCAGCAGATGATCATTCTAGGCAAATATGTGGGGTAAAACACTATTAATGCTCCGGGGAGACTTAAGTTATTTAGTCTATATTAGTCATGAATTACCAAATAATGGAGGCATATAACTCGGACAAAAAACTAGGCTTCCAGGTGGAAAAATCAAAGCTGGAAACAGAATTGTTAGACCCTAAAGTTAAGAATTTGTCAAGAATGTACAACTTGCTGTTGAAATGGAATACTCAAGATGAAATGGTGAAATCTGCTATGATTAAATGGGCACAAGATGTTGGACATAATATTATGATGGCTGACTGGGAACAGTTATGGACCACTGGTATGAAGTTTACGGCATGTAATGCCTTAAAAGAGAATTTAATGAAAATGATTTACAGGTGGTACATAACACCAGTCAAGCTTGCAAAAATTTATCATTTGCCCGATAATAAATGTTGGAAATGTAATGAAACTGAAGGTACATTCTTTCACCTTTGGTGGACATGCCCAAGGATTAAGGCATTCTGGGAGATGATTTATAATGAAATGAAAAAGGTATTTACATACAGCTTTCTAAAGAAACCAGAGCCCTTTCTCCTGGGCATGGTAGGCCAATTGGTGCCAAAGAAGGACAGAACTTTTTTCATGTACGCCACAACAGCAGCAAGAATACTTATCGCAAAGCACTGGAAGACACAAGATCTACCTACCAAGGAAGAATGGCAGATGAAGCTGATGGATTACATGGAACTGGCGGAAATGACTGGCAGAATCCGAGAACAGGGAGAAGAGTCGGTGGAAGAAGATTGGAAAAAATTTAAAGTATATTTACAGAAACATTGTAAAATTAATGAATGTTAGAAGGATGCTGGAAAGAAATTATATGACTTTAGTTGAAATGTTATAAAGAATTAAGTATGAATAGACCGACAATGGGTAAAGGTTAAACTTAAGGTTAAATTGCGTTAAGATAAATTATCGAACTAAATTTGAGAAAGAGGGAAAGGATTTGCTGGAACAATCAATTGAACTAGAATACAAAAAAGGAGGTGTGAGGAAGTCGAGGAAATAAGCAAATGAAAGATAAGGATATGAAAATACGGGGTTTTTCTTTTTTGTTCTTTTTTCTTTTTCCCCCCCTGCTATTTTTTTTAAAGGTTTTTTTTTCTTTTCTTTTTTTTAATGTTATGATGTACTGTTGATGTTTTGTATTATTGTATTTCCTTATGTTTTTGAGGTTTTGTAATTGTTTATTGCTTGTATTTCTTCTTTTTCTCTTTTCTTTTTTTTGTAATATTTAAACTCTAATAAATATCTTTTTTTAAAAAAAGAATTGCTTTTGAATTATGGTGCTGGAGGAGACACTTGAGAGTCCCATGGATTGCAAGAAGATCAAACCTATCCATTCTTAAGGAAATCAGCCCTGAGTGCTCACTGGAAGGACAGATCGTGAAGCTGAGGCTCCAATCCTTTGGCCACCTCATGAGAAGAGAAGACTCCCTGGAAAAGACCCTGGTGTTGGGAAAGATGGAGGGCACAAGGAGAAGGGGACGACAGAGGACGAGATGGTTGGACAGTGTTTTCGAAGCTACAAACATGAGTTTGACCAAACTGCAGGAGGCAGTGGAAGACAGGAGTGCTTGGCGTGCTCTGGTCCACGGGGTCAAGAAGAGTCGGACACGAGGTAGGGAGAGGGAGGTATGAGGAAGTCCAGAAAATAAGTAATTTAAAATTGGAAATGGAAAAGAGAGTTTGTTTTTAATTGTTATGCTTTTTGTTTTTTATTGTTGAGTTTTGTATTGTTTTTTGTGTGTGTTGTTTTTTTTCTTTTGTTGTTTAAAACTTTAATAAAAATTATTTTAAAAAAAATGAAGAGTCGGACACAACTAAACGACTAAACGACTAAACAACAAAGTCATGAATAGCTAGATATAGAGCAATTGACTGGAGGAAAGGCAATGTTAATTAGGCATACTTTTAAGAATATAAGTACAGCCTGCGGGATCAGGACAACAGTCCATCTAGTCTAGCATCCTTTTCTCACAACGGCCAACCAGATGCCTGTGGGAAACCCACAAGCAGGATTTGAACACAAAATCCCTCTCCCCTCCTGTGGTTTCCAGTAACTGGTATTCAGGAGCATTTCTGCTTCCAACTGTGGAGGCAGAACCATGATGACTGGTAGCCTTGGATAACCCTCTCCTCTATGAATTGGTCTAATCCTCTTTTGAAGCCATGTAGCTTGGTGGCCATCACGGCTTCTTGTGGGGGTGAGTTCCACAGTTTAAATGTGGACTGCATGAATAGCTACTTTCTTTTATCTGTCCTTTTCATATACAACCAATTCATGAAATGTTCTGTACAATAGGCATTTCATTGGCTAAGTTTGAAGAAGGATAGTGTACAAAAAATGAGATTTCACTGGTGAAATTATGGTGTTCTCTTGAAATTACTAGTGAAGACAGGGGTTGGAAGTACATGGTGTAATAAAACTTCCTTTATTTAACCACAAGACATTAGGTTTTTAAATAATTTTTTATCATAAATCTGTATTGTATTAGCTTTTGAGACAAAACTGGATATTTCATCTTGGTGGAAGTATCTAAAGCATGTAGCAGAAATCAAGCTAGAGAATTTACTCTGGGGTGGGCAGGAACTGTACATCTCAAACTGACATTTCTCCAGTTCTGCCACAGCATCCTTTCTGAACACAACAGGACAACGCTCAAGACTCCTACCGATGCCTGTCATTTACATTATGGTCCCTCTATTTGTGAACGAAGGCAACTGAACATTGTGGGAGGGGAGAGCCTTCCTATGAAATAATATTGGGTAAACAAGCCATAGGTGCATTTGAAAACTCTCACATCAACTGAAAGGATAAGACGGCTTGTGTACTCTTGCATAAAGAAAATACCATCCACCTTTTGCCTGCAGTTCTGCACAAGGTTGGCGCCTCCCCAGGGAATCTGGCCTCACGCTGCTTTCAAGTCATACTTCAGGGTTTTTGGGGCAGGCCACAAATCCCTCTGGAGGCAGGTTTGTGATGGAAGCACTAAGAAAATGTGCCTGCCTGATAGGAATTTTGGGTAGCGGTGCAGTTCAGAGCAGCCGGTACTTTGTGTGAAAAAACGTTCCCTGCCCAGATTTGTGAGCTTATATTACCAGGCCTTAGAAAAAGCGAGATTTTTTCCTCCTCCAAGACACCTGGCCTCCCATAAATCATCCCTGATGACAGATACCTTTTAAAGCTACTTACTTTACAAATGCTAGCATGAAAACTGAATATGCTTTTCTTCCCGTTCCCACAAATCTTTATAAGAGGAACTTTTGGCAATTGTTTTATTAAGTGAACGTCCCCTTTCCCCTCCTGATGAATTATTCATGAGCTGTTGTCATAGCAATTTCTGTGTCGTCCCCCCCCCACTCTCTGAAATGTTTAATAACTGCAGCAGATTCAAGAAGAGGAATCAAGTTGTAAGAGCAGCTTTACCAAGTGAGGTGTCTCTGAACAAGTATAGGCTGCATATCGGTGACAGTTCGTTCCAGTGACACCTCTAAGGACAGGAACATTGTTGGCAAGACCTCCTGTTCCCTCTGTAGTGAGAGAGATCTTCTAAGTGTTAATCACCGGACATGTACTGTGGTTATTACGCTACTGATATACACTTATTCCTTCATTTAAGCAAGATATGTGGAATCTGTGGCCCTCCAGAAGTTACTGAACTACAACTCCCATCATCCTTGACTGCATGCCTGGTTGGAATGCAGCCTTGAACTCTGGCGACACATTTTGCTTGCCTGAAGGAAGGACAGAGAGGTGTCTATGACCATGTGTAGGAACCAGTGTATGGTAAAATGGACTTTATCTTGCCCCGCCCACTTTCCCCCTGGCCCCACCCACCAGTAGCATATGGCCCTTGGAAGGTTTGCTGGAAGAGCATAAGGCCCTCAGGCTGAAAAGATCTTTAAAAGTTGTGTGAGAAGGTGAGAAGGTTAAATCACCAGTTGAATTCCCCCCACCCTCTGCCAAACATAAAGATTCAGTTAATGCCGAGGGAAACTTCACCCACTGATTTCTCATTCTGTTATGCAGCTACCAAAGACGCACAGCCCTTACCTTTTTCAGGCAGCCAGAAAGAAACAGAGCTGCATCTCATTCTCTCCTTAGTACTCTGAACTCCACTGTTCCTTTTTCACCCATGCCAATGCTGGCATAACCAGCAAAGTTTCATCACACACACACCCCTTCTCATTGTATGATTGTTTTTTTTATTTAAAAAAAATGCTCTGCCTACGAAATGCCTCGCTGAAAAGGTCAGGCTGCTTTTGAGCAGGCTTTTAAAACATGAGGTCAAAATAGCACCATGCATGTGTCTCTAATAACAGAGTTGTGGGCAGGTTAAAACATTTTGCTGCTTGAGGCAGAGGACAAGTTGGTACCTCCCCATTCCCTGTACATCAGGGGTAGCAAAGGTCCACATTTTCATAAGGGCAATCTACCAGTGGTGGACAGGGCCAGAGGCAAAGCGGGCACAGCAACAAAGATGGCTATTACTTTTGTACAGTAGGTGTCAGGGACTGGGCAGAGGAGGAATGGTGGAGACTGCCTCCGCAACCTGACTCTTCCAGAGAAGAGGAAGATGGTTTAGATTTACAACAGGGGGATGAGGGAGGTCACAGCTCAGAGGCAGATGAGGGGGAAAGCTGGGAAATAATGGGAGAGGAGGAGGAGGAAGCACAAGGGGTGACAGCTGACAGACACAGTGTCTTTAGAAAGCATTCCAGACCCCCCCTCTCCCAGAACCTGGCAAGCCTTGAAAGTAGGAGAGCAAAGAGCTCAAAGACAGAGGGCATTTATCAGCACCTGTAGAGGAGGTGGTGAGATAGATAGATAGATAGATAGATAAATTTATTGTCATTGTCCGTATATACACAGTATACACAACAACGAAAATCAAACACCCACCCAAAGACCGGGTTCACATACACATTTGCACGTATCTCCAACACTCTCATCCTATTCAGACATAATCTATAAAAACATATCATACTCCAGAATGTAACATAACCTATTAAAGGCATAACATAACCTAAGGATGACGAATGAGGAAGTAGGAGAGACGGGGGGGGGGGTGGAGATTCACTTGGGACAATGCCATTATCCAAGAGGCTGGGTTCTAAAGCCTCTCTCTGGAAATACTAAATGAAAAGTGGATGGTAAGCATTATAGGAGTTCAGCGATACAATTCTGTTGCAGATATTAATATTGTGCAGTTTAAAGCAACTGGATGCATGAAAACTGACTCCTTTAGGAAATGAACCATTGTCCAGGCCTATAAAAAGATTACTCAAATTTTACCAGCAGAACTCTTCATAATAAAACAGAAACATCAAATGATGCATCCAATATGAAATAATTTCAACAGACCTAGAAGCAGAGGTCTGTCTCTTCCCATAGCATCCATTTTAGACTGGAGCTGTTTTCTGTCTCTCAGTCAGAGAGGGGCTTTTACAGGTCCTTACTTCACAGAGCCTTGGGAGAAAGCAACTCCCTTCAAAATGAACCTTTGCAACCTAATGCCTTCATCACATGATCTAAGGTTACAACACTCACATGTTAGCTACCAGAGAACAACAATCAGTTAGTGTGTAATTTGAAGAGAAAGGAACAGAGAGGTTTTTTGTCTTTCTTACTTCAGGCCTTGCACATAGCAGGAAGGCATTCAGACAAACATACAGAAGACTTCTTCAGAACTACACAGCCAATCAGAGCATATGCTACCTCAGTAAGGATCATGGCACTCTGCTTCATTGCTAAGTAACACCTTCACCTCCCCCTCTTGGTTAGCTGACTTAACAGAACTAGCCCTCAATCAAACACAATTATCTTGACTGTTGCACTTCTAACAGGAATGCGTGTGTGGGCTATATGTGCATGTGAGTGCTATTTTATTCTTTGCCTCAGGGAGCAAAATATTTAGGGCTGGCCCTGAACAAACTCCTCTAGATGGCAGCTTCCTGGTACATCCATTTGTTGAGCCAAAAGCACCAGAAATGATGAAAAGAGCAGGTATCTCTTTTTTTGTGGGCAACATTGTGTTAGGAACATTACACCTGCGATCACTCTTGCTTAAACTTTGAGTTGGTTTGGACCATAGGATGGAGAGGAATTCACACAGGATGAAGCTGCAAACTTATGTGAACTCCGGGGCTGGAAGCTGGATATACACCTTCTCTCCTTCACTGTGTGGATGCAATCTCAGAATTACAGCTGCAACAGGCATAATTACAGCTGCAACAGGCATAAAGCAGTCTGTCCGCAGGTGGCCAGTACTCCTTAGTTCATTCTCCAATGAAAATGAAGAAACTGTTTCTCTGTTTATATCAAACACCTGCAGAATATATCAGGACAAGGCCTCAATATCTCCCAGCCATTTTGCAAGCACAGTTCTTTCATCATATCTGTGCATCTCAACGCTCTTCAGTCAGTCTGCATTTTTATTTCACTGGGCAGGTGGTCTGCTTCTCCCTTAGACCTAGCAATAACTTGGAAACAGATGAGAGTGAGGTTTCCTCCCTTACTGCGGTCTCCTCTGCAGAGAATCCAAAGCATATTCATCGATAAGTTGGTAAAATATAAAATCCTCTGTAACAGCTTCAGAACCGCAAAACTGAGTGAACTGTGAAGAATCAATAGCCTCATTTTATTTTTCTGCTGCCTATATGAACATGAACCATCAGCTTACAAAAGGGAATATCCTTTATGCTTTTTCTGAACATCACAAGGAAAGTCTTCTCTCCCCCTGCCAATGGGGCAGCAGAAATATTTTTGAGATACTTGTCCTGCAGACCTCAACACATTATCTGAGCATATTCCCCCGTGATATCTGTGATTTCTGAAGCAGCAATAAAGAACAGCGGGCTTATTATTTCTTTTGCAGGGAAGTCTGACTCCCAATACTTCATGGCTCTATCCCAGGATGCTCCTGTCATATTGGGGAAAGATAACAACAATAATGGTTACTATTTACTTCATTTACGAAGTGCTTCCCATGAAGCATCTCCAACGCAGAAAGACACAGGCTGAGATAAAGATCTCCACTTAAAAGGCTTGTTGAAAAAGGAAGGTCTTCAAAAAGCAATGCTAAAATAAGGTCTTTTTAGTGCTTACACTGGAAAGACAATAGAGATAGTGCCTGTCGGGTGCATAATGAGGGTAGATGCCTGTTAAAGGCCTTGCTCTGAAACTGTAGGGAATGGGCCTCCTGATAAGACGGTATCTGCAGGAGGCCCTCTCCTGCAAAGCACAGTTGATCAGTTCAGCATATAAGGGATGAGATTGTTTTTCAGGTATCCTGGTGACAAGGGGTTTGGACTTTGTACATCAAAACCAGCACATGGAACTTAGCCTGGTAGCTAATTTGACAGCCAGTGCAATTCTTTTAGCAGTCGTGTGTTGCGACGGTAATATCCTGCCCCAGTGAGCAATCAAGCTGCCTCATTTTGCACTAGCTGCAGCTTGCAGGTCAGCCACATAGAACACACTGTAGTAATCCAATCTGGAGGTTCATATGGGAGCCAAAGGTCATACATCTCAACTGTCCTGATTAAATCAAGGAATTCCATTTTTATACTCCAGGCTCTTGCACAAGAGCATGGTGCCTAAAAATGCATGCTTGTTTGGGGGCTCTGTACTTTCACACACATCACATGGCTCACCTGGAAGATGAGCGTCCTGGCTTTTGGCTGTGACATGCTGGAAGGTTTGAAAGTTGCCAATTCAAATTAAGGAGCTTCTGCCCCAGGTGTTGGGGGGTTGAAAGTTAGTTTTTACACACCCTGACATGATTTTCCATTATTTTTAATTCTGCTTTTTAATCTTCCACACTTTTAAAATTTTTACTGTTTGCACCCTTTCTTTCCTGCCACAAGCATTTGGCCCTCAGAAGGTCATGCAGAATAGAATGTGACCCCCTGGTTGAAAAACATTTCCAGACCCCTCATATAGAGGCTGACAGAAAGGCAGTCATATTGGTTTTCTTTCTTTTAAACAATCTTCTCATATCTATGCTGTGATGAAACTGGTTGTGGGTTTGGCCCTGGAAGCCAAGATATTTGAAGAACGAAAATCTTTCAGAAAGACACTTCCAGTTTAGAGCTCCTGCTTTATTAATAGTAAGCTTTAAGGTCAGTTGCATATGCATAATTCTTTAATTACCACAGATGGTGATTCTTCACTTCAGCTTAATATCCAGAAATATAGCATGCATTTGCTGAAATGAACCCAGCACTTAACAGATAATGGAATGTGTGGAAAGCTGCCAGCTTCACTAGACCTGCTGAGTTTCTTCTCTTCAGATGCCATTTCCCTTGCTTTCAGGAAGTTTTTGATTTGGCTCCATTGCCAGAGAGAAATGATTTGTGTCAGGAAGTGGGGGTAGCTAGAAAGGAAGGAAAGTGAAGGTGTCTTATCCTGTTCTGATATGGAGGGGGGGCAGTTTTCTCTCTTAAGACATCTAAATAGGTACAGCGGTACCTCTGGTTACGATCGCTTCTGGTTACGAACACTTCAGGTTACAAGCTCTGCTACCCCAGAAGTAGTTGCTCCTGGTTGTGAACTTTGCCCCAGGATGCAAACAGAAATCGCGTGCCAGAGGCACACACACAGCAGAAGGCCCCATTAGCAAAAGCGCGCCTCAGAATAAGAATTGTTTCAGTTTAAGAACGGATCTCTGGAACAAATTAAGTTCATAACCAGAGGTACCACTGTATTACTAAAGTTACTTTTCACCCTGTTCTTTGATTATAGTAGACAGACAGACAGACAGACAGACACACACACAGAGAGAGAGAGAGAGAGAGAGAGAGAGAGAGAGAGAGAGATGACTTGTCAGAGATGCATTGTACAGAGAATCCTGTGACAAGCAGAGATGACCTTCAGAGTCATCCCAATTCTAAAATGCTACCCTAAAATGCCAGTAGGCATACGTTGAAAACAACACAAATTAGACAACATCTTTTCCTGTGTCAAATGTCTCCTTAATGGTTCCATAGGCAACCAGATCACAACATAACCTGAACTTTCAAAACTGGTTCGGAAGAAGGAGGTGTTGTCATGATCTGAGTTTGCATCCATTCATTCAGAACCAGTTCAATATGTGCAAATTCACCGGAAAAGTCAACAGCCATAAAATGGTAATGTCAATCAATTCTCAGGGTCTGTGAGTCTCTTTGTTAAAGTTGGGCCAAATGCTAAGCTTCAGGAGGTTCTTATGTAATCCTCTACCCATAGTGTGCTGGCTATTTATGTGCAAGGATAAAACACTGCAGAGTGAAAGAGTTAGTGGTGGTGCAATGGGCCTTGTATTGCAGACATCTACCCACCAGAAACTGGCGTGTGAAAATGGCAGCCAATGAGGAAGTATTTGTTTATTTAATTGATTTGTATCTTGTCCTTCAACTTGAAGGATCTCAGGTATACAACAATTCATAAAATACACACATCTATATAAAGGGCACAAATCTAGCAGTGAATGTAAAACAGAATTTAAAAAAAGAAAAAAGAAAACAAATGCCAGAGACTCCAGCAGCAACTTAGGTCTTATATTACTTGACGTTTACTTCCCTTGGAACCCTTTCAGGGTTTGTGGATGCCCCATTCACAGTACATTTCTGCAAGTGGAGATGGGGGGGAGGCACGGTGGCAAAGAAAATGTGCAATCTGCAACTCGCATAACATTTGCAATCTGGGATCATTTCATGGAACCGGCCAAACTTCAAAGGCCTTCCACAACCATTTGTCCACACTGCTGGTAATCTCCTCATTGAAGTAGCCTGTGCCCATAGAAGGCATGTCAGGAAAATTATTTACTTTCAAAACTGTATAGCCTGACACTCTAGCTAAATAGGCCCTCAAGGCAGCTTACAATAAAATCTGCATCAACAGGAGGAATAAAAAAAAATATTAAAAATCCAAGTACAAAAAAGTTTTTAAACAAAACAGCAGCAGCCAAGCCAGGAGCAAAGTTAAAAACAGACCTTAACACATATCAGCCATCCATCCCAAAAGCTTTCTGGAACAGTAACAGATTTTGCCATCTTCCTGAGGAGCAGAACTGAACAAGCCTGGCAAACTAGCCTAGGTAATCAATCTAAAGCAAGGTTGCCATATCCACAAATGTCATGCTTCCTGTATTAACCTGTCTTCCGTCCCAAGATTGAGGTATTCAGGGAAGATCCTCAACTGATGATTTAAGCATGTAGGGGAACACAAATTATCAAAACAGATATTGTAGTCGGAAAAGGTTCAGAAAGGGGCAGCCAAAATGGTCAAGGGAATGGAGAAACCCACCTATGAGAAACTGTTGCAGCATTTGAGACTTTTTAGTTTAGAGAAAAGGCAACCGGGAGGTGACACACAGAAATTTAGAAAATTATGCATGGCATGCAGGAAGTGGACAGAGAAATGTTTTTCTTCCTCTGTTATAACACCAGAACTCACAGATGTCCTGTTAACCTGAATGGTAAAAGATTCCGGACAGAAGAAAGAAAGTACTTCTCCACACACTGCATAAACTATGAAATTCACTGCCACATGAGGCAGTGATGTCTACTAACATGGATGGCTTTAAAAGATGATTAGGCACATTCATGGGGGAGAAGGCTATCAATGGCTACTAGCCATGAACGGCTATACTCTGCCTCCACAGTATGAGGCTCAATACGAATTACTGGAAACCCCAGGTGGGAAGAGTGGCCTGCCGCTCATATCTTGCTTGCAGGTTTCCTACAGGCACCTGGCTGGCCACCGTAAGAACAGAGTGATGGACTATGTGGGCCATTGGCTCCCCCATGTATATTGGACCTTGATCATTGTCCAGCTTAAATTGGTTCTGGAAACTGCCTGGAAGCTAGTTGCCTCAGAATTTGTATAATGTAATCCTCCAATACTTGGCACCAGTTACTAAATGTTTCACCCATATTCTGATGTCTCCAAACACACTTCAAAGGCAGCTCCAGAGAGAGTGCATTACAGTACAGTGGTACCTCAGGTTAAGAACTTAATTTGTTCTGGAGGTCCGTTCTTAACCTGAAACTGTTCTTAACCTGAAGCACCACTTTAGCTAATGGGGCCTCCTGCTGCCACCACACTGCCGCTGCACGATTTCTGTTCTCATCCTGAAGCAAAGTTCTTAACCCAAGGTAGTATTTCTGGGTTAGTGGAGTCTGTAACCTGAAGCGTATGTAACCTGAGGTACCACTGTAGTCCAAACTGGAAGTTACTTGAGCATGTGTGACACTGGGGTGCGTGAGGTATTGGATGAGATGCTTTCTCATCCTTTTCAGCCCCTTGGCAGCTCCTGCTTCAGAAGGCGGAGCGGAGCCTGAGAAAGGGAGAGAGCACAACAGAGATAGTAAATACTCAGTGGCTGATGATCTGTGACATTTATATGTACCTGAATTAAGTTTGCTCGCCATGCACGGTATGCAGTGTCAACTGTGAAGGGGCTTCTTCCCCCACAGTCCTCTCACCCACCCACAAAAGCAAGCACTCTTGAGCACAAGGTGTGGGACATGAGAAGCACTTGGGAGGTACAGCAATGGATGGGTCTGAATGATGTTAAATTCTTAATAACTCACAGGTTGTTATGTCATCAGCCGAACAGCAGTAGAGGGAGGGAGAAAGGAGGAATAAAAAGCACGCAGAACTCTCTCTGCAGATAGAGTGCCTGTTGACATTCATTTCTTTCCTCACCAATCTTTCTGAAGGATCTTGCTGAATCCCAGCCTGCTGCGGTGGTGAGTCAGATGCTGCTGAGTGCCAGCCAGGGAAAACTTTAGGGAAGCACCGTGTGCTGGAGTTTGGGTGGGGAGAGAGAGAGATGGATCTGATGGGGAAAGTCAGCCTCCCTATTCTAAACCAGCTGTATCCCTTCTTCTTCAGGAAAGCTACACAGGAAGATGGCCGCTTGTCACTGAGCAAACAGCAAGGCAAAAACTTTCCTCTATAACCAGGCCTTTGGCCTTTAACCATATGTGGCCTTTTAGAAGTGGCTGGGATTCTTTAATGCCCCTCCATAGTTTTAATGTAGCTATGCAGGTTTTGTTTTGTTTTAAGTTTGGGGACTCCCCTAAACCCTAGAAATTAATAAATGGTTGGTGTCAGGATTTGGATTACAGTCGTACCTTGGTTGTTGAACGGAATCCGTTCCAGAAGTCTGTTTGACTTCCGAAAACATTCGTCAACCAAGGCGTGGCTTCCAATCGGAAGTTTGGCTTCCAAAGAACGTTTGCAAACTGGAACGCTCACTTTCAGGTTGGCAGTGTTCGGGAGCCAAAACGTTTGAGTCACAAGGTGTTCAGGATCCAAGGTATGACTGTGTTTGGGATATGAAGGGAATATACAAGCTGCAGAGGAATTCCTGGGTTACTCCATGAAAAATGATCTGGCCGAACCAGGGACATTAAGAAACAATAGTGGGCCATTGAGGGGCATTGGCAATGCAAGAGAACTGTCCTTCCCCTCCACCATGAGGTGTGAACAGAGACTGGGGATTGGGAAGGTTGCTGGGATAACTGGATGTCAGGTGACAGGAAAAGTGTGTCTTTAACAAGGTGTGCTGGAGAGAAGGGAGAGAACAAAGGTAGGATCCATCTTTGGTCAGGCTAGCTGAAGGCAGGCTGGGAGAGATGGCTTGGACTCCAGTATTTCACTGCTGTGGGAAGCAAGCCCCTCTTGAGATGACCTGGCCGTAAGATCTGGACTGCCTCCATCCAAACTCAGGTTAAAATCATATTTCTTAAATCTACGACAGTCTCCTCTGTGTCTTGATTCTCAAAGGAACACAGACCCTGGGTTGTTTGTCGAACTAGCTCATACTGAGTCCTTAAGCCATTCCTAATTCGTGTCTAGCCAATACCCACCCCTACCCACCCTGTCAATGCCCCATGGTGAGTACTTAATCTGAATGAATCTGACACTAATGAAGCAATGCTGATGTTAACTGTGAGGGTGGGGGGGAGAGCTGTGAAATGCACTGGAAGAACAACAGCTTCACTGCGCTGTAGCAGGCTGGAATGGACCACTTCCTGAGATCTGTAGAGCACTTGCCAGTCAGAATTTATAACCCTGGGCTAGATGGATCACTGATCTGATTCAGCTTCATATGCTCCTAAATAAAAGTTTTAGAACAAGCAAAGTCATTAATTCTTATATCAGCTGAGAAATTTACTCATTCAATGACTTTCTTCAGCCTTGGCCAGTTCAGCTGTAAAATTGGATAAGAGCAGCCGGGTCTGTTTGATAAAATTCTACCGGCAACATTCTCATAGCAAATATTTCTTTAAAAGAAGAAGAAGAAATGCCTCTGTAGAATTTCATTCTGACGAATGTGGCTAGACAGGGGGAAATCAAATGCTCCAAAGTTTATTATCTCAGTCATTAGATCTCACACTTTTTCTTTGTTTTTAAATTTTGAATTCTCCTTGAGTATAGAACAATGGCTCATGGAGAAACACAAAAGCATGGCTTCCAATGTTTTGTCCTTGGATTTACTTAATTAACTTTTTAATCTTTTTGTTTGATAAATGAATGGTACCTTTTGCACCATGCTCTTAAATCTTCTTTTTTTTTTTTTTTAAGCAGCAATGTAGATTCAAAAACAAGATACTGAAGACAAATGTACATTATTTTTAATGTATTTCCAAGTTCAGGGGTGTTTTTTTGCTCCTATTTTTCTCTCTGGCAGAATGATTGGAAATAGGGGCATGGATTGACTTTTAAAAAAATAGCATTTTATTGACATTATTAACAACGCAAATGTGCATTAGCAGGGTACTGCATAAAAACAAACAAGCAGCAAATAAGAAGGAAAGGAAATGATAATACACCCATAGAAATCAAGACATCCATATTTCCTATGGTGGCATGGATGGTGAATACTGAACATCTATATCTGAAGCATAAGAAATAAAATCCCACCAGAATGCAGAGAAATGCATCCTGGATCTCCAATCCCCCTGGAATGGACTTCTAATTTGGAGTGGCAGTTGGTACTAATTGGTTAAAAATGTTCTCTTGATAGCACAAAATAAGGCAGCTTTCTATGCCTGATGCTGGTTCAGCATCTCATCTATGGTTTTACCTGTGAGCTCCTGATGACTGCAGGGAGCCATGGAACTGATCAGATGTGACCACAGAAGCAGGACATTGCACTCAGCTTTCCCTGCTTGATCTACATATCTGAATCAATGGTAAATTGTAGCAACAATAGCAGTGTAAATTACTTTATAGTTTACACTGTTGTTGTGACTCAGGATCAGTGGCTCAAAAACACACAGAACGTCAACAAATTAAACATGCAAATAGAGTAATGTATGGAGCTACTTGTGAAAAGTTAAATATTTACCAAAAAGCAAAAAGAATGCATCTGCTGCTATAATTGAAAACAATCCTAATTTTTATCCTTCTTTTGGTGAACAAAGGAGCCCTCAAGGTGGATTGCAAGTTGCATAAACAACAACCAAAAATCAGCATGAAAGAATGACCAATAAAATCTGATCCAGCAGATGCCACTTCTAATGTAGGAACTTTCTTATAATCTTCTCCTGTTCTCCCTGTAGCTTCCCACGCTTTTCTGGAGGCTCCACCCCACTCAACCACATGGAACAGATATTTGAGGGTGCAAAGGGACTGCAGCTAGAAGGGAAAGGAAAGGAAAATGGCCCTGTCTGCTATCATGCTAGCAGAGGAATCAATGGGATAGAATACCATTATGTGAACAGAATAGGGCAGTAAGTTTCACAATGAGAGTGCCACCACTGACAAAGCCCTTCTCCCCATCTTTCTTCCACTACATAAAACTCATTGGCTTTGCAAAACGGAGTGGATTTTGTCATATTAAAAACAATGCTTTGAATGAGGAATAAACTACATTAAATGCAAAACACTAATATATTATAATTACTTCCGCTGATTGACTGGCCTGAGCCAATGAGCTAACATGATAACACACAATGACACAGTTTGCTCCCTCCAAAGCTAACATCCACATAATCCTTAAATGCACACAAAATCCCTAGCAGAATTTGTTGCATTATCATTTGGGATGCTTAGGTCATTATGATTTATATTTACCACTCCCCATCTTTTCTTTTTTTCCACAAATTCCTGAGTTGTTTACCTTGTGTGACGAACACATTGGGCTGAATACATCTGCATAATCATTATATGGACAAGCTGAGCAGGGAGGAAATGTGCTCTGTGCACATGATGTGACATGAAAAAAGTCCATTTGCAGATAAAATGTAAAATGCTGAAGATTGTGAAGTGGATAAAGTGCTCCTTCTCAGGCAAAATCAGTATTTCTGAAAGAGCACCCCATACTGTTCCAGTTGAATATTACACAGCAGGTGGACAGTTCTGCATATCTTACAGACAGGGGAAAAAATAGTTTGAGTCATGAATGCCACAGAGCTGTCAGATCAAAATGTCTGAGACATAGACAATGTTTGGGATAAATTTATGAATACATTTCAAGATGTATCTAAAAAGTCTGAAACTCTAGATGCTCTTGCCAGAAAAGAATATGGTGCCCTAATCAAGCAAAATGAATGAAAGTACCCAAAGGAAATCCTTCTAGCCTCTACTGAAGAAAAGAGAAATCTCAGCTATACAAATGCATGTGTTGCCATTCCCGTCGATGTCTTGCATTCTCTGCTGAATGCTAATTTTCCAGATCCATAGTCTTTAATATCGTAGCTGGATCAAATGTAAATATGATTCCATAACTAGATTGCTAGAACTTGCTCAGCGTTGACCTGTGACCCCAGCTTATGAAAAAATGGACACGCTTGATTGCTCCACGCCAACAGAGAGCATGTTCAATTAAGGCTTACATTATAGAAGCCTGTGCAAAACAACAGATTCGGAAATTAAACCTTTTCACTATCCATCTGCATCTGAACATTCATAAATTGAAATAAGTGTGAAAGAGCTCTACTCAATCAATTTCAGCTCCATTCCCTGACCTGGTTATTTTATGCATGTCAATATACATTTCTTTAATTAAATGTGGTTCAGTGAATGCTAGTGGTTTTTTAAAATAAATGTGGGCAGGGGGAGCGCAAACTTCAGGGCTTGTTTTGGCTGCCCAAGTTATCGCCAGGGGAAGAGCAAACAACAACAATGGAAGAAGGAAAGAGATGGATGGAGACGATGCTTTGACTGAAGCGAAAGCTGTTGTGTACATTATCATAATTATCTTCTATGCTGGGTGACTTCAAAGCAGGATACTAAAAGCATCATTAGTTTTTCCTTGATGATCCATCATAAAGCTAACAATTGCAAGGATGAGGCAACAAAACAGGCTTTCACTGGGGAGGGAACAAAGTCCTCGCTATTGGGCATGGGCGCTTTCTTGACTGGGGTGGGGGGAGAGAAGGACATATCCGTACTCCCGTTTCCTCAGCGGAAGATGTTACAGGACCAACTGAAATTCCTTCATGAAAGTAAGCGCCTTTCATCCTGATCTCCTTTCTCTCCTGCAATATTTTTCACTCCAGCCTTAATTGCCAGCTATACACCCGTCCACTATTATTCCCTCTTCCTGTGGCCTTTCGCCTTTGTTCCCTTGCACAGGGAGCCACCGAGACAGCCGCCGAAACCTTTCTCTGGCAGCCCTTACCCCATGCATCGCATAAGTGGTTTTCGCAAGGGAAGAGAGATTTTCCGTCAATATCACTTGGAAATGGAGGACCACACACAATGGCTGGTTGTGCAGCGCTGCGAAGTGCTGATAATGATGTTAGAGGGCGTTAATTAAGTTTCTTGCCAAGATTGCTTTTTACTCACTACATTGCAGCTCCTCGGAGGGTTGGTGGGGGGAGGTGACAGTCTGGGAAAGTTACAGAGTGCTACCAAGACTGACTCACAAGTGCCGGAGGGGGTGGGGGAGCAGCGGCAGAGGGAAGCCGTCCCATGGTCAGCTTGCATTTTCTTCGACACGGTGGGCCTTCCATCTGCGAGAGCCGAGCTGCAGACTGCACGGCACTTATGATTCATAAGGAATACAGCAGAGCGTATGGTTGAAAACATCCTGGCGTGCAAATGAGATTTAGATGATCTCGAATACCTGCTCGTATCAGTGTCAGAAACAGATGGTGAACAACTTGTCCTTTCTGTCCACTGCGGATGAATGTGCCGACTCTGGCTGGAACAGTAATCATACTTGGAATGGGACTATTCCCTTCAGCGCATTAAAAAAACCAAATTGCAATCAGCCAATCAAACATGCTGGAGAGAACTATCTGGACTTGCCTGAACCACAGTGACTCTTTCATTTACTCTGACACCCTCTGGCCATTTTACTCATGTTGTCAGCTAGAGCACGCCACAACACCACTCTGTATAACCTTTCGGAACTTCAGCCAAAATTATTGACTTGGCTTTCCTATGTCTTGGTGGACTGTTGCATTCACGCAACTAGTCCTGATTTCTAGCCTCTGTGTGTTGATTGTTGATTACTGGATGCGAGTGTATGTTTTACTGCCAAAGAAGCATCCCTCGACATCCTTGGAATATTTTGCCCAAGCGATATACTCCAATGTAGCCCCCACATCCCTGTAATAAAGATATGAGACAGTGAATGCTTGGGCCCGGTCTTATTCAACATCTTTATCAACGACTTGGATGATGGACTCAAGGGCATCCTGATCAAATTTGCAGATGACACCAAACTGGGAGGGGTGGCTAACACCCCAGAGGACAGGATTACACTTCAAAATGACCTTGACAGATTAGAGAACTGGGCCAAAACAAACAAGATGAATTTTAACAGGGAGAAATGTAAAGTATTGCACTTGGGCAAAAAAAATGAGAGGCACAAATACAAGATGGGTGACACCTGGCTTGAGAGCAGTACATGTGAAAAGGATCTAGGAGTCTTGGTTGACCACAAACTTGACATGAGCCAACAGTGTGACGCGGCAGCTAAAAAAGCCAATGCAATTCTGGGCTGCATCAATAGGAGTATAGCATCTAGATCAAGGGAAGTAATAGTGCCACTGTATTCTGCTCTGGTCAGACCTCACCTGGAGTAATGTGTCCAGTTCTGGGCACCACAGTTCAAGAAGGACACTGACAAACTGGAACGTGTCCAGAGGAGGGCAACCAAAATGGTCAAAGGCCTGGAAACGATGCCTTATGAGGAACGGCTAAGGGAGCTGGGCATGTTTAGCCTGGAGAAGAGGAGGTTAAGGGGTGATATGATAGCCATGTTCAAATATATAAAAGGATGTCACATAGAGGAGGGAGAAAGGTTGTTTTCTGCTGCTCCAGAGAAGCGGACACGGAGCAATGGATCCAAACTACAAGAAAGAAGATTCCACCTAAACATTAGGAAGAACTTCCTGACAGTAAGAGCTGTTCGACAGTGGGATTTGCTGCCAAGGAGTGTGGTGGAGTCTCCTTCTTTGGAGGTCTTTAAGCAGAGGCTTGACAACCATATGTCAGGAGTGCTCTGATGGTGTTTCCTGCTTGGCAGGGGGTTGGACTCGATGGCCCTTGTGGTCTCTTCCAACTCTATGATTCTATGATTCTATGAATGCATTTCAGCAGTGGGCCATGATATTATTAATGTTAATGCATACTCTCCAACATCCCCCAGATAAAAATGGGGACATTTTCATCTGAGGAATTAAAGGTGTTTCTGGCTGGGGTAAAAGGGGGAGGTGGAAATGCTCTATACATGCTCAGAGGAACTACTGCTGCCTTTTCATTACTTCACATGTTACAGGGCAGGACTCTAATGCTGGGCACCAGCCTTCCTTCCCTTTCCCTCTGCTCTCCTCCCCATCCTGCTAACTGCTCAAGACTCATCCACTGGAGCTGCTCCATCGGCACCGCAGCCCTTTAAAGCCCATTCCTGCCCCCTCTCTGTCTCTCTGCTTCTGGCTCTCAGTGGTGCCCTGGAAAATAACATCATCAAGCTGCACCACCAAATTTGGAGTCGGCTGCCATGTAGAAAGGGGCAGCACTGTGAGTGAGGGACAAAACCTCAAAATTGGAACACCCCTATTTCAAGCCAGAAGCTGTAATTGCTTTACCATTTTGGGGACCATCCCAACAAACTCAGAACACTTGAGGGGAATGCTAATCCTTGCTCTACAATATTCTTAGCTAGTTAAAACCAAACTCTCCAATATTTGCAGCCAATGTGACAGCTGAGCGATGGTGTCTTCTGCTGTTGTTTTTGTTCTTTGGTACCCCCACACCTGAAAGCTGTGCAGAGGAGCATCATCAGAAGCTTTAGTCAGCAAGGCCATCAGAGTCCAAAGGAGGAGCCCTACCCTAGCTATAATGTCTGAATTGGCTATTACACTGACTCCATTTGAGGCTTTCTGCTCTCAACAGCCTGTGGTACTTTGGTTGTGCTGAGGCAGGTCCATAGCAAAGGGTAAAAAATGAGGAGGACTTTATTCTAGGCCAAAGAGCCCAAGGCAGGATCAACAGCACTCAGGTCTGTTGGTTTACATTGCAAATAGTCCTCTGCTGGCAAGTCCCTTCTAAAGCTGGGCCCCTCCCTTTCCCTCATCCACACTAGCCAGGGATTCATTTAAGGCACCTCCTTTCACTCCGACAGGAGAGAGGAGTGGTGTTGCCAGCCTGAAACCCCTCTGGCACACATTGTGCTGCTGCCAACTTTACGTCCATGTTCATGGGGAATAGGGACAGAATTCAGCCCTTCAGGACTACATATTCATAAGGATATAAAATTATGTTTCATGAAGAGTTATGGCTTGCCAAATTTTTTAAAAAAGAAACCTCCAAGTAATATTTAAAAAAACATTTTAAAAAATGCTCCCCCCTCCTTCCCGCTTTCTAGCCTGGTCTATAAAAACAACTCATTAAGATATCTAAGCACCTCCTTCAGTGATAAGTTTGGACAGTGATGTATTGTGTTAGACCTCAAGGACATAGTTCTATTATGATTTTCTTTTTCATTTTTTCCTGATGGATGGAGAAGCAGATGCTTGAAATTGACTGACCCGTATTTTGACTATAAGGGTATTGACATCCAGATAGAACGGCCTTGCTATTGTATTTCCGCAGGGAAGGCAGGACATCTAGAGTGTGAGCAGTAGGTTAATCCTCCTTTTGGTTAAAGCTCCCTATGGATATTTCCCCCAAACAGATCAATTACAATTACAGAGTTGCTCTAAAGTAATGCTCTTTGAAAAAGTGTGTGTGTCCTTATCAACCTGTGATGAACAGTGATGTAACGGGGACTGGAGCTTATAAGACAGAAGTGTGTTAATGGCCTTTCTTGAATATAATAGTCTTTGGCATAGTGTTATTCAACTAGCACAGGAAAATTGTAAAGGGCTGAACCACAGAAGCCTGAGGCCTTTTTTAATTTAGGCCTTTGGTCCTTCTCAAAGAATACCTTTAAGCATGAGATGCACGTATACGACCTTAACCCTATGAAATCATGCACACACATACACATACACATAAACATACGCATACACAAACACATCCTTCAGATCACAACAGTGGAAGCAATTTAGACAAAAATAAAGAAAGGCTGGCATCGTACGCACACACAGATTTGTTGTTGGCATCCGTCTGTCTCGAGAGACAATGGAGTGCGCCTCTGGGGGTGAAGTCAAACTGCTGCATTAGCAGCACCGAAATTACCTCCCTGGGGCACAGGCCTATACAGTGTTTTTGGAGGTCCTGGGCTGCCCAGACATCAAGACCTGCCCTCTTGGCCTCACTGATGTGGTCCAAAGGGAAGCAAAACAATATGTTTGGCAACAGCTTGGCTGCAAGACGTTGTTGGAAAGAGGTGTACAACGCGACATCCAACTGTCATAAGGACTACGCTCTGGATTTGTGTAGGGTTTACTCCTTAGCCTTTTCATCTCCTGAAGAGATCCTGCAAGGCAGCGGAGGTTAGGGGTCATAATTTTCCTTCTCCTATATGAGCTCCCTTCCCATCTGCCCCTCACTTCCCTCTACAGCACATGCAGAAACTGCCTGTGGTCCTCTAGAGAGTAAATCTGGCTCATGGCTTAACCAGTTGCTGCCAAGTTTGCCAGATGTGAAAGAGGACAGGGCTCCTGTACCTTTGACAGTGGTGTACAACTATTAAAGTACAGGATCCCTGCTGTCTTTTGCATCTGGCTGTCCTCTTCACTGCAACCTCCTTTACTAACTTCCCCTTCAGTCGGGGAAGATTCACTATCAGGTGAAATGTTCTTTTGAATTCCGGCTCTTGGAAACAGAAGCAAGTAATTGCATTCCATACCTTCTGGAAGTCTGGTTTCCAGGCAGTTCTGGTCTCTCTACAACATCCCTTTCATGGCTGCTTTACTGTGCACTAGCCGCTGTCAATTCCATCACACAGCCTACAGAGATTGTGCCACTCCTCCATTCACAATTGCTTGTAGTTGTCCCTAAAAATCAACATAACTGAGATCCTCAATGGTTTCCGAGCACCACACACCTGCCTTTGGACAAAATGATAAAATGGCCACTTATTTTAGCAGAGCTGTCTGGCACTCTTCATACCTATCAGGAGCCCAAAACAAAACACAGTGTCAGTGTTTGTTTTGCACTGAATAGATAGTGCAGATGTGAAATGAAGCAAGGATTTGGTAAACCCCTCACCTCGAGAGTTCTCCCAAATAAACACAACAAAGAAAGTCTGGTTGCTTTGCTTCCCTGTGCGCTCAGTGGAAAGAACCCATCAAACTTTTGCACCCCCCACTGCTCCGAGATGCATTAAAAAATCCTCTCCCAATCAAGTGCAAAATTTGTCAGCCACCCTGGCTATTGTGGCTCAATTTATGGGCAAAGGAGGGAGAAATTGTTTTTGCTCAAGATGTCAGTGAAAGAATATTCTGCTAATGTAAGCTTGGAGTGATTCTGAATTTCATGCTTAACAAGACTAATTTTAGGAAGGACCTCGGTGCCATTGGTCACCATTAACTCATATTGAGTATTGTCAAAATGTAGCTGTGCGTGAAGCATGCAGAATGGAAAGGTGCAGTTGTGGTAGGCAGCCCAGTCTAACAAAAAGCAGACATCTCTCTATTTCTTTTACAGGTTAGTGACTCTCTGACATGCGGTAAAAGGGGATAATTGACATGCGGTAATTGCGCTTAATCCACCACTGCAGCGGCAATTAAATGAGAAGTCTGCATAGTTTTTATTATCTGCCTAGGTGAGGTTGATACTCCCAAGTCTATAGCCCTCTTTTATAGGCTTGCAGCAACACACTTGTGACTTGACCGATGTTACTGAGTCTCCCCATATCTAGCAGAATATGGTGAATGCTGCAATAGATCAACCACAGGGACAGTAGTTGTGGAGATGCTCTACACACCAGTTTTCTAGAAAAGCCTTATGATGTGCTATCCCACAAAACAGCCTTGCTTCAAAACAACACCAACAACAATCCACCATGCACAGTTTCTACTAGGTATGCTAAGGGTACTTCTGTAAGCTTTTCTATATTGTCGGGGACAGAGGGTGGCGCTTGGGGGTGAATTGTCATCCCGCCACTCCTTGGTGTGTGGAGTGCCCCAGGGTGCGATACTCTCCCCGATGCTTTTTAGCATCTTTATGTGCCCCCTCGCCCAGCTTGTCTGGAGTTTTGGGCTGGGTTGCCATCAGTATGCCGATGACACCCAACTCTATCTGTTGATGGATGGCCATCCTGACTCGGCCCCAGACACACTGACCAGATGTCTGGAAGCTGTGGCTGGATGGTTACGTGGGAGCCGGTTGAAGTTAAATCCTTCGAAGACAGAGGTCCTCTGGCTGGGACGGGACGATATGGGATTGAGGGGGCAACTCCCATCTCTTGCGGGGGTGCAATTAGTGCCAGCACCGTCCGTTAAGAGTTTGGGTGTAATCTTCGATACCTCCCTCTCCATGGAGGCGCAGATTGCAGCTATAACAAAGGCGGCATTTCTTCATCTCCGCCAAGCTAAGCAGTTGGCTCCTTACCTCTCTCACGCAGACCTAGCCACTGTGATCCACACGACGGTCACCTCCAGACTGGATTATTGTAACTCGCTCTACGTGGGGCTGCCCTTGAGACTGACCCAGAAACTCCAGCGGGTGCAGAATGCCGCAGCGAGACTCCTTACGGGGTCTTCGCTGCGAGATCACATTCATCCGGTGCTATACCAGCTGCACTGGCTCCCGGTGAAGTACAGGATCAGGTTTAAGGTGCTGGTTTTAACCTTCAAAGCCCTATACGGCCTAGGACCCTCGTACCTACGGGACCGCCTCTCCTGGTATGCCCCACAGAGGAACTTACGGTCTTCAAATAAAAACACCTTGAAGGTCCCAGGCCACAGAGAGGTTAGGTTGGCCTCAACTAGAGCCAGGGCTTTTTCAGCTGTGGCTTCAACCTGGTGGAATGCTCTGTCACAAGAGACAAGGGCCCTGCAGGACTTGACATCTTTCCGCAGGGCCTGTAAGACAGAGCTGTTCCACCAGGCATTTGGTCAGGGCGCAGCCTGACTCCCTCCTTTGGCAATCTTTACAGAACTTTAGTATGGTTGCCATCAATTTTGATCTTAATTAATTTTTATAATGTTTTTAGAATGTTGCACTATTTTAGTGTCGTTAGCTGCCCTGAGCCCGGCTTCGGCTGGGGAGGGCGGGATATAAATAAAATTTATTATTATTATTATTAGCCCCAATGAAACATGTTGCATGGGAAGTTGGAGATAACTGATGGGATTTCCACCATGGAAGAAGAGGAGATGGAGAAGACCTTTTAATCAATGGCACTGCTGGGGCAAGACCTCAGGGTAAATGTTTGGGGGCCCATACCACCAGTTAAGGAGACAGGGCAAATCATAGCCACCATTGGGACAGAACCGGCTTGATAATGAGATAGCCACACAACCATACCATGCTGTGTCCCCTCAACTGCCTCTCCTCCTTCCCCCTGAGCATGTGCCTAGTTTATGTTTCACCAACAGGTTTGGAAGGAGAGAAGGAGGAGCTGAGGATGCATGAGCAGCAGAGACAAAGAGGAGGCAAACGCTGACAAGCTGGAAGCAAATTCTGAGCCTTATTCTCCGTTTGCCATTCCTTCTGCTCCTCTGTCCACCCTTTGCTTCCCATTCCACACATGCAGGTGCCATGCAAAACTTCCACCAAGTTCGCATGCAAAACTCCAAGTGAACTCAGCCCTGTCCTCAGGAACACAACACTGGTGTTACAAACAACAGCAACAACAACAACAACAACACACACACACACACACACACACACACACACACACACACAAAAACCCCTTACTTGGGAAAAGCAAGGAGGCAGCAGGAGACTCTAGTTTGGCAACTGAATGAGCATGTAGAGTGGGGGTGGGGGTGGCTTAAAGTCAGGCATATCCCAAAGAAATTCCAAGTTTCTCAAAGAAGAGGGCACCAGCTGCAAATTGGCACCCATGACTTTTTATGAGTACCAACACCTTGTTTTTTGCCTTCCCATATTTTATGCCTTCCAAAACACTATTCATTACACACACACACACACACACACACACACACACACAGAGAGAGAACTTTTGTCAAGATATGAGTGAGGATTTGAACCCAGGTCTCCCAGGTCCTAATCCAACACTAACGATTGCTACATTTGAAGGTGACCTGCAAACTGCAACTAATCCAGAATGCGGCAGCTAGACTGGGAGTGGCCTCTGAGACCATATAACACCAGTACTGAAAGACCTACATTGGCTCCCAGTACATTTCCAAGCACAATGCAAAGTGTTAGTGCTGACCTTTAAAACCCTAAATGGCCTTGGCCCAGTATACATGAAGGAGCATTTTCACCCCCATCGTCCAGCACTGAGGGCCTTCTGGCAGTTCCCTCCCTGCGAGAAGTGAGGTTACAGGGAACCAGGCAGAGGGCCTTCTCGGTAGTGGCACCCACCTTGGGGAACGCCCTCCCATCAGATGTCAAGGAAATAAACAACTATCTGACTTTTGAAGACATCTGAAGGTAGCCTTGTTTAGGGAAGTTTTTAATGTATGACGTTTTATTGTGCTTTTAATATTCAGTTGGGAGCCACCCAGAGTGGCTGGGGAAACCCAGCCAGATGGGTGAGGTATAAATAAATTATTATTATTATTATTATTATTATTATTATTATTATTATTATTATTATTTTATTTTGCAGCACACTTGCTCTCTCTATATATATTCCAAAGATAGACTTAATATCACCATCCTTTTTTATGTATCTATCTCTGAGATATCATACAATCATCAAATTATAGAGTCGGAAGGGACCGTGAGAGTCATCTAGTCCAACCCCTTGCAATGCAGGAATATTTTGCCCAGCATGGGGCTCAAACCCTGAGGTTAAGAATCACATGCTCTACCCGACTGAGCTATGGAGAGTTCTCAACATTACGCAGCAGCCATGGGAGCAGGGGAAAGTTGTGGGGTGCAAGACAGTCAGAAGCAGCAGCCGTAGCAGGGATTTAATAGAGAAATAGGAGACCATCATCCATGATGGCTTAAAAAAAAGTTTTATTGTGGGTCTGTGAGAGAGAGAAAGTGTGTGTGTGGATGTGGATGTGCCTGCATGTTTTGGTCTATATAAAAATCCCTTTGGGAAATAGTAGTAAAATCTTCAGAAGTACATTTGCAGCTACATTAATCTTTTTTGCAGTGGATGCCTCCAGCTAGTCATCACACTGAGAGAGCACCCAAATGCATTAGAAGTGAGGAGCGGGTGATGCTGTAGTCTAAACCACTGAGCCTCTTGGGCTTGCCGATCAGAAGGTCGCGGTTCAAATCCCCACAATGGGGTGAGCTCCCATTGCTCTGTCCTGGCTTCTGCCAACCTATCAGGTCAAAAGCACGCCAGTGCAAGTAGATAAATCGGTACCACTGTGGTGGGACGATAAACAGCATTTCCATGTGCTCTGGCTTTCTTCATGGTGTTCTGTTGCGCCAGAAGTGGTTTAGTCCTGCTGGCCACATGACCCGGAAAGCTGTCTGTGAACAAACGCTGGCTCCCTTGGCTTAAAAAGTGAGATGAGTGCCACAACCCCATAGTTGCCTTTGACTGGACTTAACCGTAACCGGAGGTGAACGTAAGTAGAGGTACCACTGTACTGGATTAAACAGGGTTTGGGTCTGTTCCAGCAGAATTCCTCATATGTCCCTTATGTTCTTATGATGGTACGGAGTGGAGTGGGGAAATGAATAAGATGAAATGTGAATGTGCCTAAATGCTGTAGGAAGTGCACGGGGACTCTATGTGGGGCAGCAACTTTTAGTGGCAGCCACATAGTGAGTGTAAGATATAGTTTCATTCTGAAACAGGTTGAAAGTTCACCTCAGGCTACAGTCCAAGGATCATGGCGCAGCACCTCCATTTGGGCTCTTTCAGGAACTATATGCCTGTAACCTTTTCTGACTAGCGTGTGCAGGGAAGTGGTCATTATAATTCCAACTCATCTCCAACCATGAAATTTATTAATACACCGGTGATCTACAGATAGAACAAATTTCTTTTCTTTTCATGTAAAGCAATTAAACTTAAACTTGTGAAACATAACTGAGGTTAAAGAAAGGGCCATTTAGCAGCATCACTGGAGAATTTAAAAATCACCTTTTCGACACCGTCATGAAAAGGGGTTAATTCCATAAGTTTTCCCGGTCTTGATGCAATCTTAAGCATAAGGGCAGATTCATTTGTTCTGATTATGGTCATTTTTTACAAGGCTCATCTGGAAAATGATGGCATCTCTGTCTAATACACATTAATTTATACATCTTCTGCACTAGCAGTCAGGTATGCAATTTGATTCCCATCTTTCCCACAATTGAGATACAAAAAATATATTTTGCTAGCTGAACAGCCCAGGCTGCCTTCGGAAAGAAGCTGGTTTTATTTTTTTATTTTTTAAGTCTGAGTATTAAGGCAAAAGTATTAGCCATATTTAAGGCAGGTGGCTTAGAAAATGACTTTGAAAAATGAGACCAAATCCATACAGATTTATGGCACCATGGCAAGTGTGGGAGCAGCAATGACATTAAAAAAGCATCATTCCAGTCCTCAGCCTTATGTAGATATACAGCGATGTCCATATGAAATGACATTATTGCTGGTCTAAACACTATATAGTCCACTGAGTACATTTCCCCTAGCCTGCTTGCAACATGGCCAGGATCAGAGTACAGTTTTGGGGGTTGCTTCTACATTTTTTTATACTTTTAAAACAGGCTGATGGTTTGCAAAAGGAATAGCTATACCATAATTCAGTTAGCAATAAACCTTTCAGTTTAACATGTTGTGTTAAGGGCTTTTTATGCTCATTCAAGCTGCAAAATTGCAGCTGTGAAGGGCCACACTCTTAACAGACGCATTGTTTAGACTATGTTGATATAGGATTGCACTGAACTAAGTCTTACTTCGAGTAGACCCATTGACCTAGATTCAGTGTTCTCTTACCATCAGCACAAGGGCTGTTGCACTAGCATAAGGGTGAGAATAATGATTTCAGGTACAACATGGTAGAAAGGCCCCTGCCTGGACACTCGTGACCCACAGCTAGCTAGAGTAGTAGATAACAGTGAGCTATGTGGAATAATGATCCCATTCAGTATTAGGCAGCTTCAGATGGAGACTTGTAGAGGAGCAGACTTCTAAGGGCAATAATTGAGAGCAGAGCTCATAGGGAGAGGCTGAGCATTAGAAATTAGTAAGCAGCACATCAAAAACCATTGAGGTTTAGCAATTGTACCTTCAGGTGCTTGTAAAATGTCAAAGGCTTTTGGGGAGTACTTGAAAAAATGTTGACCCTCCCCCAGTTGTCCCCTCTCCCAGCTGAGATCAGATTTGAGCATGGAATATATCATTGTGCCATGAACCAAATTTCACTCCAGTGTCTCCATGTTTGGTGTAGGGATGGAAGGATCTTTCCACTTTGGCTCTCTCAGTTTCTCATTCTTCCAATCTTCAATTCATTTCTCCATATTCCTTCAGCAATTGGGGGCGGGGCATGAAAATTCAGCAGCATTTTAGTGTAAAATTCTCTTAATAATACAGTTTTGACTAATGCACATATTTTTGTAAGCAAAGTCTCCTAAGATTATGCATTGTTTGTATTTTTACAAATATATTCATTTTTATGCACACTGGCCCCTAATATATCCCTTTTTGTAAATCCTGATTGGGTCGAGAATTGCACTGCAAAAATTGGATAAGTGCGAATTTTGAAGGGTGGCAGTGTGTCCATTCTCATATTGTTTTGGAAACTGCAGATTTGATGGATCTGCCTTTAAATGTGAACTGAATTGGATTTTCCCCTCATCCCTAGTGGATGTTCTTCTAGGGCATCATGAAACTAAAGAACAATGCTGGTCATATCCTTGCCCTTTCTGCTTCATCTGTAGAATCCGATGCTATTATCCCACAAAGGGGCTTTGTGAGACCAGGGCTTAATTAATTTCTAACATGCTTCATCATAGTCATAGACAACTTTGACAAGAATCAATAGCAAAGAATTTTGTTCAGTTAATTTGGCTGGCTTCTGCAACTCATTTCCATTCATCACTTTTGAATGAGCAGGCTTTATTTAACATGTTAATTCTTCCAGCTGTTAACATACAACTTTTGGAAAGGGTGAAAACTGAGAATAAACTGTTAAGAAGCTCGTTTCCCTTGAACAAAAATATTCTTTAATGTTAGAAAGTAAAAGGAAAGTAAAAGGAAAGAAACTTATGAAAACAGGAGCAGTTACCAAACTGAAAGGAATTATGGTTCCCCACAGGTTTATGTTTAGTTTTGAAAAGGTTTGACTATAGCTGTTCTGGAGCAAGATCCACTATCAAAGTCATCAGTTGCTGCTGAATCCCCCCCCCCCTTAAAGCAACATTAAAAGTGACTTTCAGGATTTCTGGGGAGGAGCCACAACCCTGAAACAGGTATCACTACTGTTTACTTGGGTGGAGCTTTCGGTAGGGTGGCAGTGAGGTTGGGGCTACACCAGTATAACTTCTGCCACCCACCTGGCACTCCCTCTGGTTCAACCACAATGCAGCCAATTAAAATGCAATTTTGTACATCTTTTCCCATACACACACACACACACACACACACACATATATATATACATAGACATATGCATATACATATACATATACATATACATATACATGTATATGCAAAGAAGGATTCCAACCATAGTTCAGTTCACTATGAAATGCAGACCAAGCAAATCCCACCTCCACCCCCAGTGGTGTCTCTCCTATGCTGGAAGACTGGAAGGAAGAGCCAAAATCAAAATCATTTCACTTTCCCTTATGGTAAAGCTAGGGAACCTCAAACCTAGGGGCCAAATGCAGTCATACTGGCCTCTCTGTTTTGCCCATAGCATACCTCCTCCCCAGCCATACCCCTTCTCACCAGCCCAAACCCCTCACCGGCCCTGCTTTGCACCCTCCTTGAGTGTTTTTGCCTTGCTAGAATATGTCCCTGAACTCCGTCCATGCCTCTTGCTTGCTTGATCCAGCCAAAGACTGATCTTCTTGATAGTCCATTCCCTCTCCCACCTGGGTTTCCATTTCCTCCCAATGCTCAGCATGCCCAGTCCTCTTTGGGCTCCCCTTTTAGCCTTCCCTTTTATTGTACAGCAGCCTGTGGGTGCCTGCCCCTGAACACCAGGAATCAAGGTTTGCAATTCAAAAGCTTTGGGATCATTGTCTGGTCACCTAAGGGAGATTTTTGCTCACCCCAGGCCACTATGTGAATGGCTACTTGAATGCTTGATGCTATATTTCTTTATTCCAATCTTGTTTATTCAATGATAAGTATGTACGGTACATCTATATCTATAAATCACCTTGCATCTCTTTTATGAGAGGAAGCCTTTTAATGAATAACAATAACATCTGTCTGAGAATAATGTTTCCGGGCAATGCTGGAAAATTAAGTCAGAGGAGATTGCTCTGTGTCCACTATAATGGGGCTTCTAGTCATTTTTCTCAGCCAGCAGAAGCTGGCTGTAAGATGCTCTTATGTATGACATTACACTACTGCTTCCTCTCAAAAGAAGCCTGCCATTTAGGTGTTCTCACTTGTGTGGCAGTGAGCTGGAAGCGTACACAGTATGAGCAGTCAAGTGAGATTGCACAAAGCACTCTTGTTTTTATACAGTGCAATGCTCTTTTTTATTAGCGAACAAAAGGCAGAATCAGCACTGGATTTATGTATAAGCTAAACAAGCTATAGTTTGGGGCCCCACTCTCTTGGGGGCCCGCAAAAATGTAAAGGAAAAAACACACCCAGATGTACATTTCCAAAATATAAGATAAAAAACAAATAAAATAAAACCTACATACAGTTAGAGCTTAATAATTATTTCACTATTAATATAATTCTTCTTAATTGTATTTCACTATTAATATAATTCTCCTTAATTGTATATCAGTTCAACAATTGTATATCAGTTCCCCCCATAGCAGTGCGTAGCCGCTGATTTACAAAAAAATGTGTTTATGTTATCAATACTGTTGGACTACAAATGCCCCAGGCTTAGCCTGTGTGGTGCACCCCTGACTGTATTGCCTCAGAATGCATTTGGGACACCACTCACCTGAATTCACCTCAGTGTTTTCAATGCACACAGAAATCTTTACCCAATAGGGAGAAGGCCTGCTTAGATCCAGTACACATAAAACCACGGTGTAGCGATTTGAGTTTCAGACTAGCCCCTGAGAGACCACAGTTCTGATCCATACTTGGCCAGGGAGCTCCTTTTATTTATTTTTATTTATTAAATTTGTAGACCACCCTATACCCGCAGGTCTCAGAGTGGTTCACATGGAGCAGCCTCGAGCCAGTCACTGTTATCTCAGTCTAAACTACCTCATAGGGTTGTTTTGAGGAGAAAATCTGTGTCCTTGAGCTCCTTGGAGCAAAGGGGGGGGGGGGGGAGATATAAAAATGTAAAAATGAAATAAATAAAGGAGCCAGCTGAGCGCACACTCTCTTCTCCTCCAAAACTTTAAACACTTGGGGGGCAGGATCCACACATCGCCAGTCATCTACTCTCAAGCCTGCACCTCTACATTTGAAAACATCTTAGATGTTTCTGTATTGTCCTCTGTTTGGACAACATCATTGTTACAGTGGGCAACACTGAGCCCAAAGTTTATAAATTGTAGTCTGAGCATATGCATATTAACTAAGGAGAAAACAGCCCTAAATTCAATGGGCTTTACTTTCAGCTTGGTATGTTTAGGATTGTAGCCCCTCATTTTTATTTTTAAGAACAGTGATTTCTTCCACCACTTGCTGATTTTTGTTTTCTATTCCAACGCACAAGCACTCACACTGCAGGTGATCTGGTGGTACAAAGCCTTCCTTTTCGTTTTGCTTTTCAGAAGGAAGAGCGGCTGTGGTTACGACAATTTTGTAACCTCATACTTTTTTTCTTTCTCTGAGTATTCTCTCCCCCCCCCCCCCTTCACACATCATTTCTGGGATAATATATCATGCCTTCCACCCTCTGGAGCAGCTGGCATGATACTATTGAATAGATGCAGCACATTGATTCTTGACTGCTGGGAATTACCAGCTGGCACAGTGGGTAACAGGATAAGTATTAACTGTAGCAGATAGAGTTGTTTCTCCTGTACAGGAAGGGGTCCCTCAAAAAGTACTCTGGAGGGATGGATTTCCTTTCCTTTAAATCTCAACAACACAGGAAATTTGTCTTTTATAAGTACATTATGAGATGCTCTTAAAACGGGATGTTTTCTTTGGTGTTTACTTTTATTTCTTCCAGATCCATATTTAAAAATTGCCTTCTTTCAAGACTGATTTAAAACTCCTGCAAAACTGCTTCAGCATTGTGAGAGTGGAGGAGCTCCACCAGCGACATCACAGACACTAGCCAGTAGTTACCCACAACTACTGTGTGTAGAATTGGCTCTCTTCTCCCCTCTAAGAGCAGAGATAAAATATTTCTTGGTTTGGTGCGGAATGAAAACCTGCACCTGATCTGATCTGATCAGGGCACACAGTACAACAGGGGAGATAAAGTGCATTCATGTGGGGAAAAGGCTGTTGTGGTGTACATGAGTTCAAATGCCCCTTCAGATAAGAAGCCAGTTAAGGTGAGCTAGGGCCAGCCACCATCCCTGTCTCCTTAACAGGTATCCTCCATACCTCTCAGGTAACCTACTCTTTTTTTGGTTGGGGAAGGAGAAATCAGATGGCATCATCCCTTATCTAGTTCTCCCAGGTGGAAGCAGCATAGTATCTTCTTAACCCATAATTTATAATAGGGTATGGACGCTCCTCGTCCCTGACCATAAAGCCTCCATTCCGTTGTGCTGTCTCTTGGGTTGTGCTTTGTGTCTATGGACCCTCAGAATGCCTCTTCAAGGGGGAATACCCCTGGAAGGGGACTTAACTCCTCAGGCTACCATTGCCTCCACTTGTCCTGTGGCTATCACTCTTACAGCAATGGCTGCTGTGGTTGTGGCTGATGATGACCTAGGAACTCCTACTCTTCCCTTACCGGCCCTCAGCAGATAGTTTTGGCCCCCTTACTCCCCCGCCATGTGTGTCCTGTAAATTTAGAATGTCATGGGGCACTGTGAGAATGCCAGAAACCCACCATCACCAGTTCTGCATCAGTTCCAGCCTAGCTATCATTGCGTTCCGTCAATAATAATAATAATAATAATAATAATAATAATAATAATAATAATTTATTTATTCCCTGCCCATCTGGCTGGGGTGCTGCAGTTCTGCAGTTCTGCAAAGGGTATCTATCCACCAGGACTCTGGCAGTGGGGATAAAATTTATGCCTCCCTGAGCTCCTTGGGGAAGGCTGGAGTCAAAATGTAATAAATAAATTGTGCAATCATCAAAAGCATTTAGGTTTTCTGGCTAAAGCGCAGTAATCCCAATTTCTCCGGGAAAGAGCTTGTTCAGCCGGAAATAGCACCAATTGCTAAGGACTCCTTGCATCTTTCTAGTTTGCAAGCTGTGCAGATGGCAAAATAAGCTGGAGCCCTGGCAAAGGTGGAAGAGATTAGATACTCTGCCACATAATCCTTCTTGGTTGAACGCTGGGAGGCAGGCAGCTTAACACAAAGCAGTAAAGAATATATATATACCTCCTAGTAGTCAGCTCAGCAGCTGCCATTACCTGTGTTTCAATGATGCTTTATCTCTGCTCCAATGTAGCACTGCTGTTTAAGGACATAGGCAAACCTCTCTATTTATGTGTACGAATGCACTCTTGTCCCAGTACAGAGCCACAGCTGTGGTCCGGTGCACACACAGAGCGCTTGCACATGGGATTCCTCAGACACAGTTTCCCTTGTACATACCAGTCTGCCTCTTTCATTAAACTGAAAGTAGAATTCCTTGCAGGCATAAATCTGCTCCAACAGGATTTCCTGGACCCAGGACAGTGAATATGAATTGGACCCTCTGAATTCCATGTAATATATACTAGAGCCACCTAATTGTGTGGTATACTACAAAAGTGAGTGAAGGAAATAATGTGGACATGGAGGAAAGTGCACAAGTACTCCAGTACACAGGTAGACTATTCTTCTCCATCCAGCCTTAGGCTAGCAGCAACAACAAAAAGCTTCCCCTGTTTTCCTGATGCTCTGGGAGGCCTCCCTGCAAGTCCCAAGTGGGGGAAGTTGGCACTCCTTCCTCTGATTGCTTAGCAACAGCGTCCTTTAGCTGCAGCTGATGCTCTATATCCGCCTTAGATCATTGCCTCCACAGTTTGCTTTCTAATTTTTGTCATAGATGCTTGAGTGACTTGCTTTTTCAAAAAGCTAAAAGTCCAGGGGCTCTGCTGGCTCAGGTCCCAGTACTTATGAGCCCTCTTGTACCCCTGCTGTTGGTGGCTCTTCTTATGAACACCAGAGCTCACATCCTCTGTGGTCAAAATGGTTGTCATAATAATTCACTGTAACCAACCCTTCAGAGAGCCCACAGGTACTCCAAAGTTCACAAAGAAGCCAATGCCTGGAAGGGATTCTATCTTCATTTGAAAGGCAGGGACAGATAGAGAGAGAAAAGACTACAGAATAATAGAATTGTAGCAACAGAGGGGTCCCTTGGGGTCATCTAGTCCAACTCCCTGCAATGCAAAGTTCCCATGTTCTTGTTAACAACAAACTTTCAGATTATTAGTTCCCAATGATATATATAAACTTAGGGAAGAAAAACCAAGTGTTTCTTTCTCTTTGGTAAATATTTGGCATTGAGATGACATTGAGAGCTGATTGGAAAATACCATTTGTGCAATATCATGCATGGCAGCTACAGCTATTTATCATTGCAGAAACCCATTTCTTGAGATACACAATATCTGTGTCATCCCTCCCCATTTTTTTGCAGATGTAGTTAAAGAAAAGTGGATAATCATTCGATGAGGATGAAAAAGTTGCCATACTTGATCAGACCATTAGTTTATTTGGCCTCGGGGACCAGCAATACGTGATGCTTGAGAGGAAGACAAACAGCCCATAATAAGCCTCGGCTGTTGGGAAATGCTGCACACGGGATAGAAAATTCCTTCACACTCTCTCTAGGCCTTATGCACTGAAGCTTGAAGTCTGAGTCATTATCTTAGCTTGCATAGCTGCAAACGTTATTAATGATCCTAACATTACCAAGAGCTTCTGAAAAGCAGTTATGATATTTTTCTTTATGACCTCCCGAGGCACAAAACTCCCGCATGGACTATCTGCTTCAATGCAAAAAAAAAAATATTTAAAAAAGTATTTTGTTCTAGTGAGTCTAAATTTACTGCCCTCTAATTTTATTGAATGTCTGTTTGCTCTCAGATTGCTGTGGCGGCACAATAATGGAGTGGAGCAAAGCCCCTTCTTATTACATTTGGCATCATGCAAACACTCAGGAGTTAAAATTAAGAGTGGTTCATGTCCCATCTCTCCATTAAAACCAAAAGGAGGCTCTACTATCTCACTTTAATTGGAAAACAAAACACTTACCTGGTTATACACACACACACCTGTTATATAGTTACTTCTAGACCCCTAGACATCCATATTATGCAGGCAGAAAAAGTCAAGGTTCACAGGCACAATGAATGATTAAAAAACACACCAATTTGCCAGAAAGAGAAACTATAAAGGTGCCTAACATAGAAACTCCTGCACTTATTGTAGACTTCAACTAGCTTACAATGCCTGAACATTTCACCTAGTTCTGTGAAAAAGAAAAAGAAAAGTTATAACCTAGGAGTAAGGAAACTTACCCTGAGGGCCAAACTCTCACATGGCCAGCCTTCCAGTGGCTCATGCCAATAGTGGATGGAGCCAAAGACAAAAGCAGGAAGGCCAAATACAAATGTGGGCAGAGTTTTTGTACAGTCCAGCCATACAAATGTCAGAGGTTTGTGACATCTATCCATCCAGGCGAGCAAGAGGCATGACTGAGGTCTGAGGACATGTTCCACTCCAGAAGGATGCAGAACAGGGTCAATGAGAGGTATAGCCTGTGGAGGGGGCATGGCTGGGGAGATTCCTGAATAGAGTGGCATGGAGTGTTGCATTCAGCCCCCAGGACTAAAGTGTTCCACCTGTTACAGCCATCTGTTCATTGTCCCATTTCTTCTTCTTCTTCTTCTTCTTCTTCTTCTTCTTCTTCTTCTTCTTCTTCTTCTTCTTCCTCTTCAGTAATCAGTCATAGCTGAGTAAGATTGTCTTCCATATACATAGTTTTAAAAGTGAGTCCTTAAGTGACTGTGGAGGCCAATTCTGGATCCACAGAGGGGACATAGGCCTCCACAGTCACTTAAGGACTCACTTTTAAAACTATGTTTTAAAACATGACATCTTTGGTAAAGGCTGTTCTCCAATTGGAGCGCTCGCAGGCCAGTGTTTCTCAGTTGTCGGTGTTTATACCAACAACTGGGGAAACCATGGGGAAACCATTTGGTGCTTTGAATATCCCAGAGTGTGGTTCTTATTTGAACCCCCTGGCAAAGCAGACCATGCAAGTCCAATCAGCCCAAGTGGGGTCTGAACTGATTCTTGCCTTCAATGCTAGCTTTCAATTCCTAGCTTGAATTCTCATTCTCTCTCGCTCAAATCTGATATTTTCAAGATCTCAAAAATTCAGCAGTTTCCTGGAAATATAAATAGTCCTATAAATCATTTCAGTTAAATAAGTAAATGCAAAATTTTCCACTATTACTCTGGGACATGAATTGATCTAAATGATATAGGCCAAAGAGATTGACTTATCCTCCATGTCTTGCATAATCATTGAGGGCTTTGTATATCAACAGCTGAGGAGCATTAGGTAGAAACTATAGCCCTGTGAGATAGGGACACAGGTGGCGCTATGGGTAAAACCTCAGCGCCTAGGGCTTGCCGATCGCATGGTCGGCGGTTCGAATCCCCGCGGTGGGGTGAGCTCCCATCTTTCGGTCCCAGCTCCTGCCCACCTAGCAGTTCGAAAGCACCCCTAAGTGCAAGTAGATAAATAGGTACCGCTTTATAGCGGGAAGGTAAACGGCGTTTCCGTGTGCTGCGCTGGTGCTGCGCTGGTGTGCTGCGTTGTGCTGCGCTGGTGCTGGCTTGCCAGAGCAGCTTCGTCACGCTGGCCACGTGACCCGGAAGTGTCTCCGGACAGCGCTGGCCCCCGGCCTCTTAAGTGAGATGGGCACACAACCCTGAAGTCGGACACGACTGGCCCGTACGGGCAGGGGTACCTTTACCTTTACCTTTATAGCCCTGTGAGAGCTTTAAGAAGCTCTTCCACATTGGTGGATTCTGGTGTTCCAAACGGAATTTGGGATAATTAAAGAGAGGCAACAAGTTTAGTAACCAATATAACATCCACACAACAATCCTCCATAATTGAAGTCTTAGAAAAGGAGAGATAGGGAAACATATATTTCTGGTCCATATAACTTTACAAGTTTTTACCCATTATTCCATTTTGTAGTTTCCACATTATTCTGTGAATTTTTATATAAAAAATATGCCCCTTGACTTCCATACTCAACAGTGCAATCCTGTAGCTCGCTTCTTAAAAGCCTCCTTGCATTCAACAGATCTTATTCCCAGGTAAATGGATAGAGGATTGCAGTCTATATATGTATTTTCTCTAAAAATACATATTTAATTGTGTGTTTTATATGTTTAAATGGCTGAGAACTGTGTCACAACATTCAGAGAAATAAGAAATAAGAAATTCAGTGACTAGTTAAGGTCCAGTCTGGACTCTAAGGGGTAGAGATCAGGTCATATCATATAGTAATTCACCAAGTTCTAATTCCTCAAATATCCATATGACTCCATACATGCCAAATGAGAGTCATAATAATTAAGTCATCCTTTTGTTATTGCCAAGGCAAAAATAAGCACAGTTTGAGTAATTTCCTTCATCAGCCAAAGATAGTGATTATTGTGATTATTATACCAATCATTCTCAGAAGGGAGATCACTGTATAACTAAGACCACTGTATGTGCAACTTCATGAGAGTATCAAAACCATCACAAAACAGAAGCATGGGCAGGTAATTATTTGAAACCACACCTCCACAAGGATGCCAGGTTATGTAGTATGCCAGTCTGACCATTGCACAAATGTACCCTACTGAACTTTCAAATTCCTTTAACTAGCATTCCAGAAACCTAAGCCAAACCATGATACTTGAAATATAATTCTTCTGGAGAGAAAATCCTTTTAAAAAATTTATCGGCTAAAAGGAGAAAGCTGTTACTATACCTGTTTGTCTTATTTAATAAGGGAAATCCTGCCTGTGGAATATCTAGCCCATACATTTTTACCATCTTGAAACATTTTGCACCATTAGGGATGTATTTATAGCCACCAGTAAATGAACCGCCGCAAAAGATTCCATCTCATGTGTTTTCCCCTCAAAGATTTTTATGTTCCTGCTCTCTGAAATAAAATATATAACTCTCATGCTTGCCTTATTATTACTTAATCTATCAAGGAATTCTGAACAGTTAAAGCTTCTGTAAATCCACAGCAAATGAAATAAAATAACTAGAAGCAAATTTCCCCCACCCTTCTCTTTGGTGGTAAAAGTGTCTATGAGGAAAGGGATGATGAAAATTAATGTATCTCTTTAAGTATCGACAAACCTAGACACACAATTTTGTTTTCAAGTAAGGCACCAGGCAGTCCAAAAGCAACAGGACTCTCTATGAGAAGAAGGGATCTATAGACATAAATGAACACCTTGGGGAGAGTGAGCAAGAGCTAAGACTTGAAGGAAATATTTTATATATGTAAAGTCTTTGGCTTGATCTTCTATTTAAAAGCTCTCAGACAGACGGGTTGTGCAAAACCGCTGTCTGTGCTTGCAGAAAGCTACCTGCCCATCCCTGTAGATTAGTGGTTCTCAGAGGGTGTGGCAGGAGAGGATGGCAAGTGTGGTGGGAAGATTCAAGGACAATTAAAGAAACATTTAAACATTTCAGTGTAGCATAGTATAGTGTCAAAAAAATTTTTAATATAATTTGCAGAATATGGATAGATATCTTTTCAAAATCAAGCATTGCTCGGAGTTGATTCTCTCCCCCTCCCCATTGTATTTTTATCAATAAAAAATTGGTGTGGTGCAAACAATATTTTATTCTGAAAGTGTGGCCCAGAGAAAAAAGTTTGAGAACTACTGCTGTAGCTAGATGAACCAATGGTCTGACTCAGTATAGCCCTCTTCAGGCATGCATTATCACATGACTAACATCAGGGGGCAGCAAACTTTTTCAGCAGGGGGCCAGTCCACTGTCCCTCAGACCTTGGGGGGGAGGAGGGGACAGACGGACTATATTTTGAAGGGAAAAAATGAACAAATTCCTATGCCCCGCAAATGACCCAGAGATGCATTTTAAATAAAAGGACACATTCCACTCAAGTAAAAACACGCTTGTCAGGGCTGCCTCAAGTCTCAGCTCACAAAAGACCAACGCCTATCTCTTCTTATATACAAAAGTGTTTATTGCAGTTCATTGTTTGCTTCACATCCGAGGCGCGCAGCCCTACGTCTGTTACGCTTAGACCGCTGAAGTCCCCTCTGAGTCAGTCCCTCCCCTGCACCAGTTTAAGAGGCTTGCGCTGCTCCACCTCTTTCTCTCTTTCCTTTTCCGCAGGGTCTTCCTGCCCGCTGGGGTTTCGCCCCTCCTGGATTCCTCTGACGCGGAATCCCCAGACTGCTCTTGCCCCCTCCTGCGGGCTTTGGGACCTGGCCCCTCCTCCGGGCTCCCTGTACTTCCGCGCGCCTCTACATTTGAACTTGGCGTGCGCGCCCAACCTCTAACCTTCCTTTTGACAGCTACACTACTCCCTTCACTACTCCCCTCCCCTTCCGGGAGGGTGGCTTGCTCCGACCTCCCTCCCTTCTCTGCTGCCGGAGCTGCTTCCCCTGATACACTGGAACCTCCACCCCCTTCGCTGCACTCTGGCGGGGAGGCTGGTCCTGACGCCCAGCTGCCACTTTGGGATCCCCCGCTGGCCCCCTGCTCCTGACACGTTCCCCCTGGGGCTCCCCTGGCCTTGACCACCGGCGCCCCCTTCTGGGAATCCTCTGATTCGCTGGAAAGACTCATGGAATCTCTTGAGTCATTGTCATCCTCTTCCTCGCTGTCCTGGGACTCATCCCCATCGCTCTCCATCTCCTGCCTACCCTGTGCCTCTGTCCCTGAACCCCTGACAACGCTGATTCCCGGACCGTCCGCAGGCCAGATTTAGAAGGTGATTGGGCCGGATCCAGCCCCCGGACCTTAGTTTGCCTACCCATGACTAACATCATGTGGAGGGAGAAAGCTGAGACAAGCTTGCTTACCCACCTGCTGTCTCTGTCATCTTTCGTGACTGTAGCGAACAACCCCTGCACATTTTAGAACCTTAATTTTTCTAGGGTTCCAAAATGTGCTGGGAGAGTTGCACTTTTGTAACTCATAATTATTTAAATATGCATTCAAAATCCTTTACTCAGGGTCTCTGGAGGGTTCACGACAAAGAAATGACACAGAAGCAAGCAGCATAGCACTCACAAACATTAAAAATAGCAATAGTCTTTCTCATATGTGCATACATATACATGGCAAAACTTACTTTCATGATGCAAAGCAACAAAACAGATCACCATCCTCTGCCTTTCAGGCTTTCAGCAGAGAACCTCTCCACTTGGTCACTATCCCTGAAGCTTAGTCTTGCTGGCCACAGAAGAGAAATTGTCCTCAGCTCTACAACAGTCTTCTCAAAATGGCTGTCGGTGCCAGCTGCTCAACAAGTAAAATGAAAATAGCATCAGCCACTGCCATACTCTCCTTTGGTCAGAAAAGGTGGGAGGCCGGGCATCCAATGAAATATTAATATCAATATTAATATCAATATCAATGTAGAAAAAGCTGAGCCAATGCAAACAGGAACTGAGCAGGAAGAGTAGGCAGTATTTCTTCTTTTTTCAATTTTTTTCAATTTGTTTTTTACCAATACAAATTTACAGTCGAACAGTTTGTACAATCATCTCTTGAGATTCTCTGAATCTCCTGACTTCCCCCCTCCCCTGCATAGGTCCTTATAACAATATTTAAAGCTACATATCATTCCGTCCTCCACAGTTTCCATTTTTCCAAATTATCCATAGTCTCCATCACATTACAAGTGAGTCTTAAAGTCCAGCTAAAGTTTTAATTTGCTTACAGAGTAGGCAGTATTTCTAACAACAGCAACAACAACAACAACAACAACAACAACAATTGTATTTGTACCGAGCCCATCTGACAGGGTTGCCCCAACCACTCTGGGCAGCTTCCAACATACCATATATAAAAACATTTTTTTAAATCACACATTAAAAAACTTCCCTATACATGTACTATATTATGAATGTTTGACAGAATATTTGCTGGGATCTTTTGCTGGTGCCATAGGAAGTACAGCTGGGCACCCTGGTGCCTGCGGGTGAAATGAGGGGAGGCCCTGTGGTAATGGGTCAAAAAGGGTCAATAAACGGCTTTTGGGAAACCAAAAGTTTTTAATGGAAATGTGACCGGAAGTTAACAGCTGGGCATATGATCTTGGGATCAACTTCAACTATTCTGAACAACAGGAATAGCCAACATAGTGCTCTCCAAGTGTTGTTGGACTACAATTCCCTTCAGTGCCAGTGTGGTATAGTGGTCAAGAGCGGTGGACTCGTAATCTGGTGAACCGGGTTCCCATCTCCGCTCCTCCACATGCAGCTGCTGGGTGACCTTGGGCCAGTCACACTTCTCTGAAGTCTCTCAGCCCCACTCACCTCACAGAGTGTTTGTTGTGGGGGAGGAAGGGAAAGGAGAATGTTAGCAGCTTTGAGACTCCTTCGGGTAGTGATAAAGCGGGATATCAAATCCAAACTCTTCTTCTTCTTCTTCTTCTTCTTCTTCTTCTTCTTCTTCTTCTTCTTCTTCTTCATCCCTGTGCATGGGCCATGGCTGGGGCTGCTGGGAACTGCATTCCAATACCATCTGGAGGGCGCCATGTTGGATACCCCTGCTGTATGCAGAAGTTATAAAAGGCTTTTTATGTAGCAATTTATTCCTGGAAGCATGTTTGTTCAAATGCATTGACTAATGAACTGAGCAATGTTATGTTGTGTGTTGAATAATAGATGTATTTGTCACTTGACTTCTGCTTCTGCTTCTGTTTTTAAAAAAAGGTTGGTTGAGGACCTCCTGCATTTCAGACTCATCATTTCAAGAGAAGCCCACTGAGTTATAGACAGAGCTATGGCTCCACAAGCTGAATCACCTATGGTGCTTGACTGGAAACCAAACAATATAAATGTCATATCTGTTTAAATTTGGTTGTGCTAATTAGAAACCTTATGGCGAAGATGATCTATTTGCAACACTGAGTGTCACTGCATGAGCTGTTCTCCTTCCATGGCTTTCGGAAATCAATCTAAGTCCTACAGGCAGTTGCCCAGGAATTATCGAAGTAAGGCCATTGTTTTGATGATAATAATAATCCTGCAAAATTCTGTCTCATTAAAGAATGGTATTCATTCTACCAAAAAAGGATTGAAATTCAATTCAGTTCACATTTAAAGATGAACCTGTTTAATATGCACCTTCTGAAGTGCTACACAAACTGAAACACTGCCATCTTTCAAATTCTCACTCCTCTGAATTTTTCAGTGCAGTTCATCAACCAAGGCTGGATTTAGACACATTTTTTTTAAAAAAAAATAATAATCAGTGAAACGCATTGTAAACCTCATAATGGAAAATCACGTTGGCGAAAGACAGAACTCTACAGTGCCATCTGGTGTTGCAGTTTTATAACACATTTAAAACACTTTTTCTTTACTAATGTAGCTGAGTCCCAAATAATGTGCACAAAGTGCATGTACTATGGGGAGGTGTGCAAAAAAGTGTACATATTAGTGTAAATAGCATTAACATGAATTAACTTGGGGAAAATTGCTTTGCAAAAAAAGTGCAGAATAGGCAGTAGATTGAAATGGGAAAAGAAAAGAAACTAAAATCAGCAGATCCACCCATCCCAAAACCTAAGTAGTGTGCCAGGGTGATGAGAGTATTTAGCAGGCCAAATTACAACCTTGTCCACACCTCCTCTCTTTTGTATGTGAAGCAAAAACCAGATGGGGCAAAGCAGGGGAAGAATTTGCGACCTACATACTAGGAGTAGCATATGTTCTACAGGTATGCCTGACACCTCCACCTAGGGAACAACAACAAGAAAAGGATTCCTGATTTGCAAGCCCTGGATCATCAAAATGTTTATGGAATTCTATAACTGCCTATTGCAGACTAAAAAGGAGCAATATAGAAAATATTCAGTAAACTGGAGAAAATAACCCTCTAGAACAGGCACCCCCGACCCGTGGCCCTCTAGATGTTTTGGCCTACAACTCCCATGATTTATTTTTTTTAATAATATTTATTAATTTTCAACCATTAAAACACAACGAAACAGAAAGACAAAAAAAAGAAAGAACAAAAAGAAAAAAAAGAAAAACATAAAACTAACAAAGCATAACACAAACCATTTCAAACACAGAACAATTTCAATGTCTTATCTTTCATTCCCTTATTTCCACGACCTCCTCACACCTCCCTTTCTGTTTTCCACTTCTATTAATTATTTCAGCAATTCCTTTCCATCTTCCTCTGTTTTCTATCCTATAATTATCTTAACATATTCTAGCCTTATTTTCCCTTTAATACACTATTAATCTATTTATACTTGATTCCTTATAGCATTTCTACTAAAGCCATATAACTTCATTCCAACATTTTTCTAACATTCATTATTTTTACAGTATTTCTATCAATAGTCTTAAACTTTTCCCAGTCTTCTTCCACCAGCTCTTCTCCCTGGTCTCGGATTTCTGCCAGTCGTTTCCGCCAATTCCATATAGTCCATCAACTTCATCTGCCATTCTTCCCGAATGGATAAATCTTGTGTCTTCCAGTACTTCACAATGAGTATTTTTGCTGCTATTGTTGCATACATGAAACAAATTCTATCCTTCTTTAACACCAATTGGCCGACCATGCCCAGGAGAAAGGCCTCTGGTTTCTTCAAAAGGGTATATTTAAATACCTTTTTCATTTCGTTATGAATCATCTCCCAGAGTGTCTTAATCCTTGGGCATGTCCACCAAAGGTGAACTCTAATCCTCAAATTCGTCTGTTTTTCCTTAAGTTCAGTCATAGCGAGCGTCAACTTATGTTCATCAAATTGCCTCTGTAGGGCTGGGGTTCTCTTTCTCTTTCTCTCCAGTTGTGTTACTTTACCTTCAGCAGCAACAGCTTTTTCCCTGACTTCCTCCACAGCTTGCCATATCAAAATAGGTTCTTGTATCAATTTCTGGGTGGTTTCTGTATTGGTATTATCCATACTCCCTGCATTCAAGTCAACCTCAGCAGTTGAAACATCCATTTTCGCATTTATCATGTCCATTTTCCTGTGAAGCTGATCCAATGAGTCATTTATCTTATATAATGCAGCCACCAAAGCCTCTTCTGTCGACATTCCTCTTGGTTTCAAATATACTATTACAAAGACAGCAACAAAAAGGACAGGAGGGCCTAATGATAGACCTCTCCTGGATTGTTACCAAGTCCTCCCAGACCTTAATGTTTTGTCAGCAGTTGACTGGTCTGTTTTTCCTCTTCCATTTACCATAACATTTGAAAGATTCAAGGTCAGTCCCTGAGTCTCACGGTTTTTAACTTGCAGCTGGAAATTCCCCTAGTCCAACTCTTGTAAAGCAACCAGTTTCAAAGGCTTCCACTAGGGGAAAACAGTTTCTATTTGTAATAGTCAATAGTATCCTCTTTTAAACAATCCAAAGTTAGTTTCAAATTAGTTTCAATTTTCAGTTACTTTTACTCCTTTTTAAAGCAGCCAGAGACAGTAGAAACAATGTATTTCTCTTATTTAACTAGCTGTCAATGAACGTTCTAAGCGCTGTCAATGAACATTCCAAAAGACGTCAGTCCTACTAGCAGCCCGTTTCCAGGGTCAGAGCGGCGGTGTTTTAAGTCTCTTCGCTCTTTCCCGCAGGCATACTCAATCCGCAACTTCCCCGTCTCTTCTCCTGCCTCCAAGAGGGGGTTTAATGTTCTTTACCGTTGGAAATTTGATCTTTTACAAAAGACCTTCCAGGACTCCAGCTTGCAACTTCATTGCCTCAGTCTATTTACAAAAGGGGAAGGCGGACTTCCTGTTTTGAACCTCCCCGTTACGATACCAAATTAAACTTTTAGAAATCCAATTATTCCGCTTCAGCTCTACTCACGGGTAAATACTTTAAAGTCAAATTGTCCACAGGAAAAGGTCAGCGCTCTTCAGCAACAGCTATGCGGCTTCGCTCCGTGGAAGAAGCAGACGATTCGATGCACTACGCCGCTCACCCCACGTCGCTCCGGAGCCCCAAAAACCGGGGTTCCCCGCGAGTGGGGGAGGCGCAAAAGGTGCCCGCCGAATCCCACGTTCACAGGCTTCTCCCGCCTGTGATTTTAACAGGTCTCCGCCTTCGCCGTGGCGGCCAGACCCAGATTCTCACGGAGCGGATTCCTCCCGGTCAGAGGAATTCCACCATTACCGGAGGCGCCTCCCCGGAAGTCCTACAACTCCCATGATTTCTAGCTAACAGGACCAGTGGTCAGGGATGATAGGAATTGTAGTACAAAACATCTGAAGGGCTGAAGGTTTGGGATGCCTGCTCTAGAATCTCTTCCTGCTCACTCACCCACCCAATAGCAGTCAGGATAGTCAGGTGGACCTGTCTTACTCTGATTTGTTTTGGCTTCTCCTTCTCCCTGAATAAAATTAATTCCTCTTACTTTTCAAGAGGCTGCCATAGGGTGGGGGAGGAGGAAATATCCCTTCAGTCTTCAAAATGCTTAAAATGCTTGATCCTTCATAACAGTGGAGAGGAGGGTGGAAAGGGCCTGAGTAAAATAAGCTGTTTAAAGTGGCTTGATATTGTTTTAAATGCATGGTGTCAACGTGGCCCTAGAATGCATGTTGAGTAATTTTATGCAAGGCAGCCACTGTGCCTGCAAGCTGATTCACTCCCTTTCAAGAGCACCTACAGCACATGCCTTCAAGTGCAAGCCAAACCATGCAGTCCAGGAAGAGGGAAGCTGGTAGCTAGTGGTGGGGTAGGGCTGGGTCTGAAATAGTGGGTCTGTGGAGGCTTCCAGACCCTCTGCCAGGGCCTGACCTGGCCACCCACTAGGTCCAGCCCAACCAAGCCAAATGTTTTCACTGTTTTTCCATGAACATTTTTGGCAGCATCAAAATGCACAATATCCATACATACATATTCCGAATGGGGACTGTTCACCTACTTGGGAAGCTTTGCCTTCATTCTGATTAGACTTTGTCCTCAGTGGCATAGTTACACAGGAAAATCTGATTGGCCATGAAGGATCATTACACGATCCCCAAGAGCCTTGGATCGTCTATGTGACTTTTCAAGAGGAAAAATGTTCTGCAATTAGAAGAATGAAATCATCTTGATGCATTAACAGATAGGGGGAAACTGGCTATAAGGGTTTGGGGGGGCAAACACCCCTCCTTGTTTTATTTTTTTTACTCCAAAATTAACATGATTTGACATTAAAATTAGACCTTCTGAAAAATACATGGAAAGAAAAGATGCACAGTGGTACCTCGTGTTACATATGCTTCAGGTTACATATGCTTTAGGTTACAGACTCCGCTAACTCAGAAATAGTACCTCAGGTTAAGAACTTTGCTTCAGGATGAGAACAGAAATCGTGCGGTGGCGGCGCGGCAGCAGCAGGAGGCCCCATTAGCTAAAGTGGTACCTCAGGTTAAGAACAGTTTCAGATTAAGAATAGACCTCAGGAACAAATTAAGTTCTTAACCTGAGGTACCACTGTAAAGTAAAAAAAATGGCAGGAGGGTGGAACTTGAAATATTTCTTGAAGATATCATTTCATTCCAGTTTCTACTCATTAGAAAATTCAGAGTTCTAAGTACTCACTGGGAAAGCAAGAAAACATGGGTTGTTGCTACAGTCTGCTAGGGGTGTTTGTGAAGTGTAATTAGCGTTTGTAAAACACTTTCAGATTCTTCGATGGAAGTGTAACATAGTCTGGTGAATAGGAAGTAGTGCCCAAAGCAATGCAGAGTGTTAATTAAGATACCCTTTAAGGTGAATTACTTATGGTAATTTTATCTGAAAAGCAGGCTTTCCCAACAATCACATCATCAAATAATACAAAAATGGAGTGTATGTTTATGATCTTTTAAGACGGCAAATTTGTTTTGATTACATCAAATAACATCTGCTTAGTTTTGTCTGTATTCAAAAGCACCATGCTTATGCATAATAATGAAATATTGCTTTTGTATAGTTCAGTAGAGGTGGCCAGCCTTTGTTTTTCTCTCATTAACAGAGTGACAGAGCTGAAAAAGCTAAGGATACATTTAAAATGTTGCCTTCCCCTTATCCAGAGTTTACTTGGGATGATTCATTTTCACACTGCGATGAAAGAATTTCCATGGGGGGGGGGCATTCCTTTTAGAACAACATGATGCCTCCCAGCAAGCAGTCCACAAATTCCAGTGAGTGACCAGTGCTTGAAAATGCTATTAAAATCAAAAGAAGAGTATATGCCAGGGTAGGTTTGCCTAAACAACAGCAAAAAGTTCTTAGTGATGAAAACAATACCTGCCTAATATCAGTGTGCAGTGAGTTCCAATGTGTGCTGCCACATTGAAGCATTGATTCACTGCAAATGCAGGACCGTTTCTGACTTGGGAACAAAATGGTTAACTGGACACACATGGAGTAAGGCAATCCTTTAAGTAAACTGGACCCAAGCTGATGAGGGCTTCATAATTGTATTCAGAGCAACAGGTTTTTTTGCTGAATCTGTCTGTAGGATAGTTTACTACCTTCAGAGAGTCTTTCCTTTCTCTCTCCCTTCTCTTGCCCTTCATGGAGTTTTCGGTAACATTTCAGTAGCGTACTACTGCAGATTATGCTCTCTGGTTGCACTCAGTGCCAGCAATAATGTTGTCTGCAGAGGCAGATCTTCCTCTGGCAGATTAGGAGTCTCAGATGAGCAGGGGGCAATTGACTTGTCAGAATATTTACCCATTTCAAATTGCCAGCTACACCCCTTAATGACTTTTGCAATAATAATACCAAAAATATAAAAAGTCTGTCACTGTATCAGCGGTGCTGCAGGGTATGTGGTAATAAGGAGGAGAAGATGGATTGAGTCAGGGGGAAGAAATCTTGTTAAAAACAAATTGCTGTGATTGACAAGATGAGCTGTGACAAACAGGTAGGAAAATAAGCAGTTCTGAATGGCTGAAAGTTGTGTTTGGGCTCGAGTTTTTGCTAGTCCAAAGTCCTGATACTGTGACCATTGCAGGTGCTTTATTTAAATACAGATCACATGCATCTAAAGTGGACTCCAATTTGTGAAAGTTTATGCCATAATGAATTTGCCGGTTTTTATAAGTTGCCACAAGACTCTGTAATTTGAAGTCACTCTCAGCACAGTTTGACCCCTAGGACAGAATGATGTGGAGGTTGGGGTTTTGAGTCTCTCTGATTAGAGGGCAAAGACACACAGAGGGAGGGGAGAGAGGGAGCTCTAGACTAAATAAAACCCCCACCACCCTAGAATTACAGTAGGGTAAATCAGTCACCACCTGTGTATTTTCCATTGTTATTTGTCATATCACATGAACAATCTTTTTTCTCAAAATCTGAAAATTGAGAAGACTGAATGAATGTCTGCCAGGACTGGTTAACATCTGCAATGGTTTCATGAGGAATGACTTTCACGATATAGATATAGATATATAGATATATAGATATACAGATATAGGATCAGACATTTCAAAGCTGCACCAGCAGCTACAGAAGGGCCATGTCTCAGATTGCTTTTCAGTTCTTTTCATCAGCTCTAGTGCCAGGATGTATGTCATTCATCCCTCTAATAGATGAACCGCTGCTGGAGCAACATTTAAACCCTTCAAACTGAGAATCAGTGCTTCCTGAGTTGAGTTCGGTCTCCTTGCATCTTACATCAAAGGAGAACATGTGCAATCCATGAGCAAGAGGGGAGAGGTCTGACGAGCAAGAGACCCAACATACAAGATGCATTGGCCCGATGACAAAGCATCAAGGTAGCAAGTGAGTTAGATAGGTGTGCAAATTTGGCAGCAAGGCAAGTATGCCAGGTGTCACGGTCCAGTCTATGGGCGATTGAAGTCCCAGCTGAGGACGTTGGGACAGGGGGCAAGATGGCAGGGTGGGAGCAGGAATGAGAGTCCAGAAGCCAGGGGTCCAAGGGTCGAGAAGCAAGGAGTCAAGAAGCTGACGTCTGAGGATCAGGAAGCAAGAACCCAAACGCAGCAAGGCAGAAAACGTGTTGCTGTGGCAAAGAGCCAAAGGGAAATGCTGACCTTATATCCCTTCCCAGCTCTTGCCACCAGGTGCAGTGAGTTACCAATCTGCCTCACCTGTGTCTTGCCTCTTCAGAACAAACATAGGAAGGCCCCAGTCCTGCAAAGGCCTGCTGGTCACAGGGCCTGGCTCCTGCACACACTCCTGACACCAGGGCAGTCTGTGACCGTATTGGGCACAACATCACATATATATGTCTCTTGGCTGGACAAGTTTCACAATTGAACTAGTGAAGTCTGTGTCCATTTGCCAGTCTCAGGATCTGGGAATCCCCACACACCTAGATCACTTTGGGTTTCATGCTATTGGAGGTCTACGACCAGAGGCGGTAAAGTCATGAATTTGCTCTACTCTCAGGGAGAAGCAGAGAACTTGAGATGTGGCTTCACACTCTGGGTAAATTACAAGAGATTGCAAGGTGTGCTGGTCCATGATCCCAGGATTTAACTGTTAATTGGACACTCCAAGTTTATGTCATTTTTTTTCTGGGGCTCTCAGTGACCCAAAGCAGGGCAGGCGGGAGGGGAGAAACTATTAGAAAGGAAAGCACCACAGGACTGTTGTGCACCTGTAGGGCCAGGAAGGGGCAGAAGAGGCTCTCCTGAGCACGCCCCCCCCTTCACTGTACTATTTTCTAAGTAAATAGATAGGGATTTCTTCAACCATAGCATCACTTGCTGTGGATCCTGCTACAGGCTCTGCCAACTAGGCTCAGTCATTCCTGCCAAAAGGTAGTCAATAAAACTTTAAATTAAATAAAAAGTGCTTTTTCTAATAATTCCTGACAGATAAGACTATAAAACAGCAGCTGGAAGTAGGATATTCACCGCCAGAAAGGCAGCCTTAAAATAGATCCTTCAATATGTTTTTCCTAAGAAGCCAATCACAGTACTGTAATAAAAATTATTAATGCAAAGATTTGGCATGCCTCCACCTGAAGGCAAATTTCCACTTCCAAAGACAGGACCTAAAGTATCGGAGAAGAAGCATGTTAACTTGGACTTACCAGCTCTGGAGTCACTATATTGCCGAGAAAGCTCAGTGTAAGCTACTTGGGACTGAAAAGCAGCAAGACAATTCACCGAGCGATCTTCAGGGGGTGTTCAGAAGACTGCATTATGCATAGATGTCAAGCAAATACATGATGCCTTATAATTGCTTGCTGTTCAGCTGGTCTTCAACACCCAGGACCTGAATGCTGAAAATTCTCTTTTTCAGCAATTGACAGTAGAGGAAAGTTTCAGGGGTCTTCCATTCAAGTCATATTGAGGGATATCCAATGTTAGTCATACGCATTGGGCTGGGTTCAGCTAGACAGTTGTGCTAGGAGGAGCAAACGCAGCAAAACCTATTAGTGCAACTAGGCTTTTCACTCCTCTCTTCCATATGCGTGCCCCGCCCAGCCCCCAGTCAGGAAAGGAGAGGGGAGATGCCAGAATGCTTGCACTGAATTCAACCTCCACCACGGAAATGGGAACTGTCAAAAGATGAGCCCTATTTGTGAGCTGAAGCATGGTTGTTCAAGACTGACCTTTGGGTAAGCTGCCAGGCAGACGCCACTTTTGGAAGGAGAGCAGGCAATGGTGTAAAACTCTGTGGATATATTTTCATGGGTGGACGTTATTTCTGACCATTCACATTGTTCTGATTGGTACCCGATTAATTAAACTCAATCCCTAACGTCAAAAACAGGGAACCAGGCAGAGGGCCTTTTCGGTGGTGGCGCCCGCCCTGTGGAATGCCCTCCCATCAGATGTCAAGGAAATAAACAACTATCTGACTTTTAGACGACATCTGAAGGCAGCCCTGTTTAGGGAAGTTTTTAATGTTTGATGTTTTATTACTTTTTTATTATTATTAATATTCTGCTGGGAGCCACCCAGAGTGGCTAGGGAAACCCAGCCAGATGGGTGGGGTATAAATAAATTATTATTATTATTATTATTATTATTATTATTATTATTATTACCTGTAGCAGCCCCACTGAAATCAGTGGACTTCACTAACTTAGGTGCACTGATTTCAATGGGCTGTATCCAACACTCATACAATATAGCTTTCCTGTCCTCTCCTCCCTCTACACTCTCAAAATCTGCACCAACCCTCTGGAGTGGATTTTGAGAGTGTGTGCGGAGTTGCAGGGGAGGGAGGAGCAAAGTCCCATTGCACGAGAGGAATTCTGCTGCACCAGCGGAAGAGCAGCATTGGATATGACCCAGTTGGTCTATTTTGAGCATGACTATCATTTATCATCGAGAGGGAAGGAGATGGTGGCCATTGTAATCTTTTATTTGCAGTTCTCTTGTTCAGCTACTCTCTAGCAACCTTTGTACTAAACATGCCATCTGTCAGTTGTCAAAATTTCAGATTCTGTTCTAAGCAGCTGATAGGAGACAACAGTTGGGAAGACTAATACAAAACTTTATGTGAAAGCTTAAACACCGTCTGATATTATATTCTTTTGAAGATCTCAGATGAAATCAAAACATGGCATGATGTTGTGCTACACTGTGTTAAGCAAAATGAATAATCTCTGACAAAAGAAGATCAGAAGGAAACGAGTTATGTATGTGTGGGTGCCAAAAGTATAATTGTTTGTGCTGGATTTTGCATCCTGCTGCTTGCTTCTAATATGAGATTTGTGACAATATATACAGAAACATCACTTAATAATAATCTGTTCAAAAGCTATGTAAAACTATTGTTTCATAATACTGGATTGCTCATAAAAGTGTTTATGAAGACTGCATGTATTCTCTTCAAGACTGACTGGTAAGTAATCAGGAATGTAATAACTTGAAATTCTTGCCATAAACAACTTAAAGCATCAGTGAAGCGCCTGTAGTTGGCAGATAAAGCAGGTTGTACAGCAGGGGTGGGGAGCTTGTGGCTCTCCAGATGTTGCTGAACTCCAACTGCCATCAGTCCCAGCCAGCACGGACAATGTTTATGGATGATGGGAGTTGTAGTCCATCCCTGTTGAACAGTCAGTCTTCATGCTACACACCCATTGAATCAGTGAGGTATAGTGGCCAGAATGTCAACCTTGGAGGAGGGAGATCATGGTTCAAATCTCCCACTCAACCCCATGTGACCTTGGACTAGTCACTATGCCTAGTCTACCTTACTGCTGGGGGAGAATTCACCCTGAGCTCTCGGGGGAAAGGATGTGATTAAGTTAATCCTGGCAATCTAAAAGTCACTTGCATTGTGGAAAGAGTGCATTTTGTTCCAGGGTGGTGTGATTAAGGAAAATGCAAAGGATGGGAACCCACAGCTTTCCTAGATATGTATTTCTACTCTCAGGAGTCACCCACCCAAGGGACTGACCAGTTCCATGACTATTTAGCTCCAGAAATGCTGCAGGATCAGGTGTTTCCAGACCATTCATTGGGCCCAGTATAACCAATGAAATGAAAAATCCTGTATGAAAAGGGTCTACATTTATAGCATGGGTGTACCCTCAGTGAAGGACTCTTGCCCCTGAAAAAAATATTTGCTACACACAATGAAAAGCAGAGGAAGAGAACAAAAAGTGCATTGAGTAGATTTAGTATTGTTTCATAAGGGATGCTAGTGTTGGTTGGTGACTGATAGTCACACCGACTTATTTGGTGGGAGAACGAGTGGCTATTTTGCAGCTGCTGATTGAATTATGCACTGCAAAATGTAATCTGCTGAATATATGTATCAACTAAATAATAAGCAGATCTAGGGGTGGGTATTTTTGTTTTGCTTTGTTTTGTTCAAAAGCTATTCTATTTTGCAAGACATTTAAATGCATTCTGGGTGGTACTCTGGAGATTGAAACTACTACCTCATAAAATTGCCAATTTTGTACTTTCTTGCAAACTCAGGGCCAATCAATGTGAGCTCCCATAATCAGCTTAAGTTGCCAGGTCTTTGAGTGAGCACAGAGAAATTGGTTTATTGCACTGAATAAATGTGTTGAGCGGCGAATTTGTATTCATCTCCCCCCCCCCCCAGCACAAACTGCAACTATCCTGCTGTATTCAAAGCAATCTGTATGGAACAGGTGGTTTTCATAAACTCTGGGCACAACCGACAGATAATTTCCTGCAAGAGCCCCATTGAAACAAAAAGGAATTGTGCAGGGATATAACTTGGATGTCCATGCAACTCTCACTAGTTTGTCTGAATGTCAGTGCCCATGTTAGGGGGTACGAGACACAAAATTCAGATATAAGGAACTGCAGAGACATGTTTTATGCTCTGTGAAATTGAGTGGAGCTGCACTGCTGTTTCGCATAGCCATATCACAATGTGACCATAGGAGAGAAAGCCTGGTGAATTTGGATTTCTAGGGACTTCTTGTTGGGTTGTATTGGATGCATTTACCACCATGTGCTGAACTTAGCTGAGATTCTCAAGTCCTTCCAAGAGCTTTGTTAGGTCAGTTAGGACACACTAGTTTCTTCACAATATATTGCTGCTGCTGTTGTTATCTAAATGTGTATACCACCCTTCATCTGAAGATCACAGGGTGAGTCACAACATAAAAATACAAAATGAGAACACAAAACACATACTAAAACCAATAACTTCCCAATAATCCCCATCCCACAAACACATTTAAAAGGCCATAGAATAAAGTGACCCAAAGTAACTTGATTACTTTGACTTTCAGCCCTGTGGAGCAGGTCATCTGTTATTGTTACGTTGTTTGTAATGCTCTTCTAGAGTGCATCCATATGGGGCATCTGATATATATCAAACCCATGTAACAGTCTGCACAGGAGGAGCATCTATCTATCTATCTACCTATCACCATCTATTTATTTATTTATTTATTTAGGGGTGTAGCACACTCTCAGTATGACACTTGAATCTATAACCTTCAAAATTGTCGCCATGTTTCTTGGCCTGTTAGATGCTGAGATAGCATTTTTGTTCTATGTGTCTAGTTACTGTTGGGGGCACAAGGATCCCAAATGGCCACCTGGAGCAACAGTGTTTGTATGGATGCCAGTGGTGCATCCATATTGTATGTACACAATCTGAAAGGTACACCCCAGAACCCATTTCAGTATTCTGGTAGATCCCAAGGCATTTAGACACAAGCAGTGTCTTCTAGCATACTTTATACTGTTTCTGCAAAAGATTCAGGGTTGGACTTTCGGATCACACTGCACAGCCACTTGGAGCAGCACAATATTATATTTTGCTCCAGCCTGAGGCTGCAGGATTATCTGGCCTTATTTTTTAAGTGCCTCAGCTGACTGGACCTGACTATGGTTATCCAAATTAATTTGTGGGATGGTCTTTTTTACAAAGACTGAAGGAGTTGTTTGGGAACTCCAGGCTGTAAGGACATGCTTTGGATCTCATTCTTGGGGTGAGCTCTAGTGTGGCTAGGGTTGGGTTCTGCCGCCATGTTCCTGACATTGAGCAAGATGAGTGTCAGTATTTACCTGACAGGATGTTGGCAAAACTTGTCCAGTATTTCCCCACTGCCTTGAAAATCAGATTGCTACTCCCTAAGGGATTTGGCAAAGCTTCTGTGATCCCCCCGCCTTCTGAGCTGAGGGATTTAGACTATTCCTTCTCAAAGGTTTGTGGAGGAACCCTTTATTTCATAATTGCTGTGGCATTTCACAGAATGCTGTTTGCCGTAGGGAATAATCCATTTAGTCAATGGGGAGCCTTAAATAGACTTCAGTGGAGTTGGACAGAGAGTAATTTAATTAACACTTGTAATGTGGGACTAAAACTGTGAGGGGGAAGGAACCCAATTCTATTCGAAGTGTTATATTAACATAAAAAAATATTTTAAGACAAATGGAGGACTTATTCAATCAAATGTTCCATTGATTATTTGCAAAGCAGAATGTCCATTACTCTAAGCTGTCAGCCTACTACCTGGTTCTTCAACCAATAATTTCCCCAATGGCTAGAGTGTTAGGGGAAAATAAATGGGAGGGGGGATAATGTGTAGCGTGTGTACATCTGTTTTGTGACCTAAAATAAAATATATGGGCTAAAAGTGAAGAGATTTACAAATGTTTATAGTGTTGCTATAGTAACTGGAAATTCACAATAAACTTCTGACAATGGTGTCATTTAGAGAAGACGCCTGAACAGTTTGAGGCACATAGATGCAGGTTGGAGGTAGATTCCTAATACAACAGCCTGTGTGGACAGTGCTTTTCAAAGTGATGACAGGTGATAGAATTTCAGCAGGGGTGGACAGAAATAGACTATAGTCCCACCGGAAGACCACTGGTCAACTTCCAGTGAATCACCTACCACCTAATGGTTATTGGGAATCTTTCAAATAATAATAGGTCAGGTGAAACTTGATTGGATTTTGCAAGGCATTCCTTACGTTCTTAAGCAACAGTACTAAGTGATACTCAAGATCACTTAGGCTTGTATTAACTGTTACGAGACCTTGAATATTAACTCCTGCTTTGTAAATCTTAAATGCACCAGTGCAACTCATGGAACACTGAAATTAGTCCACTCCTGTACGAAGGTGTGGATCTCCAGGTGATCCTTGTTTGTCTGTGGGAGGGAAGGTGAGGGCAAGCCAGTGGCGTCACAACGGGGGGGGGGTGAGGGGGGCAGTGTGCCCCAGGTGCCATGTCTGGGGGGGGGTGACAAGAAGGCTCGCTCCGCTGTGGCAGCGCAAGCAGCCATCGCGCATCCGCACGTGGAGGATCCTTCATTCACGGCTGCAGCCACAAACAGAGGATCCCGGTGCGGTGGCAAACTGCTATGTACAGCGCATGTGTGGCGTCACACACATGCACTGTATGTAACGACGCTGCACATGCACTGTACATAGCGGTTTGCTGCTGGCACCACTTGAGCACCATACGGACGGCAGTGGGATTCCTCCGTCGCTGCTACAGCCACATGTAGAGGATCCTGATCCTCCATTCACAGCTGCAGCCATGAGCAGAGGATCCCGGCACTGTCCATATGGCACTGGAGCGGCAGCGGCGGCAAACTGCTGTGTACAGTGCATGTGTGGCATTGCTACATACAGTGCATGCGTCATATGTAGCGATGCCGCACATGTGCCCTACATAGCGATGCCCCGCCCCGGGTGTCATGACGCCTTCGTTTGCCCCTGGCTGAACCTATCATCCGACAGCTCAGATACAGTGATAGGCAGGTCAGAAGAGGAATATCATGGCAGCACCTACTCTAAGCGAATGCTCTTGGAGGCACTGTGCTAGTATAAAAGAAAAGCAGCAGGTATCACTGGAGGGGAGGATTGGCTCAACTCACTACATCTATTGTGTATGCTGGAACACAGAGGAAACCAAAGTGAGAGAATAATAATAATAATAATAATAATAATAATGCGATAAAACATAAAACATTAAAAACTTCCCTAAACAGGGCTGCCTTCAGATGTCTTTAAAAGATAGGATAGCTGCTTATTTCCTTCACATCTGAAGGGAGGGCGTTCCACAGGGCAGGCGCCACTACCGAGAAGGCCCTCAGCCTGGTTCCCTGTAGCTTCACTTCTCGCAGTGAGGGAACCGCCAGAAGGCCCGGGGAGCTGGACCTCAGTGTCCGGGCTGAACGATGGGGGGTGGAGATGCTCCTTCAGGTATAAAACAGGTATAAAACCAGAAAATACATAACAACAACAAGAAAATGGGGGGGGGGGAATACTTCTTTTCTAGATGTCCATTTTTGAGAAATCCCCTCTTGTGTTTAAATGTTCCCAGCAACTATCTTTTCCAAGTAAAGTCAGTGGACTTTGCTGCTATTGACTAATGAACCTAAAAGAAAAATGTGTTCCTCATACATCTTACTGTCTCATTTGAGAATCTCGATCTCACTTGTCACTGGATAGCCGCCCCACCCCACATATAGATGGATTTTTTAAAGTCTACTTTTGAAAATCCTCTTACTCTCTATTACATAAGGATATATTGACACAACCACTTTGCTGAAGTGTTTGGAGCGCTCAGCACATGGAAAGCAAAAGCACTTTAGGAACATAGAAAGATTTTACCATTTATTCACAAGGCGAAGTTATTTTCTTTCACCTTCTGAATAAAGCAAAATCAGTATCTAGATGGCAGAATGAATGAATGAATGAAAGAAAGAAATACAGAAAGACAGAAAGATGGAAAGACAGAAAGAAACTTCACAACACAAATAAAAAATTGATGAATAAGACCATGTGGTTGAAGATAGAGAGATCTTTGTAAAACTCCAGAGAAACACAGGAATACTGATCATTCTTCTCATCAGCCATGTAGACTGTAGGCTGGTATGTCCCCAAACTAGCAATGATGACTGGCATTGCTTAAGCCTATGGCTGCAGCAGAGGGAGAGAGTGGAAGCAAGGCCACTCCATTGGCTCCACTGACACCTCGGTTCCATCAAGAGCCACCCTTTGTCAACCTGGCAACAGCCATTCTGCAACAGAGGGGGAAATGGGAAGCAGAGCTGTTCTAACATCTCTGCTGATAATATCATCTCCATTTAGCTGGCTTCTCCTGTTTCTCAACTGTTCCAGCTGGTCATTATAAAAACTGCTACAGAACTTTTAGAACTTGTGCCTAACTTGCTCTGGTAACCTCTAGGTTGGATTACTGCAATGCGTTATACGTGGGACTGCCTTCTTGGTGTTGTACACCACCCTGGGATCTTTTGATAAAGGGTGGTATATAAATTGAATAAATAAATAAGAATAAATAATATTTTTGGCAGGTAATTCTCATTCCACTTAAATCTCTTTAAAAAAAAATATTTATTGAAATTTCAGGATTACAAGAAAAATAAAAAATAAAAAACAGCACTACAATACAAAAAAAGAAAAAAGTAAAAAAAAGAGAAAAGCACAAAATATAAAAACCAATACGACAATACAGCATAAAAAAGTAAAAAAGAAGAAAAAAGGGGAAAAAAACCACAAATCCCAAATTGCATATCCATAATTTCCATTTGCTTGTTTCATTGACCTCCTCACACCTCCCTTTTTGTATTCTAGTTTAGTAATTCTTTCAGCAAATTCTTTCCATCTTTCTCAATTTTTGTTATAAAATTTATTTTGACAATTTAACCTAATAATTAACTCAACAAGTCCTTTCCATCTTTCCCCATATTCTGTTATTCAAATTACCTTAATTTATTTAACCCTATCTTACCCCTAAGTACCTTAAGACTTAAATCTTAGTTTTCAAATATACATAGCTCCTGATATCATTTCTGCTAGAGTCGTATAGTTTCATTCCCACATTTCCCCTAATATTCATTAAGCTGATTCTAAAATAAAAAATTCCCATTATAAATTCTCTTCCAATCATCATCCAGCGTCTCTTCTTCCTGGTCTCGGGTCGTGTCAGTCCTTACTGTCCATTCCATCTAGTCCATCAACCTGGAAACCTTATGTCCGAGGCCCTTAAGTCTCTTCCATGTCCCTTCTGCAATTCTTCTTCATCTTGTTTGTGCTTGCCCTTTTCCTTGTCTTTTGTTGGTCTCTGTCTTAGTTTCTTTCCTTTCTCATTGAGGAGTAGGTCTCTGGGGGATTCCAACCCAAAATATCTCCATCACCCTTCATCCAGCTCTCCCATTCCCCACAGTCCCACTCCCCACAGTCCTCGATATAATCCAAAATGTATTTAAAATCAAATTTCAAGATCTCTCCAAAGCTAGGAACCTCCTCATCTCCAGACTCCCCTTGGCCCACTCCAACTTCAATCTTCAATAACAGTGCAGCCGCATCCTCCTCCATTGTCATCTGCATTTGCCCAGTCAGTACAGATTCATAGGTTGGTTCCTGAATAATTTCTGTATCAATGTTCCCTGTTTGTCCACAGTTATTAACCACAACAGTCAAATCCATTTTCTCATTCATCAAGTCCATCTTCTCATGCATCTGTTCCAGCAAAGCATTTGTCTTGCATAAAGCAAGCACCCAGTCTTCCTCCCAGCTCATCTTTGTTCAAGGTCAGAAAAGACTGTTCCCACGGTCTTAATCTCACAGATGTTGGGTCTCAAATATACTACAGCAACAATTCAGCAAGCTCCCTCTAGAGGAGACAATCTATTTGTATCCATATTTTTTTTTGAAGGCAAAGGAAAGTTACTTTCATTTTTCAGATATTTCAGATGTTTTTCAGGTATTTTGTTTCTTTAAAATGCAAAAGGCAACATTAGAATCAACTTGTTTCTCTTCATTAGCTATCTGTCAAAGTATTACGTTCACAGTCAATGAACCTCTCCAACAGTTTCTGTCTCTGACACCCCGTTCCCAGGTTAGAGACGGTGGAAACTTATCCTTCTTCACTCCCTCTCCTGCTAGGGTTAAACAGAGCCCCCCCCTTTTCTCCTGCTACCAAGGGGGGTTTCAGTGATTCTGAATGAAGGAAATTTAGTCTTTTTTGACAGCTTCCCGGCTTTAGCTTGCAAAATTTTTGCTTTAGTCTATATACAAAAAGCGGAAGGCGGACTTCCTGTTTGCACCTTCCCGCTTTGATACCAAATTAAACAATTTCTTGATCCAATTTTCCGTTTCTACTCACGAGTACTTGTTTTAAGTCCAATTGTCCACAGGAGAAAGTCAGCGCTCTCTGGCAATGGCTGTGCGGCTTCACTCCGTGAAAGTAGCAGTCAGTTCGTAGCACCACACTTCTCACCCCACTTCGCTCCGGAGCCCCTAGATGGGAATCCCCGCGAGTAGGGGGGCGCTTCTGGTGCCCTGCCGAACCCCACGTTCCCAGGCTTCCTCCGCCTGGGATTTCTAGCGGGTCCCCACCTTCGCCGCGGCGGGAATACCCAGCTTCCACGCAGCCCGTTCCTCCAGTCGGAGGAACTCCGCCATTCACCAATGGCGCTGACCCGGAAGTCCTCATTCCACTTAAATCTTAAATCACCCACTAAGATAAATGGTACTTGAAAGATACATTAAAAGGTACATAAGATAAATGCACACACACACACACACACACACACACACACACGTCCACTTCTATTTATTTTGACTCCGTTATTTCTCACTTTTATGACTGAATTATATTATCCATGTAACTGCTGCCAGAAAAAAAATGCAACAGCTTACAGATAACGCAAATAGAAATGGATCCTGCTTCCAGCTGCAATGTTTCCATTTCCCCCAGTAGAGAAAACCAGATATATCTGCAAAAATAATGCCTGCAAAACATTTCCATGCACATATCCAGAGCACTTTCCTTCCTCTTTCAGAATGTTGTTCTTCTTATTATTAATTAAATGGAAAATGCCCCAAGCCAGTGATTGAATTCTCCTCAAGCAAGTGCTTAAAGTGATCAAGATTGATCAAAGTAAAAGGAACAAGTTGTGCTGCCCCTTCTCAGACAAATAATTTGGCTCCAGAAAGGGTTTGATCAAATTAAATGGAATATCTAAATAACCCTTGATCTAATTAAGTGGAAGGCAATGCAAGCTGGTGTCCGTTGCACATACAATCAAATGAACACACTGCCACATATACATTTATAGAGAAGACAGAGTGTATAATGGAACCTGCAAGAGAGAAAAGGGTTATAAAAGAATCTTGGAGGCTGCAGTACTGGTTAACATTACAGAGAATCAGCAGCAAAAAAAGCTACTTGGAAAGGGATATTCAAGATATCCTCCAAGGACTCTGTCATCTTGCTCACTGTGTGTGCAATGAGGACATGTTCATGCTGCCACCTCTTTCTCTCTCACACACATCCCATGGTTCTAGATCCAGGTAAGTAGCCATGTTGGTCTGACGCAGTAGAAATATATAAAAAGATAAAAATAAAAAAATTGTCCAGTAGCACCTTAGAGACCAACTAAGTTTGTTCTTGGAATGAGCTTTCTTGGTATGAAACAGTGTATCTGAAGAAGTGGGCATGCACACGAAAGCTCATAACAAGAACAAACTTAGTTGGTCTCTAAGTTGCTACTGGACAATTTTTTTATTTTTATCTTTTTATATATTTACACACACACCCCATGTTTCCACAGCAATGTGCATTCAAAACAAATGCATGAAACTCACTAGGTGACCTTGGGCCAGTCTCTCAGCCCAACCTAACAGGGTTGTTGTGAGAAGGGGGGAATGAGGTCTGTGTGCCTCCTTTAACTATTTGGAGGAAATAGACAGAAGACTGCTTATGAGAGAATGGGGCCCTCAGACTGAGGACTCAGCTAAGCTGCAAATAAAGCATTTTAAGTGTGTTTTAAGTACAATTCACAATGTGACACCAGATGGCGATGGTGAGCCTTATGGAAAATTCAATGTATTTTTTTAAAAAGCTTTTTAAAAAAAGCATTTTCAGAATAGTTTTTATATGTGTGTAGATTCCACCTGAGAAACATCCTCCACCCCTGATCTTGAAGAGCTGCCTGCCTTCTTGGAATGTTCATCAAAGGCCTGGACATGGAATTTTGTTTAATTAATTCTTTTAATATATTGGCTGGGTTTAAACCAAAAAAGAAAGGGAGAAGTAATTGGGAATAAATAATTCAAGGATATAAATTATAGACAGAGACATTTACTGTCATGATGGAATGGCTATAATTCTGCTGAAGGCAGTCAGTGATTAGCAAGAAGCCAAAGTAACTTCTTCAGAACCAACCTGACCCCCGCTTCACAAATACTATAGCATGTGAAGTAAATTGTGAAAAGATTTCCCCTTGTGGGTGCTCCTTACATTCGAGTAAGTGCTACCCCTAAAGTTTCAGAAAGCACATCTCTATCAAAACAGTATAGTGCTCATGCAAGGATGAGCAGTTTTGCCTGTGGACTTCATGGATTCTGCATTCCGTAGGCTATATGGATGAACAATTTCAAGGAGGACAAGTCTATGAACAGCTACTAGGCATGATGGCTATGTTCTACCTCCACTGTCAGAGGCAGTAATCACCTGAATACCAGTTTCTGGAAGCTGCAGGTGGGCTGTTGTGCCCACCTCCAGCTTAGGTAAAAGGTAAAGGTAAAGGACCCCTGGATGGTTAAGTACAGTCAAAGGCGACTATGGGGTTGTAGCACTCATCTCGCTTTCAGGCTGAGGGAGCCGCCATTTGTCCACAGACAGCTTTCGGGGTCATGTGGCCAGCATGACTAAACTGCTTCTGGCACAACGGAACACCATGATGGAAACCAGAGTGCACATAAACGCCATTTACCTTCCTGCCACAGTGGTACCTATTTATCTACTTGCACTGGCGTGCTTTCAAACTGCTAGGTTGGCAGGAGCTGGAACAGAGAAATGGGAGCTCACTCTGTCGCTGGGGATATCTCCAGCTTACAGGCTCAACATAAGCACCAGGTTGGCCACTGTAAGAACAGGGTGCTGGACTAAAAGCTCAACAACTTCAGTGGTTTCTTGGTTTTTACTTTTTGAAATAGGGCTACTCTACCTGTTAATCATATGAAGTCAGCAGAAGGGGCAGATCTACCATAAAACTAATGAAGCTTAAGCTTCAGGGGCCCAGAAGCAACTTTAGCCAACACTGCTTATAATTTTGGCATCCAGTAGACCCAATTTGTGTGGCGTGACTCAAATTGACAAATTTTTTGTTGTATATATTTGAACACTCCTGAAGTTTAATAGTCAGCAGCCGTGCTTTTTTCCTAAAACTAAAAGGGGGGGCGGTACTCTCATTTTCCTACTCATATTGAAATACTGTTCCTCAATGAAGCCAAACTTAGATTCGCAAAATGTTTAGGGGTATGCATACCCCCAGGGGAAAAAAGCACTGGTCAGTAGTACAGATGTTGTGAAGGTATGATGCTCTGTCATGGAACAACTCCATTGAAGAAGATAACCGTCATTACCCAGACCTCATTGCTGGTTGTGAAAGGGCCCCCACAACCGTTCAAGTTTCAGGGGCCCCCAAATGTAGATCTGCCACTGGTCAGCATGAATGGTGAAAAGGGCTTGGGGGGGGGGACATATGCTTAGTTCTGCCCTTAAAATTCTCAGCTCTAAATTGTGTACAGGGCCATACATAGAGAAGTTTTGCACAACATAGTGACAGTTGGGGTGGGGACATGGGGGAAACGTATGAATTCCCAATCATACAAAGAGGTTGTCCGAGTTTTGGTTTGGTTTAATGGCTACTGCCATCATAAAAGCTCTGCTTTCTTCCTGAAACAGAGGCACAGTTCTGGTTTCTGCAGGTGGCTGCTGGAGTTGGGGAGGGTTCTCTCTAAGGCTATGGACTCTGAAATGCATTCTTTTTTCTCCCCCTTCTCAGTTTTCAAGACAGTCTCTTTGGTCAAGTTGTTCAGGAGAATTTGGATAGACTCATTGTGTATTCCATTGTCCTGGAACTTCTTAGTTCTTAAAGATCACATGTATACGTTGCTTATTTGTTCATTTACAACAGCAACAAAAACCCATCAGATTAGTTTAGTTTTAAACCGAGCTGCATGGTTTAATTAGGTGGTGTGCAACTACTATGTAGACAGCTGCCAAATATTACTCACTCTTTTTCTCTCCTGGGCAGGAGGTCCCCGTCTACCCCCTCAACTGATGGATCTTCTGGTTTCTTCCCTGTAGCTGTGCATTTCACCGTAGAAATTGGCAGGTGCCTTGGTAACAAAATCAGAAGCCCTCCAAAAAGATGTCTGGTTTTCCACTTCATTTCACATAATCATGGCTTCCATGACCTTGCTGCCTTCTCCCTACATGCCCTTGAACAAGAAGGATTACAAGATAACTGACCTAGGGAAATAGCTGAAACTAAACACATTATTTATCTGGACTCCCATGACAGCCTTGGATTAATGGACAAATCATTTCAGACAATTTCTCTTCTATTACTTTAACTTCTCCTCCTGTTTGGCTCCAATATATTCTTAACTCCTTGCTCTTCAGGCACTTTCCATGTCACAAACTTGTTTGTTTGCCAGAAGTGTTCCGGAAGCTTCCTTTTCAGTTCTGCCTGGCACACTGTCATTCCTGGCCAAGAGTTGCAGGTGAACTTTCCCCACCCCTTAGAGAAGGAAGGCTCACAAAAGTCTTTCTCCTTTAAGGAAAGGAGTGAAGAATGAGAAATTCCCCATGTGGTCTCTTGTTAGGCTTGAGAGATCTGATCTAAAAATGGCATTCCCACTCCCAAGCATTTCTTTTTTATCTCTTTTCAGCATCACACCCTCCCACCCTTTGAGCATTGTGGCTTTTTGCCAGTCGCCATGTGGGACTGAGTAGGATATTGTAAACTGCCTTGTGATACTCAGATGAAGGGCAGAATATTAATTCTGCTCTTACACTGCTCTTACTTCAACTGTCTTTGGTTGAATCTGGCTGTTGCCTTGTGGCATTAAGTGCAGATTTTAAGTGTGGATTTTAACATGCGCAACACCCCAAGTTGGGTGAAACGTACATCACCAACCTCCACCTATTATTGACTGGCAAGAGGAGCACCTCGCTCTTTTGCTTTTATGACCTGGCATGTGACATATGCTGAACAGTGGTGGTAGCTGGCACAGGTGACGCCACACTCCCATGACGTTCCTTTAGGGTGGTGCTGTGGTCTAAACTACTGAGCCTCTTGGGCTTGCTGATCAGAAGGTTGGGGTTTGAATCCCCATGACAGGGTGAGCTCCTGCTGCTCTGTCCCAGCTCCCATCAGCCTCACAGCTTGAAAGCACACCAGTGCAATTAGATAAATAGGTACCGCTGCAGTGGGAAGGTAAATGGAGTTTCCATGTACTCTGGCTTCTGTCACAGTGTCCCATTGTGCCAGAAGCGGTTTAGTTATGCTGGCCACATGACCCAGAAAGCTGTCTGTGGACAAACACCAGCTCCCTTGGCCTAAAAGCGAGATGAGTGTCGCAACTCCATAGTCACCTTTGACTGGACTTAACCATCCAGGGATCCTTTACCTTTACCTTTACCTTTACCTTTACCTTGTAAGTAAAGACCTTTACCTGGCCTACCATCACGACTACATGAATGATAAGAGTTTGGCTTTCAGAGGCAGGCAGGAGTATTCCTGCCTACCTATACAGACTATACCTGTATTATACCACACTTGTTTTATTTGATTAGCACAATGTCTTTTCATCATATTAATAAATATATCATTTTATCAATTCCTTGATTCATCAAATCTTCATTCCTGGGAACCTGGGTCTGAAAGCAAGACTACTAGAGTGGAGTAAGCAGTGTGCAGCTGGTAGGATAAGAAAGGGATGAAAACCAGCTAAACTGGATGGGAAATCTCACAAACTCCCTATTGGGAAGACATTTCCTAGCATTTCTGATTACAAGCTTAGTGAGCAGGCTACTAATGCTATAGCAAGTATTCCATCAGGCTGCTATACTTTCGCTTTTCCAGATGAAGATGTGCATGCCATACTTTTGTAACTGTCGCCGAAGTAGGGCAGATGGCACAATTGCCATGGGACATGACAAAATAGAATGAGTACAGGTACTCATGCATCTTGAAGATTGAAGGGATTTTTGGTTCACTCTCCCCGTTTCTCCTTGGTTAAGTCCTATTTCAAAAGTTACAGTGGCTACTGAAGGATTCCAATGGGTGGAGAGAGAGAGAGAGAGAGAGAGAGAGAGAGAGAGAGAGAGAGAGAGAAAGAGATGTGCTGTTGCAAAAGAATATTGGTTAGATCTGGAAAAGGCATATAGGCTTCAGGGAATCCGATCCCTCCCACGGTGGGCAGCCAAGAAGCAGATAAACAAAAGAGTTCTTATCAAGTCCTTTATTCAATATTCACAGAGATAGGCTTTGAAAAGTGCCTCTCTGTTGCAATAATGGCATTGCTCTGCGTAAAGTCCCATCCACTTTGTCGCTCCAATTCTATGTCATTCCTGCGTCAGCTGATCTGTGCTTTCTGCCTCTAAGCTTTCTGTTCTGCCACTCTCAATGTCCATCGGGACCTGGTAGAGAGGGTGGAGTCAGGAATGCTTTCTAAAGACACTGAGTCTAGCAGCTGTTCCCGCCCCCTGTGCTTCTTCGTCCTGCTGCTCCTCTCCCAATATTTCCCAGCTTCTCCCTTCTGCAGACTCTGAACTATGGCCTTCTGCAAACCACTGTTGTAAATCTATACAGTCTCCCTTTTCTCTGGGAAGTGCGGGAGGAGGAAGGGACGGACTCCACCATTCCTCCTTGGACCAGTCCCTGACAATATGACTGTTTCCAGCAGTGATGAACTATTGTTATTTATTTTATTAATATCTATATGAACTAGATGCCCATTTTCTAGAAATATTTCCATATACCAATGGAGGGATTGCATTCTTATCCATGTTCCCCACATAGCATCCATGTCACTAAATTCTTTGTTAAAAGAAGCATTCTAGGAATGTCCTTTTTTTAGTTGTGTTAGCCTTGCACACCAATACCAAATTGCAGAAAATGAAGTTGATGGCTATAGCAAGGGGATGTACACTCTTTCTGTTGACCTGTTGAACATGCCATTATCAGCTGCTTCTGCAGTATATATATTTTGGGCACCTGAAGTGAGTAATCAGCCTATTCCATTATTTAGCTTCTGCCTGTAAAAATATGCTAGAACACAATGCAACTGATTGGATGTTTAGCGCAGAAGGCAAAGCAGTATTTTATTTGACACCCCACAGGCTTCTTTCTTTCAGAATTTTTCAGACTTGCCTGCAGGCATCATCAACACGGGAACCATTTCAACTTTGTTTTTAGCTCATTTGAAGAATCAACAGGATTCTCTTGCACTTTGCTTGTTGCTTTATAAATACAACGTATGTGATCAAGGGAGAAGTCTTCAAATATATTCTGGGAAATGTAGCCTATGCTGACTGCTGCTTCTACTGTTCAGACGTGACAAGGGTCAACTATCTGAACTTTCCAGAAAGAAAATGAAGACACTTTTCTTTCAAGAAGCTTTTCCAGCTGGATGAAAAGGTCTTTGCCTTAGGTGTTCATTTTGTACTGTTTTAAAACCTATTATTAGAGGGGGGTTTTGTACTGTTTTAAAATTATTTTTCAACTGTTTTTATGATATAACTGTAAGTTGCCTTGAGGCATATCTTAAATCAAATGAGCCCGCCCTATTCCTGTGATTCTTTTTAATTTTGAATGTTAAGTTGTTGTAAGCTGCCCTGGGACCTGCTGATGAAGGGCAGGTAATAATTTTTTATAAAATGTATTATTAATAATTGTAAAAGGTGATTATTCATGAATTAATAAATGCTACTTCTATTACCACTGGGCTCAATTTGTGTTTCCTACTGATTGCCTTTACTATATCATAGTTATTTTGAGTTGGCTACTTTGTTCTATCGTTGATTTTTAATTGGTTTATATATGAGTATTTTCTTCTGACTTTATGTGTTTTATTGGACCATTGTGCATTTGTTTAACTTATTAGTAGTAGTCGTAGTAGTATGCCACCCATTTGACTGGGTTTCCCCAGCCATTCTGGATGGCTCCCAACAGAATATCAAAAACACAATAAAATATCAAGCATTAAAAACTTCCCCAAACTTAATATTATTGGGTCAAATTCTTTAAAAGGTAGAATATAAATGTATTAAGTCATAATAATAAACAATAAAACAATGTATTTATTTTTAGAGATGCATGATAAGAAGTCAATGGGAAGTGTCCAATGGGGACTCTGTGCTGATGGAAGAGGATCTGTTAGTAGAATGGGGAAGGAGGCAATTGTCATGAATTTCCCTCCACTTACAGGGACCCCCAGGAGCAGATAGCTGCATGAGGAGGTTAATTGTGAAAAATTACCTGCCTCCCCCATTCTGGTGATGAATTTCCTTCTATCAGCAGATAGTCGCCACTGGCTATGAGCCTGTGAGTTTATTTTTCTCAGATGATTCCTCCTACAACACCCAATCACACTTAAGCCTCATCACCTAAAAGTTTCTTCCCTGTATTTGTTTTTAACCAGTGTGCTTATGATTCACCCACCAATTCTCAACTTCTTGTTGTGCAGCTTAAGAATCAACCTTTCTCGAGTTCCCACTTCCCTTGGACCTCATCCATCTCCTGGTGTAGTAAGTGTTCACCACATTAAATTCTCATGCTCAACTCATTCTGAAAGACTTTCAGCATCTTGCTTTTTATCATATCAGAGTAGGTTATAGATTTCTCTTTGCTTGGCCCAGAATGGGGCTGCTTTGTGCCAGTTTTATGGTTAGAAAATGGACTGGATGAGCAGCTTTATTTCAAGTTAAACCTGTGATGCATTTTGGAGGGTGAGTTACTGGAACAAAGTTGAAGCCATCAGTCACCGGGGCGGGGGGCAATTCAAGATGGCTGTGGCCAACAGTGATGTGCTGGAACGACACCCTATCTAAGCTTGCTAGAAAGCACTGCTGCTACATCTAATCTATTGGATTTTTATTGTTATTTTAATTTACAGACCTTTAACAACACAACTTTTTTCCAAAACATAATGACAAAATATCTTGCAAAATTATGACTAAAACGTCCGTTTTAAAATATTGGTCACATGACCGCTGGAGAGAAAATACTCTGAGAGAAAAATACTCTGGTCTATCTACTTGAGATCTAATTTTAGGGGGATGGGAAAACCATTCTGCTTGCTTTAGTGCTGATGAATAATCACAGAAAAGAACAAAAGATGGTGGCCAAAGTCCTGAAGGCAGACAATGGGGAGCACATTGTCAGCTAAGGAAAAAGAAATACCAGCATATGGATCTGTCCTTTTCCCTATCTGAGCATAGAGGATTGTGGCTGATAGTCCTTGAAGAGTTGAATCTGGAAAGACAACTGCAGCTGTTTTCCAAGAAGCCTGAACCCCAAACACTCACGAAAACCTAAATAAGTTATTAGACAGAGCTGTACACACAATAAGCAGTGTTGCCAGACACTGTTCTGGACCCTAGTTTTATCACTGTATCCTTTAAAGCAAATTTCATCTGCCAAGAGTATTTAGAGAAAAACGGAAACAAAATAGATGTTCATTCTCTCATCTTGAGGAACGGTGACTGGATCCCTGGCTGCTCTGTGAAGAAAGGAGGTCAATAAGGATTGCCCAGGCAGAAAATGACTCAGTGCTCGAGTCACAAGTTCTGTGAAAAACAATATTTTCACTACTCCTACCCATACCTAATTTAAAAAAGGCATACTGGGACCAACCCTCAGTGACACTCCTAAAGCTCAGCCCTCCAAGCACAGCACTCATTGACCCCAGTCTTTTCAGGGAATAGCATTGCTTGAGTGGAGTCATTTTTGTAAGGATCGAAACTTTGGCTCTCACTTAGAATCATAGAATTGTAGAGTTGGAAGGGACCGTGAGGGTCCTCAAGTCCAACCCCTTGCAATGCAGGAATCTTTGGACCAATGTGGGGATCAAACCCACAATCCTGAGATTAAGAGTCCCATGATCTACCTACCAAGCTTGTGTAACATTTGACAGATAGGAATGGGAAATGTGTACAACCCTAGCTTCCATTTCCCTTGTATGATATACCAGCCACGCTTCTATGTGGGCAGAAGGTAAGCCTGTCAAGATGTATTTCAAGAGGATTTTCAGTAAGGATGGGAAAGCAGGAGGCTGTTAATTATGGAAATGAATCTACCTCCCCACTCTCCAAAGCAGCTCAGCAGAACATCAAGGATGGCCACAGCAGGACAATTTTGAGGATGACAATCTAGTCAGATGACATGCCTTCAGAGCCACTCGTACCTAGGATGTCTGGGTGTGAGACAAACTTGCCCCAATTCTCCTTAAAATAAAGTGACTTTTCTCACAACATCTCTAGTTTTCAGGAATGCTAACAAGGTTGAATTTCTTTTTCATTCAGTAACAAAATGATAGTGATAGCAAGTTATAGCAAAGGTTTTTTTAAAAAATAATAATAATGATAAAACTTAAAAAATAGTAAGAAATGTGACTTCTGTAACTCAAAAGGTTAACATCTTAGTCACTTATTAAAAACGTTCTTGAGAAACTCATCAAGAAAGTGAATAATTTACAGAGCGCATGATTATTATTTTGTAAAAAGGCTCAGGAGTTTGTCTGGATAACGCAGCAGCTCTCAAGGTTATTTCTTTCATATGTTTTTATGGAGGTGAATGCTGTTAACTGGAAAACTACGCTGAGATTTATTATTTTAGTAATTGCATTGCAGGCACTAATTAAAAGCAGAGTCAAAAAGAATATTTCATAGAATAATAAAAGTGACTATTTTGGAACGCATAGACGTGTAACATTCTTCCCTCTCCTTGTCACACACAGTCCCTCTTGCATAGTTTCATCATATCAACAAGCAGCCCAGCACCATTTTGGAGAGAAATGTTTCCTAAGCGGAGAGAAGCCCAAACAGAAAGGGCAGAGGGGAAAAAAGAAGGTTTCTCCTATGGAATGAGAGAATTACAAGTGATGATATTATGAAGCTGAGTATGGCCAGTTCACACCATTTGGAATGGTTTGGAAAAGCTATTGCAAAATATGAGTAAATGGATGGGGGACTGCTGGTGAATTTTCATGAGGACTGTTTAACAAAAATGAAAATGATGTGGAGATTGGAAAAATGAGAAACTAAAACAAAAACTTTAATTGACAGAATCGTACAACCCTAGAGCATATTGAACGCATATTTTCTGGGAGTTCTCTCTCACTTGCAAATTAGCATCACATGCATGCACCTTATTATATCCTATTCCTTCTACCCCAACCTTGAAATTGTACCTCCAAACTTCAGCCACTGAGGAGAGCCACTGCCATCCTCCCAAAGCAAAGACAGCTGGTAACAGGTTAAGGCAGGCATAGGCAAACTCCGGCCCTCCAGATGTTTGGGACTACAATTCCCATCATCCCTAGCTAACAGGACCAGTGGTCAAGGATGATGGGAATTGCAGTCCCAAACATCTGGAGGGCCAGAGTTTGCCTATGCCTGGGTTAGGGGCTTAGATCTGGAGAGGGTCAAGCAGTCAGCTGAGTGTGGTCCTGCTTCAGAGGGTAAACAAATGCCTTGTTTTTAAGTCTTATCACATTACATTTTGTGACAATTTTACCCAGCAGCTCAGTACTTGTCTTCTCAAAAGTAGTTCCTATCGATTTCAGTGGGGCTTAGTCCTAGCTATATAGGAATAGAATTGCAGCTTAAACATGGGAAAGGCCATAGATTTCTTCCTCAGGTGCACTGAGCTGAAGTTTAGTTCTTAAATTTGTTTTTATCACAACTCTAAGGAAGGAATATTTGCCAGCAGTTAATAATAACCAACAACTTTACCTCCAGACAAGGCATCTAATTTCATTTACTTTTTTAAAAGAAAAATAAATCCTGAGAGTCACTGGAAGAACAAGAAGAAAGATATGAAGGAGAGGAGACAAAGGAAACTGAGTTTAAAATATATTTATGGCAAGGTTTTACTCAAAAGAGAATTTTACCTCTGGTGCATTTGATAACATTAGCTTGAGGTGGAATGTTGAGAGCACGTTCTCTTTTCCACATTCACCTCTTTGGCTGAAGCTCATGCTCTGTTCTGCCTCCCCAGCCATTGTGTTGGGGATATTAGGGAAATATCTTAGCTGCTATAAATGTATAAACCTAAGAATCAAGCAATATAGAGAAACTGGAGGGAGGGAAGCACTAACAGTGTGAAGGGTTTATACCAGGGGTAGGCAACCTAAGGCCCATGGGCCGGATGCAGCCCAATCGCCTTCTAAATCCAGCCCACGGATGGTATGGGAATCGGCGTGTTTTTACATGAGTAGAATGTGTGCTTTTATTTAAAATGCTTCTCTGGGTTATTTGTGGGGCATAGGAATTCGTTCTTATTTATTTTTCAAAATATAGTCCAGCCCCCCACAAGGTCTGAGGGACAGTGGACCGGCCCCCTGCTGGAAAAGTTTGCTGATCCCTGGTTTATACAGATCTCAGAAAAATGTTAATGTTTATCATGGAATAGTTATACTGATGCGCATAAGCATACACCTGAAGACCTCTTCATACCGTCTCCATATTTAGAAATGGCACTTTGAGAAAGGGGGAGGAAGATTGCATGTTTGTTCCTCATGTCACCTTCCCCTATGGCTTTGCACTTTGACATAGGCTTGTTCACCATGACATCTGCAGAAATGGGACCCCCCCCCCAAGTACACAGGGATCCCAAACACATGGAGGACATAAGCAAGGTTAGCTAGTCAGGCAGATGTTCCCCTTTGTGGATGTGTATCAAAGGCAGGGCCAGCTGCGCTTGTGACATTGGGGGCACACCAGTGCCATGGCCTCATTCTCTCCTTCCCCATGGAAGAAATTCTATGCCTGAATGATGGCAACTAATCGCTTTCCTCAGAAAAGTGACCCAAAGTGACCAGGGCCGGATTTAGGTTTGACATGGCCCTAAGCTACTGAAGGTAATGGGGCCCTTTATATGTCCAGCTGTCCTTTGTCAACAACAAATTGTCACTGTTTTTTGTGTTGAATATATGGTATATGGTAATTTATGGAAGTAATAGGTATCTAAAGCCATTTGCATATAGCATAATATGTATTTTATCAAAGTAATTGATATAGAAATGAGCAAACCAGTGATATTTTAGGGAGCAGGCTAGCAGCTGGGGCCCATTACTTACACAACAAAACACACTTGCTGTGTGTAAAGTTTTATTTTATTTGTTTTTTATCTTATATTTTGGAAATGTACATCCAGATTTTTTTTCCTTTAGGTTTTTTGGGGCCCCCCAAGAGAGTGGGGCCCTAAGCTATAGCTTGTTTCGCTTATATGTAAATCCGGCACTGAAAGTGACTTAAAAACATATTGTAAACACTGAAATTAATTACAACCAACACAACCAATAAAAACCTAAATAACAGTTCTTACAAACCCTGCCCAAGTAAAAGAAGCAACAGGTACTTGAAACCTTTCAAATGAAAAATGATATTATTTTATTGCCTGGTGCTGAAAGAAATGATAAGGTGCCAGGGGAGCCTCCTTGTGGAGAGTATTCTGCAAGTGGGGAGCCACCACAGAAAAGGCTTGCTCTCCTATAGCCATGCTGCAGACGTCCTTTGAAGGTGTCACACAGAGAAAGGCCTCAGCTGACAATAACGTGTGAAGGCTTGACTATAAACAGAATCTGAACTACATGAAAATCTATGTGGTGCATATGTAAATTCCTTTCCCGCTTGCTTCCATGCTATTTATATTTATATCTGTGCACAGGGGCATGAAACATTACTACAAGCACAGCATCGCAGCAATTTTGAATATTAAAATTACCTGTGCCAGAGTATGAATTTGCCTCGCTCATAACACTTAAGGCTGCAAACACATAAGGACTTCCCTGGGAGCAATCCTCATTGAACTCAGTGGAACTTCCTTCTGACTAAATATGCTTAGGTTTGAATGACAACTATATTATGGGTCAAATATCCATTTCCTTGCCTGGTCAAATTGTAAAATGGGATTCTGCATTTATACAGAATGTGCTTTTGTGTTTTTGTGGGCTAGCAGAGACCAGGAGGGATACACACACACACACACACACACACACACACACACACACAGTGGTACCTCGGGTTACATGTGCTTCAGGTTACATACGCTTCAGGTTTCAGACTCCGCTAACCCTGAAATAGTACCTCGGGTTAAGAACTTTGCTAAAGTGGTGCTTCAGGTTAAGAACAGTTTCAGGTTAAGAACGGACCTCTGGAACGAATTAAGTACTTAACCCAAGGTACCACTGTACTGTATATATATATATATATATATTGTGTCTCTGTGTGTGTATACACACACACACACACACACACACACACACACACACACACACAGACATATAGAAGACACTTGCACAAGTTGCAGATCATTTGGGTTAGGAAAACTTAACTATGCTTGGTCATAACCAAGCGGAGCTCCCTTTACCCTTTACCCCATGGCTTGTGAATTTCCATGGGCTTGGTGGCATTTCCCAAGTTTTATCTGAGGTATGATGACTATCTGGGGCTTGGTCAGTGCTGAAGGTCTGTTAAAATGATTCAGTAATATGATAAGGTCCAACCAACATTATATGCCGGCTCCCGCAGCCTGAAGTGAGATGAGCTTCACACCCCATAGTCACCTTTGACTGGACTTAACTGTCCAGGGGTCCTTTACCTTTTAAGCTTTTATGTCAATGTAGAAATCATTTTTAAAAAAGCAGTCTCTCCCCCTGCCTGCCCCATGTCTATATGATAAATAGACATATAAGTTGGTGTCGGCGGGCTGGGGGGAACCCATATAACAGGACACTGCCATTTGCATTTTTCTGAACCTGATTTCAGTTGCCAAGGGAATAAGCTGTAAAGTTTAAGCAAAGATGTGCTCCTCCTTTATTTCGGTCACAGATTTCATTCATGACGGATGACAACCAAGTCAGTAAAAACTATAAACCAGCATTAATAGAATCAATACCGAGACCATGGTGAACCTATCTAATGCTAAAACACACAGTCTGTGTGTACCCAAGTAGGCTGCGGTTGACAAATTTAGGTACCTCCAGCTCCAGATCTGCTTACATTCTAATTTAAATTCCAATGTGCCTATTGATTCTTTCTTAAAAGAACTCAGGTGAAATTGGGTAATTTTTTAAAAAAAAAACCTGAATGGTTGTATTAGACCAGCTGAAGGCTACAGGTAGATTCCCTGCTAGCATCCCTGCATATGCAGCTGCATATAGAATATGGCTCTGTGCATTGCTGATATTGTCAGTTTAATATTGATTAAATGCTTTGCAGTACTAATTTCATTGATTTATAACTCATGACAATTTTATGGCCTGCTTTGAATACTTGTCCTCTGTGGAAAAGCCATCCGTTGGTTAGAACAAGCTTTTTGAGTTTTGGAATTGAGGAAGAGCATGCTCTGCCACTGGACATGGCAGTGGAGGCTAGGCCAAGAATCGCTGAGGGGTGGACTCAGTGGCCTATTCCAAATGGCAAGCTAGGTTGCCTTCTAAGCGCTCAGAATGGTACCCTCAGTGAGAACTAATCGTCAGGACAAGAGAGGCCCATGTGGTGTTTTCCAGATATTGTTGGTCTTCAACTCCCATCATCATGACCAATGGTCAAAATAGATGGGAGATGGGCTCCAACAACATCTGGAAAGCATCATGTCAGAGTTAGATTATCCTTTCATACATTATCTGGGCTGTGTGTGAGGGGTGGGGAGTTAGCTGTAGGTAACTTGGGATGCTGACTGGGGTTCATGGGGTTTTACCTCCATGATCCCTGGCTTTTAAAAGATGCTGCCAGCTTCCCTGTGTGTTCTTCATTTTCTAAACACAGAGGAAGGAGGGGATGCTCAGCAGACCTCTCTCATCATGAAAGGTGCTGCTCCTGCCTCCATCTCCTGACCCATCCTAGCCCCCAAATTGTTTTTCCCTCTTGAAGTAGCCAGCAACAGAGGGTGGGGTATGAGAGTTGGGCCTTCTTCAGTTTGGCTCAGATTCTCATGGCATCTCTAGGGATATCAGGGATCCTCTCATTAAGGAACTTCCATTGATCAACTTTCAAGGAACCACCTTCTAGATCAGGGGTCAGCAACCTTTTTCAGCAGGGGGCCGGTCCACCGTCCCTCAGACCTTGTGGGGGGCCGGACTATATTTTTTGGGGGGGAAATGAACACATTCCTATGCCCTACAAATAACTCAGAGATGCATTTTAAATAAAAGCACACATTCTACACATGTAGAAACACTAGGCAGGCCTCACAAATAACCCAGAGATGCATTTTGAATAAAAGGACACATTCTACTCATGTAAAAGCACGCTGATTCCCGGACCATCCGCGGGCCGGATTTAGAAGGTGATTGGGCCGCATCCGGCCCACGGGCCTTAGGTTGCCTACCCCTGTTCTAGATTACAGTCTGAAAAGTGTTCACATAGGTTGTCATAGAGAGCCCGCTTGTCTTTTGAACAGACTACCCTTCATCCAGGAATTGGAGCCTATTTGCATGCAACACATGAGCTCTGCTGCTGAGTTATGGTCCCTCCAGATGAGTGAGTTCTATAGCCAAGGTCATTCTCTTGGGTGATGCTACTTACACTGAAATTCTCAACTCTGAAAAAGCAAGCCAGACACCTTGTAATAAAATTTAGGGTTGTGAGAATGCATCTGGGGGAAGGGGAGAGGAAAGCTCATGAGGAAATAGAGTAGATTTCCTTAAGCATGTACTCTGACTCCTCACATTTCTAACTTCTAAACTGGAGGAGAAAGAAAAAGCAAAGGAAGCCTAGAAGGTACTTTGAAAAGCATAAGGATGAAAGTGTGTGAATGGAAAGTTAAAAGAAGCACATCCCTTTCTTCACCCCGATGCTGTAATGTACTGCAGAAGTGTATGCATAATCCCATTAATGGATAAGCAGGATTAGTAAGCACCTTCCTTGCTTGGAAACTCTAGCCTGAAGTGTTTAACTGAATACAGTAATCTGGGGGTGGAGTGAGGTGCATAGCTATCACCTGGGCTGAAGATAATCATGTAAGTCGATGCCACTGACTGCCCTGACACAGTGTACACATAAGGCTGTGAAAGAGTAAGGGAAATAGGGTTCTTGGATCCATGTCCTCTCAGAGTGCTGATTAATTAAGTTAAAAACAATGACTAAGTGATTCAAATATGTGGTCACATCTAGTTTCACACTAACCACCAAAGAGAGAGCCATGGTCACTAAGACTCCAAGCTAGCATGCAGCAGAGATGTCAGCATCTTGTGTCAACCAAGACATGGCACATTCAAGGGATACCTCACCTGCAACCTTACTCACAGCAATGAAAGCTTGCACTCCTTAAGTGAGGGGTGTGGAATTTCTTTCAGCCCAAATGCCACGTTCCCTCATGATCAGCTCTCCAGGGTGGGCAAGGCCAGAGGAAAAAGCTGGTGGAGCAATGGATGTGATACTGAACGCTGTAGGCTACATTCTGGCCAGAAAAGTCAGAGATTTCTACACAAACACAAGCCAACATCTCTCCATTCTCCACTGATGCACTATCAGATTTCAAGGGCACATTGAAACCCAGCAAAAGCAGTGGGGGAGAGCATGCGAGAGGAAAGGGAAGGGCCCTGGGGAGAGTTTTGAGGGCCAACTAGTGAACTCCAAAAGGCCACATTTGGCCCCTGGGTCTAAGATTCCCAACTTCTGTCTGAAGCGAGCCAGTTAAGGTTCAATGAGACATTGAATGGCTGGTCATCAGTTGTCTGCAAATTTAATGTTGATGTCTAAGCAGATATCTGAATATCTAATCCTGTCTTCATACCAAGTCAGATCCATTAGTTTTTCCTCAAGGTGAACTGGCGTCTCATCATTTACCTCATAATTTGGTTCCAAACAGAGGAGAAATGCTGAGAGGCCATGACTGCATCCGGTAAACAAACAGCTCTTTTGACAGGATTCACTTTTAAAAATATAACATATTCAAATTAGATTTCAAACTATGGAGTGTGTCTCAGGCCACAGAAACAGAATGTTAACCTAGAGTGTGGCCGGACAGGAAATCAAAAGGAAAATATTGGGCTGTTTTGTACAAGTTCATCCCAAGAGCGGCCAGGGCAGGGCAGCAGAGCAACCCTCTTGACACCAGTGTCATTGACACTTACATGGATGCTATGGCAGTAGAGCAGCTCTATGGCACTGACCCCCACCACCTTGCCCCACCCCTGAACCATCTAGGTTCAGTGCCGGTGACAATGATGACAGCATGGCAGTTCCATGACACCATCCCACCACACCAACTGCTCTTGGTTGATTTTCAGAGAAAGAAAGAGAACAGGAGTTTGGATGGCCAGGTTAATAAGATTCACCCATTTTTTTGCTGTTTTTTTATTTCTGTCTATGAGTCATTTGCAGGGATGCGGGTGGCGCTGTGGGTAAAACCTCAGCGCCTAGGACTTGCCGATCGCATGGTCGGCGGTTCGAATCCCCGCGGCGGGGTGCGCTCCCGTTGCTTGGTCCCAGCGCCTGCCAACCTAGCAGTTCGAAAGCACGTCAAAGTGCAAGTAGATAAATAGGGACCGCTTACTAGCGGGAAGGTAAACCGCATTTCCGTGTGCTGTGCTGGTGCTGGCTCGCCAGAGCAGCTTCGTCACGCTGGCCACGTGACCCGGAAGTGTCAGCGGACAGTGCTGGCTCCTGGCCTCTAGAGTGAGATGAGCGCACAACCCTAGAGTCTGGCAAGACTGGCCCGTACGGGCAGGGGTACCTTTACCTTTACCTTATGAGTCATTTGCATGCAATCAACTTCTGTCTGATACAGTAGGTGGGAAATGGCCTGAATGTCCTCCTTATCTCCTTTGACCTATTAGCAGATCTTTGATGAGAAAATGGGAGAAGTAATTATTGGTGCAATGTATTTTCATCTTCTTAAATGTTTGAATTTGTTGATGGTATATGCAATCTTAGAACAGGAATTTATGGGTTGAGTTCCAAGTTTGTTTTTCCAGACCATGTTTTACAAAATCGCCTGTGCTTTGCAGCATAAATATGACTGGGTGTGTAGGATAGTGGCCAGCTTCCAGAGCTCAGCACGACTGCTGTCTTATCTTATTCAATTCCCTTCAAATTTATGTTATACCTTTTACCCATTGTTGCCTATGAAACGCCAGTGGATGCATGAATGGGAGCATCTAGAACTTTCCATCCTTTTCTTAATGGCCCATTTTAAAAACTAATAAATTGATGGGGAGGGAGCCCCTCAACAACAGAAGAGCATAACAGGGTTATTTGCCTTGGTCCAATGGTTAAAATAACAACCCCAGATAGTAGTTGCTGGGCATTTTCAGCTGGGATTCCTAAATGGGTATTGTTTTGCAGACTTAGAAAAACTAGAATAATTGAAAATCAGTGGGAGACGGGACACTTAGTCACCAAGTTCCTTTAGAAAATGCCAACTTCCTTTGTGAAAATAAAGGCCCTTCTTTCAGACATAAATGGAGGCATTCCAGGCCCCAGCTGGTTCCCGACTGACTGCTGTTTTCTCTTCGTTTTGCTCAGTTGATTCGCTTTTACATGTTATTCCTACAGCTCCCACTTTTTTCTACTTTGGGGGTGGGGGCTGTAATAGATGAAGCTGAGCAAAAAGAACAAATTCTGATTCCCTTACTTGCAAAGGCCAAATTGTGACAAAATCACTTTTGCGAGGTCAATGGTTCATTTCTTCGAGCTCACTGGGCTGTTATTCCAGAGCAGGCCTCTGTGAAACCACCATTTTTACTTTTTTTTGGTCACAGGCCTTGAGGGGTTAGCTGCCTTGCACACTCTGGCCTGCCATCACTGTCTTTTCAAAGGGATGATAATCCTGGGAAGAGAAGAAAAGCCCTGGCCGAGCTGAGTGGCTATAGGAAGCCATGTTTTCCAGCTGAGAATCTTTTGCATGCTAGATGGAAATTAAATCTCCAGTTGAAGAAATTAAGCTGTTGGTCTCTGCTGCAGCTCTGCTGATACAACAGAGCTTCCTTTTCCTCTCCTGTCCCCTTCAGCCCCTGGCACACCCTCAAATCAGATTTGGAGTAATAATAATCATCATAATTTTATAATTTATACCCTGCCCATCTGGCTGAGACCCTATGGAGAATTTTTTTTTGGGGGGGGTACAGGGGTTAGAGGAGGAGAAGAAATGGAATTCCCATTGTGCCTGCAGAACTATGCACATGGAGCATTGAATACAATATGTTGTCTTTTATGCAGGTGAAGATAGCAAACATTTCTCCATTTATATTCCAGCTTTCCTCCAAGGAGATCCAGGTCACGCATGTGACTCTTCTCTTCCCCATTTTCTCCTCACAACAAACATGTGATGTAGGTTAGGCTGAAAGACCATGATTGGTCTAAGATCACCCAGTGAGTTTCATGGCTGAGTGGGTATTTAAACCCCCCTCTCAGGTCTTAGTCCAACACTCTAAAGCACTATACCACACACTGATGTTTAACATGCTTGGAGGCAAAGAGACCAGAGTTATTGGGAGTGTGCAGGGCCAGATTTAGGTTTAGATGAGGCCCTAAGCTACTGAAGGTAACGGGGCCCTTCATATGTCCAGCTTTCCTTTGTCAACAACAAATTGTCACTGTTTTTTGTGTTGAATATATGCTATATAGTAATTTATGGACTTAATAGGTTTCTAAAGCCATTTGCGCATAACAAAATATGTATTTTACCAAAGTAATTGTTGAATTGAAATACAATTAAGAAGAAGTATATTAATAGTGAAATACAATTAAGAAGTATATTGGGGGGGGGCAAGAGAGTGGGGCCCTAAACTATAGCTTGTTTAGCTTATATGTAAATCTGGCACTGGGAGTGTGCAGAGATGAGCAGCAAATAGCCCAGCAGATGGAGCAGGGACAAAATAGAGAAGTCCAAAGTGGAGAGGTGAAGGAACAAATTGAAACGAAAGTGGGGCAAAGCCAGTTCTGAAAGAAAGGCAAAGGTGGCATTTGCCCATAACTGGTACTGCCGATCTTTATGTACCCATTTCCACACACATTTCTGTTGTTCATTCATCATCTATCTAGTTAACATAGGGATTGACAAAACTGACTTCTCTCAGTTTCTCATTTATGGGAATTGGGAAGGAATTCAGTACCATGCTCTTGGGATAATTCCAAGCTTTTCAGCTAGCCAGGTGGATTGATCCACTTCTCCCCACAACACAGTTCTGGAATTCTTCTGTTCCCCCACCAGAGCCAATTCTGGAGAAGTGGGGAGAGGGACAGGGTGGGTGGGGGACTTCACTGTGCAAGTGGAAGTTCTTGGGCAGGCTTCCAGTGATGAGACTCATTAGTTGAATCCTGTGATTTATTTATTTTTAAATATGCATGAAAATTCAGATATAATGTTATATACATTTTTCCTAAGTTCCTTGCATTTTCTCTTATATATGTATTTTAATAAGACATATCCCCTAATATAAAATAGTTCTGTACATTATTTTCACAAATGGAAAAAAAATCAAATCCTTTTCTTTAATATGCACAACTTGGGGTTGGAGAACTCGATTGCAAAATTCAGAGAGGTGTAACTTTTATAAAATAGCTGTGTTTCATTAATTGGTTTAGGATGTACAAATTGGATAGATTCAAACTTGAACAAAACAAATTTCTCCCCCACCACACAATAAACAGCAGCAGAGGAACTTTAGTTAGGGATATAGCCTAAAGTCTTATTTGTTAGTTTAGTATGTCTTAAGTGTGGCAGGTATCCTATAGTTTCTGGTTCATGGTTGAACTGCACATTTGCTATTTGATATTCATTAAATCAGTACTTTTGAGTCTGACATAATACCAAATGAGTCAAAAGAAGTTACACTGAAATAAGTCAACTTTACTGATTAATAAATGAACTGGTGTATCAGATTCCACATTTTAAACTAATCAGACTACTGAATAACAGTCTAATGAATCTTGAACTTTGGCCTGCCTAAAAATGAAGCTAAATGAATAATGAATATGATGTTCACGAGAATACTCAAAACTGGTAAGACCTCTTTCATAGCTTTGATGAGAAAAGTGAATCATCTCTGCCCCCTGCCCCCCCCCCCCGCCGCTGCCGCCTTAATAATCAGTCTAGGTCAAATTTATGCCAATCTTATTAGATTTTCTAGGGTAGATGCTTGAAGGATTCATAGTACACATTTTTTTTTAGCACTATGTTGCATATTGGTCCGAATGCTGCTTACATTTGCACTCCATCATTTTGGGCAGACGTGTACAGCAATTCTGCACACTGGGTTGAAACAATGATCTGTGGACATGCTATTCTTACAGATGACTTATAGGATCAACGCAGAGAGACTCGTTTATGTGCCAAGTTCATCCTGCAAAGGAACATAAAGAAGTGTTATTGGCATTGTTCTTCATTTCTGGGAAAATCCCTTACTGTGAAGATACACTAAAGAGTCACATTTTGATCGAGAGATGAGGCAAGTAGAATTCTGCTCATGGGACCCTCCTGCTGGAGAAAGAAAGGAGAGGGCATTTTTTAATTAAGTCCTCCTTTTTTCAGTTCCATGATACTCTGCTCCAAAGGCGACCCTCTGAAACAGCATGGGACATTGTGTGGGGATTTGCAGGGGGAAAGGAAGAGCCTCCTCCCTTTCCAGCAGGGGAGTCTCCACTGGAGCAAAGACCTTTCCACAAACAGAAGGGCCCCTTGGGTTCAAGGAAGAACAACTCTTGATGCAAATCTTCATCTAAGATTCTCCCAGAGACTGGTCTTTAGGACCTTTGGGTTCAGGACAGCATTATACGGCCTGCCAGTAAGCAAGAATTTCTTTTGGTTGTGTGTTTGACTAGTTTATGAGGACATTAAATCTTTTATGATCCCTTTTTATTGATTTTATTCCTGGAAGGTTGTTGTTACCCAATCTAATACTTCAGGGATAGCACAGGCTATAAATTTATATAAATTAATTAATAGATTAAGTGCGCGCACACACACAAAAAGCAAGCCCCTCAGCACAGGCTTCTTCTTTGCTAGCTAAAAGACTGAAGGAAATGTTTGTGTCTGGAATAAAAACAGTGCATCTGGTTGGTGAAAATACAGAATGGATCAAAGATGAGCCATGAAATTGCCTTTAGGTTGGACCAGCGAGGTTTCCTATGGCCGAATGCAAGGGGGCGTTTTTTATTTGCTTGTTTGTTTATAGAAACATTTCTATCCTGCAGTTCCACTGCCTATGGAGGACTCAGGGCAGCTTGCAGGATGGCTCACAACAATAAAAACACAAGATCATATAGAACTATAAAAGATACATTAAAATACAGCAAAGGTAGAAACCGCAGTTAAAACATCAAACAGCATATCATTAACAGGCAAAACTCCGCTGGAGCAAAAATGCCTTTTTGAAAAGGTGAGAGACATTCAGAGAGGCAGGCACCTGTGCTTTGTGGGGCAATGTGTTCTGCAGTGAAGGTGGAGCCACTGGGCAAAATACTAGCACCAGAACAGTAAACAGCTAGATTACCAACATCCCAATCTTGCCGATCAACTTCAGAGAAAGTGGCACAAATACAGTGGTACCTTGGTTTACTAACTTAATCCATTCTGGAAGTCCATTCTTAAACCAAAGTATTCTTAATCCAAGTTGTGCTTTCCCATAGCAGCGGAGGACTCAATTTACAAATGGAACACACTCAACAGGAAGCGAAACATGTTCTACTTCCAAGGCAAAGCTCACAAACCAAAATACCTACTTCTGGGTTTGCAGTGTTCTTAATCCAAGTTGTTCATAAACTAAACTGTTCTTAAACAGTTTAGCCAGTGAGAGAGCTAGTGTGGTGTAGTGGTTCAGAGCGGTGGACTTGTAATCTGGTGAACCGGGTTCGCGTCCCCGCTCCTACACATGCAGCTGCTGGGTGTTCTTGGGCCACTCACACTTCTTTGAAGTCTCTCAGCCCCACTCACCTCACAGAGAGTTTGTTGTGGGGGAGGAAGGGAAAGGAGAATGTTAGCCGCTTTGAGACTCCTTTGGGTAGTGATAAAGCAGGATATCAAATCCAAACTCCTCCTCCTCCTCTTCTTAAACCAAGGTACCACTGTAGTCATACGCTACAGGTAAAATTTTGCCTTTCTCACTAGGTTTTTAGGGTTCTAAGGTTAGGTAATTCTTATGGTGTTGTTAATTATCATATTTATATAGCTGGAGAAGTAGTTTCATGCTATTGTTTATTATGCCTTTAGAGTACCTTATTTTTTATAAAGCCACTCTGTGAACATGTTTGGTGAACAACAGTATAAAAACCTTTTATATTATTATTATTTAGAAAAATATGCATTTCCAAATCTAGTTCCGTCAAAACATGCATTATGAAATACATTTTAAAAGTGCATTCTGGTAAGTTTTTTGAGCTGAGAACTTTGCTGGAGCATTTGTGGAGACTGAAAACTGCTGGCGAACAAAGTTCCAGTCCATGCCTTATTCTGGGAACTATCAATCAGGTCTGTGCAATTCACAAGCATCCCCTATGGATAATGGCATCAAATCTCACGGTGCCTCAAAACCAGTTGGTTAGAAAACCCCAACAGACTGCATGTGTGCCTATTTTGAGCTGCTAGTATTCTTTTTCTCCCTCCAGTTGGAAAAGTTCTACCACTTAAGGCAATTTTCACCATCCTGGTGTCTTCCAGATACCATTGAACTACAATTCCCATCTGCCCCAGCCACCATGGATGGGAGCTGTAGTCCAATGATACCTGTCTTAAGGCAATTCCTTTCCATTTTGTTTGCTTGTTCCCCCATCAACCTCATGCTGAACCTGGATTTCTCTTGCTACATCATTGCTTGATGAATGAGATTCCATTCCGCTCTTTAAGTGGAAAACCTCTGTAAATAAATGTCCCCTTGTCCCACCATTGCCAGACTTTGCTGTGCCCACCCCTGATATGTACCTTGTTTAGAACATTAATGGGCAAGTTCTCCTACAAAGTAGGAAGGAATCATTGCCATGGCCCATATGGTAGCTAATTCATGATCCAGCCACTACTTCAGTGAAAGTTCAGTGCTTTTAGTTCAGTCTCTTTCATTCCATTGGTTTTAACCCTCCCATTTTACTTACAGCATAGTCTGTCTAGTACACTCTATCACAGTGAATCAAAGTCTTTAAGGTTCTTCTTTTCACAGCCTGCAAGAGCAGAGAAAAGGAGAGGGAGAGGAGATTCACTGAATGGTCTCTTCAGTCAGCTCTGGAGAAACCTGCAATAGCAGGTGTGAGCATGGAATCTGCCATGATTCAGTCTCTGTGGGTATTTATACTGATAAAGATTTCAAGAGGTTCTCTCTATCACTGACAGTAAGGCAATTGGCCCAAGAGATGGAGAAAATGAATTCTTCTGTGGCAGAGGAGAATCCTATTGAAAACAGGATGAGAAAGGCAAAGGGTGGACTAGAGGCACCATGCACACAGCCGTCTGATGATTGAGCATGAGGTGCCAAAGCTTTCATCAGCAGAGAAGTTGGATCAATAAAGAATGGAGTTTGTTTTAAATTGCCCCAAATGTTCGCCATTCAAAATTGCAGAAAAGTCTCGACCCGTGCAATTTCATTCAGTATCGAAAGCATGCATAAAACCATCATAGCTAATTTTATTGTACATGATGTAAGATAATAAAGTTGAAAGAATTGCTACAAAAGTCAACCCAGAGACTAAGAATCAATACCAAAACTTTTTTGTGCATGCGTACACACATATTTGGGCACACACATATACACACGCACACACACACAGCACGCGGGTGGCGCCTGTGGTCTAAACCACTGAGCCTCTTGGGCTTGCTGATCGGAAGGTCAGCTATTCAAATCTCCGTGACAGGGTGAGCTCCCATTGCTCTTTCCCAGCTCCTGCCAACCTAGCAGTTCGAAAGCGCGCCAGTGCAAGTAGATAAATAGGTAACGCTGCAGCTGGAAAGTAAACGGTGTTTCCGTGCGCCAGTAGCAGTTTAGTCATGCTGGCCGCATGACCGGGAAACTGTCTGTGGACAAATGCTGGCTCCCTCGGCCTGAAAGCGAGATGAGCGCCTCAACCCCATAGTCGTCTTTGACTGGACTTAACCGTCCAGGGGTCCACTGGCGGAGGAAGAGGAGTGCGGGGGAGCGCACCACCCCGGCAGCGCAATCCCAGTAGGGTGGCATCGCGGCTGCCCCCCCGCCCACACTGGGTGCCACACTCCTGCAGGCAGCGTGCCCCACCCCAGGACATGTGCCACACCCCTGCAGGGGTCCTTTACCTTTATCTTTCACACTTGGTGAAATTAAAGCTGAGCCAAAAGTGCAGCACATTTGTGAACTTTCAGCTGCGCTGAAAAACGTTGCCTCCTGTAACAGTTTGCCAGCAATCACATCAAAGAGGGCATTTAAAGTGTATATCCATTCAGAGTGATGGCAGTGCAATGGATTGCTATTTTTCTGAACTGACTTTACTTGCACTCAGTGATGCTGCCACACAGGCAATCAAATCAGAAGTGCAAGCTGGATTTCGAAGGGGCAGAGGAACCAGAGACCAAATTGCAAACGTGCTGGATTATGGGGAAAGCTAGAGAGTTCCAGAAAGACATCTACTTCTGCTTCATTGATTATGCAAAAGCCTTTGACTGTGTCGACCACAGCAAACTATGGCAAGTTCTTAAAGAAATAGGAGTGCCTGATCACCTCATCTGTCTCCTGAGAAATCTCTATGTGGGACAAGAAGCTACAGTTAGAACTGGATATGGAACAACTGATTGGTTCAAAATTGGGAAAGGAGTACGACAAGGCTGTATATTGTCTCCCTGCTTATTTAACTTATATGCAGAATTCATCATGCGAAAGGCTGGGCTGGATGAATCCCAAGCTGGAATTAAGATCGCTGGAAGAAATATCAACAACCTCAGATATGCAGATGACACAACCTTGATGGCAGAAAGTGAGGAGGAATTAAAGAACCTTTTAATGAGAGTGAGAGAGGAGAGCGCAAAATATGGTCTGAAGCTCAACATCAAAAAAACGAAGATCATGGCCACTGGGCCCATCACCTCCTGGCAAATAGAAGGGGAAGAAATGGAGGCAGTGAGAGATTTTACTTTCTTGGGCTCCATGATCACTGCAGATGGTGACAGCAGCCACAAAATTAAAAGACGCCTGCTCCTTGGGAGAAAGGCGATAGCAAACCTAGACAGCATCTTAAAAAGCAGAGACATCACCTTGCCAACAAAGGTCTGTATCGTGAAAGCCATGGTTTTCCCAGTAGTGATGTATGGAAGTGAAAGCTGGACCATAAAGAAGGCTGATCGCCGAAGAATTGATGCTTTTGAATTGTGGTGCTGGAGGAGACTCTTGAGAGTCCCATGGACTGCAAGAAGATCAAATGCATCCATTCTTAAGGAAATTAGCCCTGAGTGCTCACTGGAAGGACAGATCCTGAAGCTGAGGCTCCAATACTTTGGCCACCTCATGAGAAGAGAAGACTCCCTGGAAAAGACCCTGATGTTGGGAAAGATTGAGGGCACAAGGAGAAGGGGATGACAGAGGATGAGATGGTTAGACAGTGTTCTCGAAGCTACAAACATGAGTCTAACCAAACTGTGGGAGGCAGTGGAAGATAGGAGTGCCTGGCGTGCTCTGGTCCATGGGGTCACGAAGAGTCGGACATGACTAAACGACTAAACAACAACAGTGCAGTGAGAGCCTCACCCTCATTATGTCATCCCTGACTAGCTAGGACTGCTATAGCTAGAGAAGACTCAGATTTTCCTCCCACAGTAAATCTATCTATCTCTCTCCCTCCCTGTCTCCTCTTCCTAGCTGGTACTCTAGCTTTGATCCAAGTGGACATGCTCATGCTGCTCATGTCAAAACTCTGAAACTGAAACTGCTATTTTTTATTCTACATCGGAACATACGAATATATCTTGTACTGAGTCAGAGTATTGACCCATTTAGATCAATACTGTTTACATGGTCTCTCCCAATACAATCTGGAGATGTACAGGATTGAACCTGGGACCTTGTGCATACAAAGCAGATGTTCTGCCAGTTCTGAGCGTTTTCGTCTCACCTTTTCTTTGAGGTGGTAGAGTCCACTTTTATCCTCACGAGCTGTGCCTGAGGTAGATTAGTGCTTTGTGGTTGATGATCCAAGTCTGTAGTCTGACTGCTACACCAGTTCTGGCTTCACATTACAAGAGAGAAAGAATTTGTTAGGCACTCAGTTATGTTAACCACCCGCTATTTCTAGGTTCATGCCATAGTTACCAAAGACTCCAATATTTCTCTCTGCCACTGACATTAACCATAAGTTTATCTCAGTCATTTAAAAAAAAAAATGTGCAGAAGTATGAGGTGGAGAAGTGTTTGAACAATAGGGGCAATCCTTGCCAATTCAATTTAGATGGGTACATTTGCCCCCTCCTGCTCCCTTTTTTCAACACATTTAGATAGAAATAACATAAAGATGAACTTCTCCAAATGATATAAAACCAAAGAGATGTTGAGCTATGGTTAGGGACAGTTGTGAAATGACCTAAGTGAATTTTTAGAAGGGCTAAAAAATATGAAGACAGACCATTTTAACATCACTTTTATGAGTACTGTGAACACGATTCCGTTGAGAATGGATCGATGCTTTCTGTGACGCCTAGGGCAGAATATTAGTGATATATTAAACATTTTAAATAGCTCTTGATATGGCTGTGTACTTTTGTTGTTGTTTTCTCTGATCTGCTTATTGAAACCAATACCTGTTTCTTAAAACTTATAAAAATTAATCACTTAACTCACACTATCCTGCTCCACCAGCAATTGCACATTATGGGATTTATCGTTGGTAGACAAACCTATTTCCACCATTCATATAGAAAAGGAATAGGGCTGTCAAAGTTTCACATCCAATCCTGCTATAGAAGCAGGTTTACTTCTGTGTCTGTTGCCACAAAACACTTGGGGAAAACTGAAATAAACAAGATTTATGAAAGAAAAAAATGACCCAGACTTGATGGAAGGTGGCTGCAGTGCAAAGTTTTGGACTTAAGGCATATGTGCAGCTGGCCCCTTGAAAGGCGAGGGATACTCACATTGTGGGTTCTGAGTTGAGACTGTTCTAGTCTCTCACCCATCAGTATGTTTTGGTTTTCTTCCTTCTGTCAGTAGCAGAGAGCAAAGGGGGGAAAGACTTTCTCCTCTTCATTCCTCTGCAAATGGTGGCGGCAGCAGGACCTTGGGATTGAGACAGTCTGTGAGGGGGTGGGGAAGGGGGTGTTTGGGGCAAACTGTGGGTTAATGGGGATTGGCAATGAAGTGGGGTGACAGGTAGTCAGGTTGGCTAAGGGTGGGAATGGGTAAGGTGTAACGGATAGAGGATTAGCAAGAAGGCAGGTGGGAGTGGTGAGCAACATGAGTCAGGCAGCAGAGCCTAGTGAAAAAAGGGGGGAAGAATGGTAGGGGGGTATTGTGTTCATTGTATAGAGAAATGAGAGGGATTTATTTCACCTTCGCTCATAATCTTAGACCACAGGGTTCTCCACAAAGAAATTGATTGGGCAATAGATTCAAGAAGAAGAATGCATAATGCATAAATAATAATGTAGGAATGCTTCTTCATATATTACGTAATCAACTCACAGAATTCACCATGACAATTTGGATTAATGGCTATGACTCCCTTAAAATGAGGAGGCTCATCTCATTTCAACATAGAGATTTCTATTTTAGACTCGGTTTGAAGTTGACCAGTACTGAACCTTTGAGCAATTCCCCACCTGAGATTTCAATGATGGGAAAACCTTGCATTGGGAGGTGTAAAATGTCAAGTACTTTACTAGAAGTAGGACTTGGGTGCCTTATTTCCTGTGCATCTGTGGTCATCATCCAGAGGAGAGACCTGCTGGCCTACTCCTTACTGCATTTCAGCACCACCATTGCAGGTGGTGAAGGGGTGGTTCTGCAGCTACCAGCTCAGCAAGGGACAAGGAACCAATAAGGTTCCCTCTAGTCCTATAAATGTTCTGATTCAGCCTGAACAACTTGTATAGAGCAAGTGTCCCCAAGACTACCCACTTCCTGCCTTGAAGGGCCTTTCCTCTGTGGAGTTTCAAACCACCACCCACACAGCAGGTTTGATGTATGAATTTGGTGGAAGGAGGACAGGTGTGGTCACAGCCCGAAGTACTGTCAGCCAACTTTGCAGTACTGGCTTATTTGATTTGGCTGGCTTATTTGAAGGGGAACCAGTTCAAGGGAACTTGTGCAAACTATACACGCATCTTTGGCCTGGCCATTACACAAATTCCCCATTTGACAGTTGCAAAAAGTGCCACCTGATGAACGCAGTGCTTGTTTGTGTATTTGACTGGCGCATCCAAGCTGTTCTACATTAAGTTATGCATTCTCCTGATGCCTTGAGAAATATTAAATCTTGCCTTGACATACGGAACTAGGACACTTGTTGCTGCTATATGTAATTGCTGTCCCTGGGAAACCTTAGAACTCAGAAATGTTGGAAGATGTCCTAATGCCTCCCAAGGAAAATCTGTTTAGCAAAAATCAGATATAATTTAACGTTTTAATTGGGAAATAGATATGGGTCAGCATGGATGAAACTTAATGTGCAGAGATGCTGAAATTACAATTATTTGAATGACTGGAAACAAAGATGGTGTGAATGAGATTGCCAACGATGTGGAGCCAGTTAATTTTCAGTAACGCTTTGAATTCTCAGAGGTTATAGTAAAATGTTGTGATGAGACAATGTTCTGTAGAAGAGAGAGGGGGTGGCTTGATGTTTTTCTCTATTTATTTCAGCTCTATTGATCTAAGCATAATGTAACCAGAAAGAGGACTATAAGGCATGCACAGAATACGCTCCAAATGGAAATGTATGATTGATTGGCTACATATCATCGGTTTTCAGAACCAGCTGTACGGATGTCACTATTACATATAAAAGCTCATCAAGATTAGAAGATGGATGGAATTGTTTATGCATTGTTATTGCCTTTATTACTTGCTGGTGTTCATTTGCGGTGATTTAAATAATACAAATACATTTTAAATCATTTAGAAGGCATAGCGAACTTGAAACACTACACTGCCCTCTCCCCTGCAATGTGCATAGGAATCTAAGAAGCTGTCTTAAGTCAGACCACTGGATCACCTAGTTCATTATTGTCAACACTGACTGGCAGTGGATTTCCAGGGTTTCAAGCAGGGGTCTACCCTGGTCTCACCTGGAGATGTCTGGAACTGAACATCAGACCTTCTGCAAGCAAATCATGCAGTCTCCCACTGAGAGGTCCCGCATCAGAACTGAACCATATTAGTTCATCTAACTTTATCAGATAGATATGCTCCCTGGGTGATATGTGATCAGTGTTAGTCTGAAAGAGGCAGCCTTACTTGCATGTAGGGTTTGCACCATGTGGAGAGGAGCCCTGATGGACCAGGGTTTCTGTCCTTGTGTTGGAAACCCTATACTGTATCTTCCAAACTTCATCCTCTCTCTCTCTCTCTTCCTTGGCTGGATGCATCTCACCTTCCCCAAGCTCTGAAGAGTTTCTCATTCAATGATTCAGTGATTCTCCTCTATCCCCAACCATTAGGTACCCCAGAGGCAATATTAAACTATCATTTTGGACAAGGGGGTACCCAACATTTTGGATCAGTGGGCACATTTCAAAATTTTAAGGGAGTGTCTTAAAATATCTACTATTTGGGGCGGAGGAGATGTGACATAACACAATATGGTTGCCATGGGAAGTGTGGCATAACACAAAATTAGAGAGACAGACACCCCCTACAACCTAGCCAGCTACGTATGTCCCTCTGATCCTGTTTATGGTGATCACATGACTTGGCCCGTCACTTGCCTGAAGGGATCCACAGAGCCAATCGTCTGGCCCAAGCTGATAGCCCCAGCCACGTGTTTTCAGGGAGAGATCTTCACACGCACAGTGATGCAAATATCTCCGGATTGGGGCTAGCGCGTCTTGATCGCAGAATGTCAAACTGCAATAGTATCTGTGAAAATAATGCTGACAAATTACTGCCTAATTAACTTTGCATGAGGAAAAAAAATGCTTCAAGGAACTTGAAGGTGTTGCTGAAAAAGCTATAAAAGTAGAGAAGTCAGGCAGATACTCTGGCAGCCACACATTTCACAAAGCAGAAAGGAAAAAGCGCAACTACACTATTAATAATTAAAATTAAATTAAAAAGTTGTGTAAGTGACGTCCAAGGGAGTATTTTTAGTTTATGAATTTTTTATCAGTTTTGATCCATAACATAGTCTGAATGATGTGAATACAGATATATTCATGGAAGAGAATTGACATGGAATACAGCCTATTAGCAGTGCTACGGCACATCAAGTATTACAAATGGAATGCTCCATGCAATGTTATATAAAATGATGCACATTGGTAATCAGATGTATATGTCAATTAAAAACACAGGTTGGCAGAGATTCTCATCCCATATAATAAGTGAACTTTATCACTTCTTGAGGCAAAGTGCCCTTAACCATCATGTCGCTCCATTAAACACTCCTGAGGAGGAAGTTGTATGTGCATTCTCCTGGCCTGAAAGCCTAATCCAGGACAGGTAGTTTTCATTACCATCAGTTGTGGAGGGAGGGAATAAGACTTTCATCCCAAGGAAACATGCACAGGACTCTCCTTTTATTTTGCCTCCTACTGGATCAGACTTTGGCTTCTCGTGGTCAAAGCAAGGAGATTGTGGGAGTATTTAGATGCCACAAATTGCATGCAATTGTTTTTCACATGTTGTTTGGTTAGAGGCCCGCACAGTGCTTTTTTTCTTTAAAAAATGTTTAGGGATACTCTCATTTTCCTACGCATATTGAAATACTGCCCCTCAATGAGGCCAAACTTAGATTCACAAAATGTTTAGGGGTATGTGTACCCCTGTGTCCCCCCAGAAAAAAAGCACTGGACCTGCATCACAAAATTCAGAGCAGTGCTAATTTTGAAGGATATTTGTGTTTTGGTTCACATACGGCTTTAAAAAGTGCAGATTAGGTAGCTTTTCATTGACATGCAAACAAAATAAAATTTATCGTCTATTTTGATCTGGCATGCAAGCCTGCACCCCAACCCTTTATAAAACTAGTCATTTAGGTGGACCCAATCAAACGCAGCCCAAGAGAAGACTGAATGCATGTCCTGAAAGCTGTATGTCCTGTTTCTGATTCTCTCTGACACTGAGCTTGCTTGGAGAGGAGCCACTGAGAAACAACAATTCTGAGAAACAGGAGGCAAGGTGGGATTTATTTAGACATGATTGACATCCTGCTCCTGGATCTGTTTGCCTGCAACTCTGAATTGGTTGTCTCGTTTAACCCTAGGCACCAGGCAGCGACTTTCTGTGAAGTAAGCACAATTCTGAAGACTCCTAAAGGAGTTTTATTCCAGGGTTGAGACAGGTTAAAGAGATAAATGTAACTTTTGCTGAACATTTCCCCCTCAATTATAGATCATCCTGATATTTTATAATGTCTCCAAAGGGCATGGAAGAATAATATATATGGCACTTATCCCATGGTCTGAATAAGTATGTCAACTCAGTCTAGCCTTAGAAGAGTAGGTGATGTATGAGAGTCTGAAAAAATTAAAACGGAAACAAATCCTGGACTTCAAACCTTCTCAAGAAACTAAAAAGGTTTTTATTACTGGATATTTCGTGCCTAGGACTGAGATAAAAAAGGGCCCTAAACACAGGCTGCATAAAGATATCCTTCTTCCTCTTAGGTGATTTTTTGGGAGACAATGAAAAAAAGGGTGAAATGTTCACCTGTCTTACTGGTGGTGTTGCTCCTCATGGCAGTCTAGGTGGTGGTGGCCATGTTCCTTGCTCCTGTGGTGTAGTGGTTAAGAGCGGTAGTCTCGTAATCTGGGGAACCGGGTTCGCGTTCCCGCTCCTCCACATGCAGCTGCTGGGTAACCTTGGGCCAGTCACACTTCTTTGAAGTCTCTAGCCCCACTCACCTCACAGAGTGTTTGTTGTGGGGGAGGAAGGGAAAGGAGAATGTTAGCCGCTTTGAGACTCCTTAAAGGAAGTGAAAGGCGGGATATCAAATCCAAACTCCTCTTCTACTTGTTGCCATACTTTTTTTCTTCAGTCACATGTTGCATGGTGCTAGAGGAAATATGCTACCATGCAGTGGCAGACTTTGGGCTTTAAAGTTTCAATGGTGCCCTGTTCTATGCCAAAATCTGCCCCCCCAACCTCTCGCCGTCCATTGTTCATCATTGTTGTAGCCCCCACTGTGGCGCCCTCTCAGCTCAGCATCCAGTGTTGGCTAACTGGTCACGTTCCCTTAAATCCAGCTCTCTAGTGTGGCTTAGATGGTAGTTTAGTGGGTAAGAGGGCTGTACGGGGAAACAGGAGAAGTGGCCTTGAAGAACCACACTCGGGGGGGGGGGGACTTATGGATGTTTCCCACGGAAAGCAAAGTATTAAAAAATGTCTCATACATACACTTTGCACACATCAGTCTTCTGCATCCCCATCGAAAAGGATCTCGGACAGCAACAGCGCGATAAGCTTCTGCCCAAAGCCTTGGAGAACTGTAGCCACTAAAAGTAAATAATACTAAGTAGGCCGATGGTCTGACTTGGAGTAAGGTAGTAGCTTCATATGTTCCTATGGAAGATTAAACTGCAAGTTAATTAACTTGCAGGTGAAAGGATACACCACAAAAAGAGGCAAGGTATCTTCCTTTGGAATTACTCACCTGAAAAATCTCTGTGGGGCATCGGAGGGAGAATTATAGCCCCCAAACAGGAGCTTTATTATGCTGAATAATTAAAAGTTCTGCCCAATAGAGAGCTACTAATGACTTGACTTTCTGTTATCTGCCTGGGGAATTAATTGCCTCATTGGTATGTAGTGGGACTCCAACCATGCTCTAGTCCTGGTTTTTTTTGGGGGGAGGGGGAGTACATAATTAAACAAATTCAGGACTTTATTTCCATAGTCATGGTCATAAGGCTTCCTCTCATTAAGAGTCCCACTGAAGCCGTTGAGACTAGGCATGGCAGCATGCGCTGTGTCCTTTGCAAATTGCCTCCATATGCCCACACCTTTTTCTATTTCACAAAGGTGTTTAGGCATGAAAGACAACAAACACATGTGCGCCAACATTCTGCTAAAAATGGGGACACGGGCTTCACACCTCCTTCCCACAGCCCAGGAAGCTTCTGCCCAGCTTAGGGAAGGAGGCACGATGCCCTGACAAGGTGCAAGAGCCCTCCCACCTCCTTCCGAAAGGTGGGCAATCACGTTTTGTTTTCTTTCCATATTGTTCACCCTGCGTATTGTTTCCCCAAAATTTTCTCAATACATATAGTCTTATTTCTTGTTGTATACAGTTGTGATTGTTTACTCAAATCCTGCCAATGAGTCCATTTCTTTATGTTGCCTCTTCGTATACCGTATTTTTCGCTCTATAGGGCGCACTTTTTCCCCTCCAAAAATTAAGGGGAAATATGTGTGCATCCTATGGAGCGAATGCAGGCTCCTTGACTTCAGCGATAACAACGCAAAGCCTCCGGAGGTTTCGTGTTGCTTTTGCTGAAACCTGGAGAGCGAGAGGGGTCAGTGCGCACCGACCCCTCTCACTCTCCAGGCTTCAGGGATAGCCGCCTGAAGCCTTCGGAGAGCAGCGCGTGTTCCTGCGCAGCCTGTCCGCTGCTCTTTGGGGCTGGGGGGGGGGGGAGATTTTTAAAATTGATTTCCCCCTCTAAAAACTAGGTGCGCCTTATGGTCCGGTGCGCCTTATGGAGCGAAAAATACGGTATGTTGTAAATGGTTCCATTCTCTTTTAAAGTCTTTGTTGTCCTTTTCATGTAATTTTTCTGTTAGTTTTGCCAGTTCTGCATATTCCATAAGCTTCCCTTGCCATTGTTCTTTCGTTGGTATTTCTTCTGTCTTCCAAGTTTGTGATAATATAATTCTCGCCGCTGTTGTTGCATACATAAATAATTTCCAATTTTCTTTTTTTACATCTGGCAAGCACTTCTTCCCAATGCCAATGCAGGAACTGCTTCCACAGTCCCTGTTCCAGATGATGCAAAATCAGGGTGCACAGGACAAAGTCAGAGCCTAGGGCGCCTTCAAAGAAAGTGTGGCCGTCCTGCTTAAAATGGGGCACTTGGAAGGTATGCAACCATAGATTTCTCACCAAAGGAAAGGACATGTGTCAGTTTTTTTGGAAATCAGATGACCTGGAGGATCAAGGTAAACAGAAGATGCAGTTATTGCTACTGTGGAACATAAGTATGTATATTTAAGTTGGTTTGGTGCATACAAGTGCAACAAATATCTATAAAGTTGATTAGCGTGCAACATAACTCATGTGACTGGATAGGACCGAATGTGGATCCTTGCAAATGATCACTGATTTGGTCGTTCAGTTTTGAGACAGGACTTGAATTCATGGCTTATGGTGGGATGCTTATCTGAAGCTCCACAGTCCAGAGCTTATCTGCCTCCTGCCACCTCCAGCCCCTGCTGGTGTTACTGCCAATGGGGTGGGAAGTGGTTGTTGGGGAGCTGCCTATTTTCTTTGAATTATGGGAGGTGGTACTGGTACTTATCTTAAAAATCCTAAATGGCTTAGGACCCAGGTACCCGAAGACACAATTCTTTCCATACCAGCTTACCTATTTGTTAATATTTTCTGTAGAAGCCCTTCTCCAAATACTCCTGTTAAGTTGTGGGTGAACATATCAGACGACACAGGGATTCTTCAAACAGCTCTTGTTTATTCACAGGCCAGAACAGAACTGAACTGAAGGGATCAGCCAGCCTGCTTATATAGAGCTCCAGTGCAACGTAAGTGTAACAACTTTCTGTAACTATCCAATCACTGAAAGTCACTTTCGATCCCTTATTTGCATATGTGGACCCGAACTATCTACAGTGTCCTCCTGCTGGCCCAGGGTGAGAACTTCAGTACATAACAACTCCCTAGTAGGGATTTAAAGGGTAAAGGTAAAGGGACCCCTGACCATTAGGTCCAATTGCAGACGATTCTGGGGTTGTGGCGCTCATCTCGCTCTATAGGCCGAGGGAGCTGGCGTTTGTCCACAGACAGCTTCCGGGTCATGTGGCCAGCATGACTAAGCCGCTTCTGGCGAACCAGAGCAGCACACAAAAACACCGTTTACCATCCCACCGGAGTGGTACCTATTTACCTACTTGCACTTTGACGTGCTTTAGAACTGCTAGGTTGGCAGGAGCAGGGACTGAGCAATGGGAGCTCACCCCATCACGGGGATTCGAACCGCCAACCTTCTGATCAGCAAGCTCTAGGCTCTGTGGCTTAACCCACAGCGCCACCCTCTGTGGATCATTAAATTCAGTTTGCATTTATAGGCAAGTTTACTTAATTCCCTTAAATAAGATACAAATAAGATGCATTACAGTAGAGGAGATTGTTATCTAATACATATATTATTTATAATATATATCTAAGCCAAAATATAGATATGATGAGGAATTCACCCTAAATTTGCTACTGAATTTTTATGAGGATTTAAAAACAAATGATCATACAAACTGATGTAGAAATGTGGAGAACTGAAGAATGCAAAGATGAGACACAGAAAAACCAAAACTGACATATCCACTATCTCTACTCTTTAGTAGAGGTAGATTGCGCTTCTGCAAAACAGAAGGTCCTTTTTGCGAAGTCACCCTGACTTTGGAATACGCTCCCCAAGGAGACATATCTGACACTTGTTAGTGCCAGGTGCATTTTAGAGTTTTGCAGTTTTGCTTTATTCTACTCTCTAGTGTGTGTGTAGCCTTATTGGAGTTCACCGATTGGGTCTGTGTTGCTCCGGGACAGGAGGAAGGAAGTCAAATGACACCGAGGTTGGCTCAAAGAAAGAGTTTATTCTGCTCTCCAGATAGCAGAAGGCACTTGCGTGGTGAGTTCACAGCAAGTCCAAAGAAATCAGAGATTACATGCAGTATATATATCCTCCAGGCACCCTCTCCCTCCTTCCCCAGGAATCCAACCACGTCAGCCTATGTACACAGGTTGACATCACATATGTTCTTGCTCTGGTATTCTTAACCATAAAAGGGTATTCCTTCCTGTACTTCTGACCATAAAAGGATCTTCCTCTTCCTACTCTTATCTTGGAGGAAGAGGTTGTCATCTCCGAGAACATACTCTGGCGTTGTTCCCAGACTGGGTCTGTGGTCTTTGTGGTCAGGATATAAGATAAGGCACAGACACAGCATCCCTGCTCTTACTGGAACTTGGCAAGGTCACTCATTGCTGTCATGGACTGATAAGGGAGAGAGCTTTGAGCACACTCGGGTTTTTGTTTATACATTTACTCAGTGCTCAAGTTAATGGATTTTAGCTAAGGAAAAATAGGGATTTTGGTGCAGTTTCAAACTGCCTGCACAGTCAGTTTTGGGTTTGGGAAACCCATTCCTTCATGTGTGTTTTTTTGGGGGGGCGGTTATATGCCTTTTGTCTTGCATTTTTATGTTAATTTATTGATTTTAAATGGAATTTATGTGAATTAGTTTTATTTACACTTTTCTGCACCACCCTGGATATTTTTTAATGGAGGGAAGTTAAGAAATATTTTTAATATATGAATTTATAGCATTTTTTAAACAACTGTTGGATTTTTTAATTTTTTTTTTTTTTACTGATTCCTCTTCAGGAAGCAAGTCTGCAACTTTTAAGCTATTACAGTGTTTTTGATGTGGAAATATGATCAGCCCAAGGTCTAGAAATCTATATCTTTGTGCTGCCACAGAGCGAATACAGACACTTTTCTTCATCCTTCCTCCATATGCCTGCTGTAGAGCAGCTTGCTGAGAAATTGTTTAGCTGTTGCCTTTTATCCATTTTCTTTCCTGGTGGTAGCAGTCTGCTCACACTGAAAGTCCATCATCACTCAGGTGCAGGTCTCAAGCTCAGTGCAACTGACTTCAGTTAATAGGGCCTCACTGGACCAATGCAAAGTGTGTTTGGAGATTCATAGCCACAGAAATCCCTGTGGTCCCCAAAGATCCTAACTCTAGTGTGCAATTGTGAATGTCATCAGAGTGGAGACCTGTGAAACTCTGGCACATATTTTTCATATGGAGTGGACCATTCCTATAATTCAGTAATGGGGAAACTGTGGCCCTCCAGATGTGGTTCCCATCAGCCTCAGCCAACATGACGAACAGTCGGGGATAATTGCTACTGGAGTCCAGACCAACAACTGGAAGTCCAAGGGTTTCCCCTCCTCACTGTGATGAAGCAAGTGACCATAAGCAATGTCTGAAGCAGCTTGTAAATGTTGTTTTGAATGTTCTCAGATTGAAAACCAGTGAGGGCCAGTGATGAACATGCCTCCCAGCGAGTTTGCATGGCGAGAGGACATAAGAATAGGGATTTAGCATGATTTGGCATTTCTTTTTAGCCATTTGGGAACAAACAGATTACAGAAAGCTGCATGGATGTCTAAATAAATTAACTAGTTATCGAAGAGTAACAGAGCGACAGCAAAAGGTCAATGCACAATGTAAGAACATCAACTCCCTCATTCACTTCTGTGAGAGAAGGAGTAGAATAAAATAAAAGGGAGATCCCTTGTGCCTGTTATTTAAAAAAATGTGATAATAATTATTTTTGAAGAATGTGTGTTTTACATGTATATACATATAGACTATGTCTTTTTCATGTTTGATTCTTTAATAAAGTAGCTAACAATCAGAAAAGAAAAATAATGTGAGAAGAGTGGATGGCGATAGCTCCAACTCAACATTATAAAGGATGGCTTTCCATGCTGGGAGCTGTAGCCTACAGAGGCAATTATTTTATCAAGGTATCTTGGGGAGAGCTGTCCTTTGTAAACAGCTCTTGTCTTTAGAGAAGAGCTTTCTCTCCTCCTATAATTTTTTCCCATGCCTCAGTGACAGAACAGACATTAACTATGGGCTGAGATAATGCCAGGTGATGAATCCTTTTACTCCTGACCTCATAAATCAGCTGGCATGAGTGTGCGCCACTTGGTGTAACAGTATGCCATTTTTAATTTGTTGCCACTGCAGTGCAAAACTAATTTTAGCACTTTGATGGTTACTCCTTAGTGCGGCTGGCAAAGCAGCTCCCGCTGAAATGATACAGCAAGTGGCCTATATTTACTGGCAGGAGACGAGCCACAGATAACTTGAAAATCACAGGTCAGGCAGGCAGGAAGGGGTGGCAGTGTGTTTAGATTAAAGAAGCAAAAAGTCAGCCAATGACATTTTGATTTTTCTTTTCAAAAATCCCATGGCAGGTCGTTGTTAACAGTTAGCATATGTCTGCACATCTTGAGGCGCATTCAATGCTGTAGCTCCACTGGCACAAAAGACTTCCATTTTCTCAACCAAGCTTCTTCTTCCTCTCCTATTTCCTTTAGCTGTCTGTGCATCCTCAAAATCAGCTGTTAAGGACTGGAGAACTCTCTTGAGCAGTTTTGTAGGACTGTGGAGGCGAGAGGAATAAGAAGCCCCTTTGCACCAGCAGGACTTTATGAGCAGAGCATGGGATACAACTCCTTGCTCCAGCTATCACTGTTTCCTGGATTTGATGGTCTGGGCTCAGTTGTCCATGTTCTAGTGATCTCCCACTACTGCAATGCAATCTAAATGAGGCTGTTCTTGAAGATGATTCAGAGACTGCAGCTACTGCTGAATGCAGCTGCCAGGTTGGTAAGGTGGGCATGATGCCCTATCAGTTCTAAAAGCTCTGAATGCTTCAGAGCCAAATTCAAAGGTGTTGGTGTTAGCATTCAAAGCAGCAGATGGCTTGGGCCCCATCAAGCTTAAGAGGTAATTCCATCCACTCTGCATTCGTACAAGAGAAATAGTACTGTCTGGCTATGACAAATATTTAGAAGCACATTGTCCATGTAACTGTATTACAGAAAATATCACCTCTACCAAGATTTCCTAGTTTCACGTTTGCATAAACACCTACCTGTGGAATTCTGAACAAGGTGCAGGAATGAACACAAGGCACATTATAAGGATATTCAGAGCTTTCCACATTATAGCCTTGACCCAATGGCTCTTGAGTGAAAGAAACTTCCCTTGGGCAAGTGCAGATCAGAGCACAAATTGGGGTTCCTGTGTGTTCATGCTAGAGCATTTGATCAATTCAGGAAGATCAAGATGGTATCATTTTGTTTTAGTCTCAAAGCAACCATGTGTAGTGACTGAGAAATGGTGAATAGGGTTGCCATATTTCCAAAAGCAAAAATCCGGACAGAGTTGTTGAGCTTTGTTTGGGGGATGGATCTGCTGCCACCTTCCCCAAGCCTGCCTGATGTTGAGAAGATGGCGTAAAAGCTCTTGGATGCGCCAGGAGCCCTGGCACTGCTTTTCCAAAGCGAGATCTGCCTGCGTCTCACTTCCCATCACTCCAAACTGAGATGCCTGAAGTGCTACGGAAGCCCTAGGAGGGACGAGGGAGTCTGGGAAGTGGAGAAAGGGAAAGAATGAAAGAGGGATCCTGGCAGAAGGAGAGGGAAGGAAAGGAAGAGGGTCTGGAGGAGGGGGGGGAGGAGGAGGAGAGGATGCTGAGTGGGGGGGCATCCAAACAGGAGGCAGGAGGCACAAGGACTGAAAAAGCCATGCAATGGCAAGAGGCTGGGGTAGGGGTAAGAGAATGCAGCAGAGATAAAGGGATAGCGAGCGAGGGGGAAGCAATCAGAAATCGCAGCAAGAGAAAAACTCGTGGGGGGGGGGAGTCAGGAAGTGCAGCAGAGATGCGGGTAAAGGAGGGAGTGGGGAAAATTAAATCAGTAAGTCCCAGCTGGGGGAAAGGAGGGTTTCCCTGAGCCAAATATATCCTTGTTTCCTGGAGGGAGTCCCCCAAAAGGGGGGGGGGAAGGATCGTTGGATGGAAAATAAGATGGGGAGATGCAGAGGAGGTGCACCAGAGGAAGGGAGGGAGCCCGAGAGGGGGGGGCTGCTACTGATTTTGTCCTGGGGGGCTTTGATTGGGCAGTGATGAGAGTGGGGTGCTGAGAGGTGGATGCCTGTCTCTTGGTCCCTCTCCCTCCTACTCCTTCCCTCTCTCCCTCTCCCACCCTTGCACACGCACACACAGAAACACACAGGCTGGCACGCACAGGGAGCCCCCTTGGCCAGATCCTGCATGACCAGGCAATCCGCTTGGCTGGGAACTGAAGGGGTGGAGAGAATTCACAAAGTTTCCAGCCAGATCAAAGCTCCCTTTCACACACCTACCTGCCTTGCCACTTGGCTTTCAATAAGGCTCAGCTTAGCACTGTTTCAGGGTTAGGAAGGGAGATAAATCACCGAATGGTTCTCTGAGACAGAGGGAAAAGGCTGCTGAGATGAAGGCGCCGCTGGCTGCTTCCCCGAAGAAGAAGAAGAAGAAGAAGAAGAAGAAGAAGAAGAAGAACCCCATTTTCAACATGGGTTGCCATGCGTTTGGGTTTCCCCAGACATTTTTCAAGAGGAATTTAACATTCTGCCTGGACGCCATTTTTGGGTGCCAGGTACTGGTGGTGTCCAGGATATTCTGGACGTATGGCAGTCCTACATATGAAGCTTAGAGTCCTGCTGGATTAGATCAAAGGCAAATTAGTCCAACATTCTCTTTCTTACAGACCAGCCAGATTCCTTGTGAAAGCTATATTATTTCTCTCCTTGACATCTGATGGGAGGGCATTCCACAGGGTGGGCACCACTACCGAGAAGGCCATCTGCCTGGTTCCCTGTAGCCTCACTTCTCGCAGTGAGAATAAACTAAATAAGATGTCTTACACAAAAAAATCTGAGCACATTCGCAACCTATTTTAAAATATTGAATTTTCACTGTCTGTCTAAGGAAACCTTGATATTTGATTTCATTGTTTATTTGATTTCAGTACCAATGCAACACATTTTATTAGCTAAATCACTGGAGCACAGATTATAATTGTTTTGGGTTTTTTTTATTGTGTGGTAGAATCATTAGGCTCAAAGCCAGAGGACAGCTGGCTTTTTTAAAAAAGCCCCCAAAGCATAACTAAGCATTATTTTAAAATTCAACTTACAGTAAAACTCCCTTTGAGACATCAGAATGTGGAGGTTGTTTGTGTGCTTATTTTGGGAGGTGGGGTGTAAGAAAGCATCTCAACAGGGAGTCTAGTGAAAGCATATTTGGGTTGGGTCAAAGCCTCTTGACTGCAGGAGAGCATCAGATGGATGCCGGACATTCATTAGCTGCTTTGTTTCCATCCTTTGGCCAAGCACACGTCTTCTGCTTTTGTGCATTTCATCCCTGGCGGCTTTCGCCCATATGCAGCACACCACAACTAATGAAATGCGCAATGTCTTTCGGGGCTTAGGCTTATGTGCATCCACTAATTAGCTTCCTAAGGAAAGCTGGAGGTGAAACCTGGGAGTGAACAGTTCAGACACAGGATTCATACAAGCAGAGATTGCGGCTTTTTGTTTTTCTCATACAGATCACCTTGCTCGCTTAGCATGAAGTTCTAAAGAGATCCCTTGGATTTATGACTAACTTGTTAATTTAGGGCAGATGATGCCAAAATAATAGGTACCAAAGAACAACAACAAAAGCCCTGTGAATCCAAACCTCATCTGCTCCTCGGAAAAGAAAACAGGCAAACAACCAGAAACAGCCTTCAAGTCCTTTTTACTGCAAGGTTCAGTGGAATCCTTCCTGGCTGATGTTGAAAAGGGAGAGATATCAAAACAATATGCAGGGGAGCATCAAAGCAGCAAGCGCGGCAATATGTCAGGAGGCAGGCGGACTGAAGAGGGCTTCCTCACAGATCAGTGCTCGTCACCTGAGGAGAGGGAGGCACTCGGCCACAGATCAAAGGAAGCCGTGTTTCCCTCAACTGAGTGCCTTCATAGTTTGAAAAGGTGCAGCATCTTTGGGCCTGCCTGCTTCTTTTGCTCTCCATGTGCAGTTCTGACATTTTTTGAACACTCTAGCAGGGAGGCCCTAAGCAAAGTTTCAAATGAGCTGGAACTGCCTAGCAGCCGTGCAAAACTCAGTGGTTTCTGCTGTGCTTTAAAACTTGGAGGTTTAGTAACTGAAATGCCAGTAATCCAAACAGCAGAAAGTCAGATTGGAGCACACGTACACCAGCAAAAATCTACGTAACAGCACCATTCTAACCATGTCAGCTCAGAAATAAGTCCTGTTGAACTGAATGGTGCTTACTGCCTGGTAAGTGGTAAGCTATTATTGCAACCTACCCCACTGTAAATCAAAGCCTGTATGTTCGAACAAACATCATTGCTGTCATTCTGTTCCTTAATATGCATTTGCCTCAACGCATTGCTTAGTTTATCCTACAAGCTGAAGATCATTTACAGATAAGAATAGATTGAGATGTATGATTCTGCAATAGTCAAAGGCCACTGCAACAGAAAGATAGTTTATGGTGTTCAAGATGGGGAGGGGGACAAAGTTTATAAAATATCTAAAACAAAATAACGCTGCCTGAATAATTTTCTGTCATCAGGCTTTCAATAGGCTGCATTCTGTCACATTGTTATTGTTATTGTTAATAATAATACTTATTATTTCCTGGGTGCCTGAACTTTCTGAAAACTGCATGATATCCTTGGCTGGCCTTTCCTGTAAATGCAAGCTGGGAAATCTCCAGACAGCATACCATCATTGAAGATTTACATGAAGTATTTTTATTATTACTACTACTACTTTTAAAGACATGAATGCGGATTTTTTAAAGAATGGTAAAAACCAAATCTGTTAGTGCACTGATCGTAGCACTCCACAGAAATCCTCCTGACTACCCTGCCGTTCAATTAAGCCCAATGAAATACATTATGAATTAAATTCTTCCATGGGCCTTTTTCAGATCAGAATGGGTGAGCAGCTGGGGAGGCTGCAGCACACTGGAGAAATGTTCAGCAGAAAGAAAAAGGTGCACATCACCTTTGGCCATCTCAGAACAATAAGGAACGCTGAGCTCATAACAACCAAAATTATGAAGACATTCTAAAGTGCCCTCTAAGTGAGCTAGAAAAATGGAAGCCCGTTTCATAGGGGAAGAAAATCATCAAATTTTGGCACAGCAGCACTGAGCTTTAAGTTACCACCAAGTTCTAATCAATCAAGTAAACAAGTGATTCGCATGTGTGTGAGTTGGCCCAAGGATGTCACGAAGACCATGAACGTGATATTGACTAAGATTTGTCAGCAACCGTTTTCTCCTGCAAGCCAAGTTCCTCCTCAGGCTATTTCGCAATGTACCTATTGTTATTCTTCGCTTCTCTTCCTTTCCCCTTGCTCTTTTTCATCTACTTCTGGCTTCGTATCTCCCTTTTGCGATTTATAGCACTTTCTTCCTAGAAGCCTGAGGTATCCCAAAATGTGCTTTGCCTAAAGAGCTGTTCCATCTGTGAAATGCTGAAATAAAAGGGTGTTTTATTTGTACAGAAGGATAATAAAAAGATCTCACTGTATTGCTGAGCACATCCGATCTGACTTCCGTCACTGTCTTCCCATCTGTTTTGCAGGTCTTTAATGAAATAAATGGCTTGACAGATCACCACATTTTAACAATAGTTATCAACTAGGGCACGACAGAGAGTTGACAGTCAACACACAATAGTGTTATCCAGGCAATTTAATTGTCTTCACCAGAAAAGGTAAAAAGATCAAATCTGGGAAAGGTCACTTGCATGGACATAAATGACTACTGTATTTCTATTAATCAGTTTCCAAGATGCCTGACAGTATACTGGGTTCACTGCCTCAAGCCACTTTCTTAGCTGAATAAATAAAAATAAAAATAATAAAAAGGAAGAACAAAACCCTTTCAACACTGAAATTAAACAGGTATTTTATTCAATTCGATAGAATGCAAATTTTATTGTATGGTTATGAATACAATAAAAGCAAATAAAACATCAAAATCATACAATTTATAACAAGCACCAAATGAAAATATATGGAACATACTCAAGACTAAGCATGAAATGAACATACTACGTATAAAAGTCAGAGGAAAGAGACTGGCAGATATTTAAGAAACTGAAAAATAAATTATGTCTGAGAAGGATGAACTTGATTAGAGCATAATGATCAATTCTGGAGGACCCCAGTTTAAATCTCAAGTCACCAAGAGTTCACCATCTAGTATTAGGAAAGTCACTATCTCTCAGCTTCTATGCTCTTCGTGTACTAATATCTTTTCATGCTTTTGTTATGTCCAGACTAGACTACTTTAACATGGTCTACATAGAGCTGCCCCTGAAGATAATCCATACATTTCAATAAGTTCAAAATTTGCCAATACCTATGAACAGATCAGCCTACTTCTGTATTTGTATCACATGCTTGTTCTGTTCCATTTCTGCATTAATCTGGATTTTTTTTTAAAGGGGGGTGCATGAATTTTTCCATTTAAATACACATTGCAATATATATTTTCTCTCAAAATACCCAATTCTAAATCCATTTTTCATGAAATATTCATTTTTAAATCCTGTATATTTGTATCTGTGAGTTTTGAGCTGAGAACTGTGTTAAAAGATTGAGGAAGTAGGAAAGCTGGTGGGGAACCAATTTCCAATCCACACATGAGTCTAAAAGGTGGATATCAACGATGTTTGTACTGAAAGTTTCAGAGATCACATCCCTTAAGCATCTCTACCTGTCAGAGGTTTAAAAAGCTATGCCCTATGAATTGGATCGGATTGCTTGGATATTACATCAACTTTGTTGGTTATCAATATGTATCCAGGGTGAGCTCAGTTCAGCTCACAGTTAAGGCGAACTGACTTAATTTGCTTTTTCTGAAACAATTCAAGAACAAAAACACAGCCATCTTTTGAAATTCGCCCATCTCGAAATTTTGCAATCCAATTTTCCAACAAGTAATTTGTACAAAGATGCATACTGGGCTCCTTTGGGAGGAAGACAGGGTTGAAATTTAATATATAAAATATACTGGAGTAAAGCGTTTATTACAAATGTATACATGGGTGAAAATAGCATAAAAAATGCATTTTTTAACTCCGCTGATGCATTTGTACCTTGCTGAACTGCCCACTGCCTCCCCAGACCCATAAGCAATGCACCCACCAGGAAGCTTGTGTAGTCACTCCAACCCAACTTGAGAGAGAGAGAGAGAGAGAGAGAGAGAGAGAGAGAGAGAGAGAGAGAGAGAGCTATCTTTTAAGAGCCACCTTGAACATCCTGCATAAAAATGTGGGATTCAAAAAACTATTAAAATCAATATATGGCGATGATAATAATAATGTATAATAATTTATTATTTTACCCCACCCATAGGGCTAGGTTCCCCCAGCTACCCTGGGCAGCTGCCAACAGAATACCAACAACAGGAATAAAAAAGTGATAAAATATCAAACATTAAAAACTTCCCTAAACAGGACTGCCTTCAGGTGTCTTCTAAAAGTTAGATAGTTGTTTATTTCTTTGACATCTGATGGGAGGGTGTTCCACAGGGCGGGGGCCACCACCGAAAAGGCCCTCTGCCTGGTTCCCTGTAGCTTCACTTCTTGCAGGCCCTTGGAGCTGGACCTCAGTGTCTGGGCTGAACAATGGGGGTGGAGACACTCCTTCAGGTATACTGGGCCAAGGCTGTTTAGGGCTTTAAAGGTCAGAGCCAACACTTTGAATTGTGCTCGGAAACATACTGGGAGCCAATGTAGGTCTTTCAGGATGGGTGTTATATGGTCTCGGCGGCCACTCCCAGTCACCAGTCTAGCAGCCGCATTCTGGATTGATTGCAGTTTCCAAGTCACCTTCAAAAGTAGCCCCACATATTACAGTAATCCAAGTGGGAGATAACCAGAGCATGCACTACTCAGGCAAGACAGTCCACAGGCAGGTAGGGTCTCAATCTGCATACCAGATGGAGCTGATAGACAGCTTCCCTGGACATAGAATTAACCTGCACTTCAGGAGTGAGTCCAAAATGACTCCCAGGCTCCAAACCTCATCCTTCAGGGACACAGTTACCCCATTCAGGACCAGGGAGTCCTCCACACCTGCCCACCCCCTGTCCCCCAAAAACAGTACTTCTGTCTTGTCAGGATTCAACCTCAATCTGTTAGCCGCCATCCATCCTCCAACCGCCTCCAGACACTCACACAGGACCTTCACTGCCTTCACTGTCACTGGATAACAATGACAGCAGTGGAATTAATGACCATCTACCTTATAGAGTAGTTGAAAGAGCTACTGAGTTAACGAGAAGTGCTTTGAGCAAGGAGGAACAGCATGCTGTAGCCTAAGGAGGCCTAACAATGGCAATATTTCCATTAGTATTTCTCCAAAGCAAACAGGGACTTTCCTGCAAATTCAGGAAGCTTCCTCATTAGTGCCTCAGTTTAACCCTTGCCGCTGCTGCACTCTGTTCTCAATGGAGACCTCTGTGAAGCAGCAAATTTGGCACTTGATGAGAAGTGAGCCGGCGCCTATCAGTGGGGCTCCTCTGTGGTCCCGCCAAAGCAACTTGTCAGAAGGACAGCCAACTGCTTCCTCAGAAGGACGGCCAATTGCTTCCTTTGCCTTTGTTCGGGGATAATGCCATACATACTGAGCTTACCAGTTTCATCAAAACTGGTGGAACAGCTCACCAAGGCAATCTAGCACTTGTTGTATAGAGAAAAGATGGGAAATTGAGTCCTTTGCAATTGACAGTGCAGGGTGGCCCTTAAAAAATCTGAATTAATGTTGAGTTAAGTGGGCCTTTTGTGAAACACTGAAAAGTAGGTAGCATGTTAAATGGGATTGTGAAGGATGAAATGCAATAGTTGAAAACCTGAAGTAGCTACACTGCTGAGGTTTAATGAAACTGCATAATGGGATACTTTGCTACACACACAAATACTACAGTAGCCAATTACAGAAGGCTGTCTTCCACTGAGCCATAGGAAAGAATTTTGGGCTGGAAATGGCAGAGTCAGCTATTAAACATAGTATCTGCTCTGCTGTGGAAATTGAGAATTGTGCACCAAGACTAGGTACTGGGTTTTGTACAGTAAGGGGATGGCTAACCTATTCATTACATCATTGCAATCTCTCTGTGAGCCACATGGTATTTATTTATTTATTGAATTTATTTAAATGACAAAAAGTGTCATTGACAAGTGACAAATGACAAAAGTTACAGTTTTATCAAAATAGATTGCTATCAACTTAAAATGGACTGAATAGAAAATCAAATGAAATTGTAATTATAACACCTATGTACATTTATCTGGTAATGCCTCTTTCGGTTGCTGTGAAATATTCTTTTCAAATTTTAGAAAATAAGATGTGGGTTGGCTAGTTACAACCTAGCACAGTTTCCCTTGAGATGTCAGAAAGCACTTCTAGGATTTTCATGACTCAGAGCCTCTGCTATTTTATATCTCCTCATCTGTAATTCAAACGTGAAACCTGTTTTGTCTTGAGTGCGCATACAACTTAAAAATCACTTTCTTCTGCTTTCTGCCCTATAAGAACATTTGCAAGTGCTCCAAAAATTGCATGAGAGAGGCTCGACGGCACTTTTAATACCATGTGTGAGAGCACCCTTTCCCCTTTTTATTCCTAAATCATTTCTGAAATGGGTTTAAATACTTTCTGAAAATGTGCCCCTTAGGTACTTAAGAGGATTCACTTATGAGGAGAGATTAAAAGGCTTAAATATATATAATTCATCCAAGCTCTGACTAAGGGGAGACATAAGTATCCATAAATATTTGACGGCTATAAACACCAAGGAAGGCCATGAATTATTTACACTGGTACAAGAGAAGTATCAAGGAGTAACGGGGTGGAATTTAAGGGAGGGGGGAGGAATTAAGTCTGCCTTTTGACAGGGAGATTCTTCAAAAAATTTTAGTGTGAAATAATTTACATCTTGAAAGTGAGACATTTTAGCCTGCTCTTCCATAAATGGCATAAAAATCCCAATCCACTTGCAGGGCCAATAAAAGACATCGTGCCGTTAGAAAGCTGTTTTTTGTTGCATCAATTAAGTGTTTTAAATTTGTTGTTAGCCACCCTGAGCCTGGTTTTCTGAACCGGAAAGGCCAGGGTATAAAAAGAAAATTATTACTATTTATTATTATTATTGTTTTTCAGGACAATCATTGTAATGCATGGGGGGGATTTTGAATACAGTACGTACCATCTTCTGTTATATGTAACTACCCAAAGCAATAGGCCAGCCAATACCAACTTACAAGCAGTAGCCTTTGCCCACATTCCTGGGATCTCTGCTGACACATTGAAATGAGTCACTGTTACCAACAACCAAAGAGCCCTACTGATTGTTACAGGGGAGAGATGGCACTGGATCCATCAGGCAGGCAACTTTCCCACCTGCCTGCTCCCCCGCCCCCCCCCCATATGTTCACACATAGCCAGTGTGGCATAGCAGCTAGAATGTCGGTCTAGGACCTGGGAGACCAGGGATCAAATCCCCAATCAGCCCTGATGCTCACTGGGTGATCAAGGGCCAGTCACTGTCTCTCAGCCTAACCTACCCCAGTAGGATAAAATGAGGAATGACGAGTGGCACATTAGTGTCGGTGGCTGTACCACAGAAAAGGTGGGTGTTAAAACACCAGGGCAGCCTCATTGGCACCAAGAGATGTTCTCCCTGAGCAATACTCGGCCCACGCAGATAAGTCGTCTCACCACAGGAGCTCAGACAATGAAAAACCCCTGTTCCACAACAGTTGGGCAGAGATTTCTTCAGAAGGGCGTAGGCATAAATTCCCCCCAGCGTAATTCATGTGAGTAAAGCAAGACGAAGGCAAAGATTCAACAAGGGCGAGTTGGACAAATCTGGCTCAAAAAAGAAGAGCCTCTCTCAGACATAATGACAACGGTTTTCCCAGAAAGTGCAAGGTACAGTAAATTTTAATAGTAACTGCCCTCAGAGGTGCACTGCAGTAATGAGGCCAGTATGAAAGGAGTGCCATTAATTATGTAATCAGCATTAGGAGAGATTAACAAGAAAAGATAGGGCATTAGAGACTGAGCATGTACATCAGAGAAATGCCATTTATAGGTCCTTACCATGGGCTGGCAAGCAAAATTGTGCCGCTTTATCAGTTGGCTTATGTTTGCTCCACTGTAGTTAAGGGACAGCCCATCTTGTTAGAAATTGATGAAATTATCACCTTAGAAGATGGTGCAGCATTATGGGAAATGGGCTAGAAGCAAAAAGACTTCAATGAAGTGGATAAAACTGGGGGGGGGGGGTGTTGGAATCTACACACATGTTAAAAACGTTGTGAAAATTCTTTTTTTTAAATTCTTTTGAAAAATGCATTGAATTTGCTATCACTCACTTTCGCCATATAGTGTCACAATTGTATATTGCACTTTACAACACATTCAAAACGTTTTATTTGCAGCTGTATATGTGTGTACAGTCGTACCCTGGAAGTCGAATGGAATCCGTTCCATTCGTTTGACTTCCAAAATCAAATCATGGCTTCTGATTGGCTGCAGGAAGCTCCGTCAGATGTTTGGGTACCAAAAGAATGTTCGCAAACAATCACTTCCGGGTTTGCAGTGCTCGGGAGCCAAAATGTCTGAGTTCCAGGGCTTCTGAGATCCAAGGTACGACTGTATGACCTTCTTCACTCATTTCAAATAGAAGCCATCTTCTGATACAGGGCTTACTAGCTCGTGAACCACTCCACCCAATTAATGTTTTCTAGTCCTTGCAAGTCCCCCCCCCCCCCCAATTTTGGAAATGGGAAAAAATAAAATAAAGTAGACACAGTGCTGGGGTAGGCAGAGAGATGTAAACCTGAGGGAGATGTGAATCACCCCCTTCCCAGTCTTCAGACCAATTATTTCATGATTGGGGAAAGGGAGATACCCCCTCTTCTCAGCTGAACTACTTGGATCAGCTGAGGAGGGGCTGTGTGAATTTAGTTCTTGGTGGGGGGTTAGCTATCCCAGTTCTCCTGCCACATTAACTGCAGCTATTCCACTTCATTACAGGCCTAAAAATTATCCTAGCTGAGCTAGAGTTCAATGAGATTGGGATGCAGGCAGCACAAGAGAGGAGATCAGGAAAGGCCAAGGAACAGACAGGAGGAAATTCTCTCATTCCTATTGTCATACTTGATCACAGACTGGCTCCCCCCGCCCCATTTTTTGTTTTCTTTCTTATAGAGGCTAGATAAAGTACAATAAAAAGATAAATCCAATACAAATCCAGTTAGAAAGATATACTGCAGGCAGCAAGCAAGAAAATATACTTGAGTCAATAATTCCTAATAATGGACATTGCCAGAAGGACTGTCATTTACAGTAGAACAAGACTAGATTTCTACTCCTATATTAGTGAACCACTATTTTCACTCCTAAGCAGGGATAGCACCAACTTTTGGAATTTGGTTGATTCAGGAATAAACTCCATATCTGTATTTTCCCCCCACCAGGCAAACAATAGAAAGGGAACAGGTTTTTTAATTAATAGCATGGATAGGTTTCACTCATGCATGAATATATTCCACAATATATTTAATGTAGTGAGTTGAAAAGAAGAGGGTTGATCTTGACATAGAATTATAAAGCACTTGGGTTTCATGATTTTGGACAAATCAGATTTAGCTTTTGCTGAAATAAATGTAGAAAATGGTGCAAAGACAGCAGCAGCGATGTGACTAGTTTTACAGGTAAAATGCAGGCTTTTTTTGTAAAAGGTTCCGCTAATGAACCTCATATACATATGTGGCGTTTGCCTTCTAGGATGGGTCATAAGGAAAGGGTTAAAATAGGTGTGATGTGATTGGCCAGTGAGAATGCAAAGGGGGAATAAAAGTTAAAGTGGGAGGTTTTGAAAGGAAGTTGAGTTGAAGTTGAGTTGAGGCTGTGGAGTTGAGTTGAGAGTTGAGGTTTAGGTGTGGGTTGGTAGAGTTGTATTGTGAGAGAGTGAGAGGAATTGTTAGGTGGAGTCAGTTAGATAGTTGGAATGATCAGTTTGGAGTTGTTAGGAACGAAGAATAAGAAACTGTCAAGAAAAACTAACTGAAACCATAAGCTTGTTCCTGCATTTAAAAATAAACTTGGTTATTTGTTTATGTTAACAACTGACTGGACTCCGTGTGTCCCTGTGAGATACGGGGTGGTGGCAGCGGAAAAAGCAATCACAGTGGCGGCACAGGGTCAATAGACCATCAAACATCCGGGGGCCCTGTATGTGATAGCCACAACATACTAATAGCATATTCTGTAACTGGGAAATTGGCAATCTAGAGTGCCCAAATATAACTCCAAATTTAGACCATTTGTATATACTAGAACAATAGTGAGCTCAAGCTATTCACTTGTTTTTGTGCTTGTATTGGCCAATCATGAAACCTGAGCCCTGTTTGCGAAATATTCATATAGGATTGTTCAAAATTGGCACAGATAACCTGGTGTCAAAATCACAGCAATACAACTGCAATGTGCTTCAGCACATAAAGCCCTGACATTTCCAGCTATGAACCTTGTTGGTGGCATAATATCACAAAGTTTTTATTACCATCCATGGAAGCATGTCAGACAGCAGCTATATTGGCAGCCTCTTGATGCTGAGCAGAGATTTTAGTAGTATCTCCTCCTCCACCACCACCACCCTTTAAAAACCTGGTTTTGCGGTCAGGACCTTCCTCATAGACATTGTGGAAGGAACTCCACTGTGCTGGATAAACTCAGAAGTCCTTGATGGCTCACTTGTGGGTACAGAAGATATTCATTTGCCTCAGTCATTCTGTCCCTTATTGTGCGTGATGACTATCAGACTTTTAAAAGCTGGTAACATTAGACCAAGTTTGGTTTGTTGAATTAATTAAACTGAATAGTTTCAACTGGAATTTAAATAGATGTGCAATTAGTTGTTACCAGTTTGAATTTAATTTATTACAGGTAGCAACCATTTTGCATGCATCCAATTGATGCATGACCACCAACATGTGGGTCCTTCTGGAAGAGGGTGAAACTGTCACACCAGCGCTGGAGGAAGGGAAAAAACTTAAATACATAGCAGAGTTCCCCCCAAAATAGACCAGAGGCAATTGTACTTCATCCAGCAGAACTTTACTTGCTACTGAAGGCAAATAAGCATAATGGTCACAAATCCAGTACATTCAGGATTGACACAGTCCATAAAAAATCCAGTTGCAGCACTTACAAAAATTTTTATAAACTTAACACTAAGCATACTATGTACAAAGCACCACACCAGAAGGAAGAGAGATAGAAAGTAAAACCCAGGCTCCTTCTGGCCTATATTTATAGTCAGTGTGACCTTTATTGGAAGAGATAAGAGAATTAGTTCAAGCCAGCTGTACTCAACTTCTCTGAAGGTATAACCCAAGCAATCATGAAGTTTCTTTCATACAGAGAAGCTTCCAGTGGCTTCCAGAACCCTCTTGAATTAATCAGAATAGGAAAGATCTCTACACATCAGATCAATACTTTCTGCACTAAGAAATGCAAACTGGGCTTATGCACACTCCGCCAGTGCATGCAGGGTCAGGAATGGAACCCCCACACAAAATGGTCTCTGCCTGAATTATCTTCCTTAGTGGGTCATGCAAACCACTATCCAGGATAATTTTTATGGGGTAGGGGCAGTGGCAGAGGAACCCTCTCTGGCACCCGGGGCGGGGCAGCCCATACAGGGTGCGCATGTGCAGCATCCCATATGGAGTGTGCACGTGCAGCAACCATACAGGCACATGTGCAGTCCGTACAGGATGCCGTACATGTACACTCCATACGTGCTGCTGCTTGCACGGCAACCGTACGGGCTGCTGCACAAGCGGCATCCCGTACAGTGTACACATGTGCGGCAGCCCATACGGATGCCCATATGGATGGCGCGCGAGAGCGGCAGCCCGTATGGACGCCACGCGCCCTTTGCCACTCTACAGCTGGGGGTAGGCAGGGGCCATCTTGTCACACACACCCCAGAGTGGCATCTGGGGTAGCCTGCCCCCTCTGCCCCCCACTTCATACGCCCCTGGGTAGAGGGAACTGGCAATGTGTTTATGGAAAGTGGTTGGAAGGTGTCTTGCCTTAGTGCCCTCCTAAAGCTGGAGCAGACACTGCTCAGAAGCAAGATTCATTGCATTGTTGTTTAGTCATTTAGTTGTGTCCAACTCTTTGTGACCCCATGGACCAGAGCACGCAAGCATAAGGACTGCTAAATAGAAGACCTTGGTAGAATCTGGAGCAGGGCCTCTTCAGAAGGAAGGGCTCACAAGAAGAGATTCCCTGAGGTGATCAAGATCCAAGGCATTTAAAAACAGGTTTTGATTTTTAGCAATAAATAAATACATTAAAAGGACTGGCCCTTTGAAAAAAGATAGAAAAGAATCCTGTTGTAGGCAGCCAGTTGCACACTCTTTTATGAACGTGGTCCATACACTTCTATTCGATACTTGTGACTGAAAAAAATTATGACCTTTTGCAGTTTTTAAGAGGTCAAACAAGCAGAAAACTCTACTTGAGGGGAAAACACATTTAGGTTCTCCAGACTCTGAAAAATATCTAAACTCAGGGCATGCTATCCCATTATATACTTGTATTTTGTGCTAACTTACCTCCAGTAGGTGACTTTGCCATATTGATGGAGTGCAAGGAGTGTGAAATCTGTGATCAATGTGCCCAGAAAGCATTCAAGCAACCAAAATATTTCTCTTTTCTTCTTCTTCTTCTTCCTTTGTACCTACTTTGGGGTAAATTGCCAGTACTTCCACACAGCACACTGGAGTTGTGAATGCCAGGGGAAAAAATGTTCCCTTTGTGTGTTCTATTAGCCAGCCCTGGCTGTTTCTCTGCATTGAGGCAGCACAATAAAGAACCGAGAGAGACATCCCCAAAGAAGCGGCCTTTGATTGTCTCAGTCCCTGAACCTAAACGCTGGTCATTCTTTTCTCTGGATTGCATTTAAAACTCCAGTCAATCAGTGGGCACTGACTAATGCACCTTGACATCACAGAATGCATTTCCTTCCATCTTATTCACATTTCTGTTAACGGACAAGGAAGTGCTGACTTGGTAGAATCAAGGCAGCAATTTGTAAATGACAGATGAAAATGGAATGAAAATCCCAGCCCAGTACAGAGGGCAATCATTTCTGTGCTTTTCTTTGCTATTTGTATGACTATTATACACAGGCACACACAGGTGGGGAAGGAACTTGGCAAACTCCATTTCCAAATTGGATTTGCCTAATCCATATTGCCCAGACCAATGTGCAGATTATAAGTGGGGCCACTTTGGAATCTGCACCCCTCCCAGATTCCACCACAAGGTGATTGGGTGAGATCAGTTGCTTGGAGAAGTGGCTAGCATGTGAGGCTGTTCGACAGTGGAAAGGTCTCCCTCAGGAGGCTGTGGGCTCTCCTTCGTTGGAGGTCGGATGGTCACCCACCATGGATGGTTTAGCTGAGATTCCTGCATTGCAGATCCTTGAAATCCCTTCCAACTTGACAATTCTATGATTTTATGTAGTGCAAAGAATGCCACCATTTCCCTAGGAGTGATGGGAACTGATGACACATGGTCAGAGCCAACACAAGATATTTTGGCACCTGAGGTGAACCACAAAATGGTGCCTCTCAAGGAAGAAGGGGGGGGTGAGTGAATATCTGTATCAGGAACAAGGGAAGTATAGTGATCTGTGTCGGGATTTGCTGCCCCTGCGGATCTTGCCGCCTGAGACAGCCGCCTCATCCAGCCTCATATGTGGGCTACCCTGCATGCTGTTACATTCAGGAAGATTGTGTTGGGTGGGTATGTAATGGCTGCCCAGTGGCTCTCTACAGATTGACGTGTTTTCCTCTGTGCAATCTGATTGAGAATGATGGCATGTCACAATCGCTCCAAGGAGAAATTGCAGCACTAATTTCAATGTACATGGCAGCTGGAGCCCCATATGCTAGCCGCTGCTCTGTGCAGGTAGTACTGTTTCTTGGAAGTAGGAATGGGGGAGAAATTTGATTCAGATCATATTTTGATTCACGCTTTCCAAAACAATTCACAAATGGAAACACAGCCGTCCTTCCCTAATGCTCACTTCCTCCAATTTTGCAATGCATTTTTCCAGCTAACTAATGTGTACAAAAATGCATAGAACTGGGGTGCAGCGTGCATGAAACAGAATATATCAGTGAGCATAACATACAAAACTGGGTTATATTGGGGGATGTTGCTTTGCAAAAATGTGTAGATGGGGAAAAATCCCTTACCAAAATATATATATTGGGAGAAATAAGTGCAGAATGCTGATGAATCCTCATGAGGACTTTAAGAATGGGAATAGGAGAAACCAAAATGGACAGATTTACCCATGTCTGCTTGAAAGAAAGAAAGATGAGAGGCAGCTTTCAGACCCCCTCCTAAGTATATTGTAAACATTTTTCATGCTATTTTATTTTTGTAAGGATTTTCCAGGATTTCTATTTTATAAAAAATCTGCATGAAAGTGGGATGAGACAGACCTATGCCATGTGGCACATTAAAAAATGAGACTTGGGCTGAACTGCCTATCAGCAAACACACCCCTAATAAAAAATAAACTGCATTCCAAGCATACCAGTTCCAAAACTCTTCCCGTATCACATGCCATCCCCTTGAAAGCTCATAATTGTCCTGCTGGGTTTATTCTTAGCATCTGATTTACACATTAAAAAGCAAACAAACTGAAGTTTGCAGCTAGAGAGGAGCCAAACAGGCAGTCAAATATTTGAAATTAGACCAACACCTGTTGTTTTGCTGACAACTTTCCAGGCTTCCAAATGCTCTGAAGAGCCACCTCTACAAATTTTCTTTAAAGAATGCCTGTGGCTTCTCAGTGTCACTTAAGTTACAACACACATATCAAAATAAGCATGCAAACTGGCAAAGTTGAAATGCATTTTCTTAAAAAACCAAAACTGTGATCAGTCTTTGTTTTGAGTTATTCATGCTGCAATCCTATGCACATGTACCTGAGTGAGCTTACTGCTGAGGAGACACATGTAGGACTGCATGGCACAGTACGAATTACTTCAAGAATGCACGGCAACTTCTTGAACATGTTTTGGGGGGACGTTTTTCATCTCCAAGCTAAATTCCAACATATCTTGTATTAAAAATGTCCCAAAACAAAGCCATGTGTGTTACGAGAAGGACACTAAATTCTGCTTCTCCGGATCAGTTTCTGTTTGAAAAAGTCATGAGGCATTTTTAAAATCCAAATATAGCAACATTGGTTGGGATAAGAAAACACCCCTGTGGTAAAATTCAATAAATTTCTTGAGATGAAAACTCTGGTTAGCATTCAACTAAAGTTTCTCAGAGCAGGCCTAACTTAGTCATTGTCATTAATTTCAGTGGGTCTACTCTGAGTAAAATTTAGTTGATGACCACTCTCTGTCTATAAAGTTGCATCACAAAACCAGCTTTATTGCCCTAACATGTTACATTGGCTGGGACTTGGTTGGCTTTATTGGGATATTTTGTTGCTGTTGTTGTTCCAGGCACTTTCTGAGCTTAGGAAGAACACCAGAAATGATGAATGACTAATTTTTGAGGACATTGTTTATTACTGGTGACAGAGTTCTGCAATGGAGAGCACACCGAGAAGGTAGTTTTACCTCCAGAGCTCTGCATTAGAATCTGACTCAGTATAAGGTAACTTCCTATGTTCCTAAGTTCAGTATTGTCCATACTGCTGCTCTCCAGAGTGTTCATAGCCCTAGCTGGAGAGGTTGGGGGTTGAATTGGGGACCTAGTGCATGCAGAGCCAGGCGTTCTTCCACTGACTCAACTGTGTCCCCTCTGAACAGCTGCAATGTGTACTCAGAGTGACTTACAAGCTAGCAACAAATAAGTGCAGGGTTATCTTCAGGAACTTAAAGTCACCCTCTTTCCCTGGTGCCTGGTTTATTATCATGGGGTCCTGACTCTTTCTCCACTGCTGGTAATGCTGGTTGTACAAGAACCCATTTATAAAACCCATGGTTATATAAGTAAGTAAGTAAGTAAGTAAGTAAGTAAGTAAGTGACGCAGTCAATCCCATTCCTGCAATGAATTATTTCCTGACTCTCGAGCCACTCTCCCTTCATTCTATGCCTGCACCACTGTTGTCTCTTTCTAATTGCCTAGAGAATCACATCATCTGCCCCTTACACTTATTACAGACCACCCACAGGTTTTTAGATAGCATCTTACCCAAAAATCATTATGCAGCTTCACAAAGTGCACTTATATGGAATCATGTGGAGTTGAACGAAGTCATTTTCTTAAACAGTGGTGTATAAAATTGTATGTGTATAACAAGATAGTGGTATCGTGGGGGGGGGGGGAGACTTGTACTGAGGTTCAGGTACAGATGGAATTTATAATTAAGCAAAAACAGGGCTTATTGCTGATGTCCCTTCTCCACTTCACCAGAATCATAAAGGCAACAGTTTGCTCATAAACAATCCTAAAGAAACAAGCTCCTGATATGCTGTTACATCCTAGAATGGAATTATGGATTGTATCCCATGAAATGTCATCCCATTCATCCATGGACACCCACTTATCCAATGGAACTCCTCCTTCCTCTCATCTCACATGCAGCCCCGCCCCTTCCAATTTGCTCCAGAAGTTGGGGGACTCAGAACATGTGGAGGGAGGGAAAGAGTACTATTGTGCTGGCACCAGGGAGCCAACTAGAATGAGACTATGCTGATGAAAGGGTGGGATGCTGAAGCACAAGCCTGATTGGTGGCTGGGGTCATCATGGGGGAGGTCACGCACATGATATCTCCAAGAGCATAAAGCTGAAAGAGGAAGTTGAAAGAGTGATGCTCTTTCCTACTTCCTCTTTCAGTTCTGTGTGCTTTTCAATGCTCAGATTAATTCTACTGGATCCTACAGGGGTGGGGAGTCACCACTGCACTCCAATGTGCTCATGGACTCCTGTTTCACATTGATTTGTCAGCCAAAGAACCACATGCATATCTCTTTGTTGCAGAGGAGTGTGTGATAACATTCTAGAATGCTCTTGGTTTATACAGGGTAGATTGAAAGCAGGTACTGAGACAAGATCCCAACTCAAGAAAGAGGGAGAAATAGCTACTTAGGGGATGAAGGAAAAGTACAATATAATATTGAAATCCACCAATTTCTTGTGACCAAGAGTTCACTTTGGACACAGGTAATGGCAGGATTTTCTGGCATCATTCCCTACTGTATAAGAAGAAGAAGAAGAAGAAGAAGAAGAAGAAGAAGAAGAAGAAGAAGAAGAAGAGGAGTTTGGATTTGATATCCCGCTTTATCACTACCCTAAGGAGTCTCAAAGCGGCTAACATTCTCCTTTCCCTTCCTCCCCACAACAAACACTCTGTGAGGTGAGTGAGGCTGAGAGACTTCAAAGAAGTGTGACTAGCCCAAGGTCACCCAGCAGCTGCATGTGGAGGAGCGGAGATGCGAACCCAGTTCCCCAGATTACGAGTCCATCGCTCTTAACCACTACACCACACAGGTTCTGACATTTGTCTTGCTATTAAGTGATGGAGATAGTAATCAAGCCAAAAGACATTTCATAGGATTTAGCGATATATTCCAACATAGCATTTTTAAAAATGTGAATGTCAAAATATATATGCCCCAGAATTTGATTCTTACAGTTAGATATCATGAAATATATTCACTAACATAGATTGAAAACTGGTCTGATGAGTAAAAACTGGGTTTGCGGAAGTAACTATTACAGGGTCTGAAGACTCAGACAATTTCAGATCTGGCTCAACAAATATGTATTTTGGCTACTGATGCCCAGGCACTTCAAAGCCTGTTTGTGAACTGCTGATTCTGCTTGTCCCACCAGACTTCATCCTAGTTCTGCCACTGCCCCCTCCAAATTCTGGTACTACTCAAAACATGCTGATAAAATGTCCAACATACTGGCTCTCATACAAAAATTCTGCCAACTGGCTCAGAGGCAAAAACAAACAAATTCAGGCTGGGCCATTTATATTTGGTTTGGTGGGAAACCTTACCTGAAAAACAGCATATTTCTCTCCCACTCGCCTTCACATGCGGATGAGGATTTCCATAGTTCCCTGAAAAAACAGGGGTGCTAGGAAAGAATTTCCTCTCCTATCTTCTCTCCTATTTGCTGCCAATATATAGTGCTGTGCATTACACACCTCTGAACTGTGCTCATCTTTCCCTGTGTCATGTGAGATATGCATAGTCAAATGCTTTGTCAGCAAAAGTAGTAAACTGTTGTAGATGGTCTGCTTAAAATGTGGTGCTGTTTCATTTGGCGTTTCCTGGATGACATCATTCCATTTCATTTGCAATTAATGTTCTGGTTTTAAAAAACAAAGTCTCAGTAGCAACTTCCAATATTTATTTGCTGGAAAGGAACAGTGGGAAATTTGGCAGTGCTCTGAGAAATACTGGCCATGCTCTTAAACAAATCTAATCTAATTGGCTTGATTGGAATCCCTGGACCACCCTGCCATATAGACTTAGTTTTGTAGCCTGCAAATTGGAATCCCTCGCAGAGAGGAAGGGAGGAAGGTGCAAATCCTTCAATCATTTGCTTAGATAAGCAGCAGATTGCATCTTGCAGATGATAGAATGCCTGCCTTGTTTTTAAAGGCTGGCTTTTGCTATTGCATGAGATGGAAGAGAAGAGGATGTGATGATCCGGCTGGAGGCATTCGACTGATGGAGGCCAACAGATGCCTCCAGGGGTTGCTTCTGGGATATTTTAAGCCGCCACACTTGCTTCATCTCCAAAACAGATGTCATCTCTGCTACCCCAAGGCAACCTTGGAGCTCATTGTCTGTGCAAACCCCACAGCACCTCCTGGCCCACACATTTGTTTCAGGAAGCACTGCTGGCATTGCTTAGCTCAGACCAAAGACATGCAAACAGCTCCACTGCGGGGGCCCATCATCATGCTGAAACAGAGGATGTTAAGGGAGATTGGATCACCCTTCTGTGACTACCGACACCACCCCCTCTCTTCCTGGTACACTCGCACAGGGAAAGAAATCATCTGCTCTCGTTTGTACAGATGCTGCTGCCTCCACTGAATTGAATTGGATGCATAGCCATGGTACAGCGAGAGAAAGAGAAAATGTCTCTTAGATCTAAATGCAAAGGCTTGCTGATGTCAGAGGAAAGGGTAGACTCCGACTGACTTTCAAAGGCTTGGAATCAGGCACTTTAGTGTTGCTTTTCATCCCCCAGGGATCTGATGCTTGGAATCCTTAATTCCTCTAACTTATGGAAATAATTTTTATGACAAGTCGGTATGCAATGTCAGGTACACAGTTTTTGAACCCGTGGCCCTCCATTTCCTTTAGGAATAAACTTTCCACTGACACAGCCTGGGTAATTAGAATGCTTTTTTCCCTGGTGTGGTATTAGGTTTCTCTCTGCTGCGCTCTCTCCCTCTCATCTCCGCCTACTGGATTTAATGTATTTCCAGGTCAGTTCCCAAATAGCTTCGGCTCTTTCTACTCCACTTCTTTGGGAAATTCAGCAAATACGACACAGTCATCTTGCTTGTTGCTGTGTTATAACTTCCTCAGTCAGTTGCTTGTGTATGAAAGACAAATAGGAAGTGGATGCTTCACTTTCATGCTCAGATCACATCTCAAAAATCATTTTGGCTTTAGAAGTACCTTTTCATTCACACACGGAGGAAGCAAGGGAGTGGAGGCAAGCAGACTCTCTCCTGCCTCATGTGCTTTTCAAGGCATGGAGACTTCTGTCAAGAGTTAGGTACCACAATGTTTCCAAACCTGTTCTGCAAAGCCTCCCATTGTATTCTGGAGGCTGCAGATATATTTCCTTGTGTGTGTTTTAGCAGCTGTCCAACCTTTTGTAAGGAACTCCCCTTCTGCCTTTTGATGTTCTGCTGAAGCTGTCAGTTCAACTCCTTATCTTTAATCAGCAATTAGGGGAGATTAAAGGAGTTGGTTGAAAATGACAACAGAAAACAAGCAAATAAACAACAAAAAAGGTGGGTGATGGATGGGGAAAACAAAGACTCAAAAGATGAAGGTCATCACAGCAAGGCGGAGCAAGAGTAATCAATGATTTCTGGCTCTAGAGTGATGCAAGTCAAACTCCATCAGGCAGACTGATGGCCATCACTCAGGCACCACCTTCTCATGCCAGGCAATGTCACCCTGTATCTAATTCCACCTTTGGGGCTGGGTTGGAACAAGCTGACAACAGAGACAGCAGCCACTGAAGCAGGAGAGGCAACTACAAATGGGGGCTCCTTCAAGAGTTATTTTCCCACACTAACCAGAATACCTGTGCTGGGAAAGGCATATTTGCCCTTATTTCTGACTAGCTGTGTCAACGTAGGTTTTGCTCACTATGAGACATTCAGGGGCAACATTATAGGGCTCAGTTGGGCACACACACAAAAGCCATGGATGACAAGTGTTTCACTGGATGGCTTAAAGGTCTATGGTAGCAAAGCAAATGGGAGCAAAGCAGTGCGATTTCAGAGGGCATGTTGTAGTTACCATGACTGTACTTTTAGTACCCAGATGTGCTGCTAAAAACAACCACAATTGGATTGAAAATACTAGGAACTGGAAGCCACCACAGACCACCCACCCTAAATGGCACCTTTGATCACAAATAAACTATTCAGGCGTTACAGTTTATATCCTTGTGGATTTTTCCCCAGAATTTACCCATCTATCAGGTGGCCTGAGAGACACCTCTGCCTCATCTCAAGCCCCTCCAGTGTGGCTGATGGAGCGTTTGAATTGCTCTGCCCAGTTTGCATCTTACTGACTCAGAGCCAGGCATTCCCTCATCAGTCCTGGGGAAATACCCAAGAAGCTCACCAAAAAGGGTAGCATTCATGATAACACCACCGACAGGCCCATCACTGGTTCCCAAGGGCACCTAATTTGTTCTTGCCCATGATTATTTCTCCTCAAGAACTTCCTTCCCAATGCTCATTGGTGTTCACATCCACATCAGGGTAAGTAACATGGGATGAATCTCAGAAATGGTCTTCATGAATACAACTATTTTTGACCTTTATGCTCTCATTGATATACAGTAAATGCCCATTGGCTATTAATTCCTATGAGAGGTCTTTTAACTGAGCCCACACCACAGGAGTTCTTTTGCAGTATCCACAGGGGCACACCAGCAAAAGTTTCCATGGCAAGAGGAAACCACATACCATCAGTAATAAGGGAAGTGGACTAGAGATGAGCAATTTCGCCGCTAATTGTCAGCACTTCTGGCTTTATTAAAGTGTTAGTAATATCTCTCTCTCTCGTTTAGTCATTAGTGCTAATATTTATGAAGAGAGAAGACATCTGTGTGGTTTACATATCCAGCATAAAACTGCTGGCGATTACAGGGGACTAAAATGAGGAGATTTGGCTGCTCGTCTCTGTCTCAGTTCACCACTGCCTTTAAAGATCTTGAAACACCCCCTGAACAAACTAGCAATAGCTCCACTGGGTTTCAGAAAAATGCATTTCACAGCCCTCCGTGGAGATGCTACCGAACCTAGGACTTTCTCCAAGCAAAACATCTTACCTTTCACTTATCTACCCCCACCCTGCACCCTGCAGTCACATGTACAAATTTTACTGAAAATTTACTCGTCCTTCATCACACAATACTTACTTGGGTTTGCTTGTTGTGGAAAGGCTTCCCCCTTTTATTCACCTGGTATTTTAAATACAACCACACTGCAGTACAGAGAAAACAGAGTTTTAATATGCCATATGTCACTGTTCATCCTGGAGAGTGAAGTCAAATGGGCCTTAGAAAGCACTGCAAATAACAAGGCCAGTGGAAGTGATGGTATTCCAGCTGAACTATTTAAAATTTTAAAAGATGATGCTGTTAAGGTGCTACACTCAATATGCCAGCAAGTTTGGGAAACTCAGCAGTGGCCAGAGGATTGGAGAAGATCAGTCTACATCCCAATCCCAAAGAAGGGCAGTGCCAAAGAATGTTCCAACTACCGCACAATTGCACTCATTTCACACGCTAGCAAGGTTATGCTTAAAATTCTACAAGGAAGGCTCAAGCAGCATGTGGACCGAGAACTCCCAGAAGTGCAAGCTGGATTTAGAAGAGGCAGAGGAACCAGAGACCAAATTGCAAACATGCGCTGGATTATGGAGAAAGCTAGAGAGTTCCAGAAAGACATCTACTTCTGCTTCATTGACTATGCAAAAGCCTTTGACTGTGTCGACCACAGCAAACTATGGCAAGTTCTTAAAGAAATGGGAGTCCTGATCACCTCATCTGTCTCCTGAGAAATCTCTATGTGAGACAAGAAGCTACAGTTAGAACTGGATATGGAACAACTGATTGGTTCAAAATTGGGAAAGGAGTACGACAAGGCTGTATATTGTCTCCCTGCTTATTTAACTTATATGCATCATGCAAAAGGCTGGGCTGGATGAATCCAAAGCCGAAATTAAGATTGCCGGAAGAAATATCAACAACCTCAGATATGCAGATGACACAACCTTGATGGCAGAAAGTGAGGAGGAATTAAAGAACCTTTTATTGAGGGTGAAAGAGGAGAGCACAAAATATGGTCTGAAGCTCAACATCAAAAAAACGAAGCTCATGGCCACTGGGCCCATCACCTCCTGGCAAATAGAAGGGGAAGAAATGGAGGCAGTGAGAGATTTTACTTTCTTGGGCTCCATGATCACTGCAGATGGTGACAGCAGTCACGAAATTAAAAGACGCCTGCTCCTTGGAAGAAAGGCGATGGCAAACCTAGACAGCATCTTAAAAAGCAGAGACATCACCTTGCCAACAAAGGTCCGTATAGTTAAAGCCATGGTTTTCCCAGTAGTGATGTATGGAAGTGAGAGCTGGACCATAAAGAAGGCTGATCCCCAAAGAATTGATGCTTTTGAATTATGGTGCTGGAGGAGACTCTTGAGAGTCCCATGGACTGCAAGAAGATCAAACGTATCCATTCTTAAGGAAATCAGCCCTGAGTGCTCACTGGAAGGACAGATCGTGAAGCTGAGGCTCCAATACTTCGGCCACCTCATGAGAAGATAAGACTCCCTGGAAAAGACCCTGATGTTGGGAAAGATGGAGGGCACAAGGAGAAGGGGACGACAGAGGATGAGATGGTTGGATGGTGTTCTTGAAGCTACCAGCATGAGTTTGATCAAACTGCGGGAGGCAGTGGAGGACAGAAGTGCCTGGCGTGCTCTGGTCCATGGGGTCACGAAGAGTCGGACACGACTAAACGACTAAACAACAACAACAATGTCACTGTTTGCTCATGAAAAGACCTTACATGTTTTCTTCTGCTATTTTCACTGTAAACTCAGGGGCACATATGAAAGCCTACTGTGAGTCATATTTTGAGAATCTCTATTTTTTTGTTAAGGTTTCTGTATCATGTTAAAAACAACGAGCAAAGAGGCAATTAAACATTTCAGTCGCTGGGAATGGAGGCAAAGCAGTGATTAGAATTATTATTATTTTGGCTGGTTTTAGGAATCTGAAATGCAAATCATTTTCATTTATAATTTTTTCCTATCAAAAGTTCCTCAAAATAAATAGATAAATAAAAAAAATACATGCTGCCTGGATTTGCCTTGCTGTTGAATCTATTAACCCAGTTGGTGGAATAATTGCAAGGTACTTTGGCTTAATTACAGCACAGCAATGCGGTGCAGTTAAATATCCATATAATTTTATATTACTGCCCTCAAGGCCTCTTCATGGAATCAAACTTACTTTTTGTTTTAAAAAAAGAAAAAAAAATCAATTTGAAGCTGCTCAGGAAGTGGTGGGAAATGACTTTACTCTAGTTACTTCCATATTGTCCATCAGCTTTATTCTCATTTCTGAAGATTAATGTAAATTGCCTAAGAAAAAAATCTTCCTAGTTAATTACGCTTTAGGGAACTTTGTTCTTTTCTCCAAATTCTATTTCAGGCCCTCGTCTTATCCTTTCATAAGCCACGGTTGTTCATTAGGAAATTGCAGGCGGTGTTATCTTCCAGCAAACCTTTCTCCTCCTCTTATGGCTCCCTAGGCATCAACTTTTTGCATTGCACAGCTCTGTTGGAAGCAGACAGGTCCAATATGTTCTCTTTTAAAAAATGAAAATGAGGACTCGGCTATATAACTGCAAATAAAACATTTTAAATATAAATGTGACACTAGATGGTGACAATGAGCTATGCAAATTTCAATGTCTTTTTCAAAACTTTTTTTTTAAAAAAATATCATTTTCACAGCGTTTTTTTATATGCATGTCGATTCCACATAACTTGCCTGAACCATTACCACCTCCCTTGCACTTGTGGAAAATATAAATATGATTAATATGATACCCATCACCCAAGTACCTATCACCATGATTGTTTAAGCAACATTTAGGCTGTGGTTCTCCAACCCTGCAATCCTAAACCCACTTACTAGAAAGAAAATCCCATTGAATTCATGGCTTCTCCACCCTTCCCCTTGTCCCGTGCGTAGAAAGCACAGATCTGAGATGTTTTCCACTTGTTCTGTGCTTTCTGGACATGGGTGTGAATGGTTTTGCAACCCGCTCTGCCGTTCTTGCCGTGCCACTTTCTAAGCACTAGCGGCAAGAGTAATGTTTAACAATGAAGTTAAATCATAGCATTGAAAATGGTTGCACTGGTCCCATTTTATCTAAAGCGAAAGGCAGCCTAATTCCTTTGGACTTCTCCAAAGGGGCCATTGGCTCAGGGGTAGAGGACCTTCTTTGCATGTTGTTGTTCCCTAGCATCCCCAGTTGAAAGGACCAGGCGGAAGATAAAGTGAAAGACCTCTCTGCCTGAGAAGCTGGAGAACCAGTACCTGGCAGAATAGGTTAGATGTGCAAATGCACTGAGGTGTAAGGCAGCTAGCTAACTTCCAGTGCAACAGCCCATAAGATGCTGCATAAGGATTCAATGCCCAGGGATTTCTTACCTCCTCAAACTAGACTGCTCCTGGCCATGTAGAAGCTCCCTCTGCTGTCTCCATGTGGCAATGGGGCATCTTTGTAAGGCATCTTTGGCTGTGATATGATTACAAAAAGCCCTTATGCAATTATTTAAGCAAAGGCAATCCCATCTCGGACCCCTAAGAAAGAGGTCAATCATCAAAACCCAATCTGGTGCAAAACTGATTGGTTCTTCAAACAAGAATGAAGAATGCAAATGGCATTGTAGCCCTGTGGTTGATCCAGCCCTGCAGTTTTCCCAGGTGGAGGGAAGCTACATCCTTAGTGCAACATGAAGTAGCTAGTGCTAGTGAACTGTCTCATAGTGTCTGGAGCCCTGTCAGATGAATCTGCTTTTCAGCTGTAAATCACTTTGAGATCCCTCATTGGAAGTGAGGCATATATGAAATGAATTCTTATCACCACCACCACCAGGATCATTGAGGCTGAATGGACAAATGAGCTGGATCTCCCACATAGAAACTTGGCACATTACCTCTCCACGCACAAAACCCAATAAAAGAGATCACATATAACCAACATTATGTCTTTTAAATTATCAAGGGCTGTCCTGGATTTGTTGGCCTCTAAAACTAAAAACCAGGTGTGCCTGAGAATCTGGATGAGGCTAATGGACTCGACTTTCCAGTTTTGCACAGGGTCTGTGATGGACCTGTAAAATGGGTAATAAACAGCCTTTCCTGTAAATGCATCTTACAGTTATAAACCAGGCACCTACTTCCAGGCATAGGTAAAGCACTTGACATGTGCTGCAAAGATATTCTATACGCAGGAAGGCGCACACTGCAGCTATTCAGCAATAGAGCTTCATCCTTTTCTGTTCTGCAGCCCTTCCTGGAGCAATTTGACAAGTTCAAAGAGTGTGAAGGAGCTCTGCATCCTGGGCTGGAGCCTAACAAATGATCGGGCTTGAACTCTCAAACAGTAAGTAGCATTGAAGGATTACTTTCCCATTGATGCAGATCCCAAGTGGACATTTTGCAGTGGCTTGAAAGGGAATAAATAATGAGGGGTGACTGATCATAAAGTGCAAGGCACTTTATTTCCGGTGGCTCCTTCCTATTAATTTGCTGCCACACACCTGTGCGAGGAGGCAACCTTGGAGCAGATGGCTGATCAGCCTAGTGAAGGGTGGGTGTCAGAGAAATAACACACGCTCAATCTCTAGGGGAACAGTGCTCTGAAAAACGCCCAGTCTTCAGGATTGGAAGATCCTCTGAGCAGAAGTGCAGCCAGGTCATTTTAGACCAGCCTTCGTGAAGTTGGTACCCTTCAACTGTTTCAAGAGAAACTACCCAATAGTATGACATGACAATATTCCACTTCAGGAATTGGAGGGCCATTTTTCACTGGAGGTATTTAAGAAGAGGGTTGATGGCCATCTATCAGGGTTGCTGTTGGAGCAAGATTCCTACGTTGAACAGGTTAGGCTAAGTGATTTCCAAAGTCCCTTCCAACTCTACAATCCCTTGGTTCTATGAATATGTGCCATCAAAAGATCTGAAAAGCAATTCCTTTCTCAATAATTCTAGTCCATCCTGATAAATGCTGAAATTTAATTGTCACTTAGAGGGGGAGAGGTGAAACTGGATCATTCGTAGAAGGCACAATGTTTCCTGAGTTGAGTAGTGGATTGTTGGGGATGGTGGTGTGTCACAAGCTTTCCCAAACCTATTATCTGAGATTCTTTACCTGAACACAAGGGACATGGGTGGCGCTGTGATCTAAACCACTGAGCCTCTTGGGCTGCTGATCAGAAGGTCACGGTTCGAATCCCCGCAACAGGGTGAGCTCCCCTTGCTCTGTCCCAGCTTCTGCCAACCTAGCAATTCGAAAGCACACCAGTGCAAGTAGATAAATAGCAGGAAGGTAAACGGCATTTCTGTGCACTCTGGTTTCTGTCACGGTGTTCCGTTGTGCCAGAAGCAGTTTCATGCTACCCACATGACCCGGAAAGCTGTCTGTGGATAAATGCCGGCTCCCTCAGCCTGAAAGCAAGATGGACGCTGCAACCCCATAGTCGCCTTTGACTAGACTTAACCATCCAGGGGTCCTTTACCTTTACCTGAACACACTGGATATCTAACCTGGGGTCTTGTATATGTAACAGATTTGCTCTGCCACTGACCTACAGCCATGCCAATATAAAAGTAATATTTTGCTATGACAACCCCATAGCCAGCTGAGGATTGTACTGCCTTCAGAAGATAAGCTCCAGCAGAGTTGTCCAATGGGAATTTCCAATACTGTTCTTTGCAATTCAGAGGTTCTAAAATAGTGTTCCTGATTCCAGAACTGGGTGTGCCCAAAGGCTCCAGGTTGGAATGAGAGAAATGCCAGTAGCTTTTAATTTTCAGTGTACCTCCTGTGTAATGGTTTTAAAGATCTGTCAGTCCCATCGTAGGATTTGACCATTAAGAACTGCTTCCATTCCCAGATCTTCATTCAGATGTTAATAGATTTCTCCATAACCCAGTATATTCAATAGCTCTTAGTGATCAAACTTGACTTGTTATTTTGAATTAACATTTGGGATTACTGTATTATTGGGAGGAGAGCAGTTAGGTGTTGCCATTTGTCTTCAGTGTAAGGAGTTTGGTAGCTTAGCATGTATTTCCAGAGGCCATCATTGGTTCAACAAAAAGGATTACATATATATTGTACAGAGTCACAGCACAAAGCAAAATGGTATGAAGCAAAACAATGGTTTAGGATTGCTGCCAAATTTACATCAAAGCCCATGGTTCTGTCAATGCGGGAAATTGTGCAAAAACGACAGGCATCCATATACAAATTCACTTTATTTTAGCTGAATCTGTTGAAAAGTTCATCAAGGAACTGCTTTAGTGCTTTTAGCACCACTGCTGCAAACATTTTGTATTCTGGATGTTTTAACTCTTCCTTGCCAAATCCATCTCCCATAAACTTTCCAAAATCCATGGTGCCACTTCTATGTGCTACGAAGTTATATATTATTTATGCAGCCTTGAGAGATCTTAAAAAACACACACAACCCTCACACAATTCAGTACATTTGTAAATTAAATAAACCTGTGTCAGAGAAACTATACATGGATGTGGTGCTTTTGTTAAGCTGGCAACATTCTTGTATCATACAATTTCCATTCTGAAGATATTCTATATGAATATTCAGAGAAGTATGTGATCCAATCAACAGCTGCATTCCAATCCACATATAAGTTCAGAACCATCTTATTAGGTTGGTATGATTTAAAATGTGGACTGAAATTTTTCCCACCATCCCTACTTCAACCTAACATTTAATTTTGCAATGGTTGATACTGAAGTTTAGGTATGCAAAATATTTAATCCTAAAAATATATATTTTAAATCAACTAGCCTTGTCAAAAACTTGGCTATTGCTTCACTCTCAGAAGAGTAGTCATGAAAGAACAAAGAAAGAACGGTTTTAGGACAGAGAAATTTCTCACAAGGCAGAGGTCAAGAAGAAGGTCAGAGGGCCTCAGAATGGAAGCTTACAGAGATTCTTGAAAAGTCATACAGAACTTTCAAGTTGCTGTTTTAGCTTTACCTGGCAGCTATTCCAACACTGTGAAAATCATGCAAAAGCCTTTATTACTATGTCAGGATAAGAATTTGGCTACTGAAGCTGTCGTGACTAAGGGAAAGAGTGACATTGTTCTGGGCAAATCCAACGCAGGCAAGAAATAAGTTTGCTCCTTGCAGAAAGAAAAGAAGTTTAAAAAAGAAGTTGTGACTGAGGGCGACCAGGGGCAAGAGAAGAGCAATAAAGCAGTAAAAGGTATAAAGAGAAAAATGGTCCCTCAGGTATAATGTCTGTCACCTCATAAAAAGCCAGTGTAGTAAGAGAGTCAGTGTAGCGTATAGGCACCAACTCCTAGGGCCAGAGGTACTGGGCTCCATACTTTGTCTTCTCCTGACGATGTGTGCATGACACGTGTCATGCACATGATGTCACATGTGCACGTGACACTGATCCCCCTCAATATTGTGTGCACGATTGCACTTCTGGTGTGGTGTAGTGGTTAAAGTATTGGTCTAGGGCCTGGGAGCCCAGGGTTCAAATCCCCACTCAGTCACAAAGCTTACTGGGTGCCCTTGGGCTAGTTGCTGGATTTCCACTTACCCGGTTGTGAGAAAGAAAAGGGGAGGAGAAGCTCCATGAACTCCACTTTGAGCTCCTTGAAGGAAAGGTAGGATATAAATGTACAGACCTTCTTCAAAAGGGAAGCACCTGTAAATTCAGTCAGATATGATGCCTCAGGGATAGCATGCTAAATTAAGATAGGTATGACCACTGGAAATTTTCCAGTGTACCCACTGGGTCTCCTCAGTTGCCTAATGAAGCCACACCTGGGAAATGTGGGTTTCTGTAGTTCTTTCTTCACCAGCATCAGCTACTGCCCATCAATGTTATTGCCAGGCTAAGACTTCTGCCTGGGCCACTCTCAAGTGACCTGTACACTTTCCTTTCTACTCAGATTTATCTGGCTCTAATCCTATATCTTACAGCCAACTGTGATCCTTCAGGATTGGGAAAAATGCCAAATAAAAATAAAGGCATCAAGTAAATGGACGATCAAAAGAAGAGGCCAGCTTTAGCATGGAATGCAACCCAGAGACAGCTGAGCATGTTTCACTTCCCTTGAAATTGAATGGAACAAAAATATATTCTTCCACCAAGATTGTGCCTAACTTTTGCTGGATTTTACCCACTGGCAAAAGCATGCTTGGACGCATAGTGTCCAATATTTAACCAAAATATTTATCTGAGAATGTTGGGATCAGCAAGGCTGATCCCAACATTCTCAGATAAATATTTTGGTTAAATTCTTAGATATTGGGAGCCAAAATGAGATGGGGTAGGGAAAAAAAATCAGGTAGAGAAAGTTCCAGTGCTCGGGCAGGGCACTTTTGCAGGCTGAAGATGTTGTTGTTGTTGTTGTTGTTGTTGTTGTTGTTGTTAACATTACCATCATCAAAGAGTGGCAGGAGCAGTCAAAGGCTCTCCTCATCCTTAAATATTTTTTCCTCCTTTCCCTCTCATTTTGTACTGTTTTTGGGACCGAGTTCCAGGGGCGGAGAGGATCCTCCTCCATGATTGCTGGATGCCGAGTTCGATACATTGTATTCAGCTTGTAGAAGATGGCGAGAATACGACAGGAGACAAATATATGCAGGAGCGGTTAGCTTAATATGCATACGCCTTGAAAGGTCTGAGAGGCGTTATCAGCGCCACTTCTCAATGAATTTAAAAGAAGGTGACAGACTTGCTATTCAGGGTGCACACAATGTTCCACCGGTGATAGATTCCAATCAGGGAGCATCCAGGAAATATTACATGAATGTCACAAGCTGCTGCCAACGCACATTCATTTGTTATACGCTGAATGAGAGGCAGTTTATATTTCAGCAGAGATATAAAAGAGCGAAAAGGAAATATAAATCAAGAGCATTTCTGCTTTGGTAACAGAAAAGTAGATGCTCTTGGGGACAAATGGTTGGAGCTTACCTTTTAGCTCCCTGTGCTTGACAACTCACTGTTTCGATTGCTCTTGAGGCTGCACCATGTGCTTTCAAACCATCTTGCACAGTAACTGCTGATTTAGGGATCTAGTGTTCGCTGGATGCCACACGCCAGAGCTGAAATTATTGAAATGTGTCATTCATGTAGTCAAAGTCTACACTCATCCTGGCTGGGGCATTAATAACACAGAACTGGGGGGGGGGGGGGCTGTGCTACACTCCAGGGTCTTGCATGTGAACCTGCCCCCCAAATAACCCTGGAAACCACCTGCCAGTCAGCATAGACTATCCAGAGCTAGGTGGACCAGTGGTCTGGCTAGGGCTGCATAAGCACTATAAATTTAAAGCATATTAAAAGTGCATTTCCCCCCTCAAATAATTCTGGGTACTGTAGTTTACCCCTTACAGCATTACAATTCCCAGCAATCTTTAACAAACAACAGTGTCCAAAATTCCCTGAGGGGGGAAATATGTTTCAAATGTGCACTAAAACTATAGAGTGTATGCAGCCTCAGTATAAGACTGTTTCCTACATTCCTGCGTAGGGTGGGAGAGTCAAGTTTCTCCTCCAGTCCCAACAATGCCCCTCTGGACAAAGCCCTTATCCCAGAGATAAATAGCTGCTACATACTCCAGTGGGGAAGTGATTTTGCTTCTGTGAGAAAACATGGGGGTGAGAGCGAAGCATGACCCACAATAATGGCTGATTTGGTTGCCACCAACAGGAACCTAGCAGCTGCAATATATAGGCTGCCTCTGCCTGCCCCCCAGCCCCTTGCAAGAAGCTGTGTGCTTAGCCACTCCCCTTTCTGTTTTCTACCCATGTCTCTTGTGATGGAAGAAGCAACAGAACAGTGGCTTATGCATTCAGTGGTGGATGAATTATATTGATTAGCATAGGATTCAGTTTGCTACTGCTGAAGATTAGTGAATAATTGCTTCCTGTATTGAATATATTTCTACAACAAGGGATAGGACTAGTCTCCTAGAAAACAAACCCACTCAGCCAGCATTAGTGATCAAACAACATGGCTCTGGTGGCTGAAAAGACCCATACTTCTTCAGGCAGGCTGGGAAAGAATCAAAATACGCGCTCCCTTTGCAATTATTTAAAGGCTACATTAAATCTAAACTCAAATGCAAACCAAAATAGAGCCATCTTTTTCCTGCAGTTTTGAAAATCTATGGTCTTTGATAAAGAGACATATTAGAATATACTGTCTGGCACTGAGGTATTAAATATATTAACTAGTCCCCTCTCCCCCCCAAAAAAGTATTTTGCAAAGAAGGATTGTATATTCATATGGAAGTTGAGAATTTTGTCAGGGAAAATATACAGCCTCAGTGAGACAGCCAAATAAATTTATAGTCTACTATGTTACACATGATGGTGAAATGACTTGGCATGGTTTGCATATCATGCTGAAATTTCCTTAGAAGATGTCTAATATATCAAAAAAGCTGCATTTCAGTAAGAAAGAAGGCTATTCAATCTGCTCTATGCAGTAACAATATTGAGCCAAATGCCACCCTTTCCATTTGTGTTGCTGATGCAGCATGAAGAGCACCAACTGGAGTGTTTACAAAGTGTGAGAAACAAAAAGTTTTTATTGGTCGCTGTGCTCTCCCCTAAGTTCACCAGAACTCTGCCTCTATCTCAGAGCGACTACCTTTAGGAAATTCTTGATGGTTCCATATTTTTAGTACTACAGTGGTACCTCTGGTTACAAACTTATTTCATTCTGGAGGTCTGTTCTTAACCTGAAACTGTTCTTAACCTGAGGTACCACTTTAGTTAATGGGGCCTCACACTGCCGCCACGCCGCTGGTGCGTGATTTCTGTTCTCATCCTGTGGCAAAGTTCTTAACCCGAGGTTCTACTTCCAGGTTAGCAGAGTCTGTAACCCGAAGTGTTTGTAACCTGAGGTGTTTGTAACCCGAGGTACCACTGTACTATTATTATTATTTTAAAATATTGTATATGGTCTTTAAAAGCTAAATTCTTCCAAGGCAGCTTAAAGATAAAAATGTAATACAATCACAATAAGTGTACTTAATTAAAGGCAGCTGAATTAAAAGAAGCCCAAAACAAAATAACTAATAAATATATATAAGGAATCTTAATAAAGTTGTCTAACTGGGTCTGCCTTTAAGCACAGTTTGGAAACTTTAGCTTGTTCAGAGTGTGTCTACCAGAGTTAGGAATGGGGGTGAGGACCTTTGCTCTACCAGCTGCACTGAATTTGGCTGCATTTCTGAGCCCCATTTTAAAGTGCTGGCTTTAACCTTTATACCATTATAAATGGATTGAACCCAAGCTATTTGTTGGACCACTACACACATATCATCTTGCCTGCATGCTGAGATCTGCATCCAAGGTTGTTTTGGTGTGTCCACCGCCTAGATTAATAATGATGTACAGGCAGATGTGAATCTCATAAGGGCAGAGAAGAGATCACTACCGCCATCACATGTTTTGACTAGGGACAGGTGAATCTGTCAGCTTGGGTTTCTCTCAGTTTTTCACACTGATGTTTAGTTCTCTGTACCAGTTTGCATTTTAATGTATATTTTCCCTTAGGATATGCATTTTTGTACACATTACTTGGCTGGAGAACTGCATTTTGTTTTGGAAAGTGTAAATTAGGAAAATTCACCTAAAATGCAAACTGAATCAAATTTCACCCCCATGTCTACTCACAGCCTCTTTGAGAGTCAATGGCAGCCCTCTCCCCTCCTCTTCTCAAGCTGATATAGAATCCCATAGTTAGCTATGATGAAACATTCTAGAATTCACAATTTTCTGTATTTGAATAGAAGCTCCAGAAGCAACATGTTCTTGAGGGCTCATGTGAATATTGCCTTGCATTTGATATCCCTGAGGATTTATTCCTGTGATAACAAGACAGAAAAAAAGCTTCCAGAGAAAACTTAGTAATATAAAAAAGGTTAACCTATTCTATGTAACAGGGAAAAGTTGAAATACCTTCATTTCATAACAACACTCTTAACTTCAAGACATGAAAAAAGTTTAATTTTTTTTAACTACTTTGTGAGTCTGACTTCTGCCACAGTCCAATAAATGTATGTGTTTGATGTGTGCAAATACATCTTTGTACACGAAACATTTTCAATAGGGATACTGCAGAGCTTTTCCAAGTGAAGAAAAATTACCCTATAAAATTTTAAGTGCTGAAGTCAGAGTTTAAGGCACAGGACTTTGCGTGTTCAAGTATTTATGTGCTGAAGATATCTTCTGAAGCATTGGTTGTTAAGTCATGAAATAGAATAATGAAAACAGCAATTTTAAGACTAACCCCCCTTTTTTATCCTTATTATGCAATTGCCTGATCACAGCATCATATTTAAAAGTGCCATAAAAAGTTCCATTTTAAGCTTTAATATGAAACTCGTTTGTATTTCTTCCTTCAGACCCGACCAACAGTGGTTGGCAAGGAGGGAAATTTCACATTAATGTTTGCTTCTAGGACACTTACTACTTTGTAGATTCAACAATTTACAGTGCCCAAAGAATAAAAAGACTCCATATAGGTTTTTGTAACTATGTTAATAACTTAGAAGCTGTTTTTATACCAAAGGCCAGATGTTCTCCAGAAATCAGGAAGGCTACTGATGATAGAATGAAATCTATCCAAGAAAAACATACAGCAGCAATAAGAAAACAAAACAAAAACAAAAAATCCCAGGAAAGGAGGAACAAACACCAAGAGACAACTCCTTTCAATGCTCTTTTCTCTTCAACTCTGACAAACAGCCTGAGGGGCGGGGCAAACTAAAGGTGGTCTGATGGCCACACCCCATGCACACACTTTGCATGCAAAAGGTCCCTGAAGGATCCTCCAGTACTCAGGAGTTGATTTTCAAGGGGGACAGGGGGCTGTATAAGGAAAGAGGACGTAGGAAAGGCATTCGACTCATCTAATGGGAGTTAAGAAAGGGCCATAGCTTCGAGCGCATGCTCTGAAAGTAAAAGGTCCCAGAGCTGATCCTTGGCATCTCCAGGAAGGGCTGGGAGAGGCTTCTGTCTGAAACCCTGGAGTGCCTGTGTGAGTCAGTGTAGGCAAAACTGAGCTATATGGATGCTTCCTGCCTTCCTATTCTGGGTCCAAGCAGCCACATGGCAAAGCCAGGGTTTTTGTTGGGGGGACAGGACTTCTGTTAGGGGAGCAGAGCTGACATGACTGGTCAGTTAGTTAAATACACTAGTGGCCAAAATTGTGGAAACCTTGTGGGGAAAGTGTATTTCTGAGGTTTGATGGCTCATAACACCACTTTTTTTTTGGAGTAATACCATAAAATTATATATCAATGGAAAGATAATTTAATGAAGAATGTAATGCAACAAAGTTTGTTCAATTATTAGTATTCTATTAAAAAGTATAGCCAAATAACCAGAAAAAGGAAGCACAACTTGCTTAGCTTGATATGCAGTAGCTATCCTTCATTTGAATGTAGCCAATGAGCATGAGTGTTTAGAGAGCCAGTCAGGTGTTATGAGCCATCAAACCTCAGAAATATACTTTCCCCAAAGGTTTCCACAATTTTGGCCACTGGTGTATTTCTATTGTTTTACTTGATTGAGGGGGTAGGGGCAGCTACACCCATGACCAGCCATACTAATTGCAGAAAGATAGAACCAAGATTAAATAAATGTTTCATGATGGGCTAGCATGGGTTTCCTCTGCCTGTTTCACAGGAAAGGCTCCTCCACTAAATAAGCTACGCTCCTTGCCCTAACAGATCTAGCTTCACATAGGACCTAAGAGGTGGGGTCAGGATGTCCATAAAGGAGAAGAGGCTCCCAGCCCATCAGACAGGTTGTCCACAGGTCTGATCATTCTAATTCTTTCAGTTTGAAGGTAGCAACTTTCCCTCAGCATTGGCACAACAGCATCCATCAATACTGATATTCGAATGCCATAGCCGATCGCAGCCTCTCCCAGCTGGAGAGGTTGTGCGGGGCTAAAGAGGAAGCGCACGGCTATGGCACAAGCCAAGACAGCCAGCAGGATGGATTCCGCTCGCTGTCTTGGCTTCTTTAGCTGTGTGCAGCCCCTCCGGCCGGGAGAGGCTGCACGCGGCTATGGCAATTCCCCCACCTCCCGCAAAAGTCCACAGGAGCTGTGCACCCTTTAAGGAGTGCACGGCTCCTGCAGGCTTTTCTACGAGGAGAGAGAAGGGACTGACTGGCCGCGTCAGTCCCTTCTCGCTCCTGGGGAAAAGCCCGGAAGAGCCGCGCGGAGCTTGTGTGCGGCTCTTGGGGGCTTTTCCTGCCTGCCTCCCCCCTGCATTCGCTCCATAAGATGCACACACATTTCCCCTTACTTTCCCCTTACTTTTTAGGAGGGAAAAAGTGTGTCTTATGGAGTGAAAAATACGGTAATTCCCCTCTCACTCTTTATCTCAACAGAAAGTGAGTTATTTTCCCTCTGGTTCTGCTGAAAATGCAAACAATTATCACATATTATTATACACATCGATGCACACATTATTTCTGCCATATGTATTATACATCTATTTTGTGTATAATTTTGTGCATAATTAGTCAGACTTTTTTGACCCCTCGGGCATGAGTGTGTCTAACCTAAGCAGGCACTGACTCAATGCAAGAGGTGGCCTGATGCAGGCAAAACTCAATCAGGTCAGAACCACCCATTTTGCGTATAAATCAGTTTAAAACAGATCTGTCATCTATCCCTATTCACCACATAGTCATTGGCATTCGTGCCATTTCAGCAGTTACATCCTAGCACTCATTTCAGGATGAGAAGAAAGGGAGCAGAATGGGGATCGTTTGGTTTGGAATCCCATTCATTCCCAAACATTGCTTGTATGTGGGCATCTGGCTGGCCACTGTGAGAACAAGACACTGGACCAGAAAGGCATTGGCCTCTTCCAGCAGGACTCTATTAGGTTCTTAAATGAGATTGTCTTCTCAACACTGGTGCAAGAGAGCACTGATGTTTCATAGTAGTCAGTGTCCTCTTGCTGCTTATTTTGGTCTGGTCCTCCTGCTGCTTATTTTTTAATGCCTCTCCACGGATGCAATACAAACTTTACCTTAGGCCACAGGAGCTGAAGCAGCAGCATAGAATGAAGCCAGTAGACTATATTTGTCTTTCAAAACTAATTATTCACTAGGGAATTTGGAATAGGTGATCCTGCCTTAGTGCCCGTTGTTTGATCAGATGACCTTCGGGTCCACAGCAAGTCCTCACAATTCCCTTATTACACAATTTTCACAAAACGTTTTTCGATTAGCCTACCCAGACCGAAGTCATCTCTTTTTCTTTTCTTTTTTTCAATGGCTGAGGTCACAGTTTTATTTTAGGCAGAGGTTTTTTGTTTGTTTGTTTGTTTGTTTATTCTAAAATAGTAGGTTTCAGGGTTTTGTTTTGTTTTTTAAAAAATCACAAAATGAAAGAATGTGTTTTCCATTGCCTCACGACTGCTCAGATGGCATTTGTGTTTCTCAGGGGAAACCAATCTCTTGTGAAGGACACTGGATGTTTTGCCCAGGGTAACATCCTTCGCCTGCAAGGCACTGTGTGCAACCTGAGTCAGTCCATGAAATTCATCACACACAAGCAAGCAGACAATGAAATGAAAAGCATTCATCTGAAACCAAAGACCAGATGCTTCCATGGTAAGCTTTCAGCATGGTTCACTTAATCCTGTCAAACCCTTTATGATGGCAGGAAAAGAGAGTGTGTGTACGTGTGGGTGCGTAATACTTTTTATTCTTTACAAATAACCACCTACTGGAATTTTAGGTCTTGCCCACCACAAATGAATTTGTTTTTGAAAATATGCAAAGTTTTTGTTTGTTTGTTTGTTTTTACTGGGCCATCTTTCAAAGAGATAAGAAGACTAGGCATGGTGTTAGCTGTATACAGGGCCTTAATGAGGTAAAATGGATAGGAAGATTGATCTCAGCCACAAAGAAAGCAGGGAGTTCCCGCTAACTTTCTCTTTCTTTCTTTTGGGAACATGGACATATATCCATTGGCCAGCAGAAGGGCATATTAGAGAAGAGACAGCATCTTTCTGTATTGGAAATTAATTTAAATAAGAAGCAGCCTCTCATTTTACATACTCCTCCGCTGACCAATGTATTTCTGTTTCAGTTCTAAAGGTAAAGGTACCCCTGACCATTAGGTCCAGTCGCGGATGACTCTGGTTTTGCGTGCTCATCTCGCTCTATAGGCCAAGGGAGCCAGCGTTTGTCTGCAGACAGCTTCTGGGTCATGTGGCCAGCATGACTAAGCCGCTTCTAGCAAAACCAGAGCAGCGCATGGAAACGCCGTTTACCTTCCCGCCGGAGCAGTACCTACTTATCTACTTGCACTTTGACATGCTTTCGAACTGCTAGGTGGGCAGGAGCTGGGACCAAGCAACGGGAGCTCACCCCGTCGTGGGGATTCAAACCGCCAACCTTCTGATTGGCAAACCCTAGGCTCTGTGGTTTAGACTACAGCGCCACCCTCATCCCTTGTTTCAATTGTTACTTATTCCTGAATCACAATTTATTAAAATCCCAAAGAAAAAGTCAAGATTAAGTAAGAGAAAAACATAGGTTGTATTAAACTAAAAACAAGCAATATAGTCTAAGTCATTTGCGGAATGTAGATCCTGAAATGTATTATTATGACCACTCCTCTTCCTACTACTATTTTGACATGTTTCTTGAGGTCCCACAATAGGTTACAATTTTATTAATATCAGTTAAAACAAATTGCAGCTAGGAGAGCAGAACAGGTGCTAAAATATAAGTATCTCAGGTGGCAAGGAACCTGCTAAAGACATGCATCTTTGGCGTAGGATGAAAACTAAATAATGAAGGTGCCAGATGCATCTCTGTAGGGAGGGAATTTCAGAGCTGGTAGATTTTCACTCTATCTCACTCATCAGCTGGCATTGTGGGTTTTCTCAGGTTTCACACATACGTTTTGGGAAACAATTGCCTCCTGAATCACTGTCCAGCAGGAAAGAGCCAAGGAGAAAATATCATGCTGTGCGTAAGTCCAGCTCTATATGTGCTTTGCTCATTTCATTCTGATGGGAGGAAAGACTGAAAAGAAACAAAGAATTGGAGCTTTGCTTTGTTACAGCATCAAACCATGATGTTTTAAAATAGCTGCATTGATTGCCAATTCATTTCTGGACCCAATTCAAGGTGCTATCCCTAAATGACTAATTTCCCAAACATCTGAAAGTCTGCTTCCTTCCCTACAGATCCTCTTGGGTGCTAATATCATCAGGAGTGGCTCTTGATAGTCCCATTGTGATGGACAGATCATTGAGTCATCATCCTGGAGACCCTTAGGCAATCATGGCAGAGAGGAGAAATGGCCAATCAGGAGACAGGGAGATTGACAAAGAGAATTTGACAGTTTGACTGGCAGAAAGGGTCTGGCTACAGAAGTAGCTGCTGTGCTTAGGGTTTTGTCAGGCAAGATAAACCTGTTTAATTTCCACAGTTGTAGGGGATGGACCTAGAAAGGGGCTAGATGTGCTTTTACAGGAAGAATAAAAGCAGATCGCCATTCTAGGAGGAGATAGTTTTAATAGAAACAGTTCTGTTGCAGAGTATTGTAAGTAAAATTCTTGTTTAAACCTGAATCAGCATTTCTGACAGAAGATAAGAACTATGCCTTTAATAGTGAAACCATCAAATTTTATCACTCATAAAAATAGGTGTTTTGTTTCCATCACACCTCAGCTTTAATTTATACCTAGTTGATGAAATAAGTTGCCACAGGAATATCAAGAGTCATGGCTGTAGTTTTATATTATACACTATCACATATGAAGAACCCCCTGAATTCTTGATTATTTTAGACATGGAGTGTCCAAGGTTAAATCACCCCAGACTTGGTCATGTTGCCCTGCTCCCACCTTCAATGGGTGTGTGTGTCACATCCGCCACCCACAGGAGTCCAGGGGATTGAAGCCCCATGACAGCCCATAAACTTTGGGATTCCCCTCATGCACAGGTATGTCTGGAAGCTTCTTTGTGTAATTTCTGTCCTCTGCTCAAGATGCGCCTCTTTGCTCTGGCATTTGACACTTTAGATATATATTTTAGGACCCACCCTATTATCTTGATCATAACCTGCTTTAGCTGTTTTTAGCATTGTATGGTGTTGACAATAATTGAACCTCCAGCAGAATCTTTGGGCTTGCACACTCCCTACTGCTCTTCACACTATGATTCCTAGGCTCCCTTTCTGGTTTGGAGCAAGCAACGGATTGCTGATTTGGATGACATGAGGATAGGCAAATCTGCCTATTTGAGTTTCTCTCTGTTTTCCACATTTCCACATCAGTATGCAATTTTCTCTACAAAAGGCAAGTTCTCATGAAAATTCCACAGCATTTTACTATGTTTTTCTCCTAAAATACACAACACGGTATGCAATTTTGCCCAATATGCACATTATTGCAAAGCAATTTCCCCTTATATAATGCATTTTATATGCTATTTTTATGAATATATGCAATTGTATGTGTAAATGCATTTCTAGTAAATCCTAGTAAATGCATTTCTGCGCACATTTATTGGCAGGAAAGTTACACTGTAATATTCAGAGATGTGTAAATTTTGAATTTTGAAGGATGGGTCTGTTTCACTTCATTAGGTAGGTTTGGCTAGAAATGTACCGTAAATTAAACCCAGTGTCCCCTATCCCCCCATCCCTAGGATGAAATGGCGAGCTATGGTTTTCCTCAAACCATTGGGTAAGAGAGAGAATCATAGTGTACAAAAAGAAAAAGAGAAAGAGTACCCAGGCCTCAGCATCCTGCCAGGCTTAGTCATGTTTTGTTTTGGTGTTACATCTGAACCTGCGAATAGCCTGCCCCGAATTTGTCATTTTGTGCATCCCTGCTTCTTTGTCTTATTCATTTAGGACCAACCTTTCATATGCACTTATTTCAGATTTGGCTGCTTAGGCACTGATTTCTAAAAGCAAAATATTTATTTACATTATGTATCTCCTTGAGTAAATTGCCTTCTTTCAGTTCAAACATCCAGCTAATCATACCCATTTCTGATACCCATGCAGCATGTTAATCATACAGAACCCCGAAATGGTCATTACTGCCTTTGTCTCCAATTGAAAAATCATTAACATTGTTTTGTCATAATTAAGTGCCTAAAACAAACATATCCCAATGGGGAACCCTTAAACTTTATGACCCATCCATTTTCTTTTCTCCTGCACTGTATAATTTGTGAAGTGCTGAGTTTGCAGGACCACAGTAGAGAGCTTTGGGCAAATCCCTCCAAACCTTCCCCTGCCTTCCTAATTTACACACAGTGTTTTACAGACTGTCAGATGGATGATTGTGAAGTGATAATGCACACAAAGATTAAGTTTCTGATTTAATAACCCAGTTTGAGTAAGGATCTGCTACAATCAATAGCATTTCTTAGGAAAACAGTCCAAACATGCTCCTCTCTCTCTATCTCTCTGCTTTCATTATGCAGCAACAGACCTCCCATGAAATGAGTTCTGCTTGGATAAAAAGCCAAATATTTTGCATCAAGTTTTAAAGGGGAAAGAATGTCATAGAATTCTATTGTCTTATGTTATTAAGGAATGCCCATCTCTAGGCTTCTATATAGGCTGAAATACTTCTCCTTGATGGCTGACGCCTGCTAGTCCTTAGGTACTCTTACCTATTTAGGTGGGAGTGGAAATAAATTTTGAAGGAGAAATAACGGTAAGTCTTGAGATATGCAGGTGCTTAGCAAGAAGGACTCATGGGGACAGGGGTCCATTGTTTGCACGTTGTTGCGCTGGGGGCACTGATGCTGCTTTTAAGACTATATCATCTGTCTGGATGGCTTTTGTCTTCATTGATAAGCTTGGTAGTTATGGGGACGTGCGAAGGAGAGTAAAGGCAAGCAAGGGAAAGCACTTATTGGGTCTGAGTGGGGAACCGTGAAGCATGGTATCACATTTTAACTACCTCCCACCTTATCTTCTCATAATCTGTCACAGCATTGCTACCCGCTGCCTCTCCCTTGGTGCATGACACACTTTTTATATGACCTTTTCCTGCTATGTACCGATAAACGTGAGGTATCCGACGTTCAGCAGGTTAAAAGGGCCTCAGGTGAGCACCAAGAAAGCCAGATCAGGACTGATTTTTGAAGCTTGCAGGGTTAGAAACCATTTGAAATCCAGAGCATCAAATAGGAATGGATAAATCCACCTGTTTCTGGTCTGGATAATGGCTTCACCCCCAAATCCATCCCATCTCCGCCTGAATCTGTTTACAATAGACGGATGGATGGATAGATAGGAGTTTACATTTAAATATACATTTTAATGTATTTTCTCTTAAAATTTCCCTAAGGCTGTATTTCTGTAGACACTGCTGAGCAAGCCCCGCTGAACTCAGTAGGGCTAATTTTGAGTAGACGTACAAAGGGGTGCACTGTAAATACATTTACTTGTATTTTGGACATGTTCTTGTATTTTGGTGATATGTGTATTGTTGTTGTTGGTGGTGTGTGTGCTTAGCCTGAAACTGCATGCTAACATTTGTCCCAACCACTTGTGGTTCCAGGAGTTGCAGATCAAGTCACTTCATACCGGCATTCAGATAGACTGAATTCCTCTCACATCTCTCTCTTCAAGATGTCACATCTGGGATTCAAATAATAAAAAAGGTGTGTGTTATATGACATTGGTTAGGGGGAATGCTACAAGCATTGCACCTGCAATAAAGAGCTATGAATACAGGGAGAGATGAGACAGAAATGGAGCTTAAATGCAAAGATAGCAGCGGGGGCGAGAGGGGAGGACAAGGGCAATACGTCACCGGCACTGTGAAAAACAGGATGAGGTATTTCCCATGCACAGCACAGTGAGCTAGACACGCAGCTCTCATTAACAGTAATGGAAGTTATCACCTAATGTCCCACATACTGCAATGAAGAAGGGGGGGGGGAGCTCATATGCCGCAATGCCTAGATATAGCTCTTTGCATAAACAAAATGTTAAACCGTAAAAAAAATGAAATAAAATGTCTGTCTACTTAGCGTCTTCTTAAAGAAGCACATTAACATTCCAACTTGGCTTGTGAACCTAAGTGCTGCAGATGTCCTAAGGGAAAATATGTCTCCTAATAAATTGACATTTTTCTAGCTTTTACAGCTCGTTTTGGAATAAAAGTGCTCTCTCTTTTCAGTCTGCATACGCTTCAAGTAAGAGATGGGAGAGGTTATAACCAAACGATTGCATTTCTAAATATAGGCATAGTGCAGCATTTAGAACAATGCTTCAACGAAGGAAGCATTCCACTGAAGGCTGAACAAATGGCTTAATTTGAGCCAGGGCTTAGCTGGCCTCTCTTCTGGATCATGTAAATCACTAAGCCAAGGATGGTGGTTCTCATAATTTAGCATGTCCAAGATCATCTGAGAGACTTTTTTTAACCTGTTGAACATCTCGTAATTTATTCATTTTGTTATTTTTAAGAAGAGGTGCCATTTACAAGCAGAAAAAGTAATTCCTAAAATGTGGATCAAGGGAGAGGAAGGGCAATTTTGCATAATATACGAATTCTTGAAAAACAATTTCCCCTTATATAATGCATTATATATATTTTTTGTATGCTATTTCACCAATATATGTGTTTTTATGCATAATTTACGCCAGCACATGCATTTTTGTACACATTACTTGGCTGGAAAACTGCATTGCAAAATTCAGAGATGTGCAAGTTTCAACAGATGGCTGTGTTTCAGTTTGCGTATTGTTTTGGAAAGGATGGATTATGTGCGTTTGCCTTTAAATGCAAACAGAATTGAATTTCTCTTCCACTGCTAAGATGAAATGCCAAGCTACTTCCAATTTAACTAAGAAGCCAGAATGAACTATAAATATCATGCTCCTCAGGAGAAAATGACACTTATGCTCCAGGAGCATTGGGAGGAAATCAGCGTCATGCTTTTTTTCTGATCATTCCATCAGTGCAAGCATTGTTGCTTGCCAGATGGAATTCTCCCCCTTCTCTTACACACAACCCCGTGTTTTGCTCTAGGGGTTCTCCTGAATTTCTCCAGAGTGGTTTTGTGGGAGGTGTGCAGGTATGCAAGGGGAGGGGGAGATCCCATTGCACTAGTGGGATTGCACTGGCCTCTGCTAACACGTTGGATTAGTTGCCACGTTCCACGTCTAGAAATCCCTGGTGTTCTCCTAACCAGACAATACAGTTGTGCCTTGGAAGTCGAACGGAATCCGTTCTGGAAGTCCATTCGACTTCCAAAATATTCAGAAACCAAATTGCGGCTTCTGATTGGCTGCAGGAAGCTCCTGCAGCCAATCAGAAGCCACGGAAGCCCCGTCGGAAGTTCAGGTTTCAAAAGAACCTTCGCAAACCGGAACAATCACTTCCGGGTTTGTGGCGTTTGGGAGCCAAAACATCTGAGTTCCAGGGCGTTCGACAACCAAGGTACAAACTGTACTGATTCCTTACCATTTTTTAAAGGGGCTGCCTTGTTCTTTCTTTCTTTCTTTCTTTCTTTCTTTCTTTCTTTCTTTCTTTCTTTCTTTCTTTTAAATATTTTATTGATTTTCAAGTATAACGAAACTTGAAAGGCAGTGGGAGTACAGCATGGGGTTTAAATTGCAATGGCACATAATCCACTTATGCCTTTTTCAAACTCTTTATGAAAGCGGTTGGTGCTTACTTCAAGCACTTTGAAGGAAGAAAAGAGTGGAAACTGAGTCAAGTCAAGGGGAGTTCATCCACCACCATTTTAAACATTAGTCCAAGATCTACAATTCTATTCTACCAGAGTTGTATAACAGAGGTTTATGTGACAGTTGAATATCTTTAAGCAGATTGGACTTATTATCACTTAACTGAAGAAAAATGATTTAGTTCCACTCAAATCCATATGTAAAACCAAGACTCTTGATTTGCTGAGCAGGGAGGGTGGGCCCTGAAACACTTAACTTGTGAAGAAATATGCACCAAGAGTACATTTCCTAAGCAACAGAGGAATCAGATGGAAACCAGAGGCATTTCACAAAGTACAAGCTTTTGCATTGATTTACACTACAGTCCGCAAGTTGTGTTTTGTATAATGATGAGCCCAGCAGATCTGGGTTTTAATGAGGGCCATGAGTAATGATGAACAGCTGGCCATCTTAAATCAGAATGTCTGCTGAGAGTGGACAATTTGAAAACTATAAGCTGGATATTGCCAGCATAGAGGAGGCATTGCCAAAAAGTTCTGAATAATAATAATAATAATAGAAAAAAAGGTTTTGCTGTCATTTAACCCTTAGGGCATCTTTGTTGCCTGGAGATAGCTATCATGTTAATTTAAGTGGCAAGGCAGTGACTGTCTAAGCACAAGGTGCTGGTATTTCTGCTCTTTTATGACCTCAATATAATTTAATATTTCAATATAAGAAAAGTTAGGCCTTCTGGGAAAAGGACTGTGACTACCATACTGACAGCACATTGGCAACTGAAAAATGTTACCAGATGGACAACTCCTAGATATGACCTAAAGGCCAATGAGTTTATACACCTCTCTCTCTCTCTCTCTCTCTCTCTCTCTCTCTCCCTCCCCACACAGAGAGAGATAAGATAGATAGAGGTAGATGATAGATAGATAGATGATAGATAGATAGATAGATAGATAGATAGATAGATAGATAGATGATACATACATAGATAGATAGATGATAGATAGATGATAGATAGATAGATATAGATCTTGATACATATGTAATTGCTCAATCAGCAATTTAAATTACAAAAGAAAAGAGAAGAGGGATTTAATTTTATTCTTGAAATAAGAAATCCAAGCTGCCAAAAATCTTCCAGTCACAGCTAGGGCATCTGAATCAGGCCAAATTCTACCCTGAAGGAAAGAAGGAAAAGCAGATGAGATAATAAACAATTTAAAAATAGAATTCATTTCTATATTTTACGCTTATCGCAATCAGATACTGGAAGATCCATTGTAAATAGGCCAAACCAAATCCAAAGGCATGTTTAAGAATTAAACTGAATTGACCAACTTAAAATGTACCCGCAAGATTACCACCAAGCTCTCTGAGTCATTTCATCTCCGAAAACATTACACATCCCATTAGTTTTGCTTGGAATTAGCTTCCACCCTGGCTTTATGTTCTCATCTCCTAACAATATTTCAGCAATCTTTTCCGTAAATCAATACACCATCAACAGCAATTCTGGAGTGATTCAGTTTGGCTCTCCATTCCTCCTAATACCCTTTGTTCTCATGCCACTTCTTAAGAAGGAAGCAGAGCATTCAAATAGTGTGCTGGACAGTTGTGAAAGAGATAACATCTTAAATCTAAAGCCTTCTTGATTAATTGAGGAGAGAGAACATTGTGAATGTCAGTCACTCTTTACAAAATCTTCCTGCGCGAGAATGGAGTATGTGCAAAGCTCATGGCTGCTGAAAGGGTTAATTTAAACCTTTAACCACCGCAACACACAGGTGCTAACACAGAATATAACTAGATGTTTGGATGACATGAATTGGTGCCATCTATTGGTGCCATACGGAGATCCAACTACCTTAAAGTTTGTTAACAGTATTGTGGAAAATTCCAGCTTCTTGTTTACAATAAATATGGCAAGTCTAATGGGTAACATAAGCCATGAATAGGCAAGATGGTGCCCTCCAGATGTTATTGCACTACAATTATCACCACCCCTGATGATTGGCTATGATGCCTGGGGCTGATAGGAGTTGTTGTTCAACAACATCTGTAGGGCAGCAAGTTGTCTACCCATAACATCAGCCAACTGCTTGCCCTCCAGCAGGACAGTGTGACACACCCCCCATTGTCTTCACCCCTACTTCTGCTATGTTCTTTGTACACCCTGCTGCTTTGGAAATGATGTACACATACTGTTAGCTGCAATCTATTCTGCTTCTTCTTATGAAATACTGTGTTTGGACGTGTGTTTCCCCAAAGCAACATCTCTTGGGAAAAACAACACACCATGCACATTTTTGCTGTGACAAAGGGGAAAGCCTATTGGGACTGTGGGTGAAATTCCAGCCCCATCAATGGACAACTAACATTTGTTCAAATAAGTGCAGGCTACACAGAGGAAGGATGGGTGGGGGAAGCTTGCAAATCCATGGGCTGGGTCAGCTGAAATAGCCCAGTCCTGAGGCCTCACCCACCAAAATCAACTGAAAGTGGTCCTAGAGGGCCAGAGTCAAATCACAACAATATATCTGAACAAAGCCAGTGCTTTTTTTCTGGGGGGACACAGGGGTATGCATACCCCTAAACATTTTGTGAATCTAACTTTGGCCTCATTGAGGGGCAGTATTTCAATATGAGTAGGAAAATGAGAATACCCCTAAACATTTTTTTAGATAAAAGCACTGAACAAAGCAAATGTATTTGTGGTGAGCGTTGAAAATCAGGAAGGCATTTTTCAGCACTCATGTTGTTGCTGTCATCTGTCTGCCTCAAGATACAATGGAGTGCCACTCCGGGGATGAAGTCAAACCACTGGAGAATCACAGCGCCTGCTGTGGCTGCAGATATCAGTAACTCATAACTGCTGCCTCTTACATTGTATTTGCTGCATTAGTAGCACCTAAGTGACCTCCTCAGGGCACCAGCCTGGGCAGCATGTAGGGAGGTCCTGGGCTGCTCAGATAACAAAACCCTGCTCTCGACCTCACAGAGCAATATGTTTGGCACCAGCTAGGCTCCAGGAGTTGCCAGAAGGAGGCGTACAATATGCTACCCAACTGTCTTAGGGACTCCACTCTGGATTTGTGTAGGGGTTACTCCTTAGCTTTTTTTCTTCTCCTGAAGAGATCCTGCAAGGCAGCAAAGGTTTAGGATTAGAGTTTTCCTGCTCCTAGATGGGCTCCCTTCCCAGGTTGACAAGCCCCATCTGCCCCACACTTCCCTCTACAACATGTGCAGAAACCGCCTTCTTGACCAGAAACTACCTTCTTGAATGTTTGAGCCACTATTGGTCTTATCTGCTCAATCCTCCAGAGCTTGTCTTATCATGCAAGGAAAGTCCCTTAATCACCAAGCATTTGACACCCATTGCCCACCTTCACCTGGTTCAGCTGGCCGGTTGAAGCCGTTCCCAGGCTGACAGCTTTTAAGAGCCACAGGTGAGAACTGAGTGCAGGGTGGGGACCAAAAATGGGCAAACTACCCCAGAAGGAGCATGACGTCTCCCCCACCAGAGGTCCTACTCCTCCCCTAATGTTTATTGTACATAAAATGCTGTGTTTGAATGCGTTAAAAGGCACTTATGAAATAAAGAAAAAAAGAGGTAAGTAGTGCTGTTTCAGTACGAATTCAGACACAACAAGATTGCTAAAGCTGGCAGTAGGTCAACGTGAGAAGGAAAAGCACTAATGAGGAGGCCTTGGCTGCACTTTATCTCCTTTGGAAAGCTTAATATACATTTTAAGCCCACACACTGTATTAAAACTTGCGGTCTGAAAGGCGGATTCATTTGGAAGAGCACATTATTTTCTACTGGTTTCAGCTTAGGATGAGTCAAATATAAAGCTCATTGTCTGCGTAGGGGAAAGCCCTGTCAATGATCCATCCGCTAATTCTGAGCTGTCCCTGGTTCCTTATAATTACAGAAAGGGCACTGGTGTAATTGAGAACAAACCTCCACTTGTACCATCTACAGCATGCAAAGAGTAGGAAAACAACAACAGAAAATGAACATTAATGTATTTTGCAACTAATGTTCTACGCTTCATTTGATGCTTCACTTTTAATATTTCATTTCAGGCAACCACAGTCGCTCACTTTTTTTCTAAACTCCTTCTAGCAAAAAAAAAGGGAAAGAGAAGCTTCATCTAACATTTAAATAAGCTGCATCTAAAAATAACTGGTGTATGGGTGAGGGAAAGTACGTTAAAGCATTTACCAAATAAAATTATTTTGCTTTAAAGTCATGTGCATTAAGAATGTGTGAAAGATGCACCAGTTGTACTTTACTTCAGGCCCGAAGAGCTGTATTTTTGTTTGTTTTATTTTCACTCTGGCTGGGTGCATTCAGACAACTATTTTTAAATTATTATTTTTTATTGCATGATAAATGCACATTTCGTTGTTTCAAAGGATCTCACTGACTCAGAGCTCAACACGGAGGGTGGTATTCAGCTAATTTTTACTCAGAGTTGACCCACTGAAATTAATGGCCCTAACTTAGGGCTCAGGTAAAGAGCAAGTGTTTTATATGCATTGTATATGCGATATAACACTGTGTCACCAGATGGCAGTGTGGAGTCCCGTCTTTCCCTACCAGATTTCCCTGTATGAGTTTACAACACATTTAACTGAATCACTTCTTTGACGTGTCCAGATCCAGGCTTAGTCATGTTCCTTAATGCCAATGTGTCTACTCTGAGTAAAACTTGGCCACCCTCAATGTTTGGGATTTTTTTGAAATATGTAACAGAGTTCATGCTTCCATTGCTCTAAGGCAGAGCTTTCCAAACTTTTCATGTTGGTGACACACTTTTTAGACAGGCATCATTTTGTGACACAGTAATTCAGTTTTACTAGCAAACTGGAAGTTAAACTAACCCCTTTCCAGCCCTGGGAGGAGCGTGGGGAGTGTTCGCATGGCACACCTACACACTGCAGCCGACACACTAACATGTCGTGACACACAGTTTGGAAAGCTCTGCTCTAAGGAGTGCTATGTGGAATGTGCTTGCATATATGTCAGACAGCCGTGCCATTTTGTAAATATTTGTTGTGCGTGCTCACAAACATTCTTTCATAGCCTGACAACTAATCTGACAAGCTTTCCCAGCATCTTACAAACAGAATATAAAAGTACACGTAAAATCGATAAACCAATTAAAACAGCTATCATAACACACTAAAATGTCCAGATACAAATCAAACCAGCAGTCAATAAAAACTGGCTCAAGTGCAACAACTGGAAGCCTTCCTGGACAACAACAAACTATTTCACTGCCTTTCCACAGATTGAAGAAGAGTTTGCCAATTAGTTCCAGAGTGAGGATGTCAAGAAGATCCAAAACTGGGATACCTTCTTGACCCAAAGTAAATAAGGCCTTCCTAGAGGACCTTAATGCAAAAGGGGACATATATAAGAGGAGATGCCACTTCATATACTTCCAACGTTGACTTTTTACAACATTAAGTGTCCAAAATAAGACTTCATAAACATTTCCATGTGAAAACAGTAGCTGCAAATACAGCACTTTCCTCTTTCAGTTAATTTGATCACCTGCTACAGAACTCAAACTCACATAACCGACAATGCCCCAAAAAGGGTGTGCAAGAAAATTAACCCAAATATTCTGTGGAAAATAGCCATACACCAGATATGATTCATAACAACCATGTCTGGCCACACTCCAGATGGGATTTATACAACCATACATACTCATTGGCTGAGGATGCCTTTCCATCTACATGCACACATATTCAGGACTATTTTGTTGGAATGGAGAGCATTATCAAATGCCTTATTACATCCAAATGAAAATTTACATCTGGAATGTACATGCAGTTTCAAATCCAGCAAGGGAATACATAGAAACTGCTCCCACATTTGAATCTCCTTTAGGGTACATTTGATTTTCCATGTTTTCAGTTTTGGGATATTTGTTATTTGCTCGATGTTTCATCTCTCTAGAAATGGATTGCATTTCTCCCATATCTTATTTTTCTCTTTACCAGCAGCTATGAAACTAAAGAATGTCTACTTCTCCACATAGAAAATCTATCCCCCTTTCACCATGTGTTGGTGACTGTGATGCAGAGTTTTCTTATGCTTCTGCCTTGGTCCAAGCCCATCTATCTGAATGCCCAGAAGTCAAAACATGCAAGAGCTTCAAATGAATGGCCAGCCCCTGGGTTTTCCAGAAAGTTAGAATGTCGTATTAAAATCCTATTATGAAAATAGCCACATTATCTGGAAACAAACCTAGTAAATCAATCCAGCAGTAATGTGGGTAGTTGATAACTGAAAATCTGAATGGCATGATATGCAGTTAAAAAGTAAGAGGGGGTTTATGAAAGAAAACTTTTTAAAATCTAGTAAAAAGCATAAAATGATAGAAAAATGCAAGTTTTTGCAGGCAAAGCCTTCAGTACTAAAACAGTGCCAGGTTTTACATGAGACAGGGTCCAAAATAACATGGTTTCCCAAAGTCTTTTATTCAAGACATTTCAAATAGAGACAGCTACAAGTCGTCTCAGAACAAAGAACTAAGGAGAAGCAGTAAGTCTACTCCAAATCAGTGAATTCCGACTGGAATCTCTCCGGGGGGGGGGGGCACAAGGGACAATTAAAAAGAACATTTATCTCCTGTATATTTTCTCTGGTACTAAAGTTTACCCAATCAGTAATGCAAGAAAGAGCTTTTTAACCAAACTCACCCATCATGTAAGGCAGGCAAGTGATATTTTCAAATCTCATACAAATGTACAAAGTGACTTTGGCATCCCTGAGTACCTATGTGACATGGAGTTGCTCTAAAGGAAATTCAACACAATTACGCATACAAAGGACTGGTGGCAAATAATGGGAAGAAGAAGGCTTTAAAGTGTTGGGCCTGGGAATTATGAAGCTTATGGGACCAAATTAACCAAACCTTAAGGACGGATTCCATTTCCATCACAGTAACAGAGCAGCGACAAACAGGGTTGGATGAAGAACACTATGAGTATAACATGTTGTGGGGGGAGTTGGGAGTATCACTTGCCAAGGCCATTACCATGTTGTCTCAGCTAACTTGTTTTCCTTTGATCTCAAGGCAGGGAGTCAAACAATCAGGGTGACTGTATGAGGGTGATTCAAATGAGACACAACAGACTCATCCACAAACATAAAATGTTAATAGGTTTTCTGGAAAATTCAGAAAAGGAAGAAACAAAGCAACTGCAGAACAGAATGGGGATGAAAATATGGATGCCCAGCTGTTACAGCTGTGCATGACTCTCCCATTTCCCTTCATAAGCATTTGCATGTGAAAAGCAGCAGTTGCAAATACAGCACCTTCCTCCACCACAATTCATCTGCCAGTTGGCAGCTAATTTGATCCTTCACTTAATTTGATCAAAACCTCTGAAACTAAATCACTTTGTAGCAAAATTACCATTTCCTCCTCCCTCCCTGCACCCACCATGGGCAAGTACCATGACATAAATTTATTCATGGCTTAACAGAGTTGCTGTTTAATTAGTTATAAAAGCAGCTATAAATAAAGTCAAGCCAAATTCTTAGTAAAATGTGGGAACAAGTTCAAGGGAAGCCCACATGAGAATTAAGGGCTAAGCAGGGCAGTTTTAAGGGTTGTGTGCTACCCTGACACTCGGCATATATTACAAATGTGGTCAGAACAGCACATTGTAAGAAAGAAGGGACTGTCACTGAAGTTGGAAGTTCTGCCTTCTCTCTCAAAATATGTATGGCGGATAACTCATTCTTGGCGGATAGCTTATTCTGAAGCTGACTGGACACGGGTTAGAGCTCAATGTCGAGCCTACCAAGTGGCAGTAGCGATGGCGAAGAAGACTTTCTTCACCACCTGTATTGCATCTGCAGAAAACAGTAGCAGGAGACTCTTTCAGGTGGTTTGCAATTTAGCAGAACTACCTGCTCTTAAGGGTGGCGCTGTGGGTAAAACCTCAGTGCCTAGGACTTGCCGATCGTATGGTCGGTGGTTCGAATCCCCGTGGCGGGGTGAGCTCCCGTCTTTTGGTCCCAGCTCCTGCCCACCTAGCAGTTCGAAAGCACCCCTAAGTGCAAGTAGATAAATAGGTACCGCTTTCTAGCGGGAAGGTAAACAGCGTTTCCGTGTGCTGCGCTGGTGCTGGCTCACCAGAGCAGCTTTGTCACGCTGGCCACGTGACCCGGAAGTGTCTCCGGACAGCGCTGGCCCCCGGCCTCTTAAGTGAGATGGGCGCACAACCCTAGAGTCGGACACGACTGGCCCGTACGGGCAGGGGTACCTTTACTTGCTCCATTGGGGCCCAGTACGAGCCACATGATCTCCTGCAATGGTTTTGCAATGTTTTTTGCAGATAAAGTCGCTCAGATTCAGGAAGAGGTAGACTCCACCGTGGGAGCAGGGCCGGGGCGGGAGAGTGCTAGAACCCTGTGCAGTCAAGTTGCGTGGGATCAATTCCAATCTGTTACCTCCAAGGATGTGGACAGGCTGTTTGGACGAGTGAAACCACCCACATGTCTCCTTGATCCTTGCCCACCCTGGCTTATAAAAGCTAGCCGGGAAGAGCTGGGCGATGGCTTCATGGGGTGGTGAATGCTTCTCTCTGTGAGGAAGCCTTCCTAGACCCGCTGAAAGAGGCAGTTATCAAACCGCTTCTTAAAAAAACATCTTTAGATGCGGCCAATATGGCCAACTATCACTCTGTCTCAAATCTTCCATTCTTGGGCAAGGTGATTGAGTGAGTGGTTGCTGAACAACTCCAGGCATGCCTGGAAGAAGCGGACCATTTGGATCCCTTCCAGTCAGGATTCAGGCCTCATCATGGGACTGAAACTGCCTTGGTCACACTGGTTGATGATCTCCAGCGGGCAAGGGACAAAGGCAAGAGCTGTTTCCTAGTTCTGCTGGATCTCTCAGCGGCTTTTGACACCATCGACCATAACATCCTTCTGGACCGTCTAGAGGGGCTGGGAGCTGGGGACACGGTTATACAGCGGTTCTGCTCCTTCTTCCTGGGCTGTGTCCAGAAAGCGGTGGTGGGGGATGAGTGTTCAGACCCCTGGGCTCTCACTTGTGGGGTTCCTCAGGGTTCTGTCCTCTCCCCCATGCTTTTCAACATCTACAAGCAGCCGCTGGGAGAGATCATCAGGAGGTTTGAGCTGGGTGTTCATCAGTATGCGGATGTTACCCAGCTCTACCTCTCTTTCAAATCAGAACCAGTGAAGGCAGTGAAGGTCCTGTGTGAGTGTCTGGAGGTGGTTGGAGGGTGGAAGGCGGCTAACAGATTGAGGTTGAATCCTGACAAGACAGAAGTACTGCTTTGGGGGGACAGGGGCCGGGCAGGTGTGGAGGACTCCCTGGTCCTGAATGGGGTAACTGTGGCCCTGAAGGACCAGGTGTGCAGCCTGGGAGTCATTTTGGACTCACAGCTGTCCATGGAGGCACAGGTCAATTCTGTGTCCAGGGCATCTGTTTATCAGCTCCATCTGGTATGCAGGCTGAGACCCTACCTGCCCACAGACTGTCTCGCCAGAGTGGTGCATGGAGTTATCTCTCGCTTGGACTTCTGCAATGCACTCTATGTGGGGCTACCTTTGAAGGTGACCCGGAAACTACAACTAATCCAGAATGCGGCAGCTAGACTGGTGACTGGGAGCGGCCACCGAGACCACATAACACCAGTCTTGAAAGACCTACATTGGCACCCAGTACGTTTCTGAGCACAATTCAAAGTGTTGGTGCTGACCTTTAAAGCCCTAAACAGCCTTGGTTCAGTATACCTGAAGGAGTGTCTCCACCCCCATCATTCTGCCCGGACACTGAGATCCAGTGCCGAGGGCCTTCTAGCAGTTCCCTTGCTGCGAGAAGCCAAGTTACAGGGAACCAGGCAGAGGGCCTTCTCAGTAGCACAAGGACCCGACATTATCAATACTTAGCTGGAACATTGCTGGTTGGAGAACCAAAAAATCAGACCCCGAATTCAGGAAGTACATAAATTCATTTAACATCATCCTATTCCAAGAAACATGGGATGAGGAAGAGATTACCATAGACGGCTTTGATCTTCTAACACTTCCGGCCTCCCCTTCCTTGAAAGGTGGTCGCCCCAAAGGGGGTCTTTTGATTGGGATCTCACTCCAACTTCGCGCCAAATTCACTCTGGTACGGGCTTCCCCGCCTTTTGCTCTTTCTGGACTGATCGCAGAAGGGAAGTCCTCATTACTAATTACTAATGTTTATCTCCCCCCCGAAGGCTCAGCACCTGATCTTGATTGGAGATGGGAATCATTTGAAAATCACCTATTGTCATGTCATACCAAATGCCCTAACTCGTACTCCTTAATTGGGGGAGACTTTAATGCTCGAATTGCCACAAATTGGGACCTACTAACCAAGTCCAAATGGTGGACTCAGTAGCGGCACCCGCCCTGTGGAACTCCCTCCCCCATATTTCAAGGAGAAAAATAACTACTAGACTTTTAGAAGACATCTGAAGGCAGCCCTGTTTAGGGAAGCTTTTAACGTTTAATAGACTATTGTATTTTAATATTCTGTTGGAAGCCGCCCAGAGTGGCTGGGGAAACCCAGCCAGATGGGCGGGGTATAAATAATAAATTATTATTGTTAGAATAATTTACCTCATGCTCAGACACTATTACAATATTAATGCCTGCTGGTAAATGGGCAATGAAACCATCCATCTTGTAACTTTGAGGCATGAGGTATTTTTTTTTACATGTTAAAGGGGCGCTGTGGCACAAGGCTGCCATTTTTAGGGACATACCCATTTTTCTTACAATATAAGAAAGTAGTTGGCAATCAATTATGATCAGTTGGCAGGCCAAGGTTTTAAAGCATGGTGGCAACTTGGACATTGTACCATATATACAGTATTTACTCTGTGTGTGTGTGTTACAGTAAATACAAGCAGGCTTGTTGTCCATGGTCAATCTCGTCAGGCCAAGGACACTGGGCTCAGAAGGACCCATTGCTGCTTGATCCAACCCTGCCAACTCATTCTGCCAGTCAGTCCACCTCACCCCGGTGGGCATTGGGTCTGATACTGTATTGGGTAACTGAACCACTGCATATTGGAGTTATGAGCTGGTTCAGCTCCCATTAAAATGCAGTGAGTGATTGGCCCATCTATAAAACACCTGCATGGAGGTGAGTGTGACTGGTGGTGAAAAAATGTGTAGTATTGCACATTAGCACTGAGCCAGGACCCAGGTTAGAGTCAAGTGGGGGCCTATTGCTGGCATTATGCCAAGGGTGCCATGAAGTCTAATTTAGTCCTTGTTTACAAGGCATTCATTAAGAAAAATGAGTCCTTTTCCAATCCCCGGTTTTCTGCCAACATGCAAAAAATTAATCTGGAATATCTAAACAAAAATGCCTGGTTTATTTATTTTTATGATACAGGAAAACAACAGCAGAGTTTTGGGTCCATGTTGGTAAAGGTAAAGGGATCCCTGACCATTAGGTCCAGTCATGACCGACTCTGGGGTTGCGGCACTCATCTCGCTTTATTGGCCAAGGGTCATGTGGCCAGCATGACTAAGCTGCTTCTGGCAAACCAGAGCAGCGCACAGAAACGCCGTTTACCTTCCCGACAGAGCAGTACCTATTTATCTACTTGCACTTTGACATGCTTTTGAACTGCTAGGTTGGCAGGAGCAGGGACCGAGCAACGGGAGCTCACCCCGTTGCGGGGATTCGAACCGCCGACCTTCTGATCAGCAAGTCCTAGGCTCTGTGGTTTAACCCACAGCGCCACCCGCGTCCGGGTCCATTTTTGTTGTTGTTTAGTCGTTTAGTCGTGTCCAACTCTTCGTGACCCCATGGACCAGAGCACGCCAGGCACTCCTGTCTGCCACTGCCTCCCGCAGTTTGGTCAAACTCATGCTGGTAGCTTCGATAACACCGTCCAACCATCTCATCCTCTGTCTTCCCATTTTACTGGGCAGTAATAAGTTAAAAACAGCCTCCAAACAGCATCATCTCCAAGCAATTTGTGGCAGTACGGTTTACCAGCGCACAAATCGTGGGTTAATAGGAGGCTTGAGGATTTTAGCCTAATGTTTCAGACCAAAAATGCAAGGCTTGAACATAAAAGATAAGGCTGACTGGTGCAGACGAAGTAGGATGCAGCAAAGACCTGAAGCAGCCATCTTGAAAGGTAATTGAAGCAGCCCATAATAGCTAATTAACGAAGAGCAAAAATTGCTCAGATCCCTAAAACTCAGAGATAAGAAAATATCCTCTAATTAGATTCTGTGTGGTGTAAGCAGTGCTTTCCCCAAGGAAAATAGGACTAACGATGGCCTTCCCTACAGGGAAGTGATCTGTCCTATTATACTACAGAGGGCCCTCAACTCATTACTTCCCAACACCAGAGCTAAGCAGAATCTTCACAGAAACTATGGCATTTGATAAGTTTGTTTAGGAATCTCAATTAAAGTACTCTTTAAAAGAGCAACTATGCAAAGCTGACACTAATCACTTCAGAATTTGCCCCTTCTTGTTGCTGAATTTCTTTAAAATGGATTTTAGCAGATGCGTCAGCCATTTTATTTTCCAAAGAATGAAGACTGCCACCTGCTTTCCAGGATTTGCCCCTGTAAATTTCCCAGGTAAGAGTCTACCTGTGAACTTCTCCGTTGGGATATAAGTGTACTGGAGAATAAATCAAAAAACAAGGGAGGCTTATATTGCTCCTTTTGTGAGACTCCAACGATTTCTGGAGCTCACTGAATTCCTCTTTCAAAACAATGAAAAAGGTGCAACTCACATACAACCCTGTTATCCCTACTTCTCTGGGCCAAACTACATGATATGCATTGCCCATATCTAATAGGGGGGCATTTCAATAGCAGCACAGAGAGGGACAGAATCTAGACTGGGACCATGGTCAACCAATCATGTATTAGGTAGTCACAGGACTTCCGGGGTGGCACCACCGGCAATGGCGGACTCCCTCTGAATTGGAGGGACTAGCTCCGCATGAAACGGGTCTTTTCCGCTGCGGCGTAGCAGGGACCCTTCTGGAAATCACAGGCGGATGAAGCCTGTGACCGTGGGACTCGGCAGGCACCCTTAGCGCCCCCCCAACCCACAAAGGAACCCACAAATGGGCTCCGAAGTGAAGAGGGGGAAGTGGCGCGGTGCTGTGAGTCAATTGCTTTTTCTGCGGAGCGAAGCCGCATAGTCGTTGCCGGAGAGCGCTGCCTTTTTCCTGGGACAATTTGGCATTTAAAACAACCAACCGTGAGTACTGGAACATTGAATATTTGGACTTCAAATAAGAACTGGCGAAATAAAAAGGAATTTGGACTTAAAAATTAACCCTAATTTGGTACTGAAACGGGAAGGTTTAAACAGGAAGTCACCCTTCCGTTTCCTCGTAGTCAGAACAAAGCAAAGACAACGCAAACTAGAGCCTTAAAAATCACTTTTAAAGGATCAACTTTCATCATTTAAAATCGCTGAACCCCCCTTCGGTAGCAGGGGAAGAAGGGGGACCTTTTCTGAGCTTCTTAAACCTGCAGAAGTGAATCTAAAGCAAAGTAATTTTCCACCGTCCTGACCCTGGAGCGGGGTGTCAGAATTGACGTTTGAAGCTCATTGACCAGAAACAAATGTCTTTGACAGATAGTTAAAAGAAGAGAAACATTGTGACTCCATTGTTTCCTTTCGTCTTTTAAAAGAACAAATATGGACAAAATATCTTAAAAAAGAAACTTTGTTGCTATTGTTTTCAAGAAAAAGAACAACCAGAAGTTTTTCCCCCTAGTGGGGAACTGTGAAATTGTAACTAATTCCTGGGAACTTGCAGCTGTCACTGATTACAACTGTGGGAAAGGATTTGTGACCTTGTAGGACAATGTCTTCAGAAGCACTGTTGGGTGCTTTCTGTAAAATAAATGCCCTATTGGATCAGTTAAGTCAGAAGACGGATTTCATGACTAATGCGGCCAGAACCTTTGAACAGGTAATGGGAAACTATATGGAGCCCACCCAGGAATCAAAACAGGAGCGTGCCATGACAGAACAACTGAAAGAAGAGGACCTTGCTGAATCTTGGGCGTCAGAGACGGAGGGAGCTGCGGCCCAGCAGGAATATAAACTCTTGGATTTGATAAATGAACTTGGAAAAAATCAGACTTGGAAAGATAAAATCTGGTTTGGTTTGGAAATGGGGGGTTGGATAGACCCCCCTTTACAGGGAGATTTGGACTTTTCAAGTCTGGAAAGGGGCTGTCAGATGTTTGGAGCTGTGGGGGCTCTCAACTTTGAAGGGAATCTGGAGCATGCTTGTAAATACTACATCGAGCATATCCTGGACTATGGAAAAGGGATCGTCTTGCTGAAAAGGGTCAAAAACACTACCAAGATGGAGTTCCCACGAATAAAAGGGAAATATAAAGAAGAGGTACGAAAGGGACATGGAAGAGACTTGAGGGCCTCGGATATAAGATTGCCAGGTTAATGTGCTAGATTAATAGGATAAAAAGGCCTGACAAAACCCGGGACCAGGAGGAAGGGACGTTGGCTGAAGACTGAATTGCTTTTTTCTTTTATTCTTATCATTAGGACTGTTTTATAAAATTGATGAATGTTAGGAAAATGTTGAAATGAAACTATTTGGCTCTTATAAAAATGTCTAAAGAACTAGGTAAGAATGTTATGGTTTAGGAGAAGTTGGTAAAAATTAAGATTTAAGTTTTAAACTTTAAGGTTTTCTATAAGATAAGATGAAAATAGATCAAGGTAATGTGATGACAGAATACTATGAATTATGGAAAGGATTTGCTGTGATTATTATAAAACAGGATACAGGAAAAGGGAGGAGGAGGAGGTCAAGGAAAGAAGGTATTGAAAGTGGAGAATTGGAGAATGATGGTTTTATTTATTTATTTTTCTGTCTTGTTTTTTCCTTTGTGTAATTTTTTTTTAAAAAACTCTTTTTTCAATAAATATCATTTAAAAAAAATAGGTAGTCACAGAACTGTTAAGATAATTAATATTACATTTGTTTAAAACTTTTTTTTTTTTTTTTGCCAAAGGCAACTCAAAGTGACTTACAAAAGACAAAACACATACATATATTAAAATCAGGGAGTGAAAAACATTAAAATGATTATTTATGTGTCTGTTTATTTATTAGATTTATAGACCGCCTTTCAACTAAAGATCACCGGGAGGTTTACAACATAAAAACACATAACATAATAACAATAAACAATAACTAAAACCCACCCCTGCTGCCAACATCCTACCCACTCCAAAAAGGCTTTAGTTCATCAATGGCCAAAGGCCCAGTTAAAAAGGAATGTTTTCATATGGCGCCTTTTGAGCCTGAAAAGGCCTGTCCTTGTGGTTGCCACCCTCTAGACCTCCTGCTGAGGGGGCCACCAGTTCATATGGCGAAAGGTGGTCCTTGAGACATTGAGGTGCTGAGTCGCATAAGGTATAAGATTGGGGGGGGTGGAGATGGGGGTTAAACCATTTCCTCCACCCTGACTACACTGAAAATTCCCCTTCCTTAAAGCTACTATTTATACCAGATTGGAAGCTTGCCACTGGCAGCAATGACAGCTACCCTCCCACATTGCATTTTTACAGCACATTCAAAGCCCTTCCAAATCAGCTTCAGGGGAGAGGACACTTCTCCCTTGCATGGTCAACAGAACATTCAGAAGGTTGTCTCTCCATTGGATCAGGGAACCTGCCTATTCAAGAGTCACTGACTATACTTCAGTCCTGGCAACTACTCCATAGAGCCAAGTCCTACTGGGAAGTGTGGCTGAGACCACTAAGCCGAGTTGCATGTTTGTTTCTTTGAATAGTTAACTTCACTGACAACAGAGATCTGCTTCCTTTAAGGCTGACCTGCATCTGACTCCAGACCTGACAATGTGTGACCCAATCATACCCAAAATGGACTGGTGCATGAACCTGAGCCAATGCTCCCTGAAGTAAGCAGAAAGAAATTGGTTTGTTATCTGGATCAGACCCAAAATAACTGACACATGAAAGAGTCATGGAGGATCGTTGGCCTTTCCATATATCTCATACATCTAATAAATTTGTTCTTTTTGAAGGGTGTTTATGTTTTCAAGAAGGTTGTGTGTAGTACTGGAGGCTGTGAATTCAGACGGCTACTACAGGATAGGGAGTGATTTTCATAATGACAATTTAAATCAGTAAGGCTGGTCATACCAGGTACTGCTGAGTGTGTAACATCAGGAGATGCCTTTCCTTCAGTTGCCATGACGCCTGTTCCCTAGTTCCAAGAATCCCCTTGAAGCCAGTAATACAGAATGACCAGCACTGTAATTTGGTATATGTATAAAAACTACGAAATGGGATTTAAAATTTGAAAAGGAAAGTGGGCCATTGTGCAGGGGGGAAATGTCTGAGAATTGATGACTTAAGTTTTAAACACCGTCTGGAGGCATAATTTCTTCCAGAGATATAAATTATTGCCACCTATTTTTACACTGTGGGAGGACTCCTTTGCCTGTAATAACTGTGTTACAATCAGAAATTCAACAGACTTTTTTCATTCTGGGAAAAGCAGCACCCGTTGAACTTCTGCTGGTCACAAAGCAGTAAAAGGCACTGTAGTCCAGCCAGAAAAATGCAATAAGCAGATATGCTCGGGAGGAAGATGAAGCTTACAAATACAGCAAAATCAAGTGCTTGAACCAGTGTTTCTCAAACTTGGTTCCCCAGCTGTTGTTGGACTACAACTCCCATCATCCCTAGTTAGCAGGTCAGGGATGATGGGAATTGTAATCCAACAGCAGCTGGGAATCAGGTTTGAGAAACACTGTGTTAAAGTCTTGAGGTGGTGGAATGGAATTCTACCATTTCAGATTGCAACGGATGATCCCATTTTTTAATGAATTAATGATTAATGAAAAGGGGGGGGGGGAGCAAAGCAGAATGTAGCACAGCAGAAAATAGACTATGTCCAGAAACCTTCTCTCTGGTGTTATCATTTTGTTTTATTTTCAATGATTTTTTTTATGTGGGAGGAGACATTAAAATATGAGACACATACTCCTGCTGTTTCTGAATTCTGTAACCTCATATGGGCTCCTTGCATAGACTAGGCCTAAGCATCATGGAAATCTGTGATGCATTTAGCTGCTTCACGTGTCACTTTAAACTAGTACAGTGCTGAACAATGGTTGTTGTTTCCCCCCCCCCACCAGATTTTCAGAGAGGCATTGTTATTTCTCCCTTCTCCACAGGGAGTATAAGAGTTTCTGTGAGAGAAAAAATTCAGTAGAGGGGGCAGAAAGCTGTGTTTACCTTAGGAACTCTACAATGTGACTGAGGCCTTTTCTATTTTTCTTTAAGCATTTTAGAAATGTTTTGCATATGTTCCTTGGTGTGAGGCTCTTTGCACACAAGAACTCATCCCAGAAGAGCTTCCTGGAAAGTTCATGTGACCATGCAAACTTTGTTTGGGCTTGCCATTGGTAGTTTGCTCACGGAAAGCAAACCATGAAGCTGGTTCGTGGGGGAGGAAAATAGATCTCATCCACATGTGGGTTAAAAGTATCAGTTGGGCAGCTGCATTCAAAACACGGGGTTTTGCACCCTCCAGCAGGATAGAGCCCTGCAGCAGAATTAACAACACTCTCAGAGTTAATCAGCAGCATAATATGGAATATAGATTGTTAAACCCTTTTACATATCCCATTTTGTCTGCTTTAGAGCTCTTGCCTCTCCTCTCTCTATCCCCTAGCAATGAACATACAACACACTGTTGAGTAAGTTTAAAAGCTTTACTTACTAAATCCAAAGGTCTGATTCTGTGTTACTCCATGCAGCAGCAGCAAGAAAACAGGTAGATTACTCTGGGGTGTGAAATAAATAATGTAGTTTCAAACATGTGGTCTGATCTTGAAGCAAGTTCAAACACGTCTGTCCTGGTTGGTTACATGGCATGGAGAGGGAGGAAAGGAATGAAAGAAGTTTCACTTCCTCCCTCACAGAGGTAATGGGGTGTGGCATAGCTGTGTCTAGGAATAGATCTCTCTGGTCTTAACACCTTCATGCACTAACTAGTACTCATGCATAGTTACATTTGACTGCAATTTCCGAGGTCATGCACAATGTGAAGGCAGTCTCTGGGTTTTTTCTTACCAGACACACTGATAGATGAAGTGGGGGAGCAGCGAAGCTCAAGTTCCACTTAAATTAGTATTTCTTTTAAACTACAGATTAAAGTGAGATGTGAACCTGGCTATTGTCAGGTTAACTTTTTCATAGTGTGGCTTGGGCTTGAATCTTTCTTTCTTTCTTTCTTTCTTTCTTTCTTTCTTTCTTTCTTTCTTTCCTTTCATGGGAAAGCCTTGCAAAACAGCAGCCTCTACCAGCAGCAGCCTCTACCACTCAACCACCCCAGGATTCAGCCATCTACTTAGTTGCATATGTAGAGCAGGCCATAAGCACTACTAAAATCCATGAAACGTTATGGAGTTAACATTTTCACTGTTCCTGCTCCTATTTGCTTAACAGCATCTTTCCTGGCAAACAAAATACTGTACTGCAGGGTAAAGTTCATGCTCTGAATGGCTGGCCTCATGCACTTCAACGATATGAAATCCTCTTTAACAATAATAATTAAAGAAAACAAGCCACTAAGCTCAGGCAGGAATCATTCGAAGTTGAAAAAGCTGATATATATAAGCATTGACACCTGAGAAGAAAGAAAATTAAATAACTAATCCCTCATACAGTATAGCTTGTAAGCTTCTTATTGAGCCCAAATATTGTTTTATATAATAAAAACTGACTTTACCAGATGCCATTTATAAGCGCTCAACAGTTGCAGAGACATGAATACTTAAAATGGGATGGTGCCATAACATCTAGCTATAAGAGGTAACCTCTGTGTTTGATGACAGAAGGTGTGGAGGATTGCATCACCTTTTTCTGAACTTTCTGCCAAATCCACAAGAACAATTACTAGCATCCAGATCAGGCATTTTTCCTCCCTCCATAGAAATGAAAGAGAAATAATATCAACCAGTGTCAGATGGTTTTATTTTTCAGGTTATTGCTAAAATCATAGGTTTCCTGGGCAATTTACATGAGCTTAACTTCTCAGTAAAAACAGACAAGGCACACACAACAAAAGCCAAATCAAGATACTGTCAAGCTATTTTTATATTGTGAAAAAATGTAAGAAAATTTGACATTTACATCTGCTGTTTTCCTGCCTAATCAGCTCCTCAGCTCCATTCTGAGTGAACTCTCTCTCTCTCTCTCTCTCTCTCTCTCTCACACACACACACACACACTCCTCTCTCTCTCTCTCTCTCTCTCTCTCTCTCTCCAGACAAAAGGAATATAGCTGGAGAACATTAATGGGCATCTAAGGTTGAGAGAGGGCGAATGAGATCTGTACTGTCAAGATGTTCCCATTAGGTATGAAGGCATCACACTAAATAATTTTGTGGCTTATTTTGAAATAATAGGAGGCACAGGGAGTGGGTTAGCCATAATTTTTCCTTTAGAGATCTCCTCTGTATCTAGCAGTTGTACAACAGCCAAGGAATTATTCAGTAGTCAATGCTTTTTTTCCATCGCTGTTATCCCTGTGCTAGGGAAATCTGCGTGTGCTGGATTCCTGCTTCTTACGCACAGAAGCACCTCCAGTGCTTCCAGATCTTGCCACCCAGAGTCTTCGCACCAGCAGCCACCAGAACGTGTGGTGCTGGCATGGAGACAGGAGCAGTTTTCAGCAGCCTCCACATGAGGATGATCAAATAACCCCCTTAAGGCATCCGAAACAGTCTCCACAGGCTGAGTGAAGACCAGCAAGACGAAGTTAAACAGACATGAAGGTAAAGCCTTGCATGTACATGTGAAAAAAAAGGATCTAGCTGTCTTAACGGATCACAGGTTGGAGGTGAACCATCAGTGTAATGCAACTACTAAAACTATGCGGCCTTACACTGCACTAACAGACATAGTGTCCAGATTTTTAAAAACCACGTGATTCTTCTCCCTTCTGCACTAATCAGGCCACATCTGGAGTGCACATGTTTTTAAAAAGACATTGACAGACTAGAGTGTATCAGAGATGGGCACTCTTGACAGTGAATTGGTGTGAATCTGGGAACCCAAGTCCTACCAGGAACAATCAGAACAGCTGACTTTGTTTAGCCTGGAGAAGACAAGATTAAGGGGAGATGTGAGAGCTGTCTTCAAATACTTTAGGTGTGGGGAAGCTCTGGCCCTCCAGATGGTGCTGAATTACGACTCCCACCATCCCTGGCCACTGGCAGGGCCAGATTTAGGTTTGATGAGGCCCTAAGCTACTGAAGGTAATGGGGCCCTTTATATGTCCAGCTGTCCTTTGTCAACAACAAATTGTCGCTGTTTTTTGTGTTGAATATATGCTATATGGTCATTTATAGACCTAATAGGTATCTAAAGCCATTTGCACGTAACAAAACATGTATTTCATCGAAGCAAACCCAGTTTTTTTCCTTTAAATTATTTTGGGGCCCCCAAGAGAGTGGGGCCCTAAGCTATAGCTTGTTTAGCTTATACGTAAATCAGGCACTGACCACTGGCCACGTTTGCTAGAGCTGATGGGAAGTGTAGTTCAGTGACAGCTGGAAGGCCAAAGGTTTTCCACCTCTGAAATACCTGAAGGACTGTCCTGCAGAAGATGGCACAGACTTTCGTTCTGTTGCTCTTGACAGCAAGACAGGAACCAATGTATGGTGACTGCATGGATACAGTTTTTGACTGGCCATTGGGGGGAGCAGTTTCCTAATGGTATGTGTGTTTGACAATGAAACAGAATGCCCCAGAAGGGAGTGGGTTCTCTTTCACTAGAAGTAGAGGGTGTCTGTCAGGGGTTGACATTGCTGCAGATCCTGCACTGAGCAGGTAATGGGATTAGACTCTTCCAACTGTATTATTCAATGGTTCGTTGTACAGCAGACAGGATAGTTGAGAGGTGTGTGCCGGTGCCTCATAACACATTTCACAAGGAGAAGCATGCCGCAGAGATGGTGGCCTGGAAATAATTGCTGTTGAGATAGTTGCTCCACAATGCCAGCAACTTGCACATTGAAGCCTGCAGCTTTTAACAGTGCAAAAATACTGCTGATTCTCACCCAGACTTTGGTCAATATTCTGGCAATGAATATAAGCTCAGCTAAGGAATCAGACATCACTGCCATCTGTATTTGCTGAGAATTGTACTTGGTACCTTTCATCGTCCATGACACAATGTAGCCATGGACAAAGAAAGAAAAATGTTGCCATTTCAATGCAATTGTGACCAGGACATATTTCTTTCCTGTGTTTTCAGTGTTCATTCCTACACTCACATCTCAAACCTTGGTCTGTCGCATTACCATCTCTCATCTAAATACAGATAACTTAGCATTCATATAGCATTCAGAATGCCTCGTGTTCATTATCTAGTTGCAATGCTTACAATGTAAGTCAGTATTATTATCGCCCTGATTGCAGGTGGGAGGACTGAGGCTGAGAGAAAGCAGCTTGCCTAAGGTCAAGTTCAGGGTTCAGGGCAGAGGCCTGGGAATTTCCTCATTTATAGCACACTCTTTTAGCCACTACATTTCAACGGTTCAAATGATTATAATCTCTTGCTGTATTCCTGCCCACTTCAGTCATATCAAAACATTTTTGCCACATTCATCTTCCTCTTCTCTGATTATTATGTCCTCCCCTCTGCTTAAACCTAGTTTACACTAGTGGTCTGCCACTCCCTGCATCAACACCAAGCAGCTCCTCTTAAACCCTCTCAGTCTGTCTCTTTCCAATTGTAAATGCCTCTCTATATTTCAGCCCCCATAGGGGTGATGGAATGAATGTCCTCAAACATTTAATGAATGCATGAGGGGTAGTAGAAGGGTACCCATGGACCATGTAGCTTGATGACTGGCTACACCCACTCGTGTAATTCAGGATCCCTCAGGCATTTACATAAGGAATACATAAGCCAGGAGCTGATGCAAAAAAGTCTGCATCAAGGTTGCTCAGTGAGCTTTGTGCTGAGCACAGAAATTAGGACCCACCCCATCAAAGTCCAATAATCTTGCAGCTACATCATAACAACCCCTTTTTCCAGGACTGTCCCATGACAGACAGATATTCTAATATAAAGCTTTCTCCATCACAGTTAGGTAAAGGAGTGTCTGTTGAATTGACTGCCTCTTAGAAGAAAGAGTCCCTACCAGAGAGGAATGGCAAATTAAGCTGTTAGACTATGCTGAAATGGCAAAACTGACCAGGAAACTCAGAGACCAAGAAGACAAGAAATTCAAGAAAGAATGGGGAAAAAATATAATTTATTTAGGAGACCACTGTAAGCAGGTGAAAACATTAGCTGGATTTTAATCTCACTTGTAACGTAACAAATATCATGGACAATATGGATAGATATAAAACATAGACTATGAAACAATATGCAGTTGGAAATGTTGACAATAGGACCCATAGAGGGGATGAGGGGGAAGTCTCAAGAGTCACAGAAATCTCACTTTATGGATATATAACAGGTATTGTAATTAATTTATATTTGCAAAATCAAATAAAAATGATTTCAAAAAAGGAAAGAATTTACTGCCTCTTATCCAGTGTTAAAGTGCCCTGACCAAAAAAAAAAAAAAAAAAAAGGTAACAGCTGTTGGTTTCTATTTCCCTCACTGAGCAGCAGCTGCAGTCACAAGACATTGTTTTACATTCCACAGTCAGAGTTACTGTTGGATTCCCACAGGAATGGGAGACTGGATGTGACGTACACTGGTTTCCTGTTTTTCACTGTTCTCTCGGTTTCTTTGTTAGAGAGACGGTTGCTTCTCTGCTCTCACAGAGGCAAGATGCATGTTTGTATTCTCTTAGCATAGAGTGGAAATAAAGTTAAGAATGTGGCACATACTGCTTATCCTTCTGCTGTGTGGACTACTCTGTTTGGGCTCAAGATGAGACGAGCCTGTATCAGCTTCAAGATGGACCTGAAGCTGGTCAAAATCTCACAACAGCTGTATATAACATCAAAGTCAGTGTGTTGTAGTGGTTAAGAGCGGTGGACTTGTAATCTGGTGAACCGGGTTCCCATCTCCGCTCCTCCACATGCAGCTGCTGGGTGACCTTGGGCTAGTCACACTTCTCCAAAGTCTCTCAGCCTCACTCACCTCACAGAGTCTTTGTTGTGGGGGAGGAAGGGAAAGGAGAATGTTAGCCGCTTTGAGACTCCTTCGGGTAGTGATAAAGCAGGATATCAAATCCAAACCTCCTCCTCCTCCTCCTCCTCCTCCTCTTCTTCTTCTTCTTCTTCTTCTTCTTCTTCTTCTTCTTCTTCTTCTTCTTCCTGTTTGGTCCACCTTTCTCCATTTTCTCTTAGCATACCTGTTTTCATGTTTTGGAACAAGGTGGAGTAGCAACCAGGAGAACAAGCATATGCCTTTAAAATTAAATTTCTTGCTGAAGACTCAGCCTTGGTCTCTTCCATCCTGACACTCCTGGCTCCTGCTGCTGCAACCCCTTCCCTCTGTCTACTTTAAGGAGCTGGTCTCCAAACACACTGCACTGTGGTTGCTTTGTCTCCCACTGTGCAGGGAATCTAAAGACGGGAAAGTTATCTGTATTTTCATCAGGCAGCTCTAACACAAAAGCAACCACCAGAACTATTTGTCTTGGAGCCTCTCAAATAATGTTTTTTAAAAAAGAAGAAGCTGGAAAGGGGGATATAGAAAAACATTGTTCAGTTTAATGAACTGGAGAGCTGCAGTGTCATTGATGCTTCTCTGGTCAAAAGGTTTTTTAAAAAATATATATCATTGCCCTATTAATTATCAGTGCAAATGTAGGACAGTATTTAATAAACAATATTAGCAATGAATCATCAGAACCTAAGTTATAGAACTCCAACTGCTTCATCATCTTTCTGTCTTGTCTTTGATGGCTCATAATCATGTTTTTTTATATATATAAAAACTAGACACACCCCCAAATGCCCCTGGCATTAAAATTATGAACTTAATTAAAAATTCATTTATTTCTCTTGAAAGTGACAAAGCACTTCCCCAAAGGCTTCTATCAGTCTATTTATCAAACAGTTTTCATGGAAATCCAGGTTGGCTCACTGAGACTTCTCTGCTACTGAACTTCAGCTTAGTTCTGTATGGACTGGAATAGGACACGTGTCTCTGCTTCTGCTGCTATCCTGAAAATTGAAATCCTTCGCTCTCCTGAAGGCTCCAGAGGTCTTCTGAGGCTCCCAGGTGTTAAATCTCAAGTCTAATTTTGCAGAAATAATGAGAACAGAGACAGGTCTCAAAAATTGATTTTGAAGATATGGTCAGTTGTCCAGCACTCCCCCTTCCCTGTGCGAGACCCAGACAACTTTCCTTTGGATAAAAGGTAACTACAGTGGTACCTCAGGTTAAGTACTTAATTCGTTCCAGAGGTCCGTACTTAACCTGGAACTGTTCTTAACCTGAAACACCACTTTAGCTAATGGGGCCTCCTGCTGCTGCCGCGCCACCAGAGCACGATTTCTGTTCTCATCCTGAAGCAAAGTTCTTAACCTGAAGCACTATTTCTGGGTTAGCGGAGTCGGTAACCTGAAGCGTATGTAACCTGAAGCATATGTAACCTGAGGTACCACTGTAAAAGGTAAATTCCAGAATGGCTTTAGATAAGGAGCAGCCAAACTGCCAATTATGCAACTACCTATTGGCTCACAATACTTAAGAGGATATCCGAAAGTCTAGAGAGGGGGTCAGCTCTTCATTAAGACTACATTCAGATAGTATACCCTCCAAGTGTCCCAATTTTTCACCCTCCTTGGGTGGCTAGCTGTCTTTGAACTCTGAGATTGCCTACTTCCTACCCAGAGGGCAGAGAGGGGTGTGTAAGAATGTAGTGAAAGTGTCCCACAGTACAAAAGCAAAATTGACATGTGTTGTTCTGTCAACTTTTACTTCTGGTCCCACTCCCCACTGGTATGTGGCCCCCATAAGTTTGCCCAGAATGGAATGTGGCCCTCAGACTGAAAAAGTTCCCCAAAACAGGTATATACAGAATATCTCTGAAGTAAATATGCACAGTTCAAGCACTTGCCTTTAGTTGGAATGATCTTCTCTGTAAGGGAGAGGGAGGTTTATTTGTTGTCAAGGTAAAATCAATTCATTGCACAGTTAACAGCTTCCTAAACGCACCGCTTCTCACGTCCCCCCCCCCCTTTCCATTTAAATTGTTGTCACTCTTCTTCCAAAGTTTTTACGGCATTATGCAAGGTCATCAAGGTTCAGTGATATTCCAGTATCTCAAAAGGATATTGTTGGCTCCTGTCTTCTGTTACCATCTGGTGCCTCACATCATGTCTGTCCATGGCCTGGCCTTTAGCTTGCTCTTTCCCCAACCTTTAGTTCTGCTGTTACAGCAGCAGAAATGCTGATGTTTGCCACCCACAATATCCTCATTATTCTCTCTTCAACCAAAAAGATCATGGCTGGCCTGGTCTTCCATGGGACAACAGGTGTCATCATCAGATGAAAGCGGAATTATGGGTACTCTCATGAAATCAATACCTGATGAAAGTATCCCATTTGCTTTGTGTCGGGCATCCCTGTAAGGCCCACATGAAGACATTCACAATAGCAGAAACAGCATATACATGTGCAACAAACAGTCTTTGTACTAGAGAATTTCCGCAGAGGTAATCAATAAGGAAAGATTAAAGAGAATAGCTGGCTCTTTTCTATGCTGGAAAAAAGTATCATGGCTGAATTGGAAATCAGAAACAAAAAGATGTGGGTTCAACATTTTTAGAAATTCTGAATGCATCATTTTTCTCTCTTAGTACTAATGCTTCGTATTTATATTATGCTTTTAAGTGCTTGGAACAATTTATATCCATCATTTCAGTAGTTATAATATGATACACATCTTACAGATCAATAGGCCTGCCACCAGTGCATAGCTTATCCAGGTAGCTGATGCCTACTCTGAACCTGCCATTTTAATTTTCCACAATGCCCCTAATGTAGAGTAACCCCAGGGCATTGCAGAAAATTGAAATGGTAGGTCTAAGTCACCTTCCATTCATTGCAGCATTACTGATCTATCAGATACCCATTGATAACCATTGATGTTGGAGGGGCCCAAACACAGTATAGATTTTGGTGATGACCCCTTCAAACCTGGAACTGGCCCTGCAGGAGGGAGGGAGGAGACAGACAGACAGACAGGTGCTAAGGCCATCTATTGAATTCATGGCTGAGGGGAGACATTTGAACGGAGAGCTCCCAGCTTCCAGTTAATTAGCTTTAGTTTTATGGGGGGGGGGGCTAAAGTATAAATAATGAATACTATTGTTGTAAGGAGGGATAAGAAGAAGTTTGGATCAATTTATAATTTATCTGTTTACAATTTACCTCTTTACAATTTATTGTAACAATCTGCAGTTTCATAAGAGTATATATTTACAGAAGATGACTAAATGAGCAAATTAAGTTAATGTGGATATGCAGAAGATATTAAAAATAAATTTAAGGAACCGCAGAAAAAAGGGGAAGAAGTCAAGCTTTGAAATGTCAAAATGATTGTAAAATTAGTGAAATGTATAAACTTGAAAAGTATATTTTTTTAAAAAAAAAGAGGAAGAAGTTTGGGTCACTTGTGTTATAGATAATTATGAAACGCTTTATAATTTCACAGAGAACTGATGTGCTTGACAGGAATGTTGGTTTGGGATGTGGGGAATATGGTTCAAATCCTTACACAACAATGAAATTCACTGACTGGCCTTTGGGCAAACTGTTTCTCTCTCAAATTAATTTAACTTATTTGGGTTTTGTGAGGGTAAAGTAGCTTAACCTTATATGCAGGATACAAATGTGTTGAATAGGTGGGAAACACTGTATGAAAGTAACATCGGTAGTAGCCCAGTTTACAAAGCATTTCACTTGATATAGCAAAACATCACATGTGCCTAAGACAAACAAGTGTGAGAGCCTGCAGTGGGTGCATGTTATGATTCTGCAGGAACTAAGCAAGAAGAAGAGTGTAGACTATAGTACTGGGTGCATAATGGCACTCCTCAAAAATCTCAGGTTTTGTAAAAGAAAGGAAGAATGCTTTGGGGAACATGTCCTCTGTTTGGGGTTATGATGGAAAATATCCTTATGATGGTTAAGGTATACATGAAAATGTATAGGGAATATAATGCCTATTAATATCACAGCATCCAAAGAGGTCATGAAATAAAATGTCCCGTGGTTGGTAATTTAATATCTTGAACAGCATGCAACTCCAGGACTAGCACAAACAGCACTAGGCAAAACTGAAACAATGGTAGACTTAGGGGAAATAAAATGCATTACATACATTTGTCCCATTTTCATAACAGTCACATAATTCAGCTTTTCCCAGTGCAGAAACTGGATTGCCTGGAAAAAGCCATCACTACCCTCAGCTTCATTATTGTAGAATGGGGGTACACAGTCCTGGCATAGGTGCATATGAGGGAAACGAAAGAGCTGCATTCACCACAAAAAAAAATGTGCTCAAAATTCGTTGGTGTTTGATAAACTTTGTTTTGCACTCATCATCTTTGTTTGTGATGTCAGCAGAAGCAAAAACAAAATGAGAAACACTTGGCAATAGTCACAGTTTATTGTTCTGAGCTAAAATGAAGAAAAATAGCAGGCCGTATCTACCTCTCTTGTGTCATCATAAAATAAAATAAAAAACCACTTTCAGTGAACTAGAAGAGAGGAATATTAAACTTCAATGTCCCTAGGAGCTGGTTGAGATGTTTACAAATCGCTCTATAGAGAATGGACTGTTACTTCCTGGAGATTCAGCCACCTGGAGGAAGATAAAATCTGACCCTACATATCCCTTGAAACAACTGTCACTTCCGATCAGAAAATCACATGAGCAGAAGGGCATAAATATGGGTGGTGCAGGACAAAACAGGGCAGGTATTATTTCATGTGTTCAGCTGCATCCTTGGGCATGCTGGTGTCTACTCCACTTGGAGTGAATTTGTAAATACCTGAACTGGTCCTTGGAAAATCAGCCTACTGTAAGGAAACAAGCTTCTTAGGTTTTTGAAGGATCTTGTGCTTTGGAGTGTAAAAGATACAAGATAGTCCGTCATAGGAGTAGATTTTCATGCAAAATAAACACTGAATATTTGCATAGGTTGTTCATGTCACAGGTTATTTTGTGTGTACACACACACACACACACACACACACAAAACAATATTTGATGAAACTTTTTAATGCCAGTATGCCATCTGGTTGGTGAAAGTGGACAGATATCTTGGACATTATCTCCAGAACAGGCAGAAACATCTTGCGTTGATACAATGAGTGATTGTAACATTTTAAATTCGTGTTTGAAAATAATTTAATGATGCTCCCTAGCAATGATCTGCCACGTAGAAAATTTAAATTGGGGGTTTTTTCACCACTTATTTCAGTATTCTCTTCTACTTGATGGTTAAGGCTTTAGAGAATGCGTTGTGTTGAATTTTATGTTCCTTCTACCTTTTGAAGTTTTTGAACCAACCTCACTATATTTGAGGTGTGGGACAATTTTTATTCCAGGGTCGAATTGGCCCTGACTGCTACCTGCTTCTGATTTAAAAAACAAAACCATAAATGCAATGCTACCTATCATATACGAATAAAATATGGCTGAACTAGCTACTTGAGAGACTACCCAGCCTCTGGCGAATAGAGCTATGAAAATTAACATTGTGTGACCAGCATCTCAAGTATAGTGGTGGACTAAAAGTAAAGCAATAGTAATGGCTGGTAAGAATTTAGTACCTCTCAATCATATTTCATTATGTTTATAAAGAATGTGTGATCTCTAGCTCTTGTTTTGCTCAACAGCAATTCAGAGAGAAATTTGATCAGAATTATATACAGATTATGAGTTAGCTAAATACGAGTCTAATTCCCATATGCCCCTGTTGATAAGTAGCCAGACTTGGGAGAGGGGAGTTCTAGATGAGGTAGCCAAAGGGGATCCTAGAAATGTAATGGGCACAATCCAGTAAAGAGTTGTTGTTGTTGTTGCTGCTGCTGCTGCTGCTGCTGCTGTTGTTGCTTAGTCATTTAGTCGTGTCCGACTCTTCGTGACCCCATGGACCAGAGCACGCCAGGCACTCCTGTCTTCCACTGCCTCCCGCAGTTTGGTCAGACTCATGTTTGTAGCTTCGAGAACGCTGTCCAACCATCTCATCCTCTGTCATCCCCTTCTTCTTGTGCCCTCAATCTTTCCCAACGTCATGGAGCCTCAGCTTCACGATCTGTCCTTCCAGTGAGCACTCAGGGCTGATTTCCTTAAGAATGGATAGGCTTGATCTTCTTGCAGTCCATGGGACTCTCAAGAGTCTCCTCCAGCACAAGAGTTGGGGCCAAGACTAAAATCAATTTACTCAATTAGAATTAAGCCCAAATATGAAAAGTGTGAGAGTGAAAGATCCACTGAAATCAATGGGATAATTTCTAGGGTAGTCCGACTCTATTGATGACAATGGGATTTAGTCAAGGGTAATATTTGCTGGATTGTGTTTAATGTGTGAACACGCACCAGTGTATTAAATTTATATTCAGTAATGTTTTCTTGCTTACTTAACAGAAATGCTTCTCTAGTTGGCTAGGCACAGGTAGAAACTGGTGCAAAGAAATGCAAACTCATTCTTGAATTGATACCTGCAGAATTGTTACAGCATATGTCATCCATTTTCTTATTTATAGTGAATTCTTTTTCTTATAGACACACTAAGCTGTCATCTCTAAAGCATCCTGTAGAAATGAGTCCAACAATTATATATTAGTATTAAAAGCCATTTCCCTTCATCCCTTTTATACATGTCACCTTTTAATTTCATTGAGAGTCTTTGCAATCTTCGGTTGTCAGAAGAAATAAATGCTTGTGTGTGGTGTTCCATAAGCCTGTGTGCCCATTTGTTATTTGTATTTTTAAAATTTCTCATATCTTCACTTATTCTTCTGCTTTATAACAAAAAGACAGCTGGTGAAAATACAAATTGCTCAAGCTGCCTCTCCTCACACGCAAGAGAAACAAAACACCCAAGAAAACAATCTGTCTCCACATCAATAAAAGAATCTGCCCACGATAGGTCTCAGGTGTCAACAGCTGCTTGAGTGGAATTGCATAATTGCAGCCGCGTGGACAAAAAAGAGAAAATGTTTTTTTTAAATCTCTCACTCACCCCACCCCACCCCACCCTATTTTCAGTTGCTGCCATGCTACAGCAATGGCACTGCTTTTTCACAATTACCTGGAAACAGAATTGAACTGGAAATCCCACCAATGGTGTTACATTACCCTCCAAGTAAATCCCATGTAGCAAAGATCCCAGTAATGTTAATTACAAGTTTCCTTTTCAAAGGTTCAGCTCATTTTATGGCTTTCAGGTGCATGCAGATGAACATACTCTCTTAATTCCCCCAATTTCTTTTAATTTCTGTTCCTGTGGGGGAAGAGGAAGCTCAAATGACTGATTTCCTTTCCTTGTTTTTTTGTTTCTTTTTAAGAAACCATACCATTTCATTGTAAAAATGAAAAGAAAAATCAATGAGAGCAAATCAGAATATATGCTTCGCTGCCCTGCAGGAACAGAAAATGGCAATGGGGCAATTATGAGAGGTATTCAAGGAGCAATTCGTAGGCTATTTGCCTCTACACCCTCACAAAGTCTACTTCACAAATTTATCAAATCCCATCAGTAAATGGAAGCAGGCCACACTCCCAGGCCCCCAAGATGGCACCAGTCCCTCCCCCTGCAATCATTGAGTGAAAGTCTGAAGAGGAAGCCAGCTGTACTCATGGAAGTACAGTGGTACCACAGGTTAAGAACTTAATTCGTTCTGGAGGTCCATTCTTAACCTGAAACTGTTCTTAACCTGAAGTACCACTTTAGCTAATGGGGCCTCCCGCTGCCGCACAATTTCTGTTCTCATCCTGAAGCAAAGTTCTTAACCCGAGGTACTATTTCTGGATTCGCAGAGTCTGTAACCTGAAGCATCTGTAACCCGAGGTACCACTGTGCATACAGATAAACTGAAGCCCTGCCCAATCAGGCCTGCTAATCACATGGAGGAAACTCCATGAGTGCAGCCATTTCCTCCTTCTGACCTTTGCTACAAGCATAGAGGCTGCGAAGCAGATCTGGGAGGCAATATTGGTGGTAAGGCCAGCAGCACACACCCTTTTCCTTTTATTTAGCACCCACCTCATGATTAACACATGAAGAGAGCTACGGTAAGTTGAAACCAGGTCTGGAAAAACAATAATAACAAGAAGCCAGCACCAGAAATGCTAGGATTATCTCACCTAAATTCCCCATAAAAATTAAATCAACAAAGGATGGCATTTCCAGGAAAAAAAGAGCTAGTGTGGAAGCAAATTTGAATATATTTAGGCTGATAGGTCCCCTAAGAGATATTCTGAGTCATCTTCTTACCAACCTGCAGGTGGGAGTTACTCAAAGAAACATATGTTACAAGACAACTTTAAACAAACTGCCCAATAAATGAGCAGCTATGGTCCACCATGACCATCACTTCACTTTCAGAGATCTAAGACTGTCTGCATTTATGACTCTTACACAAATGCACAGCACAAACACCTGCCATGCTTTCATTCACAGATGCAAAGCAGCTCCGCCTATACTCCAGTAATTTTATCTCCATGGGAGAGGGAAAAGATTAATTGATAGCAAGGTTAAAATCTTCTTCTCAACCTTTCCTCTTGTTCTAATTCTGTCTCCCTTTCCCGATGTTTCATTGCAATGCAAACACCATCAGGATTCAGTGATGTTTGCATCAAGTGGGCAAGTATTCTAAAACAAACATCTAAGGTAAGCTACTTTGATGAACAGGAATCACACATTGCCCAGGCAGGCGCATTATGTGACCCATGAGAGCAGCAAAATAACCTAACTGTACAACGGTGATGGGATAAAATCCGGTCAAAGCTTTATTGACAGCAGCAGGCAGGGCAAGGGTTGGCATAGCACTGGGTCCCAGGATCAATTCATCATTCCACAAGCCCCATGTTGATGGAATGGATCACCTGGGTTTGGATCATTCCAAACTTGTACCATGGAGTTGGCCAGGGTTGAAACTTGCCATTGTGCAAGTCAAGCAAGCAAGGTCTCACTGGGGGACCAGGGCGCAGATTCCAACCAGGCAGATACCAAACCCACGCTTGGGTTTGCTGTGGCCCATCCTCCCCTCAGGCCCCTTATGGGGGGTCCATACACTATTGATCCTGACCAATGCCATTTCCTCTCTCATACAAACAACATTTTTCCATCTAACAAAGGAAAGCCATAATTTCATTGAAGGAAAGGCAAAAACAAAACCCAACCAAGTGCCAATCAGGTTGAGAGAGAAACAAATTCATTTCTGGCCCTGTCAACCAGCAACCCAAAATTGCTCAATGAAGGCTCTAACATGAGGGTGTGCGGGCAGGAAGCTCTCAAAGCAAAATGGCTGTGAGCTCCAGGGGAAGCAGCCTTATATGGGCTTCCCCTCCCCTCTGCAGCAAAGGCTCATGGGACAGTTTTTTCCTGTGAGGAGCCCATCACACAGAGAAGATACTGGTCAAAACCTTGCCCAGTATTTTGCTGCAATCTATGGGCCACAGCACTGCCGGGCAAGGGTGTCCTGTGCTTATTGGGCATGGAACGGGGCTTTTAATAGCTAGTTTCCATAACTCATTTGGTAAATATAATAAGTTGTGAAATTACAGGAACAAGCAGGTGGAGATTAGCATCTCGTATGCAAGCTGAAACAAAATTGCTGGGATGGGGTGCCCTGCCAATACTAACTCTGAAAGATCCACAAGGAATGTGAGACCATGTTTGCTTAACTTAAGCCAGAATGATTTGGTAATGTCATGACGCATGAATTGAATTTAATTAGGGCCTAGCAGAAAAGAAAAGAGTAGAGATGATATAACTAGTATTGTGCAGATTAAAAAGATTAATATAGCTGATGGCTTCTTATCTAAAGAGCTTCAAATATTAATGATATTTTCAGCAATGACCTGCTTTGATTGATACAGGTTTTTGTTAATAAGAGAAGGAGTTCACTAAATGATTCGCTTTGATTCACCTCAAACTCCTTTAAAAACACTCTGTGGTTATCTACTTCATCTACTTCAACCCCCTGCAATGCGGGAATCTCAGCTAAAGTATCCATGACAGATGGCCATCCAATCTCTGTTTGAAAACTTCCAAGGAAGGAGAGTCCACCACCTCTCGTGGGAGTGTGTTCCAAAGCTGAACAGCTCTTACTGTCAGAAAGTTTTTCCGAATGTTTAGTCGAAATCTCCTTTCTTGCAACTTGAGGCCATTGGTTTGAGTCCTACGCTCCAGAGCAGGAAAAGACAAGCATGCTCCCTCCTCCATGTGACAGCCCCTAAAATGGCTGTCATATCTCCTCTCAGTCTCCTCTTTTCCAGGCTAAACATAGCCAGCTCCTTCAAGTGCTCTTCATAAGGCTTAGTTTCCAGACCCTGGATCATCTTGGTTGCCCTCCTCTGCACACGTTCCAGCTTGTCAACATCCATCTTACATTGTGGTGCCCAGAACTGGACACAGTATTCCAAGTGATTAAGGCAGAATAGAGTGGTACTATTACTTCCCTTGATCTGGACACTATTCTTCTGTTGATGAAGCCTAGAATAGCATTAGCATTTTTTGTTGCTGCATCACACTGTTGACACTTGTCAAGCTTGTGGTGTACCAAGACCCCTAGATCCTTTTTTTTTTAAAAAAAGATATTTATTAAAAATTTAACAATTACAGAAAAAAAGAAGAAAAAAGAGAAATTAAAAAGTTACAATGCAATACATCAAAAAACAATAAAAGACAAAAAAATAAGAAACAATACAGCACAACAATGAGGGGGGAAAAAACAAAAACAAAAACATTTAAAAACAAAAACATTTAAAAAACACATCCAGTATTTCCATATCCTTATCTTTCATTCACTTGTTTCATCGACCTCCTCACACCTCCCTTTTTTGTATTCTAATTCAATTTAGCTGTTTCAACAAATCCTTTCCATCTTTCTCAATTTTTGTTCTATAAATTACCTTAACCCGATCTGACCTTAGATTTTACCCTTTAACCCATTAACAACCCATTTTTACTTAGTTCTTAATAACATTTCTGCTAAAACCATGTAACTTCATTCCAACATCCTTCTAACATTCATTAATTTTACTATATTTTTGTAAATATACTTTAAATTTTTTCCAATCTTCTTCCACCAACTCTTCTCCCTGGTCTCGAATTCTGCCAGTCATTTCCGCCAGTTCCATATAATCCATCAACTTCATCTGCCATTCTTCCCTAGTGGGCGGATCTTGTGTCTTCCAGTGCTTTGCGATGAGTATTCTTGCTGCTGTTGTGGCATACATGAAAAAAGTTCTATCCTTCTTTGGCACCAATTGGCTGACCATGCCCAGGAGAAAGGCCTCTGGTTTCTTCAGAAATGTATATTTAAATACCTTTTTCATTTCATTATAAATCATCTCCCAGAATGCCTTAATCTTTGGGCATGTCCACCAAAGGTGAAAGAATGTACCTTCAGTCTCCCCACATTTCCAGCATTTGTTATCAGGTAAATGATAGATTTTTGCAAGCTTGACTGGTGTTATGTACCACCTATAAATCATTTTCATTAAATTCTCTTTTAAGGCATTACATGCCGTAAACTTCATACCAGTGGTCCATAACTGTTCCCAGTCAGCCATCATAATATTATGTCCAACATGTTGTGCCCATTTAATCATAGCAGATTTCACCGTTTCATCTTGAGTATTCCATTTCAACAGCAAGTTATACATCCTTGACAAATTCTTAACTTTAGGGTCTAACAATTCTGTTTCCAATTTTGATTTTTCTACCTGGAAGCCTAGTTTTTTGTCCATATTGTATGCCTCCATTATTTGATAATAATGAAGCCAATCTCGCACTCTATTTTTTAATTTTTCAAAACTCTGCAGTTTTAGTCTATCTCCCTCTTGCTCCAGAATTTACCAATACTTCGGCCATTTGGTCTCCATACTGAGTTTTTTCTGAGCCTTTGCTTCCATTGGTGACAGCCATCTCGGGGTTTTATTTTCTAACAGATCTTTGTATCTTATCCAAACATTAAACAGACCCCTAGATCCTTTTCACATGTACTGCTAGTAAGCCAGGTGTCCCCTATCCTATATTTGCACATCTGGTTCTTCCTGCCTAAGTGCAGAACCTTACATTTGTCCCTATTGAAATTCATTTTGTTAGCTTGCACCCAGTTCTCCAATCTGTTAAGGTCATTTTGAATTCTGATTCTGTCTTCTGCGGCATTAGCTACCCCTCCAGTTTGGTGTCATCTGCAGATTGGATTTGTTGTTGTTGTTGTTTAGTTGTTTAGTCGTGTCCTACTCTTCGTGACCCCATGGACCAGAGCACACCAGGCACTTCTGTCTTCCACGCAGATTGGATTAGCTTCCCTCAGTTCCTTCATCCACTTCCCCCCCCCAAATTGATATGCTTTAAAAAAAAAAAAAAATAATAGGCAATTGTTTCCTCATCCTTGCCTTGCACATGAGTAACTTTGGCATGACCAACCCTGTGAAATGTGCAGAGGAGAGGCCATAGCTTGTGTGATAATGGCTGTAAGTAGGATGAGAGCCACTACAGATTACTTACTTATCTGGAGCAGCCATATGACAAATCATCCTTTTTGTGCCTCATTCATTTTCCCGGTGACCCAAGCAGTGTGTCATTCCAGATTGATATGCTAATTCTTTCCATTGAGACCACACTGACAAAGATATAACCCTGGACCGGGGGAGCTGGGCTTTGTGCCCCCCCTCTGAATTCATCCCAAGGTCCCTTGAGGGCATGCATACACAAAGCTGTGAATGTGTCCACTGTGCCTCCAGCTCTCTGGAGGTATTGCATTAGGAAGACAAATGGCTAATTCAGCACAGCCAAATGTTGCACATTTCATGATTAAATACAAGCCTCCTCAGATTTGGCTTCATTTGTTTCCCTTACGATGAAATATGTGCAGGTTTATTTTTTTTCCATTACTACATAAATACATGCAGTTTATAAAATGCTGGGTGAATTATCAACCTGAAATCTCTCTTTCTGAGCATGGGAATAGACTTGTGCCAGTAATTTTTCCCTCTCCTTAAGTGTCTTGTGCCAGACAGGGATATTTGGGGAGGATACTTATTTAAACAACTATAGAGAATTTAAAAACATGGATCGTATTCAATTCCTCAAGAATGCAGATAGGCCTTGCTTCATGTTTCTGGACAGAATGAAATCCTATGCTTCAACTGACACATTTTTGGGATTTGTAACTGTTACTAAGAGATGCATTGCCAGTCCACGTTAAACGGACTGGCAATGGAGGCAGGAAGTAGCATGTGATCCTAAGCATCCACAGATACCAGTGTTGCACCCCAAAAGGGATTCTCGTGAGCCCAAGGGCAAATACTCCTTCCCCAGCACAGCTGCACCTATGGGGTTGCTTGGACCACTTTGCATGGCCCAATTTATTAATTTTAACTGTTAGTTGGAGCCAGAGTTTCTTGTTAATCACTTTCTAGAAATGTAATAAAGTTGCAAGCAAAGATAACCATACCAACTGTTAAGTACCATGTCCAGTGCTTTGGGGGGGGGGGACGTAGGGGGACGCATACCCCTAAACATTTTGTGAATCTAAGTTTGGCCTCATTGAGGGACAGTATTTCAATATGAGTAGGAAAATGAGAGTACCCCTAAACATTTTTTTAGAAAAAAAACACTGACCATGTCTGCACATAAAAGAAGAATACCATAAAAGCTGTGCAGAGATTAATGCTGTGCAGAAACCTTCCCTCTGGTTTCTCAAATGTTTTCTTCCTCTGCGAAAAAGGCTTCTGTTTTTCTGCCTCTTTCTGGGGGCACTTTATAATTTTGATGGGTGCAGGGTCGAGCTTACCTTATTGTTGAGAGGTGTCTATGGGTGGTGTGGCTGTTTTATTTTCTGTTAAACATTTCCCCAGCACTCGGCAGCCTCCCTAGCTGCCTGCACTCCCTGGTATGGAAAAAAAGTCCCATGGGAGGAGTTAACATCATGATTTACAGTGGTGCCTCGCAAGACGAAATTAATTCGTTCCGTGAGTTTTGTCGTCTTGCGATTTTTTTCGTCTTGCGAAGCACGGTGTCAGGAAAGTTTTGGAAAAGCTTCAAAAATTACCAAAGTCTTTAAAAACCTCAAAAAAGGCTACCACACCACGTTCTATGAGTTGCTCCTCGAAGTCAAGTCGCAACTGTATTAACGGTGTTAAGAAAAAGGAAACAAACTTGCAAGACGTTTCCGTCTTGCGAAGCAAGCCCATAGGGAAATTCGTCTCGCGGAACGACTCAAAAAACGAAAAACCCTTTCGTTTTGCGAGTTTTCCGTCTTGCGAGGCACTCGTCTTGCGGGGCACCACTGTATTTAAGTGAAGCACAGGCTGTAGCTTGCTAAGAGTGCTGGGAATCTTAGCTCTGTGAGGTATAAACTACAGTTCCCAGAATTCTTAAGAGGAAGCACAATGTATGGCACAGGTGTGACGTTTATTAACACACACACCAAAAAAATCCTTTGCTTTTTTGAAGTGAATTTGACGTGCCAGGGTGACAAATTTCTGGCATACACTTGAATTCATCCTGCAAAATACTTTTGCACACCATCCTAATCTCGAAGCAGTGTGCGATTCCAAGGGTTCCAGGCGCTTACCCAGGGTTCATGTTTCCTTTTGGAATGAGGTACAATGATGTCTTTATGATATACAGTTTATTTACACACACACGCTCCCGTCGTTCGGTCCCAGCGCCTGCCAACCTAGCAGTTCGAAAGCACCTCCGGGTGCAAGTAGATAAATAGGGACCGCTTACCAGCGGGAAGGTAAACGGCGTTCCGTGTGCTGTGCTGGCTCGCCAGATGCAGCTTGTCACGCTGGCCACGTGACCCGGAAGTGTCTCCGGACAGCGCTGGCTCCCGGCCTATAGAGTGAGATGAGCGCACAACCCTAGAGTCTGTCAAGACTGGCCCGTACGAGCAGGGGTACCTTTACCTTTACCTTTATATATATATACACAATCTAATCTTACGATAGGGGTTTCACAACATCAACACTATGTTTCTCCCATAATGGGAGCTTCGGATTCAAACAGAAATCAGACATTGCTCTCATTCTCTCTCCTGCTCGCTGCTTTTACTTCTAAGTCACATCACTGCTACTCTGCTCCAAACCCTGACTTCGTCTTCCTAACTAACTGCAAGCTGAGGAAGTGGTCCCACCCAACTTTGCCCCCCCCCCCAAGGCAACCCTACTGGCTTATATATTAACACTTGCTGGATCCAGGGGTTAGAAGGGTCTCAGCATAAAGCCTATTTCCTTTCCCTGTCCACCCCCAAAAATTCATAATAATACTGACAGTCTGGAGGCAACCTAAGATAGTCTCAAGGCAACTTACAGAAAATAAACAGGCAAAATATAAAGCAAAGCAACAGAAACAATGCAACATTAAAAACCATCCCATCCAAGAAATACCTATAATATCTCAACCCAGCCTCCAGTCAACATTGCCCAACAGAAAAATAGTTTGAAAACACCTATATACTTGGCAGCGGCGGGTTACCTCAGATATAGTAATCTTCAGTCCAGAAATGGAGGCTATTGGCAAATAATGGTACAAAAAAAAATTACACCTGCTGTTGTTTTTTCTTGTTTGCTGGTTCCTGCTAAATTTAATATTTTTAATAAATGCCATTTTATATGCTTCTTTCTTCACCTGACTAGTAATAAGCAGTAAACAACAAAGAAGCAACCAGTATCTTAGAATATCCTTCTGTATTTTTGAACAACCTTTTGACAGTTTTGTAGCCAAAATATGTTTGTATCTTGTGGGGAGAAATGCACATTATGCCATTGTCACTGTAAGCAACAGAAATAAATTAAAGGTAATTTCCACTTTTAAAGTCCTGTTTCTATGGAAATATGAGTAACTGCCATTACTGCAGAGCTTGTTACCATGGTTATGTCAAGTAATTCCAGGGTATTAATGCCCTACAACCTAAAGTGATAATTTCCCCCCAAGTTGCCATTCAATGAAATCTTACCTCAGAGCTCCCCAGCAGACATGTGGGAAAGGAAAAGGTGCGTGGAGACGCTGTAGACTATTCTGAGCACAGTTTGGAATTCTCTTTTTCCCTTTCGACTCATCCGCAAAACACACAGACAAGCGTGCAGAGATGAAAACTTGCAGATGCTGAAATTCAGTAGGCAGAACAACATTGCTTATGCTGTTCTGTGATATATATATATATGGGGGGGGGGCAGCTACAGCCATTCAAACTTAAAAAGGAATTGCAACCTTCACATCCTTGTGGAAAATATCTGTGTAGGTTTTAATGTTCACTACTCACCTTCTGAACTGCTGCCATTTCAAACAGGATTCTGGCCAATACGATTTATCACCTCAGCACAATTTCCTTTGGGAAATTTCCTTTGCGAATTTATTTATTTTTAAGTATACGTACTGTTTTTCCTAAACAGGTTCACAAAGCTGCTGTGCTCACACTTTAAGAACTGACAATATTTGGGAGGAATTTCTGGGTGCTCTGCTGGAACAGCTACTGACATTCTTATAGCTAGGGATGTTTTGAGGACTGCAAATAATATGCTCCACACACAGATTAGACTTGCCTGATCTGCCTTCTACCCTAAATTGCCACAATCCGACTCCATAAATTTGTTTGGTAGGAAGTATCTTAAGTATAGGGAGTTTTGTTTCTAAACGTGCCGTAGCACTAGCATCTCTCCTTTTATAGATCACAAGCAGCCTTGTACCCAATGTTGCTCAGAAATTCTAAGAAACCAAAAAACTGGGATAATTCAGCCTAGATAGATAGTTGATAAATAGAAGATAGACAGAAGTGACACATGGGTATTAACTGAAATGCACTGTCTCTAGAAAGACAATTCATGCTCTCTTAAAGCAAGAATATTGTGTTTGGTTACTATTTGGTCACCCTACTGGAAATAGTTCAGTGACAGGAAGTGGGAGTTTCTTTTGTATTCTGTAACCTTTTTCTTTCAACAGATTTCAAGAAGAACATGCTGGTAACATTAACTATATCCCATGTGACCTTTATGCCTATTACAGTATTTTTCATAAAGGACATGCCTTTTCCCTTTTTGGTTTATAAATCAATCCTTGAGTATAACTGCTATCTGAAAAATGTTAACAATTAAACAATAATTCAGAGATTTTGAATTTAAGTACCCTCTGTGTGAGCAGATTAAGAGAATATTGTCTACGTAATTCAGGAGAAAACCAATTAAGCCTGCTATATAATGAGCAATGATGCTCTCTCACATCTGCCAGCAAAACCAATCAACATAATCTATTACAGAGTGATGTGCTTTCTATTTTGTGTATTACAGGGATGATTCAGCACTATAAATTATATAACTATAATCAACATTTGTTAATATGATAAAAAGGACACCGTTCTCCTTAGACCCAGAATCACACTGAATATGAGCCCAAAACAGGACCTTTAATTCCGAATTTATCAACTGCACAATTCAATTTGTTCTGCTTCAAAAGTCCAATGCTGACAAGATTCCAAAATGTAGGGACTGAGCACTGGGGAGTGAAATGCAGACACAAACTTGGACATCTAGGTTTGAGTCCATTCCCATTATCCCAGCTACTTCATAAATCTTGGTGCCTTCTACTGTCCTCTGGCACTTTTCCAATGTCCCTCCCCTCCTCAATGATTCCACCAAGTTTTGTTTCTGTTATCATCACGACTCCTCCAGCAGTGTAAGAATCAGGCCTAGGATGGAGAACGCTAGAAGGAGATAAGGAGGAATGGGAAGGTGAAACTTGAACAGATGGAAACCCTACTCACTGTCCTCACCAATCCCATCTGGCTCTAGTATGGAAATGGGACTTCACCTCTCCTGAGGGGGGCGGTACAGAGCCTCAGTCTAGAGTGACTGAGCAGGATTCAGAGAGACAGATCAAGTGCTCTCTCCCAGGACCAGACACTGCCTCAGGAGAAGGGAACAGATGCCCCCACCCAGTACTTTTTAAAAAAAATGTTTAGGGGTATTCTCATTTTGACTCAAGAAAATCACCATTTCATAGTTCAAATCGAGAAAAATGAATACAGTAAATGGACAAAAGTACAAAGATTCACAAAATATTTGGGGGTATGCGTACGCCTGTGTCCCCCCCCCCAGAAGAGAAGCACTGCCCCCACCTAGACACAGTGCCCACTTGCAGGTTAGCCACTCATGCAGGGATAAAACCTCTCTCAACTGCTGTGAAACATGACAGTATATTTAAATTTGTGATATCGTGGAAAAAGTAAAGATGCCTGCATACCAAGGACCAGGAGACACCTGAACTACAGCCAGGGACAGCACAAATAGGGTAGAAGAGATCCATTCTGCTAAACTTATTATGTAGATTCACCCTCTCACCACAAGGCTTTGAAGAGCCCATTCTGCTTGCTTGAGGCCTATTCTAACCTTACTCGGAAGATACGTGCACAGCCTTCATTTGCATGCCTGTTTATCGGTTGGTCCCTCTAAAGCAAAGCTAAATTCACTGACATCAAAGCAAATCTCGGCCGACTTGTGCTTTTGATATTGCCTGACATCCTGATCTTAAACATATCTACTCGGAGTTGGTGTAGTGCAGTAGTTGGGGGATGAATCTGAATGAATGTGGCAGGCCAAGGTCGGTTGGCCTTGAGCAAGTTACTGTCACATCGACTAGCCTGCTTCAAAGAGTTGTTATGCAATGACATAATGAGCATAGGATATTGTTACCTGCCTGAAGGCCTTAGAATAAGGAAGAAAAGATACCCAAATAAGTAAAGGCCTAGTAATTTCATTCCAAAAAGGCTTGCACCAAGGAACATCCCAAAGGATCGTCCATTTAACCAGGGGTTTTTTCCAGCAGAAGGTTGCTAAAAAATAAAATAAAAAAATGAAGAGGAGGAAGAAGATGGAGCTAAACTCATTTAGCATGATATTTCATGCTGAAAACTGTTGTATATTCTGAATTGATTTAATACCTCATGCTGAGTGCTGAAATCAAAAGAATAGAATTGGGAATGATTTAAATCTCCAACCAGGCAAGTATCCCATAGCTTGTGTCAACAACAGAATGGTCCAAATTTTTAACACGTTACCATGCTGCTGCCAACCTCCTCTGTTGCAGCCTGGTTATGACACTCGCTTCAGTATGACCAAATTGGCTTATATTTGAGGATGTCACCTTACATTATAGACTGAATTGTTCCACTGCCACAGGTTCAACTCCTGACCTCACCTAGCACTGTAAACCCAAGTTTAGAGTCAATTGGCCACAGCAACATGATCAAGATTTTACTGTTGCTTCACACTTCCACCTAGATTATATTTTGATAATTGGATTCCCATCTGCATCATAACATGAGAGAAATAATGAAGTCACTGAGTGAAGAAGAGCTGCTTACTTTTCACTGAAGTTTGCAATTCCTGTTCATTATATATCGCCATCATTAGAATTTGACAAGAACCTGGGGGTCAGCTTGGCTTGGCAGTACATTATACGCCATATATATTTGCATTGACCATTACTGCATAACTGCCATCTCTGTGCATTCGTACTCCTGGCAGTAATTTGCTCATTGTATTTTTCACTATCAGTGCATTTTATGTACTTACAGATTGCACCATTTTTAAGACAAATTGGATGGATTTGATTAAAAAAAACCGCTCAACATCTGCCAAGTGGCAAGCTCATGAAGAATGCCTTTGAGAATGGATCTTGGGCATTGCTGTTGAAACAATTCATCCCAATAATTCATCCCAATAATTATGACATCATCCTCACCTAACACAGCATCACCACACCTGCCCCACCATGACCACTGAAATATTATTAAAGGTGATGCCCAAATAATGCTGCATTCATGTTTTATTCTAAGAGTTATGATAACAGAGTTTTGCATGGTTTTAATTGGTTTTAACTAGTACTGCTGCTCTTGTCAAATGCTCTAAATTCTTTTCTAAAACAGACGGGCCATCAGCTGGAATCCTAAACTGCCTCGTACCTATATACCTGTCTCCACCCCCAATGTTCAGTCCAGACACTGAGATCCAGCACCGAGGGCCTTCTGGTAGTTCCCACACTGCAAGTAGTGAAGCTACAGGGAACCAGGCAGAGGGCCTTTTTGGTAGTGGTGCCCGCCTTGTAGAATGCCCTCCCATCAGTTGTCAAAGAAATAAACAACTATTTGACTTTTCGAAGATATCTGAATACAGCCCTGTTTAGGGAAGCCTTTTAATGTGTAATGTTTTATTTTGTTTTTACCTATGTTGGAAACCGCCTAGAGTGGTTGGGGCAACAAAGTCAGATAGGTGGAGTACTACTACTACTATTACTACTATTCAGCATATTAATGTGAGCATTAGTTTTGACACGAAGAGTTATTCATTCTGAGGGAAGTTTTCCTCTGTATATTTTTTGTTGAATGTTTCTCAGAACCAAGAAAGACAAAACCTCTCTGTTTCTTTCTCCTCAGATTATACACTGGGTTTTGTTACGTTTTCTCATTACAGTGTTATTGGGATTTGCCTTCTCTCTGGACTCTGCTTGCGTTGTTTAAGTGACTTTGCTAACAGTAAATAATATCATAGAACTTTACAATGTCTTGGAAAAATGAATTGCTGCTTATTTGTACATTAAATACCTCAGTGCAATGAACTTCCTATGAGGTCTAGTTCTCTCACCTGCAGGATGCAATCTATAGCATTATCATCAACATTATAAGACAACCTGTGATGACACATACATGCAACCAGTGGCAGGAACGGACAAGCAAAGAGTACAAACAAAATATTATGGAGCTCTGGTAAAATGTTTCATGCACCCACATTTGTCACTGACTTCACATTGCCAGCAAAACAGCAGTGGGAGTTTAGCAGGGCAGCGGGGGGGCAGGGATTTAAACCTATTTAATGGTTGCATAAAATTAGTACTACAACTTCAAACCGGGGCTGATGATTCACCTAGCAGCATGGGGAGGAAAACTGTGCAAGGAAAAACGTGTTTATATAAAAATATAAATCAACATTTCACGTCACATATCTGAAACACATAGGAATGTGTTGCAGTTAGCAGCTGATGCAAGGAGATTAATTTTCAGCTGCACTATTCAGTTCGCCTTAAGTGAATGTATTAGTATGTAATTGTATGAATGCCTATTGACAAATGACTGATTCTTTGTGGTCTTCCTGAATAGGGAAGTCTGTCATAACAAATTGCTACTGTTAAGGAACAGGAACGTAGAAAGGGCTGATACAGAGAACTCCACTGATTCTTGGCCAACACTTCACACAACAGTGGCAAGTCATTATTGTTTTCCTCAGTATTTTCAGTTGCCTCATCCATCAGAAGGAATTCTTTTGGCATTCATGTGGGCATAATGTGTATTGCCACAGGAATTGTGTTCTAATTTAGAATTAACATCAATTAGTACCCATTTGTTGTGAAGAATTTTTGATTTATGCGTACCATTGCACTGCAGAGATGGGCATAAATACCGCTTTCTGTGGCATGAGAAACTATCCCATAATCCACAGCCACCGCCAAAGATTTTATTTTATTTTTTACTCCATGAAAGAGAGACAGATTTAAGGTCAGTTTCAAGAACCTACATGCTGCAAAAATGACATTTTCCTCTGGATTTCATGTGCTAATCATAAGGATTTTTCCAAGTTGCTGTGACAGAAATGATGGAAACCCTTACAGATTGTAGATAAGAATGAGGTATTCTGTTCTCAACCTTGAACCCTCCACTCCCTTTAATAATTCTTCTTTTTTTGTCAGTGATGAAATCAAATCCAAAAAAAAGGGAGGGATATATTAATATTTGTAGAGGATGGAGAGTATTTCCAAGAAAGTGTAGCGTATTGAGATCATAGAACCACACTCCCCAGACCCTGCAGTCAACATCTGAGGCCCTTCTTTGTGTGCCTCCTCCATCAGATGTCTAGAGGGTGTCAACATGAAAATGGGCATTTTCTGTGATGGCTCCCCATTTGTGGAATGCTCTCTCCCCAGGGAGGCTCACCTGGCACTTTCATTCTATATCTTTAGATGCCAGGCAAAAATATTTGTCTATAGCCAGGCCTTTGATTAATATCCTATGTCCTTTTAAATGTGTTTGTGTGGGGGGGTATTAGTTTGTGCTGTTGGTGTTGGCTGTTTTATTATGTGTTTTGTGTCTTCGTTTTACATTTTTACAGTACTATAAATAATAATAATAATAATAGTAAAAATTGTTTAAACTACAAGTTACTGCGCCATAGCAGGCCTTTCGCCTGCCAAAGATACTCAGAGCAGAAGAAACATAAAATTGATGTGTAGTTAAATGGTTATATTTGGTATCTTCTCACATGGTTAGCTCTGGAGCAAAGGAAATGCTTAAGCGAGATAAAGTTAATTGACTGGCGTAAATTATGCTGACTTAGCAAAGAGATTTTACAAGGTTCACGCATTTTCTGGACTTAGGCTGCTCTCCCTCCCTCCCTCTGCTGCCAAGGAGTGTGGTGGAGTCTCCTTCTTTGGAGGTCTTTAAGCAGAGGCTTGACAACCATATGTCAGGAGTGCTCTGATGGGGTTTCCTGCTTGGCAGGGGGTTGGACTCGATGGCCCTTGTGGTCTCTTCCAACTCTATGATTCTATGATTCTATGATTCCTCTCCTGACTGCACCTTTACGGGGTGAAGTCAAACAGTTGAAAGGTTATAATGTCTGCTGTGAATTTAGAGACCGATACAGAAGAGATATGTTTTGTTGCAGCTGGGGCAGATGAAGGCATTTGGTGTACAGTACTGCTGCAGATGCACCATGGTGTTTATTCTGTTTGCAGTCCTCTTAGTGGTCATTCCTCCTCTGTTCACTGATATAGATGCATTACCTGATTGCCTGATTCCCACACAGCGGGGAAGATGTTGTAAAATGTAGTCTCACACATCAGTCCCACTGAAATCTAGCTGTACAGGGGAGGTGTGCAACCGCCAAATTAGGGTGTTGCTGAAGTGTGAAAATAGGGAATGCAGGGCAACTTCTCTGCATGCAAAATTACCTTGTGCTTTCCTGAAGGTAAGGGTGGACAGTCCATTTCAGTTTCTTCAATCTTAAATTCAGTTCTCCACATTTCTGCAGCAACTGGCATTCTTAAAATATACTCACAGCAGCATTTAGTAAAAAATTATCCTTACACATTTCTGTATGAAATTTGTATCCCTTTGTCCCAAAGGAGCCTAAGGCAGTGAACATATCAGTAATATGAAACATTTTGAATGGTATTTTTAAAACAGTTTAGAACATTCTAAAAATGTTTAACCAGTGACTCCGGGGTTGCTGGAATGGTATCTTCCAGCCATTCTTGGATAAACAGGAACGTTTAAAATTTCCTCCTAAGACTCAATAATGACTTATATACATTACTGGACTGGAGAACTGCATTGCAAAAATTCAGGAAACTGCAAATTTTGAAGGATGGTTGTGTTTTGATTCTCAAATTGTTTTGGAAAGTATGAATAAGGTAAGTTTGCCTTTAAATTCAAACTGCATCACATTTGTCACCCACCCTGACCTGCAGGTCTGTGCTCTGTGAAATGGTATTATGGCAGGAAAGTGTCTTATTTTCATGTGTATAGAAAAATATATTCAGAGTTGCAGTCACTAGTTTGAAGTAAGTGAAACTTCTGACCCAGAATGTGGCTATGATTTCCGGAGCATTGCCCCATTTCTCCCCGTAACTCTTTGCAGTCTTCCTTTTTATCTAGTTTCCAGAAAATAAAAGTGAAATAGACTTGTGGTAGAGCTCCAAATGGTGGAACCAATTATTTTAATGTTGTAGATTTGTATTGTTTTTTTATATATAATAGTTTAATTACTTTTTAACTATTATATTTTTATATGTTTTAATATTGATATGTTTTATTCATGTTTGCTTTAATTTTTGTGAGCCACCTTGAGTCCCAGTTCTAGGGAAAATGTGGGATATTATTAATGTATTAATAATATCCTTACATTATTTCCTAATAAATAAAAATTCCATGTGATGCTGTTTGCTCATGAGTTAAATTCAAGCAAATGGTAAGACCCAATAGACCAGACCAGGGGTCAACAAACTTCTTCAGCAGAGGGCTAGTCCACTGCCCCTCAGACCTTGTGGGGGGCCAGACTATATTATATATATATATTTTAAAAAATGAACTAATTCCTAAACCCCACAAATAACCCAGAGATGCATTTTAAATAAAAGCACACATTCTACTCATGTAAAAACACGCTGATTCCCGGACCATCTGTGGGCCAGATTTAGAAGGCGATTGGGCCGGATTCGGGCCCCGGGCCTTAGTTTGCCTACCCATGGCCCAGACCATTAGCACCTCTTCTACACTCCTAGACCTTTTTTTTTTTAAAAAAAAAGTTCTTGGCTTTATTAACTGTTTTTAAAGAGTTAAATGATCTGATTCTTCACTGCTAATCCTATTCATGCTCCATGATGTTTCCATTTTAACTAAAAATGGACATTATAATCAAAAGAAAAAGAAGAAGAAGAAGAAGAAGAAGAAGAAGAAGAAGAAGAAGAAGAAGAAGATAAACATTCCAAAATGTTCAGTTCATTTTTTTAAGGCAGAAGTGAAACTTATAAAGGCTTGTTCTGATAACTTGGAAAGGTTTTGGCCTAGAGGAACAATTTTAATATTGAAACGGCAGCTACACTGATTCGTGCATAATTTCCCTATACTTTAAAGGGAGCACAATCTTCAACAGGCAAGCAGCACCTTACTTCAGAACCTAAGGCCCTTTTTTAAATTTAAGGAGAAAATGGCCTATTTATGCCCTTGGTTCCCGTTGCCAGTCAGCCATTTTACATATCACTTGACAGGAGAACTATTTTAGGCTAATTTCTACTTCTGTAAGTCAATTGATAACCCCACAGTTATCCATTTCTTTTTCAAAAAAAAAACAACCACCCCACTTCTACTCTTCAGTTTTGGATTATGTCCCTATTGTCAACATTGTTCTCAGAAAATACTTCATTATCAGAATTAGTATTTATAAAAATAAAATACTGTTTTATTCTCAAAAATGGCAGGTTCCCCTCAGCTCAGGGATAGTTAGAGGGACAAAGCCTGAGTTCAGAGTTGAGTTATGTGAACCAGAAGCTGGAAGAAAACTGGATTCTGTTTGAATCCAAGGCTGCAGATTTGAGACAAAGAAGACCCTCTTGGGGTGTCAATGCTGTGAACCCCTTCATTGTAGGCTCAGGTTGTATATACATATATCCTGAAGACACCACAGTCTCCACTCTCAAAAGAAAAAAATGAACATTGAGTAAGCACATGGAAGCCCTGGAATCTCAGAGACTGAGGTGGCGTGCAACAATATTCAAACATAATTAGCCAAGTATCCAAACAACTTCCAAGGTTGACAAACCAATAAAAGCCTAAAAACTGTACACAGGTATCAGAATGGTTTCTTCCTGGTAAAGCAAGTTCCACACTTTTTTTAGCATTAGTATTACAGAGTGCAGCAGTTGCCAAGGAAACAAGTTTTGTTTTTTGCAACAACAAAAACCAACCAAACAAACAAACAAACAAACACCAGCTTTGTCAATAAGTGCACACACTATATTACTTGTCTCAGCTGTCAGGGTAAATTACGCCCCTTTTGCTTCAACACGAATTCCCGTCTTTATTGGGAAGTGTGAAGTCTGTTTATTACTTGTATGAGTGACTCTGCCCCTTTTGGCATAATGTGCTCTCCTGTATGGTCAGGTGACACAAACGTACTTACCCTCACAATAATGAATTTGTTTTCCCTAATCAGGAGAGCATGAGAAAACCAACATGGGAAATTAGAGCTCTGTGGCTCCTGCAAAATGAACGCCACAAATGTGGTAATTTTCCCCAATGAATTAGAAAGGAAGCTTCCCAGCAGGGGGAAAATATATATATATTAGAGGAAATTTAACAGCAGCCTAGCTAGCCTTTGGTTATGTGAGGAAATGAAAAGCAAACAGCTGCAATGACATTTTGTTTCCAGATAGCACAGGATAACAATGACTCATTTTCCCCTGCTATGCCAGAATACCTTTCCAGCATAAGAAGGCACTGAAGTGAAAGCAAATGTAGCAGAGAAATGCTTAGGGTAAATGTATGACTGGCAAGTTTTCCAAGGATGTAACATATTAAGGTGGCATAAGCTGTTACTACAACACTCCATTTCCAATATAACCAGAATTTTGGAAGCCTTTTGATACAGGGAAAGGAAATTGCATTGCACTCTTGCATTGCAAAAAGTGCATTAAGATAGAAATCTGTATTCAGAAACATTTGTGTAACCTTAGAGAAGCCTGAACCATGCATAGCAGAATTTGACTACCACTATAAGTCGTATAATTGGCAATATAAGTCACTTTAAGACCATATGTAATAAACTAAAAAGCTGGAGATAGAGATGTGTAATTCATAACTTGTCTGTTTCTCTGATAATGATGTACCGTAGTTTGGTTGGGAAAAAGTCACCATTGTGGACTTTTAATTGAGATAAAATACTCCAACCTTTTTTGGTGGTGGTGGTGGTTTAAAAAAGAATATCTGTGTACATATTCCTTTAAATAAATAGCTTCTTGTGAGAACATTGTGAGAAACTTCTGAAATTCTGATATGTACAGATCTGGCAGTAATGGCATTTGTTATTCCACAGTCTTGCATATGTTTCAAGACCATGTCTTTCTAGAGCAGATGGCAGATTTCTTCCCAATTAAACCACTTGCTTTCTATGCTGATTTTGGTATGAACTATAATGCCATTGTGGCGGTGGTATAATGCCATGGTATAATGCCATTTTTTGTGAATTAAAACCCCTCTGGCTGTACCTGCACTCCACCTCACCCAGGGCAGAAATGACTTTCCTACCTTTTTCTAACCTATGAGTGTAGGCATCATTGTCTGAGAAGCCTTGATTTAGGCACCTAATCCAACACCTACATTATTTTGAAACACATTTCCAGCTCTTAAAAAAATGGGAATATTAAAGTTTGCCTCAGGAGTTTTAAATCTTCACTACTACTTGTAGACATTGTCTCACCATTTTCTCCATTTTGTCTGCCTGAATTGCAAGTGAATCATTTCTGTGGAAGAATTATTATTTGGAGATGATCTTGAGAACATTAAAGGCTTATACTTAACCTCTATTACAACCCAGAATCAAATTAACCTCTCTCTTTCATATAAAAGCAGCTAATGTGTTTTTCTTGTAAAACCGTGAAATCTCACATTTTGTCTCGCATATAGTGCTCATATAAATTCAGTGATATTTTTCCCCAGAACATTTCAACATTTCAATATATTTGGTTACAAAGTATTGTGTGTGTGTGTGATATATATATATATATATATATATATATATATACACACATATACATATATATATATATATATATATATATTCTTGGAAGTTTTTAACACAAAAAGCAAACAAATGCATTTACATTCGTTGACTGTTCAAAGATAAAAAAGGAAAATAGTTATTTACAACTGCTGTCTGTATACAGTATCAAAACATACGGATATCACTGAGATTGAACTGCATCATGAATAGCAAAAAATGGAGGGGAGGCAGGGAGCTCTCTGTATCTCTCTGTATCTAACTGGCATCTAGCTGGCAATCCTAGAAGTGTGCCAGTTGGACAGGGATAGGATTTCTACTGAACCCCATGTGCCAGTGCAACTTCATGTGATGATGGCATGCAGAAATCACAAGTGTTGGGACAACAGAGAGGGATTTAGTGAAGGAATGGCCAGCTTAGTCCAGATCCTCTCTTTCCTAAATAAAATCCTGCCTCCCCAACTGTGGTAACATTAAGATGGCAAAGGAACATTTGTAAACATATACATATCCATTGATTCAGTACAGTGCTGACATGGTTAGTCCCCCAACACACACCTTATCCCCTTTTTAAAAGCTGATCTACTAATATTTGTCTTTCTGCCTCAGATTTAATATACACACCTTAAAAACCTAAGGATACTCGCACAAACACACATAATTAGGCGTGACGTTAATTGCATGAAATGCGCAAGAAAATCTAAGGAATACATTCAGTAAATGTACTTTCATAAAACCCCTTCATATGCTACTGTTAGGAGTCCAGGTTCCCGGCTTGATAACACAGTAAGCGTACATAATTAAAAAGGAGGATTTATTGCAAAAAACAAGCAATTATCTCCAGACGGCTCTAGCAAGCCTCTGGCCCCCATCACTCAGTTGACCCTTCTGAGGAGTTCTTCCTGTGTCGACAGAAGAGATTGACCCTTTGACCTTTACGTTTCTTATTTTGCTTCCTGTGTAGCAGCCTTCCTATACGCCTACGCCTCGGACTTATTTGGTCAGCTGCAGCCCTTTCCTGTTCCAAAAAGCTGTCTCTGTGGCTTTCTGCGTCTGTTTGGGCTTCCAGGGAACTTTGGCTGTGTTCCAGTCTGCTCTCCTTCCTCCCTCATCAGTCGGCCGTCCAAGGTCAGGGAGACTTGATGCTGGCAGTTGCAGGCTCTCATGTGTTGGCATGAAAGCCCAGCCTCCCTGTTCCTGACTGCATTCTGCAGCCAGTTGCGAGATTACACTTGGAGCTGGTGTGTTCGTGACAGCTACTTGCAAAAAAGGCAAATTACATTGAAAGGGGCTTGCAAAGTTAGCCCTCCCACTGAAAATCACACAGCTCCTCCTGGCCCCATTCTTGTCATTCACATGTCAGCATGGATGTCTGGTGGACATGTGAGGTGAGAAAGCCTTCACACATAGATTTCTCCTGGAACCATGTATGATCAGTGTTATTGTATCTAATGAAGCCTCTGCACATAGATGCCTTCATATTAACCTCAGACATTACACTCATACATGGATGGCAAATGTGTGTCTCAGAGGAGCCATGTGACATGAGAGATGGAGTTAAAAATGCCACCCATAGTACAATTTAACACATATTGTCTGTTCCTGTGAAAAAACATGGGAAGGTGGCTTAAGAATGTTTTCAGAAAAAAACCATATATGCAACTACTGTGTCATCATATCTGGTTTTTGCCAGGATTGCTGCTGAAGGAATTTTATAAGACTTTACTGGTAAACACAACAGAATAAAGTGAACTTGTTTATCAAATCCTAATGAACAAAATTTTATCATGACTGACATTTCCTTCCAACAACATCTATCCTTCCTATAAAGAAAAATCTGTCATTCGATAAAATATATGAGCGGCATCACCTGGACTCTCACTGACACCCCACATAAGCACCCACAAAGTTGGGGGTAATTTTTATCAATCTTGTTATCAAGTTCATCAACCTGGTCTAATTATTTACTTGCTAATCAGAAATATTCATTTATCTGTGTCTAGCTGCTTATCCATCATCTCTTGCTGAACTTAATCAAAGTTGTTGACTTTATTTTCCTAAGTATCTGATTTATTTTCAACTTTAATCACCCTGTCCTCTGCATACTTATTTAAAAGTTCAAAACTTTATTATCTAAAAAAGTTTGCATTTATGTTATCGTGTGGGGTCTGTTGGTTACACGTTATTCTCCCTGCTCTCAAGTTAATTCTACTGATGGTTTAGTTCGTTTAATGTATATTTTAATATTGTTCTCCCTTTGGAGAGCTTCACTTTGAGAACTTGAAAATTCAGGTTGAAAGGCAAGCTTGATCTTTTATCAATGCAGTAAATTGGAGTCTATGCTACTTCTGTAATGTTTGGAAATCACAATGATGGTAGTGATAAGAAGACATCATGGGCTAAGTGCCAATATAAGCTCTCCAGTTCCTGATGGAGTTGGCTTGGGAACATACCACGTGACGTACTCCCTCCTACATGCTCTCTCTTATCCTATTATTACCAGAGTGGTTAGGAACCCAAGCCCTATCTACTCTAACATTATGTTTTCATAGTGGCCAGTAAGCTGACCATTGCCCACATACATGAGTGCAGTAGCACTGTTACGCAAGAATGACTTGCCAAGTAACTTGTCTGGTGGGATGGAGATAATGATGATGATGATGATACATTTATACCCCGGCCCATCTGGCTGGCTCCCAACAGAATATTAAAAACATGATAAAACATCAAACATTAAAAACTTCCCTAAACAGGGTTGTCTTCAGATGTCTTCTATAAGTCAGATCGTTATTTATTTCCTTGACATCTGATGGGAGGGCATTCCACAGGGCGGGTGCCACCACCAAGAAGGCCCTCTGCCTGGTTCCCTGTATCTTCACTTCTCGCAGTGAGGGAACCACCAGAAGGCCCTCAGAGCTGGACACAGTGTCTGGGCTGAATGATGGAGCAATAAGTTCCTGGCAGCACCATCACTGCCCAATACCGTGAGGAGTGAGGCAGCAGTAAGTTTGGAAGGTCTGGATGCACCAGCTGGAGCACTGGATTGGTTCCACCAAAACATCCACACGGCCTTGACCTTGACACCATCTCAACCTTCCCCTCTTGATGAATGGCAGCAATGTTGCTGCTCCTGAAGCTCTGTTGTTGCAGTTCTGCCTCACCAGGTGTGCCACTCCTGCTCTTATGGTAACTCTTACAGTAACGTGTATGTATGTGTCCAAAATGTCCACCTGACACGTTTGGCTGTAATCATAAGAAAGCATCACACAATCAGAAGAACTCAATGTTGTGCTAAAATGTTCTGTCCATGCAAGTATTTTTGACTACTCAACCAAGCTACCTCCCTGTCCCTCCCTCTTGCTCTCACCATAGCCAGTTGGGATGGGGGGGTTGTGAAGGCACACAGGGAGAGGAGAGGAAGGAGTGCTCATTGCACTAGTAGGAGCCCTTGCACTGGTTCTGACTAGGTGAACTACATAATTGAATCGGTCAATATTCCAAATGGACATAAATGTTCCCCAAAATGTGCCCTGGAGCTTGATAATTATAAAGGGAAAAAAAGATCCGATTAATTCCCGTGTGGAATGCTTTAATTTTCCAAACCCATGTGTTTCCCAAAAGTGGGACAAAAAATATCCTTCAGACATTTTGCAAATTTAACATTTAATTTTTCAATCAACTGATATACCCTTATAAAGATAGGCTGAAATCTATGTATACCTACCCAGCCCTTGCACTCTCCATAAATTCAGCATTTTCATAAGCAGACACTCTGTAAAAGCTTTTATGAGAAAATATGGTTGAGGACAGAGACAGCTGGCATTTAAATTAGCCAAGTGAAAGAAATTACTCTTACTCATTCACCAGATGCTTTTATTCATATATAAATTTTTAAATTAATAATTTCATAATGCTGTGCAATCCACACTGTTTTGCTCACTGACCTTAACAAGCTTTGACATCTTTTTTCATTACTTCCAAAGAGTGCAGCACACTTTGCCAACTTCCATTTTGATGAAACATTCTAACAAGGGGAGAGAGGGAGCCAGCATCCACAAGCAAGTTATGAAAAGTTTTGGTAAGTTATTTCTGCTTCCGGTTTAGAATCAGAATCCCAAGAAAGTCAGAGATAGGTAGGTAGGTAGCTATATGCTATCTGTAAAATAAAAATATTTTAAAAATCTTGTATTCATCTTCTTTTCAGTATGTATTTTGATTCACATCAGGGCTGGCTGAGGGATGGACTTTGGTAATCTTTCATAATATGGCACCCTGTGCATGGCCAAAATTTGGTGCCTTCAAATGGATCTTCTCAAATTATGGATCTTCTCAATTTTGCATCCCTCAGTTCTGTGACCGGTGCAGGGAAACTGCCTGTACTGCCCTCAATCTGGTGCTTGTAGGCTAGGCTGCAGGCTTTTTGCGTCCTCCCCAAACTCCCCCCGATATAGCCTTTTTAAAAAAGCCAATAGTAACCTATTTTCTGTTTTCTCCTCTTCCACAATAGGCCTTGGGGCATCCAAAACACCTTCAGTCTCTCAAACGAGCACCTCTTCTTGCTTTTAAAAGGACTTCTTCTCCATCTGACATTGCAGTAAACAGCTCTGGGAACAAGACGCAGGGAAACCAGCATTGTCTTGCTGCTGCTGTGTATATGTGTGTGTGCTGTTAAATGTTCTGAGTTTGTTTCCAACACCCCCCCCCCCCCCACTGCATGTGTGTATCTGCTGTATGTGGAGGTGTGCACATGAGAATGGCTGTGTGCATGCACTCAGAGGGTGGCCAGTCCTCAGTGTGGCCTTCAACCCAGAAAAGGATAGCTGCTCTCTTCTGGCCAAGCTGCCTAGCCACCTGCTATAATCTTGGTTGTTTGTGTGCTCTTCAGTATGGAAGAAGAAGAAGAAGAAAAGAAGAAGAAGAAGAAGAAGAAGAAGAAGAAGAAGGGTTGTTGTTTGGATTTGATATCCCGCCTTTCACTCCCCTTCAGGAGTCTCAAAGCGGCTAACATTCTCCTTTCCTTTCCCTTCCTCCCTCACAACAAACACTCTGTGAGGTGAGTGGGGCTGAGAGACTTCAAAGAAGTGTGACTGGCCCAAGGTCACCCAGCAGCTGCATGTGGAGGAGCGGAGACGCAAACCCGGTCCCCTAGATTACGAGACTACCGCTCTTAACCACTACACCACACTGGCTCTCATAGGAAGAACCTATGACACTTTGACATACTAGTATATGACATATGTATGTGCATAGAACCTAAATATATTTCATGTTCAGCATTATAGCAAGAGTGACTTCAGTTATCTGACCTAGAAAAGAAAAGAAAAGAAAAGAAAAGAAAAGGAGACAGCCTAGATCATCATAGCAGTTATACTTTGCTTAAGTGTGTACTTCCAAATTATTAACACTGTTGTAGCTGTTGGAGACCTAAAGGTATTCTCTGATCTGATACTCTAAGATCAGTATGCTTTATGTGCAGTGAAAACCATCTGCAGATCATAAAAGACAGAAATAATAACCCTGCCAAGCAGGTTGCTTCAGAGCAGGTTACTCCATAGAGTGCTTTGGAAGAACTCTCATTTTTTCTGACATAAAACAGTGGCGTTTCAATATTTTCTTTTGTGCAGGCTGTGATTCAGAAACGTAAAGTACAGTAGCAGTCCTGGAACTTTTAGTGCTCTATATGTGTCATGCTACATTCAATTTTTTGAACAGATGCATGTTTCGTAGGTATTTGAGAACATCTTGTGTCCTGGGCTCACAGGTTTACAAACTGAGAAACAGGTTAGGAATCAATTGCAGTCAAATATCTTAAAGCCTTCAATTGTATCCCTGGATGAAGATCCTTCAAGTTAAAAGAGACTAGATTTTTAATCTAAACCAGCATTTCTTGGCCTATGGAGCAGGGCTACCTAGGATGCGAGTGGCGCTGTGGTCGAAACCACTGAGCCTCTGGGGCTTGCCGATTGGAAGGTCAGCGGTTTGAATCCCCACAACGGGGTGAGCTCCCATTGCTCTGTCCCAGCTTCTGCCAACCTAGCAGTTCAAAAGCACACCAGTGCAAGTAGATAAATAGGTACCGCTGCAGTGGGAAGGTAAACAGTGTTTCCGTGCGCTCTGGCTTCCACCACGGTGTTTCATTGTGCCAGAAGCAGTTTAGTCATGCTAGTCACATGATCCAGAAAGCTGTCTGTGGACAAACGCTGGCTCCCTCAGTCTGAAACAAGATGAGCGCTGTACCCCATACATGCCTTTGGTGGTGTATAAGCAAGGCCATTCAAAGACTCTTGCATGCCATTGTTAACCAAAAGGCTGAGGTCCTATGCACACTTCCCTGGAAGAAAATCTCACTGAATTTGATGGGGCTTATTTCTCAGTAGGCATGTATAAGATTGTGCTGTAAGGCTTGCAGTTTTCAGATGTATCAGATGTGAGCCCATCAGGATTGCTAAAGGAAAGACTCTGGGTTCGCAGCATAAGTGGCACAATGTTAGCAGATGTGAAAGATGAACTACCTTGTAAGTAAAGGTAAAGGGACCCCTGACCATTAGGTCCAGTCGCAGATGACACGGGGGGTGCGGCGCTCATCTCGCTTTATTGGCCGAGGGAGCCGGCGTACAGCTTCTGGGTCATGTGGCCAGCATGACTAAGCCGCTTCTGGCAAACCAGAGCAGTGCACGGAAACGCCGTTTACCTTCCCGCCGGAGCGGTACCTATTTATCTACTTGCACTTTGACGTGCTTTCGAACTGCTAGGTTGGCAGGAGCAGGGACCGAGCAACAGGAGATCACCCCGTCACGGGGATTCAAACAGCCGACCTTCTGATCGGCAAGTCCTAGGCTCTGTGGTTTAACCTACAGCACCACCCGCATCCCACTGAACTGCCTTGTAGGAAGTACCTGTTACTGGAGATTCCACTCCCAGCTTTGTGCAAGGAATACTTTTTCTCCTGTGCTTTAAAGGGCTTTAAAGGCGAGCATTAACTGTGAATTGTGCCCAGAAACATACTGGGAGCCAATAAAGATCCTTTAGGATCAGTGTTATATAGTTCCAGTGGCCGCTCCTGGTCTTGCTGCCACATTTTGGATTCGTTGTAGTTTCTGAGTCACTTTCAAAGGTAGCCCCACATAGAGTGTGTTGCAGTAGTTCAAGCATGCATGCCCCATTCTGGCGACTACAGGTTGTGATCCTAAAACTAGTATGACTAGTATAATATAAACGAGACTAAGCAAAGAAGGAGAGCAACTCTCCAGCTAACACCAGCCTGTTTCATTAGATGACCTCTTAGTATTACAGTGCAGTCCTATACATGGTTATTCAGACCTAAGTCCCACTGAGTTCACTCCCAGTAAGCTGGCCATTCGCTTTATAGGACAAAGAATTTGGGATGCTTACCAATGGGAATACAAACATAGCAATAATAATAATAACCTCAAGGTGCTGTTCTCCTGGTGTTTTTTTATAATAAAAAAAAAGAGTTGGAAAAAACCTCAATTTCTTTTTTTAACAAAAATATATTTCTGAGCTCAAAATTTCAGAAATGTCAGGATGGGCTTTGTCAAGACTTATACAGATTCCTATTGAACAAAATAAATGTACTCTTTACATGCTCAAATATGCTATTTTCTTTATTGTTGCTTCTCATGCCTAGGTTGTTCTGGCACTGAAAACCAGATCAGTTCTGAGTCCTGTTCAAATTAAGTCTTGATGTTGAATTACTGATTGTCTACTTTATTCTAAAAGCTTAAGTTGTTTAGTAGACTCAATAACCCCTTATTAGCCCCTCAAGGATAGCAAAGGCTTTAGATTAGTCCGTATCAGGAAATTACAGCAGCTTGCATCAATGCACTAATTAACTTCACTGACTCATCAACAGCAAAAAACAAACAAACAAAAATCTAGATCTCCAACTGGACAGCATAACTTTGACCTTTACATCCAAACCTCTTTCCCTGTTCAGGGGCTGGAATACAGAAACCAAACTGATTCGCATGACTCTCTGAGGGCTGGTATGCACTCTCTGTGCACACTTTGACTAACACAAACAAACTTCCCCCATTAAAGAATTCTGTAGAACCATGTTCACAATGCAGAAAAACCAGTGAACATGCAAGAAAATCCACAAGAGGAGCAGCGTGGTATAGAGGTAAACATTGTAATGGTGTTTTTGTTTTTGGTTTGTTTTTTTGCTAGTCACAATAGTAGACAACTATTCCAAACTAAAAACCTTCTTCAGTCACTCAGTCCCAACCTTCCCTGTGTTGATGAGGGGGTCAGGTCTGCAATCGGCTTTAATTCGCATCACTTGAACACAAGTGGAACACCCTGTGAACTCTGTTCATACATGTGCAGGGTCTTGCTGTGTTGACAGGAGTGGGGAGACACTTTTAGCCTTGCCCCCAACATCTCTAATTCTTTCTGCAATGACTATGTGTTGTGTGTGATTGTCTGCAGTGAAATTTCAGAGCACAAACACGTTTATGATTAGGCGCACCACGTGATTGGGACACCTGGTTGTGCAAGTGCATCATGTGAGTAGACGCTTGCACCTTAGAATTTCACCCCCAAACCACCCTGAGGAACATGTCATTGTTGCAGAAAAGATTAGAGATTGTCGGGGGCTCAGAAGTATATCCCAGTGTGTTCAATGGAACTTACTCCCTAGTAAATAAGCGTGGTTTGGAGGAATGGCATTTCAAATTCTCAAAAATCAGCTCACTCTGACAGGCCTTGACACTTCAGCATCTTACAGTGACTGAAGGAATCAAATATGGTGCTTTGTTTGTTCTATTCATCACAGTCAATGCATAACTGAAGTGTCAGATGATCAGATTCTCATATAATAGTTGCAGGAAAAGAATGTGTGTGTGTGTGTGTGTATCGACTGCGCTAAGCCAATTCTACAAATCTCTTGTTCTATCACAGTCACAGATAAAGGAGATATTGCTCTTACCTAGTGTTTTTGGCATCTATCCAGCTCCACTTTTTTTGTAGCAATATTAATTTCTTTTTCTACCAGTTGCAGCTGTGAACAAAGGGGGGAGAAGTCATTTTTTACTATCTTAGCAGGATAGAACACACATTCTAATTTATCACTGAATTAAGTTAATGATCAACTGCTGCAAAACTTCCTTGGAATGACCTCGAGACAGTTGGAGATCAGCGACATCATTTTCTTGCATCTGGTCCCCCCACCCACTCTGTGCTTCGACTATGGCAATAGGTACACATTATAGCAACTGATTTAGAGAGAACTTATTCAGCACTTTGTAGTACAGGAGTAAACAGATCGGCCATTGTTTTTCCATTGGGGTGCATAAGCCAATCTACACCAAGAGGCATATACAGTGGTACCTCTGGTTAAGTACTTAATTCGTTCCAGAGGTCCGTTCTTAACCTGAATCTGTTCTTAACCTGAGGTACCACTTTAGCTAATGGGGCCTCCCGCTGCCACTGTGCCGCTGCTGCACAATTTCTGTTCTCATCCTGAGATAAAGTTCTTAACCTGAGGTACTACTTCTGGGTTAGCGGAGTCTGTAACCCAAAGTGTTTGTAACCCGAAGTGCTTGTAACCTGAGGTACCACTGTATGCAAGTCCCACTTTTGTTGGAGGAAGCAGCCGAAACAACACTGGCCTCAGCAGTCAGTTCTAGAGACTAATCGGAATGATTGGCATTCTACAATTTCAATTCCATGCTTGTCACCTTCAGGGGAGACTTTAAGCACTCAGGAACAAGAGCAGACTATCCATATTTTACGCTGCCACCAATGAACCCCCTTATCTTTATCTAGGTAAGCAGAGACACCTTTGGATTCAACAACGGTTTAACAGAGGTGACTCTTTACCTATTTTGTTTGCCTCCTTCCATATCAAAACTACCATGTTTTCTGCAGTTGGGTATTTTTATGGAGTTAGATGAGAGCTTTTGATCACCTTGGCTGGGGGCACGCATCCTCAGGCACAGGGATGAAATGTGACTCTCTAGGCCTTTCTCTTTGACCCTTAGGATTCTTCCCAGACCCCACCTCTTCCTGGACCTGTGCCACCTCTTCTTCAAGTGCTTTTGTCTGGCTGGAATGGGTGCTTGACCTGTCAAAATGCCTCTTGCTTGCTTGGATGGAGGTGTGTGTAAAAACCTTGGACTTTTACAAAGCTGAAATGTAAGCCCACTGAGCAAAAACACTTACATGGCTCCCATCCCAGCATTTTATTACTCTTGCTGTGGCTGCTTCATCCCAACCATCACCATCCTGACAAACACAACACCTCCACCATGAGGATACCATTGCTTCCCCAACCTGCCAACAAGCCACCACCATATTTGTTTGAAGTCTTCCATAGAACAATGACTACTTAACATGCAGAAGAAACGCAAGGAAGTGATCTCTCAATATACAAAGGATAGACTGATCTAGGAATCCTAAACTTTAGATCTCATGCAAGTTGGGCCGATTGCACTTTAGATCTCAAGCAAGTATGTTTCCATCCCACCATCTCATACCACAAGCTACAACACCTACTGCAAAACTCAATGTGTGTGTGCTTTTGCACAGTGCAAGAATTAGTTAATGTGTGTACCTTTCCCAGCATGGTTTCATTATACAAACTGAGACTAAGTGTGGGTGTAGGGTGGGGGTTAGAGTGTCACACTATGGCTTGGGAGACCAGGGTACAAATTGCCATGCAGCCATGAAGCTTACTAGGGTGACCTTGAGCTTAATCATTGCCTCTCAGCCTAAAATACCCCCAGGGTTGTTGTGGGGATTAATGAATGTGGAGGAGAACTATGTGCACCATTTTGAACCCCTGGGAGAAAAGGGTAGATATGAATGCAATCAGTAAGTAAATATTTTGTTCATTATAAAATTATGAATAACTCCAGGTTATTTATTTGGGGCTTAAAGTCCAAGGAAAATGGTGGGTTCCTTCTCAAGGAACACATTATGTGAAATTGTAGACTGTACTGCTTACATGGTGTGGATGTTAAGGCAAGCATCTTGAGTTTCAAAATCAATGTGTGTGCTTTTTGTTGAGTGCCTTAACTGTGGCAATAAGAAGCTTTTCCCCCTTAAATTGAAAACAGTAGCTCCCAAACTTTTTGTTTTCCCAACAAACAACTTGAAAATTGCTGGAGATCCCTTAATTATTTTTCCGCCTGTTTCAGCAGTTGTAATGTGCTGTGCCAGATGCTGTATGATTTTTTATTGCTGATTTTATTTCTTATATATTATATTTTATTGTATTACAATTTGAATTCCATAGAATTAGCAGTGCAATACAATAAAATACAGTAGAAGAAATAATTGAAGCATTAAAAGACAATTAAAAATCAATATGCATACTTAATTCTGTGTCCCGTATTTAACCACAAATCTGCAGCCATGTTGTGGATCACCTAAATGAAGCTAGTCTGCCACTGGTGGTCCACAGATCACAGTTTGGGACCCCCCTGTGCTAGAATAACATTTTATGCACATGTAAACATCCTATCTGGGCCTTTCAAAATGGAAAAGTCAATGTCAAGCAAGGAGCTATGAAGCTTCATCAAAGTGTATTCTTTAGAAAATCTTTCTGGAAGCTTGCATGTTTCTTAAACCATATACATGCCCTCTGATTGCCACCATACAGTCAGCAGAGGCAATGGAACATCTGCTGGTTTGGCCCCACTGTTAATTTTAATTGGTCTCTCTCTCTTTCTCAGCACCTGAATTAATTGTGGGTATTTGGTCTAAACACTGTTTTAAACATTTCTGATGGTTCTGGTGCATCCCTTTATGAGGCACCAGATGTGCAGGTCCTGAAATAGCTACTATCAGCTTCTACCCACAGGGAAAATGATGGGCATTTGAAGTGTGGGGTTGAAAAACAAGGATAAAGAAGAAGCATCTAGTTGTATGGTGTATATGTGTTCATTATAAAAGAAAGAGGGTCTAGCGAGACCCCCCAAAAGTGTTATGAAATGTGTTTTTTGCATTTCCCCAGGCTTGAGAGTTGCAGCTGGATGGCATTAGAGGCCTGGTAACATCAGCACATCATGTTACATTTGACATTTCTCCCCCAAATTTTTTTAAAAGTCTCCTTAATGCCACAATATCCTCCAAAAGGTTATCAGTGTGTTTTTGCAACCCTGGAGCATTTAAGCAGGTGAAGTGCAGGGCACAGGTGATTTAGCAGGGTGTTCATGCCATCAGCTAAAGCAAAGCAGCCTCCTCAGCCTCTTGCTCTGTTTTGCCTCTCTTGCTCTGGTTTTCTGAATTAATCTGATTATCAGAAGAGCAAGTTTAGACAATCCCAGTACTGGGACAAAATATCAACAGAAAAGAGGTACAGTTCTTGCAGCAGTTCTCCCCTATGCTTCACCAGCTATGAGTGAGAGAGAGAGAGAGAGAGAGAGAGAGAGAGAGAGAGATGGAGTGGGGAGTCAAATGTTTACAAATGTATACTTACAGATATATGCAGCCCAATGTTATGCATGTTACTGTTAAGTATAATGATTTAATTGACATTGAAATGGAGAATGCCTATGTGTATTGCTGAAAGGGTTTAACTGGAAGATTCCACTGAAGCTAAAGAAAAGCGAGAAGCGCTCTCTGAGCTCTCTAATTGTTTGATAATTAACTGTTGTTCTTCTTAAGTAGCTAACACATGAGTGTCACATGAGATCACATGAGAGCTATTGAATTGCAAATTTGCCATCTTGGAAGGGTGGTGGCTGAGTCTTTGTACTCTGTGACAGCAAGGATGTGTAAACGACTCTCCTGAAGGGAGTGGATACAGCTCAGGGCAAAATGGAGGCTGTAGAAAGAGAGACTTCTGCTTCTAGGTCTGTTTGGAAGTATATTTTATTTCTAAGATGCTGAACCTGTGCTGGACAGCACAAGATATTCTAGGGAATTATTTGGATGTATCTTTGATGTTTTTGTTCTGTTTTGAAGAAAGTTCTGCAAGTAAAGTTTTGAACAATCTAATGGGTCTGGCCAACGTTTCATTCCAAAAGGAGTAAGTTTTTGTGCATCCAGTTGCTCCAAACTGTGCAATATTAATAACTGCAATAGTTAGTAACCCTCCCCAAGCAAAAATGGGCCTTACTTCCAAGTATATATCCATATAATTCAACTGGTAGTCCTGAATTCATTTTCACAGAACTGTTTGTTTGCAGCATTCCCAAACACGTGTATTCATCCACAAGCAGTTCTCAAACATCCTGTCTCTGTGGTACATATGGACAGAAGTTTCAATGGAAGCTGCCGTATACTGAGTCTGCCCATCTGGCTTAGTATTGTCTACAGCGACTATCCAGTATTTCAGGCAGGCGTCTCTCCCAGCTTTACCCCAGAGATGTTAGGGATGGAATCTTGGGCTTTCTGCATGCTTTATTACTGAGCTATCGCCCTCCCCAATTTTTCACAAATCTTAATAAATACATCTCAGATTTACTGTGTCCCAAGAATATTTGGCTTAACAAATTTCTTCAATAGAAAGCAACATTTCCAGGATGCTGAACTTCATGAGTTTGGTAGAAAAAATGTTTGAGAATGTAAGACTGGTTAATTTATTTAACCTGCTTCCTTACATTTATATCCCACCTTTCTTCCATCATGGAACTCATGCATGCAGTGACCAGACCCAGACCTACTTCACACCCTCCAATGTTCCTCAGATGAAAATAGGGACATTTCTCATTCTCTCCCAACTGATCCTCCTCAGCCCCCCATTTTTGTTCCCCTACCGCAGAGCATTTCCTGTCAGAAGAAGGATGAGTCTAACTACCACTATGCCAAAGGGACACAGCACACATGCCCTCCTCTTAATCCTGATTTTATTTTATTTTATTCTCTGGTAGATTTACAAAAAGAAAAACACACACCAATAAATAAATTTTAGAAGGGGGCAAGATTAGATGCAGACACACAATGCATTTTTTAAAACAAACAAACAAACAAACAAACAAACAAACAAGAAAACCTACAAGAAGTGTTGTGCTCTGCTCTCCAGCAGCCACTATGAGCTGTCCAAGGTAGGAGACCAGCAGCAACGGCCATGCAGAGGCAATGGCATGCCTCACATACATGGATTTACACAAATATATAAATTCCGTTGCTGCATAAAATGTACAGTTTACTAAATAAAAAGGACAGTAAAAAGAATTGCTCAGTTGGCATGATGGGCCCCCAAAAGTCTCTTGCAGGAGACTCCAGATTTTGTGCTGCAGTCCTGATCATTACATAGCAGTCCTTAAATTGCACCACTATTAGCTGTAACTATTGACTATTGTCAGAGCTTTGCTGCCGCCAGTGAAAAGGTCAGGCCTTTTCATTTGTGTTGTTTTTATGTGATGAATACCAAATAATAAAACACACAGTTTATTGGGCTGCTGAGTTTTGTTTTGTTTTCTACAAATCCTCAGTCATCACTTTTGCATCTGCCTCTTCCACCTCCCCCCACCCCCGTTACTTTTAATGTAAGCTAAGAAAGTAGCACTTAATTAGCGCTGTTAATTTTCCAGAGAAGAATAACACCAGCCATATGCTTGGCTCTAAAGAACCTAAGGATTTTGCATTGGGGACCTGACGACATTGAGGATTTCCCCCACTAACTTGGCAGATTGGACTCGGACTTTATGGAACCAGGGGCAATGAAGATTCATTACCCACTGAAGTCAATCTTTTATGATGTACTTTCCTAAAGGTTTGAAGAAAAAAATAGCTTGCTATTAGGACACTGAAAGAAGTGTGTACTGCCAAACTGTTGTTGGGATACTGCCAGGGAGACAAAGTCCATCATGGCCCCAAGCCAGCTGCCGGACGATCCATCGATCTCCCGTAGGCACGCAGTATCAGCAATTAGCGACATGAGCTCCAGAAATAGCCTACCACATTCTAGAGCCGATGCACACTCTGTTAGCAGATAATGCACAGCCAAAGTCGCACTCAGGAGAGCATTATTTACAAGTTTTATTCAGCGTTGATCAGAACAAAGAAAAACATGACTGCCTGCTTCAGTGTCTACGACACAGAGAGAGAAACGAAAGCAATAGAAAACATAAACTTCCTGTGAACAGGAAATGCGCAGACTCTGACTCACAAAGCCTGCTCCCTTTTAAGGTGGAACGGAAATATCCTAACACAAACATGGCAGTACCTATTCAGAAAAGGGAGATTAAAATGACCAAGGGGATAAAGCCGCTCCTCTAGGAAGAACAGTTGCAGCGTTCATGACTTTTTAATTTAGAGAAAAGGCACATAAAAAGTGACATGACAGAAATTTATAAAATTATACAAGGCATAGAGAAAGTGGATAGGGAGAATTGTTTTTTTCTGCCTCTCTCATAATATTTTAATTTTGTTTTTAAGTTGTATTCATTCAACTTATTTTTATTATTGCTTGTTAGCAACCCTGAACCCGGCCTTGGCTGGGGAGGGCGGGGTATAAATAAAAATTATTATTATTATTATTATTATTATTATTATTATTATTATTAATTCTAGAACTCATGGACATCCAATGAGGCTGAAGATTTGAGACAGAAAAAGTACTTCTTCATAGGAGTATTAAAGTATTATGTGTTGCATACATGAGCACTCTACTGTAATTCCTGCACCCAAAATGACTGATAAGTAGTCAGAGAAGTAGTCTGAGGGTGGTTCTCTGTGTGTGTTGGGTGGGAGAGTTAAGTTGTGACTCGGAAGGGCAGAAGTTAAGGATTGCTGCTGGTCTAATGCTCAGAAACTAATTAAGCACCCTGCGGAAGCTATTAGGTGATGAAAGGCTCGGACTGAGCTCAGACATTGCCCCCATTACATTTGCCTTTAATTGCTTAGGCAGCAAGTTTTCAACTTGTGGGCTAGTTTTTAGAACAGAGCAAATGCCAAGCGGGGATAATGAGGGATTTTCTGATACCTGATAACCACAACAGGAAGTTTTGCCCTGCTCACATCTGCAGCAACTCTTCTGCAAGAGCTGAAAAAACATACAGAACACTTTGCGTTCCTTCCCCCCACCCCCGGGGCTCAAAGAAGAAATGCAGCAAAGTATGCTTAGCTCCTCGCAGGACTGCCAAGATAATAATAGCAGCGTGGAGCCCTCGCCACACTGTTTTCGTGATATTTACAATGTGATATTCAGCAAACACAGCACTATGATTCAGAGTTTGAAAGGATATTCTAACCAAAGCGAGTGCTCAAAATAGGGATGACACTAGGGGAAAGGATTTGGTTATTTCAATAACTGTGTAGTTGCCAAGACAATTGATAGTTATAATATACGCCTTTCTAAAAAGAAATCCTCCTTATGAACTCATATAAAGCCTTGTGCTTCCAAATTTCAAACAGAATCTCATCCCTATTTATAGCCTCCCTGCTTCCTTTTGTCTCTGGAATTATTGTACCCCCCATCTCCCTAGACTAGCACTGGACAACCAGCTGCCCTCCAGATGTTTTGGACTACAACTCCTATCAGCCACACATAGCACTGGTTAGGACTGGTGGGAGTTATAGTCCAAAACATATGGAGGGCACCAGGTTGGCAAAGTCCTAGTCTGTATACCTTATTGCAGGCATCCCCAAACTCAGCCCTCCAGATGTTTTGGGACTACAACTCCTATCATCCCTAGCTAGCAGAACCAGTGGTCAGGGATGATGGGAGTTGTAGTCCCAAAACATCTGGAGGGGCGGGTTTGGGGATGCCTGCCTTATTGTCTGTCCTAGTCTGTATTACCTTATTGTTTCCCGATATTTATTTCAGACTGTAAACCCCTTGCCAGTAGAGACCTGTCATACAAAGTGCACCAGGTTGGTGAATAATGGACAAGGGTAACAAGGAAGCAGCAATTCCAGAGGCAGCAGGAGAAGGAAAACAAGGAAACATAGGAATGACATTGAATTTGAAATTGGCAATCCTGTTCTTTGTAAAGTGTTGTGTACATAGATGTCATTATTATTATTATTATTATTATTATTATTACAGATGGGTAGCCGTGTTGGTCTGCCATAGTCGAAATAAAAAAATTCCTTCCTGTAGCACCTTAAAGACCAACTAAGTTAGTTCTTGGTATAAGCTTTCGTGTGCATGCACACTTCTTCAGATACACTGGAGTGTATCTGAAGAAGTGTGCATGCACACGAAAGCTTATACCAAGAACTAACTTAGTTGGTCTTTAAGGTGCTACAGGAAGGAATTTTATTATTATTATTATTATTATTATTATTATTATTATTATTATGGTTGTAGAGCAACAGTGAGGATGCAATTATGCTTCCTTTTTCGTATTTCCTAGCCTTCCACTGTGCTTCTCATATGTTGCGAAATGCAACCGGATGAACTTTGCTATTCACAGACTCGTTCTCCTGCAATCCATCTAACAGATCTTCAGAACCAGGAAGAGAAAGATGTAATGATCTCCATAGCTTTGGTTTTGATGAAAGTGACATGAAGCAATTTCTCTTTCAAAGGGCAAACAACATTCCGCTGAGTTTCAGTTAAAGGATGTACCTGTGATCCATTTTTTTGTGCTATGTGCAGGAGGAACACAACTTTTGTGATTGCTTGTTCATTTAAAGCACTGATCTATCCTACGTACCATGTAAAAATGGATGGATGACAGCCACATCAAAGCACCTTAGAGAAGGCACAGTAGAAGTGTGTTGAGAAGGAAAGCTTCTTTATGACTCTGTATCTTTAATCCCATATTGAATTCCTTCTGTGGTAAAAGTTGCTTCCATGAATTTTCAGATGGCAGTGTAGACTTTTGATAGCTCTTTGTCCTTCATTATAGACCTATCAAATAACAAAACACAATGGATCATATTCAGCGTAGTTCTAAAATGAACATTCAGTGTAGTTCTAAAGTGAACAATGATTTTTCCTTCCATGACAGGATGTCCTTCTCCTCCCTCTGTGCATCTCTTCTATGTTAACCCTCAACCCTCTGGAGCAGATTTGTGGGTGCCAGGGAGCAGAGGGGGAAATTCCCTTGTGCTAGCACAAAAAGTTAGTTGAATACTTCCCAATGTCCCAATCCCAAGCTATTATTATTATTATTTTTAAAATGACTTTGTATGTAAGTTCTGAGCACTGTTTGTCTGTAATGGTCTAAAACTATGGATCCCAATTGGTGGTCCGTGGTCCATAGCCCACTCAGGGGATCTGTGGCACCAGTGTCACATAACCAAAACTACCACAGAGGTATCAACATTTGCAAAAGTAGAGGGCCCATGGTTTGGCTTTTGAAAAATAGGGGGTCCACAGTACTTAGCTAACTGGGAACCACTGGTCTATAAGATACACTCATCAAATAACAAAATACAATGGCCTGAAATCCAGCAAGTTCTCCCCCCCCCCTTCAAAACAGGAATTGATGTGTGTAAGCTCTATCAAAGTGAACTGTGGTTTTATATCAGCACTGCCTGATGGCTTAAACCCACACAATGTATTTGATATGGAAACATCTACAGAGATAGATGAGTGGAAGAAGACTTGCTAGAGTTACTTTATTGTTTCATAAGAGTTGCTGGAAATATTTATGTTGGGCTTTGCAACAATTATCTGCTTTCATTAGTTCAGTCCATTTATTTTCTGGTTTTCCTTCCTTCAGCAGCATTGACTCAGATAGAATTCATACTCTAACGTTTGGTACCCACTGAACACTAATCACACATTTGTAGTATTGATCCATAGCGTTCACATTTACTACAGTTAAGCTGAAAAACAGTCACCTAAAGAATTCAACACTGCACAGTTTTTTTGGGGTGGGAGCACAAATAAGACACAATGGCCTGCTTTGTTATCGGTTGGATATATTTTATCAAGATTTCAAAAATCTAAAGGGAGATTTTTACAAGCACACTTCTTCCTACACAGGATGAGGTTTTAAAATTATTCTATGGTGATATTCAAGTGGAAACTGATATTTAATTGAGTCCAAAAGGTATTTTGTTCCCCACATGAAGTAGGAAGCAACCTTATTTTATTGAATTAGCTCACTGGACCATCTAGCCCACTATTATATCAACTAGAAACAACCATCCAGGACTTTTTGAGACCTGTCACATGAGATCCTATAGCCTGAGATATCAGAGCTTGAATCTGGGACCTTCGATATGCATAGCATGGGCTTGACCATGTAGCCAAGGTCCCTCTTCTTTGCAAGTAGCAAACCTAAATTAGTGACAACACAAGGCGTATCTACCACTAGTGTGCATTGCCAAATGCGAGGGCAAGGAAGGGAAATATTTCCACAACTTTTATGCCAATATGTATGTAGAATTTTAAAAATAAGATCCAACATAGCACAAGCAGATGTCCAATCACATAAGGGGTTTTGTCTTACTCTCCTTCCCCCAGTGGCAACCTCTGGGGGGTTGGGGAACTCTCCAGAGTAGATTTTGGGAGTGTGTGGGGTGCTGGAGGAGTGGAGATAAGAAACAGGAGATCTGGTTTGCAAATGGATTCCTGTTGTGCATGCAGGCTGTCACAGCTGGATCTCTCCCAATTGCTATAATTAAACAGAAATACAACACTTCTCACAATAATGGGGAAAACTGTGATCAGGTGACCTTTGTGCCCACTCACGCTGCTGTCAAGGTGCTACCTGTTGACAAACAACTTCTTCTTATGTTCTTAAAATAATGATGGCTCCGAATTCGTAATGCAGTCAACATCTATAAAACCATGTGGTGCAACACAGAATTGCAACCAAAGATTGTTTTGAGGAAGTTCTGCTCTCACCCAATCCATTTTGAGCTTCTCAAGGCCAGGTAACAGCTTGCTGACTAGCTCAGAGAACCACATTTAAGACTCTTCACTCTAAGGCAAGTTCCTTTGAACTCACATGAGATTGACAATGTAATCCTATGCATGTCTTCTCAGAAATATTATTATATTACTGATATTTATTGTTTTATTTATTCATCACTTTTCTCACAAAACGGGTCCCAATGAGGCTTTCAAATTAGTACACAGAAGGCATTGAAATCGCACAAACATAATCAGGGAAACAAAGTACCTAAAATGCTCATCCATCAATATTTATAAAAAGGACAAATCCTACTTACCCATTCTGCTACAAGATGACAAACTGAGGGCAGGGGACATATCTACCGTATTTTTCGCCCTATAGGACACACTTTTTCCCCTCCAAAAATGAAGGGGAAATGTGTGTGCGTCCTATGGGGCGAATGCAGGCTTTTGCTGAAGCCTGGAGAGCGAGAGGGGTCGGTGCGCACCGACCCCTCTTGCTCTCCAGGCTTCGCGCAGCTCTCCGCAAGCCATGGGAGCCCGGTGCTGGGCTCCCACAGCTTGCGGAGAGTTGCCTGCATGCTGAAGCCTGGGCGCGCTGAGCTCAGCACGCCCAGGCTTCGAGCTTAGCGCAGCTCTCTGCAAGCCATGGGAGCCCGGCACTGGGCTCCCACGGCTTGCGGAGAGCTGCCAGTTCTGGGGGCTGGGGTCGGGGGAAGCTCGGGCTTCCCCCGCCCCAGCCCCGCGCCTGGGGGGAAAATAATTTTTTTCCCCTTTATTTCCCCTCCCCCCCAGAAAAAAACTAGGTGCGTCCTATGGGCCGGTGCATCCTATAGGGCGAAAAATATGGTAATTACCCTCCAAATTAACTATCAAAAGCTGGGTGGACAGAAGTGTTTTAGTCTGGTGCCTAAAAACAGAGCATGTTGGCTCCAAGTATACGAAAGTCTAATTGAATTCAATGGGACTTACTCACAGGTAAAGTGTATATAGGCTGAAATTCTATATACATGTGCCTGTGAAAGATATACATGGGATTGCAGTATTACTTTCCCCCTTATAAAATAGAGTTCACCTCCCTTTTCTTTCAGCCTCTTGTTTCTTTCTATATAGCTCCAGCACCATCACTGTCTATTTCCTGATGCAACTGTTCATACCACCATAAACATTTAGCCTTTAAAGTGCCACTGGAGTCCGTTGTTTCATTTTTGTGAGTAATTCTACAAAAATCCTCCTGGAGTGATCCTATTCTATTAAATATTATTAGTACACATAGCCCATGATATAAAATAAAATAATGTAAACATGGGATCTGAAAAAAATCTATAGCCCTTTTCGTTTTCAGTTTTAAAAAATAAATTTCTTGCTGACTTCATTTTGCCGCTGTGCATTACCCATTACGTATATTTGAAGGGACATTGGCCATTATAGGGATACACTGTGGTTGCATACTACCATCTAGAGTCTAAGGATATACTCACAGCCCTTTCACAAGACTGAATCTTTTAAAATATAGTTTACCACATATAGGGAAACAAGGGAAGTACTTTCCACATCATTTCAGTGGCCACAGAAATCTCTCTTTAGCTCTCTAACATAAATGCACATACCCTGAGCCAAAGATTCTGGCGTCTTCATCAGGGACCAAAAAGTAGCTCAGGATGAACTTGGACTTATCCATTCATTTCACTTCAAGGTATCTTCAACTGACTCTATGAGCAGCTAGCACGGAAACAAATTTTGGAGGAAATTCTCAAGCAATTTCAAATTTGCTTGCCTTCAAAAAATACTTTAATTCTCTGCACATTCCCAGTTATGGGTGGTGCTGAATTTAGGGTGTTAAATGTAAATTGTTCAACATTAACATTCCCAATAGGATTTCAGACTCCAGAGCCCAATTCTTACATTTTACCACATATCAGATAAGCACATTTTATTTCAGCAATGCACACAACACAGCTCATTTCCAGAAACCTATGAAAATGGAAGGGCCCTGCTTATTTTGAGCTCCACGTCACCTTCAGCCACTCAAGGAGTTTTGGAGGGAAATGCTTTGCTATTTCCCCCCCCCCCCCTTGGCAACTCTAGCAAAGCCTTACAGTCAGGCTTTATAACTGCTGGCCGGGGGGGGGGGGCACAAATGCTTAGTGAAGAGCCTGCCAACAGCTATACCGGTACAATGTCACATCTGGTTTTATGCCACATTATCGGGGATTTGCAGATTGAGAAGGAAATGGGAAAAAGCCCAAGACTGCAAAGCACCAGACAGAATTAGTAGCCACTGATAGTCTTAGCCTTCATGATTTTTTTCCTAATCCTTTTTTAAGGGCATTCAAGTTGGTAGACATTGCTACATCTTGTCGGAGCAAAATCCATACTTTGTGTGCTGTGTGAAGAAGTATTTCCTTTTTTTTTTTTTTAATGATATTTATTAAAGTTTCAATAAAAGATTAAACATAAAACATAAAAAAGAAATACACAATTCAAAATATAGAATACATAATCTAAAAGAAAAAAATAAAAGAACAAAAGAACAAAAGACAAAAAAGAAAGTAGAACAATTAAAAACAATATCACCTTTTCGTCTCCATTTTTAAATTTACTTATTTTCTGGACCTCCTCGTACCTCCCTCTTTTGTATTCCAGTTCAAATTGTTTGTCCAGCAATTTCTTTCCCTCTTTTTTTAATCCCAATATTAACTCTTAATATAATATAACATTAAAATTTTACCTTTTAAAAACCAAATTTCCATTTCCTTAAACTTTTTTAATCCTAATCCTTAATCTTAATCTATCCATAATTTTAAATCCTAAACAGCTGGAAGCCACTTATTTTGTGAAGAAGTATTTCCTTTTGGCTGTCTTAAAACATTCAACATTCAGCTTCACTAGATGCTCCCAAGTTCTAGTATTAGAGCTAGTATTAGAAAAGCATATTTCTCTTTCTCTTTCTCTCTGTCTGTCTGTCTTGTCTGTTATTTATTCAGTGGTCTGTGTTTGCCTGAGCTTGAGTCTGGATTAAGGATTCTGAGCTCCTGTGTTCTAATTTGATACATGATATCCAGTCACAGAACATTTCAGGATTTGGGCCTCTGCCGTTGGCCCTTAAACTTTGAGTCATGATTCGCAGCTTGGAAGTTTAGACAGCTAATCACGTTGGGAGTGGGAGTGGCCCAGGCCTTCAGAAATGTATATAAGCAGTTGCTTTGCCCCTGTTGTCCAGTTCTGTTACTTCAATAAAGGTTCTTGCTGTTATCACTGTGTCTTGCCTCGTGGAAACCCACCTACACTTCTGTCTCTGTCTCCCTCTCCCTCCTTCCCTCTCCCTCTCTTTCTCTGCTGTCTCTACACCAGGCATAGGCAAACTCAGCCCTCCAGATGTTTTGGGACTACAACTCCCATCATCCCTAGCTAACAGGACCAGTGGCCAGGGAAGATGGGAGTTGTAGTCCCAAAACATCTGGAGGGCTGAGTTTGCTATGCCTGCTCTACACCATGCATTATTATGTCCCCCCCTTCCCTCACCATTTTCTAATAAAAAAACTAAAAAGACCCTAATGTGGTAACCTTTCCTTATACAGAAGCTGCTCCAGCCCCTTGATCATTTTGGTCTCTGGTTTCTGAACTTTTTCCAGCGCTACAGAATCCTTTTTGAGGCTGATAAGCACACTCATCCAGCCACACTCTTCTCTGGTCCCTGCCTGATTCATGAATGTGATATGCCAAATGGCCCATGATCCGTCATGGCATCTAGCTCGACAAACACTTCATTTATTTACTCACCTCTCTAATCTATCCTCAGGAAAGATTCTCTCTCTCTCTCTCTCTCTCTCTCTCTCTCTCTCTCTCTCACACACACACACACACACACATACCAAGATATAGTAATATGCATTTGTATGGTACTTGTGTTTCAATAGGAAGCTTCTCTGTGGAGGGGCTCTTTCTTGTATCTTTTCAAGGCAGCACTCACCGACAGCTCTTATAAATAATAGTAACCTAATAAGCCATTTAGAATTCAAAGCACAACATGTCAGGGTGAGAAAGGAAAAAAGAAAACCAGGGGCCTGTATGCCTCTAAGTTTCTCTCCCCCCCCCCTTCCTTTAAGATTCCTTCCTTTATCTCAGGCATGTCAGCCTCTTCCCTTTCTGCATCTCTACATTTTTATGAATATCTCTTTTCCTCAGAGAGTTGCCTAGAGCTATCGGTGGTCCATAGTGCAGCGGAATTAATGCAGTCGGTAAGCGATAAAATGGAGAGAATGTTGGCAATATGCGATTACAGATTAAATGATGCAATTTCAGGGTCAGCACTACAGAAGGCACTTTATAAAGAGACTGACAAGTGAAGATGAATGGCAAATGAATGAGGGCAGTTACAGTATTTAATGCACATTTGCCTGTCCTGAGATCTACAGACTCTGCTACCATCTGCTGGCTTATGAAAAAGAGCCAGAGAGTCTATATAAGAGGTTACATGCATAATCTTTCAGCTGTCTCTCATTATGAGAACAGCCCTCATTCCAGGTTATATCACACCTCCGGCCTCCATGGACCTGTCAATTAGACTCTCTTTTGTATGCGGACGCATTTTCAGCAGTGTGTGTAAGAGAAGCTGGCAAAGGAGCAGAGGGCAATGTATTCCACCAACCAAATATTATGTCCTGCCTTTCCAAAAATGCAGAGATTGTTAATTTTATTAAACACCCTGCATTCTCCAGGGCACAGACTTGAGTGTCGTCTGAAAGGTATGCAGTCTGATGCTTTGGAGGGATACGCATTCAACAATTTAGTTATTTATTAAAAGAAATTGACCATGTTGTAAGTGAGTTGTCCCGGTGACTGCATTAGAATGTCACAACAAACTGTGATGTATCATTACAGTTTATTATCATTATAACCTTTGGCTTGCATGCTCCTTCATCACCCTCTGGTAGGGTCATTCAGTCCAGACATTGAGATCCAGCTTCAAGGGCCTTCTTTCTGGTGGTTCCTTCATTCAGATAAGTAAGGTTACAGGGAACCAGGCAGAGGCTTTTTCTGGTACTCATGCCCACCCTGTGGAACACCCTCCCAGCACATGTCAAACAAATAAACAGCTATGTGATTTTTAAAAGACTTCAGGGAAGTTTTTAGTGTGTGATGTTGTATTGTGTTTTTATTGTTTTTATTGGGAGCTGCTCAGAGTGACTGGGGCAACCCAGTCAGATGGGTGGAATTTAATTTTATATTATAATTATAAGATTTGAAACTTACTTCTGATTTCAGTTTAGCGTTATGTCCGTACCTTTGCCTTTCTAGTGGAGGATAAGGCTACCAATGGCTACTAACCTGAATGGCTATGTTCTGAATATGAGTTGGGGGGGGAGTGGTGATTTGCTCAGATCCTTCTTGTGGTCATCTGGTCAGCCACTGGCTTGAGAACAGGCTTGATCCAGCAGCCACCTATGGAATACTGTGTACATTTCCGGTTGCCCCACTTCAAAAAAGATATTGTAGAGTTGGAAGTGGTTCAGAAAAAGGCCACAGAAATGATCAAGGGGGGGAGCAACTCCCCCATGAGGAAAGGTCACAACATTGGCACCTTTTTAGTTGGGGGAGGGGGGAATGAGAGAAAGAGGCAATGTGGTAGAAGTTTACACTGCGTAAGATTCTGGATTGAAATTTTGTAAAGTTTAGGGAAGATAGGGAAGCCTATCACCCTTCTTCCCCATATGTGTCAGGGCCCATGTGTGACTATTCTTCAGCCGCAGTAAGGATGGGCACAGAATTCAGTGTAATTTGCATTTAAAGGAAAAACTACTTAAGCCACACTTTCCAAAACGATTCACAAAGAAAAAACAAAGCTATCCTTCAAAATGTGTGCTTCTCCAAATTGTGCAGGGCAGTTCTCCAGCCAAGTAATGTGTACAAAATGCAAATACTGGAATAAAGCACACATCAAAATGCATATACAGCGGTAGCCTGGTTCTCGAACTTAATCCGTTCCAGGAGTCCGTTCGACTGCCAGAACCATTCGAAAACCAAGGCACAGCTTCCAATTGGCTGCAGGAGCTTCTTGCACTCAAGCAGAAGCCGCGTTGGACGTTCAGCTTCCACAAAATGTTCGCAAACCGGAACACTTACTTCCTGGTTTGCGGCGCTCAGGAGCCAAGCCATTCAACAACCAAGGTACCACTGTATCAGGCAAAATAGCGTACAAAAATGCATTATATTAAGAGAATTTGCTTTGCTAAAATGTGTATATTAGGCAAAATCACATGTGCCTGTTTGGAGAAATTCACAGTAATATATTGATACATTCTTGTGAGGACATTTTTAATTTTTTTTGAAAAAAATACATGAACAGTTGTGAAAGCATGGAGAACTGAAGAGTGGCAAAGTGAGACACTGAAACTGAAATTGACAGATTCTCCCATCCTTAAGCTCCTATATCTCTGAGCACTTTACTAATTTGAGGCACGAGAGTCTCCCTGTTTTGATGTACCTGCTCCAACAGCCTCTATTTACAGCAACATTAGGTCATTATTTTGTGTATTGACTATGAATGTACCTAAGATTGGGCCACTCAATATCATCTCCAGCTACTATCCTCTTTGCTGCCCTATCCCCCTAAATTCTGAAAGGGCATCCCTAATGACAAGTGCCTCCCTCACCCGACAGGCCTGCAAATGATTTGTAGGTAAGTCATCGCTCAGACTGTCAACCCCTTCGCAGGACTTTTCAATGTTCCTCCATCTGTATAGGCCTAGGAGCCAACTCCTAGGGGCTAAGGTCCCTTCAGCCCCCCAAAAAATATTTGAGGGGGCCAAGCCCCTCCAAAGTTGATGGGCATTGCCATTCAAATAGTGTTTGTGTGTGTGCGCGTGCGCGTGTGTGAGTGCGCGCCCCCTCTCATGATTGATTATGCTTACCTGGCCCCCTATTTTATTTAAGTTGGCACCCTTGTGCATACACTTCCACAATTCCTTGCTTTTCATAGCTTCTTAAGAACAATCCCACGCTGAACAGGATAATGAAATATTTAAGCCCACACCTGCTAACACCCTCTTATTTACATCTCCAATGCTTTTTAATAGGAGATTGTGCTATGTTAACATTTGCTTTAGGAAGGAAAGATGGATAAGAAGTTCATAGAACTCCCAGGAGAATGAAGTAACAAGAATTATAGGTTGTGTGTTGCTCAGTATCAGCTAGGTTAAAGCAGAATCTGGAAAGAGAGAGGCTTTGGCCAAAACATTTAGATAACTTTGTTTGATGTAATGCATTAAGGACTGAATTAATAAATCAAGCATTTGCATTGACTGAGGAGACTGAGGAAAGAGGCCAAAAAGCCACACTTGGATCACATTGGTAGCTGGTCCACATCAAAATGCTACAGCAGTCTTTATTTCCTAGTAAATCACTGCCTCTATTTTTCCTCTGGGACTGTCTTTCTTAAAAAGAAAAAAGAAAAAAAGAAAAGAAAAGTGTGTGTACATATGCACTAGAATAGTAGAAAGCAGAACAGGGAATAGAGATTCAGCTGCTGCTGGATCAGGGTAACACTTCCGGGGATGAGACAGATTCACAGTTTGGGCATGTTCCTGGCCTCATCCCTGAGCATGAATACCCAGATCTCTGGGGTGGGCTAGAGTGCATTTGGACAGCTAAAGCTAGTGTTCCAGTTGCACCCATCCCTTTAGAAATCTGATTTGGACACAGTGACACACATCTTGTCTGGATATCTGTAGCATGCTCTGTGTAGGGTTGCCTTTGAAAAGTGCTCAGAAACCTCAAATGGCCCAAAGAAGTACAGCCCAATTGTTGGCTGGTGCTGGTTATATAGGGAGCATATGACTCCCTTGTGACAATAACTCCACTGGCTACTAGTCTGTTTCCTTGCACAAATCAAAGCGTTGTCTATAATTTATAAAGCCCTATACGGCTTAGGCCCAGGCTATCTGAAGGAGTGTATTCTCCCATACGAACTTGCCCGAGCTCTCACATCTTCAAGAGAGGCCCTTCAGTCAGTCCCACATGCCTCACAGGCATGTTTGGTGGGGATGCAGGAGAGGGCCTTCTTGGTGGCTGCTCCCAGACTTTGGAACTCCCTCCCTAGAGAAGCTAGACTGGCTCCCTCCTTGTTGTTCTTCTGCCGGCAGGTGAAGGTTGTTTTTTTTCCAACAGGCCTTTAGGAACTGACTTTTTAAAAAAAGGAAAGGGCTTTTAAGAGTGTTGTGCTTTCTTTTCTTTTTTTACTATATGTATTTTAATATATTTGGTTTTCTGTTGGTTTGATTCTATTAGAGTTTAATTGGTCTTTAAACTATTATCTTTTATATGTGTTTATATTTTTGTATTTTACCTGTGTTGTTTTAATTTGTGCAAACTGCCTTGAGTCCCATACTGAGGAAAAGGTAGGATATAAATAAATATAATAGCAATAGCTCTTTGAGGGGTAAACTACAGATCCCAGGATTGAGGGGAGGCGGGGGGGGGGGGAAGCCATGTGCTTTCAGTGTGCTTTCAATGTGTGATGTGGATGTGACCATTAAAAAGTCCAAATAAATTATAAAGTGCCCTGCGAAAGAGGAAGAAAAATTGAAACCTCTTTCACCGATGAAGCAAACATTTGAGAAATGGGAAGGACAGGTTTCAGCACCAGACTGCATCATCCTCAGGAAGAACTCCAGCACCACAAAATATCAAAACCAGGGGAGTAACTGTCTCCATGGCACAAAAGAGGAGGAAGCAGAAGAGTAAAATGGACTGTTTTTTAGATAAAAGGTCAGCCATCTTTACAGAAGCTAATGAATCAAATGTCATTATATATAGAAGATACAAAAGGTCAAATAAATATCCTGAACTTGAGCTAAAATGTTATTGAACAATTGAAGAAAGAGAAGGTGAACAACTTTTTCCCATATAATAAACTATAATTAAGGATATAACACTTATTTTGGCTGAAGTGTTGTTGCTTTAAAAAAACAAAACAGGGCACTGAAACTACTGAACTTCAGGAAACAGAGAGAGAAAGAGGAACAGGAAACAAGCTTTACATCCTCTCAGGAGAAGAGGGGGCATAATCCCGCTGAGTCTACTGCAGAAATTAAATTCTGTGGTCCTTAACCCCTTCATATACTAACTAGCAAATATGCATGGTTAGGTTTGACTGCTAAAAACTCCCACAGTGTTTAGTAACACTGGATACAAAGTCCTCACATTCTCATATGACCACCATCCTCTTGCATTAAGATGGTTTGCAGTGCTGTAGAGCTAGAAGAAAAAGACTCACTCTGTTTACTCAGGGGTCAGAGACAGGATTTTAAAAGTAAATGAAAATACTCCCTCCTTTAGGCTTTTTAAACTTCCTTGCCTTTACAGGTTTGTATAAGAGTGCTGATATTTAAGAAGTTGCAGGACTGAAACTATTTAAACTGGAAAGGTCTGTTTTTAAAAAGTGGGGAGACTTTAGGAGAGACTCTGCTCCATCAGCCAATGCTATTCTTCTTTACATTTTGCTGACTGTTTCACCAGAATAGCATTCCGAGTCAAGGGGGTGGAGAGAAGCATTGCTCCAAGGAACAATTTCATAGCAAATAGCTCTCGTCAAACACTGATGGTACACCAGCAGATTTAATAATAAATTTGGATACCTGTCAAATGAGATCAAATCGGATGAGAAGGAATTCCTTGTAGAAAAGGGGAGACAGGACATTTCCAACACTTGGGAGACAGTGGACTAAGCTCAATTCATTTTAAATTCAGATTTAGTTCAAAGATACAGAAGCCTCTTGCATTGTGGGGGGGAGAGAAGTATATATATTGAAGGAAAGCTGATAAAATATATTTCTGAAAAGGGAACACTTACAAGTTTTTTAATATAAACATTTAAAGGGGAAAACACATGCTTAAAAAAAAACTATAGAAGCTAACCACATGAAGAGAGGCATATGCACTTCTATAAGGTGAAACATGATCTTAATAACTTCTATAATAACAGTGCACAATTATGCCTGATTAGGCAAAAGTGAAGATAATCTGGCAATAAAACTATCAAGCTACCAGCATGTAACCTAAGAAAATTATAAACTTTGACTGAAATCTCAACTCTAAAGGCTGTGTGCACATATGATCTTACAGCCTTGTGCAAATCCCTTTTTGGATATGCTTTAAATAATGGAATCTGCAATTTTGATTTTTTGAAGGTGAAATGGCAATATTAAGATTGAAGATTTTTTTTAAAAAAAAATCCATAAAAGTAACACAAGAGGCAACAAATAGCTCAAGGCAGAATATTATGTCGGCTGAACTCATGAGAAGATTTACATTTTTGTTGTTGTAGAAATGAACAACAAGAGGGATTTAGAGATTGGAATAATATTAGGTTATGCTTAAGTGCCAGCCCATAAAGTGGTACAAAGAAGCACAGTTGCATCTTCTCCAGTAGAATCATGATGGCTTCATGTCAGCAAACTGAGGATCTGGACCGCAACATTTTTAAAATAAAGAGCCTACAGCAGCAAACTGAAGACAGAAGCTCCAGTGGTGCTCATAATGTGAGTGCCTAGTGAGTATCCATCAAAGGAGCTAGCATCAAATCTCCCAGCTAAACGTTGTCCATAAAATATTAACTAAAACTCTGAGCAAAAAAAAAGAAGCCTACAAAAGATAAATATTTTAAATCCAGGTCAAGTTAGTTGTGGGCCGGGGAGCTAGCAGTAGTTAAGAAGGGTGTTCAACATATTGTTTCTGACAAGACTAAATGGTATCATCTGCAATGTGCTTCAGGGGGAATGTGCCCTGGGTGTAGAGGGTTTCGTGATGTTGATGCATCACCTGAGCCTCTGAAACAACCTGAAATGGAGCCTATGGCTTTTAGCTGCTTACCTGCCACAAGGGTAAAGAGAACCATAGAAGCATGAACCTCTTGCAGCACAGCATCAGCGGCAAGGTAGCTCTGTTCACTGCCGGGGAAGCCCTCTTCACAAACGTGCTCGTGCTCGTAGCTAAATCTGTACGAATATCTGACTCCAAGGGGGTCCAATCAACCATAAGATGCCAGTGACACCTCTAGTGACTTTTGGTGGCTATTCCCATCTCTCCACCTTTTAGTCCTTCTTCTCAACCTATTTCCCTAGCTCTGTCTGTAGAACTCATCTGGACCAGGAGGAGGGATGAATCTGTTTTAAACAGATTTTTATATGGCAGACATGTCCAACGCATCAATCGCGATTGAACGGTTGATTGCGGGATGGATTTTGGTCAATTGCACTATGGCAATATTTTTTTGCATGCATCCTCTTTCCTCCTCAGAGGATAGCACCCCCTATATATATATATATATATATATATATATATATACCACTTATGTTTTATCTAAGTTATGGTAGTAACGGTAGGAAGCATACGGCGATCCAGAAGGGCACAAGCTTCAGCCATGTGCGCCCATCCCTGGGAGCCGCCAAGGGTCCTGCGAGTGGTCGGCGGGGTGGTTCTGAAGCTGGTTGCAGTGTTGGGCTTCAGTTGAGCATGATGTTTGGGCCATCTGAGAGGGACCCTTCACACCGTGATGGAGTGGCCCCGCAGTTTCACATAAAAATATATTGATTTATGGAAGCGATTATCATTTGTTTTTGTTTTTATCATAAGCTCAGTCAAATATAATATGTTTAAGTTGAAGAATGACAGTGGGAGAGTGTGGTAAATCACTGCCAGTTTTTGATACTGGATCGTAGATCGCAGCCTACTTGAAGTTGGACATGCCTGATATATGAAATTTAGTGGTGCTGACCTGATCAATCTTTGCCTGCATTGGACCACCTCTAGCATTGAGCACCCACATACGTTTGAGCCTCCTGCACATTGTCAACTGTTTTTTGTTTTTAAAAACTTACTAATTGTATGCAAAAATACATATGGTATACACATCAATCCCCATGTGCTACTATATTTCTGAAGCATATTTTTAATATATTAACACATACGTATTTTTATACAGCTATCTGCATTGTTGTATGTTTTGTTTATGTGCTGGTTACATTATGAAACCTGTATATGCATATAATAAGTATATAATAAGTATATAATAATGCATGTAATATTGCAATAATTGCTTATTTTTTTAGCATAACCTGTAAAACTCCTTGCCTTCTGAGATCAAGCAGGCTCCTTACTGTACTCTTCTGTGCCTGCTAAAAATGTTCCTATTTAGACAAGCCCACCCAGATGCTTAGAAAGTTGAGGTAATTTTAATCTGTTTTAGTATTTAATTTTTTGTATGTTTTAAAGTAGGGTTGTGATTTTTTCTTGATTTTACTGTTTTATCTTTTTTTAACTGCTTTGAAGTTTCTCACAGTCAAGCGGCGTATAAATTGTATGAATAATAAAACAAACAAACAATTCATTTCTCATGAACAGCAAGAAGTGAGATGGAATTGGGGGGGGGGGGGAATCCATGTGGATTAAGATCACGTTTTCCAGAATTTCCATCCCTAACTAGGGCCATCTTCAGCCTGAAGCCCACCCACTCACCTTCACTCAGAGCTGTCAGCAATTTGACTTTCTTGACTGCACTCTTGCTCTCTTCTCCTCATTCATCTTGTAAATGCTACAGCAAACATTTCAAGTGTCCACAAAAGGGAAAGGGGAGCAAATGAGTCTGAGTTTTTCCACAATGGATTTCCCCTTACATCAGAACCAGATCTATTTTTTTCACATACTACCTCAGATATCAAACTTTCATACGTGGCAGAAATGCAAATCCCAGAGATCCAGAGGTGCTTTTAGTCCTTTTCCCACAGGCCCAAACCATATAGGGCACATGCACCTGTCCCCACACCATGCATTAATTGGTTCCATGTGCACAGAAATAAGTTGTAGGTAGGTAGGCTCTATAACCTAGGATCCTGCCACCCTCTCCAATTTCAGAAAGAGAGCCTACACACATACAAACTGTTCTGTACACCCAGAGACAGTGTGCCTGGAAGTGAGGGGCAGCAGACACAATCCTGCATCTTCTGAACACATCCATTGTACATGTTTCCAAAACATGCCAAAATGAAGCAGGCAGCCAACCAGGTAGCCAACTGTCATTCCCAGTTTTTGGTGAATTCCAACCTGGCCAGAATTTGTTCAGCTGAGAATTAAGCCTACTTCCCAGAAAGTCATTTCTTCACTTAAGAAGAGCACACAGCTTTATCTGATCTAAACGTGTCATTTGTCACAGTTTGGGCTCCTTATGAGTGCCACTTGGAACTTATTTTGTCGGCAGTCTGTTTCAACCTTGCAGTTGTGCTTGTCCATCAAATTAAGTAAAGAATTCCTTCCACCAATGTCTAGAAACTAAGAAAGGATTTCACTTTTCAGAGCAAGACTTTTGGCTCACCCCCTTACCGTTTATCTCTCCTCCCCTCTTACCTACTGATAAGTCTTTTCTTCTGAGTTGAAGCCAAAGATGCTTAAGGCATTACAAACATTTTTGCTTCATGAAAGCAATTGAATCACTGCTAGGGTTGTATGATCCTACTTTCATTGGCTATATTCATCCCCTACTGATGAAAGCTTTTTTTTTCAGTTGATTGACTCATGTATGATATCCCTGCTTTCAGTATCCCATTCTTCCTTGGCCCCTCCCATCATTATTTACAAATATCTATATATCCATCACCTTCTCTGCCCACTGCAAGTGGGTGCTGAAGTCAGTTTTTGCCAGTTTTTGCCTCTGACTGCCTATTTATCTACATTTCACATGATGAGCACTCTTTGGGGTTGGTCAGTCAGCCACAAATCCACCTAACAGTTGCCTTTTCACACCGTGCATAGTTAAGCGATGGAATTCGCTCCCACAGGAGGCAGTGAGGGCCACCAACAGGGATGGCTTTAAAAGACAAATTCATGGAGATTAAGGCTATCAATGGTAAGAGCCGTGTTGGCTGTCAGAGACATTGTGCCTTTGAATACCGGTTGTTGGAAATAAAAAAAATCCTTCCAGTAGCACCTTTAAGACCAACTAAGTTAGTTCTTGGTATGAGCTTTCGTGTGCAAGCACACTTCTTCAGATACACTGAAACAGAAGTTGCCAGATCCTTCTATATAGTGAGAAGGTGGGGAGGGGTATTACTCAGAAGGGTGGTGGGAATGGGAGATTGGCAGATTGTTGTTGGAAACTGCAAGAGGGAAGAGTGTAGTTGTGCTCAGGTCTTGCTTGTGGACTTCCTCTGGAAATCTGGTTAGCCACTGTGAGAAAACATTCTGTGCTAGACAGACCTTTGGCCTTCTCCAGCTTAGCTCTTTGTATGGATGGATGGATGGATGTATGTGTGTATGTATGTATGTATTTAATATTTGGGACGCGGGTGGCAATGTGGTCTAAACCACTGAGCCTCTTGGGCTTGCTGATCGGAGGGTCGGTGGTTCAAATCCCCACGACGGGCTGAGCTCCCATTGCTCTGTCCCAGCTCCCACCAACCTAGCAATGTGAAAGTATTTAATATCCTACCTTTTCCTCCAAGATGGCCAAGGTGCAGTGCGTTATTTTACCCTTCCCCACTTAATCCTCCCAACAACCCTGTGAGGTAGGTTAGGCTGAGAGGCAGTGACTGGCCCCAAGTCACCTAGTGAGCTTCGTGGCTAAGATCGGACTCCTCATCTCCCATTTCCTAGTCTGACCATCAAACCACTGCACCACACTGGTTCTCAATATGAACATAATTATGTTCATGCTCATAATCCCCATGCTCCAGATGCCATCACAGTTGCTTACCTGGTAAGGGCAGGAGATGGTGAGATACGAAAGCACTAGCAGACATGCACATGACAGAGGGATCAGCAGGACAGCTGGCAGGGCCATCTCTGAATAGTCCATCTTTGCATGTTCTTTGTCTGCACAGAATCCTTTACTGATTTGTCTTGCCAGTGTCTATGAAAGCCACACCGCAATACATGTCTTTTCAGGCGTCCAATACGTGGTGGTGGTTGTTTTTGTGAGAGACACAAATGGGAATACTCCAAAGGTAGACTAAAAATTTCATTGACACAATTTATAAGCATGAGCTTCAGGGAGCAACTCTCCTTGTCTCTTTCTCTGCACCCAGCTGACAAAACATAAACATAATTATCGCTATATTTTTGGTTCTGATTCTGGAGAAACCAGTGGCTCTCCAAACAGTAGTGGTTTCTACTTGGATGATGCACCCTGTGAAGTGATTACAGTCAAGGGACAAGCACTACACAGGAAGAGTAATCAGCCAGATAGGCAACGGCATTGTTGTTCGTTGGTGCCGCAGCTGGCAGATCATATTCTTCTTTAATTATTTGATTTGTTAAATATTTATGAAGAGTGTCTGGTGAACAAAAAAATAAAACCACCACCCAGATGTTTGGAGACCTTGTAGCTGAATGTTAATTCGTAGCAGGGTGCCCAGTGGCACAGCGATTTCCATTCAGCCGAAAACAAACCACCCTAACAAAAGATAATAATTCAATTAGTATAACAGAAGGGGCAAAACATCAGGATCCTTTTAGTTTAGGATTGTGTGCACAATGACTTACTTCCAGCATGCAAGGCCAAACATGCGCTTTGGGCAGGATTTACATTCACTTCATACCCTCTGCCCCCTCTGCTTCTGTTGAACATGTTGATATCCAAACCCATTGTTCAGCTGGAATATTAAAAAAAGGGGGTTCACCAGTGAAGAATACAACAGGTATGACTTTCATTGTTGTGCAAGGAACTTATTTGAAAGGGAAAATAAGCACGTGGGTCTCAATTAATTCAGTGCAGAATGGTTTTTACTTTATTCCCCCCCCCCCTTGGTCAGTAACAAGTTTTCTGGGTAGCACACAAGGTAAAAAATATTTTTTTCAAAAAACAAGAATATAATTTCACTAAGAATAATTATATTATTATATTTATTTATATCCAGCCTTTTCCCCTGATGGGGACTCAAGGCAGCTTATAGCTAAAACAGAAACAGCTAAAAGTATGGGGGCAGAATTATAGCAGCAGATGAAACGACGCAAGGAAATAGAGAGAAAGTGGTTGAAGCAAAGCCTGGCAAAAACAGCTTTCCAATGGCCAATCCCTTTTGGCCTCTTCCAATTTCTGAGAATCTTCAAATCACTTGGCTTAAAAGTTGATTTGGGATCTTCCTTGAAATGTCTCTGATCCCATAAAACAGAGGTTTTCAACCTTTTTGAGTCCATGGCTCCCTTGACCAACCACATTCTTTCTTTGGCAGCTCTGAAGGGCTTAGGAGCCCAGTTATGTCACCCCTTGCCTGAAGAGCTAACAGCTTCTCATCCTCTTTTGAACACCCTCCCTTGTGGAGTGTTCCCTCAGTCTGCTCTCTTTTCCCCTCTCTTTGGGAGTCCTCCGGGCAGTCGCTGCTGCTGCCCCTGGTCTCTGAGCTGCACCCCCCTGCCTCCAAGAGAGGTGCCTTCCTACAGGGGCCTGGGAAGAGGATGCCCCCAGCCTGAGTGGCCCAACGTAGACTAGCCAAAGGTGAACGTGAAGCCAGCACCTTATCTTGGGAGACAGCAGTGGCAGCAGTTTGGATCTGCCAGGCCTGCATGGCAGAAAGGCTACCCTTCAGTACCGGGCACTCAGCTGCCAGACAGGCCTTGCATACAGCAAGCACAAGAAAGGCCAGGGCATCGCCTGTCTGCCTGCTTGCCTGGCTTCCCACTTATCTACCCATTCCCAACAGCAAGGGCTGGTGGACTGGCTGGCTGGGCTCCCTCGCCCACTTGCTTGCTTACTCCGAGGTCACCTCAGCTGCTAGCAACCAATACCCCCTGGCCAGCCCCAGAGACACCATTTGCCTGCAGAGCTTGCAGCGAGGGCTGCTGCAACAAACAGCCGTACAAGCCTTTGGGAGGCAGACATGCAAGAAGGCAAGAGAGGAGAAAGGGAAGGAAAGAGGGACAGAGGCCAGTGTTGCCTACAGCACCCCTGACCATCATTCAGAGCCAGTGTGGTGTAGTGGTTAAGAGCGGTGGACTTGCAATCTGGGGAACTGGGTTCGCATCTCTGCTCCTCCACATGCAGCTGCTGGGTGACCTTGGGCTAGTCACACTTCTCTGAAGTCTCTCAGCCTCACTCACCTCACAGAGTGTTTGTTGTGGGGGAGGAAGGGAAAGGAGAACATTAGCCGCTTTGAGACTCCTTCGGGTAGTGATAAAGCGGGATATCATATCCAAACTCTTCACATCCAAACCCTTCTATTCAAGGGACCCCAGGGTGCCACGGCACACTGGTTGAAAACCACTGCCATAAAAGCATTTGTCTGAGGGAGGAAATTATTTACCTTTGTCATTAATATAGTGCAAATCAGATGCAGGGTGGAAGGTAGAGGGGGCAGGCAGACTGCTGCCCCACAAAAAGGAGGATCTCAGCTTGTATAGCTGCAGAGCTATTAGGAGAAAGTCCACACCTCCTGAAATGTACCATTTTAAGAAAATACTAAAACTACAAGAGCTTTGTCTCTTACTGAATCTGTCAAGCCTGCACTCATCTAAAGTGAGATATTGGCGAAATGCTAAGCTACTCTCAGAAAGGTTATTAATTCAAATTTAGATATTTTACTGAAAACCACAAACACTCAAGTTCAGTTTGCAGATCTGCAATCACCAGATCTGTTTCAGCTCTGCTGAAAATAACCTTTTAAAAAGCGCCTGAAATGAATGCTTGCATTCCAGCTCTCACAGAAGGGGGGGGGGGGGACTAAGGTCAAAGTTCTCTCGTTTGTTGCTGTAAGCAAGTGTCACTGTAGCAGATAAAATAAGTTGTTTTAGGTGAACAGAGAAGAGTAGCAGGCCATCCTAGATCTGTATCATATCTCTTGCAGCGGCTGGTACTAGAAAAGATTTTTTAAAAAAATAAATAAATCATGAAACCCCAGTGTGTACAATTACAGAATAATTTGTCCAAAGAGAAAGTTTACTTCCACTGCAGGCAGGCAGAAATGGGTTTATATTATAAAACATGGCAGCTTACATCTTGCCAAACAAATTAATGGAGATGTTTATATTTTCAGGATTCAGGCGGCAAACATGAATGTGTAAACAATAGGGCTGTGCACCAGATTTGGCCAAGTCAAATATGGCCCAAATTGGGCTTATTCTGAGGCATTCTGGTATCAGTAAAGATGGGCTGAGACAGCCCTGGATCATTAATAATAATAATAATAAATTTTATTTATACCCTGCCCTCCCTAGCCAAGGCCGGGCTCAGGGTGGCTAACAACCAATAATAAAAACAAGTTGAATGAATACAACTTAAAAACAAGATTAAAATACAACATTAAAACATTAAAATGCAGCCTCATCACAGGAGGAGAAAGGAAAAAAGAAAGAGGGGGAGGGAATCAAATTGACTCCAAGCCAAAGGCTGTACCCTGCAGAATGGATGCTTCCATACAACAGCTGTTCTCTGCAAGGAAACCACTTGAGAAGAAGCCCCCCACCCCAGAACTGACCTGCTCTTGGTGTGTTTAATCAGGGGTTTGATTTTGTTTTTTAAAGCAAATTAATCATTATCCCCATCCCAAACTAAATCTGGGGCAAGGGGTCCCTGAATTGACCCTGGGTGGGTCAGCCTGTATTTTTTTTGAGGGGGGTGTATGGATCAGTGCAACAGGGCAGATAGTGGGGTTCTACACAGCTCTAATAATTAACCTATCAGACCTATCTTATATATTTTCCCTCGTTCTGTCCCACCTAAAAATGAATATGAATTGTATGAGCCTTCTGCCAATTTAAGCCTCTCTAAGGCCCACTGAAGTCAAAGCCGGGAGTGAAGCATCTGACTTTAGGCTGCAGTCCTCCACACTGGGGGTAGGAAACTTGTAGCCTTCCAGCAGGTACTGGACTCCCACCAGCCCCAGGCAGCAGAGTCACTGGTCGGGGTGCCAGAAGTAGTCCAAGAACATCTGGAGAGCCATAGGCTTTCCATTCCTGCTATATTCTGTACCTGAGAATAAGCCCTGTTGACCTGATGAGACGTACTTCTGAACAGGCATGTATAGGATTGCTCTGTAAACTCTTATCCTTGGCTGAATCATGCCATAATTTGAGGGAGAAGAGAGAGATGTTTCGCCCACCATTATTCATCTGTTTAAACAAACCTTTGATTTGGTTGTTGCTTAATTTAATTCATTCATTTATGGTTAGCTCTGACTTTCTATGCTCTTTGTGCCTTCCTCCTTTTCATTTTGGTTGTTTTTGGTAATTGATTTCATTTTGTGGAGAATGAAGGAAATGTTACTATGGGGAGGGACCCAACCCTCTTTGCACCTGAAATGCGCTAATAAGTTTCATTAAGTTCCATGTGCCTCTGTGGACATCAAGGAGCAGAATGTATATGTACGAATGGCAACGAATATGGTGACAAAAAAAACAGGTGTGTGTGGATATGACAAACCTGCACCAACAAAAATAGGATTTGAACAAGGCTGTTTGCCCAGGACATTTATTCCTAAGGAAACGTAGAAATAGCCACTGTAGATTAAGCACTGGCCACTTCAATGGGTTTGATCACAAATATAAATGTAAGTCTTAATGCAGAAGTTTAAGCCTCTTTTACCTTGAAATCACTACGCTTAAGTGACAAGTTTTTATATTAAAAATCGCTCAACACTGAATAGTTTTTAATTATGAATAAGCTATCACTTCATTTAGCACATCATTTCATAATTCAATTTACACATTTCAATGGGCTCCCAAGGAGTCTCATCTTATAGTCTTTCGTCAGCAAACCAAAGCATATGGCAGCAAGAAAAATGATTATCTTATTAAATAAATAAATAAAATGCAACCAGATAATTTAGAAAGTAAGACAGAAATCATTAATCCATTGATATGAGCCCTCAAAGTTATAAAAAGAAATTTCAAAACATGGATCTTTAATAACACTTAGTTCACAAAAGTTTTCATACATTTAGTTCTTGTCGTAAGTGATATTTTCCTAGTATTAGTAAAGGTACGTGCTATTTCCCTTAAGTTTCTCAGAATATCACACAAATTAAGACACTGTGATATTTATTTTAGTTGATTAATTAATTACTTCGCTAAACGAGAGCCAGTTAACTTACTGTACTTTAATTAGGCTAAGATTTATATTGTGACACGTTCAAATATTAATTCCGTGAGATTTTTTTTCTTTTTCTAATATTCAGGTTATATCCTGTCTTTTCTTCTCTTTGCTTCCTGGAGTATAACTGATGCAAGGCATTACTACTCCCAACCTTATCAGATAGCCAAATAAATGGGTTCACCGCATCTCACAGTAAAATGATAGCCATTTGGCCTCCAATAGCGTTTCCATCCATCACAGGCAATTTAAAACTGCCAAAGGTCCAGAATGACTCACGAAGAGTGGCAGGTAGGACTTGGAGAATAACACATACATTTGTGTTGGTCCAACCTTATCAGCGGGACATATCCTCACACCTGATAGACTGCAGCCATTAACTAATACTCCACACCGTAGCTGGATAACCAGCAGGAGAAGAGAAGAGTTGACAGCTAATTTCTAAAGTGCCTTGATCCTCAAGTAAGTGACAGAGCAGCCCTAATTACAGTATAGGAAGCTGGTGGAACTAACACAGACTTAAGGCACCCCTGTTCCAAGCTGCACTCAGAGGTAGGGCTGCTGCCTTCTTAGCCAACCCAAGCCTGGCAGAGGGAAAACAAGCCTTTAAAATAGAGTTTGACTTAGCATCATGGAACCATAGAATGGTAAGGTTGGAAGAGATGCCCAATGATCATCTAGTCCAGGGGTCAGCAAACTTTTTCAGCAGAGGGCCAGTCCACTGTCCCTCAGACCTTGTGGAGGGCTGGACTATATTTGGGGGGGGAATGAATGAATCACTATGCCCCACAAATAACCCAGTGGTGCATTTTAAATAAAAGGACACATTCTACTCATGTAAAAACACTGATTCCTAGACCCTCTGCAGGCCGGATTTAGAAGGCAATTGGGCCGGATCCGGCCCTCAGGCCTTAGTTTGCCTACCCATGATCTAGCCCAATCTCCTGCAATGAGGAACCTCAACTGGATCACACGAGACGGTGATTTATTTGTGCTTTTTGTCTCTTGTGAACCACCCTGAGATTTATTTATTTTTTGATGAAGGGTGGTACATAAATTAAAAATGGCCACCCAACCTCCGCTTAAAAACCTGCAGTGAAAGAGAGTCCGCAATCTCCCGAGGGAGACCATTCCACTGTCAATCAGCTCTTGCTGTCAGAAAGTTCTTCCTGATGTTTAGTCGGAATCTCCTTTCTTGTAATTTGAAGCTGCTGGTTTGAGTCCTACCCTCCAGAGCAGGAGAAAACAAGTTTGCTCCATTTCCCATGTGACAGCCCTGAAGATATTTGAAGATGGCTATCATATTCCTGACTGTAAGAGCTGCTTGACAGTGGAACTTGACTCCTCCGGAAGGTGGTGGACTCTCCTTCACTGCAGGTTTTTAAGCAGAGGTTGGATGGCCATATGTCACAGAGGCTTTAGCTGTGATTCCTGCATTGCAAGGAGATGGGCTCGATGACCCTTGGGGTCCCTTCCCACTCTACAATATTATGACTCTATGGTTCTATGACACAACTTTGTGGATCCTAGACACTTCTGCAGTTTGAGAAGAAACAGCAATAGAGGAGAATAAATGGAACCAGGGGAATTCTTAAGACATGGCAGACAGATTCTTGGCAGTGTTGGGTCTTGTTATTTCAGGAACTGACAAAGAACTTTACCTGAACTTCTCTGAATGGACAGCCTGCATCCTGCTCTTATAGAAAGAAGAGTCAGACCCTTTATGAATGCTGTTTTTATATCTAAAGCAATTGAATTCTGAGCATTCTGCCTGCTTCCCTCATTGGGATGTAGAAGCATTTCTTTCTGATTAGTCCCAATGAAATTTTATCAGAAAACAGTTTGAGGCATATCTAGGATGCTTTTATTTTATAATCAGTTATGGTTGGTGGTGGTGGTGGTTTTTTTACCACATTTTCATTTTAATGACTATTAAATTTAGAATCAAAAGTGTATTCAACTAGTAGTAATATAGAAGGCAGAGGAAGCATTATTACAATATTAAGATTAAAATCCACTGCATAGTTAGGTAGGAGTAAGCCCCTCTTAGCTTAATTGAACTTTCTGAGCAACATACACGAGATCAGGCTGCATGCATGCTTTCCAGTGTAAATTGCAAAATTCAGAGCAAAGTACCCTCTGTCTGTAACGTATGGAAATTCTTACCATCTCTCCCCCCCATAGGACATTTTGAAATGGAAATGACAAAACATGAATTTAAATGCTGCAATTGCTTCTTAGCCGACTTATCCAGGGGGGCTAAAGTGTGCGCCCACGCACACACAGACAAACCTATCACCATCCTGATTGCTTTGTTCTTAGCAATCTTATGTGTCACTGACATTTGATAAAAAGTGGATTGGAAACAATGTTTAAAACTCCTGCGCATGTAATCCAAATATGCATTTCTTCTCAAACAATTTTACATCAGTGGCTTCCAACATTTATCAAGGCACAAGGAAGATTATATGGCAGATGAAGAAGACCTTTGACCACATCTTTGCACCTAGACAATGTCTTTGGGAGTCAGCTCAGTTCACATGATTGACTTTGAAATACAAGAGCAGGCTCCATTCCACTGCCTAGGTTTGCATTAATTGATTGATTAAAAATAGTCAGCACAGCATCCGTGTTGGGACACTGAGTACAATACTTTCCTCCAGATGGAAAGTTGCATGTGAAATATTGCAGATCTGTGATATCTTTTATTGGACCAGCATTGAACCAGTTCACACAAACATCAGAACAGTATGGATGAACCAAGAAACACACACACTGTGCTTGATATAAAAGGGCTGGATTATATAAAAATTGCAATATATCATCAATATGTGTGCGCGTGTGTGCGTGTTTGTGTTTCAGCACACTGCAGCAAGTATAGATTATAAATGCATTTCAAGCACTTGAGAGCAATCAAAGGCAATTTTTAATAACTCAAAGCAGTGATGTATGACACTACCAAAGCATGTAGCAAATTTGTAGGAAGAATCATAAACAGTACAGTAGGTAGGAGTTTTTTTTCGTTATTATTATTTTTAATGCTACTGTGTAATAGAAAGGTGAGGGGTAGTAGGAGGATGGAAAATGTAGCAACAGAAAAGTGAGCGATTGAGATTTTGATGCATTTCAGAATCAAGACTGAAGGGAGTGGGCAGCTGGTACACATGAAAGTGTGGGGGACTTGTTAAGAATAGGTTATTGACAATGGGTAGATGGCATCAAAAATATCCTGGAACTATTATTATAAAGTAACTGGGTTTATATGCCTGTTGTTTTTGTCCATTGAGTTTTCTTGGCAGGAACACTGGAGTGGCTTGCCGGTTCCTGCTCCGAATCAGCCCTGAGTGCTCGCTGGAAGGACAGATCCTGAAGCTGAGGCTCCAATACTTTGGCCACCTCATGAGAAGAGAAGACTCCCTGGAAAGGCCCTGATGTTGGGAAAGTTTGAGGGCACAAGGAGAAGGGGATGACAGAGGACGAGATGGTTGGACAGTGTTATAGAAGGGACCAACATGAGTTTGACCAAACTGCAGGAGGCAGTGGAAGACAGGAGTACCTGGCGTGCTCTGGTCCACGGGGTCACGAAGAGTCAGACACGACTAAATGACTAAACAACAACAACAACTGGGTTTAACCTGTGCCTGAGCTGAATCTATATTGTCTGATGCTGCGGTTGGGGATGGGTTAACCCTATCATTTAAAATTCATTACTGTTGTTGTTCTAGAGCCTAGAACCTTTATTCTCATGTAGCATTGCAGCTGGAAGGTCAGGAGATTTCCAGGGCATGTATTTCTATACAGTGGTACCTCAGGTTACATACGCTTCAGGTTACATATGCTTCAGGTTACAGACTCCGCTAACCCAGAAATAGTGCTTCAGGTTAAGAACTTTGCATCAGGATGAGAACAGAAATCCTGCTCTGGTGGCGCAGTGGCAGCAGGAGGCCCCATTAGCTAAAGTGGTGCTTCAGGTTAAGAAGAGTTTCAGGTTAAGTACGGACCTCCGGAACGAATTAAGTACTTAACCTGAGGTACCACTGTATTTGTCTTCCATAATGGGTACCTGATAACTTATATTCTGATTATGGTAATTAGAGCCTGTAAGTAGAGAAGAACACACTGCCTCCATTGCCATTCCACAATATGTAGAACTTAAGATCAGCAACATAAACCAGCATTTGTTTTTGACACCATCAAGCATACCTCCTACTCAGATGTCATGAGACTACATTGTGCATAATAACATCCAACTCTTTCATATTTCAGTGGCTTTCATAATTGCAGACTTATACACAAAATAAGGGCATGTCCCAGACAAGGTCAATGCAGTGATGGAAATGTAGAGGTGGATGTTTAACCACCACAGTGAAAGCCATGATGAAATGCTTAACTGTGGTTAGATAAGGGGTGTTGGGGGGTAGCACCTCTGGTGGGACACGTTGTCCGCTTTTGGTCTCCACACTGCACTTACTTCTCCCCTGTGGCTCCTAGAAGCTGTCAGCATGTGACAGTGGCCACGTCCCTGGAACTGCTTCAACTGGCCAGCTAAACAAAAACAAAAAAAACTGGCCAGCTAAACCAGGTAGAGTTGGCTGATGGGTTTCAAACCCTTGATGAATTAGGGACTTCATGCAAAGACAGGGTCTAGTGGATTGAGTGGATGAGACCAATAGTGGGTCCAGTGGTCAAGAAGGCTATTTGCTGCTGTGGGAAGTGAGGGGTAGATGAGGCTCCTCAACCTGGGAAGGTAGCCCATCTAGGAGAAGGAAAGCTCTGATCCTGAACATCCGCTACTTGGCATGATATCTTTAGGAGAAGAAAAGGCTAAGGAGTAAACTGTACACCAATCCAGAGTGGAGTCCCTAAGACAATAGGATATTGTATTGTACACCTCCTTCCAGCAACTCCTGTAGCCAAGCTGGTGGCAAATGTATTGCTCTGCTTCCTTTTGGACCACATCAGAGAGGCCAAGAGGAGGGTCTTGTTGTCTGGGCAGCCCAGGACCTCCATACACACTGCCCACACTTGTGCTCCAGGGAGGTCACTTTGGTGTTGCTAATGCAGCAGTTTGACTTCACCCCTGGAGGCACACTCCATTGTCTCTTGAGACAGACAGATGCCGACAGGTTAGAACAAGACTGGCAAACCTATGGCCCTCCAGATACCATTGGACTCCAAGTCCCATCAGGTCCAGCAAGGGTGCTGGGAGTCCAGCAACATCTTTTGTTGTTTTTAAAAAAATAATATTTATTGATAATTTCAGGATTACAAGAAAAATAAAAAATAAAAAACAACACTACAATACAAAAAGAAAGAAAAAAATAAAAAAGAGAAAAGCACAAAATATAAAAACCAATACGACAATATAGCAAAAAAAGTAAAAAAGAAAAAAAACACAAATCCCAAATTGCATATCCATAATTTCCATTTGCTTGTTTCATTGACCTCCTCACACCTCCCTTTTTGTATTCTAGTTTAGTAATTATTTCAGCAAATTCTTTCCATCTTTCTCAATTTTTGTTATAAAATTTATCTTAACAATTTAACCTAATAATTAACTCAACAAATCCTTTCCATCTTTCCCCATATTCTGTTATTCAAATTACCTTAATTTATTTAACCTTATCTTACCCCTAAGTACCTTAAAACTTAAATCTTAGTTTTCAAATATACATAGCTCCTGATATCATTTCTGCTAGAGTCGTATAGTTTCATTCTAACATTTTCCCTAATATTCATTAAACTGATTCTAAAATAAAAAATTTCCATTATAAATTCTCTTCCAATCATCATCCAGCGTCTCTTCTTCCTGGTCTCGGGTCGTGTCAGTCCTTACTGTCCATTCCATCTAGTCCATCAACCTGGAAGCCTTATGTCCGAGGCCCTTAAGTCTCTTCCATGTCCCTTCTGCAATTCTTCTTCATCTTGTTTGTGCTTGCCCTTTTCCTTGTCTTTTGTTGGTCTCTGTCTTAGTTTCTTTCCTTTCTCATTGAGGGGTAGGTCTCTGGGGGATTCCAACCCAAAATTGTCTCCATCACCCTTCATCCAGTTCGCCCATTCCCCACAGTCCCACTCCCCACAGTCCTCGATATAATCCAAAATGTATTTAAAATCAAATTTCAAGATCTCTCCAAAGCTAGGAACCTCCTCATCTCCAGACTCCCCTTGGCCCACTCCAACTTCAATCTTCAATAAAGACTCTCCTCCCTGGAAGAGAGGGGAGTGGTTGTGGGCGGGAAACCGAGCACCGCCCCTAGCAGGGGGCATTAGCCCCCTGCCTCCTCCTCTCACCTGGCTGGCGCCCACGCCCCCTCGGCAGGCATCCAACCAGGTGCCTTCGAGGGGGCGTGTTCAGCAGCCTTTTGCGGCGGCGCCAGCCTCTCCTCGGCCTCATTCTTCTCCGTCCTCTCGTCGCGAGTCACCCACCCTCCACTCCCTTTTAGCTCAGGGTCCTTGTTCTTTGGCCTTGCTATGGACCTTAGGTTGGTCGCCCTGGTTGTCTAGGGGGCCTGGTAGGAATTTTTCCATTTGGCATTAGGCTTTTTGGTTTTTTCGCCTACCTCGTAGCAATCGTCACAACTTTTTGTGGTATTGGTGGGTAGGTTAGGCATTGGAATAATGTGTTGTGGTGTGTCAAAGGGCTGGGTGTGGCCATCGCCTATGCCTTCAATTTTTGGGTATTCCGTTAAAGGAATCTGGCGGTCGTGTACTCTGTCCGATGCCTGCTTGGTGGGAGGCCATGGCACGACCCCCGGTGACATCAGGGGAGAGCCTATAGTTGGATTAGCATCAACAGGCTCCACCTACTGGTGAATAAACCCCCTTGTTTTAGACATCCAATGCCTAAGCCAATACCTTTTCACTGCTGTAATCAATAAAGTTGTGGCCTTTTCTTCTTGGTCTCTGTCTTAGTTTCTTTCCTTTCTCATTGAGGAGTAGGCCTCTGGGGGATTCCAACCCAAAATTGTCTCCATCACCCTTCATCCAGCTCGCCCATTCCCCACAGTCCCACTCCCCACAGTCCTCGATATAATCCAAAATGTATTTAAAATCAAATTTCAAGATCTCTCCAAAGCTAGGAACCTCCTCATCTCCAGACTCCCCTTTCCCACTCCAATTTCAATCTTCAATAACAGCGGCTTATGCTCCTGTAGGGCCTCGGGTCTCTCCATTTGTACTATTTGAGGTGCAGCCACATCCTCCTCCATTGTCATCTGCACTTGCCCAGTCAGTACAGATTCATAGGTTGGTTCCTGAATGATTTCTGTATCAATGTTCCCTGTTTGTCCATAGTTATTAACCACAACAGTCAAATCCATTTTCTCATTCATCAAGTCCATCTTCTCATGCATCTGTTCCAGCAAAGCATTTGTCTTGCATAAAGCAAGCACCCAGTCTTCCTCCCAGCTCATCTTTGTTCAAGGTCAGAAAAGACTGTTCCCACAGTCTTAATCTCACAGATGTTGGGTCTCAAATATACTACAGCAACAATTTAACAAGCTCCCTCTAGAGGAGACAATCTATTTGTATCCTTTTTTTTTTTTTTTTGAAGACAAAGGAAAGTTACTTTCATTTTTCAGATATTTCAGATGTTTTTCAGGTATTTTGTTTCTTTAAAATGCAAAAGGCAACATTAGAATCAACTTGTTTCTCTTCATTAGCTATCTGTCAAAGTATTACGTTCACAGTCAATGAACCTCTCCAACAGTTTCTGTCTCTGACACCTCGTTCCCAGGTTAGAGACGGTGGAAACTTATCCTTATTCACTCCCTCTCCTGCTAGGGTTAAACAGAGTCCCCCCCCCCTTTTCTCCTGCTTCCAAGGGGGGTTTCAGTGATTCTAAATGAAGGAAATTTAGTCTTTTTTTGACAGCTTCCCGGCTTTAGCTTGCAAAATTTTTGCATTAGTCTATATACAAGAAGCGGAAGGCGGACTTCCTGTTTGCACCTTCCCGCTTCGATACCAAATTAAACAATTTCTTGATCCAATTTTCAGTTTCTACTCACGGGTACTTGTTTTAAGTCCAATTGTCCACAGGAAAAAGTCAGCGCTCTCTGGCAATGGCTGTGCGGCTTCACTCCGTGAAAGTAGCAGTCAGTTCGTAGCACCGCGCTTCTCACCCCACTTCGCTCCGGAGCCCCTAGATGGGATTCCCCGCGAGTAGGGGGGCGCTTCTGGTGCCCTGCCGAACCCCACGTTCCCAGGCTTCCTCCGCCTGGGATTTCTAGCGGGTCCCCACCTTCGCCGCGGCGGAAAGACCCAATTTCCACGGAGCCTGTTCCTCCGGTTGGAGGAACTCCGCCATTCACCAGTGGCGCTGACCCGGAAGTCTCGGAGTCCAGCAACATCTGGAGGGCTGCAGGTTCCCCATCCTGGGTTTGATTATGCCCTAAGTCTTTTATTTGCACATTATTGTTTTCAAATCCATTACTATCTCAATCTTATTATTATTATGCTCTTCAGGTATACAGAGTCGTACCACTGGTCTGCCTACCCCACTACTTTCTAGTCTTATTGGCAGTGGCTCCCCACAGCCACAATAGAGGTTTTCCCCAGTCCTGCTGCCTTTTAAGTAGAGATCACAGGGATTGAACTTGGGAACTTCTGCATACAGAGTGTATGCTGTACCACCAAGCTACGGCTCCTTTCAAAGAGCTTCCATGTAGAGCTCGCAGAAATTACACACCAAGGTGCTAAACACTTACATCACTCCAGTTTGCTAATAGATTGTATCCTTAAGGCTGGCTATTAAATTAAATGAACTCTTTATTTTCACACTCCAAGCCAAAAAAAAGTCAAGGCAGCCTGTGAGATCTTGCCAGTACCTCAATGAAAATGAAGAGGCTGAATTTAAAGGAGGACTTGTGGCCAGGGGTGAAGAGGGGAAATGGAATCTGGTAGTATTTTATAAACTAGTTGCAATAAAAAAATTAGAATTCTTCTCCTTTTTTTGCCTTTTTCTTCTTCTGCAGTGCTTTAAAACACACACACACACCATTCTAAACAATAAGAAGCTTCCTAAATGAGCTACATAATGTTCCTTGCCATAATCACCACTGCAACGAGAAAATTGCTAACATCATTCCCGAGCCAGATTTGTCAGTCATGCTGCTCTGTGCTCTGAGTAACAATGTTCTGTGCAATTAATATCAAACCTTCCAAGGCAGCTCAGTCTGGTGAAATTCAGTGTGCTTCTGCCATCAACAGAAAACTGCAATGATGCTATACAAGAGTGTAGAAAGCAAAGGGGTGGAGGAGAAGAGAAACAGCTTTGTACCCGATTGGGCTAGGAATAGAAAGATAATTGCAGTGCATTTTGCACAAAATTGCAGCAGTTTGAAATGTCTCCCCACTCCCCACCACCCCGCCCATTTCTGTTTAATTATAGTTATTATTGCACTCTTAAGAAATTCAGCTGGTGAGAAACAATTCCTTTTCAAACACATTCAGCCCAGCCATTATGCACTCTTCCTTTGTGACCTGAGATGAAACCCAAGTGCTAGTTGATTCCTATTTACACTCGGGGTCCTTAGGTGCAATCATTATTTTTTGGGGTCAGCATGCACATCTTGCAGCAGGAAACGGACAAGGCGAGGCGGGGAGAAAGAGAGGTAAACAAAGCTATTCTTCTTGGCCTCTTGCTGTGCTTTGTAGCGCGGCGGTTTTTCGCTGGTATCCAAGAACGGCATTATCAGGCTGTAATGAATGTGGGAAGGACCCAGTGGAAAGGAAAACAATGTTTCAGGTATGCATGAAGCAATCTGGAAACAGTAACCCCCGTGTGTGCTTAAACAGATATGAGCCTAATGCTGTGATTGGCAAGAAACTGTCACAGCATTAGCACCGAAGAGGCAGGGGACGAAGGGAAGGAGAAGCCCACAAAGGCATCCCTTCAAAGCCATGCAATTGAAGCTTATAAATGGCTGGTTAAATGCACTTTGCTCATTTGAAGCTAGCCAGCATAATGCTCAAAAAGCAAATCCAGGTTGGAGAGATTCTTTGATTGGGGTTTGTATTCCAAAAGGAAGCAGCTGTGTGAGGTAATGCAGGATGGAAATATACTGGAGCCCACAGGACACAAGATGGGGCTCATTTCAGTGTTGCTACGGAGGGTAATGCCAATCAACTTGGTCCTCAATCCAAAGAGCAGTCCTGGTGAAATCAATAAAGCCACTTGCATGGAGATGCTATGCTGGCCTCCTCATTATTAAAAGAAAAAGAGGTGTTAGCCTGTCAAAATGAAAACAACTGGGTTTTCCTAAGGGGTGGATAGAATGGCAGGCCCTTATGCTGTTTACTGTTGTTGTTAGTTGTGGGGATCTATAATTCAGAAGCTGATCTGAAAAGTACATATTGTGTACATACGGAGTCCCAGGATCAAAAATCAGCAGCAGCTCCACCTGAAGGACCTTAAGCAACAGGGTGGCAAAGGACCAGTGAAAACCAAGCGGCAGCAACCTATGAGCCACATCCTGTCACAAAGAACCCATGTAGAAGCTTAGTAGCAGAGTGCATGGCTTGCATGCATAAGTTACCAAACTTAGTCTCTGCCATCTCCAGCAAAATGCATATCCACATTGCAGAGCTGATCAGGGGGATATTTCTGCCTGAGACCTGGGAAAATTTCACCAATCGGATTGGATGTGTCTGAGTTAGATGGTCATGTGTTGTGGCTCAGGATAAGGCTCAGCTCCATGTTGTAGTAGGGTGGAGAATCTCGGGTAGATTTTTTGCTTTTAAAGAAAGGGAGTGATCTTTGGGTTGCCTATGAGCTGCAAAGAGCATCAGTTCTCATCAATGTGGAAGAGGATGACCCCCTGTATAAATAGATAGTGTCTGTTCCATATGCCCCCCATTACATCACTGGAGCAGAGGAAGGGAGTTGGGAACAATGGCAGAAAGGCTTTTACTGATGAGAAGTGACATCCTTGGCTGATTAAGTACATGCTCCATTGTGTATGAACCTCTTACTCTTGCTGTTCTTTTTCTGCTGCAGTACAGATACATATAGGAGTCATTAGAACAGGTTAAAGAGGGTCAGAAACAATGAAGGATGGTGTTAATTGATGGGAAGGGCCTGTAGAGGTCATCTGGGGCAATGCTATACTCTATAACGTATTGTGTTTCATCCTGTAACATCCCATACAAAGCAGCTTATCTTATACTTGCCAGGGCAAGGAGGACAATAATCCAACTAATGCATTACTGCCAAATCACTCACCCTAACACAGGATGGGGGACCTTTTCTAGCTTGAGGGCCATGTGCCCTTCTGGCAACCTTCCAGGGGGCCACATGTCATTGGTGGATGGGGCCAGAGGGGAACTGGGTGGAGGAATGAATATATAAACAGTTTCACACACACCTCTGTTCTCCATCCTAGCAAACTAGAGTCACCATCAGAGATCAAGGGGGCATTCCAGCCAACCAAAAGCTGCTCAAGGAGAGTGTGGAGAAAGGCCAGTGATGGGGAGTGAAGCCTGGGAGGAGAGAGTGTGACTGGGGAGAGGTTGTGGTATGGGAGGAATGCTGAGGACCAGACAGAGAGCCCTGGAGGAGGGTTCTCTGCCCACGCCATAAATGCATGGATATGCACATGCAAATGTATATGTATGTATCCTGCCTTTGCTTCCAAAGGAGCCCAGGGTGGCAAACACACAAGCAATAAAAGAATTAAAGCATCTAAATACAATTCCAGTATGGGAAAGTAGAAAGTCTTCAGAAGGTGCCGGAAAGATGAGCCACAGCTGCTGTCTAATATTTAACAGGAGGAAATTCCACAGGGCAGGTACCACACCACTAAAGGCATGATTACTATCTTGTGTAGAATGGCCTCCTGATAAGATGGTATCTGCAGGAGGCTCTCTCCATAGCTCAGTGATCAATTGTTATTAGAGGAGATACAGAGGAGAGGAGATATTAGAAGAGATTTGCAGCTTGAACATATGCCTTTTTTAGTTTATTTATTTTTTTAAAAAACGAAAAACCTCAGAAGTACCAATGTTCAGCAGCACTTCTTCCCCTGTTGCAAAGGTTTCAAGCCTTAATAACATGTGAATGAGCAAGCAAAAGTGTGTGTGTGTGTGTGTGAGAGAGAGAGAGAGAGAGAGAGAGAGAGAGAGAGAGACATCCCCTCTCATGTGGCATCACAATTTTTTGACCTTTAACTGTAGGATCTCATTGATAAACATCAACTTCTTCACCTTCTCCCTTTGCCACACACAACGAGAACAAGGAAGATTGAGGCTGACACGATGGCAACCTCGCGTTTGTTCCTTTGTTGTCAGAACATGTTCCGTTAAAATCAAACCCCGGTATAATGATGCCAGAACATTTTCTTGTCCTGCATCTGCCAGACTGGTTGCAGAATGTATCGAGTTGGTGATCTGTTGAAATTAAAAAGCATGACTTGTCGTAGACACGTTTTAAGGGCACTGACAAATTAGAGCATGCCTAGAGGAGGGTGATCAGGAAACCAACTCCTATGAGAAATGAAGAATCAAATAATTGTAAAGTTAGAAGCAGGAGTGCCAACTTGGCCCCCCAACTGTGGGTGCATGGCCCTAGCACCAATATCTGTGGGTGCCCAGCCCCTTCGTGGGGAATTTTGTGGGTGCTTGGGCACACAGGGCCTCAGGGAGTTGGCACCTATGGTTGGAAGGGACCCCAAGAATCATCTAGTCCAACCCCATGCAGTGCAAGAATCTCATACATGACAGATGGCCACCCAACTTCTGCTTCAAAACATCCAAGAAAGGAGAACCCACCACCTCCTGAAGGAGTCTGTTTCACTGTCAAACAGCTCTTACCATCAGAAAGTTCTCCCTGATGTTTAGTTGTAATCTCCTTTCTTGTAACTTGAAGCCACTGGTTTGAGTCCTAGCCTCCAGATAAGGAGAAAACAAGCTTGCTCCATCCTCCATGTGACAGCTCTTTATAAATTTGAGGATGGCTATCATATCTCCTCTCAGTCTCCTCTTTATCAGGCTAAACATACCCAATTATTTCAACCATTCCTCATGAGGAAGAAGAAATATTAAGGGGAGACATGACGGGTGTCTTCCAAGATCTGAAGAGCTGTCACAAGGAAGACACAGCAGCAGACTTGTTCTGCTAGAAGGCAGGACTCGAACAAATGGGTAGAAAATGCAAGGAGGCAGATCTCAACTAAATACTAGGGTAAACTGACCAGTGGTGGAGCTGTTCAATAGCAATACTGACTGCTTTGTCTTACAAGATAATCAGAAGTATAGTAAGGCAGATACAAAATGTTTGGGCAATGTTGCAAGCATAGAATTGATGAGCACAGGGTTTCAATAAAAAATATGCTTACGGCGCAGATATCAGCAGCAATGTGCTTAGTTAGGAGCATTTTAGCAGCATACTTTGACAGATGCCTAAAGTAAAGATGGAATAGTGAAGCAAAACAGGGTACACATGTATTATGAGGCAGGTTGAGATGAAGGAATATTCTTGTCTGGGACAGGAAGGGCAAGGAAATAGGTGAAAGGCTGTGACTGATGGTGATTTAGGGAGCCAATCAGAAAGAGGCACCCCAAGTTAGAATAGGATATGGGGGTACAAAAGGCAAACAAGTTAGAAAGAAGGAACAGGTCCTAGATGCGTGAGAATGTTTGCTTGTAATGCTTATTCTCTCTATGGTCTTTTTCTTTGATTCTCTTATAGTTGTAGCTTAATATACTTTTAAGATCACTAAAACTCATCTGATCTATCACAACTGGGTTTGGGAAGGGGGGGAGAGACTCCAATGTGCTCCCAATTTACATCATCCAGCAGGGTAGTAGAATCCCAGTCAGAGGGTGTTGGGGTCACATCATAAAATATCTCATAAACATAAAATAAGATTCCTACTGAATGAAATATTTGGGGGATCTGTCTCATTTTGAATGTGGCAGTGAAGTTAAGAGCCTTGCTGTAAAAATAGATGCCCCCAAGTTGCTTTCCCCTGTTGCTTGGCAGCAATAATAGTCACGTTTGGGCCCATCACCATGGAATGTGAGCTTCTGGGGTCATGGCCTCACCACTATGGGTCAGGGATCCAGACAACAGGGGTATTCAGCCTCATGAGGCAGCCGTTGCCCACCTCTCCCCAACTTAACAGATGAGTGCTCTGTCCTCTTGTAACTCACCCACTGAGAAGTTGCTGATTTTGCTGCTGCTTCTGAGACAGGTTAGAGGCAATAATGAGCCCAATGGAATTGGGGTTTGGCTGCAACGGATCTGTCAGGTTTGTGTGAGAGAAAGAAAGCAGCATTGCTGAAATGTGCCATGTTGATTTAGTAAGCACTGACACCCAGGAGCTCCCAGATTGATTTGGGGCTAGGCAGTGATAGGAAATGCCACACCCCTTGAAAAGCTCATCTTATGGAGGCATTATGAGGCACATGCTTGAGCATGGATGGTGAAGAGTGGTGCTTGCATCATAATTAGATGTTGCAAATGGTCATCCCTGACCATGGTGGCTGGGGCTGATGGCAGTTGGAGTGTACCAACTTTTGAAGGGTGAATATTCCAACACAATGACATCATGGCATGTGGGGGTTTTTCCAACTATACATTATCAGGGACATGTGGGGAGAAGGGGAAACATGTAGCCCCAATCTATGTGTTCTGTATTGATGATGAATTTTTCTCTCAGTCGTTGAGGCTGCAATTCTAAACTCATTTAGTAGGGAGTAACTCCAATCAGAAACACTGGGACTTATACTGAGTGAATATGCTTAGCATTGTGCTGTAAATCCTCTTTAGACCAGCACAGATAAAATTACCAACATTTCCCTTTTTTTTCTAAAATGAAAAGGGGGGGTGGGTGATCAATATATTTTGCCTCTGAAGAAAGGGGGAAGGAAGCAGTCAGGATTCTCTTATTATATGTCAGAAATGAATCAAGCTACTTAAAGAGCAGTAACTTGTTGGCTGTGCAGAGGGAGTGTAGGTGTGAAGAGCTTTATTTAATTGATCTGTTAAAATAAGACTAATTAATAGAAAATAGGAATCGCAGCTGCAAAGAAAAATGGCATATGGAGAGCGCTCCATTCATTGACACGTCTTTAAGAACTGCAAGGAAAAACTAACATCTGCAAAAGTCTTTCTTCCCTGCAGTGAGAAATTTCCCATCAATCTCCTTGTGGTGTTTTCTGCTAGGATGCAGGCTTGTTTTCTCGCACATATCTTACTCAATACTTTAGGGAGAGGGAAAAAATATCAATGCATACATAGCCAAGGGTAGATTCAATTCTCTGGAAGAAAAGAAAGAAAAATGAAAGGAGGGGGGCAAACCATTTCTGTCAACTATTTTCGTGCATCAACCAACTGACCCATTACTTTCAGGGATGCTGTTTATATCACAAACCCAGAGTGATTAATTTCAGATTCTAGGAGCAATTAAAGTTGCAGTGTTGGTAGTTACAAAACTACAGATCTAAGCATTAATTTGATCTGCTTACCAATATGAAACCCAATTTTGCTTAACTGTGCGCATGAAACTATTGATTTCTTGCTCTTGAGTTATGTTCTCACCGTGAAATCTGAAGTCATAGTTTTTCCATGTAGAACAAATTAAGACATTCAGAACAACAGCTGAACTTCTTGCCCTCAAGAATCTGAGAGTAGGCTTTCTTAAACAGGGAGGAGATATATAGAGATATATACCTTTATAGATGGGGATATGAAGTTGTGAAATATTTTCTTCTTTACCACATAATATAGTTGAATCCTCTATATAAAATAATTAGCCCCCAGCCCATCAGTAAAACCAAATGACCGAGGGTGTCATCAAACCACTCTTGCTACATCTAATTGCTCACCTTGTTCTGCCTTGGGTAAGATAAACTTTATTATTTTTTATTATAGGGATTATTATTAATCTGTCTTCTCCTTAGAGCAATTAAGATCTGCTGGGGAGACACCTCTTGCTGTCCTGCTGTTGGGTGAAGCACATGGTGTGCTGATGTGGGCTAGGGGCTTCTCAGTGGTGGCACCCAGCTAATAGAATGCCCTCTTCTCTCTGGGGTGAATGATGCTGATGCAGTTTGCCTTTCAACACATGCTAAAGAGGCACCTCTTTGCCCAGCCTTTTACAGGGGCTTGAGGTAATGAGCCAGCTGTGAATTCATAGATTCTGACTGCATATTTTTTAAGATTGTCCCCATTTTAGATATAACAGAGAGCTCTGGCCTCAAACAAGTAAGGATTTCTGCTCAAATTCAGCACATGAGGGAAGAGGGGGAAAGTGAGGGAGGAACGTACAGACCTGACACTCTTTCCATGATTTGTGAACCTTTCAATATGATATGTTGGATCTGTACCAGGCCACTAATGTTTTCCTCAGAGTTCAAGATTTCCCTGTACTCCATTCCCACTAAGGTGCAGAGGTACGGTCACGTTACTTAAAAAACCAGCAGGGAATGACATTAAATATACAATACACCATCTGTACAGTAGCAGTGAAGTAAACTGCTTAAAAATATAATTTGCAAGAATCATCATCCTGTAAGAAAACCTTACTGAAATTCTGACTCTGTCATAAAGATTCTCTGAGTCAAAGTAGGAAACTGGCAAAGGTCCAGATATTCACTTGCTCAGGGTGGATGAATTTCCCCAAAGCCAGATATTTCATCCATATATTTATGGCCTGAATGGCAGAAATATTATACCCAGTATTCCCCACTTGCATGTCAGCACAAGAACTGCCAAGAACAGACTATGCCTGTTTTTGAACTCAGTAGCTCATAGGATTAGTTTAGACACTGTAGGCATTTGCCTTAACGCCCAGGGTTCAAATCCAAGCAAGGTCAATAGGGGCAGCTAAATTACCATCTAACAGGGCGGTTCATTGATTTGCCATACAAAAGCTGAGTTGGCTACAATTGTGCAAATCACCATGGCGTAGTCTCAGTGCAAAACAAAATATCACCAGAGACAGCTTTCCTGAGTACTTATCACACCAGAACACATAATAATAATAATAATAATAAATTTTATTTATATCCCGCCCTCCCCAGCCGAAGCCGGGCTCAGGGCGGCTAACAACAATCAAATAATCAAAAAATCAAATAATCACACAATCTAAAAATATTTCATTATAAAAATTAATTAATTAATGTATTTAAACAGATGCAAACGCACACTAGAGTATCTAAGACACAATGGCTCAGAGTCTCATGAGACAGAGAACTCATAATGCATTTCCTTGTACATGCTAACATCTAGCTCTGGCTTCTTCCTTTGCCAACCCACCTGTGTTATGCCATTCAAGGACATGCCTTGAAGCTCTGATGGAAACAAGTGCTCTTTCTGGTCATCTTCCGTAGACTCCCCACCCCAATCCCATATCTGGACTTATCCATCTGTGTGGAGCAGGAAGAGGTTTACAGCAGCAGTTCCAGAAGACCTCTGGAAACTGTTTTGGTTGTTTTTTTAAAGTAATATTTATTAAAATTTGAAAGGTTACAAAAAGAAGAAATAAAAAAAGAACAGCATCCTAAGCAAAAACAGAACATCACATCACAATAAAGAAAAAAAGAAAAAAGAAAAAATAAAGAAAAAATACAATGAATCTTCCCATAACTTATCTTTCATTTACTTGTTTCCTTGACCTCCTCACACCTCCCTTTTTTGTATTCTAGTTCAATTAGCTATTTCAGCAAGTCCTTTCCATCTTTTCCAGGTTTTTTTAAAAAATATTTATTAGAGTTTAAGTATCACAAAAAAGAAAAAAGGAAAAAAAAAGAAATACAAGCAATAAACAATTACAAGACCTCAAAAACAAAGGAAATACAATAATACAAAACATCAACAGTACCTCAAAACATTGGAAAAGAAAAAAAAAGAGAACAAAAAAGAAAGACCCCGTATTATCCTTATCTTTCATTTGCTTATTTCCTCAACTTCCTCACACCCCCTTTTTTGTATTCTAGTTCAATTAATTGTTCCAGCAAGTCCTTTCCCTCTTTCTCAAATTTAGTTCCATAGTTTATCTTAACGCAATTTAACCTAAGTTTAACCTTTACCCATTGTCAATCTATTCATACTTAATTCTTTATAACATTTCAACTAGAGTCGTATAACTTCTTTCCAGCATCCTTCTAACATTCATTAATTTTACAATGTTTCTGTAAATATACTTTAAATTTTTTCCAATCTTCTTCCACCGACTCTTCTCCCTGGTCTCGGATTCTGCCAGTCATTTCCGCCAGTTCCATGTAATCCATCAGCTTCATCTGCCATTCTTCCTTGGTAGGTAGATCTTGTGTCTTCCAGTGCTTTGCGATAAGTATTCTTGCTGCTGTTGTGGCGTCATCTTTTCCAGTTTTTGTCCTCTATTTTATCTTAATATAATGTAACTTTACTTTCCCTCCTTTCACCATTTAACAATCTGTTGTTGTTGTTGTTTCCCTCTGGAAACTGAGGGAAAATGTTTTGTTCTTAGCGTCATGGGGACACAAAGCAACAAGCAGGCTGGCCATGTATCCTGAAGGACTGTCGGAGCACAGTCTTCTATTTGAAGGGCTATCCTGCCCAGGTCTGCTTAAAGATAAGGAACAGGGACCTTGAAATTGCCCAACTGTTAGTGCCCGGACAGGAGGCTGAACAAGCACATAGGTCACCTAGCCGCAACCTTCCCCACAATAGTGCCATGCATTGTATTTCTATTTAAATTACAGTAACAATTTATAAGTTTGCATCTATTTGTATATATTAGCATATGCAAATCTGTGACCTCTTTTTTTTGTCATGCACAACCTCTTTTTTAAAGATGCATTTAGTGGGCAACGTAGCCAGAAGTCATGGAGAGAAGAAAACAGTCATTTGCTGGCAAAGCAGACAGTCTTTGGTCTGGTCCCTGCCAGCCTTCTGTTCCTCCTTTCTTCAGATATTAGAAGTGCTTCCTGGTATCACAGCCCTTAGATGCTGACAAGTCACACATTCAAGTCCAGCTGGTCCAAGAGGTTGTGATGCAACACCTCAGGGCCCCATTGTTGCACAAATCATTGCTTCTTCTACCTTTCCGACTTTAACAGGGATCAATAACCACCATGATATTCCTGCATTTCAGGAGCTAGAATTAGATGAACCTCAGGGTCCCTTCCCAGTTCCAGGGGGATTTTTTTTAATGGAACTGTCCTTACAGTCAGTAGCAAATGCCTTTTTAGTTCTTTGCACTATAAATAATTACCGAAACTTAGAATAGTTTGTCATGAATCTGAAGGTAAAAATATATTTTCTCTTTGATTGCCAAATACAACATGTCTATAATTACTCTCTGAAAATGAATTATTATTTGATATAAATTACACACTTGAAATCATTACTATTCTGACAGTCTATGGCATTGCAACTTCAATATATTTTGGGGGAAAGTAAGCATGCACATACAAAACACCGTCTGACACCTAACCTATCAGACATAAAAACACCACTTGACATTCATCATGGATAAAACTGAAATAGATCACTGAATAGCGGCAAACTGAACTTAGCTATTGTTGTGCTTGAACAAACATAAATTGAAATTGTTAATTGTTCATGAACACTTGAAAGCCAAGCATGAATTGTGCAAAATGGATTTTGCAAAATGTGGGATATTTTGTAGAGCTAAAAAAAACTGAAGAAATTCTTTAGCAAATTCTCCCACGTAGAATTGACTTGATGGGGGGGATAAAATGAAGGTTTTACTAATTTGATTTATTAAATTATTATTATTATTATTATTATTATTATTATTATTATCTGTTCTGGTGCTGTTAGAGATTCATTGGAACTTAAGATGTAATGCAACTAGTTCATGTCATGAACACCTTAAAATTCACCAACAAGATTTTGATCTTTCAAAGGCATTTCTTACAACTAAATTTCAAATGCAAAATTTCAAAATGTGAAAAAACCCACTCAAATGGTAAAAAAAATAAATCTATTTAAGTAAAATTTGATCTCAGCTTTTATTATTTATAGACCTGTGAACAAAAACTAGAGAAACTTGAAAGTGGAATTGTTATTGCTGTTTGCATTTCTATTGCACTTGATCTGAGTCAGCAAAACAATTCACTTGAGACTTTAACATACACTTCCATTAACAAAGTGACTATCACAAGGTTACATTAATAACTCCTATGGGTGCAGGCTAGAGCAAAGCTCTAAACTTGAACTTTAATTTCCCTTAAATTACATTTAGGGCACAATCCTCGGGTTTCTTGGGGCGCATCGCAGGATCCATAGAAGAAAATGGATCTCCCCCTTTGCTCATGGAGAGAGAGAGATCCACAGGCAGAGGGGAATGTCCATCCTGAGATGTCTCCTTGCAGCCACAGAAACCATCATAACCATCTCCCTACTGCTTTTGTGCTTTAACAGCACAGAGGAGAAGAAAGAGGTGTGCTGGGGCAGGTCCAAAGCTCCCTAATCTTGCCCCGATTCAGGGATCAAAGTATTCAAGCCACACACATGGCAGGGGGGACATTTCCCACACTTCTGCCCTGCCGGTGCAAGGCCCCCAAGGCTTTGGATTTTGAGGTTTGTCTGCCTGTGATTCTCCTTTCCTTGGCAAGGTATAATTGGTCTGCTCATTTTCATGTTTTTTCCAGCAGTAAATGAATGGATAGTGCCCTATATACTTCAGTGTGCTCATATATAAAACTGTCCATGCACTTTCAAGGGTGAGAAGGCCTAGAAAGGTGGAAAACCACAATGCTCAGGTCTTCGTAAAGAAAAGAAAAAGCTGTGATCTTTGCACACCAGGCAGACAAGAGCAAAGGACAGCCTTGTTAACAGCCCATTTGCTGTTTTGAATGGATGCTCCTGCTGCCGAGACATTTCTCTGACATCCTTCTATATATGTATCTTTCCCTCTTGGAAGTCACTGTAATCATAAAGGTCACCCAGAGAGATTTAAAGGCGCTCCAAATGTTATCTGTAGTGTCCGTATATAGACTGCTGGAACCTGAGGTCAACAGTTAGGACAACGCAAAGGTCAGTTACTAATGGCCGGGACATCGCTGAAGTTTGCTGGAGTGATTTGACAACGATGCTCCTGATTTTCAGTTCCAGGTTTTTCATAATGCGAGTTTTCAAGGATGCCTGCAGCTAAGCTTCAAGGAGCTATTAGAGGCAGGTTGAAGAGCAGAGCTATCGAGTCGCTCTGATTGGAGTATCAGTTTCTCAGCTATTCCTCTGTTCCCAGTTACCTTTCCAAAGTCCCTAATGCTCAATGCGGCAAGTTCCATCACTTGGTGAAGACCTAAACTTGCCCGGGGGATGAAAAGAAACGATGCCAACTCTTTTTGACTTTCTCACTTTAAAAAAAAGAACCACAAAAGGGGGCCACAGAGGATGTATTACTGCCCATTGCCTCTGCCTCTCCCTCTCCTCTCCAAATATGTGTAGGTATGTGTAGATGTGTAGATATCGAGAGATATAGGTGCAGATATAGATGTGTAGATATTGAGAGATATAGGTACAGATATAAAGACACATACATATATATATGTATGTATGTATGTATGTATGTATGTATCTTGGAATGGTGTTATTATATGGAGACGCACCACCTCCACAAAGAATAAGTTTCCCTTGTCCAAGTTGTCTGGAACTGCATCACAGTGAGAGAGGTGAGGGGTTGCTTACCTGTGAAATATCCAAGCAGGCACTCACACCTTGGGCCTTCTCACCTCCAAGGAGACCACACCCAGCAACAACTGCCCCAGAACTAGTTCTCACCACTCAGGGAAGCAGAGAGCATTTAACATTGTTTGTTTCAGATATTCAGTGGATTGATTAGGTAGATAGCCTGCGACAATGGCACTCCACAAGCCTGGCACCTAGGGATGGAGGAGAAATCTGATTCCCTTTCTTTCTGTCTACATTACAGTTCCCATAGATAATTCCATGGCGTCAGCCCCCATGCCAAATACTGGGGACATACTACAACTGCCCCCCATCCCATGTATGAAATAATTAATAATAGTCTGAGCAGTTAGAGAAATGCAATACTCTCTGTGCCCATCTTATGGCTTATGGAGATTGCAGGCTTATTGGAACTGATTCAGCATAGGAAGTTCCAATCCCTTCATCTTTTTTTAATAAAACAAAAACAATAGTAGATATTTTAAATTAAATTAATATAATTGGGGTTCTTATGTTTGTTGTTATATATGAAATTATTGTTGATTTCTTGTTGGTTTTGTCATTTCCTGGTTTTTGAGATTTACCTGCTGTTTTAAGTTAGATTTAACCACTTTTAAGACCTGTGGGGATGGGGAACCTCTGGTTCCCCAAAAGTTGTTGGACTTCAACTCCCATCAGCCCCAGCCAACATGGCCAACGGTCGTGTATGATGCAACTTGTATTGCAGCAGCATCTGGAGGTTCCCCAACCCTGTTTTAGACAAACATGCACAAAAGCAATAAACACATATTATAAAGAAATCAATACTGATCTGGATAATAGGGGGAAATATGAAACACGTTTTGCCAAGGAAGAATGAAAGATGCAGTCTGAAAATCTATACCATGCGCATTCAGTCTTTGCAGAGAATGCCACCCAGTGTTCTAATTAGTGTCAATATTAGGAACAAACTGCTGGCAATTTAGATATTGAGAGCCTCTACCTTTCTCTACCATGCTCCAGCAGCCATCAAGAACTGCATCCCAGAGAAGTTCTGTTTCTGCTGTGAACATATTTTGTGATCAAAAAGATTGCCTGCTCTTACTTAATTGCCTCCTAATTAGGCAGCAAAAATCAAAGGAACTGTCAAACTTTTAATTATAAAGAGAATCTCTTTCAAGATTACTGCAGGATTTCACAATATTTATGCATTGATTTAAATAATGTCTTGGCTGTTTATGGGTCTAAAGAGTTCAAAAGGGATATTCCTATTGTATCTTCCTGTCCCTTTCTTGGATCTCTCCCAATCTGTCATATCTGAAAGTGCAGACGGGGTGCTTGAAGTACAGGTGCCAACATGGATGCTGGATCTTTGTTTGTCATCACTGGTCTAATGTTGGCAGGCAATTCAAGACCTAATTGCTAAGGCAAAGGGGAAGGAAGTATAGTGGATGCTCGGGTTGCAAACATGATCCATGCGGGAGGCACATTCGCAACCCACAGCATTCACTACCTGCAGCGCTGTGTCTGCGCATGCGCGGGTCACAATTCGGTACTTCTGAGCATGCGCAAAGCACGATTTAGTGCTTCTGCGCATGCATGAGTGCCGAAACCCAGAAGTAACCCGTTCCGGTACTTTCGGGTTTGGCGCTGTGCGCAACCCGAAAACACGCAACCTGAAGCGTCTGTAACCCGAGGTATGACTGTATTCCACCACAGAAAACTATAAAAATTGCTTGGAACTTCAGTTTATGAGCAAGGTGATGGGGAGTCAGCTCAGTGAGATCTGCTCAGCTGTAAGCATTGCGGGATGAGACTGGTTTTCCTGATCCATTTCCACTGGGCATTTGGCAAGAATTCGATATAAGACACTATCTTGGTAGTCTTATCTAATCAGGGAGTATGTATTGTCCCTGTTCGAATCCCTGTGATGGAGTGAGCCCCCATTGCTCTATCCCAGCTCCTGCCAACCTAGCAAGTAGATAAATTGGTACCGCTGTGGTGGGAAGGTAAACGGTGTTTCCCTGCGCTCTGTCTTCCGTCACAGTGTCCCCTTTTAGCAGAAGCAGTTTAGTCCTGCTGGCCACATGACCCAGAAAGCCGTCTGTGGACAAACGTCAGCTCCCTCGGCCTGAAAGTGAGGTGAGCACCACAACCCCATAGTCGCCTTTGACTGGACTTAACCTCCAGGGGTCCTTTACCTTACCTTTACCTTTATTGTCCCTGTTAATATTACTGGGATCCACGGCTAGCAACTTGAATAAAATATTGGGAGGGCCCAGGTAAGCCCCGCCCCATATAACTGATCACATGACATGGCACATGCACACCATTTGATCTACAGTGGTACCTCGGGTTACATACGCTTCAGGTTACATACGCTTCAGGTTACAGACCCCGCTAACCCAGAAATAGTACCTCGGGTTAAGAACTTTGCTTCAGGATGAGAACAGAAATCGTGCAGTGGCGGCGCGGCGGCAGCAGGAGGCCCCATCAGCTAAACTGGTGCTTCAGGTTAAGAACAGTTTCTAGTTAAGAACAGACCTCCAGAACGAATTAAGTACTTAACCCGAGGTACCACTGTATAACGATATACTTCCTTATTTCACTAAGGGCCACACAAGATATTTCTGAGGGAAACAAAGCATTCCCAACCTACATTTTCCCTCTTAACATCATTGTGCTGGCAGGAGGAGAACTGGTGCACAGGACTTTGAGTGACTTTCATACTGATTTTTCTCTGGAGCTTAGGCCCAGCAATAAGTAGCCGGCTGGTGTGTTTTTGCCAGGTGACATCTGCCTCCACTCTCCATGTCCTCAGAGCAATTCTGCTTCCCATTTTCCTCGTTGCAGTCAGGAGCAGGTGCCGCAGTTCCAACCCTGGTGGTTAGCTCAAGAGAAGGAAGCTTTGGCGGGATGTAACACTCTTCCTTCCTGAGGCAGAAGAATGACAGGGTCACCTCGCCTGCTGTCACCTCTGCTCCAGTGCAGATGGCGCTGCTGTTGCTGCATTTGCTGGAGCGGGGAAGAATATGACTCTAAAAGGGTGGCAAGAAGATGTCCCTTCACTTTTCATTCTGTTGTTCCCGCTGCATCGTGTGAATGGAAATAAAATGTGACAAGTTGACACTTGTAGTATCACTGCACTGCAGGCTGAACAGAACCATGATGGCTTTTCAAAGTAATGCTGCAAGGCTTCAGAAGATTCCGGCTGACTGACAGCTCCCAGGGGTCTTTTCGGCCTCTTATTATTATTAATGCATCATAAGAAATTCAGCTCCTTTGTGGCTAATTGAGCTTCTGTCCCTAATCCTTTGCAAGAGGAACTGGGAATCCTTCCTATTTACACGAGAGCTTTGCAAATGAACAAGAGGCAGCAAGCCTTGTTGAAGCATTTTGCTCCTCTGAAAAGAGAGGCGACTATCACAGTAACATTCTTAGAAGGTATGAATAAGTCAGAGGCATCAATTGCTCAGAGTTACTTTCACATGGCCCCTTCTCTCCTATCCACACAATTCATCCACTCATTTATTTTTGATAATCCAGATTGCATCCTTTTAAAATCACCAAAGGCCTGTCTTTTTCCTAAGGTGCCACTGTTTAGTGGTCCTTTTTAGAACTTCCAGCACAACTGCAGCACTGACTAGTTCTAATTTCTGTTTTTGTGTGTGTGCTGGGTTTTTTATTCAGACATTGCTGTTTCTTGATGGAGTCACACACCATCTTTCTTCATCACCTGCCTGCCCCTTCATCACCTTCATCATCCCTGTGTGCTGCTCTCTGTTGAAATTGACCAGAGTTAGGAGAAAAGCCCTGTAAGTTTCAACACTGCCTTATCTGTTCCTTATTTGATCAAACTACTTTTGTTTGTACCAGGCTGATGTACAAACAGGCTCTTTGACTTTAAAATAAAAACTTTCTCAGAAAACTAATAAGTGGTACAGAATGGCTAGTTCTGCAAGTGTGGCTTTCCCTTCCTTTTTTCCTACTCCTTCACCTCTCGGTGATGAGAGTGGTTGTCAAAGATCACAACTAGCTTGGTGCATCACATGGATTCTCTAATGAGCAATGTCTTCTAAAACGTCAGATAAATGGCTGGGGACTTCTAAAACACTCCGTGGTTCTGCTAACACTTCAAGGGGGCAGATTTTTTAAATCAGTGGCACCTTTTAACACACTTCTCCATGGTTTTTATTTCCTTTTACTAAAAGGACTTATGAAAAAAGCAATGGTAGCAGGAGGGAAAAGGAAGAGATACTGCGGTCGTGGCCAGGGCACCAACTATAGGGGGTAGAAAGGGCCTTCATCCCCCTCAATATTTGTAGGGAGGGGGCTAAGCCCCATCAATATTGAGGGGGCTGCCATCCCCTGCCATTTACAGGAGAGCAGGGCCCCTCAATGGGGGGGGGGAGTCAGCACCCCTGGCTATTGCTGTTGATGCTGCTGCCACAACACAAACATCCCTCAGCCACCTCAAAGAAAGGTAAGCATGGCAAAAAACCTGCACTACATCCATAAGAATCTGTGCAGCTGAAATTCGATAAGAATTTTTCTTTTTTTAATAATAATTTTATTAAGTTTACATTTTACCGTAATCACATTCCATTAAATAATCTCATGACCAAAAACATTGCTCAAACTGAGCTTCGACTTTCCCCCATCCCACTCTCTGGCTTTCATAGAACGTGTCCAGAGGAGGGCAACCAAAATGGTCAAAGGCCTGGAAACGATGCCTTATGAGGAACGGCTAAGGGAGCTGGGCATGTTTAGCCTGGAGAAGAGGAGGTTAAGGGGTGATATGATAGCCATGTTCAAATATATAAAAGGATGTCACATAGAGGAGGGAGAAAGGTTGTTTTCTGCTGCTCCAGAGAAGCGGACACGGAGCAATGGATCCAAACTACAAGAAAGAAGATTCCACCTAAACATTAGGAAGAACGTCCTGACAGTAAGAGCTGTTTGACAGTGGGATTTGCTGCCAAGGAGTGTGGTGGAGTCTCCTTCTTTGGAGGTCTTTAAGCAGAGGCTTGACAGCCATATGTCAGGAGTGCTCTGATGGTGTTTTCTGCTTGGCAGGGGGTTGGACTCAATGGCCCTTGTGGTCTCTTCCAACTCTATGATTCTATGATTCTATTCTATGATAGATAATCACTTACATCTTAGCATTTCTATAACCACTTATTTACCTTCTTTCTTTCTTAATAAAATTTACCTTGTTAGATGTAAACCAGCTCCCAATATTAACATTACAAAATATTTCAACTCAAACCTATCATTTTAGTCTGCCATTCTTCCAATACTGGAAGTTCCTGCTGCTTCCATTTCTGGGCCAAAAGTATCCTTGCTGCTGTTGTAGCATACATAAACAAATTTACATCTTTTTTAGGAATTTCATCTCCAATTACACCTAACAAAAACGCCTCTGGTTTTTTATTAAAAGTATATTTAAAAACCTTTTCCAATTCATTATATATCATGTCCCAATAGGCTTTCACCTTAGTACACGTCCACCACATGTGGAAGAAATCCCCCTCTTTCTCTTTACATTTCCAGCATTCTTTACCTTGATTTCTATACATTTGGGCAAGTTTGGGCGGTGAAATTCGATAAAAATTTCACTGAAATTTTCTTGCCATTTTGAAATTTCTTGAATGCAGTTACTTTTCCCATTAATTGATAGAGAATGTTGTTGTTGTTTTATATAAAGGAAATTGCAGGAGAATGCTCATAGAAAAAAATCAAATGCTTGAACTGAGTCCAGAGTCACTGACTAGTGAGTTCATAGGGATTGCTGGAAAATACCAGTGGTGGCATGCTTGTAGTTTTGAATAGTCTGGGATCTTCTAAACATGTCGTTGGTTCATCCTAAAGATAACTGAGCCATCAGTGAGACATTAACTCTGCAGCTTCACGGTTCCAAAACAACCCTCTGCACATAATCTGGAACAATATCTGTTGCACTGGCAGGGTATGGTTGGCAAGGAATTCTAAAGCCTCAGGATGGACTATTCCGGAACAAATTTCAAAATCAAAACAAAGAGCCAGTTCACTTCACCCTCCACTTTTCCTAGGGAAATCACACTTTACGGCTAATTCCTGCCCTTATAAGCTGACTATAACATAACTTATTAGCTGACTCAACTCTATTTTGTGTGAAAGCCTGAGGGTAGCCTCCAGCTTTCATCCCCTTTCATTCTAATTATCAAGTGTGTACCAGATTAAATTCAAAATGAAGTAGCCGGGTCAGGAAATCTACTTAAAGTTTAATGGAAGTTAATGATTCATTGATCAAACTCATTTATGCCTAATTAAAGCTTTCCTGCACTGGAAAAGGCAAGGGGGAAGTTTTATAATGCACCTCTTTCCTGCACATGGCAGATTTGAAGCTGGAGAGAATAGAAAATTCATGGCATCTGGATTCTGTGTTTCAGTAGCACATGGCTTGGCAGAAACAGTGCATATTTAAGGCATAATTATTTTAGATGACTTCACCAAGTGGATTCTTTTTGCATGACACTGCCAAGCACAATGCTGGGATCCAGCTGCATGGAGCCAGATTGTCAACTAAGCTTGCCTGCACCAGCATCAGCTCCCAATAATTAAGCTCTGAGAGGATTATAATAATTAGGCTGTGTAAGAGTTTCAAGGCTGCATCTCAGCACTCACAGAAAACAGGAAATAGCGACAGCTTGAAACTGAAAGGCAAATTTCCATTTGAAGAATGCAAGCTTGTTTTGTCTTCTTCTTTTTTTTAAGGAACATTTCTGGTTGGTTTGTTTTTTAATCACTTGCAGTAGGCAGATACCTCCACAAGTATAAAATCTCCCCACCTGAGCAGTCTAGCTTTGCACACCCAGGACAATATTTTGCAAGATCACAGTCACCTTTATCGTGCTTAACTGATCCTGAAAATACCCGCCTTCGCTACTTGAACTGTAAGCATGGATGACACACACACCTACATCCATATGTGGATGGATGAAGAAGACAGGGGAGGCATGTGCCCCCAACATGCACGGCAGCTCTGTCCCACCCCCACTCTCTCCATCATGATATACACACTAGCACTCCTTCATGTGAGATGAGACCCTGGCTGGACTAGAGTCCTCCCTCCTGGATAGAAGAGGTCTACATGCGTATGCGGAGCACCTTCCAACAATGGCTTCTATCAATGGCTTCTAGCCACAAGGGATACACTCATGAGCATGCACTTAGCACTAGAGCATAGAATCACAGTTTGATGCCCCAGTTGTGGAATGCTCTCCCCAGGGAGATTTGCCTGATGTGAAAACTTTAGAATCATAGAATCATAGAATCATAGAGTTGGAAGAGACCACAAGGGCCATCGAGTCCAACCCCCTGCCAAGCAGGAAACACCATCAGAGCACTCCTGACATATGGTTGTCAAGCCTCTGCTTAAAGACCTCCAAAGAAGGAAACTCCACCACACTCCTTGGCAGCAAATTCCACTGTCAAACAGCTCTTACTGTCAGGAAGTTCTTCCTAATGTTTAGGTGGAATCTTCTTTCTTGTAGTTTGGATCCATTGCTCCGTGTCCGCTTCTCTGGAGCAGCAGAAAACAACCTTTCTCCCTCCTCTATGTGACATCCTTTTATATATTTGAACATGGCTATCATATCACTTTCTTCTTTCCATCACCAGATAAAAATGCCTTTATTTGCCCAGACCTTTTAGATTTGATTTCAAAGCTGTTTTATCACAGAATGATTGTTAGCCATGCTCTTAAACCTTTTATTGGTTGTTATTATTTTTTATTGGGGGATTTTATTTAAGCAGCGCTGGGAGCCTTCTTGGATGAAGAGCACTGCTGTCCAAAGTAAATAAATGAATGGATAAGCTCTCATTTGATCTCTTAATTTTGAGAAGCTGTTTGGTGTCATGGGTTGGGGAACCTCAGGCCTGTGAGGGAACCACATGGCCCTCTAGGCCTCTTTATATGGCCCTCAAAACTTTTGCCACACACACACATACCCCAGCTCTGCTCTGTGCCTTTCTCAAGTGCTTCTCCCTAAGAGGATTGTTGTTTCCTTGATCTGTGATAATGCCTCCCACTGTGATCCATTGCTCCATGCACTTTTCCCATGTCCACCTTTGCCCCCAGTCACACCTACCACTGGGGATGCATGTTGGGATTTTGGGTGGAACTCAGCTTGCAGAAGAGGGATTTGCATGGCGTTAAGGCAGAGAGAGTGAAGGACCTCCACATTCCCAGACTATCCCTGTACCTTTAACCTATCAGCATACTTCTCCATCCCCATGATGTATAGACCGATATGTTTCAGGTTGCATCCTGTTTACAGCTTCCTCCTCCATATCGCACTTGTCTGTCTGATCTCAAGTTTTAACTATGCTCTAAGAGAAAAAAGAAGGAAGCATGACTGCCTTGTTCTTCTCCAGACTGATTAGACTAGCACAAGAAACTTTTCTATCCACGTTATGTATTTTCTACAGTAAACAACTCCATTGTTTTATTACCTGCAAGCATCTCTGGGTGTGTGATTGCATCAGGTAATGTCTACTCTCTAACCAAAATTCGCTAGCTAAACCCTGCTCACTGCATACTAAAGGGTTTCAGAAGGTAATTTGGACCCTGTTATCCCAACTGTGCAGCCCTCCCACTGCCAACTCAGGCTCTCCACAGACTCAAAAAAGGTTCCCTACCATGAGGCTAGACTATTGGGTCTGCTCCTGGAAACCCTGAGATCACAGCCCCCCCCCCCCTTGCTTGGTTACTTATGGTAGCTTATTCAGAAGCCATGATAAAGTGAATGGCTCTGCCTCCATGCCATCTGAAGCCAACTAGGCATGCAAGGTATGTCTGCTAGATGTACTAGATCCAGATGTGAATCTTCATTCCTAGATGCATGCAGCCAGTTCAACAAGCTGGTGTGAGCATCTCAAAGTGGAAGGTGAAAAGTATCCAACTTTCATCGGCAATGCAGCAAAGAAGGCTGTGTGTGGATGTGGCTCTTGCATGCTGGATCATGGTGTTACAGCTTTACCTGTCTTAGAAGGTGTCACATGGGAAGATGCTGTCCAGTGCTCCCAAGGGGAAGAGACAGGTACAAAACTGTCCTTTAAGTGGAGAATGGGATGAATCTGAGGTAGGGACATCACAAAAGGCCATACCGAAGCCAGGGCAATTGTTTTCCAGCAATGAATTTTAAGGAAAACCTGATGTAGGAAGCTACAGATGTTCTACCCATGGATTCATCAATGCTCCACCCCATAAGCTCCTTGGATATGAATGATCTTCAAGCTCCCCCTGGTGGAAGCTCTGGTATCTACTTCTACAAGCAAATTTAACAAGCATTATACTGTTTTAAGTTGGGCACACAACACGAACAGAGAGAAAGCTTAAAACTACTACGATAATTTGCCAGTTGATTGTCTAGAAATCTTTCCCTGACCAACTATGTAGGGGTTACTTTAGATTTTGAAATCACAAGATTTTGTGAAGCTTGGCTCCTTCTCATTAACGCTGTCTAAATGCAGCTTCCGGCAGAGGAGGCAAATCCTTTGAAACAGGTTTCTGGGAAAGGAAGCAAATAACACAGCTCTAAAATGCCAAGAGAAGGAGTTAAATTATTCTTGCCATTTTTCAGGAGTTCAAGCGATAATTACCAAAGCATAGCTTGTAGGAATGTTTGCAGTGTTCATTGTAGTTCTTAAAACCTTCCTCGCAGTGATAAAAATAATTTGAAGGAGTGCAGTGCTGCATGCATTAGAAAGGGCTGAACAATAGCTCCATACCTTAAGGCATCAGGCAGCCATTTGCAAAGGGAAAAACCATCTTTACTGAACCTTTTTTTCCCATTGGCAAGGCTTCTGGCCCCTTCGTCCAAGACCCCTCATCAAAAACATGAATGGTAAGAGAGCTATTTCCCATTTTGCTGTAATGTCCCATGCCTGAGAAATGTGTTGTAGAAGAGGCCACACTTAATTGCAGAGCTACAATTTCCAGAGTTCCCTGGTAAGAGGGGTTGATTGTTTAACTACTGTGTGTGAGGAGAATGAGGTCTCCTAACAGCTCTCAGCATCCTCCACCAAGTATAGTTCCCAGGATTCTTTGGGGGGAGCACCAAAAAAAGCAGGGGGGGAGCAGGGGGGAGCAGGGGGGGAGCAGGGGGGGAGCAGAGACATCACCTTGCCGACAAAGGTCCATATAGTTAAAGCTATGGTTTTCCCAGTAGTGATGTATGGAAGTGGGAGCTGGACCATAAAGAAGGCTCATTGCCAAAGAATTGATGCTTTTGAATTATGGTGCTGGAGGAGACTCTTGAGAGTCCCATGGACTGCAAGAAGATCAAACCTATCCATTCTGAAGGAAATCAGCCCTGAGTGCTCACTGGAAGGACAGATCCTGAAGCTGAGGCTCCAATACTTTGGCCACCTCATGAGAAGAGAAGACTCCCTGGAAAAGACCCTGATGTTTGGAAAGATGGAGGGCACAAGGAGAAGGGGATGACAGAGGACGAGATGGTTGAACAGTGTTCTCGAAGCTACGAACATGAGTTTGACCAAGTTGCGGGAGGCAATGGAACACAGGAGTGCCTGGCGTGCTCTGGTCCATGGGGTCACGAAGAGTCGGACACGACTAAACGACTAAACAACAACCACAACAATGATTATTGAAGTGGTATAATTTAAATGCAAGGTCCAGGTGTGACCAAAGAGAACATGAAGAAGAGACATCTGAAGGGCTCTCAACCTCCTCTGTGTTACTCCAGAGGATAGGATTAAAACAACATAGAGGAAATTACAGGGAAGCAGATTTTAGCTTAAAAGTAGGAAAAACTGTTCAACAGCAGGTTTTCCAATTAACTTTTTTTCTCTCTGTGTAAACAGTATTTCTCTGCTGCAGCAAGCATGACCTGTCCTGGCACTGCACCCAGAATGCCTCACTCTGAGGAGGGACACACTTGGCCCTTCCTCAGCATCAGGCAAGGAAAATGAGGTAGAAGGGGCAATAGAAACCCTTGCTTCACCAAGTGGGTTGTGGCACTGGTGGCGGCAGCAGGACAAGCAGCCGATAATGGGGAAAGTGGGAAGGAGAATCTGGGGTTGAGTGAAGCCACGGCTTCCTGTGCCCCCTGCCTGATACAATTGTCTTACTCCACATTTTTATTGTGCCAGTCTACGCATGGGAAAGATGGCAACTCTGATCAGATCCAGGAATGCAATCCCTACCTTCTGTTGTACCAAAGTCCAAAGAAGAACATTCCAATCACACTTCCATTGATGCCATCCACTTTTGATGGATTTAGCAAATCACAGACCTTTAAGGAAACTGCAATTACTCTTTGGGGAGATTTACCATCATTTGTGGAAGGTCATTAGCAAGCGCCTAATATGCCTGAAGTGCCTCTGAAAGATTGAACAGGCCAGAAGCAAAGGTGCTTGAGGATGAATAATCATTCATGGGTGTTATGATTTTACACCTATTAATATCATCTTGACAACTTGCACATCAAATACTGAGTAATTAATAACTGCTGTAGGAGCTTTAGGGCCTTAATATGACATAAAAATAAGACTACATTCATTTGCGATTAGGTGGCTAACCAACAGAATGGAGTAGCCAGTTCAAGAGGAGGGTTGATTCAAAATGAATTACTCTAGGTGGTGTTTTCAACCAGGCAAGGCCAAAAAGGAAAACCCACTGGCAACAGCAGCTGCTACTTTATGCAGACAATTTCATACATGCACACACACACACACACACACACACACACACAAAATCATACAAATACGTGGAAAATATTTGCAGGACAATACAAGCCTATGGGAGTTAGGAGCCAAATCACTGCCCTAGCACCTAGGACTGATCTACAGAGTAAGTTTGTTAAATGTATGCAGTTTAAATATTAAATTATATATTTTTATTGATTGATTTGTTATGTTTGTACCCCACCTTTCCACCCAAAATCTCAAGTCAGTGTACATGGTTCTCCCTATTTTATCATCACAACAACCCTGTGACGTTGGTTAGGCTGGGATGCAGCCAGGGTCACCCAATGTCAGGAACTGGGCAGAGGAGGAATGGTGGTGACCGCCTCTTCAGCTTGACCCTTCCAGGGAGGCGGAAGAAGAAGAGAGTTTAGATTTACAACATGGGTTTGTGGGAGGTCAAGTTCAGAGGCAGATGAGGGGAAGAGTTGGGAATAGGGAGAGGAGGAGGAGGAGGAAGAAAAGGAAGCACCAGAGGGGTAACAGCTGATGGATACAGTGTCTTTAGAAAGCATTCCAGACCCTCCCCCCCCGCCAGAACCCGGTGAGCCTTGAAAGTAGGAGAGCAAAGAGCCCAAAGATAGAGGGATAGATGAATGAGGAAGTAGGAGAGATGGGGGATGGAGATTCACTTGGGACAACGCCATTATCCAAGAGGCTAGGTTCTATAGTTTGTAAATACTGAATAAATAGTGGATGATAAGAAACATTTCCTATAAAATAAGAGAAGAAGAAGAACATACGTTTAAAGAAGGTTGGAAAAGTTTTATTGAATATATGGGAATTAATTGTGTACAGCTGAAAGTATTAAGATAAATTCAACAGTGTAAATAAGTTTGATGGATGCAATAATGGAATACTGATTGGTATAGTTTTTGTAAAATATGCAGGGATTTTTGATATGTAAAATGAACCATGGAAAGAGAAGAAGGGAAGTCATTGATATCTTAAGAATGTAAAATGAGTATTTTAAATTGTAAAACAGAAAACGTTATATATATATATATATATATATATATATATATATGAAATATTTCCTTGTCCTTGGCAACCAGCCATGAGAGTCACCCGCAGCAGCCTGACACCCGGCGAGCTTCATGGCTGAGTGGGGACTAGAACCCTGTTCTCCCAGGTCTTAGTCTGATACTCTAACTCCTACACTACACTGGCTCTTCATAACGTAGTAAAGTCAATACCTGATTACCAGAGTATTAAGTAGTCAGCTGCTTTACTGAAGCAATGAATGGAATGGCTTTGGGTGTGGCCTGGGGGAAGGGCCACAAAGGGATATAAAAAGGAGAACATTTGCTGTCAGAGAGCAGTTCCTACTCTGGCTGGTGTCAGCTTGCACCACTAAGTCACATGAAAAGTTAGTAAGGCTGCAGTCCTAACACCAGTTACCTGGGAGCAAGCACCATTGAAATCAATAGAATTTTGCTTGAATAGATGCGGTTAGGACTGCAGTGTTAGTAGGTAACTGGGCCCCATTTTGTATGAGATTCTAGGTAAGAAAGTGAGGTTTTAAGAACATAAAAGTCTTGTACAAGCATCACCTGGATTGATAACAAAACATAAATCCTACTTGGAAATCAACGTAGCCTCACTAAACATAGCATGCTTAAGGGGGGTGGGAGGGATATTGTAATTCTGGATAGCAAAAGGAGGGGAAAATACCTCTCCATTCCCATTATTACCTCTGCATATTTTTGGAAAACACCAAAAGGAAACAACAACAACAACCCTTCAAGCAAATACACAGATAAAATGCATCCAGCATCATCCAGACATCCAGGTGCCTGTCAAAACCTCTCAAAACCTTTTCAGCAAGTTGCCTTCAGCTTTAATATCTTTATGCCGTCCAAGTCAGTGAACCAAGTCACAGGCTCCACTGGCAATAAAAGAAATGCACACCCAGGCACTAATCAATTATTTCCCACTAATCAAGCCCAGAACACAAGGAAAAGCCATCTCTCCAGCCTTCCCAAGGGAAAATTTGCTAAAGGCAGAGGGTCACACATACCATTCAAAATCCTGTCAGTACTTAACGGGAGATTAAACAAAGGGATAAAGAAAGTGTTAGGAGATTTCATTGGGCCAGGATTGAAAAACCAGAATAAAATCTGTACTTTATTTTGTTAGAAATGTAGTATATCCCCCCACTTGCCTTTTTTTTTTTTTAAAGCAACACTGCATTAGCATTTTGTGATTGTGCCCCAACGAGTCTGTTTTTCAGTCGATCGTGTCAACTTCACTTCGGTTTACAACATTCTCCTTGGGAGTCTGCTGTCAAGCATGAAAACAGCAAATCAGCCTTTATGACTATGTATTAATTTCCTGCTACTTCACAGGACAGATTCTTTTTTATATAAAAAAGGAGAACATTTAAAAGTGAGCTTTCACCTTACTTGTTCATACATAGATTTATTTGAGATTTTTCATGTGTAAGCATGTTCGCTGAGGTTTTCCTCTGAAATGGAACGAAAACACGTGAAATCATTTTGAAAGCAGAACCTACATCAGTGTTAAATGTATGTTGAATATATCAACAGCGGCGTAGCTACGCACTTGGGGGGTAGGGTGAGGCACCTGTGGGGCAGGACGGGGCAGGGTGCGCCAGAATCCCAATGCCCGAGCCCCTCTCCACTCTGGCGCCCTACAGGCCCATGTTGCTTTTTTGGGCAGCGCAGAGGCTGCAGGCACCCGAGCAACTGCGTCACTCCCAGGAGAGATGTGTGGCTCCAGTGTGGTAAGTGCCACCCCCCGTGGTGTAGTGCCCAGTGCCCCCACCCACCCACCCCAGCTACACCTCTGTGTATCAAATCTCTTCCTTGAATAAATATTGGTGGGGGGAGTTTATTCACACAAACACCACAATGTAGCCTTACGTAAGAAAAGGCTGCTCAGTTCACACAAAGCAGCTCAGCCATTTTGGTATGCTTGGCCTGCATTAAAAGAACAGCCGTGGTTGTTGATACTTTAGATTTCACAGTTCAGCAATGCTCGTCAACGAAGTCACGTGTAAGTTGGGCAACTGGATGCAGCAAAGGATGCAGCAGAGGTCACAACACCAAAGCTTTAATAACTGTAGGGGAACTGAGATCGAGACAGGTTCAGCTAGGGACAGGTGGAGAGCTCTGCTGGGTCAGAACAAAACCCTCTTTAGTCCAGCATCCTGTTTTCCACAGTGGCCAACCAGATGCCTACAGGAAGCCCAAGACAAGTTCGGGCAACAGCACTCTCTTGCTTGTGACTCTCAGCAACTAGTACACCATCTCTGATACTGGAGAGCATATAGCTTAGTAGCCACTGGAGCAGGGCCGTCTTAAGCATATCCAGCACCGTGGTGCAAAGATCCCTCTGGCGCCCCCCTTGCAACTCCAAAACAGGGGAGGAGGGGGTGGAAAATGTCCTCTGCCTCCCCCACCACCCCGATCCCCAGCATGGTGGGGGGCGATCAAGCAGGAAAACGTGCTGGCGGACATGCTCTCTGGCGTCAAGGTGCCTGGGAAAGCTGCGCACCGCCTTTCGCCCGGAAGTAGGAGGAGGACAATGACCCCATCTTTAGCAGATGCAGAGGCTTGGGAAGGAAGTAGCATGCCAACCAGCCATATAGTTGGCGGGGAGCAGCTGGTGGGCATGCAGGGAAAGGGGAGGCTGCCAGCAAAGCCGCGCATCTCCCCCACTCGCTAGGGTGCCCCTGAGAGGCCAGCGCCCTGGCGCAACGAACCATTAAGACCAATGGGAAAGACGGCTCTGCACTGGAGCCTGATCTTCTGTGGACTTGCATAATGCCCCTTTAAAGCCATCCAAGTCGTGGCCTTCACTGTATCTTGTGCTAGCACATACCATAGTCTTAACTCTGCCTTGTGTAAAGAAGAACTTTGTTTTGTCTGACATGAATCTCCCACCATCCGGCTTCGTTGCATGACCCAGGTTCTACAATTATCAGAGAGGATGAAAAACTACCCTTGGACACCACAGACATTAAAGCTTCTATTTTCAGGGGAGACCCCCAGTTGGTCCCTTTCTGCATTTTCCCCCAGCTCTAAAATACCCTTTTTGACCTTATCCTCCCATTCAGCTCTAAGGATAAGAAAAGATGTGCGGCCCAACATCTGTAGTTTTGCGCAAGTCTTCTAATGCCTCTTGAAATCTTAGTTCCAAAACAATTGTTCTATTTAAAAGTAAACACAGTGGAACCTTGGTTTTCTAACGCAATCTGTTCTGGAAGACCGTTCGACTTCCGAAACGTTCGAAAACCGAAAACTCAATACGGAAGCCTCAAAACGAAAAAAGAAAAACTCAAACAGGAAGCCACCTTGGAAGTTCGACTTCCAAGGAGCATTCAAAATTGGAAGCATTTACTTACGGGTTTTTGGCATTCAGGTTCCAAAACATTAGTCAACGGAGACATTCGAAACCCAAGGTTCCACTGTAATAATAATAATAATAATCCATGCATTCCTATATTGCTTCAGTATTGCTGCTCAGGGTGTGGAAAACCCCCACCCCTCCCCCAGTCTGGGTGCAACTTCACTGCCCAGTTGGATGAGCAAGAAGAAGCGATGCTTAGTCTTAGCCTGCCATGTGAGCTGACAGGCACAGAATAATCAGGGCAGGCTGCAAAGGGGTGTTGTGCAGCTAGAACATCTAAGATCAGCAACCTTGGGTCCCCAGGTGTTGCTGGACTACAACTCCCATCATCCCTGGCCAGTTTAGCCAATGGTCAAGGAGGATGGGATTGTAGTCCAACATCTGGGTATCCATGGCTGAAGAAGGCTGATCTCAGCTATGCTGGGTGGCCACACCCTAGGTTTGGATATTCTAAATGGGGAAGGAGAGCATGAAAGGGCAAGGCATGTGCTTCCTAGTCCCGCTCTCATTTAAAGCAGCTGAATCTGTAACCCCTCACCCCTGCCCTTGCAGAGTGGTTCCCATGACTTAGGGACAGGGAACACACACTTCACAAACCGCCCACCCAAAAAAACAGATGCAGGGGTTCCACTTGGAAGAGGAAGCGCAGTTAGCTTGTTCTTCCTTCCCGCTCGGCAACAGATGAGAAAGGTCTAAGGCTGATTTGCTCAAAAATCTCTAGTCCGGAAGCACTTTTAGAAAAAAGAAGAAGAAATAATTCCCTTTAAAGTAGGAGTTTACTCTGAATTTAAAAGAAAAAAACCCGATGGTCAAAAAGAAAAGTCAGGTCCTGCTTATTTCGTGCTGTCAAAACCTGCGTCTATGTTGTAATTTTATTTTTACTGTTTTTTCTTTAAAATTCTTATCTCTGTCCCGCCACTTCATTTGCTCTGAGCGCCGTTGTCAAAATGACTTTGCTCAAAAAAAGAGCTCTTCTCATCTCGAACCGTTTTTCTATTTTATTAGTCTCATTAGTATTCTACTGCCCTTTAAATGTCACAGGTTCAAGAGCACAGCTGTACATATCCTGGAAATATTTCTGTTTGCGGTAATAAAGCACAAGGATACAATTTCCTGGGACATAGATAAGCTGAAATGGTGGGATGTGGAAGGAGAGAGGCCGAGGCTGCGCGATCGGAAACACGGGTCTGAATGGGAAGAAAGGAGAGGAAATGAGGGCCTTTAATGTCCCATTATGATACTTGGCTTATTTGTTTTGCCTGTGCCTGCAACAGGCATAGGCAAATGACAACGGCCCTCTCTGACCCATCTGTTAACTTTTTCAGAGTTGCATAGCCACTTCCGACAATGAACTTTTATTAGCAGTGATTTACGGGAAGTGAGAAGCCTGCAGAAACCTCCTGTTATATATATAAATATATAAATGTGCTAGGGTTATCATCAAGAGCAAAGTGGGACTTGCACCTTGACATCAAGAGCCAGGGATAAGACAATCAAAACCTATAGGTGTGCTGCTGAGAATATTGCTTCCATGGTGGGAAAGGCCATCAATGACTTCTAGCCATGTTGGCTATGCTTCTGAATACCAGTTGCTGGAAGCCATAATGGGAAGACATATAAACGGCCTGCAAGCAAATGAAGACGGATCCAGGATAAATGCCCATTGCTATATCACTGCCCTTTAAACTAATCAAAGTCAACAGACCAGACTTAGGCCACATTCACACCATGCAATTCACATTAAACGAGCATGGCTTCCCCCAAAGAATTCTGGGAGCTGAGAGTTGTTAGGAGACCCTTATTCCCCATCTGCAGTGTGGTTTAACAATCAATCCCTCCCCAGGGAACTAGGGTAAAGTGCACATATATTAGTTTAAACAAAACCATACAAAACTATATTAGGGAAAATAGCTTTGCAAAAATGTGCATACAGTGGTACCTCAGGTTAAAAACTTAATTTGTTCCGGAGGTCCATTCTTAACCTGAAACTCACTCTTAACCTGAGGTACCACTTTATCTAATGGGGCCTCCCGCTGCTGCTGCGCCACCGGAGCACGATTTCTGTTCTCATCCTGAAGCAAAATTCTTAACCCGAGGTAGTATTTCTGGGTTAGCGGAGTCTGTAATCAGAAGCATTTGTAACCGGAAGCGTCTGTAACCCAAGGTACCACTGTATTAAGACAACGGCTGACAACAATGTGTATGTTAGGAGAAATTTCACACTAAAATGTTGATGAATTTTTATGAGGACTTCCTAAAAAAGAAAATTCACACACTGACATGCAAATGTGGAAACTGAACTAAGTGATACAGGATCACACCCTAAATGGTTAAATTGCACACACACAAAAAAATCTCATCTCCTGTTAAATTCAGGCGATGCACAAAGCGCCAGTACTGCACGTGGGTTCCATTGAGGCTCTCTCCCCTTCATTTCCTGTATTCAAGATATTTTATACTTTTAGAATAAATATAGGCACTGCAGAGAATGCATTTCAATGCTGAGTAAAGTGGTTTCCATGTATATAAAAGTTTGAAAGCTCTCCAGCTCCTTTCAAATGAAAAGACACTGTAGCATATATGTATTCATATAAAAGCAATCTAATAGTATATCAAAAGAAGGTGAAGGGTAATTGAATATATATGTTTTTCAGGGCAAAGCACTTGAAACTGCTAGGAGTAATCTAAATGTTCATCTTTAAAAGCAGTGTGATTTCTTTTATGCAAAAGGAAATGAGCAGAAAGCAGAGAGGTGGGTAAAAATGGAAGACACCACTTTTCTTGTTTTGTATTTTCAAAGCTTTCTGCTTTAGGAGACATGAAAGGGGCACATTCTTTTATCTCCTTTGCAGTGTGTCTGCAGCACCACAAAATTGACGTGCTTCCATTTGGGGTGGTATTGCTTTCTCAGAACAAAGGCAAAGGGAATGTGTTGTAAACAGAGTGCATCTTCCCAGGCAGTTCTCGCCATTTTTGTTTCTGCTATTCCCACCACACTTTTGGAGGAGTGAGGGGCAGGAGAAGCCTTCTCTTCCCCATGACTTGAAAGGAGATAAATTACAGTCAGTACCTTTTGTAGTTTTGTGCTCAGATCAAAGGAAAGGAACTCCTCCCCACTGAGAATCAGGATAGCTTCCAAGAGACAATAGTCTCTTTGGCCAGGTACAATTCCGTATCGCTCTGAGCTGAAACCAAACCTGCCATCTGCAATGCAAAAGAGAACCGGGTGGATGTGAATTGCTAAGCAGTGGTGACAGGCCCAGTGCTTTTGACGCTCAGATCCCTGGGGCAGGACTCTCCTACTCTGTAAATCATCACTCACGCTGTGCACGCGTTCCTCAGTCAGTAGCAAATAGGCCTTGTGTGTATCTTAAGAGGCTTTTGTGCATTCTCTAGGCAACATGTGTACTCTCCATTGTTTCCTTTATCTAGTTCCCAGATGTGCAGCTCATTGCTTGCAGTCCACTGCTGAACTTTATGGTACTTGTATGGTACTTGTATGGTACGGTATTGGTATCCCACCAATCAGCTGAGCGGTGAAGAAAACAGGGTGTAACTGCAGTAACCTGTCTCTTGCTGCTGAGCTGTTCCCTGCCAATCAGCTGAGCAATGGGGGAGATTGGGAGAGGAATGAATTTTGATGCCAGAGTGGTTACTGCTGTCACAAAAAAGCACTATACACAGATATGCATACATTGGGGAGTTAATGGGTCTGTGTGACTCCATTCACACCCAAAGCCATACACACCTATCCATCCATTAACAAACCATTGGCTGCAGCAGTGATAAAGTGATTAGTCATCCTTAGCAAGGGTGCTGCCCGCTGAGTGCTGAACCTTCAGAGCTGCCTCTGCATTTTGTGCTCTAACTTTCTTCAGAAATGTCAAATTGACATTTCTGAAGAAAGCCTAGGGGCCCTGTTAGCTCAGGTACATGTGTTCCCCCATACCCCTCTACCAGGGCACCTGGCAGACATGCTCACATTACCTGTACTCTTCTCATCTCTCAGTCAAGAGTATACTTCCTTGCCTGTCACTGGGTCCTTCAATAGCCACAGCCACACTTTGGGGTAAGCTGCGTGCCCTTACACAGTATGGGCTATGCTCTGCCTCTGTAGTTGGAGGCAGTTCTGCTTCTGATTTCCAGTTGCTGGAACCTGTAGGAGGGGAGAATAGCCTTGTACTGGGGTCCCACTTGCAGGTTTCCCACAGGCATCTGGTTGGCCGCTGTGAGAACAGGTTGCTGGATTAAATGGGCCATTGACTTGATCCAGCAGGCTCTTATGTTCTTACAGTCCAGCCCAGAAGCTGCCAGCTACATCTCCTTGGGTAAATTGGAATTGCACTCTGGCCAATGCAGTGACAGAAGTCTTTTAAATGCTCTCCAAATGAGTACCCTCAATATTTTCAATTCTTTTAATCTGTCTTGCATTTTCCTTGCAGACCATGAAGCTGATGATTGGTTTGTTTTTGGCCCAGTCCTCTCTACCATATCCATTAAACATTCATACTTATGACCATGCGGAGCTGGAGAAGGCCAGAGGGTGTACTTTACTAAGCTTAGCACATTTTGGCAATGGGGTTTTATCCTCTTTGCTTACAAGGGGGGAAGACAGCCCACAACGAGGCAAATCTCCAGAGCAAGGAGGAGCTCACGATAGCAAGCAGAGTTTAAAGCGAGAGAAAGGAAATGCTTCTATGCACACAGAAGCACCCACACAAAGAGATCATAGACTTGGATCTAATTCATTTTTTCTGTTTGAGAAATGAGGAGCTGTAAGCTGATGCCCCTCTTAAGTAGCCAGGCCCTGTCAACACTGACCTTAGCGGGTGATTTGTGTGTGTGCCGTCTGTAGCACAGGCTCGTATGCCGTCTGCTGGCACTGGAGAAGACCGTTCATCATCATCTGCCGAATTACTGGAAAGAGATGAAACTTTGTTCTGTGTGCGCTTGCGTAAAAGCCAGGAGAATTTGCTGCTGCCTTGGGGCCTGGCTTAGTTTGTGCTGCAAAGCATGGTCGAGAGAGAGGCTGCTAGAGGGAAGGTCAGGCATGATCACATGCCTATGGTGGTGCCCACCCTCGCTTGACTCAAACAGGCAGTTTGTGTGAAAATATGCAAACAAGGTGTTGGAACTCAGTGTAAAGCCTTGCATCCTGGCCACTCAATATCTAAAACCCCATATTCATTATCTTAGCTGCACAGTGAGCTTGTTGTGATAGTCAAACTAAGTTAAGTCAAGGAACCAAAATATGCACTGAATGCAGAGGGATGGAATCTAAGGTGCACATGACAAAAGATGGAGAAAGCAAACCAAACCTCGCTATTCTCACTTGCCTGTTAGATAACGTCCTTTGCATAATATTCTACAACTTGCAGGCTCCTTGCATGCAAAAGAGGAGCTTGAGGCCCAGCAGCGTGGTGGGCTTCAAAGGTTCCACCAACTAGCTCCTAGGCACTCTCAGACTTGTAGGCCCCCGAGATAAATCCATAGATATTCATTGTATAGGTTCCATAATCACAGGTCTATACACGTGAGAATGCTGGTGCTACCCAGTTGTCATTTCCAGCATATTCAGTGAGAGAGGAAACCCATGAATCGTCACCTCTGTGAGGAAGCTAGAAAACAAGAAGCTAATCTGTGGAGCTAGTTGAAGACAGAGAGAGAATTAAGTAAATACCGTAAGTCTCTCGAGGTCTGTGTATGAATATGAGATGGGGGGGGGGAGTCAGTGAGTTCTTTAATCACCATTATTTTTTCCCAGGGTTATGCTTGCTTTATGAGGAAATGCACAGCAGATGACTGTGCCTCTGCCCTAATGTCAGCCATGCAACCAAATTAAATGTTCAGGTATTCTCTGCAGATGAATAACCTACAGGTATTGCTATCTCCCACCAACAGCAACATAGCAGTTCCCCTTTTGTCCCTATCACATTCTCTCTAAATTTTTATCTAGTTGTCGCCCTTAAAAATATTCAAACCTAGCTTTCTTCCCCACACCCCCTTCTTCTTTGCCATGGTAGGCCAGAATCCTATTTCTCTTGACCATGTTCTGCATCTGCCTTCTTCCTCCCACCAAAAGTCCCCATTCACACACATGCTGAAGCCTGGAACTCTTATTCCCGCTTTTTATCTGTTCAGGGGTTCCTTTGGAAATCCAAGAGACTGCTGTGGGCAGTTTCTTGCCCAGTCATTCTAAATGGCTAGCAGACCCTCCAAGTGTCCCTGTTTTCCAGTGACAGTCCTGGATTTACAGAAGCTGTCCTGGTTTCTGATTTGACTCTAGAATAGCCCGCTTTTCCTTAGGACGTCCCTATTTTCATCAGAGAAATGTTGGAGGGCATGGAGTTATACGACCCCCAAACCAAGGAGATAAGTTACTATACAACCTTTAGAAGACATCTGAAGGCAGCTCTTTATAAGGAATTTTTTTTAATGTTTCATTATGTCTTTATATTTGTTGGAAGCTGCCCAGAATAGCTGGGGCAACCCAGTCAGATGGGCAGGGTATAAATAATAAAATTATTATGATTATGGAATAGGATGATCCTATTTTCACCGGAGAATCATTGAAGGGCCAGCAGTAGAGTCCACACCACGGTCTGGGTAGGTGGAGTCAATCCAGGAACTTCCTCTGCAGTTCAGTGGTTTACCAGGTGGCAGGAGTGCCAGCTTGGCCCAGCGCCCGTGGGTGCCCGAGGCCAAGGGTGCCATGCAGCATGCATGGCCCCAGCACCAAAATTTGTGGGTGCTTGGGCACCCAGAGCCACAGGTAGTTGGCACCTATGCCAGGCAGGGCAGCATCACACAGAAGTCATGAGCTCCTGAAAGACTCCAACTACCTGGTGCCTGACAATGCTAGCCTTCTAATGCCAGCTGTACAACATGAATATCAGCAAACCATTTAAAAATAAGTTAAAATTTGCATTATCAGGAAATGGACTGAATTCTGGGCCCCTCGTAAATTGTAAATGTGACACATTCAACCGATATCCTATTTTGTTCCAGATTAGCTGTTTAGTAGCTGCTGCGTCTGAGCTTGCTTCTCTTACCCTTTTCTGCTGCTGTGTTTTCTTATTTGTTCTCTCCTCCCGGCGCGCACACACCACATTTTGACACAGATGTCCTTAGGTGGGGTTTATCACTTAATTTCAATAGGCCTGGGTACATGGAGCTTGTAAAGATGCATCCATGTGACACAAAAGATAATTAGAAGGAAAGGTCTGGGGTCGCTAGTAAAAGCTGCTTTCTGCCTTCTCAGAGAAACACGGGCATCTCCTGGCAAGGGAACAGATTTTGCATTTGTGCGGCAGTGGCAAAGAGATAAAGCACCAATAAACGGGTAAAATTTATGTGAGCTGAACTTCCTTTTGGCAGAAAGAAAATAATGTTTCGGTTTTATAAAGCATCATGCCACCGTTGTCACTTTAAAGGCCAAAATAACAAGCAGCAGCTCCAGCAAGTTTTGGTAAAGCTGCTGTAACCCTATTCTCCAGAACTGAGAACTGGATCGTATGAGATTAGAAAGAGCAGTTGCAGATCCTTTCACTAATCAAAACATTTAAGGTAATCCAAAGGCGGATCTAGGGGAGCCTGACAGGTGCAGTCAAATTGGGTGCTGAGCTTTTGGGGTGCTGCAGCAGGTGCTGCAACTACGTATGACGTCAAACAGAAGGTGAGAGGAACAGGGTGCCAGATTCTGCCGTCGCACAGGGCGCTGCTGAAATTTGAGCTGCCAAGGTCCACCTTCTAGGCTAATAAGGCAAGAAAATACTTTGCAGCAAAGCTTGAGGACTCTCCTCTGGGGAAAATATCATACAAAGAATGTCTTGTATGAGGAGAATTATTTTGCAAAAATCTGTATCTTGGGCAAAACCGCGTATTTGGAGAAATATGCACCAAACGCTGTTAAATTGTGATGAGGGCTTTTAAAAAAACTGGTGTGGGAATGCGGAGAACATAATTTAAAACTGGGGAAATGAGAAGCTGAAATTGTCAGATTCACCCACCTCAAGAATGAGTTCACACAATCAGTGCAAATCATCAAATTTGTAGTGATTCTCGCACCATCTCCTTCCGTGGCCTGGTTTGTGGGAGGTGAAGCAACTTTTGCACCCTGAGACACAGACAACTGTTGGGGCAAGCTGCAAATTAATTTACTTGAACATGACACAAGCTCCTCCTTCTGCTCCAGTGTGACTTGGTTGGTCCTTGTTATACTGTGGGTTTTGACATGGTTCCCATTTATGTAGGAATTTCCCCCCTCAGGTCCTAATTGGCTTTGGATTTCTTGGGTGTCACATAGCCTTTGGTCGTCAGGTGGTTTTTTAAGGCCTTTGTTCGCCATTCTTTGGGCAGATACAGTGTGGGGTTGGGTAAATCAGGATAGAAGGGAAAACAATTGCTGAGCAGCTTGTGACTCCATCTTGGAGATGAAGTGGTTCTTCCTCAGACTTGCCCATCAACGACACGAAGGGCAGGGACAGGAACCATACTTGAGGACTAGTCGGCTCAACTGCTTAATGCCTCATAGCTTGGGGGGAGTCATAAGGAGCTCAGAATTCCCTCAGCACCATTGGAGGAGGAGGGAGTTAACTACTTTGATCCTCTGATGACCCAGAGATTGAGCAATTATGCTCCCACCCCACAAATTTCTAGGAGCCTGCACTTTTTGAGCGAGTGCACACCACAGTTTTACTCATGTGCAGATCCAGTTGAAATAATTTGATATGCTTGATGCCATTTTAAAACCCCAGCTTTTGAGTCACTATGTCTTATGGGGTGTGTGGGTGCCACAATCGCACGGAAAATCAGATGATGTGCATACATAAGCGGAATCGTCCCAGAATCTCCTTCTGGGTCCTGTTGCTCTGTGAGTTGAGGCTCTTCAGCTGTGGCAGAGCAGCAGGCAGAATGTATAGTTGCTGCAGCCTCACATTTGGGCAGGACTGAGCATGCTGTTGAATGCAGAGGTGAGTCAAGGCTTTCCAGAGGGAAACTGCAGGGTGGGGTAGAGAGAAACGTTGCCTAAAAATAGTTCCTTGGTCAATGCAGAGTGTCTGCTAGGTGTGCTTATCTTCATCCTCATTCTTAAAGCCGCACACACTTCCATCAGGTACATTTATTAACTAATTCCCTCTCCATTTTGGACTCGGCACTATTCTGAACCAATTTTGTGAGCCTCAAAGTACTCCGAATGAGGAAGTTTTAGCAATATTGTAAATGCGTGAAAAGAAAATTAAAGTCAGTTGCTAATGCTCTTCTCTCATCTTTTCCAGCCACTGCTTTTCTATCAACTTCTCCACCTTTGCTGGCTTAATGTTTTCTTAGGCATTTCAATGGGAAGCTTAAACTACATGACACTTCCCCCCCCCCTTTAATGATGGAGTTTTGAGCCTGGGAAGCCAAGGATAGATATAGCCACACTCGTGAACCTTGTGACCAGTCTGCTGTTTCAACATTAAAACCATATTTCCTAAACCTTCCACATGATTGCATTTTGAATCCAAGAGCTTTTAAATATATGCATAGTGCTTGTTCTGCCCAAATAGGGGGAAAATGATTTTTTGCTGAGTGACAGTTTCTCTGTGTATGAACTCTGAAATGTGCAGTGTTGTTGTTATTCCGAAACTGCAATCCTATGCACACTTACCTGGGAATAATCTCCTTTGGACTCAGGCCCGGTCTACACAAGCAGCAAAATAGAGGGGAAAGTGCTGAAGTGGCCAAATGGACTCCACCACTTCAGACTGCGAAATACAGAGACTCATAAGTCACAACCTAAGTTATTACCTACATATCTCGGGTGCAACTATGAAACGTAATACATATCCAGTAACAGCAGCCTCTTGAAAAAGAAGGGAAGGAAGAAATCAGCAGCAACATACCTAAAGTGCAGAAGCTGTACAAAGTGCATATTGTTACGTGCCACCCCAAACTCTGAGCACTGAGAGACACCTGGGTGCCTGCACTTTACCTGGGCCTCAGTTTCCTTGGAATGAAGATCAATGGAGACTGTAGTATTTTAGCTCATTCTTTTAAGATGCAGGTCCTGCGTTCTTAGCTGAGCAGCTAAAACCATTACCTTAACAAAGTTACTGGCTCGACTGGTTCAGCCAGTTTCCTCCTAACTTCTAGCCTCCATAAAGAGGTCTACAGATGTGGAAAGGACTCGGGATATCATCCAGACTGACCCTGCCAAACTTATAACAATATACTTCTCTCTGTAGTGCTCACTTCAGCAGCACATATACTAAAATCGGAATGACTTCTCTCTGTAAAAAAAGTAGCTTGTATTGTGTCTCCTACCTCCTACTCAAAAAAAAAAAAAATGACAAACCCTCTCACCTGGGAGCTTTCCTTTCCTCTCATCCTGAGGGATCTCCACCTCATTGCCTCTCACTCTGGGTCCTTCTGCCTTGTTCAAGGGGATGCAGTCCTTTACTCCATAACTGCACCCAGAAGGAGAGAAACCAAAGGGATTAAGACCCTTTGATGTCTCCCACTGGGGATGACTCTCACAGGCACCAGGCCATCACTGGATGCTCCTCTGTCTGCAATATGTCCAGCTGCTGCAGAGTGATCCCATTTTAAAAATAGTCTCCTCTGTAGTTGTTTTTTAAAATGCCCTATCAATAGAAAATGAGAACAGCTGGCAAAAGGTTTTGATGGAATCTCTCCACATCTGATGTGCTAGTTTTCTATTTATAGGGTAGTTTTTCCCCCCTGGAGAGAAGCATTCATAACTGGAAGCCACCATCATTCTATCATCTCAGCCTTTTGTCTCATCCCCACATTATTCTTCCACATGTGTAGACCAAGCCTTCATGGGACTTATTGCTTAGTAAATATGCTTAGCATCAGGCTGCATCAATTGTACCTTCAATGCACAGTGAGTCAGGCTGCAAAACCATCATACTCTGCTTTTCTCTTTTGTACAGTGGCACTGCTTTGGCATTGTAGGCTATTGCTGAGTTGCAGTGATAGAAAACGTATTCCTTGCCAAGTCTCTTTAACTCCCATGTGATACTCCAGGAGCTTGGCTCCTTCTGAACTAGGGGTGGGCAACCAGGGAACCTTCAGACACTGCTGGACTTCATTTCCCAGCATCCGTCACCATTGGCCACATTGGAGGGCCACAGGCTCCTCCCCCCGCACGTGCCGCTGCACGCTCTAAACCTCTCATTCCTTTAATAGCTGAGGTCCAGCTCTGAGGGCCTTCTGGCAGTTCCCTTCCTGCGAGAAGTGAGGTTACAGGGAACCAGGTAGAGGGCCTTCTCAGTAGTGGCACCTGCCCTGTGGAACGCCCTCCCATCAGATGTCAAGAAAATAAACAACTACCCGACTTTTAGAAGACATCTGAAGGCAACCCCGTTTAGGGAAGTTTTTAATGTTTGGTGTTTTTAGCGCATTTTTAATATTCTGTTGGAAGCCGCCCAGAATGGCTGGAGAAACCTAACCAGATGTGTGGGGTATAAATAATAGGTGGTGGTTGTTGTTGTATGTGGGAGATTGTTTCCTTATATGAAGAGGGTGGGAGCAGAGCTTCACAGCAAGGGATTAAGAACAGATTCAGAAACCAGAACTGGCCCTTTACTAAACTCCTAGAACATTGGACCCATCAATAACAATTTTCCAAGAAATTGGCATGGAGGAACTTGCTGTGAGGACACGGATGCTGCAAACGGTAACAACTCTGAAGTCTGCATTTTGCATCAGCTTCCAATCCAATCCAGTGTACTGAGTTTTCCTTTAGAAGGAACCTGGTCCGTCTGAAGTGCTACTCTCCGAGAGCTGTCAGTTTATCAGAATCTGGAGCCATGACCAGGACAGACAATAGAACTTTAGATCCATGCACATGATATGCTAATAGAACTCTTCTACAGTAGGTTTGGTATCCTCCATCGTTGGAATAACCTTTAGATGGATCAGTTGTGTAGTGTTTTGGATTTGAAGAGAAACGCCCCAAATGTGATCTGCTGGTTAATTTTCTCTGGGAATGCTAAGTCTCCCAAAGGTATTTAGAAAGTGAAACTGAGCAAGAACTCTTAGAGATGGTAGAGGAAGAGAAGGCTCAAGAATTTATAGAACATACTGATGAATCCTCAGTATCTCAGCTACAGGAAAACTCATGGCGCACCGATTTCTAAGGCTGCCCTTGGGCTACATCAAGAGTTTTTATTCAGCAAATCTGACAGAGCAAATCATAGGAGGAACTAAAAAGCCATTTATTGAGAAGAAAACACAGTGTAAAATTATATTTTATGATTCCCTTCTGAAGTGGTAAAAGAAATGGAATGGAATATATATATTTATATGTTTCAGGCCTAATACTCATTTCTCTTTGTCCTTGAAGCCCAGTCTTACACAGGTGTTCAGAAAAGTCAAAAAGAGTGCCCTTGTTACACTTCTCTGTGTCAACCATCCTAGCCCCACACATCTCAGAGCAGGGGTCCCACTTAATAAAATCTAACAAAAAAGTACTTTATTGGGTATCTCACATACTTCTCTTATTTCATGTTGTTGAGCTGAACATCAGCCCCTAAATTCGCAAAGTGAAGTCACCTAGTACAAACCCAGTCATGTGATGTAAACACTAGGACTGGTCCCCAGAAAACGAGCACATATAATGAGTTTGTTTTTGCGGAAAATGCTCAACTTAAAAAAAGAAAGAGTGGCATGCAAAAGATAAGAACAGCACAGAATAAAATAGCATAAAACCAATAAAACTAAAATAATTTCAGATACCAACAATAGCCAGCAGTATGCTTCATATCTGACCAATCTGAGGAAAAGATTAGGGGCAATAAAAAGAACCTGTGAGTGTGTTTTTATCATGTACCCAAAGCATAGAATCATTGCAGTCCCAGTCCCAGCTCCACCTTCCCCTAGGCAGTGACTAAAGTAAGGTGCCCACTAGAGGGGGCCTCTGATTGGCCCATTTAACTTTAACTTCAGGCAGGCAATCCCGCCCCGCATCCTGGCCACATGGCTACATTTCATTAAAATGAAAAGAAAATGTCAGGGCGACCAATCAATCATCTCCCATGCAATGTGCTGGTGGCGTTTATTCTCCTCAGTTATCACTTGTAGTTCACACTGAATCTCAGCAAGAATACTATAGAGCAGGGGCAGCCATTATGGTGTTCTCCGATGAGAACAACTCCCATGATCCCTGACCATTGACCATGCTGGCTGAAGCTGATGTGAATTGTAGCCCCAACCATCTGGAGGGAACCATGTTGCCTACCCCTGATGGCTGTAACATCACCCATGAAGGTGATTCTCCTGGGTTAATGTGCAAAGATCTTTGCTGACTTCTGGTTTGCCACAAGGGGAGAAGGAAGCCAGTGTCACTACCTCAGTGAACCTGCAGCTGATTTTGGCATTTGGGGGAAGTGGAGGGAACCTTTTTTCACATGTGGTAGACATGTAAAAAGGTAAAAGTATATTGGGAAATAATTTATAATGAATTGAAAAAAATGTTTAAAACTACTTTCCAAAAAAACAACAACACAGAGTCCTTTTTGCTGGGAATAACCCAGACAGAAATTCCTAGGTGTCAGAAAAGGTTATTTATATACGCAACAACTGTGGCCTGTGTTTTGTTAGCCCCAAAATGGAAAGTGAGCAAGGTCCCAACTAAAGAAGACTGGCAACTTATAAGTTGATAGAATATGCAGAACTTGGAGATTTAACGCACTGAATAAGAGAGCAAGAAGAACATATATTTAAAGAAGAGTGGAAAACATTTACTGGATATATAGAAAATAACTGTATGCAGCTGAAAACACTGGCAGCACTAAGATAAATTCAACAGAGTAAATAATTTTTGATGGATGTAAAAATGGAAAACTGATTTGAATGGTTATAGTAAAATATGCAGGAATGTCTGATATGTAAAATGAACCATGGAAGGAGAAGAAGGGGAGTCATTGGATATTTTAAAGTTCGTAAAATGTTTATTTTGAAATGTTAAATTGAAAACTTAATAAATTATTATTTTTAAAAAATGTGCAAAGATCTTTGCCACATAAGCTTTCGTCATCTTTCAGCAAATATGACCTAGTTATTGCCCTTCTTCTGATCATCTGGAAAGCCAAGCCAAAAGATGCATATTTCAAAAACTGAACAAAACCACTCTGTCATTGGGGAAGCTGTTTCAGATGGTCTGAGGCCAAACCCAAGTGCTATTTTTAGCTGGCCGCCTGGTATGGCAAACCTCATCCCTTGAAAAGAGACACTATAACTTTTTAAAAGTAGCTAATGAGATTAAGGAGTAGCAAAGCTGAAAAGGTTACCGTTCTTGACCTTTTATAGAGGTCTACCTGTCTTAATGAATTCACTAGCTGTGACAGGTCTGCTGAAAACATTGGATTCCACATCCCTTGCCCATCGCAAGGGAAAACATCTCCTCCGACTTATTGAAGAACTGACTAGTGGCACACGGGGAACAAAGGAAAAGCACTCAATACTGAAGTAACCCAGCTAACTAAAGGAGAAGCAGAGGTCTCTGCAACTATACACAATATACACAGTTGTCAACGCAGAGAATGTCAGTTCAGTAGCCTTCTGGGATGAGATAGATAAAGAGTAAAAAAATAATCATCATCATTTCCCCCTAAAAAGGAAAAGACCCTAGAAGCACAACCTACTGGGTTTTCAAAAAGCTGAATTCTCTGCTTTGTAAAGACGCAGGCAACTGCACCTGCTTCTTAGGATCTCTATGTAAATATGTAACAAATATGCAGTATTTTTGAGCAGTGCCTATCTTATATAGCAGGGGTGAGTAGAAATCAGGCTTCTCAGGTCTCCTTTGTTTTCTACCAGAAGCCACAGACCTACAAACAAGAGTGAGGGTTGAAGAGCAGGATGCCTCTGAGCACATTCTGAGCCTGGGAGTTTGGTTTCAGGATTGGAACTGAGCTCAGAGTGCTTTCACGCAAAAGCCCACTAGCGATGAACTTCATTTCAGAAGCCCACTTTAAGTGCCATTTCATTGTTGAGATTGTTAAACCAGGAATGGAAAAACATTTTCCAGCACAGGGGCCACATTTGGGCAATCTAGCATTCAAAGTCGCCAGCAGTGTCAGAGAGCATGTGCATCAACCTTCAAGTGCTGAATCCATACACATGTTGTCCTCGCAGCATTTGTAAATACATAGGTTCTTAGGGCTAAAAAAGGTCACTGCAAATACAGGGCCCAAGTGAGGGGATAGCAACAGTCTATCCCAAAAGGTCAGCGCAGTGATTGTTTCTACGAGATCCCCACTAAGACATACATAGTGAACCAGGCGAAAAGGAAACCCTATTGTACGTGAACTATTACCTTATCTCACTTCTGGTTTTGCCAGTGTGTGAGACAGGATTCTTCACCTTACACTAGACAGTGCAATTCAGCCTTCTCAACACTCCTCAGATCTTGTCCTTCTTAGACTGCATTCCAGCAAGCATGCTCTTTGTGTGACTTCAAATCTATCATGAGCACGGCAGGTGCATCTCAAAGTGCACCATCTATGTGCACCATCTGCCTACATGTAAAGGTAAAAGACCCCTGGACCGTTACGTCCAGTCAAAGGTGACTTTTTAGGCCAAGGGAGCCGGCATTTGTCCACAGACAGCTTTCCGGGTCATGTGGCCAGCATGACTAAATTGCTTCTGTCACACGGAGGACCGTGGTAAGTGTCAGAGCGCATGGAAACGCTGTTTACCTTCCCGCCACAACAGTACCTATTTATCTACTTGCACTGGCGTGCTTTCAAACTGCTAGGTTGGCAGAAGTTGGGACAGAACAGTGGGAGCTCACCCCATCGTGGGTATTTGAACCGCCAACCCTCCAATCAGCAAGCCCAAGAGGCTCAGTGGTTTAGACCACAGCGCCATCTGTGTGCAGAGTGACATTCAGAAAGGCAATGAGCACTTCCACATTCACTTTAATGGAACTGGGTAGGTCATCCTAAAATCCCACTACTTTGTGTTAGATTGATGGTTTATTCTGTTCAAATTAGACAATAAGACCCTTCATTTCTTTAATAGTGCTTTGGAGAAGCAAGCATTCATCTCATCATTCCCATTTCCCTGGAAGCTGCAACAACTACAAAAAAAGTTTAATCTGATAGTGAACAGTCCTGTGATCCATGGGTGTTTGAGCAGAATATTATGCAGTCTCGTATATCCAACCCTCCTGTGTCCAACTTCTTTCATACACTCGATATTCTTCACACTTTATGGAAGAGAGTTTATAGCTCAGGAACCACAGAATAATACAAGGCTGAGTTAAAAGTATAAGGCACATTTCAAAGATTTATTTATTTTTATGTAAGCTTTCAACACAGAGCAAACAGTAGATGGTGTATTAAAGATGATGCAGGCCAATTCCATATTGCACTAAAGCTAATACTTTTGTTTTCCTAGAGATATTCTAAGAAGCAGCTGCTTCTTTGCGTTCAGTGTTACGAATGGCTGAGAGATGTATTGAGATGCAGGGCTGCAGCAGAGTAAATGTCTTGGAGGGTCTGTTTGTGAATGAATCATCAATTGGAAGTCGCCCCTTTCAGCGACTTGCTTTGTTTGTGTTAGTGTGTGAGAGAAATATCCCCTGTGGTATTAATATGGAAGGTACCTTCTCCTCATCCTCCAGCTCTGCTCTTCTGCTGAGAATATACAAAGCAATAACCAGAGAAATTAAGGAAGCTTCACAGCCTTTAAAAGTGCTTGTCTGAGTTTACTGCCCACCAGTACCGAAGGCCCTTCCAATTTACCAGAACAAGATACTTTATCTTCATGATGACAATTCAGTTACACCATTCAACCTTCTAAACACTGCATAGATCATGTCCTTATTATCTGCATTCCAGGAAGAATGTGATCATGTTGTCCAAGGTCAGGAGACACATCTCTAACAATTATTTCCTTTGGCCAGCAGTCACATTACTTAGCATCTAGCATTAGATTTTAGTGACATGGGACAACTGCAAGTCACTCCTGCATTGTTTTTAAAATAGTGGTGTGGAAAGGGTTGGAGGTGCATTACAATGTCCCAAGAAAGGCAGGACTCCTGACCTGGATGCTCCCAAATCCTGAGCAGTAAAAAGGTAAAGGACACCCTGACAGTTAAGTCCAGTCGTGGCCGACTCTGGGGTTGCGGCTCTCATCTCACTTTACTGGCCAAGGGAGCCGGCGTTTGTCCGCAGACAGTTTTTCCGGGTCATGTGGCCAGCATGACTAAGCCATTTCTGGCGAAACCAGAGAAGCGCATGGAAACACTGTTTACCTTCCCGCCGGAGTGGTACCTATTTATCTACTTGCACTTTGACGTGCTTTCGAACTGCTAGGTTGGCAGGAGCAGGGACCGAGCAACGGGAGCTCACCCCGTCGTGGGGATTCGAACTGCCGACCTTCTGATCGACAACTGCTTTCATGCAGTATGTTGAATTTGTTGGGCATTTTTTCAATTGTACAAAGCCTACATAAAATAAAGATTGTAAGAAGAAACACGGTGCAGAGTTAGGAAGAGAATGAAGTTTTTTGGTTTTGTTTGTGTTAGGAGTTTGAGTTTTCTTCCTTTTTATTTCCTTGTTAGAATCATCATTGCCTTATTTACATGTTTTGGCATCTGCTTTATATGCTTTATGTGCAGTTTCCATCTCGGGCATCTCCAGGTAAGGCTGGGAAAAAATCCTGCCTGAAACCCTGGAGATCTTTGGCCATTCATTGAAGACAGTGCTGAACTTAGATGCATAAATAGCTTGGGAGCTTATCCACATTCACCTTTCCTCCACTCTTTCTAGGCATGGCCTATACTTAAAAGCCCCATTTCTGAGGGTTTGGTTTTTTTAACATGCCCCATAAAAAAAAAAAAACACTCTTTAAAGCTCAATCAGAGCAAATGGCAGGTAGCAGAAACCCTGAATTGTCATTTCCTCCAATTGAGCTTTAAAGAGTGAGTTTTTGTCGGGAAAGCTTGGGGCAAAAAACAAACCCACTTGGACACAGAGTTTTTAAGTGAGGACCTGTGACTGGAAAGAGTAGGACAAAAGAAAAGTGTGGATAAGCCCTGACTCAATATAGGAAGCTTCCTTTGTTCTTAATATGTTCAGCACTTACCCACACTATAAGAAGCATTGTCACCTAGCTGATACTGAGTGCTACAGGCAGTGATGGACCTACAGTTTGGGGGCTCTGTCATGGGGGCTCCTTCGCAACCAGCAACAAGCTCTGGGTAACCACCATTATCTTCTTCAATGGGGTTGTTCCACGACAGATCGCCACACCTTTACAGCATCTGTACTACTGACTCTCAGACATTGGGGTTGTTGAAATATATGCAACAAAAAAATAATCAATTTGAGTCATGTGACTCAAATCAGATCTACTGGACCCAATTTTTTAAAACAATCTTAACTAAAGTTGCATGTGAGGCCCTTTTCGGATAAGGGGCCCTGAAGCTTAGGTTTCATTCGTTTCATAGTAGATCCACCCCTGGCTATAGGAACTGAATATATTCCTCCAACACAGCTTGGTCCTGGGATTGTTTCTTTATTTCATGTCACTTTCCAGCACCGGCTCTGCCATTAGGCAGAGTTAGGCAACCGCTTCAGGCAGTGGTTGCTGCGATATGGAGGAGGCAGCAGCCATCCCTGATTGTTTCTCCTTGACCACTCTGACTGTTGGAGGTTTAAGACTGGGGTCTCTTCCAGCACTACCTGCAGCAACCAGGAATTGAAACTGGGAACTTCTGTTTATAAAACAGATTTCAGTCTCTGTGCTACAGGCCTTGCCCAACACAGGATCTTCAGTAAAGAAAGGCATGGCCCTGAGCATGAGGCTAACTTTCTATTATGGGAGCAAATGTGCAGCTTTGCTACCAATCAAGCAAATGCGGAAGAAATGAAGCAGGTCACAGAGGGACTTGATGGCACTTATTTGCTTTCTGACATTTTCCTTTTTCTTCAAATTTTAGCCATACATCATAGAACTGTAAAGTTGGAAGGGACCCCAAGGGTCATGTAGTTCAACCCGGCAATGCCGGAATCTCAGCTAAAGCATCCATGACAGATGGCCATCCAACCTCTGCCTAAAAGCCTCCAAGGAAGGAGAATCTGCCATCTTCCAAAGGAGTCAGGGTTGAGGAAGAGGGAGAGTAAAGTACTTTGTATTCCAGTTTTATTAGTATAACAGATGCCATACCTTTAAGCTCTGTAATGACATGCACCTCTGCCTTTGCTGAAATGGCAAGAATATTTGCTCATTAACATGTGCTCAGCAATGCCTCTTTAAAAAATGAAAGAGAGGTTCTATGGAGCGTTTCATTCTTCTTTAATTAAAAAGGAATGTCACAGGGCAGTCGCTTTTTTTTTTGCCAAAAGATCAATCCATAACGGGAAAGAGAATGGAGCTATGGTAAATAACCTTCTTTCAGACACCATCTAAATTACTCAAACTATAAGTTGTGACAATCTATTGATCGTCTATTAACTATAGTGAAAACAGAAACAGGGAACAGACAAAGGGACACATCTGCCTAAACACCAGTACAATTCATGGGATATGTGGAACAGCACACTGGTGCTCATGCACAGTTTCCATAGTCATTCAATGGTACATTTGCAGGAGAAGATGTTGCCCTGTAATCATGCTGTTTGTATTTAGGTGGTGTGTTTAAAATGCCAGCTCTTTTTTAAAAAAAAATGGAAGCAGCAGCAATTTTTGTAGGTGAGCTAATAATCACACCTAGTCATCAAGAATGACACATAAGTGCTGTAGAAACGAGGGCCTTTTGTTTCTTCAATAGGTAATGCTTCAGAGGCATCATCCTGGCTCACTTTCTCCCTGAAGTGGTACAAAATGCAATCAAAATATTTTGTTCTTCGATCCTTGCCAGATAGCATCAGGAACGACTTGTTCCATTACAATCATTTAGGTGGGTGATACTACAAAAAGGCAAAAAAGGAAAATAGAGAGAAGAGCAGAACATTATACAGTTATTGAAGATAGGGGAAAAGGAAAATGTGGGACACAGAAAGCTGGAGACAACCCGTCATTAAGCAGAGAAGTGACATTTCAAATAAATGATGGATGTGGAGTGTCTGGGCCTCTGCAGTGCTACTCAGCAGACCTAGCAGAGAGAACATGATTCTGGCTGAATACTCCTCCCCTCCCTCCAAAAATTAATCACCACATCTCACTAACCCTTAGGCTCTCTGTCTCTCTCTCTCTCAAAAAAGTAAACTTTAAGCAGGTACACTGTACTATATTGCCCTGCTCTCTTCCTCTCTTTGTGTGTGTGTGTGTACAAATGATGCCTGATTTTGGTCTTCCAAAGCAGCTACTCTATTCCCAACTTCAGAATGGAAAGCGAAATACCGGTGGTCAACAAAAGGGGTTTAAAGACACTCTCAAGGCAAATTTTTAAAGCACAGATAATTGGGAAACACTGGCCTGCAAGCACTCCAACTGGAGAATAGCCTTTGAAGAAGCACAAACCCAGGACGAAAGGGAGAAATGTGCTAAGAAGAAGGCACGTTTGGCAAATCCTCGCTTTGATCAACTCCCATCCAGAAACCTATGTCCCCGCAGTGGAAGGACATTTGGATCCAGAATTGGCCTCCACAGTCACTTACTGACTCACTGTTAAGACCGTGTTCATGGAAGACAGTCTTCCTCAGCTACAAGTGATTGCCAAAGAAAGATATGACCACCTACCTTGGCCTCAGCCCAGTATACCCGAAGGAGCATCTCCATCCCCATTGCTCAGTCCAGACCCTGAGGTCCTCCTCCAAGGGTCTTCCTCTGGTTCCTTCATTGCAAGAAGCAAAGTTACAAGGAATCAGGCAGAGGGCCTTCTTGGTAGTGGCGCCCACCCTGTGCAACACCATTTCTTCAGATGTCAAGGAAATAAACAGCTATCTGACTTTTAGAAGGCATCTGAAGGCAGTCGTGTTTAGGGAAGTTTTTAATGTTTGATGTTTTATCGTGTTTTTACTTTTCTGTTGGAGCCACCCAGACTGACTGGGGAAACCCAGCCAGGTGGATGGGGTATAAATAATAAAGTTGTTGTTGTTGTTGTTGTTACCAAACAGAAACGTATCAAGGGGTGCAGGTGTCATCAAGAATACACAGCTGAGTGGCAATGATAAGTTGGCCACCATCTTGGACGACATCCAAAGAGGATTTCTCAAAGTCATTGATTTGCCAAATTACATTATTTAACCTCCCTCTCCACCCAAAACATCCTTTAGCCCCTGGGATTATATGCAGAGGCAGGGGCAGAGGAAGGGGGGCCACCCCAGGTGTCATCACTGAGGGGGGTGACATTCGGCACACCACCCACCCGCGACTCCCAAGCCTACCCCGAGCCTTCAGGAGAAGGGGCGGAGCTGCGCCGTCTTGCAGGCGGCCTTCCCCCCTTCCCCCCTTGTTTTGACATCTCGGGGGAGACTTGGGAGTCATGGGCAGGCGGCGCGCCATTGTCCCATGCTCCCAGGCTGCTTCCGGGGGGGGGAGCCTCCCCCAAGCTGTCAAAAGGAAGAGGGAAGGGAAGAAGGCTGCTGGCAAAGCAGCACAGCTCCCCCACCCCAGAAAGCAGCCCACCATGGCCAGCTCGCTCCATTCTCTATGGGTGGCTCGCTCTGCCCCCATAGGTGTCTTGCCCCCTGGGATGCTCACCCTGCCCCCATGGCCTCACCCCCAGGTGCACAGGATGTGCGGCACTCTGGGTGCCAGGGCAGCTAGCTCCGCCTCTGATTATATGCACATGTGCATGCGCACACACACTGTGGTACAACAGAGCCACAATGTTCCAAATCTGACTTGATTACTTTGTAATAACTATTTATTTGTTTTGTCTTTCAAATAGGCTGAAAGCAATGTGAATTACTTTAACAAAGTTGGCATCTGCTAGATATTCCTAACCATTTAATTGGGACCATTTTAATTAGTGAGTTTCTGCCCAGCTCTGATTTTTTCCCCTCAAAACATCAAGAATAAACTGAAGTAGAGTGACTATCAATTTTACTTAGTATTTTGTCATTTTGATTTTTCCCCCCAAGTTGGCTTTCTTTTAAATGGCCCTTTATTAATCAACAGAGCTATTTAGTTGAGATGGCTGATGTCCACTTAATTTGGATAATAAGCTGTCAGCTTAATCCAATTAAAAAGATTCTGATATAACATGATTGAAGGCAGAAAACAAGGACATGCAGAGAATGAAATGGCCAAACTTCTATAATGGGCTTAGTTTCTTGAAGGGAGGCAAATCTTTGAAAGTCTCCACTAATCAAATTGTTCTAATTTGCCTTATTTTAAATCTGGCATCGTATAACTGTGCAATTGGATCAGAATTGTTTCAGAAATAAAACTACATTGATTGAAGCCTGATTTAAATAAAATACTGTTGGATGAAAAACCCATGCATGTGTTCTGAGACCAGCATTTTTTACTTCAGGGCTACAAATCACAGGCACGCAGATGCTGCACTCTGTATGCATTTTGAATTAAAGCAGGCTTCAGAACTAACTGTAAGGTCAGCTACCAAAGACACAGACATAGGAAGAGCCCTGAGAGCTGAAACTAAATGTCTGTCTGGCCCAGAATTTTGTTTTCACAGCGGCCAACCAGATTTCTATGGAAAATTCACGAGCAGAATGTGATCACAACAGCACTCTTCCCACTTGTTTTGGTTTCTCAGTACTGGCTCCTGAAGGAATTGTGATTCTATGATTAAAATTGGCACGTAATTGAGGAGGACCATCAAATAAAGCCAACAGTTGGAAGTGCATGTGCACCCAGTAGTCTGTCCTGCAGGTCTTGTTTGTCAAAGAAAACCCACAGAATAATCCTACCCCAAACAAACTTGGCATAGTGGAAGCTGGTATACTCTGCTTATATCCAAATGAAATTCTCAAAGGGGATAGAATCTAAGTCTAAATCTGAAATGTTGATCCAAAATAAAGTTTCACCCTATCTCTAACAAAACCTGTACTCTGATCATATTTAACTTTCCTCACATCTCTTACTAGATATTAACTTCGGCCCGAGAAAATAACTACAGAAATACAGCCCATATTTTCTGTCACTTGACAGAAATTCCATTTACAATTGTTCAGGAGACAAGAAAATATCTCTAAATTTGTATGAGAGTTATTCTGACCCATTTTGGTTAGATTTTGAGAAACAATCTGTACCCTCAATAAAGTGGAAATAAGTCCTGTGCAACCTGAAAAATAACTGGAAAATAAGGAGTTATGTTTTATATGTTTGAAAAGGGGATTCCAAAACTAGTGGGGTGATAAAATGTGACCTCCTTGGTAGTTGAAAAACATCACTAGTGGGAATAGGAATGTTTAGTATTGCTGCAAACATCCAAGAATAATTTGTTGTGACCTTTTTAGAAATAATGGCCTAAGAACTATCTTGAGCACAATATTCCTAACTCCAAGGCAGTATCAACTAATAACATATTGGCACCACAGCAATAGTTTTTCTCTGTCCTTTGGTGTGTGTGACAGGCGTCCCTGAATGTGGATGCCCTTTCTCATATCCACAGAAAAGCTTTGCAATGTGCATCTTCATCAGCTGCACATTTGCTGGATTTTGTATGATGTTTCTGGTCAACTTAAATGGAAAGAAACTGTAGATGAAAGCCTGTTGTGGTGGTGGTGGTGGTGGTGTTTAGTCGTGTCCGACTCTTTGTGACCCCATGGACCAGCGCACGCCAGGCACTCCTGTCTTCCACTGCCTCCGGCAGTTTGGTCAAACTCATGTTAGTAGCTTCAAGAACACTGTCCAACCATCTCATCCTCTGTCGTCCCCTTCTCCTTGTGCCCTCCATCTTTCCCTTTTCTAGGGAGTCTTCTCTTCTCATGAGGTGGCCAAAGTATTGGAGCCTCAGCTTCAGGATCTGTCCTTCCAGTGAACAACTGCCTTTTTTGCAAGCAGAAAAACTATATTACACTCACTGATCTCCGTTGGGCCATATACTGAATCGTTCGCCACAAAGGTCTTCAAGCAGATTAACACGGCACAGTAAAATAGCTTCTGTAAAGCCACTCCGAAGCATCACATCAAAAGCTCGACTTATGCAAATCTCCAAGCTATGGAATGACAAGATACTTTGTCTGCAAGATCCGCTTATTAACATCTCCATATAACTGATTGACATGATACATTGTGTAAAATCCATCGTGCAGTCTCAAGCTTCTCTGAGTAGGGTGTTTTGCAGCTTATGAGCAGCTCCATGGCAGACGAGTAATGAATTATCTGAAGCGAAAAGACCGCAGGGAGCCATAAACAAAAGGGTTTACAGATTTGTGAACCAGCTGGTAGTTGATATCTGTCATTCACAGAAGACCATGGATGGTCTTAATGGCTACTGGCGCCCTAAGAGACCATGCGAATTGAACTTGTACAGAAGATGCCTTATTTTGGCTGAGGCACTGCTCAGTAAACCAGCAGAAGAGGGCTCAGTATGGAAACTTGATTCCTTTCCCTCTCCACCTGGCCCCTACGCTAGAAGGAAAGAGTGGGTTCTTCTGCCATATTCAGGATGCCACCAGGTTGCCAGCATTTTGTAGAAGGGATTAAAACACATATGAGGATTTCAGGCTTGCTCAGTTTTAAAGTGATTTAAAATGCCGTGTTGCCTCAGCACCGGGGTGGGGAACCTATCGGCTTTGCGTGACAGATTCTAATCAGGAGTGGCCTCACAGGCCCCATCACCAGATGTAACAATAATGTCATTTTCAATGTGCTGATAAAATGAAGGTTTTCTTCCCCTTAGAGAGTCCCCATGGGGTATGAATGGAATCCTACTGAAATGAGCATCAGTTGCAAAGCAGAGGGTTAAATCCTGCTGCTTTGGCAGTATTTGTTTCCTGTGGTTCCCTACTGAGAACAGGCATACTCAGCCAACTGACTTCAGGAGTAACTATAGCAGGTTGGTATAGTTTGAGGGGGATGGCCTTGTGGGCCATATTGGAGCCTCCTGGTGGGCAGGATTAGCCTGCCAGCTGGAGGATCCTCACCCCAGTCCAAGCACAATAAACTTTTTGTCGTTTGCAAAGTGTTGGGGAAATGCATCAAAAGGTGTGGGATAGTTAAGCAAATTATAAACAGGAAGACTTGTAGACACCTTGCACGATTGACAAAGTTATGCCGTGCTGATGTATTTCTATAAAGGGCCAAAGGAAAGTGAAAACCTTTGTATTCATGATCTCATGGCATATTACATTTTTTAAAAACACAGTGTGCTTTAGTGTGTGCTGGAAACCTCCGAACTGAGCAAACAGCAGTTTTTTTCTTAAGCAACCTTGTGTCATTTTTGCGAAAAGAATAGTAATATTAGCTACCACTTTATAGCTCAACCTCATGTTAAGAAATGATATGTTGGGGAATAAACATTCATTTCATCTGGCTCAATGTGTCTTGGGATTTAAGACACATACTTCAACACAATACCAGTTAATTTGGATCAAAATTTCACTAAATTAGGCACGGATGCATAAAGAAAAGTGGAGGGAGGAGAATCATTAACTGTAGCATCCTGCTTGGAGCTGTCTTCTAGCCACTGATGCAACACTATTTGACAAGGAATGTGGCTGTGTACTGAGAGCCCAAGCTTAGTCTAAGGCAGATCTGCCTACTGTCTTAGTTTTCATAACATACATCAGGGATGGGAAACCTTTTTCAGCCAAAGGGCCACACGTATCTCTAAAACAACCTTCCAGGGACCACAGGCTAGTGGTGGGCAAGATCAGAAGCAAATGTAGGAGAGGGGACACTACACATTTGAATTTTACCTTTACACAGTAAGCTCTGTCATACACACAGACACACACATCCCTCTCTATCCTCCATCTAGACAAGCAAGAAGCATGATCAGAGTTTGTGGACATATTTAGCACTCAAGGAGTGTGCAAACTGCAAACCAGGGCCACTAAGTGGCATGGTTCGGGAGGGAGTGTTCAGTGGTGTAGCTTGGGTTGCCAGTACCTGGGGCCACATGGAGGGGTGGGAGGGAGAGAAACGGACAGAGTACACATGCACATTCAACTGCCTAGCAGCATCTGCGTCACCCAGGAGATCGCAGCCGCAGGGATAAGAAAAGAAGAGTTGCTCTATTATCTGGAAAGGTCACTTCATGGTTCACATGTTTCCAATGGAGCCCAGTGACACAAGTAAGTCCACAGCTGTATTGAGGCCACACCGGGTGTTGAAATTTTACACCCCTAACCATTTTGCGCCTGGGGCAACCACCCCTGTGGCCCTCCACACGCTATGACACTGGGTGTATGACCTTGGGAGAGTCCTGAGGGCCAGATACAGAGGTGTGGGGTGGCATGCAGCCTGGGCCTGAGGTTTCCCACCCCTGACATGCAGCTCTGTACACAGATGTGGCCTCTGTGTCTGCTAGCTTTAAGCACAATAGGCAGCCTCTCCAAACAGAGTTCATCCTTGATCCTAAGATTCAGAGCACAGCTTTTCTCAAAATAAAATGAGCAGCAAACAATTTCATTTCAGCTCCTGCCACCCTGAAAAGCTAACTCATACAGACACTTCATTTTTCAGGAATGGGCACTACATAGGAGAAATCATGATGGATTGCAGCAAACGCAAGCTAGTTATCCTGATAAAGGATCTTGGGGGGTCACAGCCATAAGCAAGCACAACCCTTAACATCTTCCTTGCAGGCAACAGTAACAAAAGAATGTGATATCGATTGGCTGTTGATCTGAAAGCAGCGCATTTATCTGAAGCTTTTAAAAAAAGAAAATCGTGCAAAGGGGCATTCTGCTTTGTAAGATCATCGCCAGGGCTGAAATCCATACCATGGAAATGGTGTTTAATTTGGGAGCCGAAACTCCAGCCAGACTCTCCTTTGCTGTTGCTGCTGAAGCAATAGTTTCGTACCATATTGTGCTGCTTACATAAGGATTCGTTGAGGTTTTCTGATGGCAGCAAGGAGAAAAGGGTCAGTGAAGTGTGAGAAGAAGGTGAGTGGGGATATCATGAAGGATGAACAACGTCTTAGAGGCTTGTCAAGAAAAACATTAAAAAATGAGCAGAGTGGTTATTTCTCAGGTGATGAGAAAATCTAACAATGTTTCAAGATGACATGGGCATCTGCCCCCAAGACACAGTTGCCGGGAATATGAGGCCAAGGTCATGGGAGGCTAGATGGCTCATAGGTTTGCCCTGGACCACGTGCCGAAATCTAGCTCAAAGGAGGTGTCATTTAACATTACCATCTTCTGGGGCTTATGTTTTTCTTAAATTGTGTGGCATTGGTGGCCTTAATCGAAGGCCTCCTGCGTATCACACAACCCATTTGAAGCGCATGTCACTGGAGTGCAAGAGAGACATTCCCGTACATGGTTATAGCATTGCAAGTTTACCTCCTCTCTCTTGCAAAGCTCTCCCAGTGGCATTATTATGAGAGGAGCATCTTCCAAGGCCAAACCCTGGAGATCTTTCCTAACCATTCCAAGAGTTAGGTAAAGGTAAAGGTACCCCTGCCCGTACGGGCCAGTCGTGTCCGACTGTAGGGTTGTGCGCCCATCTCACTTAAGAGGCCGGAGGCCAGCGCTGTCTAGAGACACTTCCGGGTCACGTGGCCAGCGTGACGAAGCTGCTCTGGCGAGCCAGCACCAGCGCAGCACATGGAAATGCTGTTTACCTTCCCGCTATAAAGCGGTACCTATTTATCTACTTGCACTTAAGAGTGCTTTCGAACTGCTAGGTGGGCAGGAGCTGGGACCGAAAGACGGGAGCTCACCCCGCTGTGGGGATTCGAACCGCTGACCATACGATCAGCAAGCCCTAGGCACTGAGGTTTTACCCACAGCGCCACCCACGTCCCTTTATTCCAAGAGTTACTCCCAGGCTATTTTCCTACTACTGTTGCCTATTTGCATACTATTCATGTTTACCAGTCACATGCCACACACTAGAGGGGTTTCAGTGTGTGTCTGGGACATAGAGATGAATCAGTGATGATCCTCAGCATGTGTTGCTCTGTGCTGGAAGGATTCCTCATAGCTGCAGTCTATCAGCTTTAACACTTCCATGATGATGGAGCCAGAGGATATGCGATGTAGGTCTTTTAAAAAGAGAGGGAGAGAAGGGGGGAATTGTTTCCTTGACGTGTACAATTGATTTGTGGGCCACACTGGCACAGAGCTCAGTAGTGGCCCGTATTACAACGGAGTGTTCAAAAATTCATACGAAACAAGGGGATCCAGGCCATTGCCAATCTTGGCATATTATTTTACCCCATGTGGTGGTCCTTGCTCACAAATGCTTTGGCATGGCAGTACTCCACCTAGTGGGAAGTATCGTTTTGCACAGGGATGGCTGTGTGAAGCATCTCAGTTGAGTGGATCACCTCCATATCACTGCAAGCCACTGCCAAGGAACAGCAGCGTTGGCAGGGATATTCCAAATGATTGGGATGCCGCAGGAAGTAAGCCCAAATCAACCATGTACAAAACGCAGCCTGCCTGGTTAGTGAGTACTATCTAAGCACTGCTCAGTGCAGTGGTGATCAGATATGCCTGTGTCAGTGTAAAGGTGACCCTAAGCACTTTTTTTCATGATAAAAATAGGTACATTCATTAAATTTATATAAGGTGGTAAGCCTTCATAATGAGGGGATTGTTTTTTTTTTTGAAAAAAATAAAAGCGGCTTTATTTTATCTTTTAAAATAAATCGTATAATGTGATGAAGAATCATAGAATTGTAGAAAGGGCCCCGAGGGTCATCTAGTCCAACCCCCTGCAATGTGGAATCTCAGCTAAAGCATTCCTGACAGATGCCCATCCAACCTCTCCTTGAAAACCTCCAAGGGTAGAGAGTCCACTACCTTCGGAGGGGGTCCATTTTACTGTTGAATAGCAGAACAGAACAGAACAGAATTGAATAGAATAGAGGCTAAAGCAGTATGCATATGAGATCTTGGTGTCAGGTGCACCCCAAGGTTCTGTCACACTCTAGTGTGACCAAGAAACAGGACCCAGAATGGGGCTATATGCATGGGTATAGGATTGGTTCCCAATGAATTACTAGGTGACTCTGAGAAGATCCAGCAACCTGTCTCATGGTAGGAGGAAGTCCTCTGTATAATACCTTATAGCTCAATTTCTAATTTCATTTGTCTCCACTGTTTACAGCCACCATCTCCCAGATCCGTTTTTCTTCATTTACACCTGACTGACAGAAGACCTTTGCCTTTAACCTACATGTTAACAGTCCTTCTTAGCTGCGAAAGAAATAGAAAGGCAGCCACCAAAAATCCACCAGGAAAAGAAAGATTGTTTGAGAGTCATTATATCCCTATCTAGGAAGACACACATTTACAAAGGATGAGGCAGTGAGCCAGGCTGTGCCAGGGACCTCTTACTGAATTAACCTTTGAAACTACCTGGGAAATGTTCATTCTGTACAGCCCAGCTGATCCACAAGAAAGGCAGAACAGGCCTGAATATGCTGTTATGGCAGGGCATAATCTTCTCAGGTTGTAGCTTGGAGACTATCTGCATATCTTTAAATGTCCCATGATAGCGAGAGGAGACAGTCACTGCAGGGTTCGCAATCATGTACCTGTTCAAGATGGGGGGGGGCAGGGGGCAGTTCTTGCTGTGTCCTTATGCATGTCAGCTTGACCAGCTCCCACATTCTGAAAAAATGAAGTAATTGACTTCATTCCTCCAGACTGTGTTGTGAGAACTCCTCACGCAATGGATTTGGCTATTTGCAGTTCTGCTACTGCTAATCATTGTTGACCTTCACCAAGTATCCATTTGATCGCCCCCAGGGGTATTGTAATTTGCATGTCTGAGGGTGTTTTTGCTCTCACCTTCTTGCAATGCTGACAAAGCAGTTTGTGCTTCAGACTTTCCCAACCCTTCTAAATCAAGCTGCAAATACTTATTTTGTCAACAAAAGAAGTTGGCAATGACTTGTGAGTTCTTTGAAGAAGCGGAACCTCAAAGAAAGTGGATGGAACGGTGAGCTAGTTGTTATTCTTTTTAAAAAAAAAAATCCCCACTATTTGGCTATTATTAAAGTTTATTCATTCATTGATCCTGAACTGAGTAGTTGGGCCTGTTTTTGTATGGTGGGAGGGATGGCACTAACAAGTGTCACATCATGCCTGAAGTTTGTACATTTTCTCATGTCTGCGGTTTAATCATGGTAGCACTGTGTTCTCTTTATTTTTCTTTCCATCGACCTTCTCCGGGCTGGCCTGGATAGTTTTTCTTCACCAGGACACAGACTTAAGCAAACTTGATTTTGCAGATGGTAGGATTAACTCAAGTACTCAATGGCCTCGGTCCAGTATACCTGAAGGAGCGTCTCCACCCCCATCATTCTGCCTGGACACTAACGTCCAGCGCTGAGGGCCTTCTGGTGGTTCCCTCACTGTGAGAAGCCAAGTTACAGGGAACCAGGCAGGGGGCCTTCTTGGTAGTGGCACCCGCCCTGTGGAACACCCTCCCACCAGATGTCAAAGAGAAAAACAACTACCAGACTTTTAGAAGACATCTGAAGGCAGCCTTGTTTAGGGAAGCTTTTAATATTTAATAGACTATTGTATTTTAATATTTTGTTGGAAGCCGCCCAGAGTGACTGGGGAAACCCAGCAAGATGGGCGGGGTGTAAATAATAAATTATTATTATTATTATTATTATTATTATTATTATTATTATTACTATTACTACTACTACTACTACTACCACTACCCACTCCATCAAATCCCATCCCATCCAGCATTACTACCTTCCCCACCACCCCACATAATCATGGTAGGTCACAGGAATAGGAGCATAACAATGAATGTTAATGGCTCCTGCCATCACCCCACTCAGTGGCGAAGCTGCATGCTCCACTACCGGAGGCGGAGAGCAGGCGGGGGTGTGGCTGGCGCCCCCGGGGGCATAACACACATCCCGGGGGCGTGGTACACCACCCGCGAGGGCATGGCGCCCGCAAGGGCATAGCGCTTGGCGTGCGGGGGTCTGTGTGACATGTGTCAGGGGGCCACTGCGATGGCACCCTACCGGAACAATGGTGCCAGGGGCGGTCTGTGAGGAGAACCTGAGCTTACAGGGTTAAACAGCTCAGAGTGTACGCCCTGCCTACTATTGGGAGGGAGGAGATTCTGCGTCATATCTGAGAGTCTAAACCCTTTGTCTCTCTCTACTTTCGCTTTTGAGGAGAGAGGACGTGTTTTCACGATGCTGTTCGCTGTGATAAATAATGGATAGTCTGCTGTAAATAAAAACTGCTTCTAGCTGCTAATATCCTGAGTGGACTTTATTTAAGCACACTGAAGAATGCACTGGAGTTTTGCAGCTTTCTCTTACCGCTGCTGATCTCTGCGTGTTGCTCAGAGCCTTTGGAATGTGGCCTTTGAAGTCCGGAGGCCTGGCCAGTAGCTACGCAGCCGAAGCGTAGCTAGGATTTATCTGAGCAATAAGTCTTCTCCAGACGGTCCACTCCCTCCGCACTCCTGTTCCTCTGCCAGTGACCCCAGTTAAGCAGAATTCAAGGGGATACACATTTCAGCAGCATGACAGAGCAGACACTGAAATGGGTTGCGTTTGATAAGTTGCCTTTTGATGTGTTGTTTTTTCCATGACGTTCTGCTAAATATCGCTAACACACAGGATACCTGATTGATTCACAATGATTGCAAGGTGGCGATGGGGCTCAGCTCAAGTGCAAGCTTGATTATTGAGGGAATCAGCATCCTTACTCCCACCACAACCAAGTCTCTTCCAGACAGCCTGGTTGTTCAACATTCGTCCTGATTTGTCTGTGGAGAGCTTATAGGACATCGGCTGCTTATTGAGTATTCCTTCTGATGTGACTAGAGGCCATGCTGGGCAGGGCTGATGGGAGCTGGAGTCTAGCATCATCCAGATGACCACAAGTTCCCCACTGTTACACTAAGGACAAACAAAATCACCCCTTGTAGGGTGGAATTCATGACGTATTGGAGGCACTACGTGTTTTTAAGCCATCTTTCTACAGTGCATAGACTGTCTGCTTATGGTATGTGCTGATCTATGTGGGTTTGGCCTATAAGTGACATGCCAAACTCTTTTTGCCTTTTCATTCTGACTCTGGTGGAGCCCAGAAGCATCTGATGTCCCAAAGGTTCCCCAGCCTGGCCTTAGGAGGCTGAATATGTATGTAGCCATCTCATTCCCTTCTCCTGATAAATCTACCCGCTCTTTAAAAAATAAAATTAAAAAATGCATCCATCAAATGCAACATCAGCAGGAATCTAATCTGTCTTCAAACCACTTACTCCTGAGTAGTTCCGTTGAAGCTTCCTGAGTAAGCCGCATGGAAATCCCTGCCACCCTAGCGAAATGTCTTATCGCTGGCAGAGAAGCATCCTCTCTCCCCCTCCGGTCCTAATCAAACCCTTTTGTTTGCTTCTTTCCTGTGATGAGTGCGATGGGGGTGCTCCTCTCTGCCACTCAGCCACACAGCCTGGTAATCATCATTGGCTGAGCTGCCTCCTCGTCTACTTGAGAAGAGCTCTGTCACTCCAGAGATGAAGGCAGCATCTGGAAGAACCTGAAAAGGATGCAGAGGAGGGGGAAGAGTTTGCTCCAACAGCTGCAGACCATTCAGCAGACTTATCAAAGTACATGCTGATTGGCATAAATTACACTGACTCTTTCTGAATGGGGTGGCGAGTGGGGGGGGTGCAAAGTTTCCTGCTAAACTTGCCAGGATAGTTTTCTTGTTTTTTTTGTCTAAAATAAAGTCAAAGCAGCATGCCAAAATCATCACCATCACCAGAGTTGTAACACAATTAATTATTTAGGCAGCTGGGTATGTTTTTAAAGAATCAATTATACAGAAATGAGGTATTAATCCAGATTGTTATGCTACAGGCCAGATTTCATGAGATGAGATGAGCTTTAAAAAGACCGCAGGCACACTTTTGCTCATCTCTTTTAAGGGCAGGTACAGCCACAGCGAGCTTAGCTGTGCTCACTGCAATTCCCTCTTCTACACACTATCAAAAGCACAAAACCAGGTTCGTCCTCCTTTGAGACAATCTCAAAGTTGCCATCTTGGTTTTGTGAGTCCTAGTACACCTGCAACCTGCCTTACAGGCCTTTTCTACCTGGCCTGGAGTTGAGGCTGCTGAACAGATGCTTGGGCTAGGGTGTTGTTTATGAGGGTTTGTTGGGGCCATTGTTGCTGTTGGTTTTTCTATCTTTATTTTAGATTTTGTGTGATTTATGCGGAATTTGTTTCATTTGGTTGTGTATTTTTTAAAATGTTTTATTGTTTATGGCTCCTTTTGTTCTGTTGTAGTGATGTGTTGTTGTTGTTGTTTTCATGTTGCAAGCTGCCTTGAGCATGGTTTGAAGTGTGGAAAAGCAGCCTACAAATAAAACGATGGATGGGTGGATCTGCCCCCCCCCCCTTAAAAATGGGTTCCTGTGTTTTCGGATGTGTACAAGAAAATGGCAGCAAACCTAAGGAAACAAAGCCATGATTCTCCACACAGTTTCACCAGTTCTGTTCTAGCATAAATCTGGAGCTAGGGGCTAATCAGGCATAAAACTGACTTAACTAAGTGGAGAACCAAGCTTTAAAACTGAATGACTGAAGCTAAATACTAAATATATAAAGGGCAGTTTTACTTGGAAAAGATGGTTTTCTATGTAGCCTTGGGGAGCATTTTAATCCCATCATCTCCTATTCCCAGGACAAGCTCCAAAGCAAAGGCAATCTTTTAAAACATCAATTTCCAGGCGCATTGTAGTAATGAGATTTACTTCTTCAACAGTAAGGCAAAAGTGGGGAACCTTAGGCTTAGAGGCCAAATATGAACTCTCACCAGGTTACACCTCCTCTCTCTAAGCCACACCTCTCACTGGCCCTACTTGGTATCCCTGTTTTTGCATGACTGGAAGGTGTCTTTGAACTCTGATGATAGCTCTTGTTTGTCTGGATGGAGGAAAGACAGGGATGTGGGTAGGTGTGTAGAAACTAACCTACAAAGGTAAAATTCCTATGTGTTGCCCTACATCTCCAGCAAAAACTTTAATACACACAGGACATGATAGTCGTGAGCAGGAGGAGTCATATTAATATTGGCCTGCAGGAGCTGCTGGATTGGTCTGGAACATGAGCACCATTTTAAAGCAGCATAAATATTCTTTTAAAAAAGTAAAAAACATCCTCAACATCTAAAGTTAAAACTATGCTTTCAGGCTCCCCAAACCACCCCTTAAACTAAAAACTGCAGCAAGAGTACCCATTAAATAGACTGCTCGACAAAACAGAAGGTCCAAGAATCCAGATTAGAACTATAGTATCAAGAGGACTTGATGCAGACACAAAGAGATGTTTTGGGCAAAATGAGAAACTAAAAAAACTGAAGATGGTTTATGTTCCTCCAGAGGCCAGGAGTTCCACGACGAAGAAAACTCTAGCTCGGATCATCATGCCAATGCTGGGGTAATGTAATAATCTTTGTAGCTGAACTGGCATATACCAGGAAAGAGAGACTCCACTAAGTATTGAGGGCCTTATAAGCCAATATCAATACTTTAAAACTGGCAGGCAGCCAATACAGGTGTAATATGGCTTTGACTACATGCCACTCAATACATAACATTCCACACTAGCTTCAGCTTCTGAGTTGTCCCCAAGGGTAGACCAATGCAGAGGACATTATCACAATCTTCATTATTGGATTTTTAAAAGTTATTTTGGAAAGCATTTTAATGTCTATACCTTTAAACTTTATCCTTAGGTTTACTAAGTCCTGACTGCATCACTTTCATATTTTATTTCTATTCTTTATCCTTGACACTTTCTTTTCAGGATTTTGCAAAGTTAGCCAGTAGTTCAACCCAAAGGAAACTGTTAACCTGTTGCATATTTGTTATAAATATAAGCTGCCTTGGGAAATGCTATAGTCTTGAAAGATGCCTTAGAAATAGCTGAAATAAAGGAATAATTTTCTATGCAGAATCAGAGCAGCTTAATATTCATTTCTTTTCCCAATCTCCTTTTACAAACCTTTCTCTCTCTCTCTCTCTCTCTCTCTCTCTCTCTCTCTCACACACACACACACACACACACACACACTTTTGCTTCAGCTCCACTGAAAAACTAGGTTCACATTTGCTGATAGGCAGCTAGCTGAACATTTGTCCTGAGCCGCTTGCATTTAAGCAGAAAATGACACTGATTGTCACTAAATATAACGAGTGCCGTATGTGTGTTTCATTGGAACCGCAAGCTCAAATTAGCCTGTCAGAATTTCAACGTACCCTGATGCAAACCTGTCAACTGACACAATTAGCTCAAGAGACTAAAGAAAAGGCTTGTCAAAGTCGTCAAGGCTTTCTTCTTGATCAAGTCCTGTCCCTTTGCTCAGAGCCTTTATTAAATCCAACTGCATTCCACACTTCCAGTTAGGTCATTGCTTATACTCCTTGCCTCACGCCAACACCATCGTTTCAGACTTTTAAATGTGTTAATTCTAGGAAGGGCAACATCTTGTTTGCAGGGCCCTAAATTCTGGATTAGCAAGATGAAGATGATGTTCAGCTGTATGTGAATTCTTATCAAAGACTGAACCCTAGTGTTCAGGAGGATTAGGCAACATATTATACTCAGGATACAGCCAGTCTTCAAGAATGGATTTGCAGCCTGATCATCTTCGTCTAGGAAGAAAGACATACAAACAGTGTGCAACATGTATTTGTTTTGTTACAGGAACGCGGCATGTATTTCCAGGAAAGAAAAATTTCGCATTGGGGAAAGGAGAAGCTCACTGCTACTGTCAGGTTTTCGCATGAGTGTGTCTTAGGCGGGCGAGAAGCACTTGTTAACATGTATTTTATTAAGAGACGCTCATTTCTCGCCTTTACACGTTTATTGAAAACCATTTCAGGATCTCACGAAGTTCAGCCTGGCTGTCTGCAGAGAAAACGGTGTCAACACAAGAAATGGGCTCTGAGTTCACTGAACTTGATAGCGGCCTACAGAAATAAAAGTGAATCCAGAGGGACATGAAAGAAGGAAATTTCATCCTTTCCCAACAAAATGCAGGCGCCCTGTTGGAAGTTGCATCAGACCATTTCCTGGCCCTAAACCCACAGGGCTTCGGTCCCCTGGAGCCAGCGCCTATGTTCTCCCACCTTCCTCCAGAGGAAGCCTCCATTGGGTCACATTCCCTTCCACAAATGGAAGAACCCCTTTTTTCATAGATGGGACACTGAATCCAACCAGTGTCTGTGGATGTCCGTTGGCCAAAGGTAATGGGCTTCTACTGGTTCTTCTACCATCATGGTCCTCTCCTGTTCTCATTCCATTGGGAGGATGCCTATCATACCTGTGAGAGTCTCCATCACATCCATATTCTTTAGGCATTAGCTGGCAGCACAGGTTCTAAGCATGATGTTTTCCTATCAACAAGGAACTGGAAACTGTAGCATCCTGGTTGATTGAGTATATGGAGAAATTCCAAGATTCTTTGCAAACATTTCCATACCTAACAACATTTCAGTACCATGAAATAAAGGAATTTCTCCTTGCAGGTATTACACAACCCCAGTCCAAGGACTGCTAAATAAAAACTTCAGATGAACACAGTAAGAAACTGAAAGAGCATAACTAATCTCTTGAACAGTTAAATATTAATTAGACCAGAACAGGACATGGAAATGTTTAAAACAAATGTTCTTGGTGGTATTATTAAATGTTAACTTTTATGCATACTAAATCATTTTGTAGCCAGTTAAAATAGCTTTTGTGGTCTAGCAAATGCATAATTAATATATTTTTTCCTTGCCATTGATGTTTAATAATTAAATGGTGTGCTGAACATTTAGACAGCAAAAGAAGAGAAGCCCTTTGAAAAAAAATGCTATGTTTCTTGAAGAATGTTATAGAGATTAATCATTTCCATTAAAGCTTTGTTGTTATAATTTATTTTACTATACCAAGTAGCAGGCTGTTTAGATCCCTTTAAAGTCTGATTAGGGAGTTATAAGGCTCTTTGCCTATTTCCTGCATCAAATACATTATTCTACATTTCCTAGTTGTGTGGGCAACCAGCATGTGCAGAATAACTAAATGCAGACGCTTTTTAATTTTATTTTTTCGGTCTCGCTTTGATGAACTAGCCTTTAAGCCTGGCAGACCCAACTCACCAGTTAATATCATGAAAGAAAAGGCCTCTTATTGACTGCTCACTCAATATGAGCTGACTCGGTGCCTAGCAGAGCAAAAGGTTTGCTGACGAGAGCTCAGCAGTCTCGGAAAAGCCAGAAGTTAGAGCGGAAACGGCTGCTTGCAGGTGGGAAGTGGTGACCAGGGGACAAAGAGCATACAGAGCTGTGATCTGGATAAATTTTTCAAGTTCTCATCCAGAGCAGGAGCCACAGGCAACATGGGAGGGGGCCTTATTCTGAGTCAGAGACCATTGGTCTAGTCAATCCTTTCAGCTTGGTATTGTCCACACTGAACAGCAGCAGGATTCCAGTCAGTCACGGTTCTCTCATAGCCCTACCTGGAAATGCCAGAGATTGAACCTGCGGCCTTCTTCAGGTCAGGCAGATGCTCTGCTACGGAGATGCAGCCCTGCCCCACAGGTGAGAAAAGAGGAAGAGGCCAAAGAAAATAGCACCAGGTGAGCTCTTCTTTGTGCCTGACTTCATTTGGGTAAGGAACTGGCAAACCCTATTTATTTATTGCTTTTATTTCCTGTTTGATTATAAAAAAGAAAAAGAAAAAACCCTCAAAGTGTTTTACAAAAAGGTAAAATCACAACCATACCTTAAAACATACCAAAATTTTATATATATTACCTCAGCTTTCAAAGCACCATAATGTTCTAGGCTTCTATAATATTCTAGGCCTCTAGGTAATCTTCTAGGTTATGATGTGAGAGGAACAAGGACTGCAAGCAAACCTCATTGACAAAGCTATTTCTAGGAGACTAATGCTCAATAGATTAATCTAATAATGGCTTTTTTAAAAAATCTAACCCCTACTCCCAAGGTATTCCTGATCCACTACCCCTAAATGCTTGATAGCCAATTTTGTGAAGTGATTCCCCCCCCCCCCAGGGTGTCAAGTTGCATGGGCGGTTACTGTAATACACAGTTCAGTGGTGCAGCAGACAGATCCAAAGGTTCCCAACTCAAACCTCAGCAGATATTGATGGATGGAATTTCCAGTCAACCTTTTTCTTCAGGGAGCTCACTGTGGAGTGAATGGTTCACCCCCCCCCCCTTATTTAATCACCACAACAACCCTATCAGGTAGGTTAGGCTGGGGTAGTGTTGCAGCTTGCCTACATCCATCAGTTAATTTCAAGGCTTATAAGAGAATATCTGAAAGTCAGGTCATCCTAGCTGCAAACATCCTTTTAGTTCTTTTTTTTTTTTTTTTTAAAGAACAAATAAATCCTTGATCTGTTGGGTTCTGGCTCAAGTAAACTGCTGAGCCACCCTGAAGCTAGATGCCAGGTGTCAAGAGAGGCAGGGTGGCATAGTGGGTGGAGTGTTAGACCAGGACCTGAGAGGCCGGAGTTCAAATCCCCACTCAGCCATGAAGCCAGTCACTGCCTAACCTGCCTCACAGGATTGTGGTGAGAATAAAATGGAGAGAGGGAGAGACCATGGATGCTACCACGGGACATAAATGCAATAAAAATAAAAATAAAAAGAGGTGGGAGAAGCTTTCCCTGCCAGCCCTAAAGCAACTGAAGGCACATGAGCTCTCCCAGAAGTGGAATGACTACTCAAGCTCACAAAACTATGTAGCTCTTCCGTTCTGCATTTCTAATGGGACAAAGTGACACTGCAGTGCATTCTTCTGTCAATTTAGTGACAGCTGTCCTCCTGGACTGTATCACTTCAGGATGCAGGCAGCACAGATGCCTATGTAAAAAGCATAACCAAGACCTAAGAGTTGCCACCTAACCATCTCTGCGATCTGACAGCCTCCCGCATGCAAGGAATATTCAAATGTGCTCGCCTCCATCCGCATCCTCAGTTGGTATAGTAGTCAGTCCCATGAAAATGCACCGCATTAGAACAATCATAATGTTTACACAGTCTTCTCTTATTATACACTCAGAGGTCATCCAAGTACTACAAGTAAGGAAGTAACAACATATCAGTTCAAATTTCATGAGAGCTACTGCCTTTTTTAAAAGTTTCTTTATATATTTAACATCTTTTTTTCTATTTGTGTATTCTGCAATCACTTGGATTCCACTGCCATCTAGTGGATATTTGAAAATAAACGAGCTGTTTCAGAAAAAACTGAGCATAGCCAGAGCTGTTGTAATGCCTAAATGGGATGAAATGCAATTGAAATGCATTTGTTATACATGGCGCATCACAGAATCCAGCACAGGAGAATCAAAAGTAGGATTGTGTCTGTTAAAAGTAAGAGTGCATATATCTCATTAAAGGAACCCAAGAGAGGAATTTTGCTTTTGCATTGTCTTCAGCTGTTCCGGTAGAAACTCGCCATAAGCTGAGTTAGTGGTTAAACAAACTTTCTTCCTGATTTGGCCAAGGAGCCTGCACACAGCAGCAACTAACCAAATCACCCAGGCCACACTTTTGGGACACAGCAGGGGCCCATGTGCCAGAGATTTGGTTAATAATGCACACGTTTTCCTCTTTGAACTGTTTAACGCGGTTGCATATATCTTTGTTTACATTAGAGAGTATGATAGGGAACAATTACATAAAAATAAAAATAAAACCACAGTAAACACTGGCTATGCAAAGCTTTATCTTGCCTTTCCCTGTGTTATTCAACATCTACATGAAACCACAGACAGAGCTTGTCTGACAGGTTGGGTCCTGGGTGCCGTTGATACGCTGATAAAGCCCCCAGTTCCCTTCCATCATACTTGGGAAAGCACTTGAAGTCCAAAACCTGTCTCTGAAATCAACAAAGGCCTGGATGTAGAAAAAAAGCTGAGGCTTAATCCAGACAAGAAGTGAAGAAAGGAGGGTGTGGTGGCTTCTCCAGTCCTCACCACCCATTCACTTACCTTCTTCAACATCTGACAGGAGCTGCTCCACATTTTTTAGATTTCCCTCAGGCGGCCTTTATCAGTTACGGACGGAAAAGCCACTTCCGAACTGGAGAGGAGGTGGGGTTGCGGGCCCACCCCCTCCCACTCACGCGGGGGCTGGCTCTTAGCCCCCGCGAGAACGAGGGAATCCTCGGGCGCGTCTCCAACCCGGCCAGCCAATTGCCGGGCCGGGGAGGCGTGGCCTATCACATTTAAGGCCGGCGCGCCCGGGGACCGCCCTCTTTGCCCCGTTCCAGCTGCCCGGTTTTCCCATAGAATCATAGAGTTGGAAGAGACCACAAGGGCCATCGAGTCCAACCCCCTGCCAAGCAGGAAACACCATCAGAGCACTCCTGACATATGGTTGTCAAGCCTCTGCTTAAAGACCTCCAAAGAAGGAGACTCCATCACACTCCTTGGCAGCAAATTCCACTGTCGAACAGCTCTTACTGTCAGGAAGTTCTTCCTAATGTTTAGGTGGAATCTTCTTTCTTGTAGTTTGGATCCATTGCTCCGTGTCCGCTTCTCTGGAGCAGCAGAAAACAACCTTTCTCCCTCCTCTATGTGACATCCTTTTATATATTTGAACATGGCTATCATATCACCCCTTAACCTCCTCTTCTCCAGGCTAAACATGCCCAGTTCCCTTAGCCGTTCCTCATAAGGCATCGTTTCCAGGCCTTTGACCATTTTGGTTGCCCTCCTCTGGACACGTTCCAGTTTGTCAGTGTCCTTCTTGAACTGTGGTGCCCAGAACTGGACACAGTACTCCAGGTGAGGTCTGACCAGAGCAGAATACAGTGGCACTATTACTTCCCTTGATCTAGATGCTATACTCCTATTGATGCAGCCCAGAATTGCATTGGCTTTTTTAGCTGCTGCGTCACACTGTTGGCTCATGTCAAGTTTGTGGTCAACCAAGACTCCTAGATCCTTTTCACATGTACTGCTCTCCAGCCAGGTGTCACCCATCTTGCATTTGTGCCTCTCATTTTTTTGCCCAAGTGCAATACTTTACATTTCTCCCTGTTAAAATTCATCTTGTTTGTTTTTGCCCAGTTCTCTAATCTGTCAAGGTCGTTTTGAAGTGTGATCCTGTCCCACCTACCCTTTAGGCTTAGCTAGCTTTGACCTTGCTATGGACTCTGGTTGGGCGCCGCAAGGGGCCTGGTAGGAATTTTTCCACTTGGCGCACTTCCAGCCATTTGGTTTTTTCGCCTACCTCGTAGCAAACATCACAACTTCCTCGGTACTGGCGGTTAGGCATTGGCAGGGGTAATTGTTATGCAAATGAAGGGGGGAAGGAAGCGCCATCACCTTCCCCCAAGGAAAAGGGTAGTCAGGTAGAGGACTCCGGGGGGCATTGCCCTGTCCGAAACCTAGGGAGGTGAGGGCCTACGGCACGCCCCCGAGCGGTGTCACCCGGGGGATCCTAGTTGGCGTACTTCAATGGGACTCCCCCGGCTGGTGGTTAACCCTTCCCGGTCTCCATGCCGGGTAGTCGATAGGAGCCAATGCCTAAGGCCAATACCTTCCAATTCCTGTAATCAATAAAGTTGTGACCTTTTTACGCCCATTAACCTTAAATAATGTGGCCGGTGTCTTTATTTCACATGGGGGGAGGGGACTTGCCACGCAACAGCACTTGGACACCACTTTGCCCAACTTTGTGGCTGCTCACATGTTGTCCCAGTATCCAGACCTTTGCTCTATACTTTCAAGTAAGCCGTGGCTGTGGTGAGCCAAGTAAAAACATATATAATGGAAACAAATCACTTTATTAAATTTATGGGTATTAATCTGATTTGCATAGTTTATTACAAATCTGGTGCTATTTTGGTTGCAGAATATAGGGATTACACATTGTGCTGTTAATATCTTTTATCAGTCCTGGCCGTTTATTTCTAAGCATATATCACAGACACACCAATGCATCATTCTTGATATGATCCAATATATAGCATTTTTAAAATCTGCTTGATTTCAATGGGCAAGTTAACGTTCTCTAAAATCTCTTCCCCACTGGACTCAATGGACTTACAAGTGCTGTACTTTGGACTGTGCCTTCAGATGTTGTAATATTGTGAGGCATTTCTTTGTCAGACAGATTGCAGGTTGATAGTCCAGAATGCTCTTTGATGTCTCTTGAAGGGAGATAATGGTTAAGAGATACCTGGAGATCTGTCTTGACAGGTAGCTGTCAGCAGCATGGAGAGAGAGAGCGCGCCAAGAGAGGGAGGGAGGGAATGGGTGGGAGAGGGAGCTCTGACTCACTTGAAGGTGTATAGGAGTGCAGGGTTGCATCAAACTCTCTCTGGGAGTTTGATGTGAAGTAGTGGATCCATCAATGCAGTTAGATAATTTTAGACTCTGGTCCACATAACTTGGTGGGGGATTATTTTTGGGTAGATCTACATTGCAAACTTCAAAGCAGCAGATTTCAGTGCACATAATACCCTGTTGGATTGTGGCCTCGGACTGGGTTTGATAGTCGATTCCTCTCCCCAGAGAACACAAGGATCTGCAGTTTGGCAGGCTGGGAGTTTTTAAAAGCCTCCCTCACCAAACTGCAATTACAGGATCTCTGGGGAAAGCCAGTACCATTGACGTGGCATGCAACGGATGGCTACAGCATCTATATTTTGATAGCAAGCCCATGTTTTCTAATTCTTGAAAAGTGCCTAGCAATTTTAGATGAAATCATATATATGTGGTTTAATAATCAACCCCTCTTCACAAGGAACTGCGAAATGTAGCTCTGGGAGAGGGAGAGGGGTTTCCTAACTGCTTTTTGCACCGTTTGCAAACTGCAGCTCTCATAATTCTTTGGGTGAAGACGTGACTGTTTAAAGTGCTATTGCAGGGCTTTAAATGTATGGGGTGAATGTGGGCTAGGTGATCCAGCAGGGTTCTTACATTTTTAGGTACACCTCTGTCTACGATGGCATCATTAGAGTTAAGTCTGTGGTAGCTAATACTACACACTCTTACAGCAACTCACTGAATGATAATGACTGCTTACCTGGTCACAGGGTGGACGGCTGTTGTGGCCCATCACACCAAGCTCCTTCCCCTCAGGTGCATTGCCAGGGCTAGGTGGTCGGCCATTGGGAAATTCCCAGGCCAGTCACGGGCTTTCCTGCCATCTGTTGATTTGAATCCTAGCCGGGCCATGTAGGCAGGGCTTTGGACCTGATAAAGGTGGGTTGTCCAACACTGTCTTACACCAACTCACTGACTGATAACAGCATCTTCTCCCTGCTCCCACCCAGAGCCCTTCATCCCCCAAATATGAGTTTCCATATGGGCTTTGGACCTGATGAATCTTTTTCCCCGCCATTCCTATGGGCACAGCAAAAAGCTCTTTTTCTGTTAAAATTTCCACATTGGAAGTGGAATTAACTAAGGCAAGCCTTACACCTCATTTGAAGCCAAAGAGGCGCATGTCACAAATAATTCTGATCAGACTGCAAATGCGGAAAATGCCTTCATCTTTATATATCCATTGCTGGTATACAGGCTATGACTATGTAACCAAAACAGTAAAATGTATCAAAAGGAGAGCACTACAAAGCGGAAACAAAGAGAATGGCAACAGGGAAGAGAGACCAATTTATTAATGTGGTTCAAATAAATCACAGTGCATTTCAAGCAATGAGCTCTTTGTGAGGGGTCTATCAGGAAAAGGAATTGTTCAACTCTATTGCAGTGTCTTGGATGATTTGCTCCAAGAAGCTAATAAACATTGAATCCTATAATGGTACAAAGGATTTGGGAGGTTATCAAAGAAATTGTAATGGATGTGAGCTAGTCTTTTTTTTCTTATAGACTCTCCAGTAAACAAAAAATTGCACAAACTACTTTGAGACTTTTACCACATGAATTAGTAAATTGGTCCTTTGCATCAGCTGGTTTTTAAAAAACAACAACAATGGCAGTAGCATAAACATAATTGTACAGTGGTTGGGGAGGAGGGCACATAAATATTTCCAAAATTAATTCACACGTAAACCTAATTTTATGGAAGATTGAGAACATGTATTGGAAGAAGATGGGCTAGTGTGTGATTTTAATGACACCGTCAGTGGATTGATTTTATACGTGCCATTTAATGGCATTCAGGGGAATAAATCAAAGTCACAGTGGAAAATATCCTTACAGTCAAACCATCCAAGTACTCCATTGAAAAGTTTGAAAGATTACTCCGGACTTAATTTTGAAGTAGACAATAGTACATATTTTGTAACTGCTGTATCTTCTGTCTGCCATTCACTTTACTTCTTGGGTAAAGGAAAGTAATTAATCTGTTTTCAGTTGTTTATGGCAACAGAACCCAGATTTGCCACAGCAAACTTCAAGTATGGTGGGAAATTTTCTGTCAGAACAAGAAGCAACCTATGGGAAACTAAATTAGCATTTTATAGAGTCATAATACATGTTCACATATGCTAAAGAATAGAGACATATTTCTGGTATGTTTGTTTTTTCAAGTAGCATACAATGCACAAGTTCAAATATCTCTCATCATTCATTTTTCACAGTACTGTTTCATTCTTATCACAAAGAATCATCAGAAGATGATTGTTCTAGTGGCACAAAGCATCTTTCTGTTCCTTCAGGTGTCAAGAAGTCCTCCACCATCCCCCACAGATGCCTAAAAACAAATGAAAACAACAACACACTTGTGGCTAAAACCCACTGTGGCAAGTATTTGGCTGAAGCACCCCACCAAACTGTTCTCTACTTTTTTATTAAAGAGTAGCCTCAAATGTTGTGGGGAAAGAGTAATTTGCTCTCCCATCTTCTCACTATTCCATGTTGATTTAGCACTAGACAATCTACAAGGGAGAAATTGTCAACTGTTCATTTATCTAAGCTAGAAAGACTCAAATTTAGAAAATATTTTACCCTTGCCGGATTCAATGCCCCTCCCATATTCAGAACGAATATGCCCATGCAGTTGGAAGGAAGTTGAAACTGTTATTCATGTCCTACTATACTGCCATTATTACAGAGATATACTTTCAGTATTTATCACCCCAATCATGCAACGAATCCCAAGCAGATCTGATGACCACAACTTAAAATATCTAATAGAGAACAGGGAATCAGAGATTACCTCAAAAGTGGCTAAATTCTGTGCTGCTGCTGCTGCTGTTGCTATACAATTAAGGAGAAAAGCCCTGAATGAATCCTAAGGTCAATGTCTTAGCACACATATTTTAAATTAGCGGTTGTCAGGGGTTCAGGAGCAGAGGCAAGGGCAAGGGAGGAAACAGAGAGCGAGGGGGAGGAGGCAGAAGAAAAGATGAGTGATGACGACGACCCGAGATCTCCGAGTCTTTCCAGTGAATCAGAAGATTCACAGAAAGGAGCACCAGTGGCCAGGGCGAGGGGGGAGCCTAGGGGGACACCCCAGGAAGATAGAGCCAGAGGGGACTCAGAGGGGAGCAGTTGGAAATCGGGACCAGCGTCACCGCCAGAGAGCAGGGAAGAGGAAGGGCGCCAGGGATCAAGCGCTGGCAGCTCACAACAGGGGGGAGGGCACGAGTCAGGAGTGGCCACACCTCCATCGGGGAGCGAAGAAACGGTCAGACGGAAGGTGGAAGGTTGGGCGCGCGTGCCAAGTTCAAATGCACAGGAAGGTGGCGCAGTAGGCAGCCCGGAAAGGGAGCCAGGTCCTAAAGCCCGGCGCAAGGAGACAGGAGGGTCCGGGGGGTCGGCGTCAGAAGAATCCCGGAAGGAAGAGACCCAGGGGGGCAGAGGGACCCAGAGAAGAACAGTCAGGCGGAAAAGGTGGAGCAGGGCTAGGATATTAAGTTGGTGTACAAGGGGCGGAGACTCAGACGGAGCTTCGCCGGTCTAACCATGAGACGTAGAGTTGCACGCAGCAGTTTGAGAATGGAAACTGTAACTCAATAAAGACTTTTATTTAATGATCGCTGGCTAGCGTGATCCTCTGTGAGCTAGGATCTGGAAGCAGCTCTGACAGTAAGCTCCGTCTCTAAATTGTGGGCATCTACGGCCTCGCGGAGAGGAGAGAAAGCGGGTGCCTACTAGCGAGCTCACGAACGGCAGACAACATGACGGCCGAACAGCAGATAGCGGAACTCAGAGAAGCAGTGACACGACTGAATGCCGAGGCTCTTGCATCCAGGAAGAGAGAGGAGGACGCAGCTGCCGCCTACAGGGATCTCCAGGTCAGGTTGGAAGTGCTTACGAAGCAAGGGCAACTGACACCCAAACCGGAGGGGATTGGGTTGGGGAGACGAACAGGCGGTCTGGTCTCTCACTTCGATGGGAATTTGCAACAGTACCCCAACTTTAGAGCAGATGTAATGTGTGCACTGCAACTGCTGAACAAAGACTTTAGAGATGAGCAAGAGAAGGTGGGATTCATCATGTCCCATTTGCATGGAGATGCTAAAGCATGGCTGCGCAATTTGTGGAGAGATAAGGATCCGGCGCTCCAAAATGCGGATGCCTTTATTAAAGCGATGGATGGGTGCTTTTTATCAAGCATTGACGTGGATCTTGCTCGGCAGCAGATACATGGACTGAAGCAAGGGAGGGCCAGCGTAAGGCAGTACCATGCCCGCTTTTTCGCTTTGGTCAGTGCCCTGGAATGGGACAGAGATTCGGCTCCTGTAAGAGACCTGTTTTGGGAGGGATTGCACGGCTCGGTTAAAGATGAAATTGCGAGGGGGGAGAGACCCCGGACCACGCAGGAGATCGTTCAGAGGGCGCTGGCGGTGGGGGTGCGGCTGGAAGAACGTCCGTGGAGCAGGGACGAAGGGCGTGGAGGGCGCGAACCAGCCAGGGGCTCCTCCTTCCTTCCCAGAGAAGCAGCGCGTGCGCAATCCACGCCTCCACCAGGAGGAGGAGCGGAACCTATGGAGGTTGGAGGTGCAAGGGCTCAGTCAGCAGCCAGAGCCCTAGCACCGGCAGCAGTGAAAGCGAAGCCTCCTAGAGGGAACAGGAAGTGTTACATCTGCGATGATCCACAGCATATGGCGAAAGAGTGTCCCCAGAGGCTCCACAAGCACACTGCAGCCTCAGCAATGGTAACTGCAGCAACGCAGCAAGGAGAACCACAGCAGGGAAACGACGGAGTCTGGCTGGAGAAAGAGGCACTGGGGCCCAGCCAGACGTGTCAGTGAAGCAGTCCCCAGAGATTTTACAGCCCATGGACCCCCTCCCGCCCAAACCAGTAGTGAGGCTCACCGCATCGCTCCAGCTGCCCAATGGAATCACCATGGACGTGCCAATCACCATTGACTCAGGAAGCAATGCGGACTTTATAGGGCAGGACTTTGTCGACCGGCACGCTACACAGTTGCTGCCTGCCACGCTGCCCCTGCAGGTTGTCACGGTGGATGGCAGGGAGCTGCTAGGGGGGCAAGTGGTGAAGCAGATGCCACCAATGGTGATGCGACTTGGGAATCACAGGGAAATCATCAGCTTCAATGTCACTCAACTATCGGACACGCCCATTGTATTGGGCATGAGTTGGCTGGACAAGCACAGCCCGACGCTGGCTTGGTACCAGAGACAGCTGACCTTCGGCTCTTCCTTTTGCGCTGAACACTGCATCGTGCCCCGGCAGGAAGGAGAGGAAGAGGAGTCACAGCTGCAACTAGGCACGCTGCAAGCGGTTCCCCACAAGTACGCAGAATTTTTGGAGGTTTTCTGCGAGAAGGAGGCAGACAGGCTACCCCCCCACAGACCATATGACTGCAAAATTGACCTGCTGCCGGGGGCGGCGCTGCCCAAAGGGAAGCTGTATTCCATGTCTGAGGATGAACTGCAGGAACTCAAAGAGTTCATAGATCATAATTTGGAGCGCGATTTCATCCGAGAGTCCAAGGCAGCGGGGGGCAGTCCGGTATTCTTTGTTAAGAAGCGGGACACGCCCCAAAAAAGACTTGTAGTGGACTATCGCATTTTGAACAGTGTGACCAAGCCATCGGACTTCCCCATGCCCCGAATCGACGACCTCCTCGCAAAGGTACGGAAGGGCAGCGTGTTCACCAAGTTGGACCTGCGAGGGGCGTACAACCTCATTCGCATGCGGGAAGGAGATGAGTGGAAGACAGCCATGTTCACGCCCCTGGGCACCTACGAATATAGAGTTATGCCTTTTGGATTGCAAAATGGCTCCCACGTTTTTCAAGCTTTCATGCATCACGTGTTGGCGGGGCTCCTCTACAAGACGTGCGTCTGTTTCTTGGATGACATCCTGATCTTTTCGGAATCGCAGCAGGAGCATGACAGACACGTCAAGGAAGTGCTGAGCAGGCTACAGCAGCATAGGCTTTACGCCAAGCTGGAGAAGTGCCAATTCGACGTGACGGAGGTGGATTTCCTGGGCTACAAGTTGTCTGACAAGGGGCTCGCCATGGACAGCGCCAAGGTTCGAGCAGTGTTGGATTGGAAAAGCCCACGCAACCGGAAGGAGGTCCAACGGTTTGTCGGCTTCGCGAACTTCTATCGCAAGTTTATCAAAGGCTTCGCCATGCAGACAGCGGCCATCACGGACACGCTCAGCTCCAAGAAAAAGAAGTTCATCTGGACAGAGCAGGCGGAGCAGTCCTTTCAGGCACTCAAGCGTCTCTTCGCGTCGGAAGAGCAGCTGCTTCATGTCAACCCCAGCAGGCCGATGAGGGTGGAGACAGACGCTTCGGACAGAGCCGTGGGAGCAGTCCTGCTGCAGAAAGACCAGCAGGGGGCTTGGAGGCCGGGAGCGTTTTACTCCAGGAAGCTCAGCAAGTCTGAACAGAACTACACCATCTGGGACAGGGAGTTGCTGGCCATTCATGCAGCATTCAAAGTGTGGAGGCACTTCCTGATCGGCGCCAAGCACACGGTGCAGGTCTGCACGGACCACAAGAATCTGGAGCACTGGCGCACGGCACAGTTCCTGAACCAGAGGCAGATACGTTGGGCTGAGTTCTTTGCGAACTTCGACTTCCGAATAGAGTATGTCCCGGGGGACACCAACATCATGGCGGATGCTCTCTCCCGTAAGCCACAGTATCTGGAGGAGGCAACGCCAGCGGCCGCCATGCACATCTTCGCACCGACAGTGTGGGCGTGCGCTGCGGCAACAGTTGACCTGGAGGCGGTGCGACGAGCGTTGCAGGATGACTCCTTCGCGCAAGCAAAGATGGCAGAGGTGCGCAGGGGCACGGCAGCGACCGACGAGTTCCAGCTGCGAGATGGATTGCTCATCCGTAAAGGGGCCATCTACGTGCCGGGAGGCGAACTTCGCGCCAAGGTACTGCAGCAGCTGCACGACGCGCCCACTGCCGGGCACTTTGGCAAGGAGAAGACGGTGGACTTAGTCGCCAGAGACTTCTGGTGGCCCGGAATGAGAGGGGAAGTCGCGGACTACGTGGCGAGGTGTGACACCTGCCAGAGGGCCAAACCAGTGCACAGACCGCCGGCCGGACTGCTGGAACCGCTGCAAACTCCGTTCGAACCATGGGAGAGAGTGGCCCTGGACTTTGTCACGGATCTGCCCAGCTCGAGGGGCAAGACGGCTGTGCTGGTGGTGGTGGACTTGTTCTCCAAGATGGCACATTTCATTCCGTGTGCGAAGGTGGCCACGGCGGAACAAACCGCCAAACTGTTCATAGACCACGTGTTCAAGGTTCACGGTCTGCCGCGGTCTATTCTGTCCGACTGAGGGCGACAGTTCATCTCGAACTTCTGGCAGAAGCTGATGGGCTTCCTGAACGTCAAGATCAACCTGGCGTCGGCTAGACACCCGCAGACCAACGGGCAAGCGGAGCGAGTCAATGCCATCATGCAGCAGTACCTGAGATGTTATGCGAATCAACAGCCTGCGACGTGGGTGGATTACCTGCCTCTCGCCGAGTTCGCCTACAACAACACGAAGCACGTGTCCACGGGGGTCACGCCATTCTTCGCCAACAACGGGAGGCACCCCAGAACCTTCCCGGGACTGGAAAGAATGGGGGAGGGGGAGCCGCAGACAGCAGATGCGTTCGCGTCGGAGTTGCAGGAGGTCCACGATCAGCTGCGGCGGCACCTGGAGCTGGCTAAACACGCATACAAGGTACAAGCGGACAAACACAGAAGGGTTGGCGAAGAGATCCATGTGGGAGACTGGGTCTGGTTAGCAGCCCACGCAGTGCCGGCCAGGTCGTTGGCGAAGAAGAAACTAGGGCATAAACAACTGGGGCCCTACCAAGTCGAAGAGCAGGTCAACACGGTGGCTTTCAGGCTGGCGCTTCCGGAGGGTTCCAGGATGCATCCGGTGTTCCACAGATCGGTGCTCACTCCCTACAAGGCACCTCACAGGTTTCAGGAACCAGGAACGGCACCGAGTCCGCTCCGAGAGAGAACCGGGCAAGGGGGAGTGGCACAGGAGGAGCGCATCAACGAAGTCACGGAGATTTTGGACTCCAGATGGGGGGAAGAGGGGGTAGAATACTTTCTCGCCAAGGAGGGCACCCCGGCCAGTGCCAACAGCTGGGTGCCGGGCTACGCTTTAGACGAACCTCTGCTCAAAGAAGAGTTTCATGCCCTCTTCCCACATAGGCCCATGCCAGCAGACTTTTTCGACGACTGGCTTTTCACGCCCACGCTTTCAGCCAGCACGTTCCGGGGGTTCGACTCGGACGAGGAACCGACACGAGACGCCCGTTCCCCGGAGGGGTCACCCTCGGGATCTGCTTCAGAACCCTCGTATTGGTGGGATGATCGACCAGAGGAGCAGTTCCGCAGAAAGTGGCTGGAGGGTCCAGGACGAGCAATGTCTCCAGAAGGAAGCGAGGGAGAGACGGACATGGACGTTTTCGGGGACGACCCAGGTTTCGAGCACGGCGGCACAGAGATGGAAGCGGAGGTGACCGTCGTCGACGAGAGCAGGGAGGAAGAACCGGAAGACTTCAGAGGGAGGCACGCCACGGGAAGTGAACTGTATCCGACATTCGTCCCCCTGACACGGCAGCACCCAGCTCCCGCACCGGAAGGAGGGGAGGGGGGAAGAGGGGGCTTCGAGGGGGGGATGGATGTCAGGGGTTCAGGAGCAGAGGCAAGGGCAAGGGAGGAAACAGAGAGCGAGGGGGAGGAGGCAGAAGAAAAGATGAGTGATGACGACGACCCGAGATCTCCGAGTCTTTCCAGTGAATCAGAAGATTCACAGAAAGGAGCACCAGTGGCCAGGGTGAGGGGGGAGCCTAGGGGGACACCCCAGGAAGATAGAGCCAGAGGGGACTCAGAGGGGAGCAGTTGGAAATTGGGACCAGCGTCACCGCCAGAGAGCAGGGAAGAGGAAGGGCGCCAGGGATCAAGCGCTGGCAGCTCACAACAGGGGGGAGGGCACGAGTCAGGAGTGGCCACACCTCCATCGGGGAGCGAAGAAACGGTCAGACGGAAGGTGGAAGGTTGGGCGCGCGTGCCAAGTTCAAATGCACAGGAAGGTGGCGCAGTAGGCAGCCCGGAAAGGGAGCCAGGTCCTAAAGCCCGGCGCAAGGAGACAGGAGGGTCCGGGGGGTCGGCGTCAGAAGAATCCCGGAAGGAAGAGACCCAGGGGGGCAGAGGGACCCAGAGAAGAACAGTCAGGCGGAAAAGGTGGAGCAGGGCTAGGATATTAAGTTGGTGTACAAGGGGCGGAGACTCAGACGGAGCTTCGCCGGTCTAACCATGAGACGTAGAGTTGCACGCAGCAGTTTGAGAATGGAAACTGTAACTCAATAAAGACTTTTATTTAATGATCGCTCGCTAGCGTGATCCTCTGTGAGCTAGGATCTGGAAGCAGCTCTGACAGCGGTTAAGGTTTTAGCCTACATATTTCGATTGTTTTATATCTGTACTATTTACCGTGTTCTAGCTTATAGAGTTTAATTTTAACCTATTTACCTGTTCTCTATTGCCGTATATGTCTGTGTTTCTGGTCTGTGTTCATAATAAATCAATTATTTCATTCATTTACTTCATAGGATATGAAGCAATGTTCTGTGGAGAAGCAATGTTCTGTGTCTATTATGGTCTCCAAGACTGTTCCAGAATGTTCCTGTCATGATGCCATCTATACAGAAAGTCCTCCTCATAATGAGAGCATGTTTGGGAGATGGGCTCTTAGGGCTCCTCCACACTTACCTTTTGCCCCACACCAACTCTATCCCCCCCAAAGTATGTTGGGTGGAGTTGAGGCCCCCCCCCATCTTGAGGGGCTTGGTCTTGCCGGGCCTTCCTGCGATGGTGGCGGGCTTGCCGGGCCTTTCCATAGCGGTGGCGTGCCTCATTGTCCCCCCTTCACAGTGATGGTGGGCCTCATCAGGACTCGCAGGCTCCTCCTGACATGCATGACACCACACATGTGCATCACATGTGTGATGTCACATGCTGAGCTTTCCACCCCCACCCCACCCCGCTGGGCAGAACTCAGTGTCTCTGCTTTCTAGGCAAAGATCTGCGCTTTCAAGCTCTGTGTTGGACAGCTCCCCTGCCCCCGCTGATTTCCACAGCTGAATCGGAACAAACAGCAAATTTGGGTTTTCTGTGGGTTGTCATTTGCTCTGATTCAATGGTAAGAGTAGGTAAGAGTGGGATTCAATGGGGAAAGCGCTGGGGCAAAAAAACAAAACAAAAAAGTGTTTTTTTGAGCTTTAAATTGCAGACTGTGCTTAGAAACATGGCACAAAGGGAAGCCAGGATGAGGCCAAGGGTGTTCATCTTCTACAAGTGCTAGTTCCTACCTGGGTTGAAGCTGACAAAGTCTTCAGGAGCTTTTTTGTTAGCAGGGACTTTTCTGCAATGCACCTCTTCTCTATCTAGTATGTCCCTGAGCCACTGGATGGGGGATTGCATGTGACCCCAATGAAAACTACTTTGGACATCTCAAAGGTAGAGTGGAGGATAAAGAAATTTAACAGCAGCAGCAACAGCAGCAATAATAACAACATTCGAGCTTACATATGTTGATTTAGGGAGTGAATAGAAATATAAGAATATTCCTCTGTAGTCCATTCCAACTCTAATATCCTAATCTAGTCCCAGTTTCAGTGAAGATACAGGATTTATGCATAACCCATTGCACCAAAATATGGCTGGAGATGTGTGTTTCAAATGTGTGGGCTACTGAAAGCAATTCAGTGTGGACAGGCAGTATCCATACATGCAAGCATATTCATTCCAATGCACATCTGGATATGCATCTGATTCGTTCCTCTAGTTCTTGCTTAGGTTCATGGGTAGGTTGGGCTATGTGTGATTCTATATTATGGAGAGTTGGTAACAAGAGCTAAGCCAGCTGGGTATATTGTGTGCAGGTAAATATTGACTTAGTCACACATTTTGCCTTCAGTTCAGCAGATAACATCACACAGCACCCAAGAAGTTGCTCCTTTGGGGACTGAATAGTCTCGTTATTAATCTGTGCCTTGCCGCTAATTAATGCCATTTAAATAAGCTTCTGAGCACTAAGGGCAAGGGGGGGGGAGATGATCCAGTTCTGACTTCACGCAATTAGACACCCTCCTTCAATTATGCCTCCCAGACAGACTTTGATTCTCAGGCTCCTCACAGCCTTTCAAATTCCCTAATCTATAATGAAGGAGACTGACGCCATCTCCCAAAATGAGAATCATAATAAAAGGAGCACCCTCATTTATAAACTGTCTTATTATGCAAATATCTCCAAGGCATGGTACAATTTAAAGGAATCTGAACGCGCACTTTCACTGGGAGCAAAATTGGAAATCGTCTTAAAAGTTTAACACATTAAAAAATATTTAGTAAGGGCATTTCTTTAACTGTCTCCCGGCTAATTACTTTTAATAATTAACAGCCTATAAAAGAGACTAATTAACCTTGTATCCCACTATTATCTGCTGCTAATTGCCTTAATATTTTATTGCCAATAACCTCTAGGATAGCCATATTTCAATGATTTTAAAATAACACCACTGTGGTTTGATTTGGGTTTTTTAACTTCTGACATAACAAATTCCATTATTCTTGCAGGAAAATGAGCTGTTCATATCCTTCTGCATTTCCCTTTTCCGATGTCATCAAGGCAGAGCAGGCTTAGCTTTTCTCTTCATGGTACTGAATAACAGCACATGTTTTTCTCCATCCTTACAAAATCCCTTCATTGACTATTAGTGACTAACAAATGGATGAATGGAAGTTTGGCTAGAAAAAATCTTTTGGTGACCATCCTCTGACGGCTCCCCCCCCCCCCCCCCCGCTTGCCAAAGGCTCTCACACCAGTTGTCCCAGAGAGAGCTACTGTTTGTTCACCTCACAACTGTAGAGGAATCAGTTATGTTGGTATAAGGCCTTTCAAAGGGTCATCACCACAGATTGTCACAAACAGTGATTGTTTGCTACAGTTTGGGTGGCTGGCACTCAAAAGTGTATGGCTGATTCTTCATAGCACAAGTCCCTTGACTGAATACATCATGCATGCTCTCCTCACAATCCCTAACATGGCACATGTCCCTATGCAGGTGTAACTCAAAGTAAACTCCACAGAGTTCAAGGGGACTTATTTCCAGATAAGTGTCCAGAAGACTGCAGCCTTGCTTAATGTTTTTGTGCGCATGTGCACGGTGTAAATATAATGTAAGGGGGATTCCATAACCAATTTGTGGCAGGTAGTATAAAGAACAGAGCCATATCTGGCTTCAGTCCTCAAGATTTGTTAAAAAATAAAATATTATAGAACTCAGATTTATGTGGAAGCACGGTCTTCTGATCTGGGGACCTTTTTTCCAATGCCTGATGTGCGGCGACTCTACATTTACTCAGTAATGAGAGAAATGCAGTTTTCAGGGTCATTCTCATCTGCTCTTGCTGAATGCACTCCATAGTTAAGCCCTAGGTTACTCTGACTCTGAGTGAGCTCAGGCACAATTTAAGCATCGCCTAGTTTAGAACGTTCAGACTCACCGCTGGCTTTTCTCACTAAACTTCTGCCTCTGTAATGCACTTGTGATTGTCTGCTCAGCATCCTGAGAAACACAAAATGAGACAGATTCTTTACTCGAAACAAATTGGTTGATATAATATACATCCACGCGATTCACAGATGACTGATACAGATATATAATGTTTATTCATAGCTATTTGTTTACATATAGAACTTATAGATATTTATATGTGTGACTTAATGATGCTGACGTACATATACTGATGAAATGAGTGCCATATATATAGGTCTATATATGTAAATGTTGGTGGTATCAGCTCTGCACATGGCACAGCGCAGGAATTCTAAGAAACCAAAAAAGTTTTGAACTCAGTGGTTAAAATCAGTGCAGTATTGGAAAGTTCAGTTTGCCATCTTGATTCAAAATGGCACCCAACTTTATCTAAACATAGATAGAAATCTGTTTTGTTTGTTTGTTTCTTGTTTCAGGAACTATCATGCTAGTTAGGTGTTGTCCAAATGCATAGTGGGCAGAAAATATATAGCAGACTTGTGAAAAGTACCCGGCCTGAAATTTATAAGTGGATAATGTAATTATCCTAGTGAGAAAGCGCAGCATGGGCTGACTGAAAGCCCTTTTGCAAAAAGTCCCACACTGCTCTTTGTAGAGTCTGCCTGCCTCTCCTTCTTCCTGTCCTGACAAAACCCCAGATTGCTGCAGTGTGGTCTGGAATATTTCAGTCTACCATCCTGATTCAAAATGGCACCCAGTAGTGTCCAAACATGGGCCAAAACCCACTCCTCCATCTTGGGATCAGTCACATCAAACAATGATATCTCACGAGATATCTGAACCCATAAAGAACAGACAGACAGATAAACCATTTTCCAAAACATTTCGTAGCCGTAGGGCAAGTACCTTTTCTAATGATGCAGTTTTTGATGTACTGAATGGATGTATTTGACTAAAAAATGAATCAAACTTACTCCTATTTGTTTCTTAAGAAACTTGTTAGATGCCTGGAGCTTTGATGCTTCACCCTGTAAAAAAATCATAAATATGTACCTTCTTAAACGTCTTGCTATCTTTTTTGATCAGCAAAGACTGTAATATTTTGCTAAAGTCATAATCCTATATAATCATAAGAATGTCAAAAAGTAAAGAGCAGCACTACAAATTCAATATTAGAGGGCCCCCCCCCCCATTTTTAATACTTTCAAACCATTTTTATACTTGCAAGCTTCCTGTAAGTTTGTCCAGAATCCCTTACACTTTTTTTTAAAAAATCACCTTCCGGATTGTGGGGAGGCGCTGCTAAGCTCTGTCTTAACTGGTAGTAGCATCATGCTTGGTATTGCACAAGAGGCAAATAAAATGTTGAGGGGCAGTTTGTCACTGTTCAAATAACATAACAGGAAGCTCATGTTTTCCACCTACATACATTGCTATCTGCTCAGATATATGTAAAATGTGTGTAAAAAAAACAAAACAATAAAAATAGATGATCATCCCCTTTCCTTAGTCATGGATTCATTCACTGTTCCTAGCCATTGTTCCTTTTCTAGAATGCCCTGAAATATTGACACAGTTCATTTTGTTTGTGAGTTTCTCCCTCCAGTGAGAAGACTGTAAACTTTTGCTGCACTTTTGATTCAGATTTCAGCTAGCCACAGTTTAGCAATACATCCAAACCCTAAGCTGTGGTTAACCTTAACCAAGGTACGCTTGGTAGGGCCATGGGAGAGGGCCTTCTTGGTGGCTGCTCCCAGACTTTGGCACTCCTTTCCAAGAAAAGTTATACTGGCTCTCTCCTTGTTATTTTCTGGCAAGTAAAGACTTTCTTGTTCAAACAGGCTTTGGGGAACTGGCTGTTTCTTAAAGAAAGGACTCATGCTGTGGTGTTCTTATTTTAACAATCTGCATGTTTTAGTGGATGTGTGTGTGTTTAATTGCATACTCTCCAACTTGTTGCTGCTGGAAATCAGGATGTGTGTCTTCCCAGCTGCGCTCCTGCATGAGTCATGTGACCTGTGTGAGCTCACAGAGCCCCCAAACACATGTTTTCAGGCAAAACTTGCAAGATCACAACCTTGCACGGAATCACGGAGCCCAGAAACATAAAACTAAGGCATACCACCTTCAACAGAATGGAGCATGGTGATATCCCCATCTACCTTTTCATTATACCCTTGGATCTTACCTCTAATTCTTTAACGGTCTTTTCTCGGATGTTGGCGATGCCAGCAACCGCCATCGTTTCTTTAATTTCTTTTTGCATTGCTTGGATTTCCTCCCATGTCGTGATAACCTGGCACCGCAAGGATGCAAGTAGTTCCGTGTTGGAAAGGACAGGAGTCTGTGCTTTGGACGCCTCCTCCCGTTCCTTTTCTGCAGGTGCAAAAACATGATGGTGGTTTGGAATGGAGCATTGCAGCTGCAACCTTGCAATCCAAGGTCAAAATCCAAACAGGTTGAGGAGATAAAAGGAGTGAAGTAGCTTTTCCCTCAGCAGGATGTCTCTCTCAGCAGCCTGACACTGTAGAGAACTATGGCACAATATTAGTCAAACTCAGAGTGCAACATTGGACAACGCCCACTGATTTTACATCAGTCCCATTGTTCAAGCAAAGCTACCACTCACCTGTCATTTTTTCATAAGACTGGCTCATCCACAGCTCCATTTCCAATTCATTTCTTAATCTGAAATGTAAAAGAAGGAAAACGAAACCTCTAATGCATTCCAGACCAGCAGCGGCAGTGTTTTAAGACTTGCACAATATACGCCAGACCCAAGCAAAAGTGGAAGAGCTGATCCTGTTGAATGTGTCTACATGAGGATTACTCCAAATGCAAAATGACTCCAAATGTGCTCTGTGCGTTTGCTCACCCACCATTTGATTAGCTGCATGAATGAAAGGCAGAAGCCCTTGGATAGCAATCAGATTCTCCTGATTGCCCTTTTCTCAAATATAAACAACAAGGGCGATATTCTCCAGTCATTTCCATGTTTACCTTTTGTGGGTATTGTATTTTGTGGGTGTCAGGCGTAAGCCATAAGGCAGGATATCAGTGAATGAATGAATGACAAACAAAACAAAGGGGGGGAAGCACTCCTTGCAAAGGCTGACGTTATTATAAGTGCACATCAAACTAGGTTGGCTTCACTCAGCCCTACAAATTGCAGGTGCTCATTTCTGGGGTTAGCAACATACATAGTTTTTCCCCAGTTCTATCGTATGGGACAATTTGTAAATCCACATGTACAGCTCTGAACATTTGTCAATGCCAGATAGTAAAGTGAGTTCCTTGATTCATCAGGGATGTGTCTACACAATCATTTTAAGAGCCCTATGAGATTTTAGTGGAGGCAACCAAGAAGTCTCCTTCAAGGTTTCAAAGTTACTTTTAATAATATACTGTTGATATCATTCTGAGGGCATGAATATTCATGGATATAACAGAGAAGCAGAAAGCATGACAGACTTTGTTCACATCCTGCTTTTACTGGGAAAACAGCCAATAAGTTCCAGGACTTTTGGCAAGAGATTAAGCCTGCAAGTCCATAACATTGTTATTAGAGAACAAGTCCTGTTGAACTGAATGCAACTGGGAGTAAGTAATTTTGGAACTGCACTGCACAAATGTACTTAGATCCCATTGGCATGAATTAGGGTTAAGCTGCCTAACTGTGTGCAGGCTTGGAGCCTAAGACACCACATATATTCACAGCTGAAAAAATTTGTTCTGTGCCAAGTGGATTATGATGTGATAAGTAAGAAAGTAAAACGGGTGAGACTTTTTGAGTCACAGAAGAAAGACAGAAACAGGAGCAACCACCCAAAACACCTCTCTGTCTGTACCAGTTACTTATTTCTGCCCCATTAATAGCATTATTGAAGGACAATAGTGGAACATTCAGAAGGTGTGGAACTCTGGATATAAGCAAATCTGTCCATTTTTTGTTTCTCTGTTTTCCATTTTTCCACCCTTAAATTCAGTTCTGCACATTTCCACATCAGTTTCTGATTATTTTTAATAATAATAAGGTCCTCTTGAAAATTAAGCAGCATTTTCATGCAAATGTCTCCTCACAGACACAATTCTGTGTATTTTTGCCTAGCCATGGCCCCTTATTACATGTATTTTTATATGCTAGTTTCACCAATCCATTTACCCTAGTATATGCATATTACAACACATTGTGTGGCTGAAGAACCGCATTGCAAAATTCAGAGAAGTGCAAATTTCAAAAGTTGGCTGAGTTTTCTTCACATCCTGTTTCAGAAACTGCAGGTTGGGTAGGTTCACCTGTAAGTGCCAATTGAATTCCCTACCCACATCCCTGCAGGCCAATTCATTTAGCAAAATCTATGTCTAGGCCTTGGTGCTGTGCCTACCAAACCCACAAGAATATTGGCTACCCTGGTTAAGGGTGTGTGTGTGTGTGTGTGTGTGTGTGTTGTAGAAACATTTCACACTTACACAACTTACTCTTCGTTTCTTGCTAAAGCCAGTCTGGATTTCTGCACAAGATCCTGTACCTCCTGCCTATTCTCTTCTATTTCATGAGTCATCGCTGCCCTCTTCTCCATGCCTTTGACTTCATTCTGCAAGGTCTATATTGTGGTGGAACGACAAAGACAGCCATTAGGACATTCCAGCAGGAGGGAAGCATAGCTGTGAGCAAAGCCGGTTTGCGCTATTTTTTCTTAACTGGGGTGACAGAACATATCTTGAGTTTGTGTTTATGTGCATACATTTGACACACCATAGATTTAACACACACACACACACCATTGAATCCTGGGAACTGTAGTTTTGCCCTTCTCTGAGCTACAATTCCCAGCAGCCCTTTTACAATTGTGGTTACAAGAATTTGGGGAGGGGGCTACTTTAAATGTGTGGTGTGTACACTGCCTATGATTCATGTCGCTGCATAAAGGCCAATTACAAATACTGAGCAACATCCAGTACAGGAGAACAATACACAGGCCAGATCCAAATTTACATCAGAATGAGTAATCTGTAATCTGAACTACAGGTGAGGGATAGAATGCTCCCCTGTGTTAGAAACGTCTTAGAAGAAGAAAAATCTAACTCAGCTCTTTGCCTGCTTTTTATACACCTTTAAGCACCAGGCAAAAACTTTCCTCCTCAAGCAGGACTTTGGCTGATTGACATCCAATGCCCTTTCAAATATGCTTTGGAAAGGGGAAATTATTGGTTTGTTTCTGTTCTTATTTTTATTATGTATTATACACACACACATACTGAAGTTAATGTTGTGAACCACTCTGAGATCTATGGGTACAGGTTGGTATACAAGTTTAATAAATAAAATAAAATAAGTTCATTCTACTGCAAGTGCTAAGGAGGCCTAATAGAGCACACACAGAAGGCTAACCCAGCTATACCATGAGACGTAAGGGACACTTGAGTTCTGTGCTGCCTGAAACTGGGGACACATGTTATGTGAAGTGTGGATGGCAGAAAGTGCCATCTATTATGTTTACAACAAAGGAGCATTGGGACAGGCCCAGACAGGTTCATACATTGCATTATATTGAAAAACAAACAATGATTATTTTTTTACTCTGTACTGCATTGTAGGGAGAGATTCCAGCAGGATTAGCATGTAGAGTTCATATTCAATCTGTAAAGCCAAACAAGAAAGTTAAGTTAGACAATCAGATATCTACATAGCTTAGAGACGGCACTTAGGTGTTCTTTGTTCCCACACAGTGATTTTGGAAAGGTGGGACATCTCACTCCTTCCTGATCTTCAAATACATTTAAAATTTCCTATAAGATGCGAAAGAACTTGATAAGCTAGTGGTCAACTGCAAAGGATACTCAGAGTTTTAATTTGTACATTTTATTTGGGAACTACCACTTATTCTATGTAACAATGACTTTTAGTATGTTAGGCAGCCCTCCTTGCCTTCCTGCACTTCAAGAAAAGCCCAGCTCATGAGGTCATGCGGTTTACAGGAAGTGTGAGAATTCAGGGAGGCTGCAGAAGGCAGACCGCCCAAAATATTATTTATAGAGTGAAAGGGGACTCATGAAACTCATTGGCCACATTGAAAGCAGGTTAAACACGATAAAAAAAACCTGCAGCCACCAATGGGAATTTCACTGAAATTTTCCCTTTCCTTTGATAATTCATAAATGCAGTTTCTTTTTTAATAAATTGTCCAAAGTTCAGCTTTCTTTTCTTTTCTTTTCTTTTAGAGAAGGGGGGGATTTCCAGCACATTTACTAGAGAAAACATGCACATCCTTCATAGCATAACTTTGTACAAATGTCCCTTTGTATCCTGTGTTGTGATTGAGAGGTTGTGTGAGCTACATAGAGCCACAATGATGTTGTTAACTAAGCAACTGTTAGTTGAGAATGAATTAGGTGTTAAAGGCATCACAGGTGCCAAAGCAAGCCGCCAGGGGCTCGGGATATACAGTGGTACCTCAGGTTAAGTACTTAATTCGTTCTGGAGGTCCATTCTTAACCTGAAACTGTTCTTAACCTGAAGCACCACTTTAGCTAATGGGGCCTCCAGCTGCTGCTGCACCACCGGAGCCCGATTTCTGTTCTTATCCTGAAGCAAAGTTCTAAACCTGAAGCACTATTTCTGGGTTAGCGGAGTCTGTAACCTGAAGCGTATGTAACCTAAAACGTATGTAACCCGAGGTACCACTGTACTGCCTTAAATGTTAGGAACAGCACATACTTTCACTTCCTTCAGTATGTCACCAAATATCAAAGAACTGTTGCAGATATCTTCAAAAACGTCACCCACAGCCTGCAACCGGTTGAAATGAGGCCGGCTGCAGTCGCAGATATTCCGTAGAGCCTGGAAAGGAAGAGAAGGAAATTCACAAGGTTTATTCAGATCTGATCCCTTTGGCATGCAGGCCAAATATAAATTTCAGACAAATCAGTTAAATCCCAAGCACTTCCAAACCAATTTCTCTTCCAAATAGGGAAGAGGTGTAAGCCCCATCACAGATGGTGTTTTGGTTCATAGAAAGGCAAGCAAGTTCCTGAAGAGAACATTTGTACAATTTATATCCTGTAGTGTCCAAAGATCATGTTACTTCTTCCAGGAACCCAACTTCTCCCTTGATGTGTATACTCCATGGTTGTTGTTCTTGTTGTTTTCTTTTTAAAAAATACAACCAATAAAGTCCTTCATGCCCTGGGCAATACAAATTCAAAGCCAAGAAGGGCTGGATTCTGCTGCCTAAATTATGCAAACTGTTTCTTTGTATAATTTCTCAATTTTTGCTAACTTTATTCATGTTTTGGGAGTCAAGGGAGGGACAAAGTTGCTGGAACGTCAGTAACAACACTAAACATCTCATAGAATCATAGAGTTGGAAGAGACCACAAGGGCCATCAAGTCCAACCCCCTGCCAAGCAGGAAACACCATCAGAGCACTCCTGACATATGGTTGTCAAGCCTCTGCTTAAAGACCTCCAAAGAAGGAGACTCCACCACACTCCTTGGCAGCAAATTCCACTGTCAAACAGCTCTTACTGTCAGGAAGTTCTTCCTAATGTTTAGGTGGAATCTTCTTTCTTGTAGTTTGGATCCATTGCTCCGTGTCCGCTTCTCTGGAGCAGCAGAAAACAACCTTTCTCCCTCCTCTATGTGACATCCTTTTATATATTTGAACATGGCTATCATATCACCCCTTAACCTCCTCTTCTCCAGGCTAAACATGCCCAGCTCCCTTAGCCGTTCCTCATAAGGCATCGTTTCCAGGCCTTTGACCATTTTGGTTGCCCTCCTCTGGACACGTTCCACCACCTATTCTGACTTCTTAGATGTTAGCAGACAGTGAATGTGTTCATAAGCCCCATGGCCCTGTCAGGATCAGGCATGGATTGGCAGGCTCAGGCTGAGGAGAAGAAAGCAGATGGAGGGGTGAATCATGGGAACTGGGGATAGAGGTTCTTCACCTTCTAGCCCTCCTGCTCAGTGGAGAGCCTCACTGGGGCTGAGGACAGTATTGATCACCCACCAAGGATGGCTGAGCCAGAGGCAGCAGAGGCTGAACAGGAGGGGAAGATGGAGCCTCACCACCAAGGACCAGACTCCACATCTGTTGGTAGGAACAGACTCACCTACCCAGTTGGTGTGCATGTTTACTAATTTAGCCTTCTCATAAGGTGAGATACTCTTGCGGCTAAGTGTACCATGCCTCATGTTTGAAAGTTTTGCAGGAGGGGATTGGAAACTTATTGGGACATCTTCAGCTGCTGCTGCACTGTGAGTTGGGAAGGCCGCTCCCTCCTCAGGCTAATTCCACCTGGCCCAGGGGGCGGGGCCCAGACTGACCCACCACCGCCAGAGCTTAAGAGGCCTCATTGAGGCACTGGGACACCGCTGCTGCTGCTGCTGCACTGTGAGTTGGGAAGGCCGCTCCCTCCTCAGGCTAATTCCACCTGGCCCAGGGGGCGGGGCCCAGACTGACCCACCACCGCCAGAGCTTAAGAGGCCTCATTGAGGCACTGGGACATCGCTGCTGCTGCTGCACTGTGAGTTGGGGAAGGCCGCTCCCTCCTCAGGCTAATTCCACCTGGCCCAGGGGGCGGGGCCCAGACTGACTCACCACCACCACAGCTTAAGAGGCCTCATGAGGCACTGGGACATGGCTGCTGCTGCTGCACCGTGGGTGTTGGGGAAGGCCGCTCCCTCCTGTAGGCCCACTCCACCAGGCCTAGGGGGCGGGGCCCACACTCACCACTGCTACAGCTTTAAGGACACTGGTGCTGCTGCAGCAAATGTTAAAAATGTTTTTATATATTTTAAAGTGTTTTAAAGGGGTTTTTACTTTTTACTTTGTTGTACCACCGTGAACGCTGGTTTTTATTGATGTATTTTTATTTTGTTCCGTTTTATTTTGGTTTGGGGTTGAAGATTGAGTGGGGTGGGGATTGGTTTTGTTTGGTACAATTATTTTTGGTTTGGTTTGCTTTTCTATTTTGTAAATGGAGGTTGGTATGAGGCTTGGGATTGCTACCATGGAGGGGCGAGGGAGGTACAGCGGTGGGGGCAGATGTCATAGGCGAAGGGGATCGAGATACGGATATGCTCGTACCCCTTCCAATCTGCGCCCCATCCCGTCACTGGTGTTGTGCAATGCCAGGTCTATAGGCAACAAAACCGCCACCCTGCGAGATTTCTTCACCTCGCAGGGGGTTAACCTGGCTTGTGTGATGGAGACCTGGGTGCGCGAAGGGGAAACTGTTACCTTACGAGAGATGGCGCCCCCGGGTTTCTCCGTCCTCCACCAGTCGCGGACTGTGGGCCGGGGGGGAGGGGTAGCATTATTAATCCGGGAAGATTGTTCTTTCAGGGCTCTACCATCGCCATCGATCCCCGGCATTGAATGTGTTGGCCTAGTGTGGGGCTCCAAGGTGAGCTTGGCTGTCTGGCTGGTGTACCGGCCACCTAGCGCACCAGCAGCCACCCTGTCAGGCCTGCTGGAGGCGGTGGCCGGCTGGGCCTTGGAGTTCCCTAACCTATTGGTATTGGGGGACTTCAACATCCATGCTGATGCCACTGCCTCCTCACAGGCTCTGGACCTGGTGTCTTCCATGGCAACACTAGGGCTCTCCCAGTTTGTTTTGGGCCCCACACATCAAGCAGGCCACACGCTGGATTTGATTTTTGGCGTCGGTATAGATGTGATCATGTCTCCTTCTATGAAGGTGCCATGGTCTGATCACTACGCTCTGAAAGCCAGGATTGATTTTCCACCCCACCCTGCTTAGGTGGTGAGCCAATTTGGGCTCGCCCGCAGAGGCTGATGGACCCTGATAGATTCCGTCAGGCCTTGCGGGACCTTGCTCCCCCTGGCGACTCATTGACTGAGCTTGTTGAGGGCTGGAATATCCAGCTCCTAGCAGCCATCGATGAGATCGCACCTAGGCGCCCTCTGCGACCCCGCAGAAACCGGGCTCCCTGGTTTACCGAGGAGCTTCGGAAAATGAAGTGGGACCTCAGACGGCTAGAGCGAGTATGGCGGGGTGCCCGTGATGGAGCCTCAAGAATATCTTATAGGGGTTTTATGAAAACCTACGAGATGGCAGTGAAGGCCACTAAGAAGTCCTACTTCTCTGCCTCCATTGCCTCCGCTAGCTCTCGCCCGGCGCAATTATTTAGTATAATTAGGTCTTTAACGTCCCTTGAAGGACAGCCAAATTTAAATAACAATTTGACACACAGCTGTGAGGCATTTGCGAGCTTTTTTGCGGAGAAGGTCCTGTTGCTCCGCCATGACCTCCCTGCCAATTTGGATACAATAAAGGAACTGGAGGCCCCTCGACTGTCCTCGGGTCCAGTATTGGACCACTTTGACCGGATACCCCCAGCCGATGTGGACAGACTCCTCCGAGCTGGAAAGCCCACCACCTGTCCTCTTGACCCGTGCCTGTCTTGGCTGATTAGAGCGTGTCCAGACGAGGTGCGGGCCCCCCTGGGTGATATCATCAATTTGTCCCTTGGCACCGGGATATTCCCAGGGGAACTGAAGGAGGCAGTGGTGCGCCCGCTCTTAAAGAAAACATCATTAGATCCCTTAGATCTATCCAATTACCGCCCGGTTTCGAATCTTCCATTCTTGGGTAAGGTGATTGAGAGAGCGGTTGCTGAACAGCTTGGTAGGTTTCTGGATGAAACATCGGCTCTCGATCCATTCCAGTCCAGCTTCCGCGCTGGTCATGGGACCGAGACGGCTCTGGTCGCCCTAACAGATGATCTCCGCAGGCAGCTGGATCGAGGCGGGTTGGGGCTGCTGATTCTTCTAGACCTGTCAGCAGCCTTCGACATGGTCGATCACGAACTCCTGGACCACCGCCTTGCCGACGTGGGGATCCAGGGCACAGTCCTTCAATGGCTGCGCTCGTTTCTCTCTGGTCAGGGACAGAGGGTGGCGCTTGGGGGGGAATTGTCATCGCGCCACTCCTTGGTGTGTGGAGTGCCTCAGGGTGCGATTCTCTCCCCGATGCTTTTTAACATCTTTATGCGCCCCCTCACCCAGCTTGTCCGGAGTTTTGGGCTGGGTTGCCATCAGTATGCAGATGACACCCAACTCTATCTGTTGATGGATGGCCATCCTGACTCAGCCCCAGACACACTGACCAGATGTCTGGAAGCTGTGGCTGGATGGTTACGTGGGAGCCGTTTGAAGTTAAATCCTTCGAAGACAGAGGTCCTCTGGCTGGGACAGGGCGATATGGGATTGAGGGGGCAACTCCCATCTCTTGCGGGGGTGCAATTAGTGCCAGCATCATCCGTTAAGAGTTTGGGTGTAATCTTTGATATCTCCCTCTCTATGGAGGCGCAGATTACAGCTATAACAAAGGCGGCATTTTTTCATCTCCGCCAAGCTAAGCAGTTGGCTCCTTATCTCTCTCGCCCTGACCTAGCCACTGTGATCCACGCGACGGTCACCTCCAGACAGGATTATTGTAACTTGCTCTACGTGGGGCTGCCCTTGAGACTGACCCAGAAACTCCAGCGGGTGCAGAATGCCGCGGCGAGACTCCTTATGGGGTCTTCGCTGCGAGATCACATTCATCCGGTACTATACCAGCTGCACTGGCTCCCGGTGGAGTACAGGATCAGGTTTAAGGTGCTGGTTTTAACCTTTAAAGCCCTATACGGCCTAGGACCCTCGTACCTACGGGGCCGCCTCTCCTGGTATGTCCCACAGAAGAACTTACGGTCTGCAAATAAAAACATCCTGAAGATCCCAGGCCACAGAGAGGTTAGGCTGGCCTCAACTAGAGCCAGGGCTTTCTCGGCCGCGGCTCCAACCTGGTGGAACACTCTGTCACAAGAGACTAGGGCCCTGCGGGACCTGACATCCTTCCGCAGGGCCTGTAAGACAGAGCTGTTCCACCAGGCCTTTGGTCAGGGCGCAGCCTGACCCCCTCCTCTGGCAACCTGCACAGAATTTTGCTTAATGGTTGCCATCAATTTGATTTTAATTAATTTTTATAATGAAAGGTTTTTAGAATGTTGGATTATTTTGATTCAGCTGAGGAGGGCAGGGTATAAATAGAATTTATTATTGTTGTTGTTGTTGTTGTTTCTTTTCTGTTCTGAACTTCTTGCCTGGGCCCAGAGCTCTTCACTCTGTCCTCGTGTTTTGGGTGAGAGTCAGGACAGATTGCCACAAGAGCTAGAAAGCAGCTACTAGAATGCTTGTGGGAATTAGAACATAATTCATTGATACTATACCGGTTGTGTTGGCTATGTATCAGCTTCTGGGCACAATTTAAAGTGTTGTTTTTTGCCTTTAAAGCCCTAATCCACAGTCTGTGGCAGTTTTTGTCAGTTTACATTTCTTGGTGCAGAAAGTATTGATCTGATGTGTAGAGATCTTTCCTATTCTAATTAATTCAAGAGGGTTCTGGAAGCTTCTCCGTGTGAAAGAAACAAGCAAAAGGTTCAGGATGTTTGGGTCACTCCTTCAGAGAAGCTGAGTACAGCTGGCTTAAACTGGTTCTGTTATCTCTTCTGTTAAGGTCATGATTATTATAATAGTAAGGCCAGAAGGAGCCTAGGTTTCACTTTCTCTTTCCATCTCTCCTTCTGGTGTGGTGCTCTGTATATAGTGTTAAGGTTTAGTCTTATTATAAGTTATTGTAAGTTTAAGTCAAGTCTGCTGCAATTGGACTTCTTATGGACAGTGCCGATCCGGAATGTATTGGATTTGTGACCATTATGCTCATTTGCCTTTGGCAGCAGTAAAGCTCTGCTGGATAGTAATAATAATAAATAATATTTATTTATTTATACCCCGCCCCTCCTGGTTCAGAAAACTGGGCTCAGAGTGGCTAACAACAAATTTAAAACACTTAATTGTGATACAACAAAAAACAGCATAAAATACAGTATAAAAGTGTGAATAACAATAAATTCAAAAATCAAAAATCAGTTTAGAGGAAAATCCATCCAATAAACATTAGATGATCACCAGGGCTAGCTGGCTAAATTAGTCCTATGAAATACAATTGCCTCTGGTCTATTTTTGGGGAAACCTGCAAGATGTTTAAGTTTTTACTCTGCTAACTATACGTTGGAATCTGCTCTGGATCAATATTGAGCAGAATTTCGTGACAGTTTTGGCATTTCCAGACAATCTAGTTAAACTGGGTTCCTACAAAGCTGCTGAAGGGTTAATTCAGAATTTGGGGGGACAGTGGGCTGCAGTAGTGGTTGGTGGTGCAGAGTGGGGTGTGGTGGCACTGCTCAAGACTGGCTTCCCAATGTGGAGATCACTGCTAGTAACCAAGAGGGGGAGAGTAGAGGAAGTGGTGGGGTCAGTGTGGTGTGGAAAGAGCAGTGGGGTCTGTCCGTCACCTTTGTCCTCTTGGTTACCCTCAGCAACCTCCACCTTTGGAAGCCGGGTGAGCAGGGCCAACCCACTCCACCCTGCTCCATCAACCACTGCTGATTAATTGAACCCATTCTAACAGATGACAGGTTTGAGAGCTTGAATACCCGGCTGAGGACTAGTGATATTTCTCACTCTTCTAATAGACAACCAATTATCATCTCAAGATGAATACATGGCTTACCCACAACACTGATTCCCCCCCCCCCCCACTTATCATTTTTCCAGAGTTTTACATGTGTTGGGAGCCTGTGTTCCTCTCTCATTCCACACTACCCTTTACTTACCTCAGCCAACGTCCTTTCATGGTGCTCTGCTGAATCGCTCCCAATAAAGTCGTTCTTCAGCAAATCTTGCTTTGCTATCACATCTTTCTGAAACTGCATGAACTTGCGAAACTGGTCCGTTCTGGTCACACCAGCCAAGTAAGAAGGAAAGAATTGGTATTCATCTTTCGTCTCCTCCATGGCACAAAGCCGACTGTTGATTGTCGGTTTGTATTTCAACGTTCTCATCTCTGGAACCTCCAGCTCTTCCCTGATAAGTTGCTCTTGAAAAATGCCCAGTTCCTCCTTTGCCTTCTCAGCATCCTTCTTTCTTTGCTGTTTGAAAGATGTGGAATTGAGGGAAGTGCTCACTGGAGATCTGTAGCTGGCCTTGAATGCCCGAGGTTGAAAACATGACTGAGAAGCAGATTTGGCACGGGTGGGTGTGGGTGTTGAGTCCACACAGCTGCTCAAGGTAGCTTGTGTCTTTCTGGATACCACACTGGATGTTGTGAAATTGGTTCTTTTTGTGAGGATTAGTGCAGATTTCTTGGCACTTTCCCAAAAGTTGTTCTTGATCCATTGCTGGGGCTTGTAAAGCTTGTCATGGTTCAGGTGGCCAGAGGTGTAAAGCTGAATGTCAGCTTTGTGGGCCTTTTCCATTCTGTCTAAGAGGTCCTTGAGGCTGCTTTTTTGGTTCTCGCCTGCCATGAGGAATGTTCGTCGCTGTGCATACAAACAGAATGGTCAGGTCAAGCAAAAGAAAGCAAAACACTCATCTCAGTGTCTCTTGTCTTCCGTCAAGAGTTCTGGAAGTATTTTGGTTCACACTGGATATCTGGATGCTGTTGACCTAACCCCACCACACTATAATGCCTCTCCTTTAGGAAAAAAGCACCGCTCCCAGCCAAAACAAATGCTCCCTTTATTTTGCACCTCTCTTCCCCAATTCATTCTCCAGAGGACTGTTTGTCACACTGGACTATATAGGCAAAAATGCAGTCAGAATGAGTGTGAGAAGAAAGGTTTTCGCTCACTGGCCAAACCTGTGCACAGAGTCTGTGTACATAAAAACAAAAATGCAGAGAACAGGCTGCTTGCGTATAAGTTGTACCCATACGATCTGTTGTACACATAGGATCCGTATACAGCTTTGTATGAACACAGATGTTTGAGATATGGCCAATGGTTGCCCCACTTTCCATGTGTTTATTCTATCTATATTGTCATCTGCAGTGAGCTATTGCATTTAGTGAATACATGTCATAAGAACTGCATGGATGTTTTGTATATGTCCTTAAGCCTGTCCTGCTAAGATGGCTATTTTACTAGGGACCAGTAGGCTGACATGCATCCAAATGCACTTTCAGGTGGTAAAGCTAGATTGTTGTTATTATTCAAAGAAGGGCTACTTGAAAAAAGCAAAGACAAATGAATGCCTTTTGTTTAAATTTCAGACTAACATGCCAGCTATGCTACTCGCATTTCTCAAGGTGTAGGGTGTTTGGCCAAAATGAAGAATCACTACTTGTGCTATGTGGGAAATAGCATCCACTTGGGAATGAAGGCTGGATCAAGTTATAGGATTTAATGGAAATGACAACAACAACAACAACAACAACAACAACAACAACAACAACAACAACATCATTATTATTTAAACCCCACACATCGGGCTGGGTTTCCCCAGCCACTCTGGACAGCTTCCAGCACATATAAAAGCATAATAAAATGTCAAACATTAAAATCTTCCCTGATGCAGGGCTGCCTTCAGATGTCTTCTAAAAGTCTTTAAAGCCAGCCAAATCAGTGGGATATAAATAATAAAATTATTATTACTTATTCTAAGTGGAAGGGTGGAATGTGTGCCCATCATATCCTTTAGTCAGCCTTTTAGATCCCTAAATAGCACCCACTGTCTGGTACAGGGTCTGCCTGCCCATCCTGTGTGTTGTGGCTTGAAGTGTTCCACAGTGGAAAGACCAATGTTCCTTTTCTGCTTAGATCATGATCTCCATTGCCTCCAGACGCTGCATAGATGATCCTTTCCCTCCTGGCCAAGGATTGGTTGAGAAATGGTCCATGTGCAAAGGTGAAAAAATAAAAAAACGACCTCTGGATGGTTAAGTCCAGTCAAAGGTGACTATGGGATGCAGCGCTCATCTCACTTCAGGCTGAGGGAGCCAGCGACTGTCCACAGACAGCTTTACGGGTCATGTGGCCAGCATGACTAAACAGCTTCTGGTGTGACGGGGCACTGTGATGGAAACTAGAGTGCACGGAAACGCCGTTTACCTTCCCGCCACAATGGTACCTACTGTATTTAGCTACTCGCATTGGTATGCTATTGAACTGCTAGGTTGGCAGGAGCCAGGACAGAGCAACAGGAGCTCACCCTGCCACACAAATTTGAACTGTCAACCTTCCGACTGGCAAACCCAAGAGGCTCAGTGGTTTAGACCACAGCGCCACCCGCTCTCTTTTGGTCCATGTGGCTACCACATGTTATGTTGGAATTCTGAGCTTCAACATGATTTCTGAGTTTCCTACCAATAAACACTTTTCAATCACTTAGAAAACAGCAGAGGTTCAAAACAGCAAAACACTGCACATTTTTTTGCTTGGGTCATCTTATAAGAAATTACCTATAAATACACCAGCATGGCTAAGTACAAGAAACTTATTTTTTAATTTAAATATAATGGAAGAAAAATAAATTAACAAGTAGCAGTCTTTCAATAAATTCCAGCTTCAAGTAAGCAAGATATGTGTTGTTGTTTTTTTGTGGCATCTTGCTTTTACTGTTTACTCATTCAACACAATTCCTTACTTGTTCAAAACAGGAAAAAAAACTCCCAACAATTACTCTAACAAACCCGATTACTAAAATGCATTTAAACTGCGCACTAACTTACATTTCACAAACTCCACAAAGTATAAGACGTTAACTGCTGCTTTTATGCTGGTTCGTTCCCAAGGAAACCCGTCAAACATTCCAAGTTCTATTTAAACTGCCTGTGCTTGTTAAACAACAATGCATGCGTGACCAGGCCTGATCAGAAGCAAAATCCCAGTTCCTGGATATTCCACGAGATAATCTTTATTTGCAACAGAGGATATTTTAAATTCTTAATGGTGAATGGTGAGTCCAACTTCTTTGTTTGAAAGGATAGCTGGTTGAAAAGTGTTGAATATAGCAAACTTTCCAAGATAGGATTGCCTGCGGTAGTTTTTTCAAGTTCTGAATTCATAATATACAATATGTGTGCATCAAACACAGTAACTTTAAGGTGTGGTGCAAAGTAAGGTAGAGATGAATGAGAGGCAGGATGGTGGTCAAAAGAGCCAAAAAATGCCACAGCAGCAGAAAGAAGAGTTTCCAAGCTGCTTATATTGTTATGATCAACAATCAGAACAAAACTAATGCTGGATTTTTTGAGCACACAAAAATGCTTCCGTGTGCTTAACATCATACAGCAGTCCTCTCAAATTAGCAAGAAAAGTGAGTTTGATTATGCACCGATATTGAACTATTTATGCAGCTCCCCCTATAGACACATAGAGAGGGAGAGTACACAAACTGAGCAGAGGTTTCTGTTCCCACTTCTCCCCAGAAATTGTAATAAAAATGAACACAAGATGCTTTTTATAAAAAAATCTCTGTATTCAGTAATATTCACAACATGTATATATGTATATGTCTGTATAATTCAATTAAAATTATGAACAATTCTAAATATTTAATGTATCATACATATATTTATATGTATAATTACATATCCACAGAAGATGCCTTGCTGCATTACAGCCAGCTGTTAAAGCAGAAATAGGATTCACTATAGGACTCCAGATATGCATATGTTCTGGCTGTTTGGTTTTGCAGACTTATTTACAACTTATCTAGTCCATAATAAACCATTTATGTTCTATTGTACAAACATAATTGTAAAGATTTGAGATCGTTTAAATACAAAGACTGCAAATGAATACATGAAAATATTACATACCATATACAGTATTTATAATTCATAGATGCAAAGTTAAGACCTATTTAAATTATTGCACTTGCATATTTTTTACAAAGTTTCCTCAGCATTATACATAACTTCCCACCTGAACTCCTTAGATATAATAAAATTGGATAGTGTTGCCTCTGAAGTTTTTTTCTTCCCAGAACAAACCACCAGAACCTGGAAAAACATGGATCTAAATCTACAAACCAGTTACGTTATTAATGTATGGAGTAAAAGGTAAAAGTAAAGGTACCCCTGACCATTAGGTCCAGTCATGGATGACTCTGGGGTTGCGGCGCTCATCTCGCTTTATTGGCCGGGTCATGTGGCCAGCATGACTAAGCAGCTTCTGGCGAACCAGAGCAGCGCACAGAAACGCCATTTACCTTCCCTCCAGAGTGGTACCTATTTATCCACTTTCACTTTGACGTGTTTTCGAACTGCTAGGTGGGCAGGAGCAGGAACCGAGCAACGGGAGCTCACCCCATCGTGGTGACCTTCTGATCGGCAAGCCCTAGGCTCTGTGGTTTAACCCACAGCACCACCCGTACCCAATGTATGGAATACACTCCCATATTACAATCAAGCACAGTTTTTTGGTCAGCAAACTATGAAAATTACTCTGGTGTGCCTTTGATCGGTTGTTATATTAGAACTATATTCTGTGTCTCCTAATGCCAATTTAGGGAGAATGACCTGTTGTCCTCAGAACAAATGTAGTTGCCTTACACATTGCACAACAAGGGGACTGCATCACAGTGCTTTTAAAACTTGCCAGAACCACGTGGAGACTTACAGGTCATCTACTTTTTTTTATGAAAACAAATGCCTTACATATTCTATATAGCTTTAGCACTCACTGAGCAAGTGACTCGCCGACCCGTTAACACAAACCAGAGAATACAGAATTTTGTCAAATTATGTGCTTCACAATCGATTCCATTGGTACAACCGCTGTGCTCCCCCAGTGTCAACCATGTAAACTGCAGTGACATTGGTATGGGGAGGGGCAGCTCCTCAGCCCTGCCCCATTATGTCATCCACTGCACCATCCATTTGCATTTGTGGCCTCTGTAACCTTTTTTCCTCTAACTTCTTCCACAAATGGTTAACAGCTTGCGGCCTCTTTCAACTTTTATTTAGGCAAAATGATTCAGGGTGGCTCCAAATGTGACACAAATGACGAGCAAGCATCTACTTGCAGGTTGAAGTTTGGACTGGGACAATGCCATGTGACCCAAAAACACGCCTACTTGCAACAAAATCCCAGGAGATGGAAGGCTATGCATGTACTTAATATAAGCATGTAAATTTTACACTGTAAAAAGATAGCAGTTACGTAATACTGCCAAGAACATTAAATGACTTCAATCTACCTAACTTCTGAGACTCTTTTATATTGTAAAAAGGAATACAACTCAATTCTGGTTAAAATTTGCTGTGGAGGAAGGGATAGAACATAAAAGGATAGATATATGTATATATACCTAAACCATAAATTAAAAAAATTCAGTGCCAATGGCAGACAAGAGTAAAGTGCATCTGCTGATCATCTGCAGGCAGCCTGCGATTCTGCCATCCATGGAACCACTGCGTATGTGAGTGCAACCTATTTCCATAATAATAATAATAATAATAATAATAATAATTTATTAAATTTGTATACTGCTCTTCATCCGTAGATCTCAGGGCAGTTCACAACTTAAAAATAAAGGAAAAAAACACAAAATACGTAATAGACATGAACAAAAACAAACCAATAACCCCCCCCCCCTTTCAAATGTGAGTCATCATTATGGAAATAGGTTGCCCTCACTTGCAGATGGTTTGTGTAGTGCCCACACATACCAAACAACTCCTAACATGGTCATCGGGTGCATAGATATCAAGCTGCACCATATGTACCATTGCCACTACAGTGTGAACCAGCCTGAAGTCTGAATATTTGGCAATTTAAAAAAATATTAAAATATCACATATATGGAACTGTTTCTTGCATTACTAACTCTGTCATTTTTCTAGGGTGTGTGCGTGCATACTGTGCATAGAAATGCTTTGCATTAATCAGAAAAAATATATAAGACATACATAGACACATATATGCAGTTGTCCGAATGAACAAAATCTGATCATACTAGTTTATGTTCTTTCTTTAATAGGGACTCGGTTCTGCTGGGCAGCAATGCCCATATATGAAGATAAGAATGATTAAAGTGAATCAGCAGACCACCTTTACCCTTAGGGCAGTGAAGTCAACTGGATCCATTCAACAAACTGGGTCTTTAAAAAGACCCCCCAAATCACAGATTTAAATCTAAATGTTTTGTGTAAAACAAAGGCTCAAACATATTTCTGCAATTATATTTCTGACCAGATAGTGCACATTTACATACAAACTTGTAACAGTATTTGCTGTTAAAGCAAATCTTTTTGGAAACCCATTTGATTGGGGGGGGAAAGATAAATATTTTGGGGCTAATGCAGCATTGTGAACAATGTACTGACAGTACAGTCTGTACAAAATGTTGAACAACAATGAAAAAGTCAGCACTGTCTATTAGTCAGATAAAAACTAACAGATATTATGCTAAAGCAACATTGCCTCAAATCTACCATAGGATCTATGTATGTGAACTGTAAAAAGAGTTGTTTATTCTGCACAGGGCATTGGCGAGAACGAAGTCTGCTTCTAACAGTCCTCCATAATGGCAAGGGTTCACTCTTAATGATTGTGCTATATTTAAAGTTTTGCAGCAGCAACAGCAGCAACAAAAAAGTACTCCGAGAATTATAGCATGTGATTCTATTGTCAAGTAATGAACTTGGCACACCAGTTCTTTTCAGGGTTATTAGACCATCTCTCAGATATCAACCTGCATAAAGATATTCTCACAGTACCTTCCATTTCATTGTCACACTGTTGAGAATACATCTAAGCAGCAATAGAAAAAGCACTAGTAAAGTGTCCCCTACCGCTTCTTCACATGCATGTCTTAAATCAGGGGCGGTGACTCTTGAGAGCTGCATTTCCTGTTGGCCATGCCTACAAGGGTTGCATTGCAGTGGTGCACATGACCACAAAAGTAAGCAGGCCAACATGGACATGGCCATTCCACAGTCACACACACGCCACACACACATCACACACAGCATGTGATTTGTGCAGATCAGGCCTATACATGGTGGACATTTTATGTACAGTCATTTAAATGTTACATACAGTACATAAATGGCAGCCAGGCCCATAGGAAAGTGCAATCTTGCTCCCTCGCCACTCATAGACTTTACACACCTGGGAGATTTGAGAGAACAGTGTAAGATAAAGGGAAAAGAAAAGGATATACTAGCTCAAAATTCATTCAAGTTAACAACAGAACTTGCTGAGGTCAGAGGAGTGAGGATTAAACTCAATGGCTTATTTATACATCCTACATGCCTATTAAGGTTAATATGTTTGCACTAGGTCTGAAACTCAATTCTGCAAAGAAGTATACACTGACTTCACATAATGTAATTATTTGCAGAATAGGGGCCCAAGTTAGTACAGACCTTCATTCACAGTATTCAAGTGCAAGGGTTTCCAAATCACTCTCTGGTTAAGAAGGCAACCTGCTTACAATACTAAGGAGGGTGTTTTTTGTTTTTGTTTTTTGTTTTGTTTTTTAAAAGCTCTCAGTTGTTTGGGAATTCAAATGGAAGGGCAGAACAGAACGCACACAGTACAAGTGAGCAACACAAAACCTAGTTTCATTTACTGTGATGGTACCATGAAAACTTTTGTCTGGAAGGTCCTGTTTTTTGTGGATTAGTTGGGATTTGGAGACTTGTCTCTAATACTTGCTAAAATATAAATTTAAATACCTGGCAGATTTCTGTTGCCAAATTTGAAATTTAAGCCCATTACTCTTACTAATGTTGACAGGAAGGCCTCTTAGTACCTTACAGGACAACTACATCTCTACTTATCAGAGGCACATATTCTATTATTTCCATTGTAAAAATGGGCACATATTGTAGCTGATGAAATCACTTTGAAGAACCATAGGTCACACCCAGGGCTTTTTTTCAGGGAATGCACAGGAACCCAGTTCCAGCACCTCTCAAGTGGGCACATTGCCATCATAAGAGAACATGGGAGGTGTCCATGGTAAGCTCTGGCACCTCTTTTTCTAGAAAAATAGCACTGGTTATACCTTTCAAATGTTTAACATGTTTGCAGTAGAGCAGTGTTCCATGATGTAAACAGAATAATTTCTGGAGTCTTCTATCTGGATGTTAAATTCCTCCTCCCCCACACACATTTGCAGCAAGATTAATTCAAGTACTGTAAACTCAAAGATAGTTTCAGTCCCAGATATTTTCTGGTAGCATCTGAGCTGATTGCACAGAGATCAAACATAAACATTACAATAACAATGTGGAAATGTCCTATGTATAGCCAAGAACTCCCCAAGTGAAACTGGCATTAAAGCCAGCCACAGTATAGTGTTGTAAGTACCACTGAAAATCTCTGCTACAAAGACAAAATGCAAAAGCAACACCCAAGATTTGCCTTCCTTGCCCAACAATTTTAAATTAAGGCCTCAGCAAAGTAGCCCATGAGAAAAAGGCAGTCTTATATTTACAAGCCAAGCATTTGCTTTGATAGCTGATTCTGCAATAGTTGAGTTGTTCATCAGTCTCTCTGTACACACTGGATCAGCAAAGAAAAGAAAGGTGCACAAGTCTTCCCAGTTAGAATTTGCAGTATTTTTATCCTTTTAAAAGCCTTAAAAGGTGGTGGGAGTCTCAAAGAAATTTTAAAATGTGAATCAGTCTGTAATTTCCACAGGTAGCACATCTGTTGAAGGGCTATTTGTCTGTGCTGGTATCCATCCATATGCTTCTTCTCCTCGTATCACTTTTTCCCATTGTTTAAGATTTTCCCTGGAGAGGCAAAAAGAGCCAACATTCAACATAAAATTACTTTATTTCCAAACTAAGATATCTATGGTATACAAAAGTCAGCAACAATAATATTTTATAGGGCTTGATCTCTTTGATTTTTTTTTCAAACTTCAGAAGGAGACTCCAGAATGAAACCACTCAGTTACAATTTACTGAGAAGTTCAAATCTGTCACCTTTGGCCTGAATGGGTTTCTGTCTCATTACAAGTACTAATCAGGTTACTAATACCTGGGTGTATGGGGTGTTAGGGGAGGGGTAGTACCTCTGGTGGGGAACATGTTGTGCTCCTTCTGGGGTAGTTTGTCCACCTTTGCTCCCCACCCAATACTCAGCTCTCACTTGTGGCTTCTAGAAGCCATCAGCATGCAACAGTGGCCACACCCCAGGAATGGCTTCAACTGGCCAGCTAAACCAGGTACGGGTGGCCGATGGGTCTCAAATCATCAGTGAGTTAGGGACTTCTCCTGCATGCAAAGGCAGGCTCTGGCTGATTGAACGGATGAGACCAATAGTGGGTCCAGTGGTTAAGAAGGCAGTGCTCTAGAGGGAAATGAGGCGTAGATAGGACTCGACAATGTAGGAAGGTAGCCCATCTAGGAGAAGGAAAACTCTGATCTTAAACCTCCACTGCGTTATGGGATACTTTCAGGAGAAGAAAAGGCTAAAGAGCAAACACTACACAAATCCAGAGTGAAGTCCCTAAGACTGAACAGAACCCATCATTGCGTTTCACTCACCTTATTTTCCAAGAATAATTAATTTAAATGTTTTATTTTCCATCTCTCTTAAATATGTTTCTCCCCCTACACCACGTACAGAGAGTCCTGCTAATCAAATTAATGAGTAAACTATCACATGCTGGGAAATCAAACTGCAATTTAACTGGGGAATCAAGTTGGAATTTAGCTATCAGTTTGTCGTGTTAGATAGCTGCCTGCGGAAAAGTGAGTGTTTTTGCTGATTGCACTGACTGATACGGCTTGATTGCTGGCTGAGTGCATACAGCTGGAACGTGGCTCAGAGCATGACTCACTGTAACAGCAACTCTGGCACATGTGGTGGTGTTGTCACTAAAGGGTATTTACCTTTAGGTTGCTACTTTAGGGAGGCATGTTTAAGTGAAATCATGCACATTTGAAACACAATTGAAAAAGCCTGCAAACACCCTGTTCTGCCCTTGCCCTGCCTCTTTTTGTGATGTTTTCGTGTCACTTCTGTTTGGTGTGATGCACATATGCATGGACACGCCTTAAACTGCCGCTGCCTGTCATAGTGAAATTAGCATATTCTTCCTGCTGGGGTGGAAGCATTTCAGCCCTGCCACTCTTCTAGAAGTTACTGGCAGCTTATGCGTTGAGTCCTCTGGTTTGGTGCTGCTGCTACTGAATGCCAGATCAATCCACAATAAGATCATGCACATCCACAACTTGTTCATGAATGAAGAGGCTGACCTGACATATATATTACCAAAACTTAGATGGATGAGGTGGGTGGGCCTGACCTGGGTGCTCAGTACTACACCAGGAGAGATCAGAGGGTCATGAGGTGTATGTTGGCAAACTGCTCTGTGAAACACCTACTCCCCTCCGTTAAACGCAGCTGCAGCGAGGTTTAAGAGAAAGGGGAGGCTCTTTGGAAAATCACCCTCTGAAGCGGCTTCCTCCTTTAAAAGAGGGCAGGATTAGAGTGAGCTGTAAGTGAGTGTGTGTGTGTATCAAGGGAGGGGGCTGGCCAAGTGTGAGTGAGGGGAATTGGCAAAGACCTTGGCAGGTAGGCAGGGTTGGTGAAAGGAATAAGCAGGGCTTACAGCCCCAAGTACAATGATATTATTATAATTTAATTGACTGTATAATCCAAACACACACAAAAGTAAAGAAGTTACAGGGGGAAAAAGAACAAAAAGTCAACTATGGAACATCTCCAAATCCTCTTTATTTTTGAAAGGCAAGTTACGCTGAGAAGGGTGACTTGTCTGGTGAAGGCATTTAACTTAAGACATGTAATCAGTACACCCACCAAACATTGGGCTGAGATGGCAGTGATGGCAATATTTACTTTTTGATTAAGCTGTTTTTTTACTCCACCTTTCCATAACATGTCTGAGGCAGCGAACCACACCCAAAACCAATGAAACAATACAGCAATAAGGATATCAATGCAGAAGCACAAATCACTAAAACATTCTTTTTGAAAAATCAATTAAAACAGACCAGCAAAAAGTAAAAAGGAATTTTCCACAAACAACTTCAAAATCTAAACCCAAGAGGGTCACAATGACTTGTTACAGCCCAAAAGCTTTCTATAACAAAAAGGTCTTAACACTCACACAAGACCATCAGAGAGAGCAAGGGAGCCTCTTGCCCTAGGCAGTGTGTTCCTGAGACTAGACCTAAGCAGATCAGGCCATCTCCCTAGTTCCATCTTTAGATGCTGGTGGGACACACAAGAAAACCTCCATGCTTATTTATGTGCTTAAAACATGGATATGCTTGCCACATTTGATGGGTTCCATGTTTGTTTATTTAGAAGATTTATAAAGTACTTGACCAAAGAGTGGTGTACAAGTAAACTTGTAAATAAAACACGATGGTTGATACTGCTGGCCAGTTCTCTTGTGCCTCCATCGATTCCATATTCCCTTTAAGTAGCAAATCATTCTTAATATGCCTATAGCTTGTCTATTTGGGTTTGAAGAATAAAACCACCACGAGGCATAGGACAAAGATTAATAAAGTCAGAAGTGGTTTCCGTGGTGGGGCAGAAGGGCAACACTAACTTCTCAGGAGGGAAAAGGGAGGGTAAGGTAGAGGGAAGGTCAGTGTTGTGCAGGCAAACTGGCAGAGCCAATCTGGTATTCCTGCAGAAGCACCCACACTGACTTCCCCCACGACTGCACCTCTCCCTCCCAGTAAGCAGCTGTGACGTACCTGCCAGGAAGCTTGTGTTGAGGGCCCAGCTCATCTACTGAGCTGCTTCTGCATTAAGTCAAGGATCTGCACATGCACTACAATTACTCAGTTCTAGACGGTATCTAGTTAACACCAGGGAGGACTGGCTACCTCTCCCCCAGTCAACTTTTATACTTCAGAAAGAATATCTAGATAGCATGTGCAGTGGTCTGCAGCTGGAAAAAGGATTCTGTGCAAATTATAGCTTACTTGCAAGCTCGAAGTAGTGGCAGAGTGGAAGGGAGGATCTGTGAGAGGGTGTTATAGCAGGGCAAGGCTACAGCATTGAAGAACCCAATCTGGAAAAAAAAATCAAATAGAACAGAATAAAAATCAACATAAGCTGTATTAAGCAAATTGGAAAGGTGTTGTAACAAATTTACTTGGCAGGAAAATTGTCTGGATATTTGTTATTAGCAATACCAGTCTTATAAATGGGGGGGGACGACCCCTAGAGTAACTACTTGTGGGTATGTTAACAAGCTTGCCACTAACATTAGTAGAAAAACAGAGCTCAAGTAAGTACAGCAGTTGTACAACTTCTGAAGCCTGAACTGAAAGTTATGGTAGTGATTCAAAAATCTGAACCTTAAAAGAGAATGTCCAGTGTTCTAACACTCTTTTAGCCTTGTATATGGTTATCTGTCCATGTATTGACTCTGTCCATCTAACCCAGTATTTTCTACTCTTACTGACAGTGATTTCTCTAGGCTTTTGGATACAGAGAGGTCATTCCTAGCACTCTTACCTGAGATAATTTTAACAAAAGAGGCTGGGGACTGAATCAGTGACCTTCTGAATGCAAAAGAAGAGCCCTCAGTTTGGCCGACCCTTCCCTATTCTCATAGGTTGGCACCAGACCTATTTTTTTCAGTATTTCCAGCTTCCAGCTTAAAACCATCTTTATATTTCCTACTAGGGTTTGTCACAAAGTCAACAGAAGATAAACAAGTAAGTAATTTCCTTGGGTTTTTTGTTCTGGGTTTTGGGGGAGAGGGGAGATGACTCACCCACAAACTAATGACCAGACTTCCATAGAATTCCAGCCATCTTTAAGTACCTGCTTATTACAATAAGCGTTGGCAGCCCCTTCTAGTTTTGTTGGCTTGGCTCTAACATGGCCAGATTCTCCCATTTCCTCATCCCATGCCATGCCGAAGGATCCCTCAACCCCCCAGAAGCAGCTTTTTGAAACTTCAAACATTTTTAGACCTACTTGGCCCTGAGGAATTTCATCTTTCTTGTCTCTGTCCATCATAGGAATAGGTTGAATACCTAACTTCTTCATTTCATCACCCTAAAATAAAGTGCAAGACCAAAGAAAGGGTTATTCCAGGTTATTTGGTCCAAAAATGTTTCTCATGTATATACAAACAGGTATTTAGAACTCAATATATTAATATCAGTGGCTTGGGATTAAGAAAAACAACTGAAGGAAATGATTTTTCAGCACAGAAAATCCCAGCTGGATCAGACCAAGGAGAAATCTAGTCCAGCCAGTTAGGTTATCTCCAGAAAGCCCACAAGCAAGGCAAGAAAGCAATAACCCCTCCTATGTTGTCATCCCGCCCACCACCCAGTCCAGTCACACCCTGGAGTTTTTATTCAAGGCCATATTGACCCTAAATTTGAAGTTTCCAGTATCAAACAGCTACTGTGGCCAATATCTGCTGACAGTCCTTTCCTTCATGAATGTGTTGAACCTGATAGATGGGCTCAAATGTACCTTGACAGCACTGGGGTGGTGGGGGAGGGGATTTTTGTGTGAGAAACAGAGTCTCTGCAACTCCCATGTCCCACAAAAATCAAACAGGAAGAAAAATGTCCATGTCCCAATGCAAAGACATAGTTCTCACAGATTCTCACAAATTGCCAGTGGTGGCTGATATGGATGAGTGATCTTCCATATTCTACAAACTCTAGATCTCAGTGAGGAAGGTACTAGTCTCATCTTGTCCCTGAGCTGCGAGTATTGTATATGTAGGAAGCTTTTCTGTGAGGAGAAGCATTCAAACGTGTGCCTCCACCTGCAATCTGCCGTGGTACATACAGGCTCTTTGTTTGCAAGAACTAGGCTTAAAACAGCTGCTTTAATTCTTTCCAAATAGCTGTGTGTGGGTGAGGCCAAAAAGAACAGTGGTCTGGGTGTTCCCTTGGATTCAGCTTTCTCACTAAAGGCCCAGGTGACCTCTGTAGCAAGGAATACCTTTCCTCAGCTTCAGCTGGTGCAACAGCTGAGGCTGTCCCTGGACCAAGGTAAATTGATCACAGTAGTCCAGGGAGTGGTAACTTCAAGACTGGATTACTGAAATAAACTCTGTGGGGAGCTTCCCTTGCTGTTGGTTTGGAAGCTGCAGTTAGTGCAGAATGCTGCAACATGATTACTGACAGGAGTGGGATTAAGTCAGCATTATACCTTTACTCAAAGATCTACACTGATTGCTGATTCACTAGTAAGCCAGATTCAAAGTTTTACTATATAATATATAAAGCCATAAGGTTGCTTTGCTTCCTGTGTCTCTTCGAACACTCCACTCTATGGAACTTGCACCACATATGTAATAAGTATTTCAGTGTGAGAGCTCCTGTGCTTTGCTGCTCCCTCCCTGCCTATAACAGTAGACAGGTACCCTTGTTGTACTGTTCTATACCCCTGCTAAAAACCTTTCTGTTCAAGGAAGTCCATCAGGACATACAATCTTAGCCCCATGTACTTCTCTATAAATTTTGATGCTTTTAATGATAATTGTTTTATATTGTTATTGCACTTCTCTTTGGGGTTGTTGTTATTTTTTAAAAAAATAATATTATTAAAGTGGGTTTATATATATATATATATTCTAAATAAATAATAATCCACTGCATTTTTTTTAAGCTTGGAAAAGGGTGGAGGAGAGAATAAAAGTGTGAGCCCAGCAATGCTTTGGATTCTGTGGTTTGTCCACTCCAACTCCTCCCTTCCACAACTTGGTAGAATTGCTCTGTGAAACAGAAGTACTTGATGCCTCCAATAAAATTAGGTTTAATGATGCACATGCCTATGTGATGCATATGCCAACATATAAACAATAAAATGCACGTACCTCCGCCCAAAATTCTGCATATATATCGCTGGCTGTCGTTCTGGTAACATGCCACAATTTTGTCACAGAACATAAGTCACAAGCTGTCATCATCAGCCCAATCACACGATCCCTAGAATATAACAACTGGAAAGCTATTGTGCAGTTTAAAGAGGTAACATTTGCTATTTTGTTTAAAAATATATTCTTATATTTATGTAGCAGCAGTTAAGATTGCTACGGAAATAACTTAAGTTTGATGTTCAGATTAATATTAATCTGATTAATATTCAGATGTTGCAGGACTCTAAATCCCAGCAGCCTCAGCCAGTCTGACTAATGGTCAAAATAAGGCATAGGCAAACTCAGCCCTCCAGATGTTTTGGGACTACAATTCCCATCATCCCTGACCACTGGTCCTGTTAGCTAGGGATGATGGGAGTTGTAGTCCCAAAAACATCTGGAGGGCCAAGTTTGCCATGCCTGGTCAAAATGATGGGAGTTGTAGTCCAGAAACATATGGAAATACACAAGTTCCCAAACCCTGGTGTAACCTTTCACAGATCTCATTTTTAAAACTTTCTTAAGAAAAGTGGCAGAGTTACGCATTCAAGTTTTTATTATCTATTTGCCTGTGTAAGGCATGTCAGAGAGTAGCTCAGATTTTGTTTCTGCAACTATACTTCTATAAACAAGTTCATATAAGATTTCATGCTTAAAGGCACTGCACAACATATGCTAACACTCTTCTAATGATTCCTTTATTTTTGAAGATTTATATGGACATCAATACACAGTAAACCAAACCTTTAAAGCAAATTAAAACAATGGACACGGCTAAAACAACATGACTTAAAAGTGAATTATAAATATTCATTTGCTCTTTACCTATGTGCTTGATTTTTAAGATTTAGTGATCTTGACTGATGCAACTCTTCCAAATGTTTCCTGTTTCCAAAGTACAGAGCAAGGTCTGTAGCAATGATGGCTTTGCGGATTATTTCCAGCACCTGCTCATACTCACTAGAGCTCAAATTAGAAAAGATATTGTGGCCTTCCAGCTATAAAAACAGAATTTTTAAAATGAACAAGCTAATATATTATTTTGAACTATTTTAAACCATTGTTTTAGAACTGTCTTTTAAACTCGATTCACATTCAAACATACAGCACTGCTGTATGTAACACAAGATTCTGACAACACCCTCAAAAGGCACTGGACTGGATCCAAACCTCGTCATGCTTAAAGTATTACTAACAATCTAAGCATTATGAAGTCGGATACAGCATTTCAAAGCTTAGTTAGGCACACTAACTTTTCAAAAACAATCTCGTGGAAGAGAAACCAAGAGAAAGCAACCTAGTTTACATGTAATGCTAAGCCAAACTATGGCTAAATGTAAATGAGCAAGAGGTCAGGTGCCCAGAATGAAAATCAGGGCCACTTTGCTCCTCCCTAGTTCTACTACATCTGTACTACCCAGAGCTAAGACATGGTTTGTCTCCCCAAAATAACTGGTAAGCTGAGAACAAGCCTTGGCTAGAGCTTGTGGCTTGTTTGGAGCAAGACAAACTACAAGCCTGGGTACACATATAACACTAAGTCAAATCATGGCTCCCTTCCAGGTAGCATGGCTGGACCAGAGAGGAGCAAAAAGACTGTGATTTCCACTCTTTGTACTGACATACTGTACTTGATTGTTCATGCTAATATATCGTTTGGCTGAGCCTTATGTGCAAACCACACCTTTTCCAAGTTGAAACTATGAATTACAAGAAACAGAGATGCCACCAAATAACTCATGGTGTAACATTATGATGCTGTGTTTTCTTGTTCCACTTCATTGGCTGGTGTTTATGGGGCAGACAAGTGCACAATATGATGATGGGGTGCCTTTACACATAACAGGTGAGGGGAAAGAATTCAATACAGGGTTGCTAATTGTAGCAACATCTCTGCGTTGTTTGTAACAAACAGTTGGATGGAAGTTTGGATTGGGTGGCAGTGTGGATCTATGAAAATACCTTAATAATACTTTTGTTTTTTAACTGCACCACATTACTTCATATCATCTCTAGGTAAATTTCTGGGAAGCATGGATTTGAAACACTGTTTAGAACTACAATGCAAATTTAAGAAATCATAAATAAACACAAGTAATGCCAGTATTTCTCCTTAAATGTAATTATGTTTTCTTTTTGGTTTCAAGCATTGTTTCACAAATATTAATTATACAGTTATCTAATGTAGCATGTAGGGCCTCATCACAAGATGACTGATAGGTATAAAGCATAAATAAAAATTCCAGAATAAACCATGAAATAAAGGGAAAATATCAAAATTGTAATGGAAAGATCGTATTTCCAAGAACTCTTTGCAAACCTGTAGAAAGGTGCAGAGCTTGCAGCCAGTCTTGTTCAAGCAGGCTGGGCCCATTTAAATGAAATGGCTCCTATCACAAAATGCTACTGAGATCGAGCTGAAACTCCTGCCTAGGGCTTAGTCAGGGGTCAGCAAACTTTTTCAGCAGGGGGCTGGTCCACTGTCCCTCAGACCTTGTAGGGGGCCGGACTATTGAAGGGGGGGGAAATGAACGAATTCCTATGCCCCACAAATAACCCAGAGATGCATTTTAAATAAAAGCACACATTCCACTCATGTAAAAACACACTGATTCCCGGACCGCCCACGGGCTGGATTTGGAAGGCAATTGGGCCGGATCCAGCCCCCTGGCCTTAGTTTGCCTACCCATGTTTTAGCCTAAGGATGACTGCTGCTGAAACAACATTTGAGGTCTGCTGTTATGAAATCTCCAGCCTGAGCCATGCATGGAGCTATCCAACGTGCCATCAAAGCCTCGCTTTACCTTTTGCTCAAAAAGAGAACATACTGGGAATGCAATTTACCTGCAATATTGATACTGTCTGTGAAAAATGGTGCTGCTCCATTGTTGAAGTAGAATAAAGAGCTGCCAATGGGTGATCAAACTTCTGAAGATAGCTGTTGCTATAACCCCTGTGATCCAGGTCATGACATAAACATGCAACCATAAGTCCTCTTCGCTAGATTGTAAGCAGACAGAATATGTAATCAGTGTTCCGATTAATTTAGTACCACTAGATGTCACTCTATTCCCTCCAAACATTCCAACAAGTCCATTAACAGGAAAAACACCCTGAAGCCTTATTTATATTTTAAAAAATATTTATATCCCACCCTTTGGCCCTCAAAAGACCCTCAAGGTGGTTTGCAACCACAAAACATATAACTTAATATACTAAAAATTAGATGCAATTAATACCAATTTTTTGCTATGGTTTTATCGCTTCTTTAAAGCAAGCATACAAAAATGGAATAACTATTTAGTGCATTAATTATTATTATTATTATTATTATTATTATTATTATTATTAATATCTCGCTCTTCCCGGCCAAAGCTGGCCTCAGAGCAGCTAACATCATACCAGTAAGACAATGCATAAAAACAAGCGATCAATAAATTAAGATACATCCCACAATTAACTCAAATAAATTAAAATTAAAATTAAAAGTGGACAAGTGGCAATCTTCAGGTTAAAATTGAATAGCTATTTAAAAGCCATTAAAAGTTCAGCAGAATAAATATATGTCTTGGTTGCCTGCTTCAAACCACAGAACTTTCCTCAGAAGAGAGTTCCACAACCAGGGAGCTACCACTAAAAAGGCCTGTCTCTAGTGTGCTTCCCTTGTCAGTGCAGGGCTTCTGTAACAGATGGACAGGTAAAAGAGGGAGGAGACCGTTCTTCAGATAACCTAGTCCAAGCCATTTAGGGTTTTATCTTGACTTGGGCTTGAAACAGAAAGCCAATCATTATGAGAAACACCTGGCTGACACTGAAAACAGCAGCCCCGTGTTGAGCTCATACATGTCAGAACATTTGTTTACTATCAAATTTCTGGCAGCAGCTGTTTAAGATCTCATCATCTTTCCTGCCTAATGAATCTGCAAGGCACTGCTTCACACTACGGTACAAAGTGCAATGAATAAATTTAGGAAATCATACATTGGCAAAAATGACTTCAGTATTAGTCCTCAATGCTAATTAGGTTTTTCTGCTTGCTTTCAAACTTGATGTTTTGCAAGTAACCATTCTTGAGCAAAGCAACTCTAAAGCAAAATTTCAGGAGGAAACCGCTGATTTAAAACTTTGAAAAGAGGTTCAGCTCTAACATGTGGCTTGAGGAGAGGTTTTTTCCACAGATGTTATTTTACCTATGTAAAGAAGTGTGTACTATCAATAGTGCTTTGTGAATGATCACTGTAATAATTTTACCTAAATTTGAGATTCAGTGTAATTCCCACGGCTTATATTTCTTGAATTTTATTTCCCTCTGACCTCACTGGTTTGTTTGCTTTTCTCAGTGCCAAAGGTGGCTAACCTGTGGTCCTCCAGATGTCACCAAACTACAGCTCCCATCATCCCTCACCATTAGCTGAGGCTGCTCTACCCCTGTGTGTATATGCCTGCCCACACTGAATAATGCTTCATGCATCTGTATATGGGGATTATAATCTACAAAAGGCCATGCCACAATATATATTTTTAATCTTCAAAGTGCCACAAGATTCTTTTTTGTTTATATATATTCCTATATAGATAATAAATCACACTATAACTACAACGGAGGCATTTTCATGTATGCTGTATGTACTGTTTACCAGAGCAAACTGCACGTCACCTGTGGGCAAATATTCAGTTACTCTGTTCCAGGCACCTGACATCCGCCTTAATAGATTATAAGTCCTTTAGGCAGAGAGCGTGTCACTGCTATGTTCTGTTCAGTGCCTTAAATAGTACTTGCATTGATTTTTCAACATTCAGCTATTTTTCCAAAACAACAGAAGAGAACCTTTTTATATCTGCCATGAATTTTACAAACATTTAGTGGGTCAGAGCACCCGCATATATTGTATCAGGCTGCGGTCAGTACTGTGTGATACAGAGGAAACAAATAATAGTATGGGGCACCACAAAAATGCAGCACAGGGCTTACAGGCTTTGCTGAACTCCCCATCTCCACTGGGATGAGTCCCGAAGCCACCAGGACCCAAGATATCAATTGAAAACTGAACTGTTAACTAGATAACTGCTACGAGAGAGGAAGAAAACTGCTTGGAAAGGGACAGACTCTCCTTTGGACTCAGGCACAACCAGAGTGTGAGCCTCAGGGTTCAGAAGCTTGTTCATAGGAGCAGGATACGCAAAATGAGAACATTAAGCCTTTCCATACTCCAATGGGCAGAATATCTGGTTGCACCATTCCTACTATTTTTGTGGTCTTTCCACTGTACAATTGTCTCTCTCTCTTCCCCCACCTTTCCCTGTCCTTCCTGATGTGGGAGGGAGACAGAGGAGGTGGAAAGAGAATCTAGAGAAAGAGTAGGCTAAGAGTCATCATGTATTGCATGGCGTTTAAAACAGAAAACCCTGCTGTCCCAGCAGAAGCAGAATGAGGACTAGGTGGTGATCTCTCACTGATCGTAGTTATTATAGGAATAAAGCTAAGCCCAGCCTCTGGACACCAATGGGTGATGTTGTCCTTCACAGAAGAATACCGTATTTTTCACCCCATAGGACGCACCGGCCCATAAGGCGCACCTAGTTTTTTGGGGGGGAAATAAAGGGGGGATTATTTTTCCCCCAGGCGCGGAGCTGGGGCGGGGGAAGCCCGAGCTTCCCCGAACCCCAGCCCCCAGAACAGGCAGCTCTCCACAAGCCGTGGGAGCCCAGCACGGGCTCCCACGGCTTGCGGAGAGCTGCGCGAAGCTTGAAGCCTGGGCGCACAGGAGAGCTGCGCGAAGCCTGGAGAGTCCAAGAGCGATGGCAACGTTGCGCGCAGCTTTGCCATCGCTCCCGGAGCTTGTGGGGCTGGGGGCGGGGGAAGCCCGAGCTTCCCCCGACCCCAGCCCCCAGAACGGGTCCGAGAGCGATAGCTTGCCGAGCTGGGGGGATAGCTTCCTGAAGCCTGCATTTGTCCCTTCATTTTTGGAGGGGAAAAGGTGCGTCCTATAGGGCGAAAAATACGGTACTTAAGTTCCTTCTGGCCACCTTCTAATTTTGGGATGATTCCAGAGAGAGGGTTGTGCCCTTCTTAGTTACTAGCAACTTCCCAGGATTTCTACTACTTATTTTAATTCATTTTCACAATGAGTCTAATTACCATGTTCTAAAATGAAGTTTTATGTTCTAAAATAAAGTTTTCTAAAATAAAGGTCAGTGTACAGTAAGCCCGCTACTTACACGGGGTTTCTATTCCAGGGATCGTGGTTAAAGTCAAAATCGTGTGTAGTCAAAACCCATTGGGTTCAACGATGGGTAGGATTGCCAAAATCATTTCCCCTGGGAAACTGCCCCCTTTCTGCCCCTTTTAATTTTTGCCTTGTGTGTAAAGCTGAATGCACACAAATTAAATGTGCATAAGTTGCAGGCTTACTATAGTACAATCTGTATTAAGAAGTCCAAAGGCTAGCTGTGTGTTAACCAGATGTCCTTTGTTATCCAAAGTTGTGCCCCAGAGGTAGTCAATGCAACATCCTCCTGATCTGCCTTAGCTAGTGATGATCAGGGATTATGGGAGTTGCAGTCTGCCAATATCAGGAAGGCACCAGGTTAGCTAACCCTGCTGTGCCCTTTTGGGTTTTCTCAAACTATTTCTGATTTTATGTATCACTATTATACCTAGCTATATCTAAGTAAGGCCGAGGTCCTGGGCTTTTTAAAATAGTGCAGACATTCCTTATTTCAAACCAGCAATGTTCTTTTTCTGAACCACATCATGTCCTGCCTTCATGCTCTGTTTGCAATTGTATACAGAATTCAAGATGCAGATGTACAATTGATTACAGCTGCAATACTATACACATTTGCCTGGGCCTTAGTCACATTGAACTCAGTGGGATATAGTGTATAGTATTGCACTATAAATGAAAAATTTCTTAAATTTAAAATCTTTTTCCATGCTGAATATAATTTTACACTGATCAAAACATGAAATTACACGTCGTGTCTGAGATATGAATGTTGATACTGAGAAAAATCTAAACTTACTTCTACATCTGTGAAAAGCCTGTAGTTATTCTTAAGAACAGCATACATGCAATGCGCAACTGTAACTGCATGCTTCCAGTTGTGATAGGGCACACGGCGGTAATTCTTCTTTACAGACAGTGTGAATCGACATAGTTTTTCTAGTTCAAAACTTTTAAAAAAATAGAATGGTGAGATAAAGCAAATGAAAGAAAAAAATGTAAGTTATTTTAACCAAACAGAATAAAAAGAGATTTTACACTAAACTTTATTTAATGCTCCACTGATAATGTTGCAAAAATTAGCAGAAGCATTTTAGTTTATTTTAATTCTCCTCAAAATTACTGGCCTTATTTACTTAAAATCTATTGCAAATGCATCCAGAGCTTATAATGATATAAGAAAAAATCTATTCAACAATAAGTTATGCTTTGCCATGCAAGCTCAGAAGTTCCTCTCTTCTCTCTGCCCTAACAGCCATGGTAAATATATTTGTGTACTGCGGAGAAATAATACATTTTCACGTCCACCCTCCCCCCCCAAAAAAGTAATAATAAGTTAGCTAACTGAAGGCCACATAAAGTTTTCCAGCTCTTCAAAACATTCTGGTTAAAGAAAAAAGGTCAATGGCAGATTCAATGCCACTGGCTTTTGCAGAGAATGAAGAATGTTGGTCAAACAATGTCTAGCCTACAATTCCGCACACAAGTTGAGTTCACATCTAAATGGAGACCAAGCTGAAAAGAGGAAAGCAGATGCACCTCTGCTTGGATATCAAATGTAGGTTCCCTTCATTGTCTTAGTACAGAAATACCACTAAAGAAACTGATTATACTCTCATTCCTTCCTCACTTCTCACTGCTTTCTTCTGCTGCTGCTGGTCCTTCTCTACAGTGACAGAGGGAACTGTGATGGTCCATTTCTACTACTGCCTCATAGCCTGGTAGGGAAGACACAGGCTTCAAGCAGCACTCCTGATCCCTTTGCTTTGTCACCCTTACTCGCTGGAAGTGTGTATGTGAATGTTTTGTTAACATTTTGCCCTGGGTGCAAAATTGCAGTACAAATTTCCACTTCCAAGAGAAATTGTTTACATTGTAATAATGCAGCTCCAGAGCACACGTGTAGAAGCTGACACACATACAAAGAAGGGCAATATTTCACTTATTCCCTGCAGAGTTCTTGGGATGCACTTCCCAACTCACAGAAGGTGGGACAGCTTCTGCACATGCAGAGTTGCATGTCCACATCAGAGTCCCACAGAGCTTCCAACTATGACCCTGGAACATGAGCTAAAAAATATATATCTGCAAGTAATTTCTCAGCAGCCTACTTTGCTTTTATTTATTTATTTATTAAAAGAGTAATTATTTTGAGAAAAACACACTTGTAGTGGTTCAAGAGCACCACTGCTAATGCCGCCTGTACATTCAAGTTAAGTTATAACAGTTTGGCTCATATTGCAAATCATATTTACATATCCCCTGCACCCCCCACACTCCACCTGTTCAAAGTTGGTGTCTAGGCTAAAAGCTCTAATTACCCTTCCTCCAAAACATCAGATTCCACATAAAGGCTCAAGGCTGACAGCAAAAGACTGGAATCTTCTTTTTTCAACCTGTCTTCCTTTCTGACTGCATTTCTGTGCCTGCATGTGCAAAATGGGGCAGACTTACAAGGCAGGAAAGAGAACTACCTTGCCTCTATGGTTACAATACATCTGACTAAGACATTTTAAAATTCAAAACTGAAAAAATCTGCTTTAAGAGCATTAAAACAGTGCCACTATCTATGGCTTACACCTCAACCATATGCATGTTTATTGAGAAGCCCCACTGGTGTCAGGGGTACTTACTTCCAAGAAGGCATGCTTGTGATCGCAAGCCGAGTCACTATTTAAAGAAACAACCACACTGAGTTGTACCTTTAAATTCATCTACTCAAATTACAGGGCCTTCTGACAATAATCACAACCTGTACCAGGATTCATGAAAAAATGCACATTGTCCTAATATACAGGTTGATTAACTGATGCATTAAAAAAAAAGGCCTGCATTGAAAAAGGCATAACTTTCCATGCAGGCTTTATGAAAACTTGTAAGTGAAAGGTGAACTTTTATACTTTTATAAGGTGAACTATTTCCAATGGTGGATTTGCCCTACTAGTAAGTGCTTCCAATTGCCCAAATTATAGAACATGGTTTTTCACCAACTCCCCACTACATACATAAGCACCCTGCTCCCTCCAGAAAAACTGTTAAAGAGGTCCAAGGAAAACTTTTAATACGGCATTGGCCTGACTCAAACATCATCCTAAACCATACCATGGGTTGAGTTCCAGGGAGGAGATCGTGGCATCTTCATTCTCTCCTGATAATTTTGCAGCTACACTGCATTAAGCCATGGCTTCGTATAGCATGCCATGCAAACCTCGGCTCCTGATTTAGCTCTCTCCAGACTAACTACACCCTTGAACTAAGCCAAGCCATGGTTTGTCTTAGTGTGGCATGCGAACCAGGCCATTATCTGTAGGTCCAATTCTTCCGAGAACTTGTAATAAACTTGTGATACAAGACAGGCTGAAGTTGTAAAATATAAATAATCAAAAGTGAAGCTAGAAATACAGGTAAACATTATACTGCTTGCAGAATGTTTAGCCTAACATCAGAAACTTCTGATAACATTATTCAAGGTAGAAGTATTCAAAAAATATAACAGGATATCCAACTCATAACAAGCTCCCTTTCCCACCTAACTGCTGCATCCAATGCCAGAAGCATGACTGACACATTCTGAGGGAAATGCAGCCCCAAACTCAGAAGCATAAACATGATTTTCCATTATAAAAACAATTGTGGGTTGAACCTACAATTCCCACTCCACTGTCTTTTCAATTCTCTCAGGGAATCAAGATGGAACAGAGGCTCTCCACTGAAGGATGGATGTAGCAGAGAGGATTTTACCTTTCTTCTGCCAGCTACCATGCTGCCTTGGAGGGCCCCTTCCAGATGTGCTTTGCAGGGCGCTGCAGAGGGAAGGGGGAATCAGAGAACATGGCCTCCCCACCCCCTTCCTCCAGTGCGAGTAGAATTCAGTGTGAGTATATTTATGTTGGTTTAAAATATAACCAGGTGGGTGCATATCTGTGTGCGTACACACACACATACACACAGGATACAACACAAAACATAGTGAAATTAAGACTATAAATACTTTTCATGGGAGGGGGAAGAACTGAACAAGATACGACGACTCTCCCAGTCAAAAGCTCTGCAGGGCTCTGAGGCACACATGGAGATCTACACAAGCCAAAACTGCCCCTTTCACTTTAGTCTTCTAGAGATTGAAATACGGAAACAGCCCTTGCTCACACTTAGAGATGTGAAGGCTCCAGGGAAATAAATAAACAAAACTTGCAGAGGGTGGATCTATTTATTTCCCAATGGAAAAACTGTAAATTCTGGAGAAATTTCAAAAAGCCTTTTTGGCAAATATTTTACGTTGTAAGTAAATGCTATCAAAGGCAAAGCTTCTCCCCCACCCCCACCCCTTTTAAACTGTTTTAGCTGCACTTTACTACCTCAAAATTGTTTCTAATAATGTTGTAATAAATTTGCTGTATGAGGCAATTACTATTTCTGTATAGTATAGACATGTACAGATCTCAAATCCTCTTTCCTGCTTCAGTATTTTCAAATACAGTATTTTACATAATCCTATACCCTACACAGCCAGATGATTTCACGGTAATCAAATAAAACATTTACTATATAAAAACCAGTGTGAATAGTTGTAAAATTAAAGGTTAAAAAAATGAATTCATACCAGCTTGACCCACAAGACTGATGGATCATATAGATAAAAATGGATGCCCAGAAATCTTCATAAGGAGTGATATCAAAGTGGAATCTGTTATGAAGGATATTTACAGTTAAGAGAACCAAAGACTCTTAGATGTACATTATGCTTATTAGTTCAGATAAAAGCTTTCTGCACCAGAATCTCTTCTGTTGAACATTAACTTCAAAATCAAAAATGCTGATTTATTCTCACTAGCTTCTGGTATAATAATTCAAGGCTCTATCCTTCTTAAGTCAGTGCCTGACATCACTTCACAAACAGCTTTCTGAGTGGTTTCCCATAAAAAGCAGGGATGGGCTCCTTTTGCTCACTTCAGGCTTTGTTCAATACGAATATGTGAGCCTTGAAATGGGCTAAAGGAGCCCAGGGTGGCATGAATTACTGTGTGCTATTTATGGGGAGTGCTTATCATGGCAGCAGCAGGCTTCCCTCCCCCTTTTTAAAATATCGTATTTTTTGCACAATAACACTCACTTTTTTCCTCCTAAAAAGTAAGGGGAGATGTCTGTGCGTGTTATGGAGGGAATGCCTACGGGTGGCATGCCTACGGATTTTCCTCCTCTAAAAACTACATGCGTGTTATGGTCGGGTGCATGTTATAGAGCGAAAAATACGGTAGGTTCAAAATATTTGCAGCAGTAGTAGTGGAGATCTAGTTGCTGTAACAGCCATAGTTCCACTTCTGCTGCTTTGCTGCCAAAACTGCCACCATAAGCAGTGTCTTTTAACCTTTAAAAAAAAACAAAAGAGGATGAAGCCTTGCCACCCCTATGTACGGTAAGTCCCCACCTCTCAAATTATTGAGGTGGAGTGCTGAATCTTGGCAGTTGAAATGACACTAGAATGGCTGTTCTCAGTTCTCTACCTGCAAATGAGGTGTGGAATTATGGGTAGATTTTGCCTCAGGCCAGGTAGAAGACAGAATTAACTTGAGAACTCTTGGCAGCTGAGTTAAGAATGACAGGCAGTTGCTGTATTTGCTGGGTCGTGCTGCGGTTTATGACTTTCATTTCTTTAATTTCTCAGCAGTTTTTGTGGTCCCCTCCTTCTCTGCCATCCTTATAAAGGATACATGTATTTTGTGTCAATCATTTATTATTTTTACTACAGGATGCCATTTGTGTCCAGGTGAATGCCTGGGAGTTTTGTTACCTGAGGTATTCATTATTAAAATGTTTGAAAGGCATTTTGTTGTTAATTTCCCTTGAATACAGTCTTATGGTCTTACATATAATTAACATAATAAAGTATAATCTAAGTTACACTGGTTCAATTTCATTTGAAGGGTGGGGTCAAGATCTATTTAACATGCAAGTTCTTTCCTGCAAGTTTTGCAGTTCTCAACTGGGTTTACCACTGCACCAGCTGCCAGAACTTTGATGCTGTACTACCTAGACCAAGAAGAGCCCATTAGGGAGTACCCTGAGAAAGAATATTCACAAGGAAAAATAGGTCTCAAGTTTCTGGAAAAAATACTATGATTGTTAGATGTAACAGATAAGCCTTTGGGTACATGAATGTTTAATTAGAATAATGAAAGGAAATGATAATGTTGCTGATAATGGATTTTCGATTATGACAAATTTGTATGCTACCTGAGTGGTAGTGAATATTCTAAAACGAAATAATGCAATCCAAACATTTAAAATTCCACTTTATCATGTTACTTAAAGTTATATTCTTCTGAAGTCAATATTCATAATCTCATGTTGAGGCTCATAACGACAGAACTGCTAGTTGTTTTATTATCAATTAGTCCTGCCTCATAGCTAAATGCAGCAGGTGTTTTATTTCCCTGTCACTGACTTCAGTAAAATACTTGGGTGCATTGGAAACACAGTATTGCACAGCAGATACGCTAGATCTGAAAGTAACCACTCTGTTTATATAAATGATTAATGAAGCATGGCCACCATGACAACCACAGGATTGTCCCAGAGTGTTTCAGACCCTATACCCATGTGAGGTCATACACTTCATTGGGTGTTCTCTGCTGGCCATGATAATGTGAGGTTGATGGTGTTATCCACAGAACCTTTCTCATTAACTGCCTGGTCAGGTGTAGACCTAAACTGCTACCAATGGGGGATTTCCTCCCAATGCATATACTAGCTTCAGATTTTCCTCATTATTACAAGCAGGGGGCAGAAAGGGGTGAATTCATTAAACTTCCACGCCTACTCAAATCCAGTTAATCATCAACCTCCCCTCCTTACGCTGATGCTATTTGTATTTTGAAAAACCTGAATATTCATTGAAAAGATACATTTGCCATGTCTAGTGTGGCTCTTTGATAATCGCAACAGCAACAGCTGCTAAGCTGCCAGTGTTCATGGGGAATACCCTACTTCTGTATCAAAAAGATCACATTAAAAACATACAGTTCTACTTCTTTGCAGAGTTGTGGTGGGAGTCTGCAGTCCATGAGGTTTTTCCATTCTTCTGCTGTACAAACACTGTGATAGGAAAGCTTCTCCATAGTAACACGGTAGATACACTCTGAATGGCGAACTTTGTGGTACATCTAAATAAAGCATTTTATTATATAAGATATGGCTGTTTGCACAGGGTCTAAACTTACTTTCTCAAGCCAAACACTTAGATCTGTGTCTAGCTTCACAGAGATGATATTTCTGAGGGATAATTAGGAATACTTTTAAAAGAGAATAAATTGATATGGTCACTATCATGTGAATTTGAAAACTTTTTTAAAAAATTAAACAAAGCTGTAAATGATAGGATCAGCTTAATCGTAACCATTTTATTAACAATCAAATCTTAATCCCGGAACTTTAAAACTGAATCAGTTTAATCTCTGACACCTCCCTTAACAATTAAATTAGTACAACTGACTTTGCTATACAAATCCAAAATGGATAATATAAATTTATAAAATTTATTAATTTCACTTTTTGTGCACTTGGCTATCTTTGTGGAACAAAACTTACATTAGCACAGTGTAAGGCTAAAGCACAAAAGACTGCAAACATTTTAAAGTTGTTCTCATCAGTTTTAGAGAAGGCACATCCACTTAGTTTGTTCACCATCTGCACGACGCCTATTACACTTCCTCGGCTCACAATAGGCATGCATAAAATATTCCTGGTGGTGTAGCCTGTATAGAGATCTACCTCCCTGAAGGAAAAAAGGGAAAGGGTGAACATTCACTTTCTTAACATGACATCATCTAACAATAATGTTCAAAGCCATTTCATGTGCGTTATCTAGTTGTAATCCTTACAACAAGCCTGTAATGTTAATATTATCATCTCCATGTTGCAAATACAGGATAAAGGCTAGAAGAACCTGGTAAATTCATAACACATGTGAGGCTGAAGCCAGGAACTTTCTGATAGATAAATAAATAAATTATCTGATAAATAATTTAGCCACCATTCCCAACAAGCATTCCAGCCAATTCAAACCTCCATATGCAAGGGATGCCAAGTGTGCATGAAGTGCTTGTTGGAGTTAATAGTGGACAGTATGGTAGGGCAGAGGGGGTGCACTATCCCTGATGGAGCAGGTATGTAGTTTGGGGGTGCTCCTCGATCCAGCTCTATCAATGGAGGTGCAGGTCTCTTTGGTGGGTAAGAGTGAATGTCTTTAACCAGCTTTCACCAGTAAGAGAGGTTATGGCCATTCCTGAATCAGGACAGCTAGAGCACAATTGCCAATGGACAGGTAACCTGGGACTACTGAAATCTGTTCTGTGTGTGGCTACCCTTGAGGTTGGTCTGGAAGTTGCAGCTGGTGCAGAATACATCAGCTAGGTTGCTTTGGGGGGCAAACTACTGCCAGCACAACACCTTAGCTGCAGGACTTGCAGGGGCTGCCGTTCTGCTAACCAGCCAAGTTCTTTTGGGTGGTAAACATATCAGATTCCTACCTGTTAAAACGTGGATCTGCATAGGCATCAGGAATGTTGAGAATTTCACCTGTTCTTGCTACCTGACCAGCTATTCCTTTTTCAATAGAAAATCTGCATGGGACATAAAGAGATATGCACATCTTAAAGCAAGGAAAATGACATTTGAGCAGCTAAATTTCTCTTCCCGTTATTGGCATCCATCTTGTCTCAAGAGACAATGGAGTGCGCCTCTGGGGGTGAAGTCAAACTGCTGCGTTAGCAGCACTGGAGTGACCTCTCCAGGGCACAAGCCTGGCAGTGTGTATGGAGGTCCTGGGTTACCAAGACGACAAGACCCCACTCTCAGCCTCGCTGATGTGGTCCAAGAAAAGCAGAGCAATAGGTAGGGACTGCACTCTGGATTTGTGTAGGGTTTACTCCATAGCCTTTTCATCTCCCAAAGGTATATCGCAAGGCAGTGGAGGTTTAGGACCAGAGTTTTCCTTCTCCTAGATAGGCTACTTTCCCAGGTACTTTCTCAGTGGCCCCAACTGCCCCTGATTTCCCTCTACAACACATACACAAACTACTTTCTTGACATCAGGACCAACCACTCAATCTGCCAGAGCCTGTCTTTGCATGCAGAGGAAGTCCCTATCTCACCAAGGGTTTCAGACCCACCAGCTACCCTCATCTGGTTTAGCTGGCCAGTCAATGCTGTTCCAGGGGTGTGGCCACTGTCACATGATGACAGGTTCAAGGAGCTACAGGTGAGAGCTGAGTGCAGGGTAGGGACCAAAGGTGGGCAAACTACCCCAGAAGGAGCACAATGTGTCCTCCTGCAGAGGTACTACCACTCCCCTAACACTCCATACATCCTTCTCTTGTAGATAAAGAGTTAATTCAGCACTGGATATCATCTCCTAAACAGGGACCAAAATACATGGCTAAAGCCATTTCCTGGGAAGGTGGACTGCCTCTTAACTTTCAGGTAGATAGCAGCCACAAAACACAGCTACAACACAGTTAACATCTAGCTATAATTAGGCCTAATCCCTAATTATACTGCTGAAGAGCTGCGAAGGAGATTGACTTTTGGTGAAGAAAAAAAACTTGAGCTACTCTGGATTTGTGTGACTACACAAGTCAACATAGGCCAAAGCGCAGGAATTCACCACATAAGAATTTCTTCTCCTCTCCTCGTTGGTAGCTGGTCATTCAAAACTCATGATGACATTATAGCATCAGAGATGTTGTTCTGATGGCACTGCAGTTGCCACCTGCAGAAGACTACTTCTGGAGAGGCAAATCCTCATGAGAATAATATCAGTGTGGCAAAAATTGTTAAAGTATCTGTAAATATACACAGAAATGGAACAGATTAATATTGGCATGTAAGAATAGTCAACTCACTAGTCTTACCTTATTTCTTTGGTCTTCTTGAAGACAGGTTTTCCATCATGTTCCTCCCCAATATCAAATAAATCTGAATATAATTCATTGTTCTTGTGATCTACCTGGAAAAGCGCACAGCGATCTGCATTCACCAAGTTTTTTGCATATATCTACAGAAAAAGGACAGAGCTAAAATTAATCACAGTGGGCTTAGACAAAGTCTGTATTATATTTCACAAGTTAGTTAACTATACTTTAATAAACCCTATAAAAATGGATAGTTGTTGCTACTTTAATTATAAAGTTAAGTAATTTGTAACAGTCATAATTCTTTTTGTGCATTGATTGTAATAATTTATCTCTACTCATGAAAATAGCCTGAAGCTTTATTGTATTGTCATTGATGTCTGCTTAAAAAAAAAGAAAAACCTTTATGCAAGCTGGGCATGTTTAGCCTGGAGAAGAGGAGGTTAAGGGGTGATATGATAGCCATGTTCAAATATATAAAAGGATGTCACATAGAGGAGGGAGAAAGGTTGTTTTCTGCTGCTCCAGATAAGCGGACACGGAGCAATGGATCCAAACTACAAGAAAGAAGATTCCACCTAAACATTAGGAAGAACTTCCTGACAGTAGGAGCTGTTTGACAGTGGAATTTGCTGCCAAGGAGTGTGGTGGAGTCTCCTTCTTTGGAGGTCTTTAAGCAGAGGCTTGACAACCATATATCAGGAGTGCTCCGATGGTGTTTCCTGCTTGGCAGGGGGTTGGACTCGATGGCCCTTGTGGTCTCTTCCAACTCTATGATTCTATGATTCTATGATTCTAAGCCTATCCAGATGTGAAATTTTATTGGGTACATTTGTTTTTAAAACTTGATTTTACTTAAATAATCATAGTTTTATTGTGTCTACATGCTTTTAAAGTCTGTTGAATTTTCCTATAAACATTTTATATTATTTTATGGAAACCACTTAAGAATTATTTTCATTAAGTGCTATATAAATATTGTTATATAAAAATAATTAAAATATATTTATTTCTTCTTTTGACAATAGAGATGGAGTAAGTGTTCAATATTAACTTCTTCCTTAAGCACCTCCTGGGATATTCGAGTTTGTGGAGAATGGGAAAGGAAGATTCCAAGAGGAAAAGACAGGTGCTTTAGGAAGCACGAAACAAATTTAAAAATCTGGGATGAATTTAGAGGTAAATAAAGACTCTTCTAAAGTTTATTAGTAGAGAACAAAACTGGTACGTTTTCCATAAGCTTGAACTACTCTAAAGTAGCAGTTATGGGTCTGTAAGATATCCTAGCTTCTGGTCATTTTAGTCTGCTTTAGTAGAAAGCTTTATTTATTTATTTATTTTAAAAAGTTCTATCACATTTAGGCATCTTATTTGGACAAAAACACAGGGAAGTTCTAACATTACTATCCAGAGAATAGTAAATATATTGGGTTCAATATGGAGAAGAACTTCTGTGAATAGATGGAGTGCATAGCAAGCAAAGGCTTTCATTCATGGAATTAGGGGAAGGCATTTTTTGTTGATTCTTCTTCACACTTCTATGCCACCTCCCATGCTATTTTGAAAGGATTCCTATCTCCCCGAGGAAGATTGTGGGGAGGGCACAAGGAGCTGTTGGGGGTGGGAATTGGTGGAAATTGTCTCTTCCTTCAGGAAGCAGCATATTTCCATGAGCAGAACTTTGCTTACAGATCTTTTGATTCAGGCCACTGTGGCATGAACCTGAGTATACTTTTAGGCCACTCAAAGAAGTTATCAGTGTCAATTTGAAGAGCATAAAAGCATTTTTTCAGAGAGAAATACTATCTAGCTATATATCTCATCTCCAGATTTTGTACTACTAGTGAATTATACCATTGTTTCCCCAAGTAATATATAAAACACAAGTCAGAAAGCAGATCCTCAGGGAAGGTCTATGTTGAAAGTGAGTTTTTATGCCTAGCTGCTGTTTCTCTGCATTTAAAACTGTTTTAGGCCACTTTCATATTAATTCCTGTCCAAAACAGTTTGCAAAAAAGTACAACAATCAAAAGAAGCATCAAAACAATGAATAAATAGGAGAACAAGGAAAATGCTGTTTAGCCATTCAATTAGATAAAACCAGAACAGCAGCAAAAGATTTCACAAAGGCAGTCAAAATATCAATGGCCACTCACTAAAACCCATGGTTTTGCTTTGTCTTCTGAATAGTAATAACGTTGGTGCCTTCCTTACCTGAAGAGGAAGGACATTCCACAACTAGGGGACCATTGCTGAAAAGGCCCTCTTTCCAGTCACAAGCACCAGGACACATCGTTCCCATGGGACATTGTGTCCCAAATTACAAAAGGAACGCCACTAGGCTGCTGAGGGCAGCCAAGCCACCGCGTGAAGCAGCAATGTAATGGATTTAAGGGTTGCTCGTGCGTAAGTTGCCGCCACTGCTGGCGAGGTTACCTGGTTAAACCCTTTCTGACTGAACAGCCTCCAGCACTGTGACTGTCTCAGTCACTGGCAGAATCCGTCAGTGGGCATTTCTTGAACCTTTTCCAGCATAAAGGTTGTTTGACGCCAAGACCCCTCCTACTCTCCCTGCGCGGAAGTCTTCTGCGCAGGGAGGGTGTGGGCAGCGGAGTACCCGTACTCTCTCCGCTGGTCTCCGGCGAGGAGTCTTGGAGCCTCCTCTCCGATTCCCCCATCTGCCCCCCTTCTCCACTGGGGTTACGCTGATTTCCTTCCCCAGCAGATGGGCTGCCTCTCTCCCTACTGGGACCCTCTCTGGCATCCCTCTGGAGCCTTCCCTCCGCCTCTAGCTCCGATGGCAGTTCCCTGACAGGCAACAAAGCATTTTTTCTGGAAAAAAGAAAAAGAAAAAACCCTTGGGCACCTTGTCTTTAAAAGGTAGTCCCACTCCAACCAAAAGTTCCTCCCCCTGGAAGCCACTGAATATGCCTGACCCCACTTTCACAGCACATTAACGGTTCTGTGAAAATAAGATACACGGCCAAGCCTTAGAAGGAATAGAACTGAGTTTCCTCAGTGTATGCTGTTGGCACTTCACTCCAAAACTTTGGACAACCTCACCTAGCAATCTCATGAAGATGTTAAAACAGCTCAGGGGCCAAGACAGGAACTCTCTGGAACACCATGGGATAACTGGGGAAATGGCACAGAGGAGAAATGTTGAACAACTCCTCTCCCCCAACTCTACTGCTTCAAGAAAAGTTATAAACCCTGCTAGGTGCAATTCAATATAAAAAGCGTAAGCCATTCCACTCACAGATCTCCCATGTAATGTGCAGGCTTCGTACAATTCAACTACGATAGAATTTTTTGTTTGGATGAAGGCACACACAGTCCTGGCAGAGAGGTGAGGCTAAGATATCTTTCCTTTCCTCTCCTCCCTTGGAGCCATAGAGTAGCCAACAGCAATTAGTGAGTTGCTGCTGAAGATTAACTTTCTAATGGCTCTTAGCTGAGGACCTCACTTTGCAAAAATTCTAGAACTTCTAGATCACCCATGCAGCTCAAGTCTATGTTTACCCAGTTGTGAGTTCTCAAGTGCACACAGGGTTGCCGTCCCAGACAAATCTGCTCAAACGACTTGTGAACCAGTTTTCTTCCCTATCTTCTAAAGGAATGGATTTCAACCTTGTTTCTAACTTACACTTACAGCTACTCAGTGAGGCAACACAGCTGTGCTCCATGTATAGCGTCCCTTCAAAATAAATGACTTATTTCCGTGACAAACAACAAAACCTAAAACAACTATGGATTGCTGAGATTTAGCATATTAAGATGAAATAATCATTAATAAAGCCTTCCGATTAAAAAAAAAAAGATTGGTTTTTCAAGGAACTACTGTTAATGACTTGGTCTTTAAAGGTGCATTGTGGTAGCTGCCATGGACAGAACTATATCACTCAATATGACAAATAAACACACACTAAACTGAGCCAATATGTTATCAATCTGATTTATGCCCCTTTATCTCATCCACAAACACTATTTTCCACCCATCACTGTTGCCATAACAAATCACTAATGCCTTCTGGAGCATCTGAGGTGGACATCCTGAGCTGTATGAGGCTGGTGACTTGCATGACCTGAGGCCTCTGACATGACAATGTGGTGTTTTTGACATTAGCAGCCTGGAAGGGGGTGGGGTGCTACGTGCAATCTGAAACAAGCTGTAGGCATGAACACTCAGTTTTCAGTACGGATTTCCCTAAGGATTGGCTCTTTGACTTGTGGTTTTAAAATATTACCTTGGAAAAACATGCCCAGGCTGGCCAGGGCTTTTCATGGGCAAAGCCTCTGTTGCAGGGATGTGGCAGTGACAATTTTCTCCACACCTGCTATTGAAAGTTCAGAGCCTATGTGAAGAAATGTGGCATGCCCAGAGCAGATTATAGACTACATTCAGAGTTTTGACAGAACACAGAATGGAACTGTTTTGCTCTACACAAAAACCTTTCAAAATGAAACCAAGTTTTCCTCCTGATACTAGTAGCATTTGGGTGGCAAAGGGAGAATTTTCATGGAGATTGTGGCGGAGAACACCCCTCCCCACAGTCTGCCCTGATTGGACCCACAGCAGCACCTATTTACTATTTTTAAAAGATTCATGCAACTATAAGTTATGTATTAAGCACCATAAGTAGTTTGGCCCTGAGAATGTGAGCTATAAAGTTTACCAAAGCTCTTTAAGTGGCATTTGACAAGCCACCAGCTCAGTTCACACTTAACATAAAGCCAAACCATGGCAGAGCATAAAGGTGCAGTCTCCTGGAGAGGAGATTGTGGCTGCTTTGCTCTTCCTCTTGTACTCCTGCTACTGGAAGTTAAGCCATAGTTTGGCTTGGTGCAGTGTATGAACCCCTGGTGGTTCGTAGTTTGTCTCTGCCAAACAAACCATGAGCCTAGGTTCAGGTAACACACCAAGCCAAACCATGCCTTAGCTCACAGCAGCAGTAGGACTGGAACAAGACGTCTGCAGCCTCCTTTCCAGGAACCTGCATGTTCACACATTCATGCTAAACAACTGTCAATTAGCACCAGGGTTGCTTGCTTCACATTCTCTTGGAGATCTTACTACGTAATGGCAGTGAAAAAATATCAATGAGCAAATCAAATTATTTTACAATAGCACTACACAAATTTTTAAATAATTTATATGTAATTCTTCTAAAAAGTAATACTTTGAACATGCACTGATTTGAAACAGACACACAATCAGGACACAGTATATAAACTAGATTTCAAAGAGGAAGACTTGAAAAGTAAGATGTAATGTAGACATTAGAGGGAAAGATACATTACCATGATATTTTCAAGTAGAGCATCTATTGCGACAATGTTATCAAAATATGTTCTGCAGAATAATAGGTGAAGTTCTTATTAATAACATCATTTATAGATTTCACTACCACAATAACCCATGCTGGTTTTCATTTACTGATAAAACAATAGGTTATCATCTATTTATGAAACCATACCATATAAATCTTCTCCCTGCATAGGCTTGTATGCATTGATCATCTTGCTCGACTGTGCCCTATGTGCCCCTTCAAGGACCACATATGGCAACTGGTAGATTCTAAACTGGATTGGATCCATGCACACAGAACTAACAGAAAACTTCATTTGTCATCTTTGGCAGTGCTGTAGAAATGGCCAGTGCTATAGAAATGGCCAGTGCTGACAAAGCCAAACAACCCATCATCTGTTTGTTCTACATGGGGGTATTTATCTATCGCATATGTATCCTATTCTTCCTCCAAGAAGCTCACAGCAGCAAAAATGTTGCCCCTACAACAATCCTATGATGTAAACTAAAAGGTAAGGCGGTGACTAAGTGAACAGGGAATTGAACCCAGATCTCTCTTGCCTAAGCTGCAAATTCCAACTTCTGTACCAGACTGGATGGGGGATCCTTCAATTAAGCAAAAGTTCAGAGCAGATGTATAATCATACAATCCAGTAGATAAGATGATAGTCAAACATTAGTGATTCTTTTTAACATTTCACCCATATAAGCTCCACTTGACCAGGTTATCCATCTTCTTTCATCTTGCCAAAGAAACTGCTTTAGCTGCCTTCAGCAATTTCCATGTGCTGGGCTTATTATAACATATTTTTTCCCAAATTACACCACCTCTAAATGACTTTTTTTTGTACAATAATATAGGCAATGTTTATTTCATTTTTAATATCCTCTTCCTCTTTGCACTGGCAGCAGGACACTGACAGCCGTCTTCTCTATACCTGGTTCTGTGAGCACACCAGCAAATATTCCCGCCTAAAGCCACGTGCAGCATGACTGGAAAAACAAGCTGACCTTGCTTCCACAAGCTAGTACAGCAGCTCTCTCTCCCTGATTAATATATAGTAGCTGTCCCAGGCACCCAAAGTCACTAACAGATAAGCACCAGATGTATTAACAAAAGATGCTTTGAATGTTCCACATTCTCAAGCATCGTTGGCCATTAGATTTCATTATTTCCAAGAGGCAGATATTATTCCAAAAATTGTGTACCTTTTTGTGTGACATTCTATCAAATCAAATTTTATTAAACGGTCACAGACCAGATTAACTCGTACAGCTAGTCAGCGAAGCATAACACCGGAAAAAACAAAGGACAATTTCGATACATAACTGCAATTTAAAATTAGACAGCATAAATAAAATTAAGTATTTGCCTTCGCCTGCATATTGACATTGGAAAGCTCTTGTTTCCTGCGCCTAATAGCGGCTACACAAAATTTGGCCACATTGATCGTAATTTCAGGAACCTTATCTTCTACCAAGGCTCTCATACGTTGGAGTTCTGGTTCATTTTTAAGCTTTTGTAGAACTGGTGCAATAAAGGTCAAACGTAGATCCTCGTAGTAACTACAGTGCAGCAATACATGCAGACTTGTTTCCACTTCCGATGAGCCACACGGGCAAACACGTGACTCATATGGTTTGCCCTCATATCTGCCTAGCAGCAGGGCAGAGGGCAGAACGTTAAATCTGGCCAGGGTAAAGGAGTGTCTGTACTTAGGTATTTGTAAATCAGCCAAATAATTTGCGGGTGAGAACCCTCTCCCAAAGTCTCTAATTATGGCATGTTTATCCATTTTGCCCATATGACATTGCAGCTCTATGTCCCTAATGCGTTGGAGCACTTGACTTCTGGCTCTCTCATATCCTGCCGCTATCAAGATCTGCGGGGAGAATCCCAAGCTTCTTATCTTTTCAAACAGGGAAGCTTTCCAGGTGGAATGAAAGGTGTCTAAGAGTGTTAAAGGAGCCAAACCGGCCGGGGGAAAAATAAGTTTTAACCAGTAGTGTATCTTTAGAATCCACAGCCGCGCATTAACGGGTGGTTGTCCAACTTCTAAGCGGACAGCTATATTAGATACACAGGGGGGGATCCCCAATAAACACCGATAGAATTTTGTTTGAAATGCCTCCATAGGCGCAAAATTTTTAAAACTGCAAACCTGGGATCCATAAGTGAGTTGTGGGAGTATTTTTGCAGCAAAAACCTGGGAGGCCGCCGGAACGTATTTACCCCCTTTCCCGTGAAAAAATCTTGTAAGGGCTTTATTAGCCCTTCCTGCGTTGGCAATGGCGTTTTTCATCTGTTGGTGCCACGAGACCCTTTCCTGAAAAGTTATTCCCAGGTATTTGAAAGTTGCTACCTGGTCAATAGGTTGACCATTAATTCTCCATTTGTGTTTCCTTCTTTTTTTTGAAAACACCATAATTTTAGATTTGCTGTAATTTATTGATAGTTGTTCCGCTTGACAATAGTCAGCAAGTGATCTCAAGAGCTTCCTCAGGCCAACGCAGGAAAAGGAGAGTAGGACTGCGTCGTCCGCATACAGAAGCACCGGGATGGGAATACCTGCCAGTTTGGGAGGGTGGGCATTTTCTTTCGCCATATTTACTGCTAGAGAGTTGATATAGAAATTAAATAGCGTTGGCGCGAGGACACATCCTTGTTTAACCCCATAGTGCGTTTGAATTTCTTTAGTTAGATGGCCTGACCGATCGCATCTTACCCTCACCCTGGTGTTTTCGTATAGACCACGGATAAGGCGTAATAAGCGTTTATCTATGTTTGTAGCGCCAAGCTTTTCCCAGAGTCTATCCCTTGGTATTAGATCAAACGCCGATTTAAAATCCACGAATGCTGCATATAAAGACCCCCCTTTTCTAGAGTATTTGTCTGCCAGGTGTTGAAGGGTAAGGGCCTGGTCTATAGTTGAACGCTTTGCTCTAGTGTGACATTCAGACTGATAAGAAAGAAGAAATATAAGACAGTCTTTCTGTCTGGGTAAGAACTGTCATCATTTAACATCCATTCCTAAACCTTGTAGAAAACATCCTGAGGTCAATGCCGAATGCATACATTTGCTTTCCACAAGAGTAACATAGTGCACAAAATCATTCTTATGAAGAATTTATATTTTCCTGCTGTTTATGTACAATTTATTTATTTATTGCTAAGACTTTTGCAGATAGATGCACTCCGTTACTGAAACCAGGATAAATAACAAGTTAGAATTAATGTTTCTTCCGCCATAGTTTACACGTAGTCTTATGCATGCCTGCTCAGAAGTAAGTTCCACTGAGTTCAATGGGACTTACTTCCATGTAAGTGTGCATAAGATTTCAGTACTTATCTTTCTATACCAGCTGGTAATATACTAAGGGCATTTGCTAACTACCTTCCATGATTCTACATCACACATATTTCATGCAACTAACTGAGAATGAGTTGTAAGTGTGACTTACTTTGAAACGTCAAGCAGGAAGTCATTCAATTCAGTCTGCTTAGCGAGGCCCTTCGATACCTGACCAGAACATTTGAAATACTATTGCTTATATAAGCAAAAGGTTACATTCAAAAGTATGGAGTATATACGCTATCTAAAATTAGATATATATACACATACATTTACACATCTTTAGATTTATTGTGTTTACAGATATGCTAACTCGGATTTATTGTATTTTTCTAATTGTCTAAAATGGCAGCTCTTACACTGTGAGCCTGAAGACTTTACTGTTTGTGCCCTCCTCTGCATATAAACTCTGAATGCAGAAACCTAGGATACCAGCTCACAGTCAGCCCTACTAACCTGCTCAGACAGGTAAAGTGTTCAATTTTCTGCCAAAGAAAGATTGTCTCCCCCCCCCCATTTACTCATCTTATATAAACAACATCTAAGACAAGCAATAACTGAGGTAAATAAGCTATATTATTTTCTACCAAATCCTTTGGCTGAGTAGTATGTACATGTTCTGGGTTCTTAAAAGAAAGAGGCAGACTCAGGCCTACATCACTTACCACCATTGCCAAGTTCATGGTAGCTCTCTCAGATTTGGTTAGATTTTAAAAAACTGAGTTTGGAGGATTTTATAAAAATATATATATACTAAACTGGTGGAAGTAGCTGGGGAAAAAAGTGAGTTACAGAAGTTTTCATGGTGCAGGCAAAGGATTTTGATTGTCCCTAAGAGGAAAGCACTTGTGAGGGTTAAGAACCATTTGGGTTTTTAAATCTCACTGATTCAGTGGCAGAGAGCTAAGTTCATGATTAAGCAAAGACTAGGTGTGGGGAAACACTAGCATGACCTGCCAAATCTCCCCATTTAGTTTGTGCAGCCATTCTGGAGAAGTCATACCTATCTGCCCTGCATTTGAAATCATATATGACATCAGGTGTGAGGCTGGTATGGGCAGTGCTTAAAGCGACAAACAGGAACTTAAAGTGAGTTTCCGGTTTTTCCTTTGCTGGTGCAAGGCACACTTCCACTTGCCCATCAACCAATGTGCAGTGGGAGAGCACCTTGCTCAATGGAATCTGTTTTGTTCTTCCAACACTGCTCTTTGAATCTCTGAAAGCCAGAGGTTCAAATAGCAGCATGGGGCTGCTTGAAAGTCCTTTGCAAACAGCCTGCCCTGCTCTTTAAACTTGGGTAATTCCATGACAATGTCAACTTACAGACCTATCTTTCATTTTCATATGTAGTTAACATGTTCTATATCATTTTAAAGATAGTTTTCCAAAATTTCATCATCTGACAACAGTTTTTCAAAATGGCATTTTACATGTGAGTAAAACAACCAGAAACACGACATGCAAGATGACTCAGAATTTCTCTCATTTTTTTTTTCTAATATTCAGTTAAAGACCTCTCCAAGAAAATAGACAATAGGTTAATGACCTTTTTATTGTACTGACAGTTTTGCTTTCTCATTCTCTTCTCAACTGAGAAGAAACTTCATGCACTGAATAAAATCAGATGAACTTAAACCAATAAAACTTATATTGGTTGGGTATGTAGTCAGAAGAACACATACTCCCTCCTCCCTCAACAAATGAAAATAACTTTATGCTCTTCCTTAAGATGTTAACATCAAGAAAATGTGCTGAGATGTTACCTATCAGATGTCTTATGTGCAGCAATTCCTACAAGCAACATAACACCACAATGTGCACAACTTATATAGAATATATGTGTTGTGATTTTGTCACTTAAATCCCTTTTTAGGGTTGTCATAATTGTTTTCCTAAGAGTTTAATAATTATTAGGCCTTATTATTTGTACCATACCATCAATGCAGGGCACCTTACAGAGTTTTACAAAAAGAGACAGGTCCCGACCCTCAAGAAGCTTACCCTCTGAAAGACAAGTCAGACAAGGGGAAGGTGGACATATGTTAATGCTTTTAGAAGATAGGTAATATAATTGTATGTTTAAACTTTCTAAGTAACTTCAACCTGGGTGTGGTTTAGAAAAGGCAGAACTGGCATTTCTCTACTAGACTCCCCACTTCACCCGCTTTCTTGAAGCATGAAGAAGCTTCTACCAGCTTCCTCTCAGATTTATCAAGGAGCCAGTCGTATTCTGATTCATCTCCCTAGCTAAACTGAACTGAATAACCAGGCTCATCTATACATACAGGTATTCTCCTCAGGAACCAAAGGCCTCTTGCTGAGCCTCAGGTTAACAGTACAACCCTGTAAAAGGCTGAAGGCAGTTTTGAACAGAAGTGTAAATGTTTGTGGGTTTTTTTCAAATATTTTAAACTGAAGAGACAAAGGGGATGATGCCCCTATGGTAAATGTAATTATTCTGAAGGAAAGCACTGAAGCAGAAACAGCCACTGAAGCACTGGTGCCAACTGGGCAACTTTGTTGTTGTTGAGTTTGAGGGAAATTGAAAAGAAAATTTGTTGACCAGGTGCTGGCAATATTATGTTCATGAATATAGAATCCTCTTCTTTAAAACACAAAAAGGACTTCATTAACATTTGTCTTCCCTGGAAATAAATATAAAAGTTGGTTGAAGGGGGGGGGGGAATCACAAGGGGTTTCCACAGCCAAGTTTAAATTCCAATGGGCATTACAACTTCTCATATGGACTTGCTGCTGACCTTCAGCAAATGCACAATAAAGTGTCATTTTCACAGGGTCTTGCTATAAGGCATTTGTGCGTGAGACAGTGAATTGTCACCAACAAAGAGATCTTGGACCTGGTTCTCACCAACAGGGGGAAATTGATCGATGAAGTGGAAGGGCTCGGAAACTTGGGAGGAAGTGATCATGTTCTGCTGGGTTTCAGGATACAGAGGCAAGGGGAAACTGAGTGTAGTCAGACACGCACTCTGGACTTTTAGAAGGCCAATTTCAAAAAGCTGAAGGAGCTACTGGGTGTGATCCTGTGCTCAGAAATACTTAATGAGAAGGGAGTCCAAGAAGGATGGGAGTTTCTAAAAGGAGAAATATTGAAGGCCCAAATGTAGACAATACCAAGAAGAAAGAAAAGTGGGAAGCATCTAAGGAAACCGGTGTGGCTGCATAAGGAGCATACAGATGAGCTGAGAGTTAAGAAGGGCATTTATAAGAAATGAAAGAAAGGGGAAATCACAAAGGAGGAGTATACATAAATAGCCAACAGCTGCAGGGGAGAAGTCAGGCTGGCTAAAGCTCAGAATGAGTTCAGGCTTGCAAAAGAGGTTAAAAATAATTATAAAGGTTTCTTCTGCTATGTCCAAAGTAAGAAGAACAAGCAAGTGGTGGGTCCTCTGTGTGGGGAAGACGGAGAAATGCTATTGGGTGAGAGAAAAGGCAGAACTACTCAACACCTACTTTGCCTCTGTCTTCACCCAAAAGGAAAGCGATGCCCAACCTGGTGAGAACAGAATAAATGATGTAAGTAGGGAGCTGCAGTCCAAGATAGGAAAAGAGGTAGTAAGGGAACACCTAGCTACTTTAAATGAATTCAAATCTCCAGGGCCTGATGCATCCAAGGGTACTAAAGGAGCTTTGTCTATTATTTTTGAGAATTATTGGAGAACAGGTGATGTCCCTATAGACTGGAGGCAGGCAAATGTTGTCTCCATCTTCAAAAGGGGGGGGGGAGGAATACCCAGGTAACTACTGACCAGTGAGCTTGACATCGATACCTGAGCATTTAGAAAAGGATGCTATGATTACTAAGACCCAGTATGGGTTTCTCAAAAATAAGTCATGCCAGACCAATCTGATTTCTTTCTTTCTTTTTCTTTCTTTTCGATGGAATTACAAACTTGGTGGATCAGGGAAATGCTGTGGACATAGTGTATCTTGATTTCAGTAAGGGTTTTTGACAAAGTCCCCCATGATATTCTCGCAAGGAAGCCGGTAAAATGTGGGTTGAACAAGGTAAATGTTAGGTGGATTCATAGCTGGTTGACTGACCGAACCCAAAGAGTATTCATTAATGGTTCTTTGTCATCCTGGAAAAATGTGACAAGTGGGGTGCCACAGGGTTCTGTCCTGGGCCCATTGTTGTTCAATGTCTTTATAAATGACTTGGATAAAGGAACTGAGGGGATACTCATCAAATCTGCAGATGACACCAAACTGGAAGGGGTAGCTAATGCCGCAGAAGACAGAATCAGAATTCAAAATGACCTGAACAGATTGGAGAGCTGGGTGCAAGCTAACAAAATGAATTTCAATAGGGACAAATGTAATGTTCTGCACTTAGGCAGAAAGAACCAGATGCACAAATATAAGATGGAGGAGACCTGGCTTACTAGCAGTACACTGGTACCTCGGGTTAAGTACTTAATCCGTTCTGGAGGTCCGCTCTTAACCTGAAACTGTTCTTAACCTGAAGCACCACTTTAGCTAATGGGGCCTCTTGCTGCTGCCATGCCGCCGGAGCATGATTTCTGTTCTCATCCTGAAGCAAAGTTCTTAACCCGAGGTATTATTTCTGGGTTAGCAGAGTCTGTAACCTGAAGCGTATGTAACCCGAAGTACCACTGTACATGTGAAAAGGATCTAGTGGTCTTGGTGGACCATAAGCTTAACATGAGTCAACAGTGTGATGCAGCAGCAAAAAATGCTAATGCTATTCTAGGCTGCATCAACAAAAATATATTGTCCAGATCAAGGGAAGTAATAGTACCACTTTATTCTGCCTTAGTCAAACCATACTTGGAATACTATGTCCAATTCTGGGCACCACAATTTAAGATGGATGTTGACTAGCTAGAACATGTACAGAGGAGGGCAACCAAGATGATCAAGGGTCTGGAAACTAAGCCTTATGAGAAGCGCTTGAAGGAGCTGGGTATGTTTAGCCTGGAAAAGAGAAGACTGAGAGAAAATATGATAGCCATCTTCAAATATTTTAAGGGCTGTCACATGGAGCATGCTTGTTTTCTCCTGCTCTAGAGGGTAGGACTCAAACCAATGGCTTCAAGTTGCAAGAAAGGAGATTCTGACAAAACATTCAGAAAAAACTTTCTGACAGTAAGAGCTGTTCTGCAGTGGAACAGACTCCCACAAGAGGTGGTGGACTCTTCTTCCTTGGAGGTTTATAAACAGAGGTTGGATGGCTATCCGTCACAGATGCTTTAGCTGAGATTCCTGCATTGCAGGGGGTTGGACTAGATGACCCTTGGATCCCTTTCAACTCCATGATTCTATGATGGCCACAGCTCATTTGCCAGAAAACCTTTTAGCAGCAGCATCTACCATTATTTTCCTGGCTTCTTGATTATTTTAGTAGGGAAAATCATTCCAGTAAGCACACAAAGAGTTTAGTGTTAACCCAAATAGTGTTATATAAATAAGTTTACAATGTTATGTTAGTTACTATGGAATTACCCACCTACAATTTAAACTCTTTAAACCTCCATTTTTTTGGAGGTTTAAGGAGCAGAACAGGGCTGCTTGCAAAGGGCTGCTCTTTGAAGTCCTGACAAGTGGGGCTTCAAAGCACAGCATCACCTGATGTCACTATGTCAGATTGTCTGACGGACAGACAACGACCCTGCCCACATCTCAGTTTTGACCCACCAGAACCTAGCTTTATTAACAGGAACAATACTTCCTATCAAATTCTGGCAACACACTTTACATTATGGAGGGGATATTTCTTGCAGTACTGTAAAAACTTTATGTTAAAGGTGCATTTTAACTGACTTTGCGAATTTCTCCTGGTTGTACCTGTTGGCTATATATATACATTGCCATCTGTTATGTTGACTGTTATACCATTCATTTCAAATCAATAAAACATTGTGGGGTTTTTAAGTTGCCCCACAAGCAGTTGGCAGATAAAGATCTGGCCCACCAGCCAGAAAAAGTTCCCCATCCCGGCGTAAGACTCTGAATCTGGAGGATTTCATACTCAGATTCGACACACAGAAATCAATGGATTGCAATAACATAAATCCTTGGGTCTACTCTGAGTATGGCTAACACTGGCTATCACCCAAAATATTTTTAAAAGTATTGGGTGGGTCTTGGGAAAAAGGAGGCTCAAACTGAACTTTAGGACACACACATGTCATGCTCATAGAAATGTATGTTTTGACTTGTCCACATCCAAACTTGCATCTCGTGTGGTGAGAGCTTGATGTGAACTGGGTTCAAGTCAAAAAGTAATTATTAAGTAACTGAATGACTCTCAATTTATTCTGGGGTTACATTCCAGGGATAGCACCTAAAGCCAAAATTGCATGTAGTCAAAACAAATTGGTCTCAACGGCAGATGGAATTGCTGAAACCCTTTTCCTGGATACCTGCCCCCTAATTTGCCAAGCGCATAAAGCTGAATGTACATAAATTAAATGCACATAAGTTGCAAGTTATCTGTACACCCTTTTGAAATACAGATAATGAAATATAACTTGATTACGTTGTCAAACAGTTTACATCAATCAGATATTAAAAAGCTGATTGATCATGTTTTATATTCCTAGAATCTGTTTACTGCTTTCCTAAAAAAACAAAAACTTTTTCCACGGTCTTACCTCTACTTGATGTATTGCTACAGAAGCCCATGCAAGATTCGCTGTTGCAACCTGAAACAAAAGAAAATCCTTATTTCCTGAACTGTATTAGTGACCAGCCACTCTGCTCCTGCAATGCCCCGTTTCTGAGTCCTCCACTGGCGACAGCTGGCAGTAACATAATTGGCTGCACATTACACAGAATCATAGAATTGTAACTTTCAACCAGCATGTGCAAGCATGCTGCTCATTCACATTCAACCACAGTTTACTTTCAACCATAGTTTATTTTCAACTTGATGTGATAAGTCAACCAGATCAATGATTTGGCCCAGTGGATATTAATAATGTAAAATCTGATCCACAGTTATGAAAGTGGCTTCATCCCTTCCCCATAGCAACATTCAAATACCCACTATCACATTTAGGCTTTACCTCCTGATGGCTGAGGAGGAAGGTGTCATTGCCCCAGTGTCGATAAAGCTCCAAGATACCAATCAAGTCACCAAGTGTAGTAACTATTGGCAAACAAAGCACAGACTTGATGCGAGTTCCTGATTCCAGTCCAGTACCTTTGGGAAACCGCTCATCCTGGGAAGGCAAGCACAGTTTTAAACTTAATGGTGTGGTTTTTTCCCTTATCGCTAAAGTTATGTCAGTTTTGTCTATAAATCTGGGATATCTCTGTTGAAATCTTGAGGACAAACTCACAGCCTAGCCTTCAGGTGTATTACAGATTCTGTTCAACATTGGCAAAGGGGTGTATAAACACACTATCAATGCTAGGCCATGTTGATTTATAACTGGATAGATTTTGTTCTTTCTGAAACAGCCTGCATTTTGGGGACTGCCTGATTCAGCTCAGGGTCTGAGGTTAGGTCCACTTCAGGAAAGAAATTGCACCATTGTTTAGGAAATACATGAAGAAGAATTACCGGGAAACTTGTTTGAAACCTCTTTTTTCTTGATTGAACTGATGATTTAAATCAATCCACTTTGCCTGAACAGAACTCACTCCCACATAGGTATGAAAACATTTGCAGCCTGACATTATTTTTTAAAAAGACAGTAATTTACCCCCAAAATATCTTCTACTAATAATGTTTTTCTAGATTTGGCTACATATGCAGATACTGTGGTGCCAAGCATAATGGGTCCCACAGGAACAAGATGTGGTTGTCCATCCTTCACTCCTGGTGGCGTGAACACACAGAGGCTCTAATGGGAGGAAGTACAAAAAAAGAAAACTGCATTTTAAATGTTTGACTCTTTCCATAGTAATCACAATGTTATACGGTACTAGAACAATCCTGAAATCAGTAGTTTACATTCATTTACATTTTTTGAAATGCTGAAATACGGCATTGTTATTTGGGGGCAGGGGAAGGTTAATTCACTATTTTGTCCTTATGAAACTTTTCCAACTCAACTGATTTTGCTAAATTATGCAACGCTCCAAATGAAAATAAGCATGGATGGAAAATTGCTATGGAGGTTATCATGTAAATGGAATTCTGCTTAAGGAACACTCTTGCCAATGGGAGCAAATTCAGAATCCCAGCCATTGCTTTTATAATAAAATCAGGTTGAGTTGTAAAGGAACTTCTCCCACGCCCCAAACAGTCTGTCAGGTAAGAGAACATGGTAGAAATGGGACTCTGCTCCGTGTTTGTTTGTTTTTGAAGAGGATTATCATCCTCTGTACTAAGATACTTAGGGGGTAAGTGCACTATTACTCACATATGCTTCTATCCTATTCCTTTCTTACCACGAACTGCTACTTGGGCCCAGCAATTCCCTTCACCCATAAAAAGAGAGGTGGAAAGACTTTGGGGAAATGCAGGGCTGAATCTTGCATAGAAAAGCACTGCTTCACTGAGGGATGTGGGGAATGGTACTGAATAATGCTGCTTTGGATCTTGTGCTGGGAGAAACTTCAACCCCAGTGTGATGCAAGGAAGAAGGAAATGAGCTTCTTGGCTAAAGAGAATGTATATGATGTTTCTTCAAGTGGTGGGGGGGGGGGAGGAGGGATTCTGGTGGACTGCAGCCATTGCCAAGAGCAGCTGAAGAGTTCCAAGGGGATTTCCCTGCCCATTTGCAAAGCCAACACATGGAGATGGGGATGACAGCACAATGAGGCAATGCCAGTACTAGGATAATGCCAAGGCATATGGCATATCAAGTGGGAAGTGCAGAATAGGCAGGGAAGAGAAAAACCAACCTTTGATGTAACAAGCTAAGGGCTGTTTGTCTGTGGGTCACCTTGAGCTTTAAACATGGTTTATTAACAAAAACCATGCACAAACCATAATTTAGTATTACATATTAATGTGGCTATTGTGAGTTACTCTGAAAGCTCTGCTATAAAAGAAACCATCAACAAGAGCTGGGCTGTCAGCAAGGAGTGCGGCTGTGAGTAGGTTGGCGCACTGACAATGGCATGATCAGGAAACCACCAGCAAATGTACTTGTATGCTTCAGATTTAGACTTCAGAAGTGCAGCAATGGCCTAACTATTATGTGTCAATTTTATGCCCAACTATAGTTTAACCTACCCAACCTTCCAGGCGAAAATCCCATCATCCCTGATCATTGGCTGATGGAGTTGGAATCCCAAAGCAACTGAAGGATACCAGGTTGGCCTGATCCAGTAGGAATCTTCTTATGTTCTTAAACAAATAATGATTTGCCTCATCTAATCTCTCCCCAACAAAAAAATGCATGAAAAGTAAGTAACTCTGGCTTGAGTCTAAGGGTGTTTTGAATTAGCGGAAAGACACTTTCACTTGCCCGAGGCAGCCCCCCAAATTCTGGTGATTTCTCCATTATGTACATCCCCAATGCCTCTTCCCACACCATCCTGGAAAGCTCCACAGCCCCCAAGAGTGGCTTTGGGGAGCTGAAGAAGGTTGCAGTGCAGAGGAGGTTCCAATAAAGTCCTGCTATATGAATAGAGTTCCACTTGCAGTTCTCTGAATTCAACCCATAAGAAATACAGTAATTCCCATTACTAGGTTCAGTAAGGGACAGCTATAAGCTATTCCATGGCATAAAATGTTTAGCAGAGTCACTAGGTGGCACTGCACATTGTGTAGAATTAAGTAAGAATTCAATGTTTTGTATTCTAGAATAAGAGCATAATAAATTCACCTTAAAGCATAAGCATGTACTGTTTCTCTGGCTTCTTACTTCCATTTTCAGAGTAAATGTATCATGTCAACACATATGGAAAGGTGAAACCTACCCAGCAGTGGCTGACAGGGCTGTGTTGCTGATATGGGTTCCCAATGCCACACATTGCTGCCCATCACTAGGAGGGAAAGGACCAAGGCAGTGGGGAGCTCAGCACAGTGTGAACGTAATAGTAGGAGCTTAAGATTGATTCTGCTAAGCTCCACGGTGCCTGGCCCCTCCTTATCTCAGCAACTGGCAGCCACATGTGGTGTTGAGAAGCCAAGTCAGCAACACAGTCATGCCTACAGCACCCCGCCAGCCACTACTGAACCCATCTCATAGCTACATTGCTATTCTCATCCATTTGTCAGGGAGGTAATGCTCACAATAATTCTTAGAAAGGAAGAAGTTCTCAACTATCAAACTCCAATAGATTGGTGTCACTAGAGGGCATATACCCAATAGTTCTTCAAGGACTTAAATGTGAATTCATGGGGGGGGGGGAATATAACAAAATTAAAATAAGCCTTCCTACAAGATGTTGGCCTATGAAACATAATTTAATTAGAGGAAAGCACTTTTAATCGCAGAATTGTTAGATCTGTGGATAAATAGGGTATATAAAAGCAAACATGGTTTTTGCAAAAGACCATGCTACGTACGGTATTAACATTATCTGAAGATATCAACAAGGATGTAGACAAAGTGATCCAGAGAAAACCACGTGCTTGGTCTTTCACAAAAACAATCCATAGCTTTTCTCAAAAAATACCCCTAAGGTAACTTATGAGCCCCAGGACAAGGGATGGACCATGTTAATGAAGAAAAGAAATGGGAAAATTTGGAATTTTCACAATCAAAGGAAAACAGCAGTAGTCCTAAACTCAGAGGCCTATCCCACAGAGTTCAATGGAACTTACTCTCTAGTATGTGTACTTAGGGCAGTAGCAAGAAGTCAACCCATGACATTCTCTGGTTTCGTAATACAAATTTAAACAAAGCTATTAATTAATGGAGATTCTTTTGGTAAGGTCAGCAGAGACCAATTTGTTCATCAATGCAGATTGTTAGCTGCATTTACAGAACCACATCTCATAATCAATGCATAGCTGGTTAACCCCTGTTAAACCTTCTACAGTACATTGCATTAAGTGCCTTGCAGATGGGAGTTCTTTACATAGTTTTACATACTTACATTATTGCATTCACCCAGGAAATATAGTGCAAATCCATCAGCATTTGTAGCTGCCAAAGAACAATTAAAACATTAAGGAAAAGACTGATATACTTGCTGAGGTTATATAGGGCATGCCCAGCTAGCTTCCTTTATTAATCTTATATGAAGAACTATACTAAACTATACTTCACTAAAAACGAAGTTTATGAATAACACAAAATCACTTTAGGAATTACATTCATCTGTGATGCTGTTTACATAAAATATGTTCTCAATGGAATTTGGCATAAAATATATATTAAAACATTCTATTTGTAAGCTCCTAGCTATGGACACAACAAATTATACAATGGTCTTGTTTTGTTCAGTGAGTGAATAACTATCTAAGCATAAACTGAAAATACAAGACAAAACTTTGAAAGCTAGAAAGAGCTTCCAGTGGGGGGGTATAGGAGGGAGATTTTCAATGTCTTGTATAGTTACCATCAAAGCCATCAGTCTTGTCTTATCATTAATTATTCCACCAGCTCCTGTTAACAACCTGCAATCTTTTTCAACCTGCCTTGATTCCCATTCTTCTTTGCATTGCCAAAAAAAAGGTAAGAGCAAGATGAAAATGTGAACAAAATTGTTATGCAAAAATAATTTGCTCCACCTATTATTAATTATACTTATTGGTTTCATTTGTATTTCATTTTTTCCCTCTAAGTGCAATGCAATGAACCATTTTCAACCTCGCCCAGTGAACTACTTTTCACAACTGCCCTCTAAACCAGGGGTTGCTGATCTGGTGCATGTGGATGAAGGCCTTTCTTTGGTGACCCTGGGATAAACCATAATCCCTAGATGCCAAGTTTTCTCTTATTTCCTTTATGTAAGTTTCTATTATTTTTAGAACCTGAGATACGAGGCAAAACACAGACACCATTCTTCACATTTTTTCCATGGGAAATCAGCCTGATCCACGCTTTCGGTGTTTTATTTTATCCTCTGCTGAAAATACCCCTGGTGGGAAAATTCCTGTAGGCACCCATGTGTGTGAGAGAGAGGGGGTGAGAAGCACCTGGGAGAGCAGGGAGAAATGCACATGTAGCCTCTGTAGACAAGAGGCTCTGTAGATATGTAGTCATCAGTTGAGAGGGAGAGGTGGATGGATGGGGTTGTTTTGGTTTTTTGCAATTTTGAAACCATGAAGGAGCATCTCCACCCCCATCATTCAGCCCAGACACTTAGGTCCAGCACTGAGGGCCTTCTGGCGGTTCCCTCACTGTGAGAAGCAAAGCTACAGAGAACCAGGCAGAGGGCCTTCTCGGTAGTGGCGCCCGCCCTGTGGAACACCCTCCCATCAGATGTTAAGGAAATAAACAACTACCTGACATTTAGAAGACATCTGGAGGCAGCCCTGTTCAGGGAAGTTTTTTATGTGTGACATTTTAATGTATTTTTAATCTTTGTTGGAAGATGCCCAAAGTGGCTGGGGAAACCCAGCCAGATGGGTGGGGTACAAATAATAAATTACTATTATATTATATTATTATTATTATATGAGGGGGAAATAGTTTTCTTTCAGTGGGTAAGGGACTGGTTTTTTTGAAAAACTGGAAAAAATGCAATACTATGTTTGTTTTCTTAAGTACTCTTTTTTAAATGTATTTTTATTAAATATTTTCTTGATTTACAAAAGTATGTGCAATGTCTCTCTCTCATATTTTTTCCATGTAACATTTTTACAAATCAGTTTCATTTGTTGAGACATTAGGAAGAAAAGGGGGAATCCCAGACTGCACTCCCTGGCCAAAAACTGGAAGATATTCTATACTCTGAAACATTTGAAAGTACCTTTCCAACATTAAGCCTTAAGTGCGCTGCTTGTTTAGTAATTCAGTCAAATACAGAAGCATTTACTGTATATTTCTGCCTTTGAATCTTGGATCCAACATAATAAACATAATAAATATTTTCTTACCCATTCGAATGATGCTACTCAATTCATATAAGAGCAGTTGATTGTGCCCTCCTATATCCATTCGCTGCTCTATAAAGCCGTTCAGGTCATATACCACTGCTTGGATATCAGGATTCTGGTACTATTGAAAAACAAGCACATATTGAAGAACCATTAAAACTTTTATGAAAAATCAGTATAATCAGAAGTTATTGGTGATTTGGTGTTTTACAGCTCCTATTTTGGAAATAGGTTTGGTGTTTTTATTGTTTAAATTTTAATAAAAATTATTAATAGAGCAGCAGCAGTAGTAGTAGTTGGTTGATCTAAAGCAGCAGAAAATCCAAAAGAGAAACAGAAGAGAAGTCAATGCTTAAGGAGAAGGAAACCAGGGAGCGGTGAAGCACAACAACCTAAAGATACTCTCCTTTTCTATGAGCACAAAAGAAGTAAATAAAGAACTCTCATAGCTCAGTGGCAGGGCCCATGCTTTGCATGCAGAATATTCCAGGATTAATCTCTGACATCTCCAGGTAAGGCTGAAAACCCTGCAGAACTGCACGTAGCTCAGTGTAGACCACAGACTGGATCCAACCCATTATGTTTGCCTACAGTGTGTAGGTCCTGCACAGATAAACATTTTGGCAATGCTAACTGAAGAATCAATATATTGATTTCTTACATGGCAAAACTTCCATATCAGGTTTATATTGAAAACTATTAACCTATGATCCTTTAAAAGCAAGGATCACAAATTCTTTGAACTGTGCATGGTTCAACTGCAAACTAACATCTAACATGAGCAAATATAGTCAAAACTAATTGTAAATTAAGTGAAAATTTATTAAACTAATTCAGCTATCCATGTAAAAGAATAAAAGAACAGTATTCTTTCTGAGCACAAAATTTTAAACTACTTGTTCAATTTTAAACAGCCTAAATATGTGTGTGTGTGTGTGTGTGTGTGTGTGTGTGTGTGTGTATTAAAACATTTTTATATATTTTTTAAAAAAGCTTCCTTTTTTTAGATGAATAAAACCACACTTCTCTTTGCTGTTCATAACTACATGAAAAAGTTCCTCTTTGCATTTCTTAACAATGATAAAGGAGTGAAGGACCTGAAATATTAGATCATAAAATGAAATTAAGAGTGCTTTTTACACTTGACAGAACAAAGAGTATTTAAAAAGTGACATTTTTAAGTTTTAAAAAGGTGCTGTTTTCATTTAAAGGCTAATGAGAGCAAGACAGAGGGAGCATTATTACAATTCTAAATTTAGAGCTTAGGATAAATTTTCAGATAAAGCAGAAAATGGTCTTCAACTTTATATATATATATATATATATATTAGTACTGCGAAATAAAATACCATAATTTAAATTTCCATATTGCCAAGGCAATACATTAGTAAAGTATTATTTCCAGGTCTTTCTGTCTATGACTTGCCCATCAGCCAGCCATAGAGTCACCACTCCTTCTCCTCCCAGTTCAGTTGGTGGGGGGGGGGTCAAACACAAATCCCTGGACACTCCATTCCTCTCTGTTTTCATCCCCTTTTCTCTCTCTTCCTGCCATGTCAAGGGATGTATGAAATTAGACTGAGGCCACATGCAGCCCTAGGGCAACACACTCCTGCCTTATGCTCTCACGTTTCAGCTTCAGATTAAGAGTTAGACAAATATCCAGCAGAAAGTTATGGAAGAAAACCCCAAGTAAATGCATTATAGATAACTTACTGAGGATGATGAGCTGAGTGACAAGCATAACTTAAAAGTGCACATCTTCTAATGTATAATACACAACAGCAGAAGATTCTACACCCACAGGGCACATGTAACCAAGTCTAAATATGGCTGAATGCCAAGGAAGAAATGTGAGCAAGCACATACTGCCAAATGAGCAACTTGTCGCTCTCAAAATATATATGCATTCTTCTCCATGATATGTCTTCAATATTTTCTCACAAAGACGGCAAAACCTAAGCCTGCTTGATGGAACTATCCTATGCATAAATTTCAATGGGTGTTACTACCAGTGTATATAGGACTGCAATCAGTTGTTGTGAATGTTGCAGCCTTACTGTTGTAATTTCCTCCAACACAACACCCAGTTCTGTAAGAGGGTTTGGAAACAATAACACTTCACAGAAGTACAATTCCCAGGGTCCCCTGAAGAAACCAGAAAGTATAAACATTTATAGTGTCCATGTGCCCTTAAAGAGATACAGCAGCAACGCATGAGAGAGCTACTAGCAACAGATGGCAATGTTTTATTGAAAGCATGCCACGGCAATCAGTGAAGTACTTCAACAGTTTTCCTAGTGATATCTTCAGTTTGGCATAGGGGGAAAGAGCTGGAAATAAAATACATGCAGCATTCAATGGCTGAATTTCACACAGCTGCATCTCAAATTACTAGCGTCAGGTGGGAGGTGTATTTCTTAAAATGACTGCAAAAATTACAGAAAAATAACACCTCATGTTGATATTTCTCTAACTAATCCTTAGCAGTGAACTTAGATCCACCTGTAGTCTAGAAAGCTCTGTGCTAAGATGCGAGAAATAAATAAAGAGAGGGGATTATAGCATGGTAAGTAAGGAAGGGAAAATGTCTGCAATTTCCACTCCCTGACTCATCAATCAGAAAATGCAAAAACATTCTACTTGGAAAGAACAGAGGTGTGTTGCAAAGAAAATCTCATGCAAGTATTTTCCATTTTTGAGGGGCTACATTTTATATTGTGATTAAGCGCATTCGTACAGTAGGACTCCTACAGCTCAGATTGACAGTGATATCATACCAATAGAACAAAGACTGCTTGGACAAACTCACTCCAGAAATTATGGCAGGACACTCTGATTTAATAAGAACTAAGAGTCTAGTATTTCTTTTTACTGTTAGTCAGGTTTTTATGGCACACAGGGAAATGGTTTAGCTAGAAAATTTTAAGTACATTTCCATTTCAAAACTTTTAATAATTTAAGGCATTTCCATCAATGAACTACTTTTCAAAACAGTAAGATGCTTTTTATTCAGTGATTTGCTCACAATCTGCATAATTTGGGAAATGGTTTACAATGTTGCAACATTTCCAGCATACCATTTCTTCTTATCAATGTTTCAAGTTGGCATTTGAAAGGAATATGTTCTGTAAATCACAACGACCAAAAATAACTTGAGTAGGTCTCAGTTCAGAAACTAATCCGACCTTTACATGGTAAAGGATCAGCACCAATTTTACCCTCACAAGTATACATAAAATCATATATAATGCAGATACCCAATTATACGCAATTCAGGATAGATTAATCTCAGGGTTCTGCGTTCGAGCCCAACGATAGGCAAAGAATTCCTGCATTGCAAGAGGTTGGACTAGATGGCTCTCAAGGTCCCTTCCAATGTTACAATTTGTACAGTTCTTTGTTACAAAGTTCAGGAAGATCACTTAGGACTGGGTACCTATTTGGTGCCACTCATTCCTTAGCTAAGCCTAATAGATTCAAATGTTGCTCCATATACAATTGCATGAGAAATCTGGAAATATTAATTCTTCTGGCTGTGATTCAGAGAGCCCTTGAATTATACACTGGGATTTCTGTATTCACAGCAGCACTCTGGAGCACACAATAGCCTCATTCAAAGTTAACAAAAGCAGTGTGGATTATTTAGGGGGAAACTGCACATTACATTGCAGCCATGTGTGACATTAACCTGACATTCCTTCTATACCGCAAAATGCTCTTGGAAGGGGGTGATTTGTTGACAAGGGATTGGGAGGGGGGAAAGGAAGTTTTTAATCAGGCTTGTTACCCCTGGAACTCCCCCAGCTGCTTTTGCCCCAACCTAGTGCCTGTGAAGTATGCACAGATCCAGAGTAGTACAACTGTTTGAGCAGGGCAGTTTAAATAAATAATAATAAATTTTATTTATACCCCACCCTCCCCGGCCGGAGCCGGGCTCAGGGCGGCTAACACCAGTAAAATTACAGTAAAAACATAATAGGGGGGGAAACCAATTTAAAATACAGGTTAAAATACAATTTAAAATGCAGCCTCATTCTAAAAGTAGCGCATAGATCAAAACCATAAGGGTCAGACTGAGTCCAAACCAAAGGCCAGGCGGAACAGCTCCATCTTGCAGGCCCTGCGGAAAGATGTCAAGTCCCACAGGGCCCTAGTCTCTTGTGACAGAGCATTCCACCAAGTCGGGGCCAGTACTGAAAAGGCCCTAGAGAAATGGTTGCTGCCTAAGCCATTCCTTACCTCATGTTCCTTCTACAATGCAAATAATTTCCTCTTGAAAACACTTAGCAAGAGAAAACCAGCTGCCACAGCTAGAGCTAAAACAAGTATCTGAAAGGTGAGAGATGGAAATGCACACTCTGTGCTCAAATAGACTACGATTCAGCCCCTAAGGGGCCTTTTCTGCTCGCCACACCTGCTAGCCGTTCCCCCTTCCTCAAAGGAAGGCTTTTTTGCAGGGTGGAAGGAGGGAGGAAGAAGGTTTCACAATGCAAGGCAAGAGGATGGAAAGAGTGATGAAACTTAGGTAATAGGGGATTTTTGTTTTTTCAAACTCGCTTAATTTTCAGGGCAAGCTGGAGGTGGCTCACACATTCCTAATCACAGTTTCAATACATTTGGTTGCAGTGTACCATGTCCTTATTTACTTCTTAAGGCTCTGAGTGGTATTTTAATTGGTCTGAAAGTTGTTAGTGTGCTCACCAGCAATTTCTCTGGAGCTAATTCGATGAATGAAGTGCAACGCATCAGGAAATTCATTTCAAATCAACAGAAGGCTGCTTGGACAGTTTTATGTTCTGGGGAAGAGAGACACACCTGTACGGTACTTACCCTGCTGATATGCTTAGGAGTCGAAACATCTGTAAGAAAAGGAAGCAAACAATTAGATGCTCCTGGAAAGTTCAGAATAATTTTAATTTTCAAAAAAATTCCAAAGTTAAATAATCCTACTGCTGCTTTCAGTGTCTATTACATCACAATATATTTAGAATTGTTTTATTCCACATCCTTATCTTCAGTAGAATACTTAATTTTGGCAAGTTTTAAGAATTCAAATCTATTCAACATATTAATCTATGGCTCATATTAGCAGCTTGCAGCTTGAACTAGGAATAAAGTCCCACTTCTACGTTCCCTGAATCTACAAGCCAGACCCTTGGGCACATGTCCATCTTATGGCACCTCAATGCTGCTAAAGGCACTGGTAAGATGGTATAAAATATGAATTGCAAATTTCCAATGCATTCTTCCCTGGTGCACCCAGCCAAGCAATGGGCAAATGGAAGTTACCAGAGGCTGCAGCCCCACCTGCAGCAGGCATAGGAAACCTCCCAGTATGAGGCATTTTGGGGGAGGGCATGCTGCCGTCATATGACAGCAGTGGTCTCATCCAGACTTCTTTGCTGCCCCATTCTGGGAACTGGCACAGTGAAGGGGCATTTTCTTCCCTGCCCACCTTCTGCCTAGGCCACCATGAGTGCCAGGCTAGGGGTGGTCTGGCTCTTTACCTTAATCAAGACACATGAAACATATTGGTGGAATAGAGCTGAGAAGTTTCCTTGTGCCTTCTCTAGCAACACTGCATCAAGTGAGTGCTGACACAGCCTGGTCCAGAGAAGGAAGACACACGTCTAATAATTAACTCTTTATTGGCAAGAGAAGCACTTACAGCAGCTTCCACAATACTCTGTATACACATGCTTTTAGCCTCTAGGCAACTGCCCACAGGTCTGGCCCTATGGAGCAGGTGCAGCAACAGTGAGGCCACTCACCTCCCCTGCCTTATATACTTTCCTCTGACAGGTTGCATGCCCACAGCCTGAGACTTCTCCTGCATGGAAGTCATTGCTGCTCTTCCCTTTTCAAGCCCCTCCTGGTTCTAGGAGACACTGGGATGGGGGAAGGTGAAGAATCTACTCATCCATCCCACACCAGAACCATCCCTTCTTCCTCCACCACATCCTGTGCACCTTCCTCCATCTCCAAATGCCCTTACTCTCACTTCCCTGGCTCCTGCTTTGCAGGAGGCGTGACACCCCATAAATCACTGGCCCCCTCTCCTGGGTCACTCTCCTGGTCCTCTGTCTCTGCTGCACACTCTTTGGAGCCCTGCCAGTCCCTTCTAATGCCTGCCTGCCAGATTAATAACCCACCAATATATATGGTATTATGAATTTTAAAATTGAGGACATGCTTATGGGATGGGGCAATACCTAGGGGAGTTTCAAGTTGCTAAGAACTGGTGTTTTACAGACCAGCCAAAGTCTACATTTGGCTCAGTCACATAAGAACAAATTGTAACAGTCTCTGTTTTGTTTTTGCTATACTGTACAATGTTTGGAAAGATTTCAAGCTGAATGCAAATGGTTGCTTTTCCTCACTAATCAATGTGATGTTCTGACTGATGTATCTTTTTTTTTTCACCTGTATGCGTTGAGGTTCCTTTATTTCGTATAACAAAATAACCATGAAACAATAATTCTGTATAATAAAAACAACAAGAGTAAATTCCTGTAACTTCTCTCCTCCTAATGTTAATCTGTCACAGAATATAAAATATATTGTCTCACTGGCTCACTTGGTTTCTATGTTCTTGAGTACATTGAAAACAAACAGACTTTTGCTGAACTTTGCAATGCAATCCTCAACATCTGCAGAAAAGTCAAGACTGAACAGTTCCCTCTTTTCAGACCAGCTGACAAGAGAAACAAAAGGAAATACCCCTTGGGAATTGTCTGCTAACGTCAACAAGGGTAAGGGGATCATTAGCAGTAGAAATGATAGGTTACCACATGGGAGAGAGCAGGAATCCAATGTAGAACAGATTTACGTCAAGGGAACGATTTCATTCTCTCCGAAGGAACCCTACTGTAACTACAACATACGTACATTTGTACTAAAGACGTATTTTATGCACGGTACTCTAGGGACTGAAAATATGACACTGAGTAAATGTTCAAATGTCCTCTGGACAAACATGAGCACTGGAAAAATGACAAGAACATACATTCCTTTATTTCTTCAGGATATTTGAACAAATCTGTTTTGAATAATACTCTACCTTTTTCCTAAGGGCTTATCCGCACTTCCTCTTGTCCTGCTGCTTTCCCCCCAGGGAAAACCACTCTTTAGTGCTCAGTCAGAGCAAATGGCAATTCAGGTTCTCTCCAGATTGAGATTTGCTCTCATTTAGCACTAAAGAGTGGGAAAGGAGTGGGACAAAGGGATGAATGCTGTGGAGTACAGATTCATGGTAGAACAGAACAGAACAGAATAGAATAGAATAGAATAGAATAGAATAGAATAGAATAGAATAGAATAATTGAGTTGGAAGAGACCCTGAAGACCATCTAGTCCAACTTCCTGCAGTGCAGGAATATGCAGCTGTCCCTTACGGGGATCGAATCTGTGACCTTGGCATTATTAGCACCACGCTCTAACCAACTGAGCTATCAACATATAGAAAAAGCATGAAAATTATATTATTTCATGTGACATGTTCATTTCATCTGAAATACATAGAAGAAAAGGAATGCAACTCTAAAATGTTTTTCTCTTCACGCATTTCTCTGTAGCCTCCCTATCTTTTCTTCCAAATGAATTCATACCTGCCACAACTCCCTGAATTTAATGTTATATAGCAGAAACCTCTCCAAACAGAATTAAGAGCTTTCACTTTACTGTAACACAGAAAGGGCAAAAGCCTTTAAAATGGTTCGGAGCAAGGAGACTCTCTATATACAGGACAACCCGAACTGTTACTTTGTGCCGTGCCTGCTTTGCTCCTGCAGGCTGCTCAGCTCAACATTCAGTGATGAATTCCCTCAAGGGATCTTCTGAGGCTGTTTCATCACAGTGCTTTGTTCTATGACAATAGAGGTATGCTCACCTCTGCAGAGAGAAAGCAGCCTTGAAGAAGCAAGGCTGTTTTATGCAGGCGGATGAGTCACCTTTGAAGGTCCAAGAGGCTCCCAACGCCCCCAACTTTGTAATGAAGTTCTTGTATCAAAATTTAAGAGCAAATGTCAATAAAATGACATCAACGGTCTTGGCAAGCAAGTACAGAGATCACATTGACTGTGGTGAATAATATATTAAATTACACAATGTTTTTATTGCATCCCAGTAAAGTCTAAAGCTGGATCTGGGTGGAATACTGGTCCCTGGGATATGAGGTCTGGTAGGATTGGGAGTGTCCATGCAGTGATCACTTTCAGAACTAGAAACTCAAAGAAACAAAGACGCTAGGGTCAATGGGGGGTACCACTAGGACTAGTTGTGCCTGTTCCCATATCTTGTACAGAATTCTTGGTAGGATCACCACCAGAGGAAAAGCATAATGGAATCCAAGAGGCCATGGTGATATCAGAATGTCCCATGCCTCTGCTCCTGGGTCCTGGAACCTCTAGTAGTAGTATGGGAGGCAAAGAGGTCTACATTGAATGGGCCCAGGGTTCACTGAAGGTGTCTGAACACCAGGTTGTGAAGCATCCATTCCCCTGGATCCAGCCTGGGGCAACTCAGACAATTGGCCTGTGTGCTGGATGCACCAGAGATGTATTTCAGAGAGATGCTAAAGAGATGCTTCTCTGCCCAGAACAGGAACAAAGTAGTCTCTTGTTGCAGATCTGTTTTGGTCCCTCCTTTTCTGTTTATCTAGGATTGCACACTCATGTTATCTGTTCCAATCAAGTCATGAGGCAGGCACCAGCAGCAGAAGTGCTGAATGGCTAGTTGTGCTGCAGAGAGTTTGATCCACTTGACGCTGTGTTGGAATTTGGTGGCTGTCCAGTCCACTGAGACTAACTGTCCCTCGCAATGTGCTCCCCAGTCTTGTAGGCTGATGTTATGGTTCTTTGGTAGCCAAACCTTTCCAAAGGTTAGCCTCCCTGGTCCACCAATGCATGCTCTCTTGTAAATATAGAGGGATTGGAACATAGAGATGATTGCTGTGGATAATCAACCATTGGTGTGGTAAGAGGAACCACTGAAGCGGTCTCACATGCAATTGGGCCTGTGAAGTGAATTGTGAGGCCAACATGCATAGACCCAGGATACAGGCTAACAACATGATGTCCATCCTCTTGGACAGTATCAATAGTTTGGCATCAGCTTTAATCTTGACTAAAATTGTAGAGAAAGGAAGATCTCTGGGCCTGCGTTGAAGTGGAGGATGGGCAGAAGGATAATCCTCAAAGCCCAGGAACTCCTCCTCAGAGGAAGGAGGGGAATGACAAGCCTATGTCACAACCTGTGCTGGGCTAGTTTCCTCTGGGGCACTGAACTGGACATGCAGTGGCCAGGAAAGAGAAGGGAGAACAAAGGTAACTGGTCTTAACTTGTCTCTAGAACGATGGGCCCACTTCTCCTGCTTTTCCCACCTAAACTGCTGCTTCATTGCACTGGCAGTAGGTTGTAGATGCTTGGTGTTCTGCGAAGCCTTATGGGGCTGCTGGGTCTCACAATCGCCCATCAGGGCTTGCTGTGAGCCCAAAGAGGCCATCTCACCCTTTAAGGGAGGGCAGAGTCTTATGAAGGAACAGAGGGTCACCCCACACAACTGCTGCAAGGAAGCAGTGGGTTCCAAAGGCCTGATCTTGCCTGCTCAGGAGCACTGGGCCCATCTGGGCCTGGTCAGGAAACCCTTTGGAAACCCTTTCTGTCATGGATTGCGGGGGGGAGGGGGATTGGGGGGAACTTGACAAACATAGTTGTGCCTGTAAGAATCCTCTGGTACCAAAGGGATGCAATCTGTAACCAAAGCTGCAAAGGGCTGCTCTGATTTCCAGGGTGGGGGCAAGCACTGCCACAGCCACTTGCAGAGCTTCCAGGAAGCTTTCTAGCATCCTAGCCGCTGCCAAGCTCAGCCCACAGCCATGATCGGTGAAATCAGATAAAAATTGTAGCCAGGAGTAAACGCCCCAGGCAAGCTGCCTGCTTCTCCCTCTTCTGAAGAGGGGAAACAGGACAGGGGGGAGAAAGATCTAGAATTTCTTTTCTTTTTTAAGAAATAAGAATAATAATAAGAGGGTTAAAAAGTGAAGTGAGAAAGAATAAGCTAAACCAAGATGATGAAATAAGAAGAGCCAAAGGCAATGAAACTGCTTCATCGAGGCAAGAGCAAAAAACTGAAGAGGGGACAGCCTATCTCCTTGTAATAGCTACTCCTGCCTTTGCCCACTAGAGGCACAAGGAAGCCCAACTCAGTTGATTTATGGCTGTGCTTCTAAGTCAAAATAACTTCTCAGAAAGGAGGAGGAGAAGACATACTTACTCTCCTTCCTTGGAGGTTTTTAAGCAGAGGTTGGTCATCTGTCATGGGTGCTTTAGCTGAGTTTCCTGCATTGCAGGGGGTTGGACTAGATGACCCTTGGGGTCCCTTCCAACTCCATGATTCTATGACTCTGTTTCTACTTCTGCATGTTCAAAAATGTATGGAAATACAATTCCAGAATCAGCCCAATCATCAGGAGAATGATTCCAAAAGTTACTGAGATATTACCTTCCTCTGTGTTGTGTTTCCTTCTCAGCCATTTTTCCACTGTTTCAGCACTTACACTTTCTGACACAAATTCATCCAGTACCTGGGGATGGAGAGAAAGATAGGCCTTCACTTTTTCATCTGTCAAACCTGAAAAAGAGAACATTGCTGTTTATACTATGACTATTTTAATGAGAAATGTTATGGAAATAACAAAAAAGACAATCAGGAATGAGCTCTGTTGTGCCATGTACATCAGAATCACCTGGCCTGAAAACTTTGCAATAATTCAAAAGGTGATAACAGAAAGATATAATGGAGGCCTGCACTCTGCAAGTAACAAATTGCATGAAAGTCCACTAACTGACCACTATGAAATCAACCCATGAGCAGAAAGCTAAAGGTAGGCAAACAGTTGCTGAGCCACTGGCAAATGAAAACCAATGAAGGGCCAAGTGTCTGGAGGACCTTGAAAGAGAGCCAAGTAGACAAGTAACTAAATGGATTTTTTAAAAAAATTAATTAAAGCAACAACTTTAATTAATGTAAACATGCATTAATTAGTGTGCATTTTGTTAAAGTAGAAACAGACTTTTGAGGAAACATTGCACTGAGTTGACAAAGCAACACTTCAGTGATTTCAGATACATGTGTCTGAACAAGTTTCAGATGGCACATGAAAAATCTGGCGGGGGGGGGGGCGGATCTAAAAATAAAGATTACCAGACATTTGCTGTATTCCAAAAAGTGAAAATCAGGACACAAGGTGTTGAGCTTCCGATAAGGGTTGCCAAATTTTCCAACACATTTAAGCAATTTCTGCCCGGACACTATTTCCAACTGCTGTGTTCCAGTTATGTCCAAGAAATTCCGGACGTATGGCAGCCCTATTCCCACCCCACCTCACCTGCGTGTGTGCTATCCATTGATATAGATCTAAGAAGCAATAGTGGATGCACATGGGTTGAAAGCAATACACAAGTCTCTACTGCTAAGTGGGGGGCGGGGGGAGCAAAGAGCGAAGAAATTGCCATTGCCAGATAGCACTGTGTGATAGCAACTGAATGATGGCGTGTACTAGGACTCCTCTCAGCAGCACAGTGCAAGGTCATGACCTGGAGAGTACCCTATTCATCTCATAAAACAAAACAAAATAGGAGCTATTTCCAAATATATTTCTTCTTCCAAAGAAAAGCATACACATACGAATAGAGACAAGTATGCACACGCACGCACACACACATACACACAGGCAGAGTAGTTAAGATTTGGATATAACCACAGACCTCAAGCTATTGCACTGAAAGGAAAGAGAAAGTGGAATCTTATAAAGGAGGTATTGTGATGATTTTTTTTCAAAGGAAAGGAATTGTACTTAATGAAAATATACCATGTCCCACTGCAATGTCACCAGATTCACTCCATTGGAATTACAATTGGCAAAAACAAATAAAGCCTGCAAACGGTACACATGTAGTTGGCTACTTAAGCAGACATGGCCCAATTCTGAGCTTGAACCGTTGTTGCTCTTCAATGGTTCAAATGTGACTTTCCCACAAGTTCCAAAAATGAAACAGGGCAACAAATCTCTGCCAGCATAATTCAAGCTTGACCTAGCCTCACACATCTTCTAGTCATTACACAAAGACAGAGGTGCTAGTTCCAACAGTATGTATTCCCAGAGAAAAATGGCCAAAAAGCTCCCTTCATAAGTTTCAAACACAAGGCAAAAATCTTGCATGCGAGTACTGACAAACCTCCTAAAGCTGGTCCACCTGTTTTGTGTGTCACGATTCATCCCTGCTTGATTGTTGATATTGTTGAACCACAGCTCCCATCATCCATGACCACTGGTCATGATGACTGTGGCTGATGGGAGTTGTAGTCCCAACAACATCTGAAGCATACCAAACTTAAAGAAATTGGTACTAAACAAGTTTGTACTAGGAATGTTTCTTGCCTGCTTTGAATAGACAAACCAGCAAGTATGTCTGTCTTTCATGCCTGCAACTTGTACAGCAGGAATGGGAAATCTCCAGATGTTTTGAGGCTATTGCTCCCATCATACTGGCCAAAATGCGAGTTAGCATCCTACAGCATCAGGAAAGCTGCAAGTTCCCTATCCCTGTTCTACAGCATGAAAACAAAGACTCTCACTTTAAAGATAACGAGCAGATAACAGCGGCAAACAACAGCACAGTTCTGAGAGTACTGAAGTAATCAAATACACAAATAAACTGAAAGCAATAATAATAGCCTGACAGACATGGTAGAATTTTAAACAGAAAATGTTAACATACATGACAGAATGTCATTATTCATGACAGAGTCATTTCTGTGTCCTCACTTACCCTTACTTAAAGCCCATTGATGTCCATGGTCCTGTTTATGCATAATAATGCAGGATCACAGTCACTGAGACTAAAACAAGTATCTTCAAAACACTGTACTAGAAAAACAACAGCTTACATTTAATAATAATTTTAAAAAAGCAGCTCTGGTCGCCTCATAACTTTGAGTTTAGCATGCAAGGTTTTCCTCATCTTACAAGTTTTTCATTGCAAAAATCCATTTCCTATCTTCACGTTGCAAGAGCAATACGATACAAATATTTTTCAAAGGTGTGTCGGAAACAAGTGCAGCAAATCGCCTAGAGGGAGTAAGTTGCATGTTTTCACAAACAGAAAACACACTGAATACAAAAGTGATAATTAGTTCTGCTGGGGACAGAACTAATTAGAATAACTCCTTAACTACTGCTTCTCACTGTGAATGCGTGGATAAGAAACATTTGTTTTAGCACAAATAATAAAAAATTATTCCTTCATCATCGTTATTTCTACAATAATAATATTTTTATGTAATGCTTCTAAAGCATTCAAAACACTTCATATAAACTCATAATCCTTATAACAACTGACTTGTAAAGTCAGTATTATTCTTATGGGGGTATTGTGGCTGAGAGATGTACCTTATTTATGCATTGCTCATGTGTAGTACAACTGGGTGTCAGGGGACTCAGCTACACAGCTGCAAATAAAACGTTTTAAATGTGTTGTAAAGCGCAATATACAAATGTGACACAAGACGGCGACAGTGAGCTATGCCAAATTCAATATATTTTTCAAAACTTTTTTTAAAAAAGCATTTTCACAGCATTGTTTATATGTGTGTAGATTCCATCCTGAAGTAACATCTAGGCACAAGGAGCGTCTTGCAACTCTGCCATTCTATTCAGACAATTGCTCACAATGCATGTTTGTTTACTTTTAAAAATCCAAAGTCAGGAGTAAGACTAAAGATGCGCCCCCACTCTGGTCTGTGAACATGGCCTGTAAGCAAGTTACACGTGTGCAGGGATACATGGTCTGCCTAAGGCTACCTACCTAGTGAGCTTTGAATTATAGACTTACCAGCTCACAGTGCCTTTTAACAGCTTTGGGTCATAAACTTCACACTTAAGTAGGTGGAGATAGCCTTGCCAGTTATCCATGTTCTTGCTACCTTCTTGTTAATATTTTATTACAATGCGCTTTGTGTGGAGCTGGCTTCAAAAACAGTCTAGAATTTTTTGTCAGTCCAAAATAGGGTGGCAAGCTTGTTAACTGGGACTGGGCAATCTGACATTACTCCTGTCCTCCGAGAGTTGCCTCCCAGTGTTTCTTGGCTCAGTTCATGGTGCTGGTTAAGTCCTGCATCATTGCTGATAGATCACCTCCTCCCACATATAGCTACGCAGACAATGAGGTCACCTCTGAAGGCCCTTCTCCAGGTGCCCTCACCAAATAAGGTGAAGCAGTTGGCTACCAGGAAGAAGGCTTTGTTGGCTATAACACCCTGATGATGGAATGTCCTCTTCAGAGAAGCTCCCTTGGTGCCCACTATATCCTTTTTGATATGAGGACATTCTTATTTCCCCAGAATTCTAAGCAGATTTTTAATGGCTCTTTAGCAGCATTTAATGGATGAAATTCAACATGGCACTAAGAGGGTTTTTTCATCAATGCATGCATTTCTGCTTGTCAGACAGAACCATGTCTCCTCTCCACCCCCACATTGTTCTGTTGGTTCTCCTGACCCTCCAGAGCAGATTTTCTTCTGGGAGGGAACATTGGGGGGGGGGAGCTCTTGTGCACTAGCTGGAGTCCTTCTGCTGGCTTTCACCAACACGCCAGGTTAGTTGAATCCAGTCAAATGTTTTTGCTTTTAGATCTGTTGCACTGGTTGAGAATTCTATTGGATTGTTTTATTCTTATGCTGCCTAATACTTTTCAATGCCACATTCTGCATTTTAAAATTTCTAAATTGTATTTTTAGAATATTTTAACTGATCATTGTCAGATGGCCAGGGAAACTTTGGTTATGGAGCAGAATATAAATGTAAGTGAAATCTCTTCTGCTTTTAAGTTATAGCCAATGCATGTGTATACCACCATTTAATATTCCTGCTGAATGATGGAATCCAGTGCTAAGAACACCCAGGATTGCTTCAAGAGAGTTTGTTTTATTTATTTGTTGTTTTATTCAAGAGAGTTTGTTTTATTGTTTCCAGGGAGATTAGAGGACATTGGGTGTTTACTGAGCATTCATTCTGATTAGCTCGCAGGGAGGTTAGGTGACATTACACCAAGCAGATGCTGTCCCACTTTCCAGTTTCTATGTCCTGTCACTTTCCTTCTTGCAAAAGTCTGGTGCCAGGACTGGTTGGTTGGGCAAGAGCTCCAAACCAACTTTAATTATGCAACCTGAACTGGCCAATTGGATCCCACCCAAAAATAGAGACAAACTGGAAGTGCACAGCATCATAAAACACAGTCCTGTTTACATTGCATATAGATGCAAGTAACACAATCCATAGGTTCACCCAGCTCTTATGTTCACAGAGAACCCCTGAGTACGTTAGAGCACAATAGATCAAGATGCATTACTGTAAATCATTTTTTAAAAATGAATTTTGTAGAACTATGAATATATGAGTTTCTAAAAACCAATGTTAGAATCAGATATCCACAACTGTAATAATCCTAACCTACACCCCACCCCCAAGCACTGCCTGTTAATAAGTCTTACTTCAGAGTCTAGACTGATTGCAAGGCTGTGACCTTAAATTGGCCTTTACATTCTGGGAAAGCTTTTCCCACCCTGAAGTGGGAAACCACATGAGGCTCCAATACGGTTTTTTAAAAAAAATATCCACTATGAGACAGGATGGTACATCCCAAAGAGCTAAATAATGTCCTGCATATCCTGGGAACAGGAAATTCCTACCCTGTGAATTCCTGTTTCAGCATGCAAAAGGGGGGATTCTGCAGTTTATTGGGATGACAGAAGGACTGGCCATGCCTTTGTGGTCCATGCAAGAGGAGTGAATCATAACAGAATACCTTCCTGCCTCTTATCAAGACAAAATCCACAGGTAAGAAATCCCTTTTCGTAGTAATTTTTTAAGGCATCCATGGCATGTGTGTACACTGCTTCATTTGGATTAAAAGCTAATCCCATTAAATGAATCCCTTCTTTGTTCAAAACATCAGAATTCAACGGTAATTTTATAATATCCTTTTCAAGTCAGACCTTTTTTTAAAAAATAAAATAAAGAATCACAATCCATTTAAGTGAAGAATGCACAGCACAAAAAAAGCCCTAAGCAGTACCTAACAGTTGTGCTTGGACAAAATCTGTCAACCACTAATAAACAGAATGTGCTTTAGTGGAAACAAATTGAAAGTATCATTTTCAGTTACAGAGAATATAATTGATTTATTCTCCTATCGAATCCAAGCTTTGTTTTCCCACCAAAAAGCCCTTATACCAGGCATAGGCAAACTCGGCCCTCCAGATGTTTTGGGACTACAACTCCCATCATCCCTGATCATTGGTCCTGTTAGCTAGGGATGATGGGAGTTGTAGTCCCAAAACATCTGGAGGACTGAGTTTGCCTATGCCTGCCTTATACCTTCTCCAACTGCCCATGCGGAGTACAGGCAACTCGCATCTTACGCTTGTTTTATTTACATGATTGCAGCGTTGCGTGGTTGGTGGAGGAAATAAATAAATGGAGAGGGAGGAAACCCAGTCTCTGTTTATCTATTTCCCCCATCCCACATGCGCAAAGTTGTGATCACGGTTTACCCAGCTTTCGGAAGATGCTGCAAGGGCTCTGTCAGCATTTCAGAGGCCTCACACAGCCCTTCCAAAGCTAGGTAAACAGAGCATCAGGCGCAAGGGCTCTGGCAGGGTCGTAGACTTCTCCCTTCTCTTTCCCAAAGCTGAGCAAGCACCTACTAGGCTTTGGGCAAGGAGACAGGAGGACTCTAGGACCTTGGCAGAGCCCTACCTTCCCAAAACCAGATAGGCAGTCCTGCACATTGCACAGGAGGCAGTTCCAGGGGTTCATGGCTTTATGCATTTTTGCATACAAACATGGACCCCTGGAACCAAGATGTGAGTTACCTGTAGAAGACAGGGTATTCAGGGACTGAAGAGACCTCAAGTTCTGAAGGGTGGGCAGCATATAGTCTTAAAACCCCTTTTAAAAATAATGCTTTGTCACATGCTACCTTGATATAGATCTTTTATCTACTACCCAAAAGGCAATACCATTTCACAACTGCTTTTCCCATTTGTTATGTTTCCTTTTACCTGCTTTCAGTCTTTCATTCCCACTATTTTCAAAGGAAAATAAGGAAGTACAGTAAATAAGAGCAAGGCAAGGGAAACCTTTAATTAAGAGGCATGATTAGAAAGAAGATGGATACTTCTTCCCAAGAAAATGTTTCATCTGTTAGATGATAATCTAAGCCTTCAAAACCAACATATTTTTTTCTGTGATAACTGTTATTACATGTAATCTGTGGGCTAAATTACAAAGTTCAGCCTTAATTATGATCACTCTGCATAAGCATTAGGAGAAGCAGACCTCAAGTTTTTATGGATTGTTCCCTGCTTAAACTAAAGAAAAGCAGCGACTTCCTTCAGCACAACTGCAACAAAATTATCATTTGAACTTCTTGTTAAATTCATTTGACAGCAATTTCAGATTTATAAATCAGATATATTAGCTCCCTCTATTCATTGGTTTGCTGTTACTGAAGAAGATTGACAGGAAACCACATGCAATAAAGTTTCATGCTCAATTGTGCATATCCAAATATTAGCCCACAAAAACTTTCAAAGACACCATTTACTGCTCTTTGCCCATGAGCAATCCATACACAGAACACTAAAATACAGTGGTACCTCTAGTTACGAACTTAATTCGTTCCGGAGATCCGTTCTTAACCTGAAACTGTTCTTAACTAGAGGCATGCTTTTGCTAATGGGGCCTCTTGCTGCCGCTGCGCCACTGGCACACGATTTCCGTTCTCATCTTGGGGCAAAGTTCTCAACTCGAGGTAACTCTTCCAGGTTATCAGAGTTTGTAACCTGAAGCATTTGTAACCTGAAGCATTTGTAACTCGAGGTACCACTGTATTAACATTAGTTATTTCAAAAAGTTCATGATCTAAGATTTTTGCTGTTTTGACATTCCGCCATTTCCCGCCAGTGGACATTACCGACTTTTTAATCAGTTAGCACAAGATTAATTATTTTAATTTCCCACCCTCGCATCCCAAATACAGTTTTAATCAGTTTCAAACCATAATGTTCTCTCCTATTTATGTGATCTAGTGCCATCTCATTTGCTAAGCTCATATAAACTGAGCAAAATGAAACCCAAGGCCATTAAATTGATGCACCCTGTGGGAACATATAGAACACTTAGGTTACAAAATAAAGTTATTTAACACGCTAGACGATAAAGGGAAAATAATCCTACTTTAAAAATCACTAATTAAATTCTTCACTAAAATATTTTGTAAGTTAATCGTTCCAGGAAAAAACAAAAACCAACGTAGCATTACATTAATGAGCAAAATTTACAAAGATTTTTTACCAATACAAGGGGCTCACTGAACATCAAGGATGTTACATTTCTTCTGATGTAGTACGATTGCATCTTGCAGAGGAGTTACATTCCAAGGATGGTGCACATACAGTGGTACCTCGGGTTACAGACGCTTCAGGTTACAGACTCTGCTATCCCAGAAATAGGACATCGGGTTAAGAACTTTGCTTCAGGATGAGAACAGAAATCGTGCTCCAGTGGCACGGCGGCAGCAGGAGGCCCCATTAGCTGAAGTGGTGCTTCAGGTTAAGAACAGTTTCAGGTTAAGAACGGACCTCCGGAACGAATTAAGTACTTAACCCGAGGTGCCACTGTACAAAAACCTGTATGCCAGAACCCCCTTGCTTGACCACCCTAAACTTTCAAGCAAGGCAGAGCTGATGAAACATATAGGCACAGGAGCCCCTCAGCAGTAGATTAAGCCTGCCAGTCCAAGGAATGGTATCCAACTAACTTGTTCCATCAACACAAAGATTCCACATTAATGATATTATCCCACATGCTATCAGTTATATTCAAGAGTGTCCAGCTGTCTTTAGTGATTTCATACATGAGCTAAATCAGGGGTGGCTAACCTATGGTCTGCAGGCTGAATTTGATTCCGCAGGTGATTCTGGATGGCAAACAAAGCCTCTCAGTAATTTGGCTGCATTTTCAGAAAAAGGGTTTTGTTTTTTTTAACAACAGGTGGCACTGTTGTCCTCACACTGTTTTGGAGAGATCTTCAACAGTCTGACAGCAGGGCTTCTTACCTTTTCAAGAGAGTCCCTCCTCCTTCTGCTGCAGCACCATTCTTAGATCTAAGAAGCAGAAGAGCATCCTTCTGTTTCCTATCTCAAAAACTTGGTGATGATGATGTGCCAGAGGCAGAAGGGGTTCTGTGTGTATGTCAATATGTGCAGGCTCTGTGTGTATGTGTATGTGCACGTGTGTACGTGTTCATCTGTCCCCTCTGAGGTTGAGTGTGCATGTGCACATATAAATTGGGCTCAGATTGGCACGTGGTTCTCAGAGAGGTGGCAAATCCTCAATGTGGCCTTTGAGCCAAAAGAATGTTTAGCCGCCCCTGAGCTAATGACTGCAGCCTAGGTATGTAATAGCTAGATATGAATGCTAATTCAATTCATTATTTAAGGAGATGGGGACATAAGTAGAAACTTTCAAATCATGGTTCAGCTATGGACTACAGAATATTTTAATGGGTTGTTGAAGTTTTTAAATTACTGATGGTCATGCAACTCTGAAAGAGGAAGACACATAAATATGGCAAGAAGAGGCAAATACCATGAAACCTCAGTTATATTTACGCAGCTGCAAACATAATTAGGCCATATTTGTATGGAATCATCACTGCATCCACTAGATGTGGCACTTAAGAGCTGAATAGCATCAGTAATTATGGGTGATTTTAAAACTCCAAGTAGACCTGCTGAAATCACCTGCTGAAATCAATATGCTTATGTTACTTAAGTTCATCCATTTTAGTAGCTCAACTCTGAGTATGGGTAATGCCAGATATCACAGTACAGTGGTACCTCGGGTTAAGAACTTAATTCGTTCTGGAGGTCTGTTCTTAACCTGAAACTGTTCTTAACCTAAAGCACCACTTTAGCTAATGGGGCCTCCTGCTGCCGCCGCACCGCTGGAGCACGATTTCTGTTCTCATCCTGAAGCAAAGTTCTTAACCTGAGGTACTATTTCTGGGTTAGCGGAGTCTGTAACCTGAAGCGTATGTAACCGGAGGTACCACAGTATTAAATTTTAAAGCTAATACCTTTCAGTGAAGACATCCATTACTCAAATAAAACCAGTATTATCACTCTTCCCTCACATAATAGCTGAAATATCACACAGACACCTTTCTCACTGATACAGGCTAGCATTCATGTTAATGTTAGATTTTGGCAGATCATGACTGCTTAGAACAGCATAAAAAAAGGGAGGATACACAGCTTGCACAGCATTTCTAACATAACATAAAAAATGGACCCGGAGAAGGGTGTGCACAGTACCTGCTCATGCACTTACAAGGGGCTCCCCTTGCCAATACAAGATCAGCTCCATCTATGTTGGCAGCTTTTATCTCCAATTGAGAGAGGGAAGGTGAATTGCACCTACCTAACCTGAGTACTGAGTGTAAGTCAACAGCTTTTTAGATCCAGAACTGCTTTCTGCACAAGGGTCATATGAGTGTGCATTACACTTGAAACTGTGTGGTAATAATGCATAGCACAGAACTCCCTGCAGAGCACATATGGGCTGCATGCAGTCCTCACAAGCTTTCCCTGCAGGCAGCTGTGGGTTCAATCCACGCCATTCAAGCTGTGCCTGCAAAGGAAACGTGTTCTTTTGTATCCCTGACTTGAATTCAAAGAGAAAATCAGGAACAATCCATCCTAAATCTTCTTTCCTTTTTAGTCACAGCTTGAAGCAGCCTTCCTCAACCTCGGCCCTCCAAATGTTTTTGGCCTACAACTCCCATGATCCCTAGCTAGCAGGACCAGTGGTCAGGGATGCTGGGAATTGTAGTCTCAAAAACATCTGGAGGGCCGAGGTTGAAGAAGCCTGGCTTAAAGTCTCGCGTCACAGTTTGAGCCTTCCCATAACTCATGCCATATATGACAACAGGTCTGGAAAAGTTGGGCATCAATTGCCGTAAACAATTGTACAGGAAAGTTTTTAATGTTTGATGTTTTGATTTGTTGGAAGCCACCCAAAGTGGCTGGGGGAAACCAGGCAGATGGGCAGCATACAAATAATTTGTTGTTGTTGTTGTTGCTGCTGCTGCTGTTATTATTGTTATCATTGCTATTAAACAGCCTGGCTGGCCAACCTCTGATGGGTCTAATTAGGTCCATGAGCTGCAGGTTTCCCTCCAGTGCTGCAGCTCTTCCTTAAATGGTTTTAAATCCATAGACTACAATGCAGGAAGTTCAGCATGCTGTGAATACAGTGGTACCTCTGGATGCGAACGGGATCCGTTCCGGAGCTCCATTTGCATCCAGAGCAGAATGCAACCCACATCTGCGCATGCACGATTCACGATCTGCCGCTTCTGCACATGGCATGACGTTATTTTGAGTGTCTGTGCATGTGCGAGCAGCGAAACCCGGAAGTAACATGTTCCGTTACTTCTGGGTCACCGTGGAGTGCAACCCGAAAACGCTCAACCTGAAGCAACTTCAACCTGAGGTATGACTGTACAAGTCTATTTTCATGTCAGAAACAGAGGCTTAACATTATTCATATTGTTTTCTTCTACTAACTTCCTAAAGTGACATCTGTCTCCAACGTACATGACATTCTTGTTAGATCTCTCATGGCTCTGCTTCATCTATCCATTATGCCCTTTGATTTTGCTTCTTTCCACAGCCATGCACATTAAAACAGGGGTGGAGACCAGCCCTCGGGCCCAATTAATCCCATCAAGCCTCTCCATTTGGCATACAAGGCAGAATTGACTAAGCCACATCCACCTGCCCTGCACCTGACATCATATGATCCTCAGGCCTTGCAAAGCGCCACACGCCAGGCTCTGCAAGCACCAATGGCCAGTTGTATGTCATGCCTTGCAAAGCACTGTGCCTTTATCCCCAGTCTGATTTCAAACTACAAAGACGAAAAGAGGTCACCTGATGTCACTGTGGCATCAGGTGATTGACACGTGGGTAGCCTCACCTCACTGCCAAGCCTGGTCCACTGGGTGTCTCCCCAGCAGCAAAGGGAGAAAGGGTTGCTGATTTATCCAGAAGAATCCAATAATTTTCTCCATTCTTCTCTAAGTAATTGTTATGCACGTCTTACCTAGTATCTTTTTTCTTTCTTTCAGTAAGCCATAATTCACTGTTCTCAAGGTACTTTGTAATGGCAATGTAAAAATTATACCAAAAATAACACTCATTTAAACATAGCTCATTATCCATCTGTTTTCATAATTTCCATTTCACATGAGAAATGTTGGAAGAGCTATTTGAGAGTGGGAAATATTGAGGGAAGTAAAGTTACTTCTATAAAAGGACATGAAGTTACAGCCATGGAAGCCCCGTCGGACATTCGGATTCCAAAGAAAGTTCGCAAACTAGAACACTCACTTCCAGGTTTGCGGTGTTTGGGAGCCAAAACGTCCGAGTACCAAGGCATTCAGGATCCAAGGTATGACTGTATGACAAATTACTGGAGGACAGATCTATCAACAGTTGTTAGCAATGGTAGCAAAACAGAACCTCCAAGTCCAGAGGCAGAGTTACAGGTGCTGTGAACCCAAGAAGAACCTAGTAGGTGACTGTTAGAGAACGAATGCTGCACTAGATGGAACCTCAGTCAGAACCAATGAGGTTCTTTTAGTCTTATAGTACACAATTTAAGAACTGTTCTGTGTTGCTGAATCTTAAATGTCTGACAAATTAACAAACATGTTCTCATGTCATAGAAAACTGTTTTTCACTGTCAGCTGATAAATCTGAAAAACTCAAATAGAAAAACACAAAACTGTCCTACATAACAACCCAGAGGCATAACACAGGCAGAACTGTCTTAAGTTTGAAACAGAATTATTTGGGTTGCATAATTAAACAAATAGTCTCAAGGGAAGAAAAAAAAGGCAAGGTAGTAACTATGTAATAATTTGTTGCAATATACATACATTTCAGTAACAACCAAATATAGGCATGATGAGTGTCCAAATAGCTTTAAAAAATTAACGCACATTTAGGAACATTATTATTTTTTCTTAACAGAGATATATTGAGTAAAGAAATTATTTCTAAAGAAATATATATACAGCCATTCTTGGAGTATATCTGAACGTATTTAAACATCTATTTACAACCACCAAAATTGAAATGCAGCATAAACTGTTATTTTTATCATTGTATTTACATCCCACACTTTTCTCCAAGGAGCTCAAGGGGGCATACATGGTTCCTCCCTCCTCATTTGATCCGCACAACAACCCTGTGAGGTAGGTTAACCTAAGAGGCAGTGATTGGCCCAAAGTCACCCAGTGAGCTTTGTGGCCAAATGGGGATTTGAACCCTGGTCTCCCAGATCCTAGTCTGACACTCTAATCACTATGCCATGCTTGGGCCAGCAAGAACTCCAACTAAGTAAAAAGTTGGAGTATGTGAAATTTTCAAAAAAAACCTATTTGCAAACTATGGGCTACGTAATGTTTTGAAATAATGTGCAAATTCTAAGAAGTCATTTGCATTTGGTACCCTCTCTCTCTTTTCTGGCACAATATATGGACTTGCACCCTAAGCTTCTATGGGGAGAAGTCCACTCATGGAATGCTCCAACTGGTCAAAGGCGCAATTTTCACTTACTTCTCCTGCCCCCACCCCACTCCCGAACAACCTGCTCTAAAAGATTGGAGGACATTCTGGAACAGGGGTCAGCAAACTTTTTCAGCAGGGGGCTGGTCCACTGTCCCTCAGACCTTGTGGGGGGCCGGACTATATATTTTTTGGGGGGGATGAATGAATTACTATGCCCCACAAATAACCCAGAGATGCATTTTAAATTAAAGAACACATTCTGCTCATGTAAAAACACCCAACAGGCCCCATAAATAACCCAGAGATGCATTTTAAATAAAAGGGCACATTCTACTCATGTAAAAACATGCTGATTGCCAGACCGTCCACAGGCTGGATTTAGAAGGAGAATGGGCTGGATCCAGCCCCCAGTCCTTAGTTTGCCTACTCATGCTCTGGAACCATGCAGGAAGTGGTGCTGGAGACTCCAGGTAAATGAGACTGAAAATAGCCCCCCCTCTCTCACAGACAGACAGACAGACAGACACACACACACACACACACACACACACTGCTTTCACAAGTAGGAGCATTCATTATACCAAATACGCTTTTCATGAACATGTTTTCATGTTTTAGGGCAACTGAAGATCAAAGCTCTGACTATTTTGCAAGACAAACTTCAGAACTTACAAACAATTTCCTTAAGCCATGCAGAATTTAGCTGAGTCTTCCTTTTTTACAAACACTGCATGTTGCATTGTGTATCTGATTCCAACAGCACAATGAAGTAAATATTGCACACGGTGATTTAAACACTTTTCTGGTGGACATTCGTGCTTGCCAAGTAATTTAGGAATAATACTAAATAGTTTGAACAGACAGGATTCTGGCTCTGTTTCAAGGAAAGCAATAAGATGTTTTTAAAAATGCTTCAACAGAGCTGCCTTTTTCAGACAAAGAACCTTTCTTCCTCTCTGGCGCACATGTTTGGGAAGAGAGCCAAGGTGCTACTTATCAGCTGTTTGACATCAGGGGAGGACTGTGTGCGTCAGAAGGCCCAGTGGGGACTCCTGAGTTATGGCAATGGACCATGTGGTTCTTATCAGCTTGTAAAGCCTTGCACTTCAACTACTGCAGCGTGAACAGGGAGAAAAGGAGGGGCAGGAGAATAAGGTGATTTAAATAAACGTGAAGACTTGAAGGCTTCCCAGGCTTTTGCAGGCTAAGTGTGCTGCATCAAGTAGCACTATGAATAAACTTCTTTGGTTTAAGCTCTTCTCACCTCCCTCCTGTAGTAATTGCATAAGGACAAAGTGTTCAAAGCAGAGGAGGAGCCCTGTTTCCAGAATCGATTGTTCATAAAGAAACAAGAGTATGTACCCCTGGGATGTGGAATACAAGGTGGACTGTTAAACAGCATCCTCATTATTTCAATAATACTCACATACATTGTGAATACTCTGTCAGGTCTGGCATTTACTTCTGAGCACCAAAAATAGCATGCGTTTTATCTGTTCTGTCTTCTGCAGCAAATAGCTTGTTCAGTGGAATTTCTTCATAGGCTGCCTCATGCCAGTTTCTAATGTAAGGGCCAGCTTAGTTTGCAACCCTGGAATAATCCATAGGCAGCATGGAAGTGTATGAATTGTTCCTTCTCCAACTACTGTATCAAGGTCTGAAGCAATATTCAGCCTAGAACACATGCTGATAGGCACCACTGAGTCACAGAGATGGAAGGGAAACATTAGCAATTTACTTCCAGAAATGTTTTTTCAACCTACAGCTTGCTTTAAAAAAAAAAAAGTTGCTGCAATTTTTTTTCAATGGAAGTATTTGCTAAATTATTAACTTGTTTTTAGCTTTCATTGAAATGTCTATAGATATGTCATCTGAGCAAGTTCCCAAAATCTATCATGAATTTTGCTTTGTCAGAATCTGTTGGCAATCAAACTAGGCAGACCTTCTACTTCCCAAGTAATTTCACTCACTTCAATTGGAATTCTTTAACTTCCATTTAAATATGTACAGATGATGAGTGAAAGTGAATGGTACCTGTGTACAAACTGAAAGGACTTCTGCTTGCACAACAAGGCTTTACCCTTCCTTGTCTCCATCCTGCAGCTACATGTGCCCTCCTTTAATCTGCTCCAGAAAGCTGGAGAACCCTCAGAAGCCACTGGTGGGAGGTGGCTGACATTATCTGTCATATAGCTTCACTTTTAAAAAGTCTAGCTTTGCTTCTGAAAACCTACACTTGAAGAATGAAGGAATTCAGAAGTTCACAAACGCAGCACTTGTAACTTTAGTTCATCAAAAAAAGGTGGGTGTCCTTCCCAACTGCAGGTTCTATGAGACCAATACAACTACACAAAAAATATGAATTCAGTAAATTTTGTTGAAGTCTTTGCTTCAAGGCATGTTTAAAGAAATGCTGTTAATGACAAAAAGAATGCTTATTAGAGTTTGACTCTAAATGGAAATACCTCCTTATAATTATAACCTATGTTATGACTTTTGCATATATACTACTAGTAAATATTCTGGGCCACACTAATATTATGAGTTTTAGCCCCCACTTAAAGTGACAAGGAGCCATAGTTTAGCAACAGAGCACTGGGTTTACATATGTAAATCAGGCATCCACAAGTCTGCTTGCCATAGGAGAGTACCCCCCCAAACACCTGGCAAGCAGAACGGCAGGCATCATATACACTCTGACCCCAGTGGTCTCATTTCCATAGCGGTTTTTCAGCAGGTACAAAACAGCTTGAGTCCTTTCCAAATAGGGCAGGCTACCACTGTTGTTGCTGCTGCTCTTTTGCCTTCTATATAAACCACATAATTGAGAGAAAAGGTTCTGCTTCTCCTCAAACCCTCTAGGTAAACCAGAGAATGCAGGGGAGGGGATTGGTGAGGACCACAAATACTGAACTTCTGCATAACACAAAATTCCTGGATCCAACAGTGGCATCTCCAGTTAAAAAGATCTATAGTTGTAGGGCTTGAAGACCTTGAATAGCCACTGCCTGTCAGAAAGGTAAAGTACAGATCTTTCGCCATAGAGAATGACGTTTCAAATAGCAAGTTCTTAAAATTCCATTCGCTCATGAAGTTTTATTTTGTCAGCAACAACAAAGTCCCAGTGATTCCCAAGGTCTTAGCTGCCGATCAGAATAGGTAGTACTTGGCTCAGACAGACTAATATTTTAATGCAGCTTTATATTTCATATGTACCAAGTACAATGACAAAGAAAAGCCTTTTCTGTTTAATAAAGAAAAGTATATCCACTCCCAGTACAGCAGCTACCCTAACTGCAAATTTAGTGAAAATGTTCATACACTGCTAAATAAGAAGTTTCCTTTATATGCTATGTATGTGTTAGAAATTGTGAGGATGCAGGGCTGTGCTCTAAAAATGAAATTTCTTTTTAAATTTAGCACAGCTCATCAGAATACCAGAGTTCACTTAGCCACAAATTTACACCACATGAAAAGAATTGTTTTATTCAAGCTTCACTGAAGAGCTGGGTAAAATGCCTATGCAAGTCCTTGAATTATCATGACAATGTTGTGTTTCCATATTCTAAGTTTTGTTACCATATTCAATGAAGTCCTATTGCAAAATAATTTTTGTCAAATTTTCTACAGCAAAAAAATGTTTGGTGTGGAAAGTATTTCCTGAACCAAAAACCATTGCGTAATTGCAGAACACCATACTGACTTCTTCTTTTAATACCAAAGGATTTTGTTTAATTTAATAAAACTGTAGTGTCTACATGACAACACATTCAGTAAATTCACCAAGCGTGTTGTAGAAAAACATACTATTCAACATAAGTAAGAGGTAAGGATTGGATTACTAGACTTAATTCTAATCTAAACGAATGGATGATGTGACCCCTAGTCCATAAAAGAGTATGCCATAATATATTTCAAGGCTTAAAAATGCCACAGGATTCTTGTTTTTCCTGCAACAGACTACCATGATTACCACTCTGGAAATCTAAAGTGCATAGAGCTGTTGATGAAGAATGTTCTCCCTAAACTTTACACCTACTTTTACCATTTGCCTATTACCAGCAGTACAAATGTACATCTCCCACTTACTTCACTATGGTTCAAGTGAGCAGAGTGTCTTTACGGTGTCCATGGAATGGGATTATTCCAACAAAATGCAAGGTGGGGGGGGGGGGTTACTTTCAATATCACACTCTTTGATATCTGACTAGATCTTAACAGCCAAGTGAACTCATACAGGGAGAAATTGTTACTGATAAACCCAGGCCATTTCAAGCTTAAAGGGTTTAAACCAGCACCTTGAATTGCTCCCAGAAGCAAATATTAGTATCCAATGAAACAGGTGTAGAACAGGCTGAACGAGAAGCATATAAACTCAATACAGTGGTACCTCGGGTTAAGAACTTAATTCGTTCTGGAGGTCTGTTCTTAACCTGAAACTGTTCTTAACCTGAAGCACCACTTTAGCTAATGGGGCCTCCCGCTGCCACGGCATGCGATTTCTGTTCTCATCCTGTTCTCATCCTGAAGCAAAGTTCTTAACCCGAGGTAATATTTCTGGGTTAGTGGAGTCTGTAACCTGAAGCGTATGTAACCCGAGGTACCACTGTAATAACAACGACAAACAACAGTAATAGTAATATATAAACATTGTATTGATACGTTTATGCATTCAAAATATATTCGTTGTATTGGCTGCAATCCAAATAAACAGACAAGTAGTTGTGCGCTCTGTCCTTGTTTTCCTTAACAGCAGCCTCCCATCTTGGACTGAAGTGAAAAACTAGCACTAGGATTTATCTATGAACAGCTTTTAATAAATCTCATTGACTTCACTCACCACAGCCAACTTTTCTTATAATTCACATACCACAGAAGAGTGCAATGTCTGAACTATGCTTAGTTATTATGTATTGATTTATTAAATTTAGTCATCACTTTTTCAAAGCAAGTCTAAAAGCAATTTACAAAGATTTAAAAATGTAAGTCTAAAAACCTACATAACAACCACTTAAATAAGGATTAACTACTAAAAGACAAGCACCAAGACAAGTTAGAGTGTTGGACTACTCAGGCTGAAATCCCTACTCAACCATCTCATGAGGTAACCTTGACTAAGTCACCATCTCTCAGTATAACCTACAATATAGGGTTGTTGAAACGCAAAAAATGGAACTGGGAGAGAATCAGGTATGTTGTATACATTTACTAACTAAAATAAATGAATAAGCTACTATTTCACTAAGCAGTTTGCTGCTCCTGTAAGAGAACATTCACGCTTTCAGCTGAAAAATGCTCACCAATTTTTTTCTCTGCCACTGAAATACAGTTCTCAATTCTAGCTCTGAGGCTGGCTCTACTCTCTGTTGCTGCTAAGTTGTCTGGTATTTTCGGTGAATTTCTTCTAGATGATGCGTCACTTGGGTTCTGAAAGTATTCATCCATATTTCTCATAACAAGCACCCTGAAAAGTAACAATGCTGGCAGGGCTACAAAAGTTTAGTAGAGCACAAGACATCTAATATTCTCATGCTACCTCAAAACAGTGCCCAGAAACAGTTTTGGGCTAAAGGAAGTTATGATCTCACTGCATTACAGATAACAGATAAAGTTACGATCAGCAGATGCCTTCAACTGACAAAGTGACTCGTGGAACTCTCACCCCTTCATCTCTATGACATCACTTTAAATGCAGTAAGTCATTACTCATCTTCTCTCAACACTATAGCACTCTAAATCAATCCAGAAAGTTTTTAAGACTACAGTGGTACCTCGGGTTAAGTACTTAATTCGTTCCGGAGGTCCGTACTTAACCTGAAACTGTTCTTAACCTGAAGCACCACTTTAGCTAATGGGGCCTCCTGCTGCTGCTGCGCTGCCGGAGCATGATTTCTGTTCTCATCCTGAAGCAAAGTTCTTAACCTCAAGCACTATTTCTGGGTTAGCGGAGTCGGTAACCTGAAGCGTATGTAACTCGAGGTACCACTGTACCTATTCCCACATTAAGTAGTCCACTACCACAAAATAATAGTTATACAAATAAACATCCACACAAAATGACTCCAAATGTACACACACACAAAACAGCCAATACAGAAATATTCAAGCCTAACAGTTATGGCCCCTCACTATAGCCTCTGCCAAGTTAGACAGCATGATCAAAGGTCCCAGAACTTTTGCATGACTGCAAAATAGTGGAAGCCAGAGAAGGTAGCCTGTTGTGGTCTATTGCCTGTCTGACTCTACAATAAATATTGCTGCAAACACACTGTCTGTGGGTAAATGGTTAAGGAATCACTCCCAATTCGGAGTTTTAGCGCTTCTAGTCTCACGGCCCTCTGAACTGATCTTTTGCCCTCTGAACTGATCTACAATTTTGTTTTCAACAAAACCAATTACTGAATGTTACTAGCCATACAGAATATGATGTATGGTAGAATGGGATGCTAATGACCAATACCAAGATGAAGGTCCACTAGGCTTGCATGTTGAGCACACTGCTTTATGGAAGTGAATCAAGGGCAACTTACAGCTGCCAGGCGTGATCCCTCGATGCCTTCCATATGGGCTGTGTCAGGAAGATTTTAGGCCTCGCATGGCAGGACCAAGTCTCAAACAAAGATGTGCTTTCCCAAGCCCACATTCCCAGCATGTTTGCACTTCTGTCTCAGCAATGTTTACACTGTCTTGGTCATGTGCACGGAATGGAAGATGGCAGGATCCCCAAGGACATGCTCTACAGGGAGCTGGCTTCAGGCACCATACCTGTTGGCAGACCAACCCTGCTTTGCAAATATGTTTACAAACGTGACATGAAGTCTGACAACATTGACCCAGCAGTATAGAAATCCACTGAAAATGAGTACAGTGCCTGGAGACAGACAGTCAGGTTGTGTATCCACAACAGTGACCAGAGGAGGAATGACCACTGGGAGGAGTGCAGTGAGAAGAAATGCCATGGTGCACCCATAGTAGCAAAACCAGACACCTTCATCTGCCTCACCTGCACATGTCTGTCCTATAATCCATCTCTACAACCACAACAGGCACTGTAACTCTTCAACAGTTTGACTTTACCCCCAAAGGCTCAATTTCCCATAGTCAACTGAGATAGATGGATGCTGACAATTAGCTATAGATGTAAGCTTTGACTTGTTTGAACACATAAACTCAAACGTGCAAATAACTTGCTTTCTCACGTAGTGTAAAATAAGCATTGTCCCTAGCTAGGCAGGAAGCACCGCTTGAGAAACCCAAATTGATAGCTTGTTTCCAGCTCAAGGACAGTTATTTTATATTTACAAATAAATAAATAAACTGAGCATGCTCCTTACATCTTTCAATTGCATGGGGGGGGGCTGTTTACAACTGGCAGAAGCTTATAATTGTTGCGAGAAATGCAAATTAAGCCTGACTTATAGCTATTGACTCTTTTAGTACTATGGAATGTTAATTACCTTTGTTTTGGTTTTTTCTACTGTGTTTATTGCCATTATCACTTAACCACAAACATAACATTCTTGAATGCCAAATTGGACACCATTATCTCCTCTTTTTATAGTTGTTTATTTTCATACTATGTTAATTTGTGGTACGTAGGATACTCGTGCCTTTTCCCAAAAATTTTCTCAATGGCAGGCAAAGAAGAACTATGAATTTCCTCTCAGGCTTTCTTCAGGATCTAAAAAGTGGACACTAAAGCATGTTAGAAACCAATTCTCAATTTAGATACAAATTGCAGGAAACTTTTATGTCCCTTATACTGTGCTCATAACTTGAAGCCTAAATATTTCACTAAGAAGAACAAAGTTCCAATTTAACCAGAGCTCCTATAGTGCTTTAATTTAGGAACCAACTAGAGCTTGATGAGGGGAGCCACATTTGTTTATTTATATGCCTGACCCATTCATGTCTAAAGCGAAGTGGGGTGGTTTAACTTTTACAATTAAAATGTGTGTGCAAGGGAACTCCCCTGCCTTATCTCAATATGCTATAGTGGTTAGCGTCTCAGACCAGAATCTGGGAGACCAGGGTTCAAGTCCCCATTCAGCCATGATGCTCACTGGGTGACCTTGGGCCAGTCACTGCCTCTCAGCCTGACCTATCTCACAGGGCTGTTGTGAGGATTCAATGAGGGGGGGAGCCATGTATGCCACCTTGAGCTCCTTTAGAAAAAGGTGTGTTATAAATACAATAAAATAAATAAATTTGTATCCTGTTGCCTGTAGCACTTTCATTTACAATTCAAGAACTAAGCCAGGAGACATTCCTGCAGCAACAAGTCACAGGGGGGTAAGGGAGAGGAAAGCATTAATTAAGTTGCCCTCATGCTGATTTTGCTATAAAATATAGGTCTCCATCACCCACTTTAGAGGCAAACAGGTCACAGCTAAATAGGGCAGGCGAGAATGGAAAAGGTCCAACTATTTTTGTTATATTTGGAGATGGGGTTACAGAAAGAACTGCAGTGATTAAATATGAAGAGAAGACCATGAGGAGTCCACCCTCATTTTCTTAAGGGGTCTTTAAATACATGCCAGGGAAAAAGGTTTAATGCCAAAGTGGAAGTGAATTACATCAGTAGAGAGGACCACTACTGGCAGAGCTTCCGAGTGGTAGGTGAAGAAGGGAGAGTTGGCCAGTCGGTCCACCCCCACCCCAGTGTGGGTGTTTGTCTATCCTTCCTTCTACTTTTTTGCTGCCATTAGGTGGGTTTTGCTTTCCCCCACCCCCACCCCGGCTGCCTTCAGCAAGCAGCTGAAAACTCCCTTGTCTTCTTCACAACATTTAACTCTTAAGATGTTACTCATGTCTTACAAAAAGAAACCTGAGGTCGTTTAAGACAAGGTTGGTACCTCAAACCACCACCTTTATATGGCCAGATAGTTACTGTCCCTGAGTTCTGTTACAGTTCAGTATATGTATGGATAGCTCAGTTGGTTAGAGCGTGGTACACCAAAGTTGCAGGCTTCCACCTGCACAGCAATGGGCACAGCCCTCTACATTTGAATTGTTTCAGCAACCAAGTAGTGTGCACTCTTTGCTCAAGAAATGCAACAATCATAAAACAGGAAACTCAGTTTAAATCAGTGGTTTAAAATTAATATTTTGTTCTCAGTTAGTTAAATTGTCTCCATCTTTCCTGGAGTACATTCTTTATACTTTGTGGTTTGCTACTATTTTCCTATATGTGTAACAGCCCACTCAGCTGCATGCTCTATTTTTCTGTTAATGAATGCCTGTCCCTCACTATATGCAGACGGAAAAGGCATGTTCAAGCAAATAATTGCATCCAACCCTCAAGTGCCAATATTAATGCACTTGAGCATTTACATTTCTATTCCTTGAAACTCAAGGACGCACGGGATACCTGGTTCTCCCCCTTCTAATTTGATCCTCACAACAATCCTGTGGGGCAGGTCAGACTATGATTACTTATGGTAGTACTGCATGTTCAGCCTAATAGCTTGTTGTTAGAAAGGCCCTTTTTCAACCTTCCAGTCAAAGCTCCTTGTTAATAGTACTAATAGCATTACATCTCCACAAGTGCTGTTCTGCATTACAGATCAAAGGCAATTCCTGCTATTTGAATTTTTTATGAGGGTTTCTGATACTCAGGCATGCTGGAATATTGTGTGGCGTCTTTTCATGTGCATCATGTATGTGAAAACTTTGGTTTTTTTCTGCATGTAAGTCCTGTGATGTGGAAGTACCTTCTATCTGCCATTTTGTACACTGAATAAACATTTAATATATAGCTGAAATGTACAGTAACTGTATTATTAGGGAAGGCCTTTTTTAAAAAAAAAACAGCATTTGGTTTAAGAGGACAGCGTTTCATTAATTATCTTATCTTTGTTTTACACTGGTGCTTTGATATAACAGTGCCATGTGCTAACAAGGTACTATTACACCAATCCTAGAGTGCCTTCTAAATATCTCAACACAACTGGTCAAGTTGTGAGTAGAAACTTCTGGTGGAGAACTGAAGTAGCTGTATTTATTTGAAGTTTCCCTTGCACGCGCCCCCCCCCCCCACACACACACAAAAAAGAGATTTTTTGCCAGTGACAGTAAAGGATGGGTTTTACCCTCCTTTTCTGAGCGGGAAAATATTAGACGAAAGAATGAACAGAAACAGCCAACATTCCTCAGTAATTTGTGTACTGTGTGGAAGATCAGTCCATTAATATAATCCAACTGTAATCAGCATGGCAAACTATAATGAATCCTTTGGAGCTGACTTCCTCAAAGTCCCTTTGAAACCAGTAAGTTTTCATTAAAGGGAATGGAGCACTGCTCATTTGACCACAACGGTGAAGTCAGAGGGAGTTGCTCTGGCTGGGGGATAGTGACATTGGGGGAAAAACCTACGTCATAGTTTTGCTACGAGGACAAAAGGGGGAAGGCAATATATACTGTCTGAAGCTCCTTGGAGGAAAGGTGAAATATCCATACTTCTGAATAAATAAAACAACCCCTTTCATCTCAAGCTATTTTTGTGGTAAAATTCCACCGCTAAAAGGGTGCATTCCCATCCATGGAAGAAAATACACTGGTATCCATGGGTAGAGTTCTAGCAGCTTTATTTTAGGAATGAAACTGCCTACCAAAGGAAAAAATACACTGGAAATAAGCAAACAAGGAAAAACAATTTTAACAAATTGTTAAAGAACCATTGAATTTGTTAATACTTTGAAGCTGCAACCCTATACGTAAGTATGCAAAGGGATTTATTTCTGAGTAGAACTGCATAGCAGGCGCTGAATTGTACAAGAAATCTAGCTCCGTTTTTTCTTCTTCTGATTTAATGATACTATACCTAGAAACAGTGTTTCAAGGCCCGGGCAGAATCTGGCACGGAGTAAGAAATCCTTATCAGCAGCAATCCTTAGCAGTCTAGTGGTTTAAACAAATCCACATTTGATTACCCAACATTAAATAATGCACAGAACAGAGTAAATATACTAAAGGAAACACCTGCAGAAATGATTTACAAAACTAGTTTGAAAGAAAAGTTATTTGAGAAAGAATTAACTCAGAGGCAGAAGAAAAGCTTGTGGTCACTCCTTCCTACAATTTGCTTGGTTCTCAGCAAAATGGGTGGGTGTGGGTGGGTGTGAGTGAGGTCTGTTTTTACACTAGCTATTGGATCCATAAAGCAACTTGTGCAAGTGGAAAAACATTTCTGCTCTGATATCAACACAAATAGCATCAGCAGCCACACCATTCTGAAGGATCATGCAATTCCAGAAGCGGATCAGAAGTAGGAGATAAGAATAGGATTGAGTTGGATTGTTTACAGTTCAGCAACCAGCAGAGGGAGTACAAAAGTCTAAATTATACTTATTTGTTTAAACTGGCATTTTGAAATAAACATAAGAATGTTTTGTACACAATGTACAAAAGTATGGAGAGTATTCTAAGAAAAAATGCTGTTTTGAAGGGGGGGAAGAAATAGGAAAAGTGTGCGTGCAGGGATAATTAGCAGATTATATGCCTTATCTACAATCCAGCATACATTAAAAGTCCTATTAAGCCTGGTTTAATGCAATATTTTCCAGAAGTCACATTGAAATCAGTGGGACTTACACCCATGTAAGTGTGCATGGGATTGAAACACCAGGAAATTCACAATTCCAACATTTCAATAGGATTTTGAACAAATTTCTGTGCACAGAACTGTAGTCTTTGTTTTTGTATTAATAACATGCATGAACAACTTTGAAGCATCTGGAAGTCAAAGTGAATATTTCCCCAAACAAACGAGGATTACAAGCACTATGTCACTGTTAATAAAACAGAAACAGTTTTCTGAACATGTACCAAAAAGTGACACCCTTTAAGTAATTTTTTTAATAAATAAATGAAATGATCTGTGTGCAATTATTTGCTCTAAATACTTTGCAAGTTATTTGCCGATACGTCTTTATTTTTTATTACTCGGAATCTTAAGCATCATGAGCAGAGTATGGTTTGTGGAACGGTGACATCCAACCTTCTCCGTCCTGTTGCAGTTCCCTGTGACCCCTGAAAGGTTGCAACAAGGAATCAGCAGAAATCAGACAAACCCTAGATTGAATCTAAGCGACATGCTGCACCACTTTTTTCTCATATGTCAGTATACAAAGGTAAAATCTGCCAGGCACTGCAACTGAACAGTTTGCCATTAGAAGTCGTCCGTTGGAAGGGTCGGATCAGCAGCCTCCACCCCCCCCCACCCCAGACCTGCACTTTGGGGGTCCTGAACATGGTTGGGCTTAAAACTGTGAACAGGGCATGGATGTGCCCACAGGTCCTACCCTTGTCTCCAGGAATATGGGCTCCATTTGAGACCACCTTGTGTTTAGCATGGATTATAAGGAATGGTTTCGAAGTGGATTCAACTGAACAGGCTTAGAAATCTATTTGCAACCAAAAACCTGATAAGGCAAAGTTTCAGTTAGAAACACATGATGGTCTAAAATGAATCCTGTAGACCTTGGAGTGCTGCACGCCCATATGCCCCTGTCCTGCCACCAGTTTTAAGCCCACCTGTGCTCAGGCAAATACCTAGGCAGGACTAGCGTGATTTGCCTTAGGCCCCAGAGTCCCCAGGGACAGCCCTGCTTGCACTGCTAGATAAGAAAACAGCAGCACCTTGAAATACTGAAATAGAATGGAGTCAATACCAGGGTGGACTTCTTCTGCACATGCCCTAAATTAAAAATGAATAAAACAAGTGAAACACTCTTTCTGTCGTTGTAAATGCCGACCTTATTTAAAAAGCAAGATCATCATTAAATCATATGGGAAGAGTTAAACGGCATTTAATTCCTGGGGGGAAGCCATCTTTTGAAAATTAGTGTGCTTCAACATCCGTGCAGTTAATCATTGCTTGACAATAATCCAGTTCCTGAGATTCCCATAAATGTTTTGTAAAGAAGTGGCTTCTACGTGTCAAATTTAACTCTATTGTTTTAACAACATTTAAAGGAGCATGTGCCAATCACACAGAAATGTTTATGGAACTCGCTTGAAATCTTTTAATGTTATTGTAAATACAGTCAAATTTACCTTAATTTAACAGTGCTTTATATTATGCAAGTTATAACTCAGAGATTTAATTTTCAGCAGAAGAATGGAAACTGGGCATTTTACACAGACCACCTGAACAGCAAAATAACTCAAGAAGCAAGTTGTTTAATGAGCAATGCTTAGTTGCTAACAAGTCAAATTCAGGACCGCAATACCTGCCTCTCCCCATCCTGGACTCTGTGTTCATCACCTGAGGCCCTTTTCCATGCACCTCCTCCACATGAGTTCCAGAGGGTGGCAACACGATAATGGACCTTCTCTTTAGTGCCCCTCCCCATTTGTGGAATGTTCTTCCCACGAAGGTTTGCTTGGTGCCTTCTTTTTTTAGGCACCAGGCACAAACAGGCCTCTGGCTTATTAATATTCTGTAGCTCAGAGGTTTTCAACTTTTTTGAGTCCACAGCTTCCTTGACCACTTATCCATCCATTCCCAACAGCAAGGTCTGGTGGACTGGTTGCCTGCCTGCTTGCTTACTCTGAGGCCACCTAAGCTCCTGGCAACCAGCACAACCTGGCCAGCCCCAGAGGCATCATTCGTCTGTGGAGCTTGTAGCCAGGGTTGCTGCAACAAACAGCTGTGCAAGCCTCTGGAGGCAGAGACACGAGAGGACATCAGAGGAGGGCAGGAAAGAGGGATAGAGGCCAGTGTTGCCCACGGCACCCTGACCATCATTCAAGGCACCCAAGGGTGCCAAGTCACACTGGTTGAAAACCACTGCTATAGCCTTTTAAATGTGTCTGTGGGAAAGGGGGTTATTGTCTTACTGTTTGGATTTACTTATTTACTTCTTTTTATCCTGTATTTTATTTTGTGAATCACCCTGAGATCTTATAATGAAGAGCAGTATATAAATCTAATAAAATAAAATAAAGTAAATAATAATAATAATTGGGCTCACTGCAGCTTGTCCACATAGCATTAAACTATGGTTAAACATTGTGTGAGAACCCTGTCTGTAGAGCATCTAGTATCAGCAGTTCTGAATGCACTGCCCACAGGAAAAAGAGACATTTTCAAAACAGTGACTGTTGGGAAGACAACCATCAATAGTTTGCTCAGCGTGGCACAACAGAAGTAAAACTGTGCAACAACATCTTAAAATATTGCAATTTTAAGAGCATAGCTACATCATTCATTTTCACATGCTCTGTCACTGAAAGTAATGTATCTTGAGCACTAAACTAACCCTCACCACTTTACCAAAACAAATTAGTGATGTCTAAGGAAGATATGTTTACCTTATACTCAATATACAAAAGCAGGGCGGCATGGTAGTGGTCGGGTTAAGGGAAGATATCTATTCAAATACAAGCAAGGGATATAATGGGAAGGTTGGGATCTCTTTAATCAGACTGTCTTTCAAAGGAAGAAATCAGGAAATGGGATGTTTCCAACATTACAAAAAACTATAATCTCAAAGAGGTATCTCAAGATTCTGCTGAGTTTTTATGAAAAGCACCAAATTATTTGATGTGTGCATGTGAAAAGGGATACACTGGTAAAATTGCATCTACACATTTGTTTCTTTCATTTCTAGCCCACCCTACAGCTGAGCTCATGGGGTTCACAACCGATCTAAAATGAAATAAAACAATCAGAAAAACACATCCAACAATGCAAAAACAACAGTGGCAGAAGACAATTATTCAACTTAAAATGTATTGCTACAATCTCCACGCTTCTCTGGACAGTGGTGCATTCCTGGGGCCCAGACCTCACCCTGACTTAGTCTATTTTGGAAGGAAGTCAGTTGAGGTGTGTGGTGTTTTATAACATTTGAGTTTATCTGCAAGTAAACAGCGACACATATAGAGGTAGACCTTAAACACTCCAACAGACAACCCACCCACGTACTTACAGAGCCCAAACCTCAAATATCTGCCTCTTCCTCTGTATACCACTTGAAAACATCAGGCTGCCCATATGTACAGACAAATTTAGCTGGTGGGGACACAGGGGAAACATATGAATGTAAGGAAAATGCGAATTATCAACATATATAATCCAGAAATCTCCCTAACAAAACTGCTAAAAGAGTCTCCAGCTACATTTCTGGTTCCATGTATCTTCTCCTGTCCAAATCCCCCAGTCTCACAACATTATTCAGCATTTTGTTATTTAAAGAATGACAAGTATTATTGTTATTTGTACGCAGGTAGATATTACATAATGACTTAGTATTAGAATAAGGGGAGGCAAACTGCAACTAAACAAACTGTAATAAATTATTTCAAGATGTTTTGTTGCTAGTACCTAACACTTGAAGCATTTAGCTAAAATCTATCCTGTTAACAGATGTTGGACATGTAAAAGAAGGTGTTGATTACATGCATGTATACCGGAGATGAGATATGTAGAATGTGAAAAGTTATTCTGTACTATTAAATTCCATCCAAGTATTATTGGGATATTTCAACCAAATCATATTCCTTTAGTTATTAAGAGCAACCAAGATGTTGTCAGCTGTGAAATGGCAACCTGATAAAATTCTCACCGAAAGAAAATGATTCAGCAACTTTCAGATTTGGTAAAGTTAAAAGATGGACAATGAACACGATTCCCCAGTTGGTAAAGTGAAATAAATGTTTAAGTTGGAATTATTTTACACTTTTTCACTGCTAATAAATGACTAGAATCAATTATCTATTTTACTTATACAGATTTTGTAAAAGGGTTTAAATATTATTTACCTATTTAAAGTGATCTATTACATATTTAACATAAACCTATAAGCACAGAATTAAAGGAACATAATTCTATATAAAGAAGTTAATTTGAATACAGTGAATGTATTTATAATGTTAACGTCTGCTATTACATGAAGCATTAAAAAAGAAAAAAGAAATGTAGTAAGAGACACAATGTAGATACAGTGTAGAAAATATACCAATGGTTGCAGAGTTATCACAACTCCCACAAGTAAGCAAATACTTGGAAGCAAAAAGGAAAGGTTCAAATTAGCCAGAATGCCTTGTGACCCAGCACGTTATTGTGCTGAATCCCTACAAAGCTGTGGGGTAGGAGAGACTGAAGCAGGGAGGCCAAATTTTTCCTTTACTCACATTTCTCCCAACTTCTTCCCCTTTTTAACAGGTTTTTCTCCTGCGGTGGGTAACTTCCAATCCTCTCATAGGAGGAAAATAGCTTTAAGAAGCAGTTGAAGGAAACACGGGAGAAAGGGTTATTCACACATAAACTTGCATCCGGAATAACCCAATCCTGAAAGTCCAGTATGGCCCTGAAACTCATTTCAAGTTACTCATTCCTTTTAACCCTCATGCAAAGGATTTCCAAGGTGGTGAAGGGAGGTGGGAAACCAAGAAGTGGTGGCCATTCGTGGCTTTTCAGCCAAATGCATCTGGGACGCTTCACAACCTTGTTAATTCATCTATTTTGTCACACCATGTGCTCTTCTTCCCTCAAAACTGCCTATGATTTTAATCACAAGTCCCCACTCCACTGCCCATCACATTTTATGGGAGCTCTACTGTCATGCTTTTTTCCCCCAAAACTTTTTTTAAAAAATATGCAACTATTTGCAACCCTTCCAGTGTGTTTCACACTCAAAGAGCCTGAGAGGGCAGAAGCAAACTAATAATCCCATTTACATTTTCCCTAAAGTGGTCAGCGAACACTTGTACAGATTTCCCAATTACAAATAAATAAACATTAAAATGGGAAGTTTGTAAGGGAAGTTGTGTTCCATATAAACTTTGGGAGATCTATCTAAATAGCCATCTAGTCACTATAAATAAATGGGGGATACGTTATGGGTCCAATAATGAAGATGAACTATCAACATCTTCACAATGAGAAGATCATTCAACAGATCACGCACCTGTGCTGTATTAATGTGAAGTGATGACAACCCCCTAATTCTGTTTTCACCACAATTACCAATATACTTTTAAATCAGGTTGCCATAGAAATAGAAACTATACACTACCCCGATTACTCAAGAATGAAGATTTATTATGGTAGAACACAATTTTTGTTTTTATATGCCTCTGCTAGTATGTGGCAGGTTAATATTATTCCATGTTCATCCATTTTTCATTTGTTAACTTCCAAGACCTACGACTGTCCTAAGTCCTAGTAAATCTTGGTCACTTGACAGGACTATTCCACGTCATTTGTCTACTTCAGGTTGCATGCCATTCAAGTTCCTGCATTAAAAGAGGTGTCGTGATGGGACCCATGAAAGAGCCTTTTCAGTGGTGGCTCCACATCTGTGGAATGACCACCCCACTGAGGTGCATTTCACCCCAACTATGATGTTTTTTTCAGGTGCCAAGTAAAAACCCACCTTTTTAGTAGCTGATGGGTTAAACAATTCTTATGGTGTTTTTAAATATGCTATTCATGTAATTATGCAAATTACTATCATGTTTTTGCTTATTGTTTTAGAGTACGTTATTTTTTGTAAACTGACCTGTGGCTACTTTTGGCAAAGGACACTGTGGAAATAGCTTAAAAAATAAATAATTTACCACCGCATCACAAATGTGTTCAGTTCTACTGAAATGTGAATCAGAGAACAAAGGGGGAAAGTGAATGCAAGAGAAAGTAACAAATGATTGTTTCTTTTTTCATTATTCCTTCCGTAACCAACTACTCTCTGGCATTTGTACTCTGGTGTGCTTTCCTTCTTCTTGTAATGTTTCCAACAAGAAAAATTCTGAAATCTATTGTGCTGCTTTCAGCACGCCCTAGTAAAGACTGTACTGCTTGCCACACCGTTAATAAGCAAACTTGCTCTGAAACAGGACATCCCATGTTTAAAGCATCTTCAACTGAGGGCTATGCAGTCTTGAACAGAAAGTATCCAAGGAAGACGATTTCACTTTCTTGAAGGAAGATTTCACTTTCCTGTAGGAAGCGTCCTCCCTCGCTAATCCATTTACAGTGAGCACACTGCTTCTGGTGGTGGTTTGATCTCACTCTACCTTCCTGGAATTTGAACCCATTTATTTCTCGCACTATCTTCTGACGAGCAATTGTTCCTCCTCCTTTTGTTACCCCATTCCACATCAATAGATAGGTACCACCCTCGCATCGCAGGGGCAGCAGTGCTTTATTTCTAAAAAGAGCGGCGCCTGAGACCAAGTTTCCCTGGAAGCACCCCCCCCCGTCTCTTTTACACACACACATACGGGGGGGGGCACTCCCGCATCCAGACCCCCTCGCCCTCGCCCTTAAAAGCAATCAGCCGGAGAACAAAACGCGAAGCCACCTACTTGCGCTCAGGAAACACTCGGTAAACCGCCTAAAACAGCTGCCCGAAGAAGATCCATCTTCCATGTCTGGCCCTAACAAGAGCTCGGCGGAGAACGGGGAGAAAGTGGAGACGGCGCTTCTTTGTTGCTGCCGCTGCCTGCAAGCCCAGCTCCTGCCTCTGGGGCCGTCGCCACGGGCGGCCACTCTTCTTCTTCTTCCTCCTCCTCCTCCTCCTCCTGTAGCTAACCGATTACAGGACCACAAGCGAGAAAAAGCCGGGCAAAGAAGCGAGGAGCCGGGAGGCGAGCGCTGCTGCCGATGACGACGCTGCCCGGCGGCGCCTTCTTGGGAGCTGGGAGCAGGATGGAAAAAGGGGGGCAGAGCCGCCGCCACCGCCGCCTCCTGCTTCCGCCGCTGCCGGGGAAGGCAATCAAGGCAGCTGCTGCTGCTGCTCCAACATCTCCTGCCGACGCCGTGCTTGCTTTCCCCTCTCCTTCCCTCCCGCGGGGACTGGGGAGGTGGAAGGGAGGCGAGGAGGGGAGGAACGGAGGTGGTGGCAAGGAGTGGAAGGAAGGAGAAGGGGAGGGAACGGAGGGGACTGGAGGAGTTGCTGCTGCTGCTGCTGCTGCTGCTGGGTTGGAGAAGAGGCTGCAGGAGCCTGTCCCCGCGGCTCCCGCTGCTCCTTGCGAGGATGCGAGTGCGGCCGCAGGCAGCCCGGTCCCTTCCCGGGGAAGGAAGCCCCCCGCCGCCTCCGCCCCTCTCCTGGCCGAGGGAGTGGAGCAGGCTAGGATTGGAGCCCGGGTTTTCCCCTCCCGCCCCTGCAGCCGGGGGGGGGGTCTGGGGGCGGGCTAAGCGCGCTTTCTCCCGGTTGGCCGTCGAGCTCCGTTCCTGCCCTTTCCGCGCGAGTTTGAGGCAGGACTTTTGCCGAGAGTCACACGGCGGGGCGGCGAGGAGGGAAGCAGAGGCAGGCGAAGGGGCCGGTTCGGTTGCTGCTGCTGCTGCTGCTCCTCCGCCCCTTTCCCTGCACGCGAAGGGTGGCCGGCCGCCTTCCTCGGGTTTAGGATCCCCTGTCAAGAATCATCTTAATATCTTGCTTTTTCCCCTTTGAGGAGAACGAGGAGTCTTCTGGCGCCCCCCACCCCTCAAACCTTGGCGTTAAAGCGCGCGCGCGCGAACGCACACAATCCACCCCTTTCCTCTGGTTCCTTCTCAGCAATGCAAACATTTCTTTCTGTCTGTAAAAAAAAGGCAGAGCGAGGAGCGTGGAAAAAAATAGTTCACTGCAGTGCTGCTTCCAATTTCCAACCCCGGCTCGCCGCCAGAAAAACCGCCCACTGGCGGAGCCTGGTGCCTCAGAGCCGCCTCCCTGCTCACCTCCCCGCAGCGATGCCAAGGCAAGCAGCGGACTGGCCGCCTGAAGAAAGCGCGGGAAGCGAAGGGATTTGCCCCTCAGCCGCCTCTGCGCCCTTTCAGCACTTCCAAGTTCACAAACACCCAGAGTTCCCCTTCACGGGCTTGAAGAGCGTATTAAGCAGAGCCCGGGTGGGTCTGACCCAAAGGCCCGGCACATCCCCCTGGGAAGCCCACGAGCGTAAGCGCAGGAGCGCTCTCTTGCTCGCCTTTGTGTCACGCTTTGACTTCAGCGCTCAGTTTCTAAAAAGACATAAGCTCGGTGTCCAGTTTGGGAAGGGAAGGGGCTTCCAGCGAGCTCCCAACGACAACTTCGGGCTGTGAGAGGCGGAAAGCACTCTGCACGTCCCCAAAGGCATTCAGGCTGAGGTTGCCTTCGTGCGCACACTATCTTGGCGGGAAGCCGCCTTGAACCAAACTGGCTTCTGAGGCAAACGTGAGGGGCGCGCTTTTCGGGACTCTGCCCTGAAGAGAGTCTGGCGCCGAACTTGCCGCCTGCGACGAGAAACAAGGCCACGCGCCGAAGGCACCTGCGCTCCTTCCCGTTTCCCAACTTGGGAACACGTGTCTGGCTCGCTGCTCGTGGCTGAGGGGGTCCCAGAGGCGGCCACGCGCCCTGCCCACAACGTGACTGCGAGGGAAGAAGGGGGCTGGCCCAGCCAGCGTCCTTCTTCCTCACCTGAGCGCTCGGTCTCTCGGGGCGCAGCCCGCCTCACGGCAGGTGCGCTTGTCCAGGGGGAGCCGCTCGCCACGCAATTCTGGCTTCGCTGCCTGGGCTGGCAACTGTATGTTTCGTTCGCGCGCCAAAGCTCCCGTTTCAGCACCAACGGGAGAGGAAAGGGGACTGAAAAGCCTGGCTCCCGCTCCCTTCCTTCTTCCTCCGGCTCTCTCGCCCAGAGGGGCGCTAGGAGAGGGCTACCCTGGAAGGGCGCGGGTGGGACGCAAACGGCCATTACCTGGCAAGCCGCCTCTCTGCGCGGGCGGCTCCTCTCTGAGGGAGCCCACGGCTCCCCCTAAAAACGTTCGCCGACTCTTTTGCGGAGCGGTGCTTTAAAAGGAGGCTCGTCGGGAGCAAACCAATCGCGAAGCCGATCGCGTTCGCAGAAGTCAACGGTGCCCGAAGTTAAGGCGGCTCCTTAACGGCAAGAACCTCGCCCACAAACGGTGCCAAAGCCTGTGGCAAAGGAAGAGAGGCACCGATCTTCACGTGGTACTGGTTTACATCCCCCATTCCTTTGATGAGAATAGTTGCCCCATTTCCTCATCCCAATGATCACTTAGTTTCTGTGGTGAAGAAGAAGAAGAAGAAGAAGAAGAAGAAGAAGAAGAAGAAGAAGAAGAAGAAACAATAATACAATTTGGTATTCATTAAAACTGGTCCGATCTTAGTTGTAAGGTTTCATCTATTTGATTTCTGGATCCTTACTGGTATATACGAACAAAAGAGACATTTTGAGATGAAAAAAGGACAGCTTTCTATAAATGACTGGAAGATAACTGTTAGAATTCTTTTTTATCTGTTATGGTACATTCAAAGCAAATGAACCTGATTTCAGTCCTGAAGTTTTCCTTACTGAGGGGCGGGGGGGGGGGTGGATCTGTTATTGCATTAGGTTGCCTTTGCGTTATATGTCTGCAACCGTTTTGAAAACGAGATATTTCATCTGTTTTCTCATTCAGTAATTGGTGCTCTATTTAAAATTGTGCAGTGGGCACTGGCACTCAGTAGAAATACACACAGGGTCTCGTTGGAAAGCCTTTCCATTTATTTTCCTTATTCAGTCAGCTGTGATAAAGAACGGGACGCTACCCAAACTTACCAAGAGGGCAGTTTTTTGTCTCCATAATCGTTTGTCATGTTGGTAAATAGCATCATTTAACATGCCTCCTGGAATCTAATGCTGGCATTAGTAAAACAGTGCAGACGTGGTTATTTACAAATGTTTATAAAACAGAGAGCTTGCATGTCACTTATTCACATGCACAGGTATCTCCTATACATTCTTTGAATAATTTGAAGAAACTAAAATGATTGGATGACTTTTAAAATGGTATGCAGTTCTTTGTCTTAAAATCTTATTGTCTCCTCCTGACACATATCTACCTGAAATCTGCAAAATTGTTTGCTTCTTTTTCCTACTTTTTTCCAAAGAATAATTGAATTGATCAGATTTACAACGTAACTGCTATGACTTATGTATACCCTGATCAAAATAGTGTCTTCAGCTACACATTCCAGGAAAACTATCAAGTATCCAGTTCAAACTAAATGTATAATTTGCTCAGTTTATTTGTTTAACTGTGTTACATTTTCAGACACTAGATGTGCAAAACATATTTGTAGCTGGAAATAACAGTTCTGCATACTTCAGTGTTCCTCTAAGTACTAAGAATAAGGCATTCATTATTATCCAACATTACAACTAAATAATTTTGCTCATTTCTTGAGAATGCACAATCTTTCCATTACATGTTTTTGTCAATTATTCAATTATTGAAATCAAATTGTCAAAGCAGATGGGAGAAAAATAATAGAGCTATGGATATTACCGTATTCATAAGGTGTTGGTTTACTTATATATTTAGGAATTTAAGAAGAAGAAACAACAAAGTCCAACGTTGGTTTTATTATGATTTTACATAACTTTGCCATTCCTAAAATTTGCCTTCAGTCAAAACATTTTAAAATTGTAATTTCCATTGCCTAATAAGCTAAAACATTCATTTGAATACTACAACATCTTGCACAGATTACATTTGCTTTGTAGATGAGTTACAGCCTGATACTAATTTTACTAGCACTTCTGAGTGTGCTTCGGATGGCAGCCTTAACTTTACATCTTACTTCTGCAGATGCAATTGACTTATGTGCTGTGTTTTTAATTGTAATGTTAGTGATCCTTTAATTTCTTATTTTGTATTTAATTATATTAAAATTTGCATTCCATAGAATACAAATTGTAATGCAATAAAATACAATATGGGAAATAAAAGAAACAATAAAAATAAAAATCAATAGGAATATTTGATATGGATATGCCATAGAATACCTGGAGCTTGCAGACCACAGGTTGGGTACCCCTGCCATGGAAAGCTGGTTCAGGAAAACAAATCTGTTATGTAAGAATGTGCCAGTTATATGAACTTTACACAATCATTTTAAGATTAAGTAATTTTTAGCATTGTACATGTTCTATACTGAATATGTATGTTTTGTAATTCCTAACATCAAACACACAGTAGCCCCTCCTCTAAGCATAATAAAATGGGTCTAAAATGACAAATAAGAATAAAATAAATTATTGAATAGGCATGAGCTTGGTTTATTTTTAGAGCCAACTGTACATTTATGGAACTATGGAATTGCAAATCTCCATTTTCAAGTTTATACACAAAATCTGTTGTAATTAGAACCATGGGCATAGCCAGGATTTTTTTAGGGGGCAGGCTTGTGGGGGGGCAGGTAGAAGCTCAGATTTGTATTGATTTGTATTGATTTAGGAGCACCTGGCCCCCACCTTGTCTATGTCCATGAACAGAACAATCTGATTCCATCAGACACCAACTGGTTAAAGGTTAAGTTTCATTGGGAATGGCTTAGCAGCTACTCAATAAGAACTGAAGTAGTAGAAAGGAAATGGAGGTATCCTGAATGTTACATACAGGGAGTATAGAGAAACTACAAGATATTCTTTTTAGCTCTTCTGCTGAAGAGGTTGGGTTATGACAGAAGCAACATTTCTGTGTTCTAAAGACGCATCACATCCTTGCATTCCAGATACTTCCCAATGCTCAGAATACTTCTCTCCACCACTGACAGACAGTTATAGACACCAGAGCCTCCAGCAATCTTTGCAGTGTCACCCTGCTAGTCCCTTAAATGCCCTGACAAGAAAACAAAAATTTAAATCAGCTAGTGATTATGAATAAGCCTTTAGCATGTATTGCTAACAAAGGAGAAACATCTCAATGAAAAAAGCACCAATAAATGAACCCAACTACACAACCTACATTTAGCACTGGTCATTCCCCCTAATATTTCACTTTTCTATTAGATACTTCCTATCCATGCATAAATCTTTTTTACATTTATAATGGCTGGGATCCAGACAAGTGGAAGGTTCACCGAAGGTGTTTCCCCATGTTATATGTGAACTTCCTTCACCCACTATAAGCCACCTTATTCTATGCCATTATGGAGGATCCCCTGAACCTCAGCTGGGGGCGTGAAGGGAAAGGGGGGCAGTAAACCCTGTTGCTGGGGGTTTCTCTTGTACATCTGGATCCAAACCAATTTTGTGGGAGTTATAAAGGCATTCGACCTTTATAACTATACACAGAGTTTATTTCAGCTGGAACTCACCAGAACTCAATTCCGGCACCTCTCAGATGGGCGCTATTGCCATTCTAAGAAAACGAGGGAGGTCTCATGGTGAGTTCTGGCACCTCTTTGTCTAGAAAAATGGCACTGGTTATACACAAGTAAAATTGTCTGTCTCTCCCTAACTTACCCATTCCCATATATAACACTCTTAACCTCTTTAACTGGGAATGCTCTTAAACATGCCCTTCCAGTTATCTGACCTTACCAAGACCCTAAGGTCTTCATCAGAGACACTTCCACAGGCGTCCTCAGCAAATGATATACAGCAGGAAGTTGCTACAGAAACGGCCTTTTCAGTGATGGAACCATAACAATAGAACACCCCCTCCAGATAGGTTTGCCTTGCACCTACTACAGTGGTACCTCAGTTTAAGAACAGCCCTGTTTACAAACTATTCGGTTTATGAACTCTGCAAAACCAGAAGTAGTGTTCCGCTTTGCAAACTTTACCTCGGTCTAAGAACTGAATCCGAATGGTGGAGGGGCACCGGCAGTGGGAGGCCTCATTAGGGAAAGCACGCCTCAGTTTAAGAATGGTTTTAGTTTAAGAACAGACTTCCGGAACGGATTAGGTTCGTAAACCGAGGTATATAGCATTTTCATTACCAGGTGAAAACCTATTTTCCCAAGCATTTTAAATATCAATTTAAGACTTTCAGAGTTTTTATCTGCTTCTACTTGCTGCTGCTGCTGCTGCTGGTCTCATTTATGTAGTTTTCTGCTGGGATTTTATAATGTTTGGTTTTCAGGGCTCTGTTTGTTTTTATGGTTTTTATCTTTTATTGTAAATCACCCAGAGAACATTGTTTATTGGCTGGTATACAAATGACGTTAGCTAGTCAGTTAACATAGACACTGAGTTTCATCAATAGCACCTATTCAACATATTGTTCTAAAGCAGGGGTTCTCAAACCTTCTGCCTCCAGCATATACTTGACATGGCTAAAAGTTAGTGAGGTCCACCAGTCACAAAAGGGTGGCAGGTGTAAGCAGAGTTCGGCATAATCAACTGGCAATTCTTGGCAGCACTTTTTACTGCTATCTAATTCATTTTTGGAAATTGTGGTTTTTTTTGTTTTTTTCAGCTGTAACATTTTCCTTGTGACATGGAGTTCCATAGCTCAGCTTTCCTCAAAGTACAGAAATTTCTCTAGAGCTATTATGACTCAGGCTCCCACCCCCATTTTAGGCATAAATTGTTGATTCAGAGACTCTAAATGGAAAAGGCCTTTCCTTTCACATTTCCCCCTTCCAAATCCCAGGTGTCCGTTCAAAGTATTTTTTACCCATCTCCTGTAATTTTTACCAATTCTCCATTCACACTCAACTTATAACTTATTCCTTCCCCCCAAAATACCTGCCAGTTTATATCGCTCCTCCTCCCTTGGTCTTTTACATTCCTTTCTTCCCCTTGTAACAGTTTTCCTCTATTATCCCCATCCTTTCTATTTCCAGTTTATTAATATTTTAATTTTTTATATTAATTTTTAACTACACTTTCTAATTTCTTTCAACTACTCTCCCGGTCCTTTCCCCTCCAATAAGAGAAATGCCCACCCACCCCACACAAAAAACACACCTTCTCTGTCTCCTGGCCGCCTTTACTCAGCAGGCAACAAACTGCTGCTGCTGGCATTAGTTCAGGCAAAAAGCTACAGTACAGTTAGGGGACAAGGCAGGTAAGTAAGGATGCCCTCAGCACTGAGGCCTACCTAAAAGTAGCACAAAACCCACTCTTGAGAAACACTGCTCTGAAGTGTTACTTGTTCTAAATCACCCTTTAATATTGATCCTGTTTTCTTTTAGTTTGTATGAGCATGGCCTGAGTTCATCCTGTTCATCATGAGTACTGCTCTCAAATTACTAGTGTTGAACAAGGACATTTGGCAAGCAAAATAAAACTGTTTTTCCTTTTATAATCACAGTATGTCAAAACACTTGGGTTAATTATGAAAAGTATTTGATTTCATCTGCCCTATTCCACTACCTACACTGTTCCCCAAGAAGAAGGGACTCAATCCTGGGTTTCATATTCTGAACAGAAGTGTCCTGGTTTCCATTCAAAGCACACAGGCAAAGGACCTTACTCATAAGTAAGAAATAACTCTTTGTTCAGGCAAGTAGCAGCATGGGCTCAGCAGCAAGCACAGTGCTCAGGAGTCACGATTCAGGAGCTCAAGAGCAGGGCAAGAAATTCAGAACTAGATGGAAGCAATGAAGATGTCCCAAGGAGTTTCCCCACCCATCTTGCCAAGTTTTTGTAGATGAAGTGCCTGCTTCATCAGGATGCGTGGCTCTGCTCCCATCTGCAAAGATGGCGTATGGTTCTAAGTGACAAGGCTGTACCCTCACCTTCAGACTCCTGTTCAGTCACTGCTGTGTCTTGTTCAGCCTCCTACTTCAGCTGATCAAAGCCCTCCCTAGCGCTGGCTGAGGCTCTCGGCTTTCCCCTCCAAAGGAGCTGAAGTCAGGACAGAAAGAGTAGATCCTCCCTCCTCCAATTCAAGCTCCTACCATTCAGCTCCCCCCTCCAATTTCTTCCTCTTCCTCCTCCACCTGAGCCTGCCAGTACAATACTAATCCTAACTATGGCTTCATGGCAAGAAGCTAGAAACACTTTTAAGAAGGAAACAATATATGCCAGCTCGGATCCATTACAGTCTACCAGCTACATAAAGTGGAGTCAGTATTAGTAAGATTAGCTACTTTTCTGCTTTTACATTATGAAAAACTGCATATATTAATATAAGAAATAATTAAAATATTGATTTCAGATGATAAGCAATTAAGGTATACTCAGAGTAGACCCAATGATTTCAGTGGGATTACTCTGAGAATGACTAACATTGGTGCTCAACCTATGCTTTTATTGCACATTAAAATCTGCTCGTTTCAAACTACTTTTATACGAATCAACTATTTTATACGAAATCAACTATTGTACAAAGTGGTCATGTGAAGTCATCCTTAGTCATGGTCCCAGTGGAATGTATCTTGTTTCAAATGACAAATTTTATGTATTGCTTTGGTAAAAACAGGCTTTCAACACACTGCCATATATTTTTAGATAAGTAAATTGAGTGGAATTTTGCTCTGTCATCTAAGCAACTACAGAAAGATTTCATACACAAATGTAGAATCAAAATGTTTTTGATAATTTTTGTAACGCTATCACCCTCCTTCTACTGTATATATAGCTCAGACTTGGCTATATTTTGCTGAAAGCATTACAGGGGACAAATGAATAAGAGGCAGAAAAACATCTGATAGCTCTTGTGCAGCAGTATTGGGGCTCCCAAAGACACCCAGGGCCCTACACTAATCCCCAAAATTAGGTACCAGTGATTAGATACCAGCCTTTTTCTAGATAAGGAGGAGAAAATCAAATCAATTTGCATTTAAAGGCAAACTTTCTGAAGGAATTCACACTTTCCGAAATAAATGTGATGTGAAACACAGAAAGCCGTCAAAATTTGCAGTTATCTGAATTTTAAAATGCAGTTCTCCAGCCAGGTAGTGTGTATAAAAATTACAGATACTTGGGTTAAATGTGCACAAAAATGCAACTTGTTGTTGTTGTTGTTGTTGTTGTTGTTGTTGTTACCTGTTTCTCTCGAGAGAGAGAGAGACTGGAACGCACCTCTGGGGTTGATGTCAAATTGCTGTATTAGCAGCACCAAAGTGACCACTCTGGGATTTAGGTTTGATGAGGCCCTAAGCTACTGAAGGTAATGGGGGCCTTTATATGTCCAGCTGTCCTTTGTCAACAACAAATTGTCACTGTTTTTTTGTGTTGCATATATTCTATATGGTAATTTATGGACCTTATAGGTATCTACAGCCATTTGCACATAACAAAATATGTATTTTATCAAAGTAATTGTTATATTTTGGAAATGTACATCCAGGAGGTCCAAGAGAGTGGGACCTAAACTATAGGTTGTTTAGCTTATACGTAAATCCGGCACTGCTCTGGGATGCAAGTCAGGGCAGTGTGTATGGAGGTCTTGGGCAGCCCAGACGACAAGACCCCTCTCTTGGCCTCACTGATATGGCCCAAAGGAAAGCAGAGCAATGCGTCTGACACCAGCTTGGCTGCAGCAGTTGCCGGAAGAAGGCATACAAGATGCCATCCAAACATCTTAGGGCTCCCCTCTGGATTTCTATAGAGGTTACTCCTTAGCCTTTTCTTATCCCAAATACGTCCCACAAGGCAGCGGAGGTTTAGGATTAGAGTTTCCCATCTGCCATGCACTTCCCTCTACAGCATGTGAAGAAACCACCTTCTTGACCACTGGACCCACTATTGGTCTCGTCTGCTCAATCTGCCAGAGCCAGTGTTCACACACAGAGGAAGTCCCTAACTCACTAAGGGTTTGAAACCCATCGGCTACCCTCACCTGGCTCAGAAATGCAGCTATTAGCGCAAATAACATACAAAAATGTGAAATGTGCTTTGCAAAAATGTGTATAGTGTGCAGATTTGCACACAAAATTGTTTTATATTAGGCAAAATTCACACTTGAAGCCCTGTTTGGTTTTCATGATGAACAAAGTGATGGCAATATGTAGCAAACTGTTGGACAAATTTTACAAATGAGAAAGTAAAATGGTCAGACTTGCCCATCCCTGCCCTCTACCCAGTAGTGCCTCCACAAACAAATGAAACATAAGAAGTGCAAAATGCAAGAAAGCAATCATTCTCAGATTGGTTTCTTCTTAGGTGCAGGGTTCTGCTTTCCTTTGGCAGCTCTGGATTCCTCTCCAAGACCCCCAGTTTTCTGAGATTGGTTCTCTACCTGCAAACCTTCCCTCTGTCTGGAGTTTCAGTCTTCCAAGAAGAACTGAGCTCTTGTGCCCCCATTTCTTCCTTGCAACGACTGACTGTTTTGCCTGCCCAGCAAAAGAAGGGACCTATTGGTTCTCTTTGAAGATGGAAGTTCTGCCCTTCCCTCCTCCTGGGCCATACCTTCTGCATACCTTCCCAACTTCTTCTAGCTCCATTGTCCTAAGAATATGGAAGGCAGACCAGGTCTAGGCCAAGTTTCCATTTCTCCAGGATCATGGCCCTGGCTGCTACATCTGTCCATCTTCTCCCTGGTATGCACTGCTTGTCAGAGGCTTGAGAGTAGCTATGCCAAGGTTGTGGAGGGGGGGTGTTCTGCCACGAGGGCTTGCATGTTAATTGTTCTGCCTGACAAAAAATAACTTATCATTTTAAATGCTGAATGTCAGAATGAAATTTCTTTTTCCACGAATCTCCATTGTCTCTTTGCCAGATGATGAGGCGTGCTTAACAAAGAAGCAGGAGGATTTCTGTTGCACTGTTGCTATATTTACAGCTTACAGATCTGTTCAGTTACAAATGAACAAGCCATGGGACGTGCCAGAAGATGTACAAAGCAAACAGGCTTCCCACTTTTATGCTTCTCCATGTAATGTGAGGCCAATATGAGCAAGGAACTTTTGGTACTTGTTTCTGTCTTCCCCCCTCCCTAGTTACTGCATTCCCCTGCCCCTTAAATATAATACACCATAAATGGTTTAAGAACAGTCCATCCTTGGTTTGTTGCTCTGTGCATTGTTCAGTTTGGTAATAGGCACAAGCAGATCCTCTGTGGGAAATTCTGACTTATGAAATCAGAGTCCTAAAAGACCATCTATGTTCTGCACAGAGGACTTGATCCAATACAGCATTAACCCTCTGTAGCTTTGTCCATCCTTTATTTCCCTCCACGTATTTCCTACTGCTTCCTGTGACATTTGCTCATCCAGCTCCTTCATCCATCCAAAGATCTCCTACTCCCTGACTCTGCCCATTTCCCCTTAGCAGTTTCGTATGTCAAGAACTGCCCACCAAACGGCCTCCACGTGGACCACCTCTTTAATTTGTTTTTTAAGTCCAGCCTCAAAACCCTTAGTTCCTATTGTAACTAAGCCAAAGCACACATTAATTGAAGCAATCACATACAGGCGTCCCATTCCCCCCCCTTACATGGTGGTTACCTTCCCACGCGCATAAGTGAAATTGTGTAAAGTGAGGAGCACCCTCTAAAAAAAGTCTCTGAGCACCCATTTGCTCTCCAGCTCTCTCTCCCACTCTCCAGACCAAAATATCTGAGCTCTGAGGCTGGCTGGAGACTAGAGAACTATTTATTAATTTGTTTGCTTATTTATTTATTTCCCAGTGCTGCACATATATGCAGTCATGTGCATGTTGATTGAGTGCCAGTGGAGGGACGCCTGCAATTTAATCCCCCTGCCTACCCATACCTCAATTTCCTCCTTCCTCTGTTATTTCACTGTACAGTGGTACCTCAGGTTACAGACTCCGCTAACCTGGAAGTTAAGAACTTTAGCTCAGGATGAGAACAGAAATCGTGCGGCGGCATGGCGGCAGCGGGAGGCCCCATTAGCTGAAGTGGTACCTCAGGTTAAGAATGGTTTGAGATTAAGAACGGACCTCCAGAACGAATTAAGTTCGTAACCAGAGGTACCACTCTATTATAGACTGTAATCCTGTGGGTACAGACCTTCTATATCTTTTCAGTGTAATGTGACATGTATATAGATGGCACTATATTAAAAACATCACTATTGTCAGGGGTTGCACTGCTCACGTAACCTGCCCACCCTCCATCAACCACCCACCCTCTCCCTTTACAGATCACCCCCAAAACCCCATCCCCTCACAGCTCTTTTACCTCCCACATCCCCACCTACCCACTACCCTCACACCATCTACCCTGCTATTGACACATTGCCAATCTCCTCTCCCCTCACAACTCGCCCCAGTCCCAAGATCCTGCTGCTGCTGCCGCCATGCACCGAGGAGAAAGGAATGAAGAGAAGAAAGTCTTTCTCCCCCTTTGCCCCACATTGCTGTTCACAGAAGTACACTTCCTGAAATGCACCCTTCCTTCTAGTGGCAGTGGAAGGTTTGGAAGGCTTCCCCAGCCACCCTCAGTGGTGGTAGCGATGGCGACAATTCATATCATGCTGTGATTTGTTCTACTGTTTACTGCCTTTATTTCCCACTTTTTCTTCAAGGAGCTCAAGATGGCACACATACTTCTCCTTCTCATTTCATCCTCAACACTATTCTGGTAGGTTTAGTTGAAAGCGAGTGGGTGGCCCAGTCACCCAGTGAGCTTTTTGGCTGAATGGGGATTTGAACCTCTCAGATCCTAGTTCAACACTCTAACCACTACACCACGCTGGCTCTCTGGTGGGAAAATGCTTTGAATCATGAACTATTTAGTTTAGCTAAGTCTGGCCCCCTGTTTTTGTCAACGCTCTTACTACAAGTAGCAATTGTTACACTTTTCGCTTGGAAAGAATTGGTATCACAAGGAAGCAAATCCATTCTGTTCGTCTACTAACAGTCCACATAGTGCCATTTTAATGAGAAAGCGGGATGCTTGTTCTGTGATGACTACAGAGCTATGGAAAATATGATTTCTGTTTGTATGCATTTGCATTAGCACACATGTTTGGCAACAGAACAGACAGCTTTGAGAAATTAAATGGTAGACTTGCACAGCTTCTCTCAAACAAGCTGTAGCAGAAAAACAGTTTTAAATGCTGTTTTCAGCCATTAATGGGGGGGGGGGACACCCTGAAGGTTTGTTTATATGCTTTTCATAAGCAGGAAGGAAATGCCTTGCATTACTCAGCAGTGAATCCTCCAAGCAATTAAGAGTGACGTTAATAAACAGATGAATATTTTCACCAGAAAGATGGATTTTACAGGCAAGAATGCACCAGCAGAAAAACTATACTTATTTGAAAATGATGCATGCATTCTCCTGCCCATTAAGAGACGTACTTTACATTCCATAATATTAAATCAGCAAGTACCGTATGTAAGACAGGGTCTTTTCTGTTGTGGCTCCAATTGAACTTCAACTGTGTCCCCAGGGAGGCCCCCAATACTGGACACTTCCCTTTGATCAATTTAAAACACTTATTCCATCAAGATATTATTCCATCACCACCACCCCCACATTTTATTTATTGGTTCACAGGCCCTGCTTCTGTGATGTTAGGAGCAAACCGAGAACAGAAATTTAGTGACACTTTTCCTGGTGTTGAGATAAGTGGTGCGAAAAACATTACCTGCTAGATTCTTGTGTATGAAGTTGCTGTTCATTGTTTAGGAGCAGAGCTAATAAAAAGAGGCAATCTAACTTTGATTTCTTTATGGCAGTATGTTGCCATCTGTATTTTGCAATATTGTTATTGATGTAAGATATGCAAGATGACAGAGGTTATTGTTTAGTTGCTTTTGTTTTAACTATTTATTTGTGAGATATATATATATATATATATATATATATATATATATGCACCAATACATATAAATGAACATATGGAAATTTTATGCCAGTTAACATCCCTTTTTTGTGCTTTTATTTTGAACGATATCTCTTTTGTGACACCCTACACAACACAGGCCTACGCAGTTCCCTGTCCCAGAATGCTGCAGCAGCTGAATTGTCAAAAGAGGTCTATATCATTGGGAGAGCACATCACAGTCATATCTCTCATCCCTATACATGTTATATTGAAACAATGGCTCCCGGGGTGGGGACGACAAAAGCAAACTCTCTTGAGCCGAGAAAACACATATATTATTAACATTTTAAAAAAAAACTGAATAAAGGAATAAAGATGGTGTGGGTACACAGACAATTATGACATTACAATTCAAAGTCCAAAGTGGAATAAATATAATTGGTGAATAAATAGGTTTTCTTTCTTCAAAGGGCATACATTTATACTTTTCCAGAACAGCTGAGAAGCCATTTTGAGTTTGAGCCACATTGTTTAAGGAACTGTGAAATAAAAGCCTTAGAAAGTAAAACCTAAAACTATTAGTATGATGAATTGAGGCAAGGGAGCTGCATACAGAAGAATGAAACAATTTCATACTAAGCGGGAAATGATTAAGAGAAGAGGCATCTGAAATATCTAAACTAGCCAGGCCCAGGAGCCATTTTAAATTACTGCAGTAGAGTCAACTGACACTATTAAAATATAAAATTACATTTCTATAGGGAAAAGGTACTGACCTACTTTAACCTCAAAATATGTGAGGGGTTTAAAAAAATGCTTGCTGTTGTTTAGCTGTATGTTAACATTATTTTCTATAGATTTCACTGTTTTCACGGGGCATGACTTTGACAACAGTAATAAGAAAGGCAGTGGCCCTGAGTAGCAGCAACAAAATCTTAAGCAACTTTGAAAGCATGCAGAGAATGACAGGTTCTGAGGCTGCAGCAGCCAAGACCAGAATGGATGGGCCAGCCAGAAATATTGATAGTTATTGGGGCATGACTTTAATTTTTTTTAAAGACTTTGATTTTCGTAAGAAAACTTCCTATACTACTGGGTTAAATTAACTGCCAGTAATCAGAAAGCATTGTTACACGTGGGCACCCTACTTCTGAGCAGTGAAAATTTTCGGGGCGGGGGGAAGCATTCACCTAGGGCTCCATTTCATTAGGAATGAGGTCACTGGAGGCTTCCGGCATTTTTTTGCTATAAAGTCTATTTACACATCCGTAAAGGCTGAGCGTAAGTGGAAGACACTCTGCGTTAACATTCCAACAGAACCTGCTCCCCCATTAGGGATAACCCAAGGTCCCTCAGAGCTCCCAAGAAATTGTACAACTCTCACCTTTTATTCAGGCTGTTCCCAAAACCAAATACAATGACATCTTTTCCCACAATTCCCAAATGGCCCATTCGTTGAGACATCTCCTTATTGGAAGCAGACCACTTGACCACTCTGCCAGATTCTTCAAGATAACCTCCACCAATCCCATTAACCCTCTCTTTACTAAACTTTAGTCTAAGAACCAAGAGTCACAGGGCTATAAGGAATCCCTGACCTGACCTTCAGACTAACTCCCCGTCAAATGCACAGCAGCATTTTCATCCACTCTGAAGGGTCAGTGAGCAGCCCAAACTTAGATATTCCTGAAAGAGGAGTTGGAGCTTTCTGACTTTGCCTTCTGCCAGGGATAAAATCTACAGTACCTGAGTCCATCTCTAGTCACACCAGAATCTGCATGCAGATGCAGATTTCAATGTGCAGCCAAGCATACGTCCCATTGAAAGCAACACAGTGCAGATAGAAGATAGTCATGTTCCCACAGGCATCCAAAGGAGCACCCAGCACATCCCCACAGGCCCCTGACAACACTATAGGAATGCCACTATTCCTTCGGTTCTTGTGCAGAAATAACTCAGATATATTGGATTATTTTGCTGGACTTCACTGACTGTCTGAAAATAATATAGCAGGCCTCTACCATTTCTAGGATTACCAACCTATGCTGGCACATCTTTCTTGGCCTAGCAAGGGCCACTTCTGTTCTAAACAGCTATGGACACAACCAGTGCTTTTTTCTGGGGGGACACAGGGGTACGCATACCCCTAAACATTTTGTGAATCTAGGTTTAGCAGTATTTCAATGTGAGTAGGAAAATGAGAGTACCCCTAAACATTTTATTTTTGGGGGGAAAGCACTGGACACAACATGATCAATCCCAGGTAAACTGGCAATCCTATACTGGTGCAATTTGTATTATTTTTGCTTATTGTGAGGCACAATTTATTGACATGTAGGACTTGTAGGCATAAATTCATAGATGCAAGAACTTAGTTTATTTTGTGCATTCTGAATTTAGCAGCACTCTGTTTCCAAAGCTAAAAAATAGTTAAGGAGTTGCAGACATGAACAACTGTTAAAGAAACTTTCTCGGTGAACTCATGGTGTCCTTTCAGCAAGCAGCTCTAGTCCTAAGCACCACCCGCAAGGGAGTTTAAAATGCAGTTTAGAGGCATGGTTGGGGGAGCGGCTGAATGGAAACTCAGAAAATAACTTGAGCATCTATATATGCACGTCTCTGTGGATTGGACTGGAAGATTGATGTACTAATTAATTGCACTGTTCTGGAGCTGAAGCATTGCGATTCATGATATAGTTTAAAACGTATCAACTGCATTTTTGAATGTTTCACTGCTTATGGAGGAGTGACATGTCATTTAAATGTTCACCCTTCCATCTACAAAAGGAACTGTTGGTTCTTTGAATATATTCAGATGATGTGCTTACAAAAATATTCAATAAATCAATAGGTGGGTAGACAGATGCCATTTTAGTGCACAAGTCCTTCAGCAACTTCAAAATTACTACCAGATTTAGAACCATCAGATTGTCACATGGTAAAATATCTTCACTAATGGCTGCTCTAGTATCAAACAGTCTTTTAGGTTACAGCAGGTCACAGTGCAAAAGATCCTCTGCTGATAGCCTTAAGGCTGCCAATGGCTACTGGCACAAGCAGAACGGCGAGGGATTTTTGTTACTCATCTTCAGTGACTTTAGTAGGGCTGGTGAAAAAGCATGCAAGGGAACAGTGTCTTCCAAGCAATAAAATACCGGTATGCCATTTTGAGTACCAGGAACATGAGATTGCCTTGCAACAAAAGGGATTCCTGGAGGGAAAAATATCTGGATCAGTCATACCTGTTTAGATATGACCTTATATAGGTTTTATACTGCTTTAACTGTCTTGGCTTGCCCCAAAGAATCTTGGCAACTGTAGCATATAGCAATAATAAGAATATTCTATATAAAATCCCTGACTACTTCCAAACTAAACTACAATTCTCAGGAGCACTTACAGGAAGAAGGAATGTCAGCTAAACTGGTTCAGATCTGGAATATTGGCATGCCTTCAATAACAAATGTAATTTTATCACACACACAAAATTTTCCACATAGATCCTTTGTAGTTTTCATGCATAGCCTAGTGTAACGGGCTATGTGCCAGGTCAGATATGGAGAGGGCAAAAGCAACAGCAAACTGTAAGCACCCATCAAAAGTATAATTCTGGGGTCAATTAATATGAAACTTTTGCATTTTGCTACCTATTACTCAACTCTGGGTGATGAGTTGTAGCCTAAATTTATTGCTAAGTACAGGATTGCATCAAAACTTTTACTATGCATTTTCATGTGCACTTGTGTTGGTCAACCATGTTCACAAATGTATAGTTTATGGTAACGGTTGGACTTGGTGTAGAAGGAAAAAGAGCAGCAATAATGGTATTTGGAAGACTAGCTAAATTGTGGGCAATTGGTAAGGTGGGAGTAGGTTGTGGGGCGGGGGGAAATAAGGGCAGAAGAGCTAAATGAACAACAAAAAATGTGCTGATGTATCATTTCCCCTGAAGTTTGTTTTGTAAAACCTGCTCCAATGATGCAATCCCCATGGAGAGAAAACAGCAAGAAAGGAATGCTCAACTATTTCATAGTGTCATCTATGGCTGGCATGTCAGGAGTTACGTAAGCTGTTTCTGAAACAACTGTGGGAACTCTCAAGTTCATTGTATGATGCGGGGAGGGGGAATTAAAGACACGGTGTTCCACACCCTTTCCCAACTAGAGAGCCAAGAAAAACTCCCATGGAAATTTCATAAAGCTTTATCATAATGATAAAAATCAGAGAAGATTTTTTAAAATCTATTAACATCAACAACAAACTCCTAAACAGATATTTGCATACAGCAAAAAAAGAAAAAGCTATATTTTATAACTAGGATCTTTCGAAAATGAATCACAAACTTCTCTCCGATAGTGAATTCTGAGCCAACACCACAGTGGTGTGAGCACAGCAGATGCTACAGGGCTTAATTGGGAAATGAAAAGAACCAAGGAGAAAACGTGGCTAGAATGTGGTGGAGCATTCCTAATGTCTGAAAGCCCACAGTTCTGAGCATGTATTTACCCAAGGTGAGTAGGCAGAAATCTTGCAAAAGGTGAAAGCATCCAAGGCTAACTGAAGCATATGGATAATATCAAGAGTCATTTATAACTTGTTTTCCCCTGTATTTCATCCGAAACGTTCCCCCTTTGTTTAATTTATTGAGCTTACTATAAACCAGATATGAAAGCTGCGAGTATAAACCAACATTTGCAGACATCAGAAGATATTTAGCCAAGCCTCGCTAAACAAACGAGCACATGGGATTTAACCCGAGGCAGCTGAACTGTGTGTCACTTGGCTTAACTCTTCCCTCACTGAAAAGCATCCAGCTAGACCAAACACAGCTCTTTCAAGTGGAAGGCTGTCAGATGGAGAAATAAACATACTCTCAATAGGAAATGCCTTTTCGGCCAGACGGTGGGGCTGTCAGCACTCACACTTTCTTTTGCCATTTCATCTCTTCGCCATTGTTATTAGCAATCAAACATTGCCAAACCACTGTAGGATATACTGCAACCAAATAACCAGCCCAAATATAGACACCCTTCAACTCTAGACATATTGTGCTTTGAAATAGGATACTGTTATTGAAAGATTAATTCTTAGGTGGTAGACTGGGCTGTTGTACTTCAGACTGCAGGGTCTACATTTCTAATGCTTCCCAATATTAAAGCAGAAAAACTGGCATAGCAGGCTAAGTGCTGGACTAGGAACCCCCTCCCCCATGGGCTAGTTTTCTATTTTCACTTGGTTTTGTGTGGCATTCCTCACTTTTAACCTGAAGTGGCACAGTCAAGACCATTCTACCACCTCAACTCATTCAGCTGCATGAATTGATGCAGTTGGAGGAATTCAATGTCACACCCTTATGATGGTTCTATCAGTGCTAGCATTTTTGCTTGTCAGAAAGAATGGTCCCTCCCCTCCCCTTCCCCTGTGTGCTGTTCTAGGGGTTCTCCCAACCCTTCAGAGTGGATTTGGGGAATGCCTGGCCTCCTGATCCTCCCACCAGTGCAGCCACACAGTACTGCCCTCCTCACCACATCAGCTCTCCCCTCCTAGTAAGCTACAATGACAACGTTGCCAGGAGGCCATGTGTACCCCACCACACCTCCATGCCACTCACCGCTGAATGCATCTAAACCTAAGACTAGTTAATATAGCACAGAGATGGGGAAGTTTTTTTCAGTCTGAGGGAGATCATAGGCTGCATACCAGTGAGTGGGACCAGAGGCAAAATCTAAATGGGAAAATGGATGGGATGTTGCAGATATTAATATTGCACAGTTTGAACTGCCTAGGTGCATGAAAACTGACTCCTTTTGGAAATGAAGCATTATCTAGACCCATACAAATATTATTCAAATTTTACTAGCAGAACTCTTCAAAATAAAACAGAAACATTAAATGATACATCCAAAATATCCATACAGTGTCTTGTGCTCAGTATCTTACTAACTGTGAAATAATTCCAACAGATCTAGAAGCAGAGGTCTGTCTCTTCCCACAGCATCCATTTTTAGCCTGGAACCGTTTTCTCTCTCACTCACTCAGAGAAAGTCTTTTACACGTCCTTACTTCACAGAGCCTTGAGACAAAAGGCACAAAGGCAACTCCCTTCAAAATGAAGATTTGCAACCCAATACCTTCGTCACATGATCTAAGGTTACAACACTCACATGTTAGTTACCAGACAACAACAATTAGTTAGTTAATTATCAACTCAGCAAGAGCTCAGAGTCCTCTCCTTGGTTTTAATATAGTCCCATGGAAAACCCCCATGTTAGCAACCCTTCATCCATTTTTCATTTCTGTGCCAATTAAACCATTATATTTAATATGGGACTCCTACCTTTGTATAGCAGACTACAGTTCACTCAAGTCAGACACCCTTCTCCATTCAGACACATGTTCCTCTCCATTCAGGCATGCAAGAAGTGTTGTCACAGTTCAAGGACACATTCTAGCATTTGAGGATGTTGCTGAGCAGAATCTGCCAGGGGTGTGGCCTAGGGAAGAGGCATGGCTTAGAATAAGCCCTGAGGACCAAATAAAGGGGCCTGGATGGCCACATTCACCCCCACCCAAGGCCTAATGTTCCCCACCCTCAGGAGAGAGTGTTGGGACTTGGACTTGTATCTTGTATTTGTGTCTTAGTTTTCATCCAAGTCCCACTCAGCCATAAAGTCTATTGTGCGACTTTTCCTTTATCCATCACTGTCTCTCAGTTTAGCCTGTGTAAACGAAGCCTGAGCGCTTTGAAGGGAGAGGGGAGGCTGGAAGTGGAATATCTCTTTTTATATATATTTTTTAAAAGTCATGTTATTAATTGGCTTGCTATACGTAACTACCAATAATTTGTCACAGAAAGCATCAAGCCAGCATAAGTAATCCCCAATAACTTATCACACAAACAGTAACAAAGTTGGGTGGTGGATGGAAATGACTCGTTTGCAAATGGAGCCAACAAATAAGTCTCTGGCAATGCTGAGCTTTGTATTTTCATGTTTACATCTGCACAGTGTCAGAACTGGAGATGTGCATCTGGTTGGGATCACTAACGTGGAAGTAAAATTTGTTCAACAGGCTGCGTAATTTCTGCATGCTATAAATCAACTCAGACGTCACATAAGGAGAGACACAAACAGCCTTTCCCCAAAAGTTCAAGCTTCTTCCTGCAGAGTTTCAAATGAAATGTTCGTCAAATTTGGGGAAATCTAAAATGTGACAGGAGGACGGGGAGGGTTTTCTTTTTTCTTTTCTTTTCTTTTCCATCTGGTGGTGGGTAAGCTAATAAAATCCCTGCCGAAAAACAAACTAACAGGATGCTTTGCTTCTAGCCTTCCACACACTTGTTAAGTTGTTACACCTAAAAAAACCAGAGCAAAGATACACGTGTGAAAATATGTTTAGTGTTATGTGCAAATGGCCTCTCAAAATAATCCACCCTGTCAGTGAGCGGAGCTTTGGGCCATGGGGAGGGGGGCATTTTCTGTGGTTTCTCAAGTGTGCTACTCATCATTCACAGTGGCAATAGCACAGTTGTTTTCATTTTGCTTAAGGTGCTTTGTTTTGTTAGGCTGCAAGTAGTAGCAGCAGCAGCAGCAGCAGCAACAATGATGCTAGCAACCTTACAGCCATTTTGCATTCCCTGCAACGCCCTAGCATCATTCCAGGCCATAGGGAGAAAAGGGTGGTGGTGAAGAACATTCAGAGAAAATTCTGCAGAATAGCCTGCTTTATTTTTTATGGTGGGGAGGAGGTGAGCAAATGGAAAATCTCAGATCTCAGAGATTTAAAACGTTGAAAACAACTTTCTGCTCTCTTCCATGTGTTACAAATTCAGGAAGGAGGGGAGATCATTGCCCAGGGAAGTTAAAATATATGTTAATAAAAAGCAGATGTGACAATGAGGGTTGTCTTCAGCATAGGCTGCATACACAGTATACCTTTAAAGCACATTCGAAACACATTAGTTCCCGCAAAGAATTCTGGGAACTGCAGTTTACCCCTCACAGAATTACAATTCCCAGCAGCCCTTAATGAACTACAGTGCCCAGAATTCATTGAGGGGAAAGAATGTGGTTTGAATGTGCCTCAAAGGTATGGTGTATACACAGCCTACGTTTTATTCGAAGTAGATGCATTAGAAGTTAGTCATGCCTATTAATTTTAATGAGGCTATTCTGAGTGTGACAACCCTATGAAGACAATTAAAAAATGATTATTTGATCTAGTAATTCACTTGTATTGGATTCATGAGAGAATGCACTCCCCCAGTGCATTTAGGTGTAGCAAAAGGAATTCTACTGTAGTATAGTAGAACATCATCATCATCATCGTTGTTGTTGTTGTTAATGAACAAGGGACCAGACCCAACTCCCATATTTTTATATTGCTTTTTACATGGAAATATTCTGCAGCACAGCACATAAAAAAGGATGTTACATAAAAAAAAATCTATTGCCCTGCATTTTTCTACATTAGTTCACTGTTTGCTTATGAGTGCCATAGAAACAGAGACTTATGTAAAGCAAATGCTGCTCTTCAAAATAAGCCCAGCACCAATCTTCTTAGCACCAATCTGAGCAACATAAAAAGTTTAATTCTGAAAAACAATGGATTCGAAATAAAACTGCCGCCTGTTGCCTGCAGAATTCAGTGCTAAATTATTCAGAACTATATCTTTGTACAAGGGAAGAATATTGATGCAGTCTGAGCTTTTGAGAAACGTTATAATTCTTCTCATATTGGCTATTCAGAGAAAACATATTGCCAGCAGAGCCTTATTTCTCTGAGCCCATACAAATAAGCAACATGGACCACTTTCTCTCCCCGCCCCCCCCCCCCCGCCCAAGGAAAGCTCTTTTCAGAAACTGGAGCGCTGAATTGTGTCCTTAAGTTTCTTTAGGTCCACTTGCTTAATCTCCTTACATTTTGGGCTGCTTGGCTTGTATTTATACTCACACACCGCAGGATGCCATGGGTGTATATTAATTACTCATAAAATGCCCATTTATTTCCCGCCCCTGGGATCTCGTATCAGGTTTTTCTGTATTCTCTGGGTAGCAGGAGCCTAATTCATTTACTCACATTTGCTGGGATGGCTCACATTTACCCCGGTCCAGCAATCTCATTCTCCATATGCAGAAAATGGCAACAGGAGCTAAGGAACTCAAAGTTTTAGTTGCGTGTCAAAGCCCCAAGCCACCCCCATGAGAATAAAGACACAAGGACCCAGAATTCTAGGTTAATGTTAATGGGCAAAATTTAGGCTACAACTTTATTGGTTACAGAATGTGAGCGGTATTGGCTTAGGCATTGGCATCAACAGACTATACAGTATTTGACTCCTGCCCGCCTTGCAGGGAATCTGGTAAGGGTAAACCACAAGTAGGGGGAGCTCCGCTGATGTGGATTGACTTGAGCATCCCCTGGGTTCCCGCTGGGGTCATGGCATGGCCCTAGCCCCTCCTCAGGCTTCGGACGAGATCCACACCCCCGGATTCCTTTAATGGAATACCCTTGAGCATGGAGGGGCAGGTGACGGCTGCACCTCCCCTCCCCCACACATTCCTATTCCAATGCCTAACCGCCAAACCTTACAAAGTTGCGACAATTGCTACGAAGTAGGCGAAAACCAAGCGGCCAGTGCCAATTTGCCAAGTGGAAAAAGTCCTACCAGGCCCTCAACGGCGACCAACTGAAGTCCATAGCAAGGCCAGTGACGCAACCTGAACAAAGGGTGGGAGGGCGGGAGATCCATGGCACAAGGCTGAAAAGGGGTGATTCAGCGTCGCGCCGTGGTTTCAATTGGCCCCGGGCACGCCCCCCCCAGCTGCCTGATTGGCTGCTTGGCTAACTGGCGCGGCCGGGCCTCCCCAGGGTAAGGTGGGACACAGTCCCGCCCCCCACGCTGAGTGGGGAGGCTTGGCGGCTCACCTGCAAAGTGTCCCCACAATGAGGTGGAGCCGATTTCTCAATAAAGCATGTCACATAGGGAGTCATCTCTCAAACTATCTTAACATTTCTTGTGGCAGCTCACTGTTCAGATCATTGTTCTGTTCTGACACTGTTTCTGATTAGCTCCAGGAAATCTCACAAGATATTGCAACACTTAGACATGCTATAGTCCGTATAAGTACAATTTATAAATCGCTAAAAGGCTTGGGGTGCAAATATTTAAAGAAGCACCTCACCCTCTACCTTCTGCCCTGGTCTCTGAGATCTGCAGGCAAGCTCTTTCTTGTGGTTTTGCCACTAGACATGGGTTGTTGTGTGGTGACTCAGTTCAGGATCTTCTCTGTTGTGGCACCCATTTGTGCAGAACCCTACCCCTGGAATCGTATCAGGTTTCTTCTTTAGCTTTCATCATCAACTTAAGACACATTTATCCAACAGGCTTTTGGAACATTATGTTGTTTCACATTGGGGTACTTAAAGAGATTTTTTTCTGTTCATGTGTTATTATGATGATGATGATGATGATGATGATGTGTAAATGTTTGTTATTATTTCTATTGTATCACAGTACAGTCATACGTCGTGTTACGTTTGCTTCACGTTGCAGCTTTCCAGGTTACGAACGCGGCAAACCCAGAAGTGTTTACCCCGAAACGGATCAGGTTCGTAAGTAGAGGTACCACTGTATGCAGGGATATTGTTTCGTATTTGATTCACAGAATCATGTAATTGTAGAGTTGGAAGGGAACCCTGAGAATCATCTAGTCCAACCACGTGCAATACAGTAATCCTAACTAAAGCATTCATGACAGATGGCCATCCAACCTCTGCTTAAAAAACATCCAAGGAAGGAGAGTCTCGTGGGAGTTTGTTCCACTGCCTGGACAGCTCTTACTGCCAGAAAATCCTTCCTGATTTTTAGTAAGAATCTCCTTTCTTGTGACTTGAAACAATTGGTTTGGGTCCTAGCAGGAGGAAACAAGCTTGCTCCATCTTCCATGGGACAGCCCTTTAGAAATCTGAAAATGGCAAACATATCTCCTCTCTGTCTCTTCTTTTCCAGGCTAAACATACTCAACTCCCTTAACTGTTCCTCATAAGGCTTGGTTTCCAGACCCTTGATCATCTTGGTTGCCCTCCTCTGCACACATTCCAGCTTGTCCATATCCTTCTTAAATTGTGGCACCCAGAAATGGACACAGTACTCCAGGTATGGTCTGACAAAGGCAGAGTAGAGTGGTACTAGGGTTGAAATGGCTCTCTTAGCCACTGTACAAATAAAGGCAACAGTACAAAACAATACATTAGGGCTGCCAAGCTTTTGGCTACATACATTTTGTTCATTAAGACACAAAGAAGAAGTAAAGCAATGTTAGAGTTGAAAGGCAAAGTCAGGGTTGGAAGGCAAAGGTTCTAGTCTCTGGAAGGGAAGGACAATAGCCGGGAAGGCATTATGTGAAATTTAAGGTAAAGGTAAAGGGACCCCTGACCATTAGGTCCAGTCGTGACCGACTCTGGGGTTGCGGCGCTCATCTTGCTTTACTGGCCGAGGAAACCAGCGCACAGCTTCTGGGTCATGTGGCCAGCATGACTAAGCCGCTTCTGGCGAACCAGAGCAGCACACGGAAATGTCATTTACCTTCCCGCCGGAGCAGTACGTATTTATCTACTTGCACTTTGATGTGCTTTCGAACTGCTAGGTTGGCAGGAGCAGGGACTGAGCAATGGGAGCTCACCCCGTTGCGGGGATTCGAACCACCAACCTTCTGATCGGCAAGTCCTAGGCTCTGTGATTTAACCCACAGCGCCACCCATGTCCCTATGTGAGATTTAGTCTGCACCAATTGTACAAAATGTGCACCACTTTAACAGGCATTCTGTTTCACGTCAGCAATAGGAAGCAGAGCACAAACAGTGGTATTTCAACAATAGCGGTCTGGTCTATGCCCCTCTCCTTCCTGTAGAGGACCATACTGGAGAGGAACCTAGAGTAGGTATAGCCGAAGGAGATAAACAGAGGATAAAAAGCAAAGAGGTATGCCACCAAGACATACTTTGCCCCATATCCACACACACAGAAGCTGTATATGCTGTATCTGTCACACAGCAGACAATAACCCCTTGGCATGTCAGCACACCCGGAAGAGAGGAAGGATCTATGACCTCACTGCCTGGATAGTGTTGAAACTAAATTTATTTCCTATTCCAGCAATGTAAGTTTATCACAGACTGCTGGACTACGGCACTGTCTATGCTATCACTTTTATTGTGCTGGCCCTGCATCACTGATACAAATAGTCTGCTGAACATCCTCCTCTGACTCCGTGCAGCTTTCCCTCCCACCCTCTCCAAACTTGTTCTGGGCAGCACATGCCAGAGTCAAGCTGGCTCCAGCTAGTTCCCATTGTTCACACTGTTTTCATGTCAAGTGCAAGACAGAGATCTCTTTTTTTGCCAGAACAGACCCTGAAAGCATGCTTGCTGTCTTCGGCAAAACAGATCTCTAACTCTTCACAAGACTGGGAAAGAGGAAAATCTGGGAAAGACTGGGGGAGGGGGGGAGCTTTGAGGCTAGGCAGTAATGACTTTAATACAGTGGTACCTCAGGTTACATATGCTTCAGGTTACAGACACTGCTAACCCAGAAATAGTGCTTCAGGTTAAGAACTTTGCTTCAGGATGAGAACAGAAATCGTGCTCCGGTGGCACAGTGGCAGCAGGAGGCCCCATTAGCTAAAGTGGTGTTTCAGGTTAAGAACAGTTTCAGGTTAAGAACGGACCTCCAGAACGAATTAAGTACTTGAGGTACCACTGTAACTCGTAGGAAGCCTTAAATATGTGAAGGCGCTTCTCCAACAACTGAACTTACAACACCAGAGAAAGCCTGTTTACCCAGCACAAGGAAGCCTTAAAATGTGTGTGTGTGTGTCTACTCAAGGTAGTATACTTTGTGTCCACTTAATGTAGTTAAGAGAATTAACTGTCCTTTCCCAGTTCCTGTATTTGAAAATTAATGCCCATTTCCTAGCAGGTTTAAATATAAATGTTATTGTCATAAAATAGTGCAGTCCTTTTTTATGAACTCATCCACAAAGTATCATGGATAATTACAGCAAAGTCACACACAGGAGAATATCAGTACATTGTTCCGTATATATGAGCAGCTCAAACACTATCTCTAAAATAGATGGTTATGCAGAGAGGGGCAGTTCTTGCCTGTGTACATCTAACCAGCTATTCAACTCACATAATGTAGTGTAATTCTGTACAGTGAAACATCTTTCTAGCTTATTTCTGTGCAGTGAAACATTCTAGTTTTGAAGTCATCTCTATAATCATTTTAATTTTGTCTCAATTATTTCTTCCCATGTTTGAAACAATGTGCAAGACTAGTACCTGTGAAAATGAAGTGGATTTAAAGGGTACAATTCATTACAGGCTCTCTTGGTTTAAGATTCATATTTTAAATTGTGCATGTCCCAAACTACATACTCTGCTTTAGAACTACAGGAGGAATGCAGACAGAAGAATTGCCATGGACACCTTCATCTGCCCACCTGCACATCTGTCTCCCATATCGGTCTCTACAACCACAGCAGGTGCTGTATCTCTTCAACGATTTGACTTTACCCCAAAAGGTGCACTCTTCCATTGTCTCTTAAGACAGAGGGTTGCCAGCAATGTTCTCATGAGCAAAGTGTTCATTTTGGAGGGGAATCCCCTTATGTTATAGGGACGCGGGTGGCGCAGTGGGTTAAACCACAGAGCCTAGGACTTGCCGATCAGAAGGTCGGCGGTTCGATTCCCCGCGATGGGGTGAGCTCCCGTTGCTCCGTCCCTGCTCCTGCCAACCTAGCAGTTTGAAAGCACGTCAAAGTGCAAGTAGATAAATAGGTACCACCCTGGCGGGAAGGTAAACGGCATTTCCATGCGCTGCTCTGGTTCGCCAGAAGCGGCTTAGTCATGCTGGCCACATGACCCGGAAGCTGTACGCCAGCTCCCTCGACCAATAATGCGAGATGAGCGCTGCAACCCCAGAGTCATCCACGACTGGACCTAATGGTCAGGGGTCCCTTTACCTTAACCTTACCCCTTATGTTAGCATAAAGCATTGCAGGTGTGCCTTATTTAAGAATACCCTCAAGCTGCATAGCACTTTCTAAACTGACAATTTGATCAGCAAGCCAATTAGGATACAGCCAATGAAAATATTGCTTTAAAGGCTGGAAGCCACCTCTGTATTGTCTAGTTCAGGCATCCTCAAACTCAGCCCTCCAGCTGTTTTTGGCCTACAACTCCCATCATCCCTAGCTAACAGGACCAGTGGTCAGAGATGATGGGAACTGTAGTCCCAAAACATCTGGAGGGCCAAGTTTGGAGGTGCCTGGTCTAGTTTCATGCTACTTCATTTAAACTGGAACCAGGAGGGACAAATGATTACTTCCCACAGAGGCACTCTCCTACTCCTGGCAAACTTACCAGGGGATCTTTGATGGTAAGTGAAACCCGCACCTTCCAAGAGAAAAGGGGATATAGCTGACACAACCCCATAGGAAGAACCTTCACATCCAGGAGTAAAACCAGATCCAAAATTACCTTCTATACTGAAAGTCTGATTATTATTATTATTTTGACACGGAGAGGATGAAATTGCATCTAGAATATATCTTCGGTGGTGCAGTTAGGTAATTTTAGTTACTGGTCTTAACAGTCTTCCCACCTCTTTGGATGGCAATGTGTATTATTTCACTTACTTCAAAATGTTGTAAGCCAGTCTTGCTACATTAGGGGGCTCACCTGGAACCCTCTCCCAAAGTCTTGCCATGACACCACCACCACTGCATACCACAAGCATTCCTGAATCACACTGACCACGATCTTCAGCATTTTGATTATTTGCCTCCATCTAGCCCATAACGGCCTTCAAAGTTCTATTGAGGGAAACATTATTCCTGAATCCAAGCAGAATGGAAATAGAGCTAGGTGCCACCAGAATGTTGATAACACTGCACTCCAAACATGCAGATGATCTTACCCAGTAGTTTCATGGTAGATATGTTCCATTATGGTTTGGTTTTGTGATATGCCATTTTTCCACAGTGGAGTGTGCCCAGATCAAAACCAACAGGCCAGAGACACCATCTTCTCAAGATGATTGAAAGGTCCCAACACAACATCCTGATGTCACACATGCAATGCCACTAGGAGCTGAGGGTGGAGCGAAACACTCTCTTAACATTGAGGGAGCCCAGCCTCAACAAACAAACAAACATGGGGTAGGGGACAAAAATACCTCAGCCCCTAGGAACTGGGACCTATGCAACAGGCTATAAAACACAAACACAAACACAAACACAAAACACAAAACACAAAACACACACACACACACACACACACACACACACACACACTCCAGGGGTAGTCTTTCTACCATCCAAGAGACCAAAGCAGCTGGCTTAAATACAGTTCAGATTATTTTGGGAGTGAGGTCTTATCACCAGACTTTGTGGTTCACAGCTGGCTCTCTTGTCTCTCCTTCAAATAAGTTTGATGGTGGTGGCAGCAGCAGCAGCTGCTAAAAGAAGATGCTGAGGAACAGGCAATGGCAAGCTCTCTCTAAACCCCACAGCCTCCCAGGTCTTCTGTGCTTGTTTTACTGCCCTTTACAGCCAGCCAATGGGGGTATATTACAGAAAAACAACATCTCATTTACACCATCTAAATAGCTGCTGGGTTGTGAAGGTGGATCAAAGTCGTCTGTGGCCTCCTTTTCTTCAAGAAAATTAATAACACTTGAGTAATAATTGATCAGACTGGAAACTTTAATACAACATGTTTTTTATGATACTTCAGTTCCTGCCCAATAAATTAAGGCTCTAGGTAGGAACATTAGGATGAAGGTTGTCTAAGCTACCTTACTATAATATTTTAAAAGGCTCTGCCAATTAACGTCACTACTTCACTGTAATGTAAGTACTTTTCCAACCAGGTCAAGTCTTCCCCATCAATACAATTATTCTATAGTAATGCAGTAAACAGTTCTTGCAGTCAACTTGTTTGGAGGTTTGCAGCTTATATAACCCAGGAAATGAAGTCATCATACATGGTGGTGGGGGACCTGCCTATGATAATCAGTTTCCTGATTTCTAAAAGAGACAAGGACTTCAGACATGCTAAAAATCCACAAGCAACAACAATTTAATTTACTTTTTTTAAAAAAGGGGGAAAGAATGCAGAATAAATAATGTTACATCTTATTCTATTTAGTTTAAGTGTCAGGTAATGGTGTGAATGTCTCATATGATTTTGAGTTATTTACTTACACTTTATTTATTAAATTTATAATAACTTTAGTAACTACTAACCTGGGGAAATGGTTTCATGTCGAATTAATTTTTGCTGCTACATCCCACACTCCTGGCTGAGCTTATTTACACAGCAAAGAGCCCTGGATTTTCTACAGGTCTCCATTTGCTCCTCTCCCAGTTTTCCAAAGTCTGCCTGCTCGTTACTTCCTTGCCTCCAGCAGCATCCTGACCAACCTTCTTGCCCTGATTCCCTGAAAGCATGATTTTGCTAGCCCTGACAAGATCAGGGATTTCACACAGTGAAACCTGGTTTACAGAGCCACTAAGCCCATGTGATTAGCCCATCTAGGAGACTGAAGTATCCACACACACACATTCATCACAGCCTAAGTGGATGGAATCACAAAGAAGCATTTCACATGTGGTTTTGAGTGTGTGAAAGGAACCTTGCTGCACCATAAATGAGATAAAGCTACAGCTACTAAATCTACATTCCCGACGCACCAAATTCACTAAATCAATTGGCTTGATGAAACCTTTTAAAATCAGGGACTGCCAAACATTTATGCCAAGGCCTTGTTTGGAATTTCAGATTCTATATGATTCTGGGACCAGGGCGGCACAGCGAGGCAGAATTAAACCCTGTTCTCCCACCCACTTGCTGTTGTCACCAGTGATTTCATCTGATGGGCAGGTGGCGATGGTTTGGGGGAAATGACCTGGTGAGCCAAGATTGGACCTGGGGCTGGAGGTTCACACTCCTGCTTTCAAAACACAAGGCTTCCCCCAAAGAATCTCAGGAATTGTAGCTTGCTATGGGTGCTGGCAATTCTAACTCTGTTAGGTCTAAAATACAGTTTCTATGATTCTTTGGAGGAAGCCATGAGTGTTAAGTGGTATAAAAGTGCTTTAAATATGTGGTCTGGATGTGAGTCAAAGGTTCTGGCATGAGTTTGAATCCACACCATAAAATATTGACAGTCTTTGTCTGTTTTTTCTTGAACATATTTCGTATGCTTTCCCCAAGATATCAGAAATGTATTGCTATTGAAGAAAGCATCCAAAAACGCCCCCCACAGTCACCAAATATAGATCACAAAATTGTAGGCAGAATATTAAATCACTCTATTAATTTATGTCTAAGGCTAAATCCACAGTAGAGTGACTGGTGCTATAAAAACAGCTGGTAAATACTCTTGAAAGTATTTTGGCCAAAGGGTTTTTGTGAGAATTTCACTCTCTCTAAATGTGCTTCTAGACAATCTGTTTATTGAGCATTCATCCTGGTTTGTTTGCTGGGAGGTTTGATGATGTTGATTATTTAGTGAGCATTCATTCCCATTTGTTTTCAGGGAGATGAGATGGCATTCTGTCAAGGCAAGTGTTATCCCACATTTTCCAGTGCACTTTCCCATCACTTCCTTTTTTTTTAAAGTCCTGTCTTTGGGGAAAGTGGGTTTGTTGCACAAGAGCTCCCAATCAACTATTACCATGTGACCCAAATTTGTTGGTATGTGATTGAATCCCACCCCAAAATAGTGACAGCCCGGAAGTGCCCTAGGAAAATCTATTTTCAATTCCAAGATGTTAAGCTCTCATTTTTAAAAGGAAAAAGGGGGGCCATCTGAGTAATAAATGTTAAAGTTCATTTGTTCACAGGTCTTACCCAGAGGATAACTGAAAATCTTAACTTTGTATGAATGAACCAAAATACACCCAAATATGGATTGGAAAAATGTCTGGAAGTACAAGCATCAAACAAGGAGTTGCTGAGAATTTCTAACTCTCAAGATAGCTGCCAAGTCAACTGCTGACTGAATCTAGATTGTCATCTAGCTGACTCATCCATTCTGACTTATCCTTCAGTTCCGTGTTGTTTGGAAGCTCTCCCTGCCCCCCCCCCCCGCCCGCCATTACTGCTGCAAACATTCCTGGAGGGTAAAAAAATGTTTTGACAGAAAAAGTGGGGTGGTATGTTGGAAGTGCCTCATGTTTCTTCTTTAAGCTACCCTTGGAATGCTTTTGTTTTCTATTTGCAAATGTTACTAATTCCCAATATAGCAATACAGTGAAATCAGCCATTACGTATCTGAAGCACAGAGATCAGGTCTATCCTCTCCCTCCCAAATATTCTCTTCCCCTCCCCTCCCATAAGTCAATGTCCCATTAACAACAGAAGCAGCCAAAAAAAGACAGGGAGTGACAGTAAAGGGAGGTTGCGGAGGGGGAGTATGTGGTTAAATGTGGTCAAGCCAGGATTGCACTGTTGGGCTGCAGCACAGTTGTTTTGGTCCCTTGTTTAAACAACTCCAAAAATCCTTTCATGCCTATTCAGTGTTTCGCATCTGTTATGCACATTTCCCCCTACTATTGCTGGACCCAACACATCCTCTGTACAACATTCTGTTCCATTTTGGAATTCTTGGACACAAGCATCTTTGAAGTACAAGAGTCCCTTTGAGGTTGTGATGGACAAATCAGTTCATTTCAGTTTCTCTTAGTTTTGCATTTTCCCAATCTTCAATTCGGTTCACCGAATTCCACACCGGTGTGTGAATTTTTATTTTTTTTAAGTCTGCACAAAGAATTGCATGCACTTTCATGCTTTTCTCCTAATTTCTGTTCACAGTTCTGCCTAATACACACATTTTTGAAGTCTTTTTATTACATAAATTTTAAAAGCTTTTAAAATGTTATATATAAACATTGTATTGTAATGTTTGAGAAGTAGTTTTTTAATGTATTTAACTATTATGAATATACACTTTGGGGGCAAGCAATATTCCCCAATGTGATGCATTTTGGCATGTTATTTCCATGAATGTACATGTTTGGACACAGTTTCTCCTAATATATGCATGCTTGTATGCATTATTTGATGTACAATATTATATGGAGTTCCTTTCAGAAGAGTCTATTATCACAGTAATACTGAATAGATTTCAGCTGACACTCATCTTTCTATTATTCCAAACACACAAGGAAATTTTTAACACTTAACTACCTCTGCATGTAGTTCCCAAAGTTCCATCTCTGACAATAAAAGGCCCATAATGGGATTTCTCTATATATGTCTCTTCTATATTTCTGTTCTGTCAACTGATCTCTGATGGATTCATAAACCAATATACAATAGCTACCATCTACACAGCCATATACAGTGGTACCTTGGTTTAAGAACAGCTTAGTTTATGAACAACTTGGATTAAGAACGCTACAAACCCAGAAGTAGGTGTTTTGGTTTGTGAACTTTGCCTTGGAAGCAGAACACGTTCCACTTCCTGTTGAGTGTTCCATTTGTAAATTGTGTCCCCAGCTGCTATGGAAAAGCACACCTTCATTTAAGAATGCTTTGGTTTAAGAACGGACTTCCGGAACGGACTAAGTTCGTAAACCAAGGTACCACTGTACTACAAAAATTCTTACCTCAGTGGTACCACTGGTTACGAAATTAATTCGTTCTGGAGGTCCGTTCATAACCGGAAACCGCTCATAACATGAGGCACACTTTCGCTAATGGCGCCTCCCGCTGCTGCCGCGCCGCTGGAGCGCAACTTCTGCTCGTATCACAGGGCAAAGTTCGCAACAAGAGGCTTCTACTTCCAAGTTAGCAGAGCGCGTAACCCGAAGCGTTCGTAAGGAGGAAAGTACATAACACGAGGTACCACTGTAAGCCTGTTTCAGCCATCTATTTTTTGTATGTAAGGTCATATACGATAATCTTAACCTTTCCCCTAAAATTATGTATCTCTTATGCAGAAGCCTATGCACGTTTACTCATTAGTAAATACCAGTGTGCTCAATGGGGTTTGTGGTTGGCATCCATCTGTGTGCAACTCCAGGACTGAAGTCAAACTGTTGAAGAGTTACAGCATCAGCTGTGGCTGTAGAAAGCAATAAAGGAGAGACATGTTTTGTTGCAGCTGGGGCAGATGAAGGCATCCACTTGTGCTGATGCAGCTGTACTATGGCATTTCTTTTTTCTATGCTTCTCCCAGAGGATATTCCTGCTCTGGATACACAATCTAACTGTCTTTCTCCAGGAACTGCAGCTGTCTGCAAGGGATTCCCACACAGTGAAATTAACATTGCTAGCCTTCACGTCACAATTGCAGACATCTTTGTTATGTAGAGTTTGTCTGACAATGGGCCTGGTACCTGAAGCCAGCTCTCTGTAGATCATGTCCTTGGGGTTTATTCGCTAATAAATGTGTTTTTAGAACTACAAGTTTACTTTTATTTTCCTAGCCAAAAACAGCAATAAGAAATGTTTATCTCAGAAGCATCAGAAAGGTACAAACTGAAATAATGCGTTTCCCTGTGGTCCTTGAGCGAAATGCTTTAAATATTTTTTTCCTTCAAGCAAAAAAAGAAGAAAAAAGGCTACATGTTCCTTTGGAACAGACATTTTAACTCTCATTTTCAACTTCAACTGAAGTTTAAGCATGAAACAACACAATGAAGGGATTAAGTTATCATGGGAATTACTGACAAGATAATCAACTTCCAGGAGTTTGTCATCCTCAGTAGCAGCTTTGAAGCTTCACAAAAATCACTGCACTTCTCAAAGGAAGCCATGTACTGATAGACACACCCACTGCTAGAAATCCACCTACTCCTCTAAGCCGCCCCCACCAGCAGAGCCTGGCAGATTAAGAACCGAGGCCAGCCAGAGCCTGGTAGCACATTCAGCAATTGCAGGGGCTCACAAGCCCCCTGTTCCCCAAGCAATACTAGCCGCTCATGAAATCAGGCCACTACAGATGAACCTAAGAATCCAAATTACCACTGTGACACAATAAGAATGGAGAAAATAAACTACATGTAGAACAGACACATCAAAGAAGTAAATCAAGCCATATATTTAATGATCACAGAATTAAGTGTGTCAAGGATTTTCTAAATAACATGTACCCATAAAGATGGGGAGCATTACCTATAACGGGGTAGGCAACCTAAGGCCCATGGGCCACAAGCAGCCCACGGGGGTCATTTAACTGGCCCACGAGCCACCCCTGCACCAAGCTGCCCACTCGACGAGTCCCCGCATGCTGCGCTAAACACAGCACAGCATGGGGACTAGCTTCCGCGGTGCCAGAAATCACGTCTGCACATGCTCAGACGCCAGAAATCATGTCTGTGCCCACTCATACACACACGCGATCTGGCCCACAGAGGGATCTCCGCTGGAGTGAACTGGCCCAGGCGAGGTAAACCTTGCCGACCCCTGACCTATAAGTACAAAGACGTGGAGGAGGTCTGTGAACAAGTCATAGCTCAGTGGCTGGGGAAGGTCAACAAAAGAGGTTTAAAGACTGTCTCAAGGCAAATCTTAAAAAATTTAGTATAAACACTGACAACTGGGAAACACTGGCCTGCGAGCGCTCCAGTTGGAGAGCAGCCTTTACCAAAGGTGTCATGAAGACCCTCGAACTCAGGACGCAAGGGAGAAATGTGCTAAGAGGAAGGCAAGCTTGGCAAATCCACACCGTGATCAACTCCTGCCTGGAAACCAATGTCCCCACTGTGGAAGGATGTGTGGATCCAGAATTGGCCTCCACAGTCACTTGCGGACTCATTGTTAAAACCGTGTTTATGGAAGACAATCTTACTTGGCTATGAGTGATCACCAAAGAAGAAGAGCAGCTCATGTAAAAAGTTCCAGGTTCAGTCTGCAGCCTATCCAGGTGGGCCTGGGGAAGATGTCTGGAGAGCTGCTATGTTGCCAATACTGAGCTAGATACGCCAGTGGTCTGACTTGGTATTAGGCAATTTTGTGTTATCATATATATCTCATTGACACAGGCATGGCTTATACACTCTTCTCTGAAAGAGTTAGCAAACAACAATGAACACTGTTGCACTCGTGATGTTCGTGTAAGCTTCTCAAGAGGCAATATAAGTGACCACTGCAGCAAAGAGAGATGAAGAGAGATGAAGGACTAGCCACAAGCCAAATATAAGGCACTGATTCTGAAACTTAAAGTACTACTTTGATCCCATAATTGCATCACAACACCCATTTTACAGAAAGCAAACCCATCTGATCACCCTTCAGTTAATTTTTTGCCATTCATTACCCAGCCAGATTCTATCAGATCATTTTCAATTGACCTCTAAAGCACCCCTCTCCCTGAAAGAGAACCTCCCATTTTCTCTTACATTCTGCACTCTGATGAAGAGGACTCTGTTGGTCATGATTAGCTGGTATTTGGAAGGGAAGGAGATGGAATTACCAATGCTGGTGGACAGAAGATAGTACCAATCATACAGATGATGCAATGGAATCACCTGGCATTCCCAAAATGTTAGTTGTCCCCCACCCCACCCCACCCTTTTTTTACAAGGACCCAAACTAGAAGGATAACGCAAGTACAAGAAGCCTGTGTCCATGTGAAGATTCTTCAAGCTGCTTTTAAACATGTAGTTCAGATGGGGCCTGAATGTGGATCCTATGCCTTTCCTTGGTTCAGGATCCACATTTACTATACAATTAAAGGCATAAAATCCTCCCCTGTCTGCAAGGAGAGAACTACAGTGTCCTCCATTTTGATAATATGAAGCCCTATGCAAGAGACTTTTGGGGGCCAGTTGATTGCACATTGACTGTTTTGCAGTTTTGCTCTTGTAGACGGCTTTTGATGTCAGTTGCGGTGGTCAGAGGAACCTCAGGTAGAGAATGATTCTTGTCCCAAAGTAAAGCTACTGGATGTTTGAATGATCTCATGGCTGTGCTATGGGTGGGTGGGTGGAGATTGCTATTTTGACAGACAATAGGGTATATTTTTTCTTTTAAAAAATTACACTATTGTAAATCTTCCTTTAAAAATTAGGCTTCCCTGCATGTTTTATTGCAGAGCTGTTAATGTGAATGTGTAGTGGATTGTTCAGTTATATAGTGCCGCAGTGCTTCGCAGAATAACACAAGCAAAAATAAAAGGATCCTTGCCCCGATAAGTTTACAATTTAAGCTTTGACAAGTGGAAGTGGGGAGAATAGAGAAGGAAAGGTAAAGGACCACATCCTTCTTGCAGAAGCTCAGAACTCTCTGGGAAAGAGGGCAGTGATGCCTTTATTGCCTCTTCCTTTGCTCCGCTGTAAATATACTCTCTCTCCTTGTAGCTGTCAACAGCTTTCCACAATAAAAGTCTAGCATACAAGTTTTCCACGAGAAAGTCCATTTTTTAAATCAATAACACTTACATATGAGTAACTGGGCACAACACTTCAGACAAAGACAATCTGTTGGTGACAGTTTGTTCTTGTATGTGTAAATTTAGCCCCTTTTCGCCTTGAGCTGTTCCCTGGACAATGAGAGCACAAAAGAAGCATTTGAGCAGAAGACAGAATCGGCATCGAAGGAGCTTTTGGAATATTGTCGTGACTTAATTCTAATTCAGGCTTTCAGGGATTTAATAATCTTGTGTATTAGAGGAAAATAAAGCTGCTCTACTGACAGAATGATGAGCTTCTGCGATGGGGATACAGAACTTTAAAATGAACAATTTTGTTTCATTTACTGAATAGCAATGTGTAGTTCAAGCAGCTGAATTTTATGAAGGAACAAGAACAAGTGCAGGTGGGTGGAAGGAAGATTAATATATGGCCAGCTAGACTTGTGCTAGAATCCATAGGGAAACCTGTCTGACCAGAGGTTCCTCTACTCATTCTTATTCTACCTTTGTATGTTGTTGCACGCCCCTCAAATCTCTGAGCAGTATGAGATTCCAGGCACTTACTCAGGATCCATGTGTCCTTTTGGAAGGAGGCACAGTGGAGACAGTGGTGTGGTGTCTTTAGGATATATGTTTTGTTTATACAACCTGAGCCTACGATGGAGAGGTTCACAGCATCAACACCCTAAATGGGTCTTGCTTCTCCCATAGCCACAGCCTTAGTTTCAAGCAGAAATCAGCTAGTACTCTCTTTGCCTGCAGCTTTTCACCTTCCATTTATAGCTCACATAACTCCAAACTCTCAACTCTGGCTTTATTCCTTCTCACTATCTGTGAGATGAGGGACGTTTTCCAGAGAGCCCCTTCCTTTGGTTTCCTTACACCTCACCAAGAGGCTAGCCTGACTTGATTAGCTTTTAACACTTGCTGGGTCCAGGGATTAGAAGTCTGACACCCAGGGTAACACCCCCAAGCCTTGATTAAATTCTAACACTTACTGGATCCAGGGATTGGAGAGGTCTGGCACCCACAAACTCCTAATAATATTTATCGAGATAATGTGGCTGCAGTACAAGCTGAATTAGTTTGCTCTCTACTTTCTGTTCCAAACTGATCTAAAATGCTAACTGTAGGCGTCATGTTAAATGAAGTGACATGCCATCTAGTTTCATTTTACAAGTAGCTCTTTATCTTCTGTTAAGTAATTTTAAAAATATATATTTTGCAGGGTCCTCTGTGAATTGCATCAGTCATGATTACATTTACTGCAGCAACTCTTATATAACACAGCATTTATGTGCAACATGATATAAAAATGAATGACCTGTGACAGATGGGCAAGAGATTTGAGACGGATGGGGTTGGGGAGTATTCCAAAGTCTCAGGGACATAAGCATGGCTGGACCCATCATTAGACACACTGAGGCAGCTGCCTCTGGCAGCTGATTTCGAGTGTCATGAAAGGCCAGCAAATAGTTAGCTATGTTATTATTGTTGCATTTTCACTGCCTGGGAGGATGAGTGGAACTTACAAGGTTTTCTACCAAAAATAAAATAATATGCCTGGCCTTAGGTGCTGTATCCCTCATTTGCCAGGGGTGGGGGCTCATTTGTTGTGCCACAATCAGTGCATTAGGCTGTGCACACACCATAAATTTAAAGGACACCCCCCACCTCAAGAATCTAGTTTGTTAGTCAGTCCATAGCTTTGATACATCAAACATCAAAAAACATCAAAAAAAAAACCCGAAGATCATGGCCACTGGTCCCATCACCTCCTGGCAAATAGAAGGGGAAGAAATGGAGGCAGTGAGAGATTTTACTTTTTTGGGCTCCATGATAACTGCAGATGGAGACAGCAGTCACGAAATTAAAAGACGCCTGCTCCTTGGCAGAAAGGCGATGGCAAACCTAGACAGCATCTTAAAAAGCAGAGACATCACCTTGCCAACCAAGGTCCGTATAGTTAAAGCCATGGTTTTCCCAGCAGTGATGTATGGAAGTGAGAGCTGGACAATCAAGAAGATGTTGCTGAACTATGACTACCATTGGCTCTGGTCATTGTCCATGCTTACTGGGGTGACAGGAGTTGTAGTTCAGCAACATCTGGAGGTCCGTATAGTTAAAGCTATGGTTTTCCCAGTAGTGATGTATGGAAGTGAGAGCTGGACCATAAAGAAGGCTGATCGCCGAAGAATTGATGCTTTTGAATTATGGTGCTGGAGGAGACTCTTGAGAGTCCCATGGACTGCAAGAAGATCAAACCTCTCCATTCTTAAGGAAATCAGCCCTGAGTGCTCACTGGAAGGACAGATTGTGAAGCTGAGACTCCAGTACTTTGGCCACCTCATGAGAAGAGAAGACTCCCTGGAAAAGACCCTGATGCTGGGAAAGATGGAGGGCACAAGGAGAAGGGGACGACAGAGGACGAGATGGTTGGACAGTGTTCTCGAAGCTACAAACATGAGTCTGACCAAACTGCGGGAGGCAGTGGAAGACAGGAGTGCCTGGCGTGCTCTGGTCCATGGGGTCACGAAGAGTCGGACACGACTAAACGACTAAACAACAACAGCTTTGATACTGAGCATTTGGAGAAGGGTCATGGGAGCAGCCTTGTCTCTGACCCCAAACGCCATACAATGGCCATTTATTGTCTGGGGGCAGTGGGTAGAAAAGCCTCCTTCCATACCAAGAGACCAAATCTGTTTGCTTCATTTCTGCCAGTCACCATATTGCCAATATGGACAACTGGAGCACACATTTTCCTCTCAACTTGTCAGCATGCACTGGCTGAATGCAGCTCCCTTGCACATATCTACTGCATGTTTAAGAAAACACAGAATCGTAGAATTGTAGGGTTGGAAGGGGCCCCAGTGGTCATGTAGTCCAACCCCCTGCCATGCAGGAATCTCAGCACAAGATGCCCCATTCAATTTGAACCCATACTGGACTCTGCTTAGCTCTGCAAATGTGCTAGCAGTTTTACTGTTGCACCACTAGTGTAAAACACTGGGGAAATAGGAAAAATTGTCCAGAAAACATTGCTGGAGGGGTAATAGCTACGTGGTATGATGTTGTATGTCGAAGGTTTGGTCCTTGGCATGTCCAGTTCAAAGGATTGTGTAGCAATCAATGTGAAAGACCTGTGCTAAGTTGCTGGAGAGTCACTGCTACTCAGCCTGGACTCTAAATAGACCATTGGGCTAACTCATGGCAGGGTTCCTTCAATGGCACCACATCTTCACTGCAGCAAGCACCAAAGTAGCATAGGAAAACCAACAACTGTGATTGTTTAATTAGGGGATTGGATTTGGTGTTTCAAAGGAATCTTTTTTTTATGTTTAAAATAAATTTCTTTTTGAAAACAATGTATTAGGCAATGCCATAGGGTTAGGGAAAGCTGACCTAAAAATGAGACGGGAATAATCAGAGAGCAAACAGAAATAGGGCTTGAACATTTAACAGCTTGCAGCTGAGAATTATTCATTTTCATAATAATATTAAAGCTTCCAAATTAATGTAAGGCTGGGTGGGTGGGTTGCATATTCAAAGAAGCATTTTTTCCCCTTGAAGATTTTAGACATGTCTTCAGTGTGACATTTGCAACACCCACACAGACCAACCTCTGGAGACCTGACAAACCCTACCTGATCAGATTTACTTTACAAACCATGGCAACACATTTGCATCGTCACCTTCTATTACTGGATACTATGAAATGTTGCATCTAACTTCAAGAGAATGCAGAGCTGTCCTTTCTCAAGCCCCGCGTACAATCAGAACTATGAATTCTGTCCCCACAAATCTGGTCACGCAGCTTAGTCTCCAAACTATTTAATACATCTTTCAATGAGAACAACTCTTCCAGTGCTGCATGATTCACACACTGCCTAAAACAATAGCCCCCTTCAGATACTATATGAAGATACGGAGGCTGAAGAGGCAAGATTGCATGTGCCTGATCTTCACAGGTTTGTCATAAGGTCTGGAAGGAGCCTTCTGCATGAACAGAGGTATACACACAGAACAGCCATCCTGAACCTGGTGTCCTTCAGAAGGTTTGGACTACAAATGCCATCAACCCCAGCCAGCACAAGCATGCCGGCTGAAGCTAATGGGAGTTGTGGTCTGGAGGGCACCAGGTTAGAGCAAGTTAATGTAGAGCAGTGTTTCCCAGGTTTGGGTCTCCAGCTGTTTTTGGACTACAACTCCCATCTTCTCTGACCACTGATCCTGCTAGCTAGGGAGATGGGAGTTGTAGTCCAATAAGAGCTGGTGACCCAAGCTTGGGAATCGCTGGTGTACAGCAAGGGAAACCACAGAATCGTAGAGTTGGAAGGGACCCCAAGGGTCATCTAGTCCAACCTCCTGCAAATCTCAGCTGAAGCATCCATGACAGATGATTAGGGATGATCAGAGTAAAGGTGGAACTACTCAACACCTACTTTGCCTCTGTCTTCACCCAAAAGGAAAGCAATGCCCAACCTGGTAATAACAGAATACATGATGTAAGGAGGGAGCTGCAGCCCAAGATAGAAAAAGAGGTAGTAAGGGAACACCTAGCTCAGTGGTGGAACTTCATGCTCCGGCACCGGGGGGGGCAGAGAGCAGGTGGGGGCAGGGCTGGCGCACTTGGAGGCATGGTGCGCATCCTGAGGGCATGGCAGGCTGCCTGCAGGGGTGTGGCACGCCACCTGCGAGGGTGTGGCACCCAGCGTGGGTGGGGGGCAGCCGTGATGGCATCCCACTGGGATCGCGCTGCTGGGGGCGGTGCGCTCCCCCCGCACTCCTCTTCCTCTGCCAGTGACCTAGCTACTTTAAAAGAATTCAAATCTCCAGGGCCTGATCAGATGCTTCTAAGTGTACTAAAGGAGCTTGCAGGTGTAATTTCAGAGCCTTTGAGATTTGCCTTATTGTCAGTTCTTGTTGTTTTTTTAATCAGTTCTGTTGTTATGATATGGTATGGTTTTAAACTTGTACCAAGTTTATATTACACATATGTTGGATGATGCCTTTGGAGGCTTTGTTTTAAACATGTATTTGCAAACAATAGATTGTACCCAACTAAATTCTCCTCAGAGTAGACCCATTAAAATGAATAGGCCTAAGTAAGTCATGTCTTTTAATTTCAAAGGGTCTACTCTGGGCATGACTAGCACTGGAGTCAAACCAATGCAAATTAATAAATGCACACTCTACACACACTTTTTCTCTGATTGACCTTCATATAATTGTTATATCACATGTGTGTCCTCATATATCAATATGAACCAAATATTGTTCAGAGTGGGTGACAATGTTTCTTTCCCTCGCTTGCCCTAACAACAACCATCCAAGGGGAGGTATCACCTTTCTCATTTAGCAAGTGAGGAACTGAGATGGGGGAAGGATGGCTTGTCCAGGTTCTTGGCTCCGGGTTGCTTTTGAGATTACATTTCCCCCACAATGCAGAGATAATTTCCATATAGGAAATGTACACGGCATAACATCTGACTTGCAGCGTATATGTGCTTTTGCTGTTATGAGCATATGCATCAGACAATAAATACATATATTGGGGAAGATGCGAGGAATGAAGCCCTCAACTTGGTACACAAATCCTAGTCTTATTAAGTCAGCCCTGCTAAAAAGCTACCCAGTTAATAATGCTTTGAAAAGTAATGCAGCTACATTGTCATTTTTCTTTCTTTCTTAAACTGCTGTGAAAACTTCGGTGGCTCTGAACTTTCAACGCTACTGGAAAAATACTGCTTCCATTAGCATGGATTGGAAGACCAAATATGGAATTTAACTCAACAGGATCATTGCATAACTTTGAGAAGTTATTTTATTTTAGGAACATTCGAGAGGCTAAAGGCGAATGGTCCATCATCCAAACATTATGGAAAATGAATTTTACAGGCAAGCTCTTCTAGATATTGGAATACCTGTTGCTAAACCTGAACTGCCAAAAACAACACACAAAATGACTGTGGTTTATACTGAAGTATCCAATTACTTAGAACATAATAAAAACTTTTATTAGGCACAACAATAAATAGCATCGTAGAAGCGCTTTTGAATAAGCAGGTGACAGAGTGCTGATGGATCACTAGGAAGAATGGAAGAAGGCATTAAGGGTTACCAGAATGAAATGGTTTTCTGTGATTGTTGTTGCTGCTGCTGCTATTTATATCCTGAAGTTCAAGGCTGGCAACAACGTCTCATAACTCACCACCAACACCAGCAACCCTAGGAAGTTGTTCCTAGTGGTAGAGCATCTATTTTGATTTCATATTTTTTTAAATGATATTTATTGAGAATTTTAAGGTTGCAAAGAAATAAGAAGGAAAAACCAAGAGAAAAAAAAGGAAAGAAAAAAGTAGATAAAAGTAACAATTAAACAATACAAATCAATAAAAACCAAAGTCAAAAAGAAAAAACAAAACACACAATACATCAAAAGCAAAAAGCAAAAATAAACAAAAAAATTAAAAACAAATCCAATATTCCCAGATCCTTAACAGTCATTACCTTATTTCATCGACCTCCTCGCACCTCCCTTTTTTGTATTCTACTTATTAATTATCTCAGCAAATCCTTTCCATCTTTCACAATATTCTGTCATTAAATTACCTTAATCTATTTTAACCTTATCTTACCATAAAAAGTCCTAAAACTTAAAACTTAAATCTTATTTATACCAAATTCTCTTAACCATTACATATTCTTACATAATTCTTTTTAACATTTCTGCTAAAGCCCAATAATTTCATTCCAACATTTTTCTAATACTCATTAATTTTACAATACTTTTCTAAATGAATTTTTAAAACTTTCTTCCAATCTTCATCCATCGTCTCTTCTTCCTGGTCTCGGGTTTTGTCAGTCCTTTCTATCCCATCCATCTAGTCCATCAACCTGGTGACCTTATGTCCGAGGCTCTTAAGTCTCTTCCATGTCCCTTCCGCAGGTCTTCTTCATATTTATACCTGTACCTTACTTTGTCTTCTGCTCCTTTCACTCGGGGAGACTCCAGCTTGACAATATTTTTGTCCCTTCTCGACAAGTCAGCCCCTTTTCCATAGTCAACACCAAAATCCACGTGGTATTTGAAGGCATGTTTCAAGGCCCCTCCAAAGTTAAGGGCCCCCACAACTCCGAGCTCCCCCCAGCCCAAAGCCAGACTTGAAAAATCAAAACATCCCTGCATAGGGGGGTCCATCCAGCCCCCCATCTCCAAGCCAAACAGAACTCCATCTCTCCAAATCTGACTTTTTCCAGGTTCATTCGTCAAATCCAACAACTCATGTTCCTGCTGGGCCACAGCTCCCTCCATCTCTGCCACCCGGGGTCCAGCAACAGCCTCCTCCTTCATCTCATCTGTCAAAGCACATTCCTGGATTAATTCCTGAGTGGGTTCTATATAGGTACCCACTGTCTGTCCAAAATTTCCGATCGCAACAGTAATCAAATCCATCTTCTCATGTAACTGTTCCAATAAAGCACTTGTCTTGCAAAAGGCAAGCACCAGAGCCTCCGAGTACATTCTTGTTCAAGGTCAAAGTCTGGTCCCACAATCTTAATCTATTACAGCTGCAAAGCTCCCCAGTTCGGTTTTAATAACAGTTTCACAAGCTCCCTCTAGGGGAAACAATTTCTTTTTGTATCCATCCTTTTTTTTTTTTTTTAAAGCAGATCTAGCAACAAAGTTTTCCTTTTTCGGATATTTTGTCAATATTTTGTTCCTTTTAAATGCGAAGGGGAACAATGGAGTCAATATGTTTCTCTTCTTCTAACTATCTGTCTAAAACGTTTGTCCATAGTCAATGAACTTCCCCAGAGCGTCTGTCCTGACACCCCGCTCCCAGGTTCAAGACGGTGGAAAATTGCCTTTCTTTACTCTCTCTTCTGCAGGTTTAAACAGTCTAAAAAAGGTTCCCCCCTCTTCTCCTGCTTCCAAGGGGGGTTCAGTAATTTTAAATGATGAAACTTTGGTCCTTTACAGACGACTTTCTAAACTCTAGCTTGCCGTGTCTTTGCTTCAATCTATCTACAAAAAGCGGAAGGCAGACTTCCTGTTTAGACCTTCCCGCTTCAGTGCCAAATAAAAAAATTTCTTAATCCAATTTTCCGTTCTACTCACGGGCAGTTGTTTAAAATCCAATTGTCCACAGGAAAAAGTCAGCGCTCTCCGGCAACAGCAATGCGGCTTCACTCCGTGAAAGAAGCAGTCGATTCAAAGCACCGCGCCACTCACCCCACGTCGCTCCGGATCCCCGAAAACCGGGTTTCCCTGCGAGTAGGGGGGCGCAAAGGTGCCAGCCGAATCCCATGTCCACAGGCTTCTCCCGCCTGTGGTTTTTGATGGGTCTCCGCCTCGTCGTGGCGGTTCAGACCCTGTTTTCCACGGAGCGGATTCCTCCCGATCGGAGGAAATCCACCATTGCCAGAGGCACCAACCCGGAAGTCCCCATCTATTTTGATTTCAGAAGGTCCCGGGTTCAAGCCCCAGCATCTCCAGCTAGGGCTGGGAATATCCCTAATCTGAAACCCTGGTGAGCTGCTGCCAGTCCGTGTAGACAATAGTCAGCTAGATGTACAAATGGTCTGATTTGGTATAAGGAAGCTTCCTATATACACGATTATTCCTTATTTACAAAGTGGAGGAACTGCAGCAAAGAGAGAGTGCCATGGTCAAAACTGTTCAGGCCTAGACAATGATTTGAACACTGACCTGTCAATACCAAGTCTAAGGGGCATTCATGGGGAGGGGGAAATGGAAAATTTCAACAGTTTAAAATGCATGTGCATGTGATGACTGTGCACTGAACATCATGTTCATGGCACAGGTGCATGTGGCAGAGACCTGGGGCTCATCATGTCTCCCCATTGCATCAATATGTAGTAGAGAACAAGAGGCTGTCATTGTGTAGTAAGTCAAGTGGCCATAACTCTACTTTGGGGGCATTTTTTTTCCACCGTCACAAGGGACCAAGGGGTACTTTCTGTGATGAGCTAGAGCCAAGTTGAACTTTTAAAAATTAAATACCTCTAAAAATATATGTATTTGTTTTTTTAAAAGTATGCTGCACTTTCTTGACAGATAACACAAATCTGTTAACAACAACATTTTGAAAAACAGTGGGCTGCCTACAAATTACATTGGCTGAACTCAGGACACACAGAAGTTAGGACAAGTTTAGTCATGATGACTTTGCTTAATTAAGTACATCTACCTTGCAGGTCAGTCCTATACTATTTAAAAGTAAGCCCCACTGAGTTCAATGGGACTGAATCATAGATAAATGTCTTTCAGATGACCGATTCAGTCTGGATCAAAACCAGTTAAGAATCAAACTGAGAAACACATTACTGTAAAACAAATTTCAGTGTTTTGAAAGTTTGGGGGAGGGGTGTCTGAACACCATCAGTTTTTCTTTGAAATAGGTATTTTGTGGTATCTACAACAGTTTCTTAGATTTTCAGATATATCTATAAGCCCCAAAAGACTGGAGACCTCTAGATTAGAGAGAAATAACAACATAGGCATTGATAGCTTTCTCCTCCATGGGGTCATGGTTTCAGCCTAAAACACAATCTCGATCTCCTCAGAGAAAAAGTGGGATGCAAATTAGGAATAAATTCATAACCAGAGTTTATTATAATTATCCATGCCCTCTTTTAATTTATATTTATTAATTTATTAAATTTATATCCTGCCTTTCCTCCCAAAGGTGCAAAGGGTGGCATCATGGGGGTCTTAATGGAATATAAGAGCAGTTTTAGAAACAGCTGTCCCCAGGTTTTCACATACAGATTACAGGTTATAGATTTTCACATACTGGGATTTTCATATGTTAATGCAGATAGGGCCAGCAACAAGTTGAGGAATAAAAGGAAGGAATATTTTGAGCAAAAGACATAGATGAAAACCAGCTGGTAAAGCTCGAAAAGTTGACTCGGGGGAGGTTTCATGTGAAATTAAGCTTAGACTCTTCGCAACCAAAGTGTTTGAGTGACAAGCTGCTTAACTTAATTGCAAGTAAAAATGAAGTTCTTTAAAACTGAAGAGAACGTGAAAACTGCAGCATTGTTAGCTTTAAAAGGAACATCAGAAGGAAAGTAAAGATGATTTTTGAAGCGCATAACGGAATAATGAGACACAAATAGCTAAAAAATATGAAGGATAACAATAAGATTCCCACAATGTGCAGTTGGGCTATAAAAACACACAAGCGCAAGCAGTTTCACGTGTGGTAAAAGATAGGGTTATGTAAATATCAGTATTTGAAAGGAAATTAATGAGATGTGCTTTTCTAAACATAAACACAAATGCTGAAAGCTCAGGGTATCTCTACACTACAGACGTCTACTGCAGCTTTATGGTAGATAGTCATGTGAGCTTGACCTCACCCCCAAAGGCACACTCCTCCATTGTCTCCCAAGACAGGTGCCAAACAGTCATGTTGTAGAGAGCAGGGTAACCAACACTGCCCTCCAGGATTTTTTGGACTCCCAGCAGCCCCAGTCAGTGTGGGCAACAATCAGGGATGCTGGGAGTTGTAGTTCAAACATCTTTAGAGGGCACCATGCTGGCTAACTCTGGTACTGGACTTTGTCTAGGGAGGTCTGGCTTCAAATCCTTAATCGGTCTTTCTGCACACTGGACACCCTTGAGCCAGTCGCCATCTTTCAGCCTAACTTCCTCACAGGATAGTTGTGAAGATCACATGCTAGCATCTCTTAACTGCACAAAAAAGAGTGTGGTCTCTTTAAAAGATAAGAATAACTGTGTGAAAATTTGCTGAAATTTAATTTTACTGTTTGTCTGAAAATGTAAAAAAAACACACCAACCCACGCACAAAAATCTCTTTGAGCAAGAATAAACTTTAGGCAAGCTGCTATTTTCTTGCCTTGCGCTAACAATACTGCTGACCTACCTTTCAGGGTTGCTGTAAGCACTGCTGAGATAATGTGAAGCACTTCAAATATAAAGCACCTATATAAGTTCTAGGATTATTGGATCGGTTGGTTTGCTTGTTACATTTAGATCCTGCTTTTCTACCAAATGGTGCTCTCTTTTTAGTTTAGGTGGGGGCAGTAAATTTTAGAAAAATTTGGAGTGAGTTTTACTTTTGGAAGACTATCTACAACCAAGTAGAGCTTCTGAACATGAATGTATTTAGGAACTAGGTGATGGTGCTTCATAAGGTGACAAGCATTACTTTCCAATTTCCCATACTTGTCTTTGGGTGTGAGCAGGTGACAATCAAACTCCACCCCTGTTGATCCAGGGTTTTTTTCCTCCTTATTTTGATTATATTTGATTATTTGGAATGGCCTGTTTGTTCTACAAGGCAAAGCTGGAAGGAAAGGAAGACCATTGTCACCGTGGCACATTCCTTTTGTCTGACTTGCTTCACATCCTCCTTAATTGCGTAGCTATGCAACTTATGTGGCAGCAAAGTATGCGGCTGTCTGAGGCCCTGGTCAGCCAAAATAAACACGAGGTCAGAGAGAATTAAGGGAAAGTGAGATAAGGAGGCCATAAACATGCTGTCCTCAAAAGCACCCGCTCCGTCCGGTGGAATCAAATAAGGCCCTCAATCTGGCCTCATTGACGCAATTCCCGACACTTTCCAGGTTTTCAAGTTATCGATAAGGCAGTGAAAGTTAAAGCAGCTGCTCAAAATGGTTTCCCCAGCTTCCTTAAATTGACAGAAGCCTCAAGCGGAGGAAGCTGCCAGCAGCACACTGTTCCCTTTTGCGGCACTCAGACATTTATCTCTGCATGCTTAACCCCATTGTCTTAATGGGGTCAAACATGCATAGCTCAGTGCAGCTTTGCACTGAGGAGGAATGAGGAGGCTTAAGCGTAAGCTCAAGTCAGCTCAGGAAAGTGGAGATGCCACACAAGCATATCCATGTTAAGACAGGAAGGGCTTCATAGGGTAACGTTTGATTTTCCTTGTACGATGCTTTTCTACAAACCAGGGACAGTTTGGGGGGTCTCTGTGTTTCCCCACTGCGCTTTGAATATGTGGTGCAAACAGCCTAAGTGGAAAAATGCTTTAATTGTGATTTTCCCCTATTCCAGCATATCTACACACACACACACACACACACACACACACACACAAAATTCGGAGACTTTTATGTGTATGTGCGTGCTCTGCAATAGTCTTTGAATTTGGAAGCCATAGAATTTATGTGGGCGGGGATAGAAGGGACAATGTTTTCCACTGTTGCTTAGAAGATACACCAAAGTATAGTGGCAGTCCTTAACAACTGTAGCAGCATACCTGATACTTTGGGAAAGATTATGTACTTGTAAAAATACGCCCTGTCACAAATAAATTCAAGTCGGCAACTACACCATATTAACTGAACTATTATGTACTGCTGTCTCCCCATGATCTGGACAACCTTCATTGGCTACAATCCTAGAGATTTGCCCTGCAGCAGAATGGATAAACAGTTTTCCTGCCAAGTCATCGTGGATTAGCTACAGCGGTGGCGAGGATAGCAGGATATGTGCAAGGGTAAGAGTTACAATGCATATTCCAGCTGTAACGTGAGATGGGATATTCGGAATGAGGCAGCATCATTTGAAGGAACGTTTACATGCTGTGGAAACGATGCCCAGCATTTGGACTGAGCAGAAGGGCAAGTTCAGTGTCATGCTTGTCCTGACATCAAAGCACAATGGCCCCAAACTATTGGTGCTTAATCTCCAAAGATTCCACCACAAAGCTTTAGATACGAAAGCAGATTTATGCTAAGATGGGAGATCACCACAAAGGGAGAAATTGCACGTGACATGGGAAACCAGTGATGAGATTCCCAGTTTGTTTGTTTTTTTGTTTTTAAACTGGAACACAGGCTTGGAGGGCTGTGGTTTTAATTGCAGCAACTGTGCTGGCATGGGGTGCTTAACCCTTTCCCCATGGGTGTTTTTGTGAGCAGAACCACATATTGCATGGTTCTCCCCCAACTTGCAGTGGGGAAAAACAGAGAACCCTCCCCCGAAAAAAATGTCCCTGGTTTGTAGGAAAGCAATGTATTCGTCCACGATTATTATCACAGACCTGGCCTCTGGGGTGGGGGGAGTTAAGCTAGTACAGCTGCTGCAGCAATCAAATTTGTAGGTCACCAAAGCAGCATTTCAGCAGTAAACTAAAATTGGGATGCTCATTACATGTCTCTCATGTATTCTTTAGTTTGGCTGTAAATAAAATTATACTCAAATGCAGTAGCAACAACAGTTCAAGATTCTGAAGTTTTATATCTACACTTGATCTTAGCCAAAAGGCCAAGAAGCGAAGTTTAATATCAAATACATCCCAGGTGAAGGAAAGGTAGAATATTCAAGACTGTGGACTGAATCACACATGGATGTACCTCTTTTAGCTATTACACATTTGATGATCTACAACTCAATGTGTGGACTGATCCATTGAAATACACTCATTTATGTTGACGCTGCATGCTCCCTGCACCCCCCTGGGATGCTCCCCGCTGCTGGCGCACCCCCACGGGTGGCTAGCCCCGCCCTGCAGGCTGCTCCAGGTGCCGGAGCAGCTAGCTCTGCTTCTGGCAGGGTGGCAGAAGAGGCCTAAGAGGTAAATCTCCCAGAGGCAATAAACCTGTGGGGACAAATGGGTGGGAATCACAAGTGGGAGAGTTCTGTTACACTCATGTCTTGCTTGCAGGCTTCCCACAGGCATCTGGGTAGCTTCTGTTGGAGCAGGATGCTTGACTTAGATGGACCATTGGCCTGATTCAGGACCAGCAGACTCTTCTTCTGTGCTTATTCATAAGGTCTGAATACTTGTGAGAATGCTGAGGAACACCCTTCACTGCCGGAGTACATGGGAACTGTTCCAATGCCTCCTGTCCCATTTCACTGAACCAGCAGCCACTGGATACTCCTAAACCAACGCCTACCTAAGACATTTTGCAAGCAGCAAAGAGTGCTTCCTCCCCCAAGTCAAAGCCCACAGTGCTTAAGGCCAACCAAGTTATCATGGTACCTGAGTCAGAAAGCACCACAATCACTTCTCTCATTCTCTAACAGTAAAAATTTTTTAACAAGCAATAATAATAAATTACTGACAGTTTATTATCGTTTACCTGAGGCAGCTGCCTCATTCTACCTAATGGTAGGTTCAGCCCCACAAAAAGCTGCTCTCATTAGGAAACAATTCTCAGTGGGTTTTTCCTATGCATGTGTGAGAGGATTTGTTCTGGGGTACTGCTGGTATGCAGGCAATGCCCTTGAGAGTGTAACCTGCAATAAAACGAATGATTGCCTTATCAGCTGCCATCCACTCATGCAGGACATTTTCCCTCTGACATTTCAGTAGCTGGAATGAATTCTGGCTTTCCTGGCTCACTGTGTCAGGGTATGTAGCGTGGACCTGATGAAACTTTGGATGCACTTCTGTCTTTTCCCAGCTCATTTTCATTGGGATCTCATGTGTGACCTCAGCAACTGCCCAGTCAGCAAAAGAGGACTTAGTGAAAGCATTATTCCCCATCTGAGGATGATTGACATTTCTGTCTGCAAACTACTTGCCACATTAATATGCCTTGTCTCTATTTTTAGTGCCATACATTTTCAGGAAAAGGGTCTACTCTTTTGACTTTCTCTGTCAAGGGCCTGAAAGTGTGGTTTGACCCTTGGACCCTTGGAACTAAGGCCAAGAGATACAAGCTTGCTTAAAGTAATAGCTTGCAGCCAATTACTTCAAAGTCACCTTCCGCCAGCATGCATTCATTCATTCATTCATTCAATCATTTGAAGTATTTATAATCTGCACCTTCATAAAAGTATAACAAGGTGATTGTACAACACTGTAAATACTGGGTTGTTAAAAAGCAGGAATTCCTATTGCAAAGGCCCATCTGAACAATTTCATTTTCAGAAGACATCTAAAAGAAGGCTGAGGTGATTTCTGCAGATGAGTATAACATTATTCATGTAGTGTGGAAAAAGTGGATACAATTTTATCCATCTCCCGTATTACTAAGACCCAGGTTCACTCAATTAAGCTAAAGGATGGGGGAGTCAGGGTAGAGAAAAGCAAATTCTTCGTCCCACAGTGCGTAACTAAACTCTGGCATGTACCGCCACAAGATGTAGTGATGGCCCCTAACACAGACAGCTTTGAAGGGTGATAAGACCAAATTCATGGAGGATAAGGCTACCAAACGCTACTAGTCACGATGGCTATATATTTCCTCCTGTATCAGATGCAATGCACTTCTGAATATCAATCATTTGGGAGAAGAGTGCAGTCATGGTCGTGTCATAGGAACAGAGGAAGAAGCTGCCTTATACCAAGTCAGACCATGGGTCCATCTAGCTCAGTAGTGTTGACACTGACAGCAGTTCCTCAGGGTTTGAGGTAGGAATCTTTCCAAGCCCGACCTGGAAGTACCAGAGACTGAAATTGGGACCATTTAAAATCAGGGCCGGCCCACCCATAAGGCAAGGTGAAGCGACTGCCACAGGTGGCAGGTCTACCAGGACAGCAACTCCCGATTTTGGCCGTTCTTTCCCCCTTGTTCCTGATGTAGATCTTCCCTGGCAGGGAGCGGGTCTCTATTTCGGGGTCTGCCTCAGATGCCAAAATGGCTTGAGCCTGCACTGTACCACTTAGCTACAGCTTTTTGTGTTGGCCTGCTTCTAATTTGGCTGGTCACTGTGGCGATCACACAGGGTCCCCGGACGTTTCACCGTCTATTGATCCCTGTGGCACCACTTTCTTTCTCGCTGCCACCACCCAGGCCCTACCTGGTACAATACTGAGTCCAGTCATGGTTAAACTGGAACATAAACTTTTGTTTATTTATTGCAGTTTAACAAGCGTGTGGTTTCATAAATGGTATCTGTCAATTACAAACATGGGGTGCCTATCCAGTCCTATAACTTCCGCTACCTGCTCTCACTCACTAAACCACCTCTCAGATATTTACTTGTCTTCCTAGTTCCTAACTGTTCCTGACTCAGCTTATTTCGCTACACTAACTCAACCTCCCCAAAGACTCTATCCCAATTCACTCCCACTCCAACCAACCACCCAACTCCCAACGAACTGCTCCCTTTGCCCCTCCCAGTGCTGGTTTTATGGTCCCTCTGACTCCACCCCCCTGGGTTCTGATTGGGTAACTTCTTTAACTATTTCACCTCCAGCACTCTCATATGTTAACGTCACAGTCACTATGTGAACAGAACACTGGACTGGACTGAACTGGACTGGACTTTGGTCTGATCAATTAGGTTTTTTTCTTAAATTCTACAGCTTAAAAAAATGGCCCTACAACATTCCTTTCCTAATTGATTTCTACATCAAGGATTGGGAACCTGTGGCTCTCCATATGATAATGGCTTAATTCCCATCAGCCCCAAATAGCATGGTCAGGAACCATGGGAGTTGTAGACCAAGAATATATGGAGGGCACAGTTTCATAACTCTGATCTACAGGGATTAAAGATGCAGACACATAAAAAGTCATCTTCCTTGTTTCACCTCCTTTCCAGAATTATTCAGGGGAAATTGCCTGTGCTGATTATGTTTCCATGCAAGTCTTTCTCTTAGCACTTAACAGCTTTCTGACTAATTCTGAATTAGTTTTATGGGGGAGGGGGGAGAAGAAGATGATTTCAGTTTCTCTGCACTCCAAACATTTTCCTGCTTGACAGCTCTGCCAGTGTGGGGGAGAGATCTGTGATGGCTTGAACTCACGCAATAGAAGTTACTTTTGAAATGTCTTAGCTATTCAAATGCAGATTTTGCTAGCACCACATATCTGAAGAATTTCCTATACAAACCTGTGTAGGATTTTATTTAAAGCAGGTGTCTGTCTTTTTCAGCATTTGTTTACATGGCCAAAGAGACACCAGTGTGTTCTTTGCGCATAGTGGTATGTACATGGCGGACTTGGAATTTCCTGTGTGGATGCAATGATCTCTGCAAGAAAATTATTATGTTCAAAACGGAGAGGACAGAAATAAGACGATAAATGTAAATCAGCTGGAGGAAGTAACTGTCTTTTATGTCCGGAGAAGAATCATCTTGCTGAACCACAATTGCTACACAATTGCAATTTTTAGTGGGTGGTTCAGTCATCTTCCCTGTCAAATTGTGCTTCTGTTGTGTGAGGACAGCACATCTTTCCAGCACCCAATCAGCAAGATACAGTCACTGGGAAAAGTGCATTTCTTCTCCTAGCTACTATGTACTAATGACTACCGTATTTTTCGCTCTATAAGATGCACCAGACCACAAGACGCACCTAGTTTTTGGAGGAGGAAAACAAGAAAAAAAAATATTCTGAATCTCAGAAGCCAGAACAGCAAGAGGGATCACTGTGCAGTGAAAGCAGCAATCCCTCTTGCTGTTCTGGCTTCTGGGATAGCTGCACAGCCTGCATTCGCTCCATAAGACACACACACATTTCCCCTTACTTTTTAGGAGGGAAAAAGTGAGTCTTATAGAGCAAAAAATACGGTATATTGTGAAATTACCCTGAGTCAAATACTGTTCATTTTTGGCACAAAGAAGCGCTTTGGAGGTTAGGAGCTTCCCAAGCTTATCTTTTTATTTTTATTTTATCTTTATTTTTTCCATTCCCCCCCAAAGATCTTTATTGAAACTTAACATATATACATAATAACCAACATTCCCAATGATTCCCTCACATAAAATATAATATATAAATTACAACAGCTACTTAATTATACACTTAGTTTAAAAACCCACCAACCACCCTCTACTTCCCTCCACAGCAATTCGACTTTCTTTATATTTTTTTCTACCTTTTTTTCCTTGCATTCTATAATAAATTATTTTTGTTACATTCTGATTTTTCCTTCTTTCTTTATTGTTGTTGCTTACATTTTTTTTTATTCTAAGCCTATTAGCATGTCATTTTTAGAACAATATTTTGACATATAATATTCGAAAGACTTCTGCTCCATTCTTAACTTTTGATTTGATTGAGATCTTATAATTGAAGTTAATTTTGCCAAAAGAAGTGCTTGGGAGGTTAGGAGCGTCCCAAGTTTATCTTTTTAGTGCTGCCCTCCTTCCAGATAATCTGCTGCTCTAACACCATTTTTGTTTTGTTTTGAAACCACAGCGTCATGATAGTAACAGCAGCACACTCACACAGCTGATTAGATTTAGCAATCTGACCTAACTTGGGGAAAGTAGGATAATTCAGAATTAAGTAAATGCTCTCACTCTGAATGAGCTTCATTTGTTCTCAAAGGCGTTGTCAAGGAGGTGACTATGTTGCTGCTATGAAGAAAAAGGACAGAGGAAAGAAAAAGTCGTGTTTGGAGCTTCAGCCAGTCACAGCTGCAAAGAGATTCACAATGGATGCTGTTTCCTGAATGCTGGGTGTGTGGAGGGCACAGTGATGAGGGGGTGCCTTCTCTCTTCATTATCTCTGGGCAATCACTGAGTCACTGAAAAAGGAGGGTGCTTTTCATGGCGAGAGAAGAATAAAAGTCTTCAGACCACCCACTGGCTGGCCTGCCTTGGTTTGGCTCGACCCAACTGGGGACATCACAGGGAGCAGCCCTCAGACACTGAAACCTTTGACAATTGAACAGTTTTTTAAATAATATACAGTGGTACCTCGGGTTACAGACGCTTCAGGTTACAGACTCCGCTAACCCAGAAATAGTACCTTGGGTTAAGAACTTTGCTTCAGAATGAGAACAGAAATCACGCAGCGGCAGTGGGAGGCCCTGTTAGCTAAAGTGATACCTCAGGTTAAGAACGGTTTCAGGTTAAGAACCGACCTCCAGAACTAATTAAGTTCTTAACCCGAGGTACCACTCTGTGTGTGTGTGTGTGTGTGTGTGTAGTGTGTAGTCCCTTCACCCCCACTTTTGTGTCACATCTTGCTCTATGAAGAGCAACACTTGACACGATAAAGGTTTTGTCTAACTGTAGATTGGAGGAGGGTTTCTTATGCACCAACATCTTTGCTTTTTATTTTACAACCCAAAACTACTTCGGGGCATAACCAGAAAGGAGTGGGAGGAAGCCAGAGTTGGCAATTCTTGAAATAATTATTCTTGAATGAGTGAAATAATTCTGGTACCAGGGGGAGGGTTAGAAGTAGAGCCCCCCAGTGCATCATTTGTGGCTCTGTGGCTTTTTATTATTATTATTATTATTTATTATTATTTTTGCAGGAATGAGGTCTGGATTCAACACATTTCTGTTAACTGAGAATTGTATGTAACAACATACAACACTTTTTTGCAGGCTTCTGTGGGCTTGTTTAGTTGGTTATATTCACCAATGCTGTGCAGCCCAAACAAAACTACATGCTAAGGGGGGAAAGCCCGTCGTGTTTTTCTGACAACTGGCCCAGAAACATGCCAGCCAACCCTGGCTTGACTAGGCTTCCTCCTCCACCCCACCCTGATTAGCTGAAAGCCTAGTGACTGCCTGCTCCTGAAAAACTAATTACACATTCCCTCTCATTTGTAGCACGTTGTTTTCCTTTCTGCCTGTGTGTGCAGGGTACGCTCATAACAAAACAGCATTTTCTTATTTTTCCCAGCGTCCCAAATATTATTCTTCCATGATTCCACTGAATGGATGCGCAGGCAAAAGGGTGTTCAGTCCAGAAGAGAGAACAGTGCAAAGGCAGAGACACAGAAGTCGTGCTGCCCTCTAGTGCACAAAATAACAATAGCATTTGGAGCATGCTATTTTCTAGAGAAAGCACAGAAAAAAGTATTTGTGAGGAGATATAATAAAGCACAAATGAAGGCATATCCTTGCCACGATTAGTCTATAAGATCCCTCTTTGTTCTCAATGTAAATACAACGAGCAAAACAGCAATGTACATTTTGAATCAAGCAAAATGGCTCTGTGCAAAATCACTTGGGTGAAGACATTTCATTCAGTGATGTGTGTGGTGTGAGAAAATTTCATGAACAGCTCTGGTTCTTGCAGGACACCCATCTTTCAACCCTGTACGTCTTTCAACCCTTCACAAAATATCCTCATGGAGGAAACACATGCAAGCAAAAACAAATGCCCCCTTCTCTACCTTTGCCGTTTGTTTGGGCTGCAATTCTAAGCATACTTACCAGACAGTAAGCCCCATTAAACTCCATGAGACATTCTTCTGAGTACACAATATTAAGATTGCATTGTGAGATTCAGAAGTAAGAGTGTGAAACGAAAGGGGAGACGGGTCCATTGAATCTTTTGACCTCCTACTCATACTGTGACCCCTAACTGGCTGTGAAAATAAATACACATGCAGAGGAAAATTAAATAAGAGAAGATCGGGATGGTGTACACCACAGCAATGGGGAGGGCAACTGGATTGCAATGGACAATATCACAAAGAGCCTATTTACTTTTTTAAATCCTTCATAATAATTATACAACCATGTCATAAACACAGTGAGATCATTGGTTTTTTTATTCATTGAAGGGATTTGTGCCTTTGGCTTGTGCACCTACCAAGCAGATCCATTTGTTTATAATAATAGTCACTCTGTGTGCAGAAGCAATGAGTCGGCTGAGATAGAGGTGGTCCTGATAAATCATGGCATGTAGCTTGAGCCATAGCAGTGAGGAGAGTGGTGCTCTGCCATCCATAAAAGGCATCTCCTCATTGTACAACATTCTGTGGAGTGTATGCAGCCTGTTATTATTAATGCCCATTCCTGTAGCACTTTAAATGTGGAGAATCGTTCAAAATCTCTCCCTGTTCATCCCAATCATCCTGTTTATGACTATTCCTTTTTACATGAGAGCAACCAAGACACAGAAATGGGCCACCCAGCATGTATGTGGTTGTGCAGAGGTTTCACTCAAAGCTTTCCAAGCCAAAATTCAACATCCAACCCACTAAACCACAAACAGGCCCCCTTTTTGTTAGGACTATCCTTCCTGCACACTATTAATAGCATGCACACTTCTTCAGATACACTGAAGAAGTATCTGAAGAAGTGTGCATGCACACAAAAGCTTATACCCAGAACAAATTTAGTTGGTCTCTAAGGTGCTACTGGACAATTTTTTAATTTTTTGTATTTATTTCGACTGCGTCAGACCAACACGGCTACCTACCTGAAACTATTAATAGCAGTTTTACATTTCTATGCATTTACATCGGACCATTTATCAGTTGCTTCAAGCATGCATGTGTACATGTATGTGCAATATTATATTTGCATTCCCTTCCATCGCAGAGCAATAGCAAAGCTGTCAAAACCAAAATAAGCAACAGAAAGAGCATGTCAAAAATGACTCTTAAAATCCTTCACAGAAAGCACAGCATTCCCAACCAAAATGTCAAAATTCAGGTACTGGTGCACAGAGGAGTAGCAGTGACAGCTTTACCTTCCTAGCCAGAAGAGAGAGAAATGTCAAATGTAAACAGTCAGAAAAACCTTCATATGCAGCTCTTGCTACCCAAGTGTGTGTGACCAGAAGAAGCATTAAATACACTGAGGAGACTGTTGTAGGAATCAATGTGGGTTTGCTCTGCCCTACTCCACTACCCCAGCCTGCCACTGGATACAAGCTTCAATTCAAATAAGTCTCTTACCCAGGCATGGTGAGAGCATTTACTAGCAAATCCATAAGAAAATTCCAAATTCTCAAGGATCTGAGCTGCAGTATCACCCTTCTTGAAGTGGACTATCTGGGTATGGAAAATACTGATCAGAACAGTTTTCAGATCCTCTATCTTTCTTGGGATTGCAATTCATGTTAGGGATGCACCAATGTTCACTTGTTCCAATATGGGAGTGAATGCAATGCTTCGGGGCCACAGTATTCACTGAGCTCACACACATGCACACACCACATTTCCTGATAGGCTTTTGCTTCAGTGCCATTCTCATTAAGCTGGGTCTTCTTCTCAGGACCAGTGATTCCAATCGATAAGGATATCACAGGGCTAGGCAACCAATCAGACCTGAGAGTGAGGGCAATGCTTCTTTCATCAGCATTGCCCCAAGTTTTGAACTGATGGGTTTTTCTCCTTTTCTGGCTCTTAATTGTCACAGCTCCACCTCATCACACATCCTGTTTCTAACCTGAATATTGAATGTATGGAAGATCTGCTGTGCCCCCATTCCTGCGTTATCGAAGTGCCGCATGCAAGTGTGGCAGTGTGGGTTTTCGATTGCTGTTTCCAAAGGCTGTTAGCAGCTCAACTCTTTGCTGCTGTTGAGTAAAAGATACAGGTAACAGAGGAAGTAGCATTGCTTTCTATCTCTTTAAATCTGTTGCAACGGCGGTTGCCAATAGATGCAACAGTAACCCACCCCAATTCACTTCTCCAGCAACCCACAGAACATCAATGATACATTGCAGCAAAATTAAAATAAACCTAAAATGACAAATGTCACCAAAAGAGGAAAAAGACAAAAATCACTGTGGAGGAAATGAGCAGTTTAGTGAAAGTATCTCTGAAGAATTCCAGGCTGAGAAGAACGTCAAGTTATAAAACTTAAATCACATCATATTAACACTATATGGAGAAGATAACTTGATGAGGCAAGGGGCCTTTATAATAGCTAGGAATGTAATTCAAAATTATTTTGGCATGTTTCTATTGATATATTTTATTTTATAAGATATAGATAATTATTTGGGCTGTGCCGAACATTCTCCATATTCTCCAGGCCAAAAGCAGCAGATCATAGGGGAAATGCTTGGGGATGTTTTTAAAATAATTTGCTTGGGCAAATAGTCATCTTTTGTATCCTGTTTGGCACCATTGTTTCCCACCACTGTTTTGACACATTGTTTCTCAACTCTGATTATCCCTTCCTTCGGCTTCCCAGACTGGTCACATGCATGACACCAGCCAATCACCATATAGAAACAGGATGATGTCACAATGCAAAATAGTCAGATATGGCCATGTGATTATGTCACTGATCGCAAGAAAGGGCAATAAGAATGAAACAAACGTTTTTGGAAGCAAAGCCAATGAAGTTGTTGAAAAACATGAGTGCTTTTTTAACACTGCAGAAAATGATCCTAATAAATTCGGCTCAGCCCTTCTAATTATTGTTATTTTATTAAATTTCCAAATAGCAAATGATTATATACTATACCAGTTAACTGCTGCAGAGTGCGCTGCATCAGGCATTTCTGTACCACAAAAGTACTTTCTGAGTTTGTTCCTATAAAGATACCAAACAAAAGAGAAGGGTCACAACATCCTTAGGCAAAGGGAAATCTAGATTTAAATTCTACTGTTTATTCTTCCCCTTTTCTGACAGCCATTGGTGCAAACGTTTTTCTCCTTCACTGTTTGTATTTTATTTAAAAAAAAAATACTTCTACATCACCTTTCTAGGCAATGCCTGTCCAAGGCAGCTTACAGCAGTAAATAATAATAATAATAATAATAATAATAATAATAATTACAAAATTTCTAATGAATGGGATATAGTCTCAAGTGCCAAGTTCATACTAATAAGAATTGCAGGACTCACATTTCAATCACACCATCATCGGCGGTAATAATAGCAGCAGCAATAGTAGTATTTATTTATTTAAATGTTATTAAATTCTTTCAACATATAACTACAGCCTACAGAGAAATAGAGAGGAAGAGACGCAGTTACTGAAAGCAAGGACTGAACATTCCATGCATCAGCTGATGCATGGAGAGTTCAATCCTGCTTTGTGCCACATCTCTGCCCACCCCAGTGGGATGACCCATCTGCTGATTTTGTGATGTCAATAGGATGTCAGGTGGCTGGGAGGTGGGTGGGCCAAAATAGCTTCTTTTAAACTTCTGTGTCCTATCAATATACAGAATTACCAGTAAATAAAAATTATTGTGGGTATATAAATAATAGATTGAAATGCTTTTGCAAGACAAATCTTTCCTATTATCCTTGCTGAAATTTGAGATTCCAATGTCTGCCACTGCTGCGGATCCTGCCTGAAGTGGCTGCCCCTTTGCCTTATGGGGGTGGCAGTCCTGGGGGTGGGGGTATAAAGATCTGGCCTGCTGGCCCAAAAAGGTTCCCCATCCCTGCCATACACCCTACACTTAGTAGAGGGATGAACTAGATGACCTCATGGTCCACTCTAAAATTACATCATTCTATGCTAGCATAAAGATAACTGCATAAACTTGGGAAACAAAATGAGAGGATATAAAGCTTGTCCACTGCAGCACCACATCATAAATAATGCATTCCCAGCCAATTCTACTTGGATAAAAAGAACTAAATCAAAAACCTTCAGTCAACAAGCTACATTGATTTCTGTACAGAATTATTATACAATAGACTTAAAATTCCAGACTTTGGGTTAGACTGTTGACTTGGGAGCAAACAAATCTTGGGCTTAGCAAGTTATTTATGAAAATATTAAAAAGATTCTAATCCATCCTCCAATAAATTATGCCAAATATTAAATTGCCAGCATAACAGCAAATCTGTCCCCTACTCCTCTAATCCAGGCTGCTTTTCCTTCAAAGCTTATTTCACTACTAGGCTACACAAACATGTGTGTCTTCCAATCGACCATGTGTTGCAACAGACTGCCTGTTCTTGGTGGGCAATTTAGGACAAGATGCAAAAAGTCTATGAAGAATAGTTAGAAATGAAGCAGTGGTGACCAGATTTCAGTGATAAAAGTGGGCATTAAGTGCACACTCACAGTGCAGTTAAACATACGTTTTCTTGGAAGTAAGGCCTACTCTATTCAATGGGACATCCTCCCTAGTATGTGTGCTTGCGATTGCAGTCTTGGACTACAGTCTCCTCTTATATGGTCATGTCCTGCTTGTAGGCTTCCCATGGACATCTGCTTATGAAGAAAATGCTAGGCTGTGGGCTCATCCACACTTCCTCATTGTCCCATGCCTAGAAAGCATAAGGCTGAGCAGTTGAACTGCCATCCAGCATACTCCTTCACTCTTGGTTGACTTCTTGGTCCTGTATACCTGAAGGAGCGTCTCCCCCATCGTTCAGCCCGGACACTGAGATCCAGCGCCGAGGGCCTTCTGGTGGTTCCCTCATTGCGAGGTTACAGGGAACCAGACAGAGGGCCCTCTCAATAGTGGCGCCCACCCTGTGGAACGCCCTCCCTTCAGATGTGAAGGAAATAAGCAGTTATCTTATCTTTAAAAGACATCTGAAGGTAGCCCTGTTCAGGGAAGTTTTTAATATTTAATGCTGTATTGTTTTTAACACTCAGTTGAAAGCCACCCAGAGTGGCTGGGGAAACTCAGCCAGATGGGTGGGGTATAAATAAATTATTATTATTATTATTATTATTATTATTATTATTATTCAGTGGGATTGAAGCAAGTTGCCTCCAGACTGCCAGTATTTTGCAACAATTCAATTCAAGCAAATACTGGGAATGTAGGCAGTTCAAAGCACTCTGTTTTTCTAGCGCAACAGATCCACTTTTTTAATTAAAAAAACCACAGACTTTTGCAGCTAGGAAAATGATGGGGAATGCACTGAAAAGTGACAGATGATTGACAAGAAGACACGTAACTACTATGCAAGCAAATCAGAACGAATTCAGGATGAGTGCTCAAGCTAGAGAACCCCCCTGCAAAAAATTCAGAATGAATGCTCCTTAAAGATGAGACATAGCCTAAACTCTGCATACGTTTTGTGCAGATGAATCAGGATGATAAAAAAATGATCACAGGTTGGAGAATCTTCCAATGAGGAAAGGTTACAACACTGAAGACTTTTTAGAAATGTGACTAAGATAAAATTTATAAAACCCTGCATGGCATGGAGGAAAATTTTTATGCTTCTCTTGTAACACTAGAATTCATGGACATCCAACGAAGCTGAGTGCTAACAGATGGTTAAAAGAAAATACTTCTGCATGCAGCACATAATTCAATGATGGAACTCACAGGAGGCAGTGATGGCCACCAACTTGGATGGATTAGCTAAATTCATAGAGTATAAGGTTGCCAGTGGCTGCTAAGTGTGATGGCTATGCTCTGCCTCCACAGTCAGAGATGCTTCCAAATACCAGTTGTCGGGCATCACAAATGCAGGGAGTTATGTTGTACTTGGGTCCTGTTTGTGGCTTCCCATAGGCAGCTGGTTGGCCACTGTGACAACAGGATGCTGGACAAAATGGGCCACTGGTCTGATCCAGCAGGCTCATATTATGCTCTAAAGCTCGTAACAGGTTGTCTGGAGGAATCTATCTGCAGAATTCCATAGAGATATCTCTGTGTTATGACACCTTAAATACTAGCAAATTTATTTCAGCATAAACGTTTGTGGGCTACACCCCAATCCATCAGATGCATGAAGAGTTATCCCCATCAGGTAATGTTTATACATCTGATGAAATGGACTGTCATTGATTAAACTTATCCAAGAATACAGGTGCTAGTCTTCCTTGTTATATATGCAGAATGGCAGCCTATATAGTAACATGATCCTTCTAAGATAATGTTCCAGAAGTTCCTACTTCACTTTCATTGTTTTGCAGTACAGCATACACAGCATGCCTTCTTCATAAGCGAAAACCTCTCTGTTTATGAGTAAGGAAGCAAGTTGCCAGAGGTGTCGCAAGCGTACAGGCACTGCTTGTTAATGACACATTGCTGGTTATTCTACAGGGACCCTACTGTTCTTTTAAAAAAAAAAAAAAAAAAAGCCTTTTGCCTCTGCAAGATGCACAAACTCTTTCCGGCTTCAGAACTGACATCTGATGAAAGGTGTTGCCCCAGGATTGCTGAGAGGTGATACGTTAGTTTTAAGGCCTGCTTGCTGGGTGGACTCTTTCTTCTTCTCTTGGGAGCTCTCACAACAAGGTGCTGGGCTATGTATTAACATTCTGAATCTCTGCTGTTGGATTTGTTAGCATCAACAAAGATTATATAGTATAGCACAGAGGCCTTCGCTGTTCCTAAGCCAGCTACTCCTCCCAACAGAGATCAAAGACAAAGCATGTTTTGGCATCCAAATTTTATTCCTTTGAAAATACATATCTAGTATGTTTCTATTTGCTGGAAGCTTGCCATTACATTATAGTGAATCTATATTATTAGCATGTTCTGGGTCTAAGATGAAGCAAATGTTCAGTACAACAAAATCCTCACTTTTGTTTTGGGTGATCATAGAAATACCATTATTTTACCTGTAGCAGATTTCTCTTTTTGGAATTACAGGACTATAACTGGTAGACTATACCTCCCATCTTCTTCATTCAACCATTTTCAATGGCAAAGTGTAAAAACAGAGCATTAAAATCACCAGTTGTTCTATTCTTAACTCCACATTTCATGAAGAAACTGATTGGAGATTGTTTTAATATACTTAATTATATCCCATCTTTCCTCCAAGGAGCTCAAGATGGCGTACTTAGTTCTCCTTCCCATTTTATCCCAGCCACAAACCTGTGAGGCAGGTTAGGCTGAGAGAGGGTGACTGGCGCAGGGTCACCCAGTGAGCTTCATGGCTGAGTGGGAATTTGAACCCTTGTCTCCTAGGTCCTAGTCCAACACTTTAACCACTACACCACACTGGCTCTACTCTCCTATTTAGAGAGTTTACACACTGCTTCAGTATTCTGCAGGAGTGGTAATTTTTGTTGTTGTTCATAAAGTCCTGGATCGTTCTGTGAGTTGGGGGGGGGGGAGTCAAGAACAAGGGGGTCTTTGTCTTGTAAATAAAGAAACACATTCCCTGTTTTTATGTACAAACTAAAATTAAGAGAAGGAAACAAAGAGTGCACAATGCCCCCCAAACAGCTTAAGCAGTCATGGCATTGTTGCTCATCTCATTAGAGACTGCAGTGTGGTAGCTATTGAAGTTGGTCATAACTCAGACTATGCTTACATTTCAACAGAGCCTTTGCCTATGTGTTCTCCTAAACATAACACTGTGACTAAATATTTTATAAACACATCCGTTTTTATTTTTTTAAAGATGGGTTTGGCCAGGCATTCAAATATTATTAATATTTCAAATCTGCAAGCACTATGCAGAACAACATCCTGAGAATGATTCAGGCTAGAACCAAAAAGGACAGCTTGAAGAATTGCCATATACCGGTAAGCAGAAAAAGAAAAAGAAAAGGCCATTGTAAAAAAAAAAAAAAAACAGGCAAGCAAGTGTAAACTCCTGTCACAGACCTGAAACCTGCATGTGAGGATAGCTGATGGTTGAACAATTCTGGAAGTTACCATATAGGCCTCCCTATCATGTCTCTTCCAGTCCCAGTATGTCACTGCTACTTTAGACAAACACAGGACCAAACCAGGAACAAGACATTAAATGTAGGCTGACCATCTTTACAGAAGGCGCTCTTCTGTTTGAAGGACTGCATGAGGGTCCTCTATCTGAAGGGTTGTCTGGCCCAAGTACATCTAAAAATAACCATAAGAAGAGAATGGAGAGGGAGGGTTGAAGCTAACCCGACCCTCTCCCCAGTTAATAGCTGGACAACAGACTGAGCAGAAACATAGGTGCCCTGGTCATTGTCTTCAGGAGCCCCCAACGGCTCTCCTTTCTTATGGTTCTTTATCTTTAAACTGGACTTGGGTCATGTTATCCACTTAGAATCTTAGAATTGTAAAGTTGGAAGGTTCCCCAAGGGTCATCTAGTCCAACCTGCTTCAATGCAGGAATCTCAACTGAGAGCCCACCATGTTCCAAGGGAGTCCATTCCACTGTTGAACACTCTTACTGTCAGAAAGGTTTTCTGTATGTTTAGTCAGAATCTCCTTTCTTGCAGCTTGAAGCCATTGGTTCGGGTCCTACCCATTGGAGCAGGAGAAAACAAGCTTATTCCATCTTCTGTGTGTCAGCCCTTTAGATATTTGAAGATGGCTATCATATCTGCTTTCACTCTCCTCTTTTCCAGGCTAAACATACACAACTCCTTCAACTGTTCCTCATGAGGCTTGGTTTCCAGACCTCTGATCATCTCGGTCACCCTCCTCTGCACACTTGTAACATATTGAGTAGCTGGACCCATAAGCAGGCTGCTAACTTCCAGATGTGTTTCACTTGTCAATTTCTAGTGGCTGCTCTTCCTCAGGGCCAGCTGTGTGATCCAGGTGGGGTGTGGAAGGAACTCACCTGTCAATCAACAGCATGGGCAGATCAGCAGCCAGTATACCAGTATACCACACTCACAGAGAACAAGACTGAGGCTCATTTCGAAACCAGCCTTTGCAATGCACTTAGGGCTGTCATGTGTCCTATTTTTCCTAGACACATCCTCTTTTTCAGGGGTAAAATTCCTGTCCAAGATTTTTTTAATTTGCCAAAATGTCTCTGGCTGTACTTTTTGGATGAGACACAGACATAACTGGTGGATGAAGACTTCCTTTCCTCTTCTTTTCTCCTCCTCCCTCCACCACCTCCCCAAACAATATATCACAAGTTCTATAGCCTACATAGAGTAGGGGTATTTGAAATAAGAGTCATTATTGCATCCTCTTTTTTGCTCTTCAAAATATGGCAACCCTACACTGCACAATTCATACTGCACAATTCACCCACACACACCTTTCCAATTTTCCTGGAAGCCTCAGGTTTATTAAATGCCTGACATGACACTGCAGTTGCCAAGTTCAAGAAGAAGGTGGCAATGATTTGCTTTACTGACACAGAATGAATTTTCATAACCATCAATCAGACACCACATTTCTCAACACTATTATTAAGAAATCTGACTCTCTCTTTGGCTCTGTGCCCTACATTAAAGTGACAGCATTTCACTCTAGCTGGCTTATGAAATGTTAGACTCTGGCCTAAATGGCCTACTCTTTATATGGCAATATGTATTATTTCTTTTAATGGTAATTCACGCTGTGGAGGTGGGGGGATGATTTGCTGGTTTCCCACGTGAAAATGTGTCCGCCCCCACCTGGTGAGAAATGCTGGTTACAGCCCTGATTTTGTTCTTATTATATTCCCTTTGTATAAGGCTGTGTAGGCGGTGGTCAGGGAATTATTTTCCACTCCTTCTCTCATGCCAGAATGAGGATGAGCACTCTAGTCTATAGATCACTGCACACAATGGCAGTAGTATATGCATTTAACTGCATACAAGAACCTCTGCATGGCCACCCGTGTAACTGACTGATGCTAGGCTCCCCCTAAAAAAAAAAAAGTAGAGTAAATCAAAATCAACATGCATTTCCAATGATAAATATTCACTTTGTTTTCTTAAACACAGAGTCTCAGGGTGATGGTACCCAGGGAATGTGTGCTCCTCTAACAGCTCTTCTGTTTCAGTTCCGCTTCTACTGGCATTCAACTCAAATGCTAACATCTTCTATTTGAAGGGCTGCTTGGTCCAAGTCCAATTTAAATAATCATAAGAGGAGAGAGTACTGGCCTTGAAGTTGCCCATCAACATGAGCAGCAGACTATTTGCTCCATTTTTGCTATGGATAAAACATTCAGATTAGCAAAACTGAGCATCTGTTGCTCTGTCTACCGCAAGGTGGCAGTAAATGCTTACAGGTAGATTAAAGATGCTTGAGCACCCAAACAGCCAAGCTACCTCTTTTTCGAGTATTCTCGGCCAGTCAGCCTCTTGCGGCATTTGTTTCATTGCAACTTGTGTCTTGTGATCCTGGAACTAATCTGTGCAAAATCCTCACTTATACACGCTTCCTTTCTCAAAATTGTGGCTTCGGGAATTTTAATTTTTTTACAGCACTGAACAAGCGCAAACACACTTCATACCCACAAACCAGACCAAACATGTTGATGCTATGCATAAAAGAGGGGAAAGGGGAGTGTTGATATGCGAAATAGCTGGCACAGTGCCTTCCTCATATTCTAACCTCCCCCCCCCCAAAAAAAAAAAAATAGCAGAAGAGATTAATGAGGTGGATAAGGCGAACACCTTTATAAATTCAGATTTAAATCAAAAGGAGTAACTTCCATAAAGCTGGATGAGTGGATCCACTGCAAAAGCAGCTTATTTAAGCTTGCATCCTCTAAGTAGGAGGAGTGAGGCAATGCCTGACAGGAGAGGCAATGCAATATATTTACCCAAATATAAACAAAGGACATCAAATATGAGAACAGTATAGATTTAAGAACATAGGAAGTAGACCGCTGATCACATATTGCAACAGTTCCTTGCACAGTGCAGAAATGAAAGGTATTCTGGCACCAATTAGAAAGCATGGCAAAGTTACTCTCTGCCTATTGACATCCGTCAGGCACCTTTGCTGCACTCTTTTTGATAAAAAGTGCTATTTCTGAAGCAAGGCTCGGGGATGCCTGGCTTCCCCCAACCCCCAAAATGCTTTTAAGAGTAGGTATCCAATACACAATGTGACAAATATATATGTTATCACAAAGGGAGCTGGGGAACATTTTCTTTTTGTTGTTTGTAAACTTTGGGTTTGCACTTGGCCCAGTTATCAGGACTGATGGGAGATGGAGTCCAACAATGTCCAGAGAGGGCCACTAGTTCCCATCCCTGCTTTAAATGATGCCTGACTGACTTGTAAGGAGTGGCTGAACCAGCCAGAAATTTCATGACTTTTCCAATAGACTAGAGGTAAAGATGGGGGGGGGGGGGGAATGAGCAGGGAGAGTTCTTTTAGGAAACCTATTGGCTCTCTTTTCTAAACTTAATTTCATTATGTGATGCTATATGGAGTGAGAAGCCAAGAGAAACGGAAGAACACAAGAAAAGAGGGGCTAAATTTTCAGGGGCATTTGACCAGCAACTTGAGATTTCAATATGTCTGGAATTACCTCCACCAGATAAAACAGGCAAGTACTTTTGTCACACACAGAGACACACGAGAAAAACACGCACACACTTGAGAGAAACTCAGTCTTGCATTTTTCTTTCAAGATTAAGAACAAAACTTTTGAAGAAAATGTGCAGGACTGGGCAAGTCAGGATTTATTCTGGGATGTCATCCTTGTAAGTGTCTCTCCTTCAGAAGATGGTCATTCTCTTGGTTTCGCTCAGCAGTCTAAGAAAGAAATGATTTTTGCAGTCTTCTTCAACCTTTGTGCTACAAAAATAGACCAAGCATGCTGATGTCATACTGTTGCTCAGCAACCTGTGCTGGTTGTTGTTTGTTGGGCTTTTCTTTCTTTCTTAGTGTCCCTGTTCTCTCATTTCTCATTGGCCTTCACAGTAGTCAGTCTGCAGAAACAGCACAGCCCACTAACGTTGCAGTAGAATCCATTTGCAGGTGACTATTTGAAAGAGAGATCACTGCGACTGTAGGAAGGATCGAACTAAGGGGAAACTGCTATAAAAAAGGGATTTGTTGAAAAAGGTTGTGCAGCACCCTCTTACAGCAAATGTTTAACTCCTCAAAGTTCATGAGTTCCTACAGAAATGAGGGGAGTCTGATCAGACTAGGCTTGCAATGCTAGTTTACCTACTGAAGCTATTTCAAGGGGAATTCCTTTGCCCCTGAAAATGGAATTCCTCTCACAAGTTAGTTCAAGAGTCTCAAAAGCTGATGGGTCTATTTTGGGGGCTGTGTGATCTCCTTACATACACCCTATGACAGGGGTGTGGAACCACTGTCAGACTGAGTGCTCCATTCCCATCTAGGCAAGCTTCTGGGAGCCACATGGTTCTAGCAGTTGGGGCCAGAAACCAAAGTGTGCATCGCCACAAATGAATATTTAGCTGTTATTTCTGCACTGCAGGGGGTTGGACTAGATGACCCACTGGCTCCCATCCAACTCTACAATTCTGTGATTCTATGACATGCAAATGTTTTCATTGTACAGCAGGCTAGTTTCTGCACATGCTCACATACATTCTGCACATGCTCCAGGGCCTCTCAGAGAGCCAGAGAAGTCACAGCCACTTCAAGCTTTGGAGGCCCCAACCCATAATCAAAATTAAAAACAATGAGTCAACAAAATAAGGCACACTGGCAAACCCATTCAACAACTAAAAGCTGCTTCCTGGCTTGCTTCAGACAAAAAATAAAAATGATTCGCATGAGAGCAAGTCTGTGAACAAAGCACACGGAATGAACGGAAGAAATCTGCACAGTGGAAACTCCTCTGATTCTCAGATATTTAGGCTGCAATCCTAATCTCACTGATTTGGGAGTAAGCCTCACTGAATGTCACAGAATTCACTTCTGAGTAGATATGGTTAAGATTGTGCTGTAAATTGTTGTGCAAAAAGCATGTTTAGAATATGTTGTGGGGCAGGGCTCTTTTAAAAGAAGACTTAGAACTGCCCAATGGTATGGAATTATCATTTGTGTCCACACACCTGTGCATTTTCCTTCTGTGTGCATACAGGCTTTCTTGCTTAGAGTCACATTCCATGATATTTAGAATCCTACACAGAGAGGGAGAAAATTCTCAGAACTGGGATTCAGACAGTGCTAATACAGAAGATTAGTTATAGTCAAGCTTTATACAAGAGCTGTATTGAAAGAGGCCAACAATATTTGTGATGGATATTTTAAAGAAGAAGAAAATAAGAAACCACGGAAACACTTAGGCAATAAAACAGGGCTGCAGGCTTCAGCTCACACCCTTCTTAATACACCACTTTTCATACTATTTAAAGAAATACTATAGTGCCCTAACACAAAATGGCCACCACCTCCAAAAGAGCAGAAAATGAAAAGAGACAGGAATATAAAATTGTAAAAATAATGATGATTTCCCCTCCATATTATCATTGGTAATAGTAATGATGTAGTAATGATGAGGATTATGCTTCTGCAATCTGCTCCCCAACACCCCAACAACTTGGGAGAAAACCCTCAAGCCTGATGTGGGGAAGGCAGCAGGAAAAAGATAATGATTATAATGATGCCTCTGAACTGGGCTGCCCCACACAAACAAAACAAAACAACAACTTTGGAGAAATTCCTGCTGTGGAGCAGGCAGCAGGAACAAGAAAGGATTGTTGTCTTGTCCCTGCCCCAATATGAGGCTCAACTAGAGTATCTGCTTCTTCCTCCAATTCCTACATTTCTAAAAAGCGGCCAATGTGCATACATATTCGCAAAGTACCTCAAGTAGCTGCCTGCCAACTGCTCCACATGCCTGGAAGGCAGCAGACCCACTCTCACGCATGCAAAAGCTTCTTAAGTAGTTGTTTGACATGACTGGTAGGCAGCAAAACAAATACAGCAGCAAATTAGCTAATCCTGACACGTCTTCTTACACCACCCACCCCCCCCACACACACTTTCCAAATGCTCCTCTATGGCCAGGTCAACAGCCTGTTGCTTATTTCACTAGGGCAGCAAAGTGGACAGGAGGCACATAAACTCTGGTGCTTCTTCTCTTTCCTCCCCACACCCCATTTTCAAAAAGCCCATCCGTAGGCAGCAAACTTCCCCCCCGCCCCCGAAAAGGTCCCTCCATGGGCCAAGCAAAGCTGAGTAAAGAACTGAACAGAATAAGAAATAGTGTATTCTGATGGAATCTTCTGCAGAGTTCTAACGAAACGGTACATAAAGTGGAAAACTTGTATATCACTTCACACTGGAGGTGGGGCTCATATTCTTCAATGCTGTTCCAAATAAACAAAAAACAAGATGTGCATATAGAAAACAGCCTTTCTCCCATATATACTAATATTTTATGCAATAATATTTTTTTTCAGTATGAAGGGGCATTCAAATCTTTGCCCCCCCCCCCACTTCTTCACCTGAAGTTGCATATTCCAGTCACAGATTTGCCAACGGATGTGAATGTCCACCATCAAATGCAGTATGTCTCTGTATAATAGTTTCTGGGAATCACAAATGTTTGGGACAGCTTGTGCCCCTTGTGTTCTCCTTGCAGTCTTCCCATAGGTATCTGGTTGACCACTGTGAGAACAGGATGATGGACCAGATGGGCACTGGCCTGATCCAGCAGGACTCCTTTTATCTTCTTATGTCCTTAACAGGGCCTATACCATCCCTAACGTTTTGCAGAAGCTCAGCAGCTTGTTCTAAATGAGTGAACAGCCTAGAACAGTGGTGTGAAGAACTGTTGCACTGAGCTTCCCACACCCACAAAGCAGTTGTCTCTTCCAAGCTGTCCAAAAGAATAATGCTAGAGGCAAACTTCAGCATTTGCTGAAAACAAGGTGAAATGCTGCCTGAAGCACAGTTGTCTAGTTTCCCAGATGGTCCTCAAATCTGTTATTTTGACTCATGTTAAGACAAGACAATCAACCCGGACATTTGCAATACTTTAGGCTGCAGTTCCATGCAAACATATTTGGCAACAGTAGTTTCCATTAAAAATCAGTGAGGTTCACTTCAAGTAAATGCATTTTGGACTCGACCATTGGTGAAAGTTAACCATATATGAAAACTGAGTAAGTGACTGTTTAGACAATACAGTGGTACCTCGGGTTACATATGCTTCAGGTTACAAACTCCGCTAACCCAGAAATAGTGCTTCAGGTTAAGAACTTTGCTTCAAGATGAGAACAGAAATTGTGCTCTGGCGGTGCACCAGCAGTGGGAGGCCCCATTAGCTAAAGTGGTCTTCAGGTTAAGAACAGTTTCAGGTTAAGAACGGACCTCTGGAACGAATTAAGTACAGTGGTGCCCCGCAAGACGAATGCCTTGCAAGACGGAAAACCCGCTAGACGAAAGGGTTTTCTGTTTTTGAGTTGCTTCGCAGGACGAATTTCCCTATGGGCTTGCTTTGCAAGACGAAAATGTCTTGCGAGTCTTGAGATTTTTTTTTCACTCCCCCCCCTCTTTTTCTAAGCCGCTAAGCCTTTAATAGCCTTTTAGCAGCTAAGCCGCTAAGCCGATAAGCCTTTAATAGCCACTAAACCGCTAATAGCGCTAATCCACTAAACCGCTAATAGGGTTGCTTCGCAAGACGAAAAAACCGCTAGACGAAGACACTCGCGGAACGGATTAATTTCGTCTTGCGAGGCACCACTGTACTTAACCCGAGGTACCACTGTACATAATTTTTAAAGGAAATAAGCTTCTTGATTTAGTTACTATTTTGGAATGTAAAGCTTCCCAGTTCAGATGGTTACCTTTTGTATGATGATAGACCTTTGAAATAATATAAGGATTGTTTAGCTGGTCTTCCTCAGTTGTACATGAGCACAGAAAACAACCAAATCTCTATATTCCAGGGAGTAAAGTATTTTTGAAAGATACTGAGGCAAGAGTGCTTTCATTCAGGAAGAAGTCCAACAACAGAAGGCGGCTCAGGTTGGGGAAAGCTAGTTTAGATACTGAGGCAGGAGTAGTTTCTCAGAGCTACTGAGGCACTGTCTGGCCAGAATGTGTCCCACATCTGCCAAAATCTATACCCCTAAATTCCCCCTAAAACAACAACTCAACAACCCAAAGCCATGCCTGCTCCATAGGGTTGTGAGGAAACCCCACAACAAACTTTGGAGGCATGCAGGGGAGGCATGGCATAAGTCCAGTTGCACAAGTGAAGGCTGTTCCATTTTCACAAGGAATTACTTAGTGCCAAGTTGAATGCAACCCTAACAAATGCATCGTGGAGATTCATAAATGCTTCAGGTCCAGTAAACCATGCCATATTATTTATTCATTCATCATTTTTTGAATTATTAAAGAGTTTGTGTCTAAAAAGAACAAAACACACACTGTGCAATAACAACTAAAGAACATCCCCCAACATGGGGGAGGAGATCAGACAGGAGACAAAGAGATTATGTATGGATCATGTTACAACGTCTGCTTGATTGTACAAAGGATTGTTATGTTGTCCACATGTCTTCAGCTGCTGTTGGCAGGTACATCCGGTTTAGAGGTATACAAGATGAGGGCCCACCATATGGCACTAAGTGATTGTGTTATTTTCTTGTCTTGTATCAAATGTATCCTGTGTGTTATTTTTCCTGAGATCACAATAAAACAGATGTTCTCAGACTAAGCCTGTAAGGACAACTTGTCCAAAGTCCCCAACTGTTGGACTACAGCTTGACGGACAACAATTAAAAGAAATACCAGTAAATCCTTCGATGTAACGTCTTTGTTTGGCCTGCAAAACAGTAATAGCAAAAAACAACTCAGGTGCATAAATTATATTATCCCCTGTAATTTTTGAATAATATTTGGTGAACTAAAGCCCAAAGGCCATTTGCAGGCTTTCCCACCAGAGGTGGAAATATGATCCTTAACACTGCATCCTTTCCAGCAACAAGGAAAAGCAAATAATCACCCAATAAGATACACACCCCAAGAAACTTATTTACAATGCCATACAATTCACCAACACAACCTTCCAAAGTGTTTGAAGCATTTGGACACATATGGGAGGCCTTTAGGCATTTTCACCTGCAAATTCCAGCTTCTCCAACCATACTGTGCGAAACATAAACAAATAAAAGAAATCTTCTTATTTTGCAACACTGATAAAGACAAATATTGGGAATGTTTATATTACACACACAGGTCGTTTTTTCTAAGTGTCAACATTTTGAGAATGTGTAATAATGCAGCCTTGAGGTTCCCATAGCAACATGTTTCATTTCCTAGGTGACAGTGATAGTACGTCATCACTAGTGAACTAAACTATCACTAGAAACACATTGAGTTTCCTTCCAATGTAGCTGTCCAGAAACAGCTATCCTCACCTAATTACTAGTGACAACACTGGTGAACTCTGTAAAGCTTTGAGGACAAGTTATTTAGGCTCTCTATTTCATCACGTTTACCTTCCTGCTGGAGCGGTACCTATTTATCTACTTGCACTTGACGTGCTTTCAAACTGCCAGGTTGGCAGGAGCAGGGACCAAACAACGGGAGCTCACCCCGTCGTGGGGATTCAAACTGCCAACCTTCTGATCATCAAGCCCTAGGCTCTGTGGTTTAGACCACAGTGCCACCCATGTCTGTGCATTTCTATGCACTGCTCTGGTTCACCAGAAGCGGCTTAGTCATGCTGGCCACATGACCCAGAACCCGGAAGCTGTCTGCGGACAAACGCCAGCTCCCTTGGTCTACAGCGCGAGATGAGCGTGCAACCCCAGAGTCATACCTTTACCTTTACTATTTCATCACATCTCTCCAATAGTCAAGGGAAGTAGGAAAAAGCAGCATGTTAAAGAATGAGTTTGTACTATAGATATCCTTTAAAAGCAAAATGCATACTGTAGAGATCAAGAGCACGCGATCTTCCCATCATGCCATAGAAGCGCCATTTCTACCTCTTAATCATGTCTTTCTACAGCAATGAACATTATGCAGAAATTCCAGACATGTTTTAAGGACAAAATAGGAAGGCAGGGTAAACATGTGTGCCACTTTGAACTTCTTGGAGGAAACGGGGACCATAAATATAATAATAATAAACCTTTGCATGCAAACACAGGGCCACTGTAGACAAGATTGCAAAGATTCAGGACTGGCAGGACTTTGGGTGTTTTGAAGCAATACTGGGCACTTCCAGATGACCTGTTTCTTGAGCATTCATACCCATTTGTTTGCAAGGAAGTTAGACCACGTTGACCATTTATGGCGCATTCCTTCTGGTTTGTTTGCAGGGAGGTTAAATAATGTGTCTCAGTAAGTAGTATCACACACTTTCCTGTGTATTTCCCCATCACTTTCCTTATTACAAAAAGTCTGCTCATTTAAGGAAAGGGGTTTGTTTTGCAGGACCACCCGATAAGCTATAACCGTGCAACCTGAATTTTTGAGCACATGACCATTCTAGGGGTGGACCTTGGTAATATGGCACCATATGTGAGGCCAAAATTTGATACACACTTCAGCCCTCACACCACCTTCTAAAACTGGGTAAGAGAGGCGCCAGGCTTTGGGAAAGTGGTGTGAGGGCTCTGGCAGGGTCCTAGAGCCCTCCTGTCTCCTTCCCAAAGCTACAAAGGCACTAACTAGGCTTTGGGAAGGAGGCAGGAAGGCACCCCCTTGGCTCAGCGCCCTGTGCAGGGGAGCCGGTCTTGCTGCCTTAAATCTGCCTCTGTCAAATTCTTCCAGAAAATAGTGGCAGCCTGGAGGTGCCTGCTGTTTCAAATCCAGGGGACAGAACAAGCAGCTTCTGCTCCTCATGCCCCACCTTGTGCCTCCTGCTGCTCACCATTCCCTTCAGAGCAGGCCTTGAAATAGCTCGGTGATAAGCATATTCGATGCTCAAAAAGTATCCCACATAAAAAAGCGAGTGGGCTTTTTTTATTAAAAAAAAAACACCAGCGCCTATCAGAGTCCCAGCATGTAGACAAGCATAAATTAGCAGTTCTTGATAATGCTACATATGTGCATTGTGGCAGAGCTAACATTGCTATGGGAACATTAACGTGGGAATAAATAATTAAATCACAAGAGAAAATAATCATTGCAGATTGTGGCAGAGAAGACCACAGCCAATTCTTGGTCTGCAATCTGTTGGATCCAGAAGTGTGAGATCTCAAAAAAACAAAAACAAAAAACAAAAAAAACCTGGCAAAAATCTGGAACCAGGTAAAACGCTTCATCCATGAGACCTGGAGATCCTGGCAATGGCCATACGTGATCTAGTGCACTATTTGCATTTAAGATTGGCATTTAAAACCAAGTATCTCATGCAATCATAAATTACCATTACAGCAAAACTTTCTCAAGAAGGGAGAGTGGTGGGGGCAGACTAGCCTGCGTGTGTTTTTACATATTCTGATGCATTACATTATTTTTGTTCTGCAGACAGAACATTAGGTACTGGCATCAACCTTTTCCAGTACAACTTGATTCTAAAAATCAAATTGTTATTCTATGGTGTCTTATATACACACAACATAGTAATCAAGACATATTATGAGTGCTTAGAAACAACCACCCAGGATCTGGATTTTTCATTTCTGTATTGAATTTCAGTCGGTTTCAGCCTTACATTTGCAGAACAACAAAGTTTTGTTTCTGCGTATTTCATGATGGCAGAAATGGGCGGAGAACTTGTGCCCCTATAGATGTAGCTGCACTACAGTTCCCATACGCCCTGAGCATTTGGCTATGCAGGCTAGGACTGGAGAACAATGGGTTCCCCATCACTATTTTAGGCAAAACAGTGTCAGGCGAGACTGCATGACCTTTTGCAATTGCTTGCAGTGCTAATGGAGGCATGGATGTTCATGAGTCTAAATGAAAACCTATAGGAATCTGGAGGTTACTTCTCACAATCATCCGGCCATGTGGTGGCCTTCTGGAATAGCTTTATCTGTTAGCTCCCTCCTTATGTGCAGCATGTTTAAGATCACCACTGCTAAACCACAGAGGATTGCTTGTAGAGGCAACACAAAAATGTAATTCTGCCAATGGCAACACCTGCATGAAACAAGATTAGCACAGCCAACGCATGCAGCAGCTGTTTCATGTGGGCTTTAGCCAGCTTGTGCCAATGGTTTTGTGGAGAACTGGCCACCCATCTTTTTCCTGTCCTGGTCACTGGCCTGCCGTACTGCACTAGGCCAACCATTTCCTCTCTCTCTGGCTCATCCACACTTACCTTTTGTCCTGTGCTTTCTAGGCACAGTTCCGTGCTTCAAACCTGTATGTCTGAGTGTGCTGTTTTTGCCACTTTGCTTTCCAGAGGGAAAGTGGCTCTTTAATGGTGAATTGGAACAAACAGCAATTCCGAGTTTTCTGTGGATCACCATTTGATCCAATTTAGTGGTAAAGAGGAGATTTCCATGGAGAAAGTGCTGGGGATATATATATATATATATATATATATATATATATATATCACTTGGACAAGAAGTTTTAAAACATGGATCTGTGCCTAGAAATGTAGCACAAAAGGAAGTTTGGATAAGTCCTCTCCCTCTGCTGTCCTGCCGCCCTCAAGCTTTATGCTTCAAAATGGCATTATTTCGGGCATTCTCTTCTTGGCATCAGTTGTATAAATTTGGAATATGCAGCAAGATGTTTACACCAGAGACATGTGGTTGATGGTATCCTAACTACAATTTAAAATTAAGGTGCGTGTTTCTTCCTCTCCTCCTATAATGAGATGGTTAAAACTAAGTTTTGAGCTGAACGGAAGGTGCTCCTTAGAAGTTCAAGAAAATGAAGAAAGTGCAAGTCTTGAACATGCATATCCAGTTAGGATACAGTAAAGACTAGTGTATTCATTTCCTCAGCCTTATAATAAAACTAAAGAGGCCAGAGGGAAGTTTCACAGTATGAAGACGTGGTTTGGAGCAAGTGTCAAAAAAACCATTTTAGGAGATACTTGTTATAATCCACTGCAACCACGCTGTCAAGAGTCATTGTTTTTACAGGCAATCCTCATTTTGCACGGGGGTTACATTCTGGACCCTGTGCATGTCATCAGTGACCTCGTAAAGCGTTCCATTCTGCTACCATTCTGCCCTTTTAGTGACATTTTAGGGTCACTTCTGGGTTCAGCACCATGTGCATGTGTGCAATCACACACAAATAGGTTGTTGCCTGTATATAGCAAAGAGACAAAGTGATGTGTGCTTTTGACATTCTTATTATTGAGCCTGTGTATTAGGTCCATGTGTATAAGGATGTCCACTCATTGAGAAGAATTCAGCATTGCTCTAAGGTGATTGTTCTGTCAGGACAAGCATTTTGGCAAGATTCTCCAATTTGCAGATTCTCCAGACACACACACACCCTGCAAAAAAAAGTCAATTTTGGGAGCACACAGAGGAAGAGGGGCAAATACCTTCGTGCAAACAGAAGTTCTTGCACAGGGCTTTCAATGATAGGACTCATTTTAAAATGGAGGTGGCAGGGATTGAACAAGAAAGATAGAGCAGCCACACATGCATCACCAGAAAAAGAGGACAAAAGGTGACATATTTGCAGAACAGTTGCACATGCTGGTATAATTTACACACAGAAATGCAATACATCTCACCATAGGAGGCAAGGCCAGATGACCCGAGCATCGACTCAGTCTGCTGCCCAAGCACTAATTATTCTGGAGCACTTGTGCTGCTTTCCTTTCTTATGGTCCCTTATTTAAAACTGGGCTTGATCTCGACAGCCCTTCAAACTGAGGACTGTATTTTGTAAGGTAGGACATGTGACCACCCTAACTTGGGACCTTTTACATGCAAAGCATGAGCTCTACTAAGGAACTACAGTCAAATGAACCAACTGCTCCGTAATCACTCCTCTCGTCCATGTCAGAGTAGAACAGAGAGAAGGAAAAGCTGACGTGCCTCAGAGTTGGACGTGGCAGTGCGTGAAGCAAGACGATGTCCAAGGGATCAAGTGAGTTTGCTCCGCAAGGTTTGTGAAGAGTGGGGCAATAACCTGATCAGAAGCCTAGAAAAAAGTAGAATGGGGGCCTTGTATGTCTCAGAAGAATGTTCTGTGTGGTTCTTAGGCTTATAGCCAAATTCTAGTTACTTGGAAAAATACAGTGGGACTGTAGCCATGCCTAAGATGTCAGCCTTATATAACAGCTGCCCTACATTATTAAAACATAGTGTTTGCAATGTTTGCTGTGTATCACAGCCTTTAAAAGTAGCACCCACAAACTGAGTTTCACATCCACTTCATATTCATATGGTAAGAACTCAGAAATTCTTCTACACGAGGTATTATTAAGAAACAGAAAGGCTAGCTAGCTTTTCTCCCTATTAAGACGATGGAATGGAGCTCAGGATTTATTACAGCGCAAGTCTGCAACCTGACAGCTTTATCTAAAATTTCCAAATTCTAATCCACTTATTGAAACATATTAGGAGATTACTGCCGGCTTTCAATAAGCAGCTCTTCATATTTACACCTTTGCCTTTGCAACCATGAATTTCTCCTCCACCACCAGTGACAGCAAACCTCCTGGTACTGCCAATCAGTGATGTATAGCTGCATTGTTAGTGTCATGTTTATGGCCCTTTTAGGCTGTGAAATATTGTTCTCTGTTCATAGTAGGTCCATTACATACACATAATGTGCTTGGATAGGATGAACAGTTTGACCAAACACACCTTCCATACACCTCTGATCATCCAGAGTCCAGAGGCAGCTGCAAAGGGACTCTTGATAGTATAACCTCAGTAGACAAAAGGGAAAAGTGAGCCTTGTCAGTTCACATTCGTTTTCCAGACACCTGCTGGCCATCTGATATGTTATCCCAGAGTCTGATAATGAGAGAGGCCTCTGGACCTTGGCATATTCCAGTGATGATGCACAATGCAGACTGCCATACAAGCATAATGCAACATACAGTGAAGAGCTGCTCATTGATCCTGTGAGTATCAATACCTCCTTTGCCCTCTGCAACCTCAGTGTTGAAGCTATGCTTCATGGAACCTGGGAGAGAGATGGCCAAAATGATCTGATCCATGCTGTGCAATCTGAAACAGGTAGCCTCTAGTCCGGGCTCATCAGTGCAGCAGTCAGGAGCACCCATGTGCCCACAGATGTCTTCTCTGGCACCCACAGGGTCCCATGCCCTGCCGAAATGAGGCTTCAGAGTAGCATTCCTGAACAGAAAAGGCTGCAAGTTGTAGTGTGTGTGGTACCTGTGACAAGTTATTCAGTTTGCAAAGCTGCTCACAGGCCCCCAAACACTGGCCATCTCTGTTCTAGGTTCTAGTGCACACCAAATGGCATTAGTAGTACATGCCACAGCCTCTAGACCGGCTTTGCATAGCCTGATGCAATAGGGAAAGCAATCTAGGTGTGGTTGGAAATGGCCACAGCATCTGTCATGCTTCTCTGCAATTTCACAGTAGGTTTCAATTCACCCGAACGCCAAATCCTCAGGACCTCAAGCTGCCTTTATGCCTGGATGGACAGAAAAAGCTTCAGAGTGTTTAAAGGGCATCACCACTAAGTTTCATTTTGTCCTGATGACCCTTTGTATCTTTCCACATGAACCACAAGAAATGTTTCCTGCGGATCCTCTTCTAAAGATTTGTATGGACCAAATGAAGAATGTAAAACCCACCATGCCTTCCTGCCAGCGCCCTGCTACATTATTTGTTTGTTTTAATTGACAAATTTCATGGAAGCTGCATTATCCTGGATAAGGTTTTATTTTATTGTAAACGCAAACCTATCAATTGGGGACAATTATTGAGTGATCCTAAGCCCATTGCTCCATCTGTCCTTGCCATTTAGACTTAATCCCTTATTATTTCATAAATCATAAAAGTGTTTTCTGAACAGAAAAAGCACCTTATCAAGCACAATATTGCTCACAGTACCAAGTTGTCCAGCAGAGGGCAATAGTACACATATTCAAAAGTTGCTTAAGATTTTTTTTTAGAAGAACAACCACCTGGTTTTCAGCTTATATCTTTATGTTTTGATATTTTGTTTTAAAATATGCTCCCTCTTTCAGCACTGTTCATTTTAAAATTGCTTAGCACAACAATATATGTTTTGTTTTTCAGCTTGCTGCAGCTATAGACTATTAGAAGCACATCTCCATTCTCCACAGTTTAGCCAAAACTTCTCATGTATTTAAAACCAAGGCTTTGAAGATTTAGTCACTTGAAATAAGGGCTGGTAGAGTGTCTTAGCCACAAATTAACTTGTCTGTTGTATGTCTAAGAATAGCAGCACACAGGACCGGCCCAATACATTTTGGCACCTGAGGCAGACTTCAAAATGGCACACACACCCCGCCCCCATCAGGGAAGAAGGGGTCAGGGAAGATCTACATCAGGAACAAGGAATGGAAGAAAGATAAATATCAGGATCTGCGGCCCTGGTGGACCTTGCTGCCTGAGGCGGTCACCTCATCTTGCTCATGGGTGAGTGGGCCGGCCCTGGCAGCACAGTTAAACTTGCTATTTCAGCTTTGTGTTAAAAAACAGAGAAATCCACATCATTCTCATGGGAAGTATAGCAGAAGGAGTTCTAATCCAGGGCCCAGTGATGGACTGCATTTTTTCAGGGGATCTCCAACAGTGGAGGCAAAGCCATCCAGGGACAGGTTTCTACCTTTTGCATGGGGTTCCCACATGCAACACTTTCCTTAGGGCTGGCTTCCTCAAAAAGGTCTAAGAAAAGATTTTCCAGATAAAAATGTCCAAAATGTCAGTAGCGGGGGAGGGGGGATTTCCTCCAAACTGCTGGAGAATTCCAGGTCCTCCTGAATAATATTCATCACCACACACAGAGAGAGAAAACGTATTTGCCTGGGAATAAAGCGGCACAGCTATGGATCAGCTTTAATTATTGTTTAGTAATTTAATATTGTTGAAGGAAGTGATGGACTCGCCACTGCTCTCACTTCCAGTTCTCCTTCCTTAGCCCATTGCTTGAGGAAAGAACATTTGAGAAAAGCAGGGATGGAGGAATACTGATGGGTTGTTTTATATGAAAACAAACAAGGGCTCGATCTATACACATAAAAAAATAAGTTACTGAAAAATGCATTATAAAGCTCTTAATGGAAAATCTCAATGGTGATAGATGACAGTTCTACAGCGCCATCTGGTGTTGGATGCTTATAACACAGTTCCAAGGACCAATAACAGAAATGGATGCAACACAAAGCCAGCACCAAAAAAGCTAACACAATACTTTTCTAAACTCCCTTCTTGCCATACTCAAACTTTTTAAAAACTGCCACTTCCCCCATGTCACCTCCACAAACTTTACACAAACTTTTTCCACCATTTAAAACAGCCACCTTTTTTCTCCTTTCAGTGTTTTCTCCTTCTTGCTGTATTCAAGCTTCTCTCTCTTTCATTTCTTCTACCTGAAACCCCAGGAAGCCACTGCCAGTCTAGCTAGATGGGTGAGTGTCTTGACATTGTATAAGACAGCTTCATATATTCCTAAGGGCTGTCATGCTACTCTTCAAAGTTTACTGCTATAGCACTACTGTCTCTAACAGCTACTTCAAGTCTGGACTCTGTTAAAAGCTAGTTTAAGCAAATATTTTCCTGTAAAAAGATAAAGGTAAAAGACCCCTGACTGTTAAGTCCAGTCATGAATGACTCTGGGGTTGTGGCGTTCATCTCACTTTAATGGCCAAGGGAGCCGACGTTTGTCCACAGACAGTTTTTCTGGGTCATGTGGCCAGCATGACTAAGCCACTTCTGGCGAAACCAGAGCAGAGCACAGAAACGCCATTTACCTTCCTGGCGGAACAGTACCTATTTATCTACTTGCACTTTGACGTGCTTTTGAACTGCTAGGTTGGCAGGAGCAGGGACCAAGCAACGGGAGCTCACCCCGTTGCGGGGATTCGAACCGCCGACCTTCTGATCGGCAAGCCCTAGGCTCTGTGGTTTAACCCACAGCACCACCCGCGTCCAATGTTTTCCTGTACTCCCAGCTAAATTCGTCTATACCACTAGGAACCTGCCAATCCCATATTATGCAGAGGTATTGCATTCTGTTTCCTTCTCTGTTTCACCTACTGTTTTGCAAGGCAAGAACAGATGGGAATGAATCAGTGGGCAGCTACAGTTGCCAGCACTGCAGTCTCCTACATATGACATGCTATGAATCCAGTCATTATTTAGTTAAGCAAGCCAACTTGTTCCGTAGTTGAGAAAAACAATTCCCTAATTAATATTTCCTTCTTGCTTGGGTGGTTAAAACAAGAAGGTCAAATTATCAGACATAGGAGGTTTTTCACATGTGCTCCAAAACCCTGAAGAAAGAGAAGCATGTGCTGTGATGTTCTATGGAAGCAATATGAATGGGGATGCAGAACCGTGTAGTATAGCACACTGCTCTTTATTTCAAAGAGTTGATTGAACAGAACGTAACTGCTGAAAAGCAAGAGCAAATGTTGGTATAGTAAACCTGTTGACAACTGCAATTAGTCCTACAGGAAAAAGCAAGGAATGGTCTGCAGATGACCAAAAATAGCTTTAGCATATGTAATGAGACAACAGGTTTACCGTACCCATTGAGTCAATCACCCATCTCCTACTACCCTTCAGAGAAAAACCCCATCCCACCCTCCCACTATATATAAGGGTCTGGTGACTTCTGTTTCACTGTATCAGAAGAAGTATGCATGCACATGAAAGCTTATACGTAGAACAAACTTAGTTGGTCTCTAAGGTGCTACTGGACAATTTTTTAATTTTTTAATTTATTTCAACTGCGTCAGACCAACACGGCTACCTACCTGGTCTATAGAGGCATTTTGACCTACCGAAAAAGATTTCAGGTCACTTGGGCCTGGTACTTTCATGTTCCACTTATCTATTTCCTGCCCAGGAGGTGAGACAGGGTTAAGCCATTTATTTTTGGTAAATTTGGTTTGTCTGCTTCATATTGACAAAATCTGAAACTCCACTAGGAGTCTCCACTAAGGGAAATACAGATTTGCTGAAAACTTGGAAATGTTAATTTATGGAGATAGATGCAAATTTAGAAATAATTGCTATAATTTAAGCACATTGCATGACTTACCACAGCAAGGGGAAACTGGACAGCCTGCTTAGTTTGCTGTCCAGCTGCTGATGGGAAACTTCAAGGTACCTCCTGCTTTCCCTCCTTAGGATCCTTTATCTTGTAACCAGGCTTGGGCCTGGCCAGCCCTTCAAACAAAGGATTGTCACCAATAAACTAGGACACATGACCACCACCAATTCCTGCCTGTACTAAAATGAACGTTTGCAATCAAAAGAACTAGAGTCAAACAGTTGGAGGCCACAAGTTCTTCCAGTCATGCCACAGGAGGTGACAAATTTACTTTCCCCTCTTTAACTCATTTATTTTCTTATTGCATATACATTCCACCTTTTTATTCAAGGAGCTCAAGTTACCATACATGGTTCTCTCCCTCATTTAATCCCCACAACAACCCTGTGAGGTAGTTTATGCTGAGAGGCAGCTACTGGCCTAAGGTGACCCAGGGAACTTAATGGTCACATAGAGGTTTTCACACCACACTGGCTCATGAGCAAGTAAGGTGGACACGTCCAGTCCAAGCCAGGTTTAAACCTTCTTACTAATAAATGGGGAGGGGAGGGCCATAGCTCAGTGATGCCTGCCTAAAATCCTGAAGAGCTGTTGCCATTCAGTGCAGACAGTGCTGAGCTAGGTGGCCCCAGCCAGTTCCCTATGTTCCGAACCCTATGCACAAATGGAATTATATTTAAATATATCTAATTTGAGTATAAGTGCAAACCTTCTCCCAAATAAAATCAAGAATTATTATATCCTGTAAAAGAGCTTTAACTTCCATTTCACTGAATCTTACAACATCTTTATTTGCCTTTGGTCCAGAATGAATGTTTTTAACTGAAGTCTTCCTAGCCAAATTTGGGATTGACAGCAGTGCCCTGAAATTCAGCCAAAATAAGGCAAAATCCACTCCATAAAATTTTTTTTTGGGGGGGGGAGTTCTAGGTATGAACTTACATTTGACGAATGTCTGCTGAACTTTAGACAAGACTTTACAGAAAGTTTTATGTTTTGTTTCAGAATAAGCAATGATGTTCCTCTAGGGAGGTTTTGGATTTTATGGAAATTATGCCATGCCAGCCCTGCTGTGACACACATAAATTGCTTGACTTCTTGGGAAGAAATGACCTAACAGGCTTGCACTTCATGATACTCATATTGTGGGGTGCCATACAACTTCCATACAAGGAGCAGAATAAAAAGCAAGCAGATATACCAAAGGGGAGGAGAATGCTTACTTTTCAAGTGAAAATCTAATATGTACCCTCTGTTTATATCCTGAAGTCTAAACATTTCACCTACTTAGATGTTCCCCACCTCACACCCCTTCAGAGCTGGCTTTATACATGGCCAGTCCTACCTTTATGCAAAGTGAAGTAGCTGCCTTTGGATGTCACAAAAGAGCAGCAAACTACTAATCCTTTGGTTTAACGTATTATTATTGTATTATTTTTTTTACTCTCAGTGAGGGTTAGAAGAACTTCTGGATATATTGTCTCAGATGCTGACCCAAGCTGACTAGTCTTGGGTACTATGTACCTGGGATCCCAAAAATTGCCAGCACGTCCAGCAGCTGCCATTTGCATATTTTTTATTTTTTATTGAAACATGAACATGTATGTTAAGTGCAAAAACAGATTTAGTGTTACACATGGTTGGACCCTTAACCTGTAAAATGATGGGACCACAATTCAAGATAGGATGAATGACAATTAAGATAGGAATAGTGACACTAATATCTGATTACAAAGTTTCAGAAAGAACAGTTCCACATTCAGCTCCTCTTGTCAATTAATACATAAGTACAACTACAATGTTTTCAGAAAACTTCCTCTACTGCTGGAATGCCTTACCTTATGTATCCCTGTCACTTTGAACTTCAAGAGAGATACTCCTAGTAGTGCTGTATGCTCCTGAGATTTGTCTTAAATCCTCCGAGACCAGGGCCATTAGTGTGGCAGCACGTGCCTTTTAGAACGTGTATCTAATGAACATCTGTCAGGCACCTACAGTATTGCCATTTAGACACTCACCTGTTATCATTACAGTATTACTAATAATAAACAATTTATAGAAATGCCAAAACAGGCTTCTTTGTGGTTTTACAAGTATAAAAGGCAAGCATTCAACAAAAATGCCCATAATTAAAATACGGAATAAAACAATCCTATGAAAAAAACACAGCAATTTTGAAGGACCGAGGTAAAGAGATCAAAGGAATGCCTGTGAAAACCGATGCATCTTCAAAGCCAACAGAATGACAATACAGATGAGACCTCTTGTATTTCAGTAGGGAGTGCATTTAACACCAGGGCCAACCAGTGAAAAATCCCACCTCCATAACCATTAGGCTGTGGCAACTGACAAGACTAACCAGATTTCACTGGTTGATTTTAACACCATTACCAGGCATTGGAGGAGAAGTCAGCCTTTCAGGGAACCTGGTCCACAGCTGCTCATCTCGCCTTGCCCTGAGAGCTGATCCAGGCATGTTGATGTCTTAATTTGATCCACAGAATTGTCCTGTATTCATTTGTTTTACGGATGCAATTTAATTGTTGATTTTATGCTGTTTGTCACCATGACATTTTTTCTTAATATTGGTGGTGTAGACATTTTTGCAGACAAAATAAATAAACTGAAAGCCAAGGTACAGCAATACGTCAATAATGTTCTTGTCCCTAATCCCAGCCAGCAGTCATCATGCTTTTCTTTTCTGGGTATTTCTGAGGGTCTTAATTCTGAGCCCCACGTTGGCCAAAAAGATTCCTGCATTTCAAGGGGTTGGACTGAAGACCCTCATGGTCCATTCCAGCTCTACAACTCTATGATTCTATGAGTTCTTCGTTATCCTAGTTTTCTCAATATAGTTTTTCTAGAGCAGTCTAGAAAAAAATAGTTCTGAGCATAAAAAAAAATGTTCTGACATTTACACCTCACCTTTCTTCCAAGGAGCTCCAGGTGGCATACGTTGTCCCCCCCCCCCTTTTTTTCTCTCCACAGCAATTCTATGAGGCAAATTAGGCTGAGCGATAGCGATTGACCCAAGGTCAACCCGTAAGCTTCCTGGCTGACCAGCGATTTGAACTCTCATCTCCCACTACTCTAACCACTACACTACGCTCACTGTGCCTTGTAGTTTGACAAAACCTTATACAAAATCCAGGGGCAAACAAAAACAGTTAAAGGGAAGGCTCAGAACCTAATTACAGGCATTTTAAAAGAAAAATTAAGACTAACATTCTAATAAATACTCATGAGATTGCAATATTTGCAATCACAGCTCAGTACCATTAGAGTTAAATTTTACCTGAACTATTTTGTTCACCGAAACCTGTAATCTTCAGCCTTTTCAGAACCCAGATCCATCCTTAGCCATGTACATTTATGGCGGTAGTGCTGCTGTGGCGAGCCACTTTAGAACAGGTTGCGACCTGGTAGCGGTCCAAGCCAACTGGTTGAAGACCAAATTCCATTTCATAAATCAAATCCCATTTCCCAAGCCTACAAAGTAATACATACCCTCCAACATTTCTCTGATGAAAATAGGGATGTCCTACTCAACAACAACAACAACAACAACAATTATTTTATTATTTATACCCCACCCATCTCTGGGCAACTTCCAAACATAATAAAACATTAAACATTTTTTTAAAACCTTTCCTACACAGGACTGCCTTCAGATGTCTTCTAAAAGTTGTATAGTTACTTCTCTCCTTGGCTCAGGGGACACATAACTCCATACACTCCAACATTTATCCAATGAAACTAGAGACATCCTAAGGAAAAGTGGGACATTCTGGAATCAAATCAGGAACCAGGGCAGCTTCTGTAAATCCGGGATTGTCCCTGGAAAATAGGGACACTTGGAGGTCTGGTAACCCTGAATTTGTAAATGTGTCAAAAGCAATGCCAGCAAGAAGTTACCAAATAATTTGACTGCGTGTCAGAAAACAGTTTACAGTTTATGAAAACAGAGCACAAAAAAATGATGATCTCAATATACTTTCAGAAGCAACAGACAGTAGGGGGTGAGTAGCTCAATGTTGGACCTTAAGCACATTTTATATTCAAAGTTGTAACAACCTCAGTTTAGGCACATTTCATTATTTTCCAAAAAAGTGAAGTGGCAAAACTGTAAGCGCTACTCCTGTTTACACGTTAGTATTATCTGTGCTTGTGTCTTATTCAACAGTTGCTAGGTTTGCCTCTCAGTGACTCAGCTCCTTTCCTCAGAATGAATTGGAAGAAGGAAAAAGTCAAATAAGGTACGTCTCGGACAAAATGTGATATAATTCCTGTTATGAAGAACTTAAAAGCAATTTGTGGGAAAGGTAGTGGGCACTGTAGACAGAGATTTAAGAGAAACAAAACACAGAAGTGTTCCAAAGACTCATTCTGTAGTTTATTCAGATTATAGGCTCACTCTGCTTGAATTCACCTTAGTGAATACACTTCAATGAAGAGCCCTCACAGCCTGTTTATTAATACAGTTAAAAAGAAAGATGTGCCCCATGTACTAAGCCCTGAAATGGCTTGGAGACTACATAAAACAACAAAATCAACACTATGTTAAAAGCAACAATCCGAATCCATTGCAGAATTGCAAAGTCAAGGAGAGCAACCCATTCTCTTTCTTCAGTGACCTAAAGTTTTTTTAGAGAATAAAGACCTTGGCCTAAAGATGTGAAGAGGTTTAGCCCAGGAGTTGGGGTGCAATAAACAGGATGCCTGCCTCAATTCTTGCATCTAGCACCTCGGGATAATATTTTCATTGTCCCACCACCAGAAACCTTCCTGGTGAGGGTGCCCTACTTGGAGTATTCCCTCCGCACAGAAGTATGACTGGCAACAACATTGCTGACATTCCGACGCCAGCTTAAAACCTCTATTTTCCCAAGCATTTATGGGATACTATTTTGCTGCTGTTAATTGGTTGTACTTTTATGTCAGAAATGTTTATTTTGTGTTTTACCGGTATTTTACCTGCTCTTAACTTGCTGGACTGTTGTCACTGCTTTAAATCAGAATAGCAAAATAATGACGATAACAGTAGTAATAGTTATATTGGTGAAAGGTGAATTTAAAATGCTACTGATGAAAAGGCAGGCAGGGAGGAAGCAAATAAGAACACTAAAACTGCTTGGCAACATTTTAGATACTGTATAGGAAGGTGCAGAGGGGGTGGGAATCAAGACCAATGCTTTATCTGCTACTTTTTCCAATCTTGTATAACATAAGCTCCTCCCTCAAAAAAAAGAGAGAGAAAAGCAGGATGCTGCATAAAATGTTCGTTCAAAGCTGTATGATTTCTTCCAAACACAGATTTTAGTCTTTTGGTTTATTGGCAATCCAGTGCAAAATTTCTAGACTGCCAAGTCCAAGGCAGCTGATCCCTGACTGCTGAATGTCTTGCCCAGTTCCAAAGCAGACTTGCAAATCTGGCTACTGCACTCTTCCTCTCAATCTATTCCTGGGATCTGATGACAAAGATTGCTTTAAAAATGAGGTTTCTAAGAAAACTCATGTGCCTGAGTCCGGACTGAAAACTACAACCCTAGCCGGTGGAATGTAAATTGCTCTGGTTCGTCTAAAAGGCTAGTGATAAACAAAATATTCATAGCTGCATTCACCACTACCACAACATTCAAATATTGTCTGTGTTCTTCATAGTTTTACTTTACCAAGAACAATTGGCACTATTTTGATAACTTGCAGGATATTACAGAACTCAACCAGCTACTGTTATACATATAAGGCAAACTATTTTGAAAATAAAGGAGAAAGAATCAATGTCAGGATAAGCCTCGTTATAAATAAACATGCTACAAAACCAATAGTTATGTACAGTGCTTTTTTTCCTTAAAAAAATGTTTAGAGGTACTCCCATTTTCCTACTCATATTTTCCTACTCATACTGCCCCTCAATGAGGCCAAACTTAGATTCACAAAATGTTTAGGGGTGTGCGTCCCCCTGCGTCCCACCAGGAAAAAGCACTGGTTATGCTCAGTTAGTCATGGAATATTTTAGTTATTCTGCCCTTTTGTCAACAGGTTAGAACAAACAACTGCAACCTCTCACCACAAGCCAAAAGGCACAGCTGCAGTCACACCATGGGTTGGATCCAGATAAAGGCTGCAACCCTAACCACACTTACCTAGGAGTCAGCTCCACTGAATTTAATAGGACTTGCTTCTGAGCAGGTCACACAGTGAGCTTCATGGCTGAGTGGGGATTTGAAACCTAATCACCAGCGGCGTAGCGTGAGTTGTCAGCACCCGGGGCAAGGCAAGTAATTTGCGCCCCCCCAACCCCTAACCTGCCGATCTGAGTCGAGTTGCTGCTGGCGCTGCCGCCCAAACCACGCCGCTTGCCCGGAGGAGGAGGGGGGCAGAGAGGCGAGGAAAATGCAACATGGCCCAGCAGCTGCAGCAGCAGCAGCGGAGGCGGGGCTGTGAGGAGGGGCTGCCTGGCACGTCCTCCGCGGCCCTGACGTGCGGGGCTGAGAGCCGCTGCCTGCCGGACGCCTTCAGCCCGGGCGCGCGCACAGCTCGTCGGTTCCACGAGACATGGGGCTCTGCTACAGCCTGCGCCCGAGGCTCTTCGGTGACTCCGGAGGCAGCGAGCGCGCCCCCCCAGATGTTGCGCCCGGTGCGGCCGGCCCCCCTGGCACCCCCCACGCTACGCCACTGCTAATCACCCAGGTCATATTCCAGCACTCTAACCATTACACACTGGCTCTCAACACCACACCAGTATGAAGAGAACATGATTAGTGCCCACTGATAGCCTTGCCCTCCATGAATTTGTCTAATCCCTTTTCAAAGCCATACAAGTTTCAGGTACTCCTAATACTTTCCTGTACTACGAGAAAGGGGAGGGAAAAGTCAGGGTCAAACTAGATGTGGCATTAAATGCATTTCTGCATTTAACATACAGTGGTACCTCAGGTTAAGTACTTAATTCGTTCTGGAGGTCCGTTCTTAACCTGAAACTGTTCTTAACCTGAAGCACCACTTTAGCTAATGGAGCCTCCTGCTGCCGCCGTGCCGCCAGAGCCCGATTTCTGTTCTTATCCTGAAGCAAAGTTCTTAACCTGAAGCACTATTTCTGGGTTAGCGGAGTGTGTAACCTGAAGCATATATAACCTGAAGCGTATGTAACCTGAGGTACCACTGTATTTTGAAAAATGTAGACAGAGCTTCTGGCGGAGGCTGGTGAATAATGCAATCAGAGCTGACTGGACATTGGGGAAAGTACAACGCTTTCTTTCTCTATTGCTAACAGGAAGAAAACCCATTTTCTGAAGCTAGTATTTACTCTGGAGTGGGAATCCCCCAGTGGCATCAAATGAGGGGAGATTTTTAAAAAACTACCGTAACTAAAAATTGGGGGGCGGTTTCCTTACAGTGCAAATTGCCACTTCAAAGAAGTGGTTTTTCTATAGACAACAGGAGGCAAGGAAAGCGTTAATCTCTGCTTCCCCTGCTGGGATTCCAGCTGAAGGAGCTCACTTGAGGAGATGGCGCCACGTTGCCAGTGCATCTGCACAGCAACAACTACCCCTCCTGGTAACAGCAACACACCTTCCAGGAAACTAGAGTCCACTAGTGGCTCCAGGCTACCCAAGAAAGCTGTTCCAGATCCCAGTAATAATCAGTCTCCCTCAGCAGCTTCTATTTGCATTTTAAAAAACCGTGCACACATAGCGCCACATCCACTTCAGCCCTCAGAAGCCCACCGTTATGTGTTAGAGCTTGGTTTATGCCTGCAGCCAGAGACCTCTGACTTTGCTGCATCCTTAACACCATAGGCAGGATGCCCTGCATGGAACAGAGCCAGATGAGGTGCCTAAGTGAATCCCATATACAACATGATCAGCCCAGGAACTGCTCAGCCCTTGGACATCCGGACCTATGTGAATGCTTCCAGAAATTTGGATGTTAAGGAAGCAAGAGCTGCCATCAAACTAAGCTGTCCTGGGAATGCTGTTTATACTCCTCTATTTAAATTCTACATAGAAATGATATGCTTTAACCAAAAGCTGCCCTAAAATATTACGCTAACATTTTTTTTAAATTTATGCTGATCTCCTTAAGACCACAGTAAGGGTTTGTCTGCATCGCGAGAGACATAAGATGAACATCAGATGGCTACACTGATTTTTTATTTTTATTTTATTTTTTGCATTCTAGATGTGACACTTTACAGGAGGCTACCTGTCTCTCAAAAGTCTCCAGATGTTTCAGCTGTTTGTGGGTGCTCGGTTGCACCATTTTGCAACAATGCACTGGTTACCAGTTGGGAATAATTTTGGGTGCTGGTAAATACCTTTAAATTCCCAAATGCCTTGGGCCAAGTTTAACTGAAGGACCATAGAAAGGCCAATTTCTGCATCCCAACTAAACAGATGCAAGACTGTTTGAGATGTATAACATTGACCATCTTATATTTTGCTTGCCTAGTTGAAATTTTAGCAGCTGATCTTGCCACTGGAGTTGTCTAATCTTAATGACAAATAAAAAGCTGATTTTATTGAAATTATTATTATTATATTATTATTATTATTATTATTATTATTATTATTTTGCTTTTTTATAATGGTGCAAGCACTGTTTTGACAGTGGAAGGATAGGATACACAAAATAAATATTGCACATTTTTTGAAGAAGTTAATGTTGTCCTGCTGCAGTAGAGACTACATTCATTTTAAACATTTGCTTCATTTAGCTAATGCCTTCCTGTTCTCATAGATGGCTGATTTCAGACACTACTTTTAATCTCATATTTAAGCTGAAAGAATCATTCATACTTGCAAATATCCAGTAATAAAAAAGCAGTAATATCTGAACATCAGATATTCAGCCGAGTCTCCTTGGATTATTTGGAGCACACAAATCTAACTAGTAATAAGTTCTATGTATATAAACTAGTTATGTCATTGAAGTTCATCATAAACAGCCCCTAGTTCAGTATATGAATTTGTCCAGTCCATCATGTTTGGCTTTATTATGAATCAAATCCTGTTCTTCTCCAGCTCAGAACGCTAAGAGAGATTCTGTGTGTGCACCATCAGCATTCAGCAGACCATCGTTCAGTCGTCTGCTTTGTTGCATGTGCAGAAAAGCAGGATTCAGGATGTCAAAATTATACGGCATGGGCTTGTTAATATAATAAAAGGCAAGGAGAGGAGAACTCATTGTGATGTTATGTATGAATTAAGTGCTGTTGGCCAGAGATACTTAAGAACCACACATGTCCTTAGAAAAAGTCAATTTGCTTACTAGCAGATTATACCCTCTATTTACCAAATACTGTAAAAAATTACAACGGCAAAGCTTTGATCGGTTGCTCCAATCTCCAGCCTTCATCTATTCTTTTCCTGTTGTTACATGCAAAGCAGGAAGGTTTTTGCAGTCCCCCTGCATTTTTGCAATTTCTAGAAATCCTAGCAGGGTTAATAAATAATATCACCTGTCTAAATTAAACAAAACTAGGGATATACGTGCCCTATGTAGATTGGAAATTTATGTTGGCAGACTTTCATTGGGTTGAATAATCCCAATGTAATGCATGTTGGAGCCTAGTAAGTATTTTGTCTCTGTAAAACACAAGTGTTTTGTATGTATAGTGGTACCTCGGGTTACAGACGCTTCAGGTTACAGACGCTTCAGGTTACAGACTCTGCTAACCCAGAAATAGTACCTTGGGTTAAGAACCTTGCTTCAGGATGAGAACAGAAATTGTGCGGCGGCACAGCAGCAGCGGGAAGCCCCATTATCTAAAGTGGTACCTCAGGTTAAGAACAGTTTCAGGTTAAGAACGGACCTCCAGAACGAATTAAGTTCTTAACCCGAGGTACCACTGTATACAGCAAATCATTTTAGGATAATCCATAGTGGTACTATAAAAGAGAACACCCCCTCACACACACACACACACTCAGATATTGTGGCATCCTATATACTTCAAATGGTTTACACAATTACATTTTCACAAAATTAGAAAACAGAATTATTTTTCCTGCCAACTGGGAAGAAAGACTTTTAAATATGCTTATGTAAAAATAAGTGTGGCAAGTCAAGCATTCTAAGTTTAGTTCCATGATTTTACAGTATCAATGAACGTACATGAATCTGCAGTGGATACACATAATATAGGTGCACAAGCTTTATCTGCTCTCTGAAATGAGTACTTGTAGCATTCACTGGCACTGAGTGCCATGCAGACACTTGTTTCACCACTGCCCAGCATTAGAGCTGAGCTGACGCATTTGGAGCTTGAATCCTCCAGCCTACAAAGGACCAACAGCCATTGAGGCTTTGAAAAAGATCATCTGGACCATGCTCAATATCTTGGCTGCAATGGAAGTGAATCGGAAGTTAGGTGATCAGAGCAGAGGCTAGGCGATCACTCGCTAATTAAACATTTGCAAATCTGAGGAAGTATGCTCATCAGTTCTACTTTGTTTCCAAATAAAGGTGTTGTTGCTAACATAATGTGCTTTTGTCCGCCATTACATGAGGTTTCTTGACAAGCAGCGGTTTTGAAACCATCACATTTGCACCGCGCCAGTGTTCTCCGTGAGCTTCCATGTTCACTGCAAGCAACCCAGTAGTGTAAATAGCACTTCACTTGCAATCTAGCTTTCAGGTCTCTGTTCAATGAAGGAAGGAAGGTTTTCTGAAAAAATTATTCACTTCCAAGCAACTGAAAAGAAAATAAACTGCATAGAAATATGCACAGAAGGTTTGGGTTTGCCTGCAAGTGACTGGACTTGTTTTCACAGACAAATAGTTTAGGATTGGAAAGGATGGCTTTCATTAATTTGATGCTGAAGGACTCTAATACAGAGGAAGAACGAAAACCTTCCAGAAGCCCCTTCAAAGCAAATGGTGGAACGCCATGACTGCGTCATTGTGAAAATGTTTGCAGAGCACACCAAGAACTGGGCTTGATGCAATGAAGACAGACGAAAACCCACATCATATCACCCCCAGAAACACATCCATGGTGGAGACTGAATCTCCCAAGTCTTGATCGGCTTTGACGGCATTTTGATCCTCAACATTTTGAGAACAAGGACAACTGACTCCATATTGGATGACATGCATTCCCTCTCTTTCGGCTCCAGTCTCAGGTTTTTCACCTGCCAACAAGGCAAATGCACCGTCTCAATTCTGCCATGGGCAGAAACACATTTACAGTCCACGGGGGACACACAATCTCCAGCTTGCTCTTCACAATCATTGCTTGGACCACTGACCCCCCAACACACCCCAATCCCTCCTCTGCATTGTAATGACGAGCCATTCAAGACTGTGCCTTGGCTTGGAGTGAAACCTAGGCCCCAGAAAAGCAGAACAAGCACCAAAAGAGAAAGAAAATGAGCAGGTGAACTGAAAGAACAAACAACTGCAAAAGTGCCTAAGAGATCAAAGGAGGGCAGGGCTGATCTGCTTTCCCACACCAGCTGCTAAAGTGCATGGCAGCTCCCCACACACAAGGGGGGGGGGTGCAGCAAAGAAAAAACCCACAACTTTCTCTCAAGTGCGATGCAAGTACAATATTTGCAGCAATCGGCATCTTGCAACTAGCACCTTGGCAGAGATGGAGGATTTGCCAAAGGAGGAAGTAAGGAGACCCTCCACCAGTCTTTCCCACAGAGAAATGCACTCTCACTCACCAGCTACCCCCACTCCCACAACACCGCCAAACATACTGATCTCCATATAATATTTTCCCAATGCTCCAGAGACAGACTGAAAGGAGCACACCATATGCAACTGAAATTAAAGGGCTGGGGAGGGAAGAACGATTGATCAGCCACCCTGCAGCCCCTCCTCCCATCACTTTATCAGCCAATCAATCAATCAATCAATCAATCGTCCCTTTTGTTTCCTCTCCTGCCTTTTCACCCTTCACTCCCAAAAGTTCAACAGTACCCCGAGACACACAATAGAAGTATATATACAATCACAGAGCCTGGACTAGAGGGAATCTGGCCTAAATTTGACAGTCGCCAGCCCAACTCAAGCAGCTGGTGGGGGATCTGATCGGCTCAAAGATGCATTCCTATGCTGGGATCCCACTCTTAATATTTTCCCCTAGCAGGCGAACCAGCTTTCCGCCCCCCCTCCTACCTTGCTCTTCGCTGTCCCCCAACTGGGTTTTGGGTTCCTCCTCGGGGAGGCCGGATCCTCCACCCTCGGGGGTTTTGCGTTTCTTCGACATCTGGACGGGGCTTGGGAGTAGAGTTTCCTTCCCCCCTCGCTCTCTCTCTCGCTCTCTCTCTCTCTCCAGGGAGATCGGGAGGGAGAAAGCAAGACACACGCGCGCGTAACACACACCGCCGCGGATGGAAAGGAATCGCTGCTTAAAAAGGGGGAGAGACTTTAGAGTGGCTGGAGAGCAAGGAGGAGGCAGGGTCTAAGTAGAGCAATCCTACAAATCACAAGCCCATCCGCGCAGCCCCACGTCGGAAGAGGGTTGCTTGGTTATGGGATCTGCTCCCCACTCCCCTCCGGACCACCATTATTATTATTATTATTATAGCCTTTTTCGGGAAACTAGTAAGTAGAGGTGCGAAATTCAGAAAGTGGCCAACTGATGATGGAAGGGGGGTGTTGGAAATTAAGGGACGCTGCGTAACAGCAATAGGGAAGTCCTTCTAAATATATTAAAATATACATATATATTAGAGACGGGGTGCAGCGCGAAATGTTTCTAAATGAACCTCAATGTAGGTGAGGAGGACTTGCAGAGAGCGAGGAAGAGGAGGAGTTATTAGCCTGAGCCTCACAGGGCTGCAAGGGGCCCGAGTCGCCTGCAGGGGGGGCGCTTTGCTTTGGGAAGCGGCGTGGGGTGCGCGGAGCGCGAGTCCTAGCGGATGAAATTCACGCCAGGGGGCGGAGAGGGACCAGATGATCCTTCCAGCCGGAGGAAGGGGGGCAGTGAGCTGGAAAGCCGGATCGGGCGTGCTCGCTCCTCCTAGCTCCGATCCGGGATCCCTTCGGCTTGCTAGCGCCGAAGCACGCTGCCTAGGAGAGAGCCAGTCCCCTCGAAGGAAGTTGCGCCGGACTCTTAAGGAATCGTTGCGGGCAGCCGGCGCTTCGCAGCTGGCCACCAGGAGTTCACGCGCAACTCGACTCTTAAGCACGCGCGCTCCCCGGTTACGGAAGGTGGAATCCCAGCAGTCGGACAGGATCTCTCTCCCCACCACCACCCGCACCTGCCCCAAATGCCTCTGTAACCCTTTCCACTCCAGGCTGCCTCGATGCAAAAAACGCACGCGCTGCTTTGGCAGAAGCTGCCACACTTTTTCTTTCTCTTTGTCTCTTTCTCCCCACCCCCCACCCCCCGCCAGCCTTTGCGGCTTTTCTACCACCTGCTCTGCCCTCCGAGGTTGCTGCGTTCTCCACGCCGCCTCCCCCCCCCCCGCCCCCGCTCTTCACGGACACTTACCCTCCAAAACTACGCAGCGAGCTTGATCTCGGTTGTTTCGCCCTCTGGGGCAAGTTTGAAAGAAAGGGGTTCATTCCGGAAGGCAAAAGAGAGACGAAATCGGGGAGGACTCGCCGCAGAAGTGGCTGGAAGTTAAGGTCCCCCACCCCACCCCAATTCCCAGCTTTTGCTGGTGCAGACAGTAAGAGCAGCAGGTGCCCCAAGGGAACCTGGACGCCCCAAGGAGGGAACCCCGCGCTCGACAAGTCTTGCTTTAAGACATGTTGGCTGCTTGGTTCCCTCTCCATCCGTTGCCCGGAAGCTTCTGCAAAGCCCTTTTGCAAGGCAGCCACCCCCAAATCGACTGAGTTCATGATTACTTCTTTTTCTCCTCGAAGAAAGAGAGAGAAAAAGAATCGGGCTGGCTGATCCCTCTCCGGTCCGTCTGATAGGGGGCTGCTGGTGCCCAGGATCTCTAGGCAAAAGACTGCGCGCCTGGCTGGAAGTTGCAGAGTTTTTCTTGAGCGCGAGAAGGGGGCTGAGGGGTTGGCCGCATCTCACGTCCAAGAGGAGGCAATGACGTCTGTAGCTCCATTGCTATAACAGCGCCAAGGCTGCAATTGGCATTTATTGAAATGATAAGGGGCGCTCGGGCGTAAGCAACCTGCACCCTTTCAGCAAGAGACTTGGAAGCCGAGATGATTTGCAGCAGCGCTCACACCCTTCCTAAAACAAACGTAAAACAGTTTGGAAAAGGCTTGGAGTTGGGGGAGCGGGGGGAGAGAGAGAGAGGAGGAGGGAGGGATCTCTGCAGTCGCCGACGCTTCTGTGGAGCCACAAAAACACACGATTCCTTACGAGAGACCCACAGCCGGCTGAGAACTTGAACCTGATGAGGCTGAAATGAAGAGAGGCTGAAAGTGATCCGACGCCCAGAGCGCCCTTTCTGTCTCTTTCCAGGCTGGGAGATGGGGGAAATCTCCCTAATATTAAAATTTAGCCCTTCTATTCCCAAGGGCTCAAGATTTTTATTAGTCTCTCAAGAGACTATAAATCCAACAGGTGAAGCTTTTCCCCATCAAGGAAGCTGGTCCCTACTGAATCTACGTCACGTAGTTCGCCCGGAGGAATGGCGCAGCAGCGAGCCCCAACTCCCCCCCCCCCCGCCCCATATTGTGATCGGCTAAATGAGGGGAAGGGGTGGAAGCAGCTCAGGAGGTCTTGAGTTCGATCCTCGGGTTGGGTTGGGAAGGTCCCCTGCCTGAAATCCCGGAGAGTCGCTTGCCAGTCAGTGTGGGCAATAGATGGGCCAAGGATCTGACTGGCATAAGGCAGCTTTCTTTGTTATAAGGAGCCATTTCTGGCTACCAATGGCCCCGTTTCTGGCTATGGATCTGCGGCTGCAGCATGGTGAGGAGGAACGTGGCAAAGCCTCACAGGTGTGTGACGCAGGTGGAGACGCTTCCGTTACTCTGTGTTAGCGTACGTGTATGTGTACTTTAAAAGGCATCGCAATTCTAAATCCACGTCCCTGGACGCGCTGCAGAAATAAAGAATACACACGTGCCCCCACCAAATGCCATCTCAGCCAAGAAGAGGGAAACCAGAAAGGTAACCTCCACCCCCGGCCGCCCCACCCCCTCACCAGGTCCTTCGTCATTCCCAGCTAAAGTACAAACTCGCGCTCTCTCACGCGCCGCCGCCGCTGCTCTCCTGCTCTCAAAAAAACGACAGCTTGGAAAGATGTTCAATAACCCAAAGAAACTGCCTGCCAACAGCACGCTGCTCCAGGATAGGAGCAAGCCCGGCCGCATCAGCGCTGCCCAGCGCTCCCATTGCACGTCGCGGAATCAAAACACGCACGCAAGCAGACACGCGTTCTCCACTGCAGAGCACTCCCTCCCCCGCCCCCCAAGCGGGCCCACTCTCGGGAATCGCTCCTCCGCCCCCGCTCCTTAAAATCCGGATACAGCATGGCATTCTGTTGTGGAATGCGTCCGTGGCAGGCGTGGGTCCATAAAGTCTAGGGGCTTGGGAGGAACACACACGTATCAGCCGTGTTCACGCTTTAAGAGTGCGGCCCTAGACATGTCTACTCAGGAGGAAGCTCCATTAAGTTCGATGGGACTTATGTCCAGGTAAGGAGGCATAGGAAGGATTTCAGCCAAAGTCAAGTGTCGGGTTGGAGACCAGAAAGATAAAGCTACCTGCACTTGCCTCTATATCACATAATTGTAGAGTTGGAAGGGACCCCGAGAGTCATCTAGTCCAACCATGTGCAATACAATAATCTCAACTAAAGCATCCATGACAGACGGCCATCCAACCTCTGCTTAAAAACCTCCAAGGAAGGAGAGCCCACCACCTCCTGAGGAAGTCCGTTCTACCGTGGAACAGATCTTCCTGTCAGAAAGTTCTTCCTGATGTTTAGTCAGAATCTCATTTCTTGTTACTTGAAGCCAGTGGTTCGAGTCCTACCCCTCCAAAGCAGGAGAAAACAAGTTTGTTCCATCATTCAGTGTCAGTCCTTTAGATATCTGAAGGCCCCAGTTTCAATCCCTGGCATCCCCAGGTGGAGCTTTGTCCCCTGTCTTAAACCCATGAAAGCAGCAGACAATCAATGTCAGCAATACTAAGCTAGATGTTTTGACTCTGTATTAGGTAGCTTCTTATGTCGGAAGGGCAATTTGGGATGGGCAACGTTATAGGAGGAGGAATGCTTGGCTCTTCAAGTAGGAAGCTTGGGGTCCTTGTCCTTCTCCCTGCCAAGGACCTAACTATGAAGACAGCCAAATGTTGCCACAAATATCGCAGAAACATGGATCCCAGGCAAAACCATCTTCCCTCCACAGCATCTGGGTCATGGAAGAAAGAAAGCTAATAGAACATTCACTGCCCTCCAGCAGACTGCAGAATCCTGGATCAAATGTGTAACTACATTCCAGAACTGTAGATCCATTTACCTGCCACCTGCACCCAAGACATATACCCTCACCCTCTTTCTGTGCCATAAGGTGATAGCATTGTTATCCTTCCTCTCTCTCTCTCTCTCTCTCTCTCTCTCTCTCTCTCTCTCTCTCTCATATTATTTAACATGCAGGCCCCATTGGGCAGTGAAGGCAGGTTGTACAACAGCAATGGCCAGTGCAAGTGAGTGAGAACGGAGGGACACTGAGAGGGGGGAAGTGGAGGTTTAAATAAGGACAGAAGTTTGTGTAAAGCAGGGAGAAACCAGGAGGAAATTGGTCCCAAGTTATTTATACAATGCCTTCCTAAAGTATAGTACAGTGGTACCTTGGTTCCTGAACGGCTTAGTTGTTGAACAAATCGGCTCCAGAATGCTACAAACCCAGAATGAAGTGTTCCAGTTTGCAAACATTTTTTGGAAGCCAAACATATGACATGGCTTCCGATTGAGTGCAGGAAGCTCCTGCAGCAAATCAGAAGCTGCGCCTTGGTTTTCAAATGGTTTCGGGAGTCAAATGGACTCCCAGAATGGATTAAGTTCGAGAACCAAGCTACCACTGTATAACAACATAAGTACAAGAACCCAAGAAAACAAATTAATAAAGCATACACCCAATGTATTCTAAGCCCACTCAATAGAAAGAAGTGGAACAGTGTGCCCTGTGTAGTACAGAGCTTAACTTTTTTCTCAAGGGCTTGGGCCCTTGTCTTGGGCCTCGTACATGTTGAGCTCCCTTAAAAGTACTGTACTCCAAGCAAGCCTTGTAATTAAACTTGCAGTTTCTTTATACAAAGGGCCACCCAAACAAGCATAGCAGAAATCAGAAGATGTAGACTTCGATCTAGAGCCTTGATAGATTCATAGTGTCAGGATTCCATCTGAGTCAGAGGGTGTCAGGCTGAGCTCAAGATTACTTCCTTAGCAGCTGCATTGTACTGCTGGCTCATGTATAGCTTATGCTCAACTGAGATAGTCTCCAGACAGGAAGGTGTGTTAGTCTATTGAAATACAAACAACAGAGTCTTGTAACACCTTAAAAACTTAACACATTTATTATGGCACAAACTTTCTAGGGCTACAGACCATTTCAACAAGTGCATGAAGTGTCACCCTAAGTTTTGGGCCTGGGGATTGTAAACAGTGAAATCGGAAAGAAACGAAATGCAGAAAAGTACAGAGGATGATAATTACATATTTAATGGTGGCCATTCACACACACACACACACACACACACACACACACTAAACAACAACAACAATTTTGTCTGTAACCAAGACATCCTGGTACAGGAAACCAAGAAATACATGTAGTGTGATAAAAATCCGTTGTGCTGATTCATTGCACAACTGATAGCACTGAGGCTCTTGATATATTGTGATTCAACCATATCACATTCCAGTCTCTCTTTCCCTTTTCTTTGTTACAGTGTGGTCATCTTAAGGTTAGTTACAATGCGTCTGGGAAGGTTAAAGTGTTCCCCTTCTGGGGTTGTTGTTGTTTTTTAAAACCATTGCAATGTCTTTCTTTTTTTTTATAAATATTTTTATTGAATTTTCAGTTTTTTACATTTCAAAATAAACATTTTACAAACTTTAAAATATCTTAAATATCCTTCTTCTCCTTCCATGGTTCAAATTACATACCAGACATTCCTGCATATTTTACTATAACCATTCAAATCAATTTCCCACTTTTATATCATTCAAATATTGTTTGCTCTGTTGAATTTATCTTAATGCTGCCAGCGTTTTCAGCTGTGTACAATTATTTTCCATATATTCAATAAATATTTTGCACTCTCCTTAAATATATGTTCTTCTTGCTCTCTTGTTCTGTGTGTTAAACCTGCAAGTTCTGCATATTCTAACATCTTAAGCTGCCAATCTTGACATGGGATCTCGCTCACTTTCCATTTGGGGGCTAATAGAACATGGGTCGCTGTTGTTGCCTACATAAATAAACTTTTCTGGCACCTGTGAATTTCTGTCTGGGTTATTCCCAACAAAAAGGACACTGGGGGGTTTTGGAGGGTAGATTTAAACATTTTTTTCAACTCATCATAAATCATTTCCCAGTATTATTTACCTTTCTACATGCCCACCACATATGAAGAAAGTTCCTCCCATTTCTTTACATTTCCAACACATATCTGATTCAGCTTTATACATCTTAGACAACCTACTCAGAGTTAAATGCCATCTATGAATCGTTTTCAAATAGTTCTCTTTCAGAGAATAACACACGGTAAATTTCAAATCTCTTCTCCAGAGTTTCTCCCAGAGGCTTAGGTCTATATTGTGTCCTATATCTATTGACCAGTGTGTCATTGATGTTTAACTAGCTTGTCTTTTGTTGTGTAATGGGATGTCTCTCCCTCTGCTTCCCATGTGCACCCCTTGAATCTGTTCTAGGGGTTCCCCCAACCCTCTGGAACAGATTTGGGAATGGGGTATGAAGTATGTGTGAGGAAAGGAGAAGGAAAGTCTTCTGCTGTGCAAGTGGAAATCAATGCATTGACACAACTTGTTACTAGAATACCATCTATTGTCATGCACATATCTACTCCAGATACCAAGAGCAAGATAAAATTACCGTATTTTTCAGTGTATAAGACTAGGTTTTTTTCCTAAAAAAAATGTCAAAAATTAGGGGGCACCTTATACACGGATACATCTCCCCCCCCAAAAAAAATTGGGGGCGTCTTATACATGGGGGCATCTTATAGACAGAAAAATACGGTAAATCACAGACCAGATCTGTCCCCAGGGATGGTGGTGTGGTTGGGGGATGCTCCACAAACCAGGTATAAAGAGAGCCTCTTAATGGATTCAGAATTAGGCCCCAAATAGTTACTCCAGACCCTGTGGCATGAAGGCTTTGCAAAATTCATACCAAGGCTGTGATTGCTATTAATATCATGAATCAACCAGGGTATTTCTTAGCTTTTTGTCTTCTAATTCTTGTCTCATCACAAGGCCCCTCCATAAACACATCTCAATTTGCAAACACTTTATTTTAAATCAAAGGAGCTGGTGTCAGTCTGACTTACAAAGAACACTTCATGACATTATTTACTGGCTCGGCAGGACTGACTGCACCATGCTTTAAAGGGCATAAGATTTAAAAACCAGACAAGAGAGACAAACAGCAGTGCCTGGCAATCCCTGTTCTCAATTTAGACAGTGCAGAGACGCATAAGAAAACATTCTGCCCAGGGGCAGATGAGGGAAACGTTCAGACACAAGAGCTTAAGACTGAAAGATGATATAATACCATGTGATGTTATACAGTGGGACCTCCAGTGACGCACTTAATTCGTTCCAGAGGTCCGTTCTTAACCCAAAACCGTTCTTAACCTGAGACGCGCTTTCGCTAATGGGGCCTCCCGCTGCTGCTGCGCCACCGGCACACGACGTCTGCTCACATCCTGGGGCAAAGATCACTACCAGGAGCACCTACTTTCGGGTTAGCGGAGCTTGTTACCCAAAGCGTTCGTAAGGAGGACGATACATAACCTGAGGTTCCACTGTAATCTGCTTCACCCAAAGATTAAGATCCCAGATCTAAACAACTAAGGATGCTTTCTAATGAAATAGTTTTTGCTCATTTCAGGCAAGCTTAATCAATATGTCTGACCCCTAGGAAGTAGCAGCACCAAGAAAAAAATACATAAGAGGCACGGAAGGAGCAAAGTGCTTGCAGGAGGCAGCTTTGGGCCACAAGTCAGATTTCTGAAAGAGACATAGTGGCTGATTTCACATTAATGATCACATTTTTTTAATTCTCTCTCTGAATGAAGCTCCATTGATTTTGAAGGGTGTGTAAGCACCCTTAGGGTTGCAGCTTGATTTTAATTTCCAAGCTACGATTCTGTTAGCCATTTGCATATAGTTTCCTTCAATTAATAAGAGGGGCCCGTGTGTGTGTGTGTGTGTGTGTGTGTGTGTGGTGGTGGTGGTTGCCTGCCTGCCTGCCTGCCTCTTCTTTCCCTTCTCGGGTGCCACCAGTGCGCCTGCATTCCACCTGCTGATTCTTCGGCTGGTGGCAGCCAAGCAAACTGCCATGCATGGTACACCTTCAGTCTACAACGGCAGCATTAAATCATCCTTGCTACTTGATGCCTCTTCCTAGAACAGGGATTCCCCAATTGTGTGCTGTGAGAAAGTAATCCAATAATTAAAGATTCCCATGAGTCTCTAATTCTCTTCTCCCCCCCCCCCACTTCCAGAGGAGGCCACCCACCACATCTGGCCTCTTTCCAGTCTGCTTTCATTAGAGGTGGGTGATTCTTCTATGTCTCTGTACTGGGTGTGATTAGGCCAGTCAATCACTCCTCATGCAGGAGGCGAGCACAATTGCCTGCCCTCAAGGGAACCATGCCCAGAAGAATGAATCATGCAGAAATTCACCATGCTGGTGGGCTTCTCTAAGGGCAGGTTGTTCTTACTCTCTCACACTCTCTACAAAAGGAGGAGGGAGGACGTCCAGATATTGCTAACTACCATTCTCATGAGGCCTGGCTTGGATGATGGGCCAGAGGTCCCCTACCCCTTCTCTAAAACTAAGTCTTCACAGGCATGGAAATGTGTGCCCTAAAATTTAAATTAGGAGTAAAACCTTGGGAAATGATGTCCAGAAGGCATTTTCCTCCACTTCCTGCATCTGCTGGTGAAAGCTACTGGGACTTTGTAGCCAAAGGAAGTTCGGTTCAGTTTGTTTCCATACATTTTCATTACATTTCAGCTCATTTATCATTATTGTGGTGCTAACCTTAATACATAACCCATACCTTATGTTTCTTGTGACTGTGGCCACATATTTGCAGTGGCCGACTTTGGGCTCTCCAATTTCAGTAGTGCCCTGTGTGACACTAAATTTTTTGGGGGGGGGCATCTCTCACACTCTGTTCTACAGCGTTGTTGTGGCACCCCCTCAGCGCAGCACCCAGTGCGGCCAAATTGGCCTCGCTACCGTAAAAGCCCCTCTACATATTTGTTTGCTGCATTTCCACAATTAGTTTATGTACCCATTTTGCCCTGACCCAGGATGCAAAGCAACACAAGGACTGTGGAAGCTCCTTGTCCTGCAAGGAATGAGAGGCAATGTGGTGTAGTGGTTAGAGCATTGGACTAAAAGCTCCACTCAGCCATGAAGCCCACTGGGTGACTTTGAGGCTTGGGCCCTGCCTCTGCTATTAAAGGTAAAGGTACCCCTGCCTGTACGGGCCAGTCTTGCCAGACTCTAGGGTTGTGCACTCATCTCACTCTAGAGGCCGGGAGCCAGCGCTATCCGCAGACACTTCCGGGTCACGTGGCCAGCGTGACAAGCTGCATCTGGCGAGCCAGCGCAGCACACGGCCTCTGCTATTAGATGCCTGCTAAACATGGCACTATTCAAACAGGTCTCTGGAATATGAACTTATTTCATTTACTGATGTTTTCCTGTTGCTTTCAATGATGCTTTTATTAATTTTTTGTTATTGTAATTTTGTATGGTGTACACCGCCTTGTTGTACTGTAGTATGAAAGTGCAGTTTATAAATATCAAAATAAGATATTTAAATAAAAGACTTCATTTACTTCAAAATGTAGGAAGCCAGCTTTGTTTTGTTTTAGGGGCCCTTTTGCTTATTCTCTTATTCTCTTGAGTGCGGCTCAAGACGTCTCCCCTGAAGTCTTGCCCTGACAGCACCGCTGGGCCAGAGTACACATTCATTATTCTAGAAAGGGTTGTCTGCACAGGCCTCCCTGCACATTCTAGAGAAGCGTGCAACTTAACCATTCCAGGGAACTCTTTCAGGGCCTATTTTGGAAACCAAACTGTGTTCCTGGGTTTCTTGTAAAGGAAAGGTAATAACATACTAGCCTGGAACAAGTCCTGTAATTAAATTAAAATTCCTCACAAAAATGGAATAGAGGAAGAATTCGTGCCAATAATCTAGAGATGTGTCATTTGAAGTTTCTTTTGGCTTACAATATCAGTTTCTTTGACAAACGTGTTTCCTCATCCACAAAAGAATTCAAGGTATTTGGAGAGGGCAGGATGGAGAAATTGTTCGGATGTAGCCAACATTTATTGTCACCACAATCTGCCATGTGTCTTGTCAAAACAGCTAGCCATAATTATGCAACAATAGTTACCTTCATTACTATTATTTTTTAAATGTCAGTTTGTTTTGTGCGCGACTGCAACTCAAATGCAAAAGAGGTGCCAATTTTAGATGCTGCGCTGTGAATCTATAGACCAGATTTCTCAAGCACAATGATTTTGACTGATGCACAAAGGGAACAATACATTGCCATTGAAAGTTAGTTGTGATCAAAAGTAGTTCATTTCCATTATTCCTTTTCATTAACTGGAGCAATGGTATGACATCAGAATCAGCCTAATATATGATGGTTGGACATTCTTTAGGGCTGATTCACACATCCTTTCACCAGGTGGCTGCAGCACCAGGGACCCACTTCCTCACATGAATGCACCATCACAGATCAAATGCCAGAGGAGACGCCACAGCTCAGGGTAGAGCACAAGCTTTCCATGTGGAAAGTCCTGGATTGAAAACCCATAGTTAAAAGCATTTTAGGTACTAGGTGGTGGGAGAGACTTCCTTGGGCTGAGATCACACAGAGTTCTTTTGTTGTTTGTTTGTTTGTTTGTTTGTTTGTTTGTTTGTTTGTTTAGAGAATGGCCATTGCTTACAGGTAGAGTACAGTGGTACCTTGGTTCTCAAACTTAATCCGTTCCGGAAGTCCGTTCCAAAACCAAAGCATTCCAAAACCAAGGCGCGCTTTCCCATAGAAAGTAATGCAAAATGGATTAATCCGTTCCAAACTTTTAAAAACAACCCCTAAAACAGCAATTTAACATGAATTTTACTATCTAACGAGACCACTGATCCATAAAACGAAAGCAATAAACAATGTACTGCAGTCACACAACCAATCCATCAGCAGCTGAGCTGGGTTCCACACAGTCACAAAAACAAAACAAAAAAGCCGCAAAAACAAAAACGCAAAATAAATAGCAAAAACAGACGGACCTCAGTGTAACACTCAAAATGGAAGTGTGGCACTCAAATCGGAAGCGTAAAAATCAAAACAGAGCACATTCGGCTTCCGGGAAAAGTTCGCAAACCGGAACACTAACTTCCGGGCTTGCTGTGTTTGGGTTCCAAGTTGTTTGAGTACCAAGGCGTTTGAGAGCCAAGGTACCACTGTATGTGTGTTTCCTGTAGGAGGTCCCAGGTTTAATCCCCAGGTAGGCTGGGAAGGTTACCTGTCTGAAACCCTGGAGAGTCGCTGCCAGTTTCTATAGGCAGCACATACTGAGCTAAAGGTATCAATTGTCTGTTTTGGTATAAGGCAGCTTCCTATGCTCACCACATATAGCATCTCAAATACGTTAGAACGTAAGAACCCATCTAGTCCAGCAAGCTGTTCTCACATTGGCCTGTCAGATACCTATGGGAAGCCTGCAAGCAGGATATGAACGCAGCAGAAAAAGGAATGTGAACAATCCAGAGGTCAGTCAGTGTGAGGAATGGTACAGGATTAAATTCAGCATCACTGGGTCCCATGTTTATAAGCATGTATAAGCACACCTTCCCTAGGGAGGCCAGGTGAGATGGAGGCCAGGTCTCCTGGATGTTTAATAGTTCTGCAGAAGAGCAGAAATTCCCTCTTCTACACAACTATTCAAGGGCAAGGTTTCACTTGGCCACCCCAGCCCCAGTAAATTTCCATTCATGTCCTGAGAAGTGAGAGGAGAATTTTATATTCAGAAAGTTAATCCTCATGGAAAACAACATCCCTTAGTGAGCACAGCACACATGACAAAAATCATTTGGGTATTTAAAAGTCCTGAGTAGGAAGTGAGGCATTGGTGAATTACCGTATTTTTTGCTCCATAAGACTCACTTTTTCCCTCCTAAAAAGTAAGGGGAAATGTGTGTGCGTCTTATGGAGCGAATGCAGGCTGCGCAGCTATCACAGAAGCCAGAACAGCAAGAAGGATTGCTGCTTTCACTGCGCAGCGATCTTTCTTGCTGTTCTGGCTTCTGAGATTCAGAATATTTTTTTTCTTGTTTTCCTCCTCCAAAAACTAGGTGCATCTTGTGGTCTGGTGCGTCTTATAGAGCGAAAAATACGGTATTTTAAAGGCAGCTCCACGGCCCAAGTTCCCATTGACTTCATATGTTTAAGCTATGGAACTGTTTGTCTCTTCTCTTCTGCCAAGAGTTACGTTGAGGAAATCAGATAATACACAGCACTCAGAAGCTTCCCATAGGCATCTGGTAGGTCACTGTGAGAACAGGATGCTGGACTAGATGAGCCTTTGGCCTGACCCAGCAGGGCTTTTCTTACATCCAGCGGCGTAGCGTGAGTTGTCAGCACCCGGGGCAAGGCAAGTAATTTGCGCCCCCTAACCCGGGGCAAGGCAAGTAATTTGCGCCCCCCGCCAACCCCTAACCTGCCGATCTGAGTCGAGTTGCTGCTGGCGCTGCCGCCCAAACCACGCCGCTTGCCCGGAGGAGGAGGGGGGCAGAGAGGCGAGGAAAATGCAACATGGCCCAGCAGCTGCAGCAGCAGCAGCGGAGGCGGGGCTGTGAGGAGGGGCTGCCTGGCACGTCCTCCGCGGCCCTGACGCGCGGGGCTGAGAGCCGCTGCCTGCCGGACGCCTTCAGCCCGGGCGCGCGCACAGCTCGTCGGTTCCACAAGACATGGGGCTCTGCTACAGCCTGCGCCCGAGGCTCTTCGGCGACTCCGGAGGCAGCGAGCGCGCCCCCCCAGATGTTGCGCCCGGTGCGGCCGGCCCCCCTGGCACCCCCCACGCTACGCCACTGCTTACATCCTTGTGACAGGATCCGCCCCTGCCCCCCTGATGCTTCTGAAATTCTTCTTATATGGATATCTTCTGAGAGTTTGGGAATTACCTGGTTTCTGTTTGTTCTTTTCACTTCTTTTCTGTTTGTTCTTTACTATTCATAAGGTGTGTGTGGAATTCAATGTTGTGATTGTTCCATCAACACAAGGAATTTGACTCACCAGACAGAATGCTGTTCTGGGTGTTCTTGCAACCCTCAACCCCTCCCCCCCCCCCATGACAGTTTCAGGGCCATGGGGGAAGGAGAAGGGTGGGAAACTCTGTTGCACAAGTGGAAGTTCTTGCACAGAGCTTTTATTGACAGGACACATTACTGTAGTTGAATCAATTATCTTCATTCACAAAAAAATGAAAGAACAGTAAACCATAACAATGTGCAACCAAATAAGTGTTACTTAACAACCATCAACACACCCCATTCTTTTCTGTTCTGTAACCTGGTCTTGTTTCTGGAGTGAAACTGACGCCTTAGGAATTCACACTCTGCACTCATAGCGTCCCATCTTTTTCCTGGGGTTTCTCTGCCAGAGTCATGGGCGTAGCCAGGATTGATTGGGGGGCAGGCTTCGGGGGGGGGGGCAGAACCTCAGTTAGATATCTTTATTTATTTACTTGATCTGGGGAGGGGTAGCTGCCCCCCTGTCCCCCCAGCTACTCCCATGGCCAGAGTTGCATAATACTCTGTCATCATAGGCTCCTCTGGGTGCTAACCCTTGCTTGTTTTTGTTCTTCATCTGTGGCACACTACTGTATGCATGGTGTTCATGCAGAAAAGCGTGCCAAAGAGAAAGTGAATGGGCCTTCTCACCAAGGTGGGTTTCCATTCATATTAGAGCCCAACTGAAAGAACATATTAGAGACCTATTTCTATACAACTATTAAAAGTGCCTTTGAACCTCTCTCTGGCAATTTGTTGTGGTGTGCATGGGGATCTTCCTGGGCACCCAGATTTGTAAGTCATCTGTGGTGAGAATGCTAACCTACACCAGGGTGAACTTAGATTCCACTTCCCTTCTCATCCTCATTCTGTTCCATTCCAATGCACATGTACCACACGCAAATCAAATTGTGCATGAAATGCTCAAAGGCCCCTTTGGGGAAACAATCGGAATGGTGTCACTGCAGGATAGGCAGTGGGGGAGGGAGAAGAATTCATAAATCAGTTGTTCATTCTGGCCAGTGAAGCTTTTAACATTGATACTGCAGAATCTGAAAATGCCAAAAGAAGAGCTGCTGCCTTATCTGAAAACACCAGCATGTTCCCATCTGAACTCATGAGGAGAGTAGATGTGGTTATGCCTTTTATCTACTGCAGTGGTTCCCAGTGAGCTAAGTAATGCAGACTCTCTGTTTTTCAAAAGCCAAGCCATGGACCCCCTACATTTGAAAATGCTGATATATCTATGGTAGTTTTTGTTATGTGAATGGTGACAGAGACCCCTGGGTGGAATACGGAGACCCCCTGAGGTCTGCAGACCACCAGCCGGAAACCACTGGTCTACTGCATTTATATCCCTCTATCTTCTCCAAGGAGCATGGTTCTTCCCCTTCACTTAATCCCTACAACAGCCATGTGAGGTAAATAAGGCTGAGAGGTAGTGACCAGTCCAAAGTCATCAACTGAGCTCCGAGGCCAAGTGGCAATTTAAATCATAGTCTCCCAGTTCCTAGCCCAACCATTACACCACACTGGCTTTCAGGACTGGGGTGGTCCTGCTTTAGTTTTAGGCCCTTGGCGGTTGGATGCCCAGGTGCAGATCATAGAATTGTAGAGCTGGAAGGGAACCCAAGGATCATCTAGTCCAACCCCCTGCTATGCAGGAATGTCCCATGTCCATTCGCAGGGACATTCGCAGGGAAACCAAAATGCTTGTTTACAAAGCTGTTGTACTACCAACCTTACTACAGTGGTACCTCAGGTTACATGCGCTTCAGGTTACAGACTCCACTAACCCAGAAATAGTGCTTCAGGTTAAGAATTTTGCTTCAGGGTGAGAACAGAAATCGTGCTCCGGCGGTGTGGTGGCAGCAGGAGGCCCCATTAGGTAAAGTGGTGCTTCAGGTTAAGAACAGTTTCAGGTTAAGAACGGACCTCTGGAACGAATTACCGGTAAGTACTTAACCTGAGGTACCACTGTATATGCTTGTGAAACATGGACCACTTATAAACAACATCTCCAACTCCTCGAAAGATTCCATCAACGGCGTCCCCAAAAATTTTTACACATCACTTGGGAAGACAGGCAAACTAATATCAGTGTACTGGAAGAAGCAAAGGTCACCAGTGTTGAAGCAATGATTCTTCAACATCAACTTCGTTAGACTGGTCATGTTGTGCGGATGCCTGATGATCGTCTTCCAAAGCAACTACTCTATTCCGAACTTTAAAATGGAAAGCGTAATGCTGGTGGTCAACAAAAGAGGTTTAAAGACTGTCTCAAGGCAAATCTTTAAAAATGTAGTATAAACATTGACAATTGGGAAACACTGCCTGTGAGCACTCCAGTTGGAGAACAGCCTTTACCAAAGGTGCCATGGGCTTTAAAGACACTCGAACTCAGGACGCAAGGGAGAAACATGCTAGGATGAAGGCACGCTTGGCAAATCCACACCGTGATCAGCTCCCGCCCAGAAACCAATGTCCCCACTGTGGAAGGACATGTGGATCCAGAATTGGCCTCCACAGTCACTTACGGACTCATTGTTAAAACCGTGTTTATGGAAGACAATCTTACTCGGCTACGAGTGATTGCCGAAGAAGAAGAAGAAGTATGCAGGAATCTTTTGTCCAATGTAGGGCTCGAACCCACAACCCTGAGATTAAGCGTCTCATGCTCTACTGACTGAGATGCCTCCCGCCTCACCAAGTGAACCAAGCCTGCTGCCTTCGCTCATCCAAGCCCAGGCTGGCCTCCCCTGCAGCCTGCTATCTGCACCCCACCCTTCCCTTGGATCCCTCTTCCCGGGACTCTGCTGTCTCCAGGAGCCAGGACAACCCTCCCCTCCCTGCCCAAGCCTCTCCCCCACCCACGCACCCCAGGGACAGATTGGGAGCAGCCGGCCCGGCCCTGCTCTCCGTGCCTGGCCCCTTGATGCAGGCTGCGGGGCTCGTAGGCTGCGCGCCTGGTCGGGGCTGGGGGAGGGGAGGCGCAGCGGCTCTGGCTGCGGGAGTGAATGGAGAGGCGCCTGCTCCCCCCCCTCCCCTCGCGCGCTCGTGTTCCATTCACCCAGTCCTGTCCCTGCTGCTGAGGCTGCTGACGTCAGCGCTGCCTGCGTCAATGCTTGCCTCAGTGACACACGTGCGGGCTTTCTCCCTCCTCCCCCTGCTGCTTTCTTCTGTGTTTTTTCTCAATGAGAAGCCTAATGGGATTTTTATTATCCTGCTTATAAATCAAACCATTAGGGCAACTTGCTGCTGCTGTTGCTGCTGGCACGTTGAGAATCAACGATGATCCCCTTTCTCCTTTCTTTTCACCCCCCGCACCACCGCCCCCGCTCTCTTTAACTCTGTATTTCTGGGTAGATTCTGGAAAGAGAGAGAGAGAGAGAGAACGTTTCTTGTGTTCTCTTGGTGCCTGCCATACCACACGGCGACTCTGTGTGTCTATATTTATGCGGGATAAAAATACACGGGCAGAGAGGACTGCGGCGAAACTCTCTTGATTTACCCCCCTCCTCGCTTTTTTGTAAAGGCTTCTGGCTCGATTTCTCCTCCTGCTCGCTCAGGAACAAAGCCCCACGGGGCAAGCTAATAGGAATAAGCACAATCTCGGCTTCAAGAAGGCTAGTGCCAGAATCCCTTTGCCCCACCATCAAACTCCCCATCAGGGGTACCAACTTGAATAAAATCTGGGGGGACGCAAGTAAGCCTCGTCCCGCATAATCGATCACATGATGCGGTGTACGCGGACTATTTGAATGGCAGTTCCCATCAACAGGGGGACAACCCCCTCAATATTTTATTGGGGGCAAATACCCCTCGGCCCCTAGGAATTGGCTCCCATGCTCCCCATTGTCACATTCTTTGAGCAACTAAGTAGATTTAGATAATCAACAACAACAACAACAACAAAAGGAAAGCTATAGGCAAGTTTGAGCATGGCTGCCTGTTGTATATTTGCACTGTTCCTGCAGCAGCCTTCAAGGCCAATGGAAGGGTTTGAGAGTCCCCAGTTCTGTTTGAGTTTACTGGAACCCGGGGCTAAGGATGTGTCTGCATTGGGGGCAGATTTTCAGGAGCAGCCATTTTGGGCAGGGTGAAGCTGAGCTCCCAACACCCAGGTCGCTGCAACTCGATGCCCCAACCCATCTCTCATGCTCCATCCTAAATCATAGTTGTGGCAGCACCTGCAGCACCCCCAAGGCTCCGTGCCCAGTGGCACACTCCCCTAAATCCACCTCTGGTGGCAATGCGATGAGGCCAGGGCTATGCAGGTACACCAGTGCAGCAAATCTGGCACAGCAGCTGCTGAATCTGCCCAGCCATAATTTCATTGCCATCCTGCCTCATACAGGTCAGCTGCCTCTATGCCTCTGTCACAAGGGTGACTCCATTCCACCACACCAGCAGCTTCTGAAAACTGGGATTTTGGATCCACATCAGAATTGCACTGATGTGTCACATACTAATTTATCTAATTGTTTGTTTGTTTGTTTATGTAATTAATTTATTGGATTTATAGCCCACTTTTCACTGTATGTCTCAAAGCAGCTTGCAAGAACAAAACCACATACAGAATTTACAACATAGATTGAAACATCAGAAATCAGAAACATTAGAACAATCTTTGTGGTGCAAAGGCCTCCTGAAATAACATTACCTTTTGTGATGAATCCAGGTTTACTTGCAGGCACAGAGTGGGGAGGAGTGGAGATTATAGTGCTAGCATGACTGGCACAGTTAAGTTACCGTAATTTGGAGAGCCTTCCTTGGGCCAGTGCAGAAATACAGGCAACTCCCCATTTATGCAGGGGCTACACTCCAAGGCACCGTGCCTTGGAAATGAAAGTGTGTATATTGCGAACACCATAAAAAAGCCTGCAAATACCCCAATGGCTCCCTCCAAACTTCCTTGCCCAAACTTCAACTCTCCACAGGCCTCAAAGGTTGGTGCAAAGGCTTGTGGGATTGCTAGACGCTGTTTTCACACCATTTTTGCCATTTTCGTGCCAATTCCAGGTTTGCAGCAGTGCACACATGTGAGGTTGCATGTGCCTTGAATGTGCATAAATGGGGAGTTGCCTGTACCCCGATTCCATTACAGCAAATGGAGAAAAATGAATGTTCATATTGCTCACGTGGGTGACTAGCTAATGAGAATAGATTCTAAAGCCCAGTAGGCAGAAGCAGCTCATTGGATGGGGCAGCCCAGCTACCATAGCTTTCTGCCAGGTTGGGTTGCTGTTGCTTACTGGGAGGGGTAAGAAGGTGGGGAGGGCAGCATGGTGCAAATGCACCAGCAGGAGTGCCAGATTGGCTCTGCCGTTGTGTTTGCATCACGCCTCCCTCCCCACTGCCTCGCCCCTCTCCTTCCAAGTAATTAGCAGTGACCAACCTGTTGGGAAGTTAGCATAGTGGCTCCACCCCTCCAGGAGAGCTGCTTCTGCCAGTATGAGTCCACTGTACCCAGCAGAGTACACAAGAAACCCCATCATGGTGCTGCTTAGACAAGGGAGCGGCACGGCCATGTCATGTGGCAATGATAGCTTATAGGGCAGGGCGTCTGTTGCTAGGGAGGCTTATTCTTAGCAATGGTCTGGTGCCCACATGGTTCCGATCTCTGCCCCCTGCTGTTTTTTCCCCTGTTTCACCCCCATAAAGATAGTTCCAACACGCATGCACTTCTTGTGGCATGGGTGGTGGATCACCCATGTAATTCAAATGGAAGCGTATCTCCACACTGCAGCTAGGATTTTATGAAGAGTTTGGCAAGGAGTCCCAACTGGGACTTCCTGTTTCCAAATGAATGTAGCCATTTAGGAGATGATCAGTGCGAGACAAACAGTGGACATAAAGATGGAGTTGTAGAATATCTCCTTCTGCATCATGGACCTGCTACCCAGGTGGTGGCTTGCAAATGGGAACATGAAGTGAGGGCTGTGTGTTGCTTTAGACTTTTCTTAGCTCTAAAAAGTTTTTCATATCGCTCCATCTCACTGCATGAACCATTGTTATTACAGCACAACAACAAGTGGAGGAGAGGCCTTATCATTATTGCTCGATTGGATTTCTTACCTGGAATCTCAAGGAATCCTTTGATTGGATTTCTTTGAGCCCTGTGAACTGTGGCACTTGCTCCTGAGTAGACATGCATACAATAGTGCTGTTCATCTCTATTGAAACACTTGGTTTCAGTGTAATTTCTGGACTACCACAAAACCAACCCTATTGGCTATTACTAGTGCTAGGCAGAGACTCAGATATGGTAGGAATCTCTACTGATGTGGGCCAAGTTGAGGCTGACATGGGTCTCAGAGATTGGCTCCAAGAGAGGTGGAGGGGAAGAAACTCAGAATTCCCCCTGAAGGTGGAGCCCAGACATCCGGCTCTGTAGCCAAGGCCACCAAATAACACAAATGGAGAGCTCAAATCCTCAGCCTGGAGAATTCAATAACAATCCAACTCCCATACTTTCCCAGGGAGGTCAGATCAGAGGCCATAGATGGTGTATGAGCAGGCTGTTTGGTGCTGTTGGAGTGCAAAGCTACAAGTCTCCAGTTAAAGGAGGCTGATGTTAGTGCTTGAGATTGAAGAAGTTTTGAAGGGTTCCACTGAACTCTAGCCCTGGTTGGAACAACATCAGAACTAAGTGGCTGCTGTCCTAGGTCCTGAAGAACTGGCCGCCAGCAGCAGGTAGCCTCATTGCTGGTCCTGTCAAACCACTTCTCTGAGAGGCCAAGGTTAGCCTCTTTCAGAAAAAAACAGCAGCCTCTCTCTCTGTGTTACCTCAACCATGGAAAAAGACACCTTGGCATGATGCACAGGAGGCACATGTTTATCTGTTTATTCATTCATTGCATGCATCTCCTGAAGATCGCTACTAGCTTTCTTCAGGCTACAAAAGCATCTCGTGCAACTCTGGATGTAAGGGATGCTGCTGTTTTATGTACATTACTTAGACATTGTATCCAAAGAAAGGTCGGCTAGAAACTTTCCGTCGTTTTCTTTCTATGCGGTTTCTGATTTCTCTTACAGCTTCATCCTGAATCATTGAATAAATATTAAATTGAAAATGATTGAAAATCTAGACAACAAATCTAGTTTTAGAAAAACCAGCACTGCTCTATTAACAGCTCTTCCTTTGAAAACACTCCATTCCTGAAAGGCTGCCGAAATAAAACAGTCTTCACTTGCCAGTGGAAGGACATTAAGCTGGAGCCAGTCTAGCCTTTTGGGGGAGGGAGTTCCAAGGTGTGGGAGTGGCCACCACAAAGCCCTTTTCCTGTGTCCCCACCAAACATGCCTTTGAGGGCGATAGGGACTGGGAGAAGGGTATCTCCCCAAAATCTCAGAGCTTGACAGGTTCATATGGGAGAAGATGGTCCTTCAGATAGCCTAGGACTAAGAAGAGTTTGGATTTGATGTCCCACATTATCACTACCCTAAGGAATCTCAAAGTGGTTAACATTCTCCTTTCTCTTCCTCCCCCACAACAAACACTCTGTGAGGTGAGTGAGGCTGAGAGACTTCAGAGAAGTGTGACTAGCCCAAGATCACCCAGCAGCTGCATGTGGAGGAGTGAGGAAGCGAACCTGGTTCACCAGATTACAAGTCTACCACTCTTAACCACTGCACCACACTGACTAAGCCATATATGGTTATGTTGCAAGATCATAAGAAGACAACGGACAACAGATGCCTATGAGAAGCCCACAAGCAGGACCCGATTGCAGCAGCACTCCTTCCCAACCCCACCCCTTGTGATTCCCGGAAGCTAGTATACAGAAGCATACTTCCTCCAGGAGTGGAGCCATCACAGCTAGTCTGATCCTCTTTCAATAAGAGCATTAGATCTTTTAACAAGCACCTAACAACACAGACCTAGTGGTGATTTCTCAGCTTTGAGACTGGAGCACATTACCAGTTCTCAGTAAGGATTTTTCTTCTGCCGGTGCCCACAGGGTGTGTGTGTCTCGCAGGTAAACCATTCCTCAGGCACTTCTTCAAACATCCCATTAGCTGTTTCTTTCTCACCTCTTCTTTCAGGTTACCATGCAGAAATTAAAAATGAGATTTTAAAGGGGCGTGTGAGCGCCTGATCAGTTATGCATCATTGGGATTCTGCAGCCTGAAGAAAATCCGGTGTTCGCACTGCACATCCTGCACTTTGCACTCAATAACAGCACGTTCCCTGCCCTGAGTTAGTAAAAGAGAGGGAGCTGTGTGGTGAAAGACATCATTTGTACATTAGGAAGTCTCTGTTGCCAGATCAGCAGAAGCGCCGCTGACGTCTGTACTCTTCTCGTTTTATCCCTGCTGCTATAAATCAAAATGACTGCAGTCCAAGGGCTGTACTTGTTTAACTACAAATGTGCTGTTAGTTAGAAAAGACACCCAGGCAGAGAGGACCCCAGATAACCTCACTATATGCCAAGTTGGTTAACTAGGGGAATTCTTAAAAGCTGTTGAGAGTTTTGGTGTTATGTTTGTGTAAAATAAAGAGAACCAACTCTGCAAATATGCACATTTCCAAAGTTGCAGAGATGTTATATTGCAGAATCCTGATTATTATTTTTTCAATAATGTAAACTCCTACAGTGACAACACCAGGGGAAAATATTCCTCTGTGCACACCCACACAAAACAAAGTGAATTTTAGGAGTGCATGTTAAACTGTCTCAGGCAGTAGTGGGTGGTGCTGGGTGGGTGGAAGGTGCGGAGGCCAACAGCAGGTGGAGCTAGAGTCGATGATGGCCAAAGCCAACTATTTAGTCCCGTCCGCCCCCATCCTCTTCTTTTTTGCTGAATTCTACAAGGGCAAAACTGAGACTGAGGAGGAAATTGCCAGCCAGACAGGCAGGTAGAGGCTGCCTTGGGTCAGAATGAGATTGGTAGGGGCAATGGAGTAGGGAGTTTCAGACCTGGAAACCAAATTTGGCCCTCTAGGCCTCTGGTCCTCAAGACTCCCAAGGACACACCCTCACCAGCCCTGCTTTGCTTCCTTCTGGAGTGTGTTTGCCTGGCTCGCTCTGATTTTATTTTATTTTATTTTATTTTATTTATTTTATACTACCCTTCATCTGCAGATCTCAGGGTGGTCTATAACATAAAATGACAATAGAAAAACCATGAAATACATAGGAAAAGGAAGAACACACTCACATTCTTTATTTGAGTTTAAAGACCCACATAAACATTTTCAAAAGCAAAATAAAGCAGAAATGCAGGGAAAGGGTTCCAAGGTGGTTGCTATGTTTTATCCAGAGCATGTAAGTTTCTGTTTCTTAATACTTCTAAGAGGAACTTAGCCACAGCCAGAGTAGTATCATTTGACGTACCTCCAAGGAGGTACTTAAGGTGGAAGGTTTCGTATTTTCCAGTTAAGGGGGTTTAATTAATTGATCCCTGGCTTGTTTGAACTGCTCACAGTGTAGTAGGATATGCTTCACAGAGTCGACACCCTGAGAGCATGAGCAGAGCCTATTCTGATAGGGAATACCAGACAGTCTGCCGTTTAGTACTTCTGCTGGAAATGTCTAGCTCTGGTGAATAATCGGCAATAGTTAGGTACAGACAGATTCATGAAATATGATGGTAACTGAAAATCATGGCCATGGTGGATTCCAGATGCAAACGGTCCACAGGTTACATAGGATCTAGAGCAAAGATCACTGTGTGAAATATCCCATAACATCTGCCTCAGGGATTTATCATAGTTCAGATAATGTAAAAAGGATGGTGAAAGACCAGTCGAGGAGGCTTTACAGACCATAGTTTCGATCATAAGCTAATAGACTCCTCATAGGTTAGATGTAAAAGTACAGGACAGATACTTTTAAAAAATAAGAACAACAGCAAACCAATAATTCCCTCATTTAAAAGAGCACAGGATGTCAATCAGATCAACCAAAGGCCTGGTTGAAAAGGAATGTTTTTGCCTGGTGCCTAAAGATGTATAATGAAGGCACCAGCAGAACTTCCTTGGGGAGAGAATACCACAAGTGGGGAGCCACTGCAGAGAAGACCCGTTCTCGTGTTGCCACCCTCTGGACCTCTCGTGGAAGAGGTACACAAAGAAGGGCCTCAGAGGATGATGTCAGGGTCCAGGTAGGTTCATATGGATAGAGGCAGTCTTTGAGGTATTGCAGTCCTGAGCCATTTAAGGCATCTATTGGCTACTGTGAGAACAGGATGTTGGACTAGATGGGCCACTGACCTGATCCAGCAGGCTGTTATATTTTTACGACTCTAGACCACCCAGGTGAATCACAGGTGTGAGGAAAGTGCACCCACCACAGCAGTGTTTGCTGCTATTGCTGTCACCCTTAAAAAAGAAAAGAATCTCTCTTCCATAGCTCATCTCTCAGCCTTTATTGCTATGTTCCCATCACTGAAATGAACAGATGCTTTTGGAAAGTCTTAATACCTTGATGTTATGTTAAAACGTATGCAGAATTTGAAATATAGGTGGTTTAATAATTTATAATTAACGTACACAGTGGGTAAAATATAAGTAGTACAGCAGCTTTATAAGGTAAGAAAAGAACGCCATGGAAGGGTAGATGTCAATGGATATGAGGTATATGTTCTGATGGTTGTTTTAAAAAATGTAAATTTTGAAAAGCTAATAAAAAAATCTTTTAAAAAAGAAAGTATACAGTCAGAATTCAGCTAAAACGCCTGCTGGAATAAAAATGAAAAGTCAGTAGCCATCAGAAGTTCAAGGGGGGGAGAGCAAGTGTCTGTCTGGCCTCAACTGGAAGAGATCCAGTGTGGTGTAGTGGTTAGAGTGTTGTATTGGAACCCAGACAGACCAGGGTTCAAATCCCCACTCGGCCATGAAGCTCACTGGGTGACCTTGGGACAGTCACTAACTCTCAGCCTAACCTACTTCACAGGGTTGTTGTGGGGATTAAATGAGGATGGGGAGAGCCATGAGCTCCTTGGGGGGAAAGGTGGGATATGAATGTAATAAAGAAATAAAACTGAGGGCCCAATTTTAAAACACAGGGCTCCTGTGGATATGAGCCTTGCATTCCAATTACGGAGGACCACAAACAAAGGCTCCCCTAAAGATGTCTGTGATCAGACAATCAGGATCAAACAATGCTTGAGGCTGTTACCATTAATGGGAAGATATTTTAACATAAATATGTATTAATAAGTACATAAAGGTAAAGGTAAAGGGACCCCTGACCGTTAGGTCCAGTCGCAGACAACTCTGGGGTTGCGGCGCTCATTTCGCTTTACTGGCTGAGGGAGCCGGTGTTTGTCTGCAGACAGTTTTTCCGGGTCATGTGGCCAGCATGACTGAGGCGCTTCTGGTGAACCAGAGCAGTGCGTGGAAACGCTGTTTACGTTCCCGACGGAACGGTACCTATTTATTTATTTGCACTTCATGCTAGGTTGGCAGGAGCAGGGACCAAACAACGGTACATATAATAATAAATAAGTACATAGTAATAAGTAATATTAAAATGTACATGTTGCAAAGAAATTTTGCTGCAGAAACACAAGAAATTCCCCACCACCAATTTATAACCCTTGCAGCTTTTTGCGAACCAGAGCACTAACTCAGTTTTGCTGCAGCTCCTCTCTGCGGCTTCCTCAGCCTTCTAGTGAATGTGGTTCTGCACTGGTTCTGGCAGAAGTGTAGTTAAACGCTCTTTCCTGAATAGGTCTCCACCAATATGGAGAATGATGCAATTCCCGGGGAATGGAGCCATCTAGCTGCCTGCAACCTATTAACAAAGGTTTTGTGGTTTTTCAGCAAAGGAAAGCAACGCCTGCAAACCACTCTTTGCCAGAGTTGGAATAAGGGTGGAGAGATTATATGTACTGTTTCTGTTTCCTCTTGCCCTCTTGGAGACCTTTTGTAATCTCCATTTAAGGTGTGTGTGTTTTAGCAATGACAGAGTGTCTCTGGCTTAGGAGCATAGGTTTTAAAAGTGTAGTACATTTAATTTCCCTGCAGCTTTTGGGTTAAATCTGTTCCACATTGAAAGGGCACTCCAGAAAAGAAAGTTGATGTATGTGATCTGAGAACTGTATGTGTCAAGGAGAGATCTGGAACACAAAAGAAACTGATCTTTCCAGGCCAGAATTATAGCTACTGAGAGGTCCATAGCTCAGAGGTACAGCACATGCCTTGCCTCATATGCAGAAAGTTCCAGGATTCAGTCTCTGGCTTCTCTGCTTAGGCCTAGGTAAAACTCATGCCTGAGACCCTGGACAGCCTCTATCAGTCAATGCAGGCAATACTGAGCTGGATGGGTTAATGTTCAGACTCAGGATAAGGCAGTATTCCATGTTCCTGGATCTGCCAGGCTGTGGCTTTAAATGTACCAGCAGAAGACATGAAAGGATGGTGGAGCTTTCTTCCATACAGCTATTTTATTGGGCTACGAAACCTCTTGATCTAACTTGCAAATGGATCCCCTGAGCTCTTGGGATTTTGAGAACACAGGCCTCACGTCTTGTTTATTTAAACCAGTGGTGTCAAACCTATGTCACCCTGAGAGCCACATTCCTTCTGGGAGCCACATGGTAAGCAGTGGGCATGGCCAGAGGCAGAACATGGGTGGAGCAATGAGAGTGTCACTTATTGGCGTACTATAGGCTACATTCCAGCCACACAGAAGCTAGAGGTTTCTACAGCTTCATGCACACCTACCTCTCTTTATCATCTAGGCAAGCAAGAGGCATGATCATAGTTCAAAGCCACATTTCAGCTTGGTAGATGCCCTGTACAAGGTAAAAGAAGGTAAAGGGACCCCTGACCATTAGGTCCAGTCATGGCCGACCCTGGGGTTGGGGCGCTCATCTTGCTTTATTGGCCGAGGGAGCCGGAGTACAGCTTCCGGGTCATGTGGCCAGCATGACTAAGCCGCTTCTGGCGAACCAGAGCAGAGCACGGAAACGCCGTTTACCTTCCTGCCAGAGCAGTACCTATTTATCTACTTGCACTTTGACATGCTTTCAAACTGCTAGGTGGCAGGAGCAGGGACCAAGCAAGGGGAGCTCACCCCATCGCGGGGATTCGAACCGCCGACCTTCTGATCGGCAAGTCCTAGGCTCTGTGGTTTAACCCACAGCGCCACCTGCATACAAAGTGTATGCCAATTCCAGAGAAAACCCTAATGCGGAAGAACTGTGAGGTATAGTGTGGTTATATGATTACCTAAACATTTGGATGTTCCGCTCCCAAACTATGAAGAAGAAGAAGAGGAGGAGGAAGAATTTGTAAGGATAAGTCATGTTGTACTGGATTTTGAGCAATTCTTGAATCACACAGTCACCATTTACAACTCCCTGCGGCTTAAAAAAACTACTGCATACCAAAACCCATTGTTTTCACAGCATTTGTAGTTGGATTATTTCTTTTGCCACAATAAGGTGCAGAAGATCCCATTAATGGTGCTTTTCACAACTTAGTAGAACATGAGTAAAATGCAGTTTGTCAGTAGTGATTACAGCTGCTGTAGCAATGGGTGAATTTTGGAGTAAGGCTTCATCTCCAATACCTTGTCACAAGTAACAGCAGAACACACTGTTGATTACCCTGGATCCTTCTACCACTATTGCACAAGCACTGCTTAATTTCAGACTATTCATTGGCAGAAAAGGATATTCTTCTGTATTATGTGCAAAGAAAGACTATCCAGATGGCTAATTAATTTCTACATTTTAAAGAGATAATTGACTGTTTTAAAGGTAGAAGCATTTAATAGTTGAGTTGTGTCACAGTACTGAGGCAGGCTGCCACAACCATTTCCCCAGAGAACAATATAAGCAAAGATTATTAAAAGTCCACCCAGCCAAGACATGCAAAATCTCATTTGTCTGGTTGTTCCCTATGCAACTGAAAGTGCTTTCCCCACAATCTCCTTTCTGTCTTCCCACAGTGCTTCCAGGTCTCATGCTTACACTGAGAATCTGCAATCTCACAGCAGATAAGTTTTACTAAAATTCCCTAAAAGTGACTCTAGCTTCTTGTGTGCTGGTTTGTGTGAAGAACTGCAGTGCTCTTTCCAAAGTCTAGGAATCCGTTTTCTTTAAATTGATTGAAAGGGCTTGCAGGAAAATGGACTTACATTTGAATTTCAATATTCTTGTGCGGATGTGCGCTGCTTGCAGTGCATTTCTGGTCCTTCATTATTGGGGAGGGGAGATGAGTGAGGAAAAGGGTTGATGAAAGAACTAGGTGGGAGGCACAGCAGTTACATCTTTTGTTGCTTGGAAGCTTTTAAAGGCTGGCAGGATCTCCGGGTTGCAGCCCTACCCACAAGTATATTGTTAGAATTATTTATAATTTACTTTTCAAAGCTGAAAGTACTTCAGGAGTTCCTTTTATAAATGCCTTCTTCTGTAAGATACAGAAGTGGCTATGATGTTGGATGTGGTGCATGTGCAATGCGCTCTACGTGGGGCTACCTTTGAAGGTGACCCGGAAACTACAATTAATCCAGAATGCAGGAGCTAGACTGGTGACTAGGAGTGGCTGCCGAGACCACATAACACTGGTCCTGAAAGACCTACATTGGCTCTCAGTACGTTTCCGAGCACAATTCAAAGTGTTGGTGCTGACCTTTAAAGCCCTAAATGGCCTCGGTCCAGTATATCTGAAGAAGCGTCTCCACCCCCATTGTTCTACCCGGACACTGAGGTCAAGCGCCAAGGGCCTTCTGGCAGTTCCCTCCCTGTGAGAAGTGAGGTTACAAGGAACCAGGCAGAGGGCCTTCTCAGTAGTGGCACCCGCCCTGTGGAACGCCCTCCCATCAGATGTTAAGGAAATAAACAACTATCTGATTTTCAGAAGACATCTAAAAGCAGACCTGTTTAGGAAAGTTTTTATCGTGTTTTTACTATTCTGTTGGGAGCCTCCCAGAATGACTGGGGAAATAAATTATTATTATTATATTTCCAAAGCCCACCTGAGAACTGTTATTATGCTAGCCATCTGGAGGATCCTACAAAAGGGGGGTTTTTATGAAGCTACTAAAGCTTGAGATGTTGAGGTGGTGGTTCTGCTCTTACTTTGCAAGGCCATTTCCAGAGAGTGGCAATGAGGACTTCTTTGCCCCGTTGCAGTTGTGCTGTGGGGTCTCACAAGGGTCCATTATACTCCGTTGTTGCTTAAGATCTATATGAAACCACTGGGAGAGTTGATTGGAGGATGTGGGGCATGACATCATCAGTAGGATAATCAACAAGTAGTTTGTAGATGGAGAGAGAAAAGGACATAGGGCTGAGTTTGTCTCAGTAAGTTTTCTGATAGTACTAATGCCCCCCCACCTTGAAATCTGATGGGGAGGAGCAAACATCTGAAGCGTTTGAGCTGGACCCTCCATCTATGCTCAACCTGTACATCTGTAAATATAAACATTACAAAATACCATTAGATCTGCTGTGATCTGTCTCCCAACCAAACGTGTACATGCTGCACCTATAGAATTCTCACCACTTGGAGAACTGGGTTAAGCATAACACGTGTCCTGTTTGGCTCTGATCAGATGTGCTGTACGGTACTCAAGATGCTTCCCTTTCCTGGCTGAAAAGATCGGTGGTACTGTGTCATCTATGAAATACTGGCCATGCTGGGGGGGGGGGGGGCAGGTAGCAGACAGGGATAGGAAGCTCTGGATCCAGTGTGGAGGAAGAGTTCATGTAGACCCAAAAAGGAATGCTGTTGAGCCCACAGACCCTGAACCGGCAGCAGAATTGCACATACAGCTTTTTAAATTATTGTTTTTATTAAAATATTTTCTTGGGTGACCAAAGTACATACAGCATCTCTGCTTTCAGTACATAGAGTCCTTTCTACAGATAAGTAACATTCGATGTGAGACACTATTGTTATAGACAGTATGAGCTTGGGGAAGGAGGTGGGGAGCATAGCTGTCAACTTTTCCCTTTTCTTGCAAGGAATCCTATTCGGAATAATGGAATTTCCCTTAAAAAAGGGAAAACATTGACAGCTATGGTGGGGAGAGAGAACGGAGGAGAAAGAAGGGGGGGATAGTAAGCTTTCATTCTTTTACATAGGGTATGTGTGAAGTTTTTTGTGTCAGCATCACTTGGCTAGGTTATCTATTCATTTATTAGTTTTCGTTGGTGGTGAGAAAGATTGGGGAGCCCAGGGATGTACAGCTTTGACAGTTGTATGCCTGGGGGACTGATTTCCACCCCCCCACCCCCGCATGTGTTGTGGGGTCAGTTGTTTGCATGTGAAAACTTGTTTCTGCACACAGACGTGGATTTAGGTGTTTTATCTGGTTCTTTGAGTTCCCTTTGTTAGCCCTTTTGCTTTTTTAAAAGCCGTGCATTGTTTTATTGTGCCGTGAGCCTGTGCTGCTATTACTAGATAAATGAAAGTGCTATTGGAAGGCATTGAAACCTATTTTCAAATTCTGCATGATATGGCATTTGCTCACCAGTGGCCAGATCTGTGCCTGTGGTTAATGCATTATCACAATTTGAGCATTCTGGGTTAGCTCCTAATCTGCAGCCAGAAATAACTCATGTAAAAGGAGGTAATCAGATCCTGGATTTCAGGTGAATACACAAGGCCACCTAGAGGCCCATTTGATGGCATGCAATTTCAGAGGAAAACTGTTGTCCAGGAGAAGCTGATACGTTTCCCCACTGCACTTTAAATGAGTAGCACTTCCAATCAAATATTGATTTTAAAGAATATCCTGTTTTCTCAAGAGTTGGACGACTTGTACACATTAATCTGCAAAGCCAAAAGCTGCAAAATGAAGGGAATTCACACTAACCACACCTTTGTCAGTGTTGTCAGTTGTAGTGCAGGAGCTAACATTGTGGCTGATGCACTTTTTATTAGTTGAACAGCTGGCAACTTCCCCATGTATATTAACAGCTCAATGCTATATATGTCTATTCTACATATGCCTATTCAAGGAGGAAAAGCCCCATTGATTTCAGCGAGACTTACTCCCCAGGATCTGGGTATAATATTGCAGCCCACAGCTTCCAGAAGCAGCTCTCCTGAGTGTTAGGCCAAGATAATTCCTTGCCATCATCTGCTATCTGTTCTTTAAAAAGGAAAACTATAGATGCCAGAGGCTAAATCTAGGACCTTCTCTGTGCAAGGAACTGGCTCTACCTCTAAGCTATAGTCTCTAGTTCAAAACCTACATCTGCACTGAAGTCTCCCAACCTCCAATCTCCCATCTGCAATATGGGGATAATAATAACGACCAGTCTTTTAGGATTGCTGTAAATGGCATCACATATATGAGATGCCTTGCATACTCAAAGAGGATCAGATTGTTGTTGTTGTTGCTGCTGCTGCTGCTGCTGTTGTTGCATGTTCCAAAGTCTGAGTGGCAAAAGACTCTAGGGGTGTTAGCACTCACCTAGGGTTCAGTTTCCTTTGAATCTTGAGTGTCTTAAGTTATTTTTATTTATTTATCCTCCTTTCGTCCGAGAATCACAGGGTGGTTTATAGTATAAAAACACAAAAATACATAGCATAATAACAAAGAAAACAGTAACACCCACACACAGTTTAAAAGGTCACAGACTGTTTAATTAGCCAAAGGCGAACTTTTTCACTTGGCCCTTAAAGTTATGTAATGAAAACACCAGGGGAGATTCCCTAGGGAGAGCATTCCACAAATGGGGAGCCACTACATAAAAGACCCATTCTCATGTTGCCACCTTCCGGACCTCTCCTGGAGGTGGCACATGAAGGAGGATGTTAGGTGATGACTGCAGGTCTGGGTCAGTTCATATGGGGAATGGTAGTCCTTGAGGCACTGGGGTCCTGAGCCATTTGAGGCTTTATAGGTCAAAACCAGTACTTTGAATTGGGCCTGGAAACTAATTGGCAGCCAGTGTACTCAGGCCTGGGTTGATGCTATTTGCTCAAACCGTCTTGCCCCAGTAAGCAACCTGGCCTCTGAATTCTGCACTAGTTGAAGTTTCTGGACTGTTTTCAGAGGCAGCCCTATGTGTAATGCAGTGCTGTAATCTAACCTAGAGGTTACCAGAACATAGACAACAGAACTTAGGCTATGCCTGTCTAGTTAGGGGCCCACCAGCCAAAGCTGGTGGAAGGTACAGTAGTACGTCGGGTTACAGACGCTTCAGGCTACAGATGCTTCAGGTTACAGACTCCGCTAACCCAGAAATAGTACCTTGGGTTAAGAACTTTGCTTCAGGATGAGAACAGAAATCGCACGGCAGCAGTGGGAGGCCCCATTAGCTAAAGTGGTGCTTCAGGTTAAGAACAGTTTCAGGTTAAGAACGGACCTCCACAACAAATTAAGTTCTTAACCCGAGGTACCACTGTACTTCATGCCACCAAGGCCAAGTGAAGTACCCCCAAGCTGTGTAGCCACTCATGCAGAAGGAGTGTAAACCCCCCAAGAACAGTCAGCCTCCCATTTCAATACTAATACATTGAGTTGTGCTGAGGACAGACCAGAAACCAATGACCATTGAATAATACAGGAACCACTCCCATCTTTCAAGGAAACAGAACTCTGGATAGGTGCTTGTTGTTGTTTAGTCGTTTAGTCGTGTCCGACTCTTCGTGACCCCATGGATCAGAGCACGCCAGGCACTCCTGTCTTCCACTGCCTCCCGCAGTTTGGTCAGACTCATGTTTGTAGCTTAGAGAACACTATCCAACCATCTCATCCTCTGTCGTCCCCTTCTCCTTGTGCCCTCCATCTTTCCCAACATCAGGGTCTTTTCCAGGGAGTCTTCTCTTCTCATGAGGTGGCCAAAGTATTGGAGCCTCAGCTTCATGATCTGTCCTTCCAGTGACCACTCAGGGCTGATTTCCTTAAGAATGGCAAGGTTTGATCTTCTTGCAGTCCATGGGACTCTCAAGAGTCTCCTCCAGCACCATAATTCAAAAACATCAATTCTTCGGCGAGCAGCCTTCTTTATGGTCCAGCTCTCACTTACTGCTTTCTTACTGCTTAAAGATTGGTGTGCATTCAACAGCATGTATCCCCATCTGCATTGCAATACTCCTCTAGACATCACGGAATTGCTTTTTCATTGGGCAGATCTTCTGCACCTTGTTCTGGGAGCACACACTGGGCTCACACCTAGCAGAGTTTTGTTAACACAGTAGCATATCATCCCAAGCATCAAATAGCTAGGCAGGAAGTTGCAAGCTCTCACGTCCCTTTCTGCCTGTTCTTACAAAATGAAATGTGACATCCACAAGGTGGAGCACACAGACCAGTGAATCAAGCAACAATGTGAAGAACTACCTACCTAACCCACCCCAAAACCATCGGCAACAGGGAAATTTCACTACTCATCCTTGGCTCCTTTCAAAACATGAAAAGTATAAAGGAGAAGGTTACAATTCAAATAAAGTTGGTAGGGTCTATTGAGGCAGAGATTCCAGATAAACAGCCACAGACCACAGTTACAAAAACAAAAGGAAACCTATGGATCAATAGCAGCTCGTTTCTTTATAAGTTTTCATAGGTAATACACTGCTTTTGGCATAAAACAATATCTACTATATATGCTAATAGCAAACTTAAGTCTCCAAGTGTCACTCCTTGTGTAACCCAAATTGCATCATTCATGCAGAAGCAGGGTGGGCACAAGCAGACTCAGGGAAACCCAAAAGATTGCAGAAGTACAGAAGGTATATAGGGAAGGGGAAAAAATACCCAAACAACTAAATAAGGGTTAAATATATGCTTAGTGGGCATGGAGGGCTGACTGCTGGTGGGGGGCGGAATCAAATAGTTTGGGGTGGGGGTGGAATGGGATGACTTGGAAGAGAGTATGGCTGGCTGAAACCCTGAAAGGACACACAGAGAGAGAGCATATTATTTGTTGTCAACTCCCCTTGATTCATAGACTTCTATACCTGATAACAAAGAAGCTAATGCCACAGTAAATGAGTTACTTTATCCAATATCAAGGTTCTGGGTATATCTAGGGTTGTCACTTCTGTTCTGGCAGAATACAGGGCGATTTGGGAGCAATTTTTTCCCCATTTGGAGCTAAAGTGATTTCAAAACTATCCATCACAATCTATTGCAGCCTAACAGGATGGCCCCTCTGGAATTTGTCACACATGCACACAATACACATTAATTTGTAAATCTGTCTTTGCTTGGCTACCCAGAGCTTAAATATATGACCTTTCACACATTGTTTCAAACACATGCATTTGGAGAAGATTCCTAACTTGGGGGAGAGAGGGGGGGAGAAGACCTGAAATACAGGACAAAACTTTATCAATACAGGACATAACCTTTTGCATTGAAATACAGGACAATCCTGTGTAATACATGACAGGTGGCAATATCTGGCTCTGAGATGAATGGGATATTCAATCAGCACTGTGGAAAACATTTTTGTTAATTTCCAACCTTGATTCCAGGCACGTATTACAAGTGTTAGGTAATTCACATAATTTCCATCTTCGTTGTCCAAAGCTTGCTAGCTCTCATAATTATGTTGGTAACATGCTGTACTAGCAATGCTCAGATCATGTTCTCTCTGGTCCCATTCAAATTAAGGAATTGGGGGGGGGGGAGAGAGAACATTCTGTAAACTGATCTAAACTAGTGTGTTAGTGAAAGAGAGCCAAAATCTGGTGAGACGGAAAATGAAGGAAGGCTGATTGAGGACACACAGAAATTGGTGTGTCCTCAGTCAATCATGATGGACTAGTGGAGGCTGGGCCATTAGGGCCAATGGGGCACTGCCAAAAGGTTGTTCTTCAGAACAGCTTACTGTAGGGAAGAGCCCTGTGGCCATTGGGACTGGTAGGTGGAAGGGAAAGAGACCAATGGTAGGTAGGGCCAGAACCAGCTTGCAGACTCCAGTTCCCAGCCCTTCAGCATGATCAATGGTCAGAGATTCTGAGCACTGCAAGAATGTAAGGAGAGCCTGCCTGGATTGGGCCAAAGGCCCATCTAGCCCTGTTCTCACAGTGGCCAGTCAGATGCCTGTGGGAAACTTGCAAACTAGACGTGAGCATAGCATCCTTTTCTCCAGCTGTGATTCCCAGTGACTGGTATAGAGAGGCATACTACCAGCGCCTTTGACAGTGGAAGTAGAACCTAGCTATCACAGAATCACAGAACTGTAGAGTTGAAGGCATAGGCCCTGACTCCCAGAGGCCAAGGTTCCTTTGACCCTCCCAATAAAATATTTGAGGGGGCCCCCATAGTTGATGGCCATTGCCATGTGTGCACCATGTCGTGTGATCCATTATGCGTGATCAATTATTCAAGTTGGCACCCCTGGTTGGAAGGGATCCTGATGACCATCTAGTCCAACCCCCTGCAGTGCAGGAATATGCAGGTTAGGATTGAACCCGTGATCTTGGCATTATCAGCACCACACTCCAACCAACTGAGCTAATGTTTAACAGTCGTTGATAGCTTTATCTTCCACAAATAATAATAAAATAACCAGCACCAGGGCTCTGCTGTGTGGATCCCCTCACACTGGAAGAATTGTCACACCCTGATGCCTGGAACGGCAAATGACTGAAAAGTAAATTCACAAAAGGATTCCCTAGGCTGCTCACAAGCAGGACAATTGGTAACATTCAACAAGTGATCCATTATGAATTATTCTCTTAGCTTTTATGGATAGACTACTTTGCTTTTCATGGCCTGTTAACCTTCGCCCCCTACAAGACTACTCATGAAAGTGAACCCATGACTTAAAAAAACAACAAAAGACTGGATGTGGACAAACATCCATTTAATCACCTGACAGGCCATTTTTCTCAGGGTGTTTAATTGCAGCTGTTTTCTGACAGCCAAAGATGGAGGAGGGTCAGGCACTTGCTGGCATCCTCGAGCAGTTTGTGTTCCCAGAGGTAGGCAGTCAAAAGATGAATGCCATTCCTCACCTACGCTGGAAGAATTTGCTCATAAGGAAAAATACATAGAGAAGTAATTGCTGAAGTCAGACCATCAGATTGCCCAGCTGCTTTGGCCAAGCCGCTGCCTCGTGTGCTTAGAGCATCTGCCTGGATGGCTTTCTTTGCCTGCATTCTATTTTTGGCGTCTGTAATTGACCGATCAGCAAGGAAACAGCCCCCAAGGTATAGGGCGCAACATTTGTGTCCTGATTGGCATTGGTCTAAATGCCAAGGTTCCATTACAGAACCAAAACTTGGTCGCAATGCAGGTTCACACACACTCACACATATGCCATTCTAAAAGAACATCTGGTGGACAGTGGTGGGTTTGTGCAAGATACTCCTGCCCCTGCTGCTGATGTTTCAATGGCCACACACACAGCGCTCTACATGCTTGCAGGTGTACTACATAGAACTCCTCTATATGTAGGGGATCCCTGTCAGGATCTATGTGCATACATCAGTACATGTGTAGAGCATAGAACGCCGATATGCGAAGGGGATCCTCATGTAGAAGAGATCTATATGCATACACTGATACATGTGTAGAACATGACCATCAGCGGTAAAAGGTAGCGCTGTGGCCTAAACCACTGAGCCTATTGGGGTTGCCAATTGGAAGGTCGGCAGTTTGAATCCCCACGACAGAGTGAGCTCCCGTTGCTCTGTCCCAGCTCCTGCCAACCTTGCACTTCAAAAGCACACCACTGCAAGTAGATAAATAGGTACCACTGCAGCAGGAAGGTAAACAGCATTTCCATGCACTCTGGCACTTATCACGGTCTTCCGTGTGCCAGTAGCGGTTTAGTCCTGCTGGCCACATGACCCAGAAAGCTGTCTGTGGACAAACGCCGGGTACCTCGGCCTGAAAGCAAGATGAGCGCCACACCCCATAGTCGCCTTTGACTGGACTTAACCATCCAGGGGTCCTTTACCTTTTTTACCTTTACCTTACATCAGCAGTGGGGAGTGAGGCTAGGCTTTGTGCCGTGGCAAAAACAACAAAATGTACACGTTCTTTCAGCACATGTGTGTGTAATCTGAACAAGTTACCTGACAGCAAGTTTGAGAAGCTTCCAGAAGTTATATAAACTTTGTGAAAAGACTTGTCAACAAATGTAAATAAGAAAGCTATTAAAGCTATAGCTTCTTTGCTCCCAAATTCCTCACCCTCCTCCACTGAATAGTACACTACATTCCACTGAGAGCTCTGCTGGGTTTAAAGGAATGAAAATATCCTATTTGTTTGCTTACACCCCAGCTCTAAAACCAAACATGGAAGGGAGCCCTCTGGACTTCAGTGAAACTTGGCTCAACACAGGAGCTACAATCCAGAAAATTGCAAGACAAAGTTCTACTCAGCCGCCAATGTAAAGAACTAGTTTCCTATATGTTACCTGCAGCTGGAATACCTTTTGCAAAGCCATGGAGATTGGCAAAAACATCATCTAGCATAGAATGGATGGATAAATTATGGGAACTCCCCACTATTAGTAAACTAACACATTACCTTAGATTTAGGGAACAAAAACAAAAATGGCTTTTTGGTAAGATGGAATAATCTTACTGAGTACAGCAAAAGCAAATGGTTATTACCAAACAAATCAATAATTTACAGAATGTATTAGGAATTAGTGCAAACAGTTCTGATTTTATTATATATCAGCAATTTACCATGTTTGCCACAGGGCAGAGCATTCTGCTGATATTTATGTGGTGTGGTTTGTTTAAACTTGTAAAACTTGCAGAAGTTGTAACCCTCGATAAAACTGAATTGAGACAAGGATGCTTAGAAGTTAAAGAATAAAAGTTCTGTGAATTCAACAACAGTACTTAATATAGGCTTGAACTTTTCAAACTACAGCTCTGCACAGAGCATAGCGCACTGCTTCTAAGAATCAGGGAGATTTTTAAAGTTTCTGAAGCAGCATAGAAGATCACTGTTGTGAGGGAACATGATAACATAGGGAGAGCCCTGCTAGATCAGACCAAAGATCCATGTAATCCTGCAACCCCTTTTCCAGAGTGACCAGTCAGGTGCCAATGGGAAGCCTGCAAGGAAGACATGTGGTCCCTCTTCTTTTGCTATTCAGTCACAACAGGCCTTCAATGGCAGACTGCCTAGGGAGCTTCCATATAGCTATCAGGGCTAGCAGAGGCAGTCACTTGTTATATCAAGAACATCCACTTCATCTTGCTTGAGTGAGACCTGGGGAAATTCTTTGAGGAGTTGAGTGGAGTATTTCTTTTTTTGAGGATGTATATATATATGTCTTTTCAACAGAACCATATTCAGTGCTTACTGTGCATTACAGTGCTTGCAACAATGCTGCTTGGAGAGCTCTTTGATCAGTTTGGAAATCTTCAAAATAAATCTAAATTAAAAACAACCACAACTATGCACGCACAGCTGTGCAAACAGCCGTTAGTCCTCTGGCCTATTACTGGGGCTGGATTATGTTTCCCTGCAGTTCTGCAATCTCAGGGCCACTGGTGGTTGCAGCAGAGCATTCTATCGGGTGGAGAGCTAGCTCCCTGCAGTGACTTCTTCTCTGACTGATACTTGGGGTCGGAAACTTGGAGCAAAGCAAGGGCTTGCTTCAAAAAGGGAAATGTACCCCTTGCCGTGGTGTTCTTACTGGGAGACAGAGTGGTGGGTGTGCAACTACCCAGTGACTTGTAGTCCTCTAGCTCAGAGTGTGCTTGTCTTCCAGCAGAAGGCTCCCTGAACTGTGGAGGCTTAAGAGGACTTAAGAGCACATCCACGTTTCACAATGAACCCAGATCAGACGAACGTCTCACCATTCTGCCCGTAAAGACACAAGCACTTTATTGAAGATGAATTCTGGCAACCTGTTTAGCAGAACACTGGCTCTTTTATTTTCCCTCTTACTTAAAGCAGGGTGAGAAAGTGCTTGGGCTTGATGCAGAGTACTGTTAGTGCAGGCCTAGCTTTGAGGACATTCCCTCCACATGAGTCAAACTGAGAATCCAGAAGGGAGGATTTGAGCTTGTTCATCTGTTTGCTGTGTTAGTTAGGTCTGACCTCAGAACTCCTTTGAGCTTCAGTTTCAGCAAGCACTGAAAAGGTTTTCTTAAAAAAAGAGAGGTAAAGAACCCCTGGACAGTTAAGTCCAGTCAAAGGAGACGATGGGGTTGCAATGCTCATCTCGCTTTTAGGTTGAGGGAGCCGGCATTTGTCCACAGACAGCTTTCTGGGTCATGTGGCCAGCATGACTAAACCACTTCACGTCCCACAGAACTCTGTGACAGAAACCAAAGTGCACAGAAACGCCATTTATCTTCCTGGTGCAGCAGTACCTATTTATCTACCTGCACTGGCATGCTTTCGAACTGCCAGGTTGGAAGAAGATGGGACAGAGCAACGGGAGCTCACCCCATTACGGGGTGAATGGCAAGCCCAGAAGGCTCAGTGGTTTAGACCACAGCACCACCCGTGTCACTAGCAGAGCAGTCAGGGGGTGATGGGAAGCAAAGGATGCCTGTGACAGCCACACTCTCTTTCATGGAGTCTTCTTTGATAAAATTGCTTGCTACATGGAGAGAGAGAGACTCTCTGGGTAAACAAAAGCATGGAGGAACTAGTAGAAAAACGCTGGTCTTGAATGGATCTAGTTTGGAAAGTTGAGTTTATATTTTATGACATTATGGAATGAGTTGGGGTATTTGAGGTGTTAAAGAATGGGTTGTACCTCTGGTGGGGGACACATTGTGCTCCTTCTGGGGTAGTTTGTCCACCCTTGTTCCCCACCCTGCACTCATCTCTCACTTGTGGCTCCTAGAAGCTGTCAGTGTGCAACAGTGGCCACACCCTTGAAACAGCTTTGACTGGCTAAATCAAGTGAGGGTAGATGAGGGGTCTCAAACCCTCAGTGAGTTAGGGACCTCCTCTGCATGTGAAGGCAGGCTCTGGGGGATGAGACCAATGGTGGGTCCAACGGTCCAGAAGGCAGTTTCCCTCTGCATGTGCTGTAGAAGGAAGTGCGGGGCAGATGGGGCTCATCAACCTGGGAAGGTAGCCCATCTAGGAGATAGAAAACTTTGATCCTAAGCTTCCACTGTTTTGTGGGACATCTTTGGGAGAAGAAAAGGCTAAGGAGTGAACCCTGCACAACTTTGGAGTGTAGTCCCTAAGGCGGTTGGATGGTGCCTTGTAAATCTCTTTCTGGCAACTCCTGCAACCAAGCTGGTGTGAAACACATTGCTCTGCTTTCCTTTGGGCCCCACCAGCGAGGCCAAGAGGAGGGTCTTGTCGTCTGGGTAGCCCAGGACCTCCATACACACTGTCCAGACTTGTGCCCCAGGGAGGTCACTTCACTGCTGCTAATGCAGCAGTTTGACTTCACCCCCAGAGGCGCACTCCATTGTCTCTCAAAACAGATGCCAACAACAATATATAGTAACATTTCCATTAGCACTTGTTGCTAAGATGCATCCTGATCCTCAAAAGAGATTTTGTTGGAAGATGAGAATAAGGAGGTATGCCACTGGGAACTGAGAGTTGAAAATCTGATGGTTGCCCAGTCCATCCATTTTAACCAAGAAAGGTAAGTATGGGCATATACACTGCATATTTTAAAAAAAAATTGTTGCTGCCCACAGAATCTAACATTCTAGCTATGAAACAAACGTTCCATCAAATTAATGCAAGTAATAAACAATTCAGTCAAGTTGCAGAAACTCAGGCACCTTGGTTGTAGTGTTGCATCCTTGCAGGCTACGGTTGGGTACAGTCTCTGTCTTTGGCTTCTGTCATATGCAGTAGTACAATAATAAGTATCATCCAGTTGTTTCAGTCTAGAGGTTCTTGTGCCATAAAGTAATCTATTTGCTGGTGTGACACAAGTGACGTATTCGCAGCAACTGGCAGCTAAGCATTTGGTTTATTAAGGAAATATACTACTTTATTTTGCAGTTTAACTGAATACATTTAAAATGATAAAAGCACAATTACATACAGTTTTGCTAACCACCTAACAGAAGGCACTAAATAATAATTGCATAGACTTAATTTACAAGAATTAGCTTTCACAATAAAACATGAGAGCTTATTTACAGTATATTGACATATGGCATAACATCAATTAATGGCCACAACGGTGTTGGCTTTCTTGTTGCTAGCAGTTTGTAAGCAATGAAATTAAAGCCCTCCACCACCTTGGCCTATGGTGGAATTTGTCTCCAGTCCTCTGAGGATGCAAAATTCTGTTAATATGAATGGAATTATAAGACCCAAGACAACAATATGGCTTGGCTTTGCTAACCTGAAAAAGCAGCACTATTCTGACACATTAAAAAAGTGTTGTTGGGAGAAGTGTCCCCCAGGTGATTGTCTTAAGATACAGTAAACTAAGGATGAGGAGTCTGTGGCCCTCCAGAAGTTGCTGGACTTTAACTCTTGATCACTGGCAATAATGGCTGGGGCTTATGGGAGTCCAACAATATCAGGACTACAAACTCTCATCTCTGTAAGTACACAGAAAAAGCATATACACATATACAAAAGCTTATACTAACAAATAAATATTGCTCATCGGCGGACAATACTGAAATAAAATAAATTAGAAAAAAGGTTATCAAATGTGCACTTTCTACTTTGAGCCTGGTTTCAAGTATATTAAAATTAAAGGTCTTCAAACAGCCCTTAGACAACAGCCCTTTAAACAGGCTGAAAATCATTTGCAATCCTCTCTTTAAAGGTAAGCTATACACAGACACACCCCAATTTCCTAAACAGGTATCACTTCATATAGGAAAACCACATACAGATAGCCTGCATGATTGTGTGTGGCAGATGAATGCACAGCAGTTTCACCATTTGTACACATATTGGTAAGATGATTGCTTCTCGCTATTTTGATTGCAATGGCTTCTCACTGAGTATATGCAATGTGTAAATGTGGCAAAACAAGTATTTGTACAGGAACTATTGCAGTGAATCAGCTGCAATTAAGCCTGGGCACACTTGCCTCGCAGTAAGTCCCACTACGGTCTTACTTCTGAGCAAACACGTAAGATTACACTGCACAAGAACAAAGCACACTATACAAAGAGGCACTTTAAAAAACAAGAACTGGTCTGTAAAACTTTAAAAACTGCATTTGTTATGCAGGAAAGAGCTCTTTTTGATTGTCATTTCAAAAGTAACAAAGAAATAAACATATAGTTGTGCATAAATCTGCAAATTAGGGAAATAATATAGTCAAGGCATGTCCATTATAGTAGTGCACTTTTTATTCTAGCTATCTATCGTCCTTTAATGCTGATTCCATCTAGGTATTTCGAACAAGAAATCTCATCAGTTGGGGCCAGTTCACATCACTCCACATGTGGCAAACCATTATTTTCCTGTCCAGATTAAAATATCACCTGCAGTGTCCAACAGGTGATACTAAACAAACCTCAAGTTGTTTAGGTGATACTAAACAAACCTCAAGTTGTTTAGTATGAAAGTACAATTTACACTCAAGCTGAACTAGTCACCTAACCCATTCATTATGGGCCTGGCACAAACTGGGCTGAAAAATGTGTCTAATGATAAAGCACAATAAAAGAGCAGCAAATGAGAAGTCATCACTTAGTGGAAGTTCACACAAAGTTGCTGTCACCAAGCAATGAATATGCAAGTGATGGCTTGCACGTGTGAAACAGCCAGCACAGATCAAGCACTTGAGTCTAGAAAACATGCACTTTACTTCTCAATATAAGTTGTTCACTCATTCTTCTGCGACTAGTGATTGAATGAGATACATACATGATACATGGCATAATTTATCCCTCAGTAGAGTAAAAAAAGGAGATAGATAGATAGATAGATAGATAGATAGATAGATAGATAGATAGATAGATATAAACAGCCCAGAGGAAGTAAAAATATATATATAATCCATGACCAGCTCATTCCCATTTTGGTGCATTTTGCTTCTGGTGAAATTTGAAAACTGAAAAGGCCTATTTTGAAAAGGGAGAGCCCTTGTATCTCAGGGTTGGCAACATTTCTCGCCCTCATGACTGCAAAGAGGAAAAAAAGGGGTGGCAAACACTCCCAACATGGCCTGTGCTGCCAAACAAGTTTCATACCCGCTTTCGTAAGGTGTCTGTGCCACTATCATCACACTCTAATACTGAGATGAGCATAAAGCAATTACTGCTAGCATACTTTGTGCCTTTTCCTTCTGCCCTCCTGAAACGTTACTTCTGTATTCCTGGTTTAGAGCAGCTAGAAAGTCCTTTGTCCAAAGGAAAGGCCTACATAGAAGGGGTTGTTACGGGAGTCCATGTAGAAGAAAGTCTAGCATGCACTGATGCATCGTATTGACTGTCGGCAACGTCTGTAGGGGTCCCACTGTCGTACAATGGAGATCCTGAGGAAGGGGTGGTGACAGAATGAGGGAGGGTGGGATAGTGGGCCGTGGAGCTTCGTAAAAACTGGGATCCTATCCCACTGGGCATCCCACCTGACTGTGACACAGGCGAGACGGTGCTGTTGCTGACAGACCACAGGTTGGGATACTGGCTGCAAGAGAAAGAAAGAAAGAAAGAGATTTCAGAATGCAAGCTTGACTTGGGGCCCCAGTACTGCCTCATGAACAGAATGTTGACCTTGGACTCTCTCCAGTCACATGGGCATTGCATAGCCTTGGACAGTTTATTCTTCCAGCCTCCAAGCCCCAGGTGCAAAAGTGGGGATAGAAGATGTCACACTGGGTTCCAGCATCAGATAATTATGAATCCCTTCCTCCAACTTGATGGTGTATAATTTCTATATTATGCTACCGACACATTTGGCCATTCTGCAAAATGGAGAAATGTTATATAATTTGTTTGCTTGCACACAGTCCCTCTGGAATCCTGCTGGCAGCCATAGAACATAAAATATCTGACAGCTTTTAGAATGATATTTTCCCCATTTTTGGCAATTAGTATGCAGATTGGGCTCACAGCAGAATTTTAGGGTCTTCAGCCGAATTGGGAAATCCTTCAAAGGGAAATAAAGCCCCACCTCATCAGAGGCCCTTAAGGCAAGTCCATAGGAAGGAGAAGTAGTTGCATCCCCCACTCCTTTAAAAAAACTAATTGTAACCCCTTTAGCCTCCTTGCAAGTCAGGGGCGGGGAACATGTTCGGGCCAGTGGGCTGGATTCCAAATACCCCAACACACACAGGCCATTTTGACAGGTGGGTGAGACACCCACCTGTTAATCACCTGACATCACAATGATGTCAACTGACTCAAAACAATAAACCAAATCTTTTGTGGGCGCAACTTACATCAAGTATGGGGCAGGTTGGCATGGTTTGGAGAAAATGCCCTAATGGGCCTAACTGGGATGTGTGCTGGGCCTTATTAGGCTTTCAGGCCAGAGATTTCCCACTCCCACTATCAGTGTTACTTTCTCAGCAGTTTTCCTAATGAAAAAGTCACATTCCATATTATAGAACTTTGATGGCTTCCTTGCTCAGGGAATACAGCCTACCTGGAGCTGGTTGGTGGACCGGTACTGTGACTCATAGGCAGCATGCTTGTTGGGGGTGGGACACCTAAACTGGACCAGTTGTCGTGGGATTGGAGCATAGAAAGGCAGGCTGAAGAACTATCACCATATGCTGCTGTAAAGGAAAGCATCTGTATGAGAAGTGCAGCCCCTATTTTCAGTGCAAATATATGCTCTAGAAATATTTATCTGGCAGTGGGTGGGAGAGTCAAAGTGATTTGTTTTCCTCCTTTGGTTTCAGTGGCGTAGCGTGGGGGGTGCAGGGGGGGCCGGCCGCACCGGGCGCAACATCTGGGGGTTAGGGTTAGGGGGCGCAAATCCACGGGTTAGGGGGCGCAAATCCACGGGTTAGGGGGTGCAAATTACTTGCCTTGCCCCGGGTCCTGACAACCCACGCTACGCCTCTGTTTGGTTTTGTTTGTGGAGTATAGATGGAATTTTGCACAGACCAGTGTTTTGATTCAAATACCTGGTTCAGCAGGTAGATGCCAAAGAAAGGACTTGACAGTGGGCACAGACAGTCTCTAACTGAGTGCCAGCATTGGTGTACGTCTGTGAAATAGGCATATACTAGACTCCCACAGAGAATGAACAATAAATGATATTAATAATAGGCTGTCAATGAGAAGTAAAACAAAAATCACTTGGCTCACACACACACAAAGCATTAATAAGCAATAAGGCAGAGTGAAGAATAAATCAAATCACTGCCTGCTACTTCTTGACAACAGTCATCAAGTGCACTATGAACAGAGTTTTGTCCATTCTGTATGTTCATGATGAAATTTGATCAGCCAGTTGATTTCCCACAATAGCAAACCACCAGAGGCCAGTAATAATAAATAAAACTTACTTGGAGAATTGGTTCTATGAGTGTATGGATTCGGATAAGGGGCAGGGCGGTGATTCCTCAGGGATGAGTACCTTTCGCAACTGTGAGCAGGGGAGAGGGACAGAGGTGCTCCAAACTGTGGATGAGGATTGGCAGGAGGACACAGAGTCCCTGTTCCAGGAATCAGCCAGCCACCTACTGCAAGAAGAGGGGACATTTCACTAGACCAACACATAGCAGCAAGACCTGTCCAAGATGCAGTGAGGCCTTTGTGCGCAGCTGAGGTCCCAGAGCACCAAGTAACTAAATCCTTATATTTACAGAGGAGCTACAAAAATGGCATCCTTGTTATAAGTTCTCCTCCCTCCCCCAACATCCAGGCTGCATTTCAAACATTCAATTATTGGTTTTAACTAGTTTCCTTTTACGACTCTGTATTTTATAATGTTGTAAGCTGCCCTGAATCCCAACTTGGGAGAAAGACAATATAATAAATAAATAAATATTTTTTTAAAAAAATTGCCTCGCTTGTGATGTCATCAAACTGTGCATTCCACTTCCAGCAAGGGTAACATCACACTAAAATACCCAAAAACTTTACACTACTGCCAGCGTTCATAGATTTCAATGGGATTTCAGAGAGCCTCTTTCAGAATTTGTGAGATCCTTGGCCTAGTGTTTGCACTTTATTCATTTAAGGCTGTTCTTCTGTATTTCCAGCTCCATGGATTTCAGTTCCATGGATATAAATGCTTCCATGAGACACACAGAATGCTTTCTTCCCTACATCAAAGATTATAGATACAGGCCTCTGCCATTAAACGCAATGAAGAGTTTCAGTGACAACTTCAGTGGGATATGGACTGTTTGTAGGCATAGATTTACTTTTGGTCAAGGCATTATGAAATGTGCAAATTCTATCCTGGCTCAAGAAAGTAGTTGCTAGTGTAGGTTGGAATTTAATTAAGTTTTACTCAGAGCAGACCCACTGAAATTAATGAATGTGACTAAGTTAAGTCCATTAATTTCAGTGGGTCTACTCAGAGTAAAACTTAGTTGTGAATAAATACATCCCATATTATATTACTTAATTGTTCACAATCCCATTGTTCCCCAGTGTGCGCTTTGGGGAAACTGGGTGCAGATTCTACTTCTCCCTCAATGTTCAAGGAGGAGCAGGGGCAAAAAAAAAAGTTGAGAACTATTACACTAATGGATCTCACTATAAGAACTGTTAAAAATAGACTATTGGTCTTTGTGATTAAATATACTGCACACAATTAGAAAAATGCAAAACCAGAAGATATAGGCAAAAGAAACAAAAGTAGCTACAATGTTTTGGGAAAGGGCACATTTACAAGTCAGCACTTTGACTTGTACTATATTTATTTAAAATATCCTTAGATACATAGCAAAAAAAGGTACCTGAGCAAAGGAGAACTGATTTTGGAGGCATACTATAAAATAATTTTCAGAAGAGAGCTTAGACATACATTGCGAATACCCTGACTGCTGACCATCTCCCACTTCATCCATCATGTCCTTGTGGTCACTTCTGCCAAAGAAATCATATTTTGTAGCCAAAAAAGATTAAATTATTTGCAGAAATATGATTCATAAATGCAACTGAAAGCAGACGACAGATCTCACCTTTCTTTTGCATCAAGAAAAGCTTTGGCAAAGGGATTGTACTTAATTTTTAAAGCTGTTATCTAAAAAAAAACACACAAACAAATGTCTCAAATTGACATTTTTACACATTTTTTTCATGAAGTAGTCACACAACATTTCTACCAACTCCCCAGGGTAGTTCACAATGGTTTCTAGTAGGGAAATGGCTCAGAATGGAATTAACAAAACAGCAACTAAACAGCTCACACACTGCAACAGCATGCTTTGAAATCATTCTCTCCACCACAACCTCCCCCCACCCACTTTCCCTGATTTAAATGCCTGGTTTTATTATCCTGTTAAGGAAGTGCATAAGAGGGGGGGGGGTACACTAAAAACAGTTATAAAAAGTTTCAGGTTTCTAGGTAACACAACAGTGAAAAATACCTTGATCATGAATATCACGGTCATATTAAAAACAAAGTAGTTAACATCTTTTGAGTTATTAATTGAGCATACATAATATAACAGCAAAGGACTTGTATCACACCTTTATCAGTTGTTATTCAAGGAAACACAAAAAGTTAAAATTTCATATGTGGGAAACTGCAAGTGTTGCTTGCAGAATTAACAGAAGACTGGTCAACAATTTGGTTTCAGGCTCCTTAATTGCTCATTATGTGTTTCACATAATGTAGTATTTGAAAACTTATCACTCACTGATATTTAACCATTGTGAAATCTATATCCACACACTGTTTCGGAAATTATTTGTGCTGAAAGGGGTGTTTAGAGGCAAATACACATTTCCATCTTTGGAAATATATATATATATTATTTTATATTCACCACTTGAGGGCTTTTTATGAACTTGTTTTAAAAATTTCCTAAATAAGCAAATACATTTGGTGGGCTTGCCTTCCAACTTTTTTGGGAAATAATACTTAAGAGTTACTGCTGATCATGCAGTAACTCTTAAGTATTATTTCCCAAAAAAGTGCTGATCATGCAGTTTGATTAGTTGTACTACTTTGGTATCAGTTATGAAAATAACACTTTTCATAAAAAGTTGACCCAGAAACTGTAATGACAACAAATCCTGAATGTTCTCCTGAGTTTAATTGGATACTGAAAGCTAGAAATATAATAGTTAGATTAAACTTTAGCAACTGATTCAGACGCAACAGGCTAGACTGGTGGTTGCTTATTACATTCTTAGAAAGAGGACACATATAAAGCAAGATTAACATTTATATAAACATACCCAAGCAACACTCTTTACCCTATTTTGGCAACTAAGCAATCACATTATTTATATTCCTTTACACTACTCTAAATGAGAAACTGTGGGGTTTTATGTTAGGGTACAGGTTAAAGTTATACAGAAACATAAAATAATATCACATATTAGTCCATGGTGAAGCTACTCTTGATATTTCAATAGTTATTTTCTCACATTAAGTAATCAAGTTTGGGATTTTCCAATACTCTTTTCAGCTGACAGGGTGGGGGGATGCAATCAAACATTTTAAAATATGGATTTTTACATCATCTCTCAATTTACAGCCTGTGAAAAGTTGTTTGGTGTTAACAGTATGCAATCTAGGTTCTCGTGAGTCAAACAATCTGTTTACAGGGAGTTTTTCAAAATGAGAATGTTTGATTATGCTGTCACCTTGAAACTATTTTCTGCAATAAATATCCTCAAAATCTTGCATGTATTGAAAATCTGTGAACATTTTATTATATTTTAGCCTGATTCATTGGCTCAGCACAACACATTAAATTTGATGAAGGTCTTAAACACATATTTTTTAAAAACAAATTCCACATAGTTCAGGGGTGGGGGATTGGAAAAAAGTCCAACATTTATTTAGAATTTTTTACAAAGGCGGCTGTGGTGTGAAGGCATAAGGTCAGAAACTACAGCAGTGTTGCTCTTCTTTGTCTGAATAAAAGGATTATTTTAACTAAACAAGCTCATTTGACATTCAACTGAAAATGCAGCAAAAGGGTTACTTTATACTAGAAGTATGAAATAAACAAGTTATATAGAATTATTTGTTCAGACCTCCATGTTATATAGCCAACCCTTCCTTAGAGTTGCAAGGGACTTTGTGGATCATCTAGTCCAATTCCCTCCAAGGCAAGAATATGCAGCTGTCCCTACTATGATTAAATATCTCTGGCTGATAGCTGCTCAAATCTTGTCTTCAAAACCTCTTTCCTTCAAACAAGGAAATACACAATACACAAATCTTACTCGGCTTAGTCTTCTTATACTTACAACATTTCTCCCAATTTACCTACCTTCCAGACACTCTGCTGCTTTTTAATTTGTCCAGTTCTCGGTGGAGATGAACAATTCTTACATCTCTTTCACAGCATCCTTTTAAATTTTTGTACACAATCAACATTTCCCACTACCACCTTAGCATCCCCTTCCTTAATGCCACAAATTTGTCCTTTGGTGCATCAAAGAAGGAAAATCCATGCAGGGCTCATCTTCGTTTTGTTCCTACCTCTTCATTTTGGTAAGCTGTCACAGCTATAAACTGGGTCTCCGGGAAAGAATGACTGGTGATCATTCGCTGAGGGCCACCAACTCTCACTATATGAATCCTAGGCTCATACTTGTGCAAGGAGTTCAACATGATCTGTCAATATAAGGAGAACAGTGGTCAGCACAGGCACAGCTGAAGAATGTTTGATATTACACTACTATATGGTGTGGGTTTTTCTTAAAGGATGATAAAGAGGAATTGACTAGTTTAAATATAAAAAAATGGGGGGGGGGGGGAGACAGCCAAGGTTTGTATACAGCTAAGTGATACCCAGCATAAACTTACTGAAATAAATAGATGTGACTAATTTAAGTACCGGTACATTGATTTAAACAACCCTATGCAACCAAACTGTCTCAATCACTACCCTTATTTAAAATAATGGCCCTGTTCAAATGATCATATCTCAGTTTAATAAGATGAGATATTAACCAATATTTTGCCTGTGCATACAGCCCATTCATGGGTTAAGCAATCAAACCAAGAAGCCACAGGCAAAATATTGGAGAAAGTAAACATCTGAATTAAGCATTAAGTTGGTTTAATATCCAGGATACAAAGTGAGAAATGGCAGTAAAGACACACATGAAACTATCCTTAATGGAAATCTTAAGTTTTCCTGATGATTGGAATCTATTCTAAAGTTTCCAAAATTTGTCAGTTGTCGAGCTAGCTCTCTATCCCACAATGCGCTACAACCTACTTTCTTAGTAAAACAGCACAAGCCTACTCAGGTGAACTCTGAAGCCCCCCTACATTCAATGAGGCTTACTGCCAGGTAAGCGTGCATAGGGTTACAGTCTCAAGAGAGTTTTTTGAGGTTACATTTGTTAATCCTTCTTGTACTTGAAAGTCACACGAAGACTGGTTACTGTTATTCCAAAGTGGCAGACCAAAGACTAGAATGATCAGAGGCTAACTTTGCACTGGCTATCAACTAATTTCTGGGCTCAATTCAAAGTGCTAGTTTTGACCTTTAAAACTTTCAAATCCCATCACTCCAATACTTCAAGGATCCCCTGTCTCCACATGAACAGACCTGCACCCTGCAATTGTCATCTGAACCCTTCTCTGTGTGCTTCTTCCACGGGTGGTCTGGAGGGTAGCAACACGAGAATGCCTGGTTGCCCACGTTTCCATCTTCCACAAATTTCTACAAAGGTCTGAACTGGGCTTACATAGGTGCATAGGCATAGGGTCTCTTCAGACAATGTTGTGGAAGTTGGAAGAGGGGACAGGCACAAGGCCTGACCCCAATGTCCCCACACTGTGGTCACTGAACACCTGAAACTAGCTAGCAATAAATGAATGAAGGGGTAGCAATGAGTAACACTGCAGCCTGGGAACAGGGGTCAAACCATGACCCCTGATGTGAGGAGTGTTACACTTACACAGTCGCCCCACAGTTCTAGTCTATAAAATACAGACACAGAGAGACACACACAGATCCTCTTTCTGGAAACTGACAAATCTCTTCAGGAGGCTCAGAAAAACTGGTAGCCACTATTCTGTGATGTAGCTAGCATCTCCTACCGCCGAATTCTGGAAACCTGTTCATATAGTGCAGAAGAAGGGGAGACGCTCCTCCAACCTCTCAGTGCTGGACGTCTGCACGTCACTGTGTTGTAAACTGGAAATGAGAATAAGGCTGTAGCCTTAAGCACGCTTAGTTGAGGTTAACTCCAAGCAAATCAGCAGCGTTCTGTCCGCAGGGTGGGGAAAACGTGCTTAGAAAGGGCGCGCGAAGGTGCTGCATTTCGTGATTTCCCATTTCGCTTTTGAGGCGGGCAACCGCATGAGGGAAGGCCGCCGCCCCCCGGCCTCCCCGCCGAGGGGTCTTCCTCACCTGTCCGCCTCCGTTGAGCTTATTGGTGAGTTTGACCTTGCTGAAGGAAACGGGCGCCTTCATCCAGTGCGCGCCGAAGTTGGGCGAGTCCGGGTGGATGTAGACGCAGCTGGGGGCCTGCGGCTCGGGCTTGCCGCCGGGCACCCACTCGCCGTTCACGTACTTCCAGCGGTGGTTGTCGGCGGCCACGAAGTCCAGCAGGAAGGAGTACATGGCGTTGGGGTCGAGCCCGGACACGCTCGCCTTCAGCACGGGGAACATCCGCCTGCAGCAGGGAAGGAGACGCGAGGAGAGGCCCGGTAAGAGGAGGCGCGCCCTCCGGCTAGGCCTCGGGGCCCCGAGAGAGAGCGAGGAGCGGGGAAAGCCCGAGCCAAGGGAGCGCCCGGCTTCGCGGAGAGCAAGGCCTCCCTCGGGCTTCCTTTCACACAGGTTCTTCAGGCCTCAATCCTCACTCAAGCCAAATAGGTCTGATTTCACCCCAACAGGACTAGGCTGTTGGGCTGCCGTTCCTACGCACGGCTGGAAGGAAGCCCCGTTGGGTTTTACTTCCAAGTAAACGTGCATGGGGTAAGGCTGGTCGACTCCCGCTGGCTTCCACTAAAGCTTAGTGAAATCTACGGGACGGAATCTGCCATACAGGCTCGCCGTCCATTAGGGACCCCAAGCCGCCTGATTTTGAAAGGAAGCGCCGGCATCCGTCCAATTCCTGGCGAATAAACAGTTTTAGGGACGAGGTGCAAATGTCTTTAGGAAATTACCACGGAGGTGTAAGCAGCCCATTGCCCTCAAACTATATGGAAGCCAATTCCATTGAAACGACTTGCGATTTGCATTTTGTTCCTCATTGCCTAGGTCCTTTGATTTCACTGAAATTCAATTGCGTGTAATGTGCACGCTTGTAAACAAGAAACGGGAGAAGTTTTTGTTTATGTTATTTCTCCGATTTGGTTTTTAACGGGCTTACGGTGACATATAATAGTAGTCTTTAAGGTGCCACAAGACCCTTTGTTGCTGTTGCTGCAAAGGACTAACAAAGGCTACGCCTCTGGAAATGATTGTAAAGCGTTGGATCCAGACCTTAGTTCCCTGCTTCACATAATCGTGACTAACTTTTCACAGTGGTTTCGGTGGGACCTAGGTCAGGTAGCTTAGACTCCAACCCAGTAACCAAATACTAAACAATACCTTTGTGTAGGTTGATGGGAAATTCGCAGAATCAATAAACTGGAGGAGACAACATCACAGAGCAAATAGTCAGGGGTGGAAGGCAGTCGTTTTTAAAGACAGTCATAAAGCACTAGGGCCCAAGATCTGAAATCAGTAAAACATCTTACAGACAATAAGATGTAATGTGGTGTTGCTTTTATGTAAAATATGTTTGGAGCAAGAGTATTGAAGACTCTTTTTAAAGGATTGTCTGGAACCAGTTGCTTAGGGTGATATTTAACTAGGCTTTGCTCAGGGTAGACCCACTGAAATTAATAGACATAATTGAGACATGTTCATTAATTTCAGTGAGTCTACTCAGAATAAAACTTAGCCGAAAACCATCCTTAGTTTTGCCTAGAATTCTTGCGGGTTGAGGAAGTTTCCATTCCAAACTTACCATGCAAAACCTCCTGGTTTTGCACCTGAATTGTGGGGACCCTTTTCTGCCTTGCAGCAAACGCTCTGATGCAAATGGACGGAAGTTTGACTCATCGCAAGGTGTATTTTGCACAGGGGCAAAACGAGAGGGACGGCCGCCCAAAAGTGCGTGCAAAATTCACCTTGAAAGCGCGCCACTGCAATGATAAGTACCTACACCTAAGGAGGCTTTCCAAGAGCAGCCGCTACCTTAGAAACGAAGCTGAGCTGTCTAGGGCAAGTAATTGAAGAGTGAGGTGAATGAGAACCAAAGGCCCTCCCTGAAAAGCTCACCAGAACGGATTGCAAACTGAATTTGTATAGATCAGCGGAGTAGTAGCGAGAAGGAACTATTAACGAAGCTTTAGAGGACACGGGAAAGGGCGATGGAAAAGAGAGAGGACATGTAGCAGAAGGGGAGGTGGCCAAGAGGAAGAGAAAGGCAGCCAGCAATGAGGTGTGCCCCACGGAAAACAACAACAGGAGGACACCGAGACGCGACAGCCTGGGAGGCATGTCCTCCACCCGTGATCTGAGCTACAGGAGGACTGGGAATAAATGCTATGAGTTTTTGCTCCTGTGGGGCAAGTCACTGGAAGCAGGGGGTGGATCATGTCCACCTGCGACGGTCCACCTCCACCTGCCTGCCTTTCTCCTACCTTCCGTTCTTGGTGACGATCATCTCGTTGGTGAGCTCCTTGAAGCGCAGCCACAGCTCGCTCTCCTCCAGGGTAACGCGCAGCTCCCTCTCGGTGGGGTCGCCCTTCTCGCTGCCCGCCTGCAGCTCATTCTCCACGGCGCTTAGCAGGTGATCCACCCGGTACTGCAGGCTCTTGCCGGAGCTGTCCGTGCTCGGAGAGGTCATCCTTCCTTCCCGCCCTGCCCGAGAGCCTCCTTACTGAGCTAGCTCCTCCAGGGTATCGGGATCCCACGCTCTCCACCTTGGAGAACCTGTCCAGGGTGACCCCGCTCCAAGTTGCAAATGGGGAGGAGAGTATAGACGAAGTTGCAGGGGGAGGAGGGATCCGCAGGTTGGGTGCGGAGGGGTTAATTCCACTTGACCTCTGACAGGCGCTCCTCGAAACTGCTCAAGCGGGGAGCAATTACGTGGCCCCCTATAAGTAGCTTCCTGGTGACATCACAATGCCGACAGGGGGCTCACCTGATTGGAGGACAGTCTCTTTGATGTGTCCGGCCCGCCCACCTGATTGGCTCCCTGCGGTCATATCAGAACGCTGCCCGCGCGGGGGGGAAGCCTGTGATGTTAATTGCAGCCAGTGGGATTAAACGCGGTATTTTATGTAAATTTGCCCCCAAATGTTTGCACCTCTATCAAAGCCGCCGGTGACTGGGGATGCTGCAGCCCCAGAGGAAATGGGCCATGTCAGCAAGAGCGCCATAACCGGGGAGCAGCATCCCCTTGGCCCGGCTTGGCAGCACCACCCACCCATCGGCAGATGCGTCGGGACCCTCCAGCAAAGAACAAGACGGCTTGGGGTCGAATAGTTGCGGCCAGACGTTGCCCCCACATTCAGACTTCCGTGCTTTCAGAACCCTTTTCAAACTCTCATCCCCAGTGGCTCGGTGTTAAAACCACATTTCTACGCATATCAATACGATTCGATTCAAAGAGCAAGTAAATGGAGCAGGGCGGCGGTGGAAATAACAAATGCCGTCCTCTATGGTCGGCAGAGTTTTCCTATTTCCATGACAATCCTATGCATGTTCACTCGAAATATGTGCCATTGTTTCTAACGGAGCTCACTCTGAGATATATGACAAACAACCTTAGCTAGTCTACAGCTCAGGCCTTTCCTCATTAGTAGTAGATGGGTGTTCTTCTGCCTCTTTCTGGAAAACTGAAGCCACCCTCAACTAGCGACCTGCCTCACAGGTTTTGCTCTTGGGTTTCCTTTCCTCGTTGTATATAGGACTACGAAGAGGATTGGGCTGCAAGTTGAACGTGTTTGCTGCCACTATCTCTTAGGCGTAGCATGACTGGCTGGGGTGGGCATTGGTTCCAGTCTGCTGGAGTGTGTGTGTGTGTGTGTGTGTGTGTGAAGTAGATGCCCAGAAGGGCGGTATGCCTGACGTGCATAGGAGTCAACTCCTAGGAGCCGAGGTCCCTATGCCCCATGGGCGTAGCCAAGGGGGCGGGGGCAGCTGCCCCCCTAAATCAAGTAAATCAATAAAAAGCTTCTGCCCCCCTAACATGAAGCCTGCCCCACTTAACATAAATCCTGGCTACGCCCATGCTTCGGAGTTGGGGGCCCCCAAAATTGAGCCCCCCCCCAGTTGGTGGGGATTGCCATTCAAATAGTTTGTGTGCGGCCGCATCTTGTGATTGATTATATGGGGAGGGGCTTACCTGCCCCCCCCCCCCATATCTGAATCAAGTTGGCACCCCTGCTGCCATGTAAACTCAAGGAAGGGAAGAAGTGGACAATTTCCCACCCTTTCCTACCAATGATAGGTCGAATTATATGTTCTATTTTAACTCAGAAACAAAGTATCTGCGGCTAATTATGGTGACTTCCGCGGGCGATGGTTCTTTGAAAGCTCAGACACCGCTGGAGAGAGACAGGGACCTGGCCGTATCCTCAAATTAATGGTGGTGGTAAAAAGCAGGAGGTGGGACTGGGTCTGCTGCATCCCCGGGGGCAGAATTGTGCCTTGGGACTAACACTGGAGTAAACAGGCCTGGCTGCAACCCGAGAGAGAGAGAGAGAGAGAATGAATTTTATGTTGTGAACCGCCTGAAATTTACGGATGAAAGGCGGTATACAAATTTAATTAATGTTAAGATGAAAGGGCCAGCGTGGCATCGTGGTTAGAATGTCGCATTGGGACCTGGGAGACTGGGGTTCGAGTCCCCTCCATGTCATGATGCTCCCTGGGTGATATTGGGCCAGTCACTGCCTCTCAGCACAACCTACCCCACAGGGTTGTTGTGGGGATTAAAGGATTCATTGAGCAGGAGCAGCACCAGGTACAGCCCCTTGGAGGAAAATATGAATTAACCCCCCCCCCCCAACTACGCCTGCGCCTGAGGAAGTGCCATAGAAAGATGTGGCCCCCAGCGCAGCGCTTTGGCCGAGCAGGGCTCCCTACTTTAGGTCGCTGCGCGGCTCCCGTTTTGCGAGAGGCTCCTTGTTTTCCATGAGGCTCCCCGACCCATTTCCTGCCCATTGTGCCCTCCCGCTCCCGCCCCACCTTCCCCGCAGAGATTCCCACAGCAGAGCCATAAAACGTCTCCCTTCCTGGGAAGCCCCGATCGCCAAGGAGCCGTCGTGGGACTCGCCCGCGCCGCAGTTCCCCTTTGTGCGCGCAGACGGCGGAAAAAACCCCGACGGCAAAGGCAGCAAGAGCCCGTCGGAAAGGGGAAGCCTTGGTCGGAAGACGCAGCACATAACGGCGCGGGGTTCCTTTTAGGCAGGCTGGACAGCAGGTCGCAACTCTGCCAGGGGCAGCGCCACCGCATTTCTTAGACATCACCGTCCATCATTCACCGGTTATTCTAATGCAATCTACATATGCCCAAAGCTTCAAGCTTTGGGCATATGTAGATTGCATTAGATGATCGGTGTTCGCGTTACCTCCTGGTCCTGAGCAGATAGGCAGGCAGATCTCTGCCTTGCCCCGAAGAGCTTCCAATCTTCCCATTAAGTATATACCGAGTCAAGCTTAGAAGTCTCCGGCCCCTCCATTCAGTTTAACTCATTTGGGCGAAGGAAGAAAAGAATACTATCCAACAGGGTGGGAGAGGTATTTTCCAATAATAATAATAGTAATAGCCATATGGAGCAGGGGGATTGGATCGCATATGGAAATATGATAAGATAAACCAATTATCCGTGGGCAGATTTTCCCTGTCTAGCCTTTTTCCCGATGTGGTGGTGAGAGCGCCGGCTAGGAGACAGAGGTTCAAATCCCTATTTGGCAATATATTGCTGCCTTGCAGGGGGTTAGACTAGATGATCCTCAGGGTCCCTTCCAACTCTGGCGTTGTATGATTCTGTGACTTTATCTCCCCTCGAAACCAAGAGCCGCGCAAAGAGCGTTCAGTTCGGCTGAGTCTCGCAGGTGGCTCAGCCTTCCGAGCGGGCTGCCGCCGTGTTCCGGGTGGACCAGCAGCCGCAGCCCCTTCGGCTTCTGATGCTCCTGCGGGCAGAGGAGGGACGAGAGTCCTGGCGGAGGGGCGAGAGGACCAGCTTGTGGCGCGCCAGCGTCCCATAAAGCCCCCTTGTCCTTTTCTCCTCGAAAAACTCAGGGGAAAAGTCACGCAACTTCTAGGAACGCGAAGATCCTGAAACAATTCGGGTGAATCAATCCCATTCCGGCCATTTTCTCTGGTTCAGTAAAGCAATGTCAGTGGAAGCGGAGCTGCGTAGTCCAGCTTAGTTAGTCGACCGATCCACAGAGGAGTTTAGGCTCGGTCCTTGCCGTTAAGACCGCGATTCGATAGATGCTTAATTCTCAGTACATCGGATTTGGATCACTAGCGCAACCCCAGGCGCTCCTGACACCATTACTTGGACTAGAGAGCCCCACTTGATGTCGGTGGAAAGCACAGGCTCATCATGCCCAGGCTTACTGGGAAACAGTCCGAACTCAGTGGGACTCTCAGTTCTGCGGAGGGTTGCTGGTCAAGGGGCTGAAGGAAATCCTCGTTTTTTAAAAACTCATTCCTTGAGTAGGATAGAATGTATGTATGTATGTATGTGTGGTATATTAGTATAATAAATTAATACACTCACATTATAGGGAGGAGGGGGAGGCATTAATCTCTCTCTGTGTGTATATATATATATCTATTATCATCATCATTCCACCTTTTCTCCAGACAGGAACTCAAAGTGGCTTAAAGATAAAATAGAATAATATAAGAAATAAACATTTCACGTATACATATGTAGATGTACACACATGCTATACACTCAGAGAGAGAGAGAGTGCATTAACAGACTATTGCTTATTGAGGTTTATTCAAAATACAGGTTAACTCAGAATTAAGTCCCACTGAGGTGAGTAGGACTTACTCGCTTGCAAGTGGGCTAAGGGCTGTCTTATGCTTTTTCAAATGGTTGCCTCTTCCTACAAACACGCGTCCATCTTGACCCAACACGCAACAGCAGTAAACGTCCACTTATTGCAATAACATTTGTTTCCAAACAAGTTTGCTTAGCATCGCAACCTAGCGACGAGAAAACGGACTGGCCGGTAAGCACGTGTAAATGCTATCCTCTTGCTGGGGGGGAAAAATCAATTTGGGGACACTGAGCTGAATTTATTCACAATCTATATAAAAATGTGGTATTAATAACTCTTAACCTATGAGAGATATTTGTATCGAACCAGCAATACCGATGATACAGAAGGAAGGAAAAAACAACCAAGTCGCTTATAACACACACGCATCCCATACATAACTGTGATACGGAACACACAAGCACACTTCTAGACGCGGGATGTAGTTCCACAAGTTACAGCAAAATAAGTGAGAAAGAAATACAGTATGCTGAGAAAGTTATTAACTTGAATACGACGTCATTTCGAACTTCTAGGATTTCGGATGAGGGCGCAAGCATTCAGTCTAACGTGTGAGCAATCGAATTTGTATTGAGTTTATGCTGTAAACCGCACTTAGGTCTAGGGCGGTATACTAATTTAAATAATTAAATATATAGCTTTGAAATGTTTAAAAAAAAAATTGTATGGCTTGCTCAAAGTGGAGATCTGTTTGGGCACGATCCGGGCAACACTACTCATTTGTAAATCTGTTGGCGTTCAGAGGGAAATGCTTAAACACCGGTTCAGTTTTCCTCCGTGGAGCAGCTTGCCAGAGAGAGATGCGCTCCGGGGCTTTTGAATTTTGAAGGTTCTCGTGGCGGTGGCCGGACCTACATCGTGGTACTCAGACCTCATTGGGCTTTCAAATCCCCCTCCATCTTCTCCCCCCGCCCTCCCCGCTCCTGTTTAATGCCCATCGCAAAGCGAGGCGGTGACGTTTTATTTTGCCACTAGTAAAGATCCTTTGCGGAATATTTGTTTTGTTAAGCGGAGCCGTCAATAGCTTTTCCCCAAAGAGCCCTTAGCCCCGTTCCGTAGACGGCGCACACGGTGTTTGCGCGCGAGCGAATCTTATTGAGGTTCAGCTGCTGCTGCGCAATCCTGCGCCTGCCTATACTGTACAGGAGGAAGCCCGTTGGGTTCAATGGAGCCTACTTCTAGGACGCGGGCTCCCACACGTCTACTCAGGAGTAAGCCCCGCTAAGTTCAAGGGGGCTTCCTCCTCCCAGGCCAGTGACATAGGATTGCCACGTCCGTGGCTTTACGCGGGGCCATAGGAGCCAACTCCTAGGGGCCGAGGTCACTTCGCACCCCCTAAAATATTTGAGAGGTCAAGGCCCCCCAAAGCTGATGGGCATTGCCAAAGGGTGTGCGTGCACTGTGTCCTGTGGTCGATTAAGGGGAGCTTACCTGCTCGCCCCCATATTTTATCCTAGTTGGCACCCCTGCTGCACCTTTGCAGCTACTTGGTCACAGGAGCGAGCCATGAAAGAATGACAGAATCAGAGCAAGGACCCCGTGGGTCATCTAGTCCAACCCCCTGCAATGCAGGAATATTCAGCTGCCTCGGACGGGGATCGAACGCGCGACCTTGGCATTGTCAGCAGCGCGCTCTAATCAGGTTAGCTGACCAGTCTGTTCCTGAAGATGCCCCCGCCTCTCAGCCCCGCCCCGGCCTTTGTGATGAGGCGCCCCTGGCCCTTCTCCTCCCCATCTTTTCCCCTGAGTGATCTTAATGGCACTTTGGTTCTCAGGGAAGAAAGGCAGCTCCCCACCTTCGCAGCCTTTTCAGCAGGAGCTGCCGTGCATGACCGTTTATAGCCAAAAACTTCCTCCAGCCCCACGGCTGTAAAGTCTCCCGATTTAGATCGCGGCTCTCCTTTCGTTACGCTAGGCGAGGGACGCGGTCTGCTCGCTCGCTCTCTCCAGCCCGGCTTGGTGCCGTGCTTCCTCCGGTACCTCCTCCTTCCCCGCTGACCAGGCTCTTTCGCGCCGAAGAATCAGATGCAGCCAGTCCGAAAGGTGCTTGGCGAGGGTGCCGGCTCTTTAGAATGCGCAAAAACCCTTGATCATCCCCTGTCGGGTGAAAGCAAGTCCTTCCTGATGTCAACAGGTGTTTGTCCAGTGCAAGGATTTACAGTACCTGACTTGTCTGTATGCCTGTGAATTTAATTAAATTTATTCTATCACATTTCTACGCCAACTTTCCCTCTAAAGGAGCTCAAGGTGCTTTGTACAGGGTTCGCTTCCTCCCCATTTCATCCCCACAACAACTCTGTGAGGTAGGTCAGGCTGTGAAATGGTGACTGGCCCAAGGGAACCCATTGTGCTTTGTCTGCCAAGTGGTCCCAACACTCTAACCATTACATTGCACTGGCTCTCATGGAAGGAGAGGGGTGTTTACTGCTCCATTCTGGTAATAGGCAAAAAGTGTCTGTTGCCTTTCCAAAGTCATGCTGAAACCAGTGGGACTTCTGAAAGTAGCTATATAATCATTTTCAAAAAAATAAATCTAATTTTTCATGAAGGAGTTTAGTGCAGGGTTGAGAAGACTTCATGGGTGGCCACAGAGGTGTGTGCATGTAAGGCCCGGCACTTGCCCCCTTCAGAATCCTAACTATATTTATTTATTTTAATGCACACCCACCCACCCACTAGTCAGCAAGAGATTTAGAGTAAGACCTGAGTGGCTGCCAAATTCAAACTTTTCACTTTTTTTGGGCAGAGAGCCTTCCTGGGCCAGCAAGCAGTTTGGGTGAATGCTGCTTGTTCCAATCTAATGGTGCTTCTGCAAATCTTACAAGCTTTGGAAATCCTAAAACTGCCATGATAATATCAGCAAAGGCATTGTGGTGCCTTTTTTGTGACCAGGTGAGCTTAGGGGTGCTGCTGGACCCAGCTCTGCTTTTTGAGGGACAGGTAGCCAGGGATGTGGCCCCGAATAGAAGCCAAGTGTAACCCAACAGAAGAGAAACCAAGAGTGCTGACAAGGTATGCCGGAAAATGGATAACAGACATCCTTTTACTGGGAGACAGAAACTTAATGCTACTGCTTTGATGGGTTGAAGGTTAAAAGAAAGGCACACAGATTTTCTATATAAGGTTGCTAGAGAAAGCAGAGAAGCAGAGCTGCTTGTATTTGTATAGCTGAGGGTATCTGCAACTATTTCAAAAAGCAGAAGGCTGCTAGGGAGCCCCAGACACATACTGAAGATGCATTTGTGAAAGCTAACGCTTCCATGAGATTCTCTGTTTTAGCAGATGAAACAGCAGCTATTTCTGGCCTAGAACAGCTGTCTCCAGGTGTAAGATTTGTGGAAGAAATTGAAAGGAATGCACCTGTACATGCGGAATTCCTTGTGTTAGACACAGCCAATGCAATCTTATCTGCTTGTTCCAATTTTGGACTAAAGGTCAATAAGCTAGTTGAACAAGGATATGATGATTGTACAACCATGGCAGCAAAGATGGTGAGGTTCAAGCATATACATCAGGGCAATATATCCTCTGGCATCATTTGTCCTCTGCCTATCCCCTGGGACTGTAAATGATCTAAACAGTGAAAGTAATGTCGTGAACTGCTCTGAGAACTATTAGTATAGGGCAGTATACAAATTTAATTAATAATAATAGGATGTGCATAAAATACAGGATGCTATGAAAGCCATCATAACTTTCCCCCCATGAGAGCATCCAAAGACAATATCTAATACCCAACATACCAATGCTATGTGAAACATGGAGAACTAAAAAAGTCAGAAAGGTACACAAGTATTGTCTCAGAACTCAAACTACAGTATTAGCACGATCAAGGAACACCAAGACAAAATAACTTTTATACCAGTTGTGTGCTTCAAGGACATCAACTTGGCTTTTGTGCTCATAAGCAAATATTCTTCAGTACTGGAGATGGTCGTTCAAACTCTGAAATCTGTGAAAGTTAGATGTAATGGATATAAAAGCACATGTATGAGACTTGCTGGGAGTTATAGAACAGCATAGGAACGGTAGTGAAGAGACCTACAGCACAATAACAGAGAAGTGGAAGAAAGTGGCTGTAGAACTTAAGACAAACCACACAACAGAAAAACTGCCAATCATCTCAGCCAGTCCACAGAGTTCTACCAATGGTTCATCTACATCATGGGTAGGCAAACTAAGCCCCAGGGGCCAGACCCTAACCCTTCTAAATCTGGCCCGCAGACAGTCCGGGAATCAGCGTGTTTTTACATGAGTAGAAGGTGTCCTTTTATTTAAAATGCATCTCTGGGTTATTTGTGGGGCATAGGAATTCGTTCTCTCCCCCCCCAAAAAAAATACAGTCCAGCCCCCCACAAGGTCTGAGGGACAGTGGACCAGCCCCCTGCTGAAAAAGTTTGCTGACCTCTGATCTACATTCTCTGCCTGGATATGCTTATTACCTCACTGAAATGAGGTTGCAGGGATGAAAACCAACCTGCTTACAGTTTGCTAAAAAAACAACCAAAAACCTTGCACACAGACCATACCAATTTCCATGCATCCTTGTCTCTCCTATTCTGAAGCTGCTTTGCAAGCACACCCTATGATTATGTATATTACTGTATCTTTTAAGAGGAATAGACTCCTAAGAGTAAGCCTTTCAGTTAGTTTGTTGAGTTAGAGGTTAAATTCAGCTGATGGGTGTTTGGTGTTTGCTTGTTATATACAATCTCTCTTCTAAATTGCTACGTTGAATCTGTAACTTCGTTGTGTTAGCCAGACTTCCTCAACCATGGCCCTCCAGATGTTTTGAGGCTACAGTTCCCATCATCACTGACCACTGGTCCTGCTCGCTAGGGATCATGGAAGTTGTAGGCCAAAAATATCTGGAGGGCTGAGGTTGAGGAAACCTGTGTTAGGCTGTAGTAAGCCCCATCTATGCTAGTCCTATACACACATACCTGGAACTCAGTGGGGCTTACTTCAGAGCAGAAAACCTATATTCCTGCATAGTCGTGTAAACTGGCCTAAGTAAGTTGCCAGAAGTCACTGGGACTAAACAGGCTTGAATCCACAGATGAATTGTACTGAGCATGAGGATGTCACTGACATTAACTTTGAAAAGTTGCACATAGCAAATGCTATTATGTAGACACCTCAGACTCTAAACACTTGTCAAGGGGGAACAGCCCTATTAATTTCAGCTGTACTTTCACATCATAGCCTTGACCTGGACGCTCCCTCACCCCCAGGCTCTTGTGATCAGCCAGAAGTTCTGTAAGCTTTTAGGAACCTTTGCTTTTACAATTGGATGGTCCACTTGTGTGCAATAGGAACTGCCTCCATCAGCTCACAGCTAATCTACTTGTGACCAGAGTTTACATATATAACAGCTGATTCCCACAGCCATATTGGCATGGTGATAATTTGGGTTGAACATTTGAGAGTGATACGATCATAATGTTTGCTTTCTTTTACACTTGACTCAGCCCAAGCCACATTTACTATGTAGTAAACACAGGTTGAATTTTATTCCTCATGAAACATTCACATAACCACTTCACCATACAACCCAGATAAACTATGACCACATCCTCACATTTCCACTTTGGTCCTATGAATTGGTTCCCTCACCTTACTTAGTGCCTGCTGTAGTATGATTCTTGTGGTACCTTGAAGACCAACATACATTATTAAAATGTCTTGCAAGGCAAGTTCAGAACCAATGATCTGAAATCAGATAGTGGCTTGTTTCTCTTCCCTGTAACTTTATGGTTCTGAGTTTCTTTGTCTAGACAAGGTAACCTTCCCTCTTCCATCAACCATGTCAAGGAACATGGTTGTCCTCTATTGTCCTTTTGGTGCATGTTGAAGACATTTCTCTTTCAACAAGTCTTCAGAGTGGAGACTTTTAGCCCAGCTGCTTTCTGTATTGGATTGGAAATTGATTTTATATAGGTGGTGTGTGTGTAGTTGAAAAACTTTTTTACATCCAAATGTTTTACCTGTTTTGATATATGCAGTTGTTATTGTAAGTCTTTATTGCTTGTAAATTGCTTTGGGGTGCCTGATGGGAAGTGATACATAAATGAAATTGATGATGACGACAAAACAACAACAACAAGAAGAACAACAACAACAAGGCAGTAAACAAGCTCAGTCAGAGATCTAAGGCTGAACATAGTGGGGCTGACTGCTGAATGAAGATGCCTAGGACTGAGCTCCATGGGTGCACTCCACAAACCAGTATGAATTAAAGCCAACAAACTGCTGAATCTACCCAGTGTTAGATACTGATATTCAATTTCACTGAAGTGAATCAAATTAAACTGTTTTGAATCTAGGTACCTTGGTTTATACTCCTGATTTGTGGCTTCAGCTGCTGGGCTCAGTAACATTTCCCTTCCATCCCCTGCCTCCCCTTTGATCAGGCAATTTTTATTTTATTTTTGCAAACTCTTTTCCAGAAAAAATGAATTTTAGCAAACCTCTCTGGCTTTTTGTTTTTGTCCTTCTCTCTCAAGACTTTGTGCCTCTACAGTTTTGCAAAGCCTGTGAGAGGGAGGAGGGGCTCTGGGGGCGGAGGTTGCTGGCTCAGGAGGACCTCGGAATCCTCACCTTTTGGCTGTCTCAAGTACTTGTCTGCCTCAAAGCTTAATATGATGCAATTAATGAACAGCCATCCTCCGCCCTTCCTGCCTGTCTCAAGACAGATGTGCTGACAGGATGGCACCTTCTTTAAAGGAATTCAGTTTTATGGAAGGTGATGGGCACAAAGGCAGAAGGGGCGGCTAAATGTTTTGGTGGGACTCCAGATCCTTAAATGTTGTTATTTTCTACTGCAGAAGACTAGAAGCGTTCATGGAAATCAGAAATGGAAAATGGTCAGTCTATACCTGTAGGGGCCAATAATCAAGTTGTTCTTTAATAACATAACATTATTTCATTATATCATTTATGAACTTCTTCCTATAAAGCATCCCAATGCTTTTAAGATTGTTATCTGAACAAAATGCCAGCTGAAACCTGTAAGGCTAGCCATTGGCTATTCAATTAATAAACATGATTCTATCCCTTGGTGCCCTTCCATTATCCTTCCAGTGGCGATTCTGCCACATTTTTTCACATCACATGCTGATGATAAATGTGCACAGTATAATCAAGTGCACGCAACCTGTTGCTTTTGCACCAAGTTATGTATTTCATTTTATACCATAAATGCACCAGCACCAAGTGACACCAGTGTGCTTTCACACAGTCAAAGGACTGGGGCATTATTGCATTCGTTTAGTCATTTCTAAAGGCCAAACTGGACATGATAGCAACATGGAACTGCTCCAGCCACATGAGAAGAAGGGGGAAACTTTAAGGGCAAAAGGGTCACATGGTGAAAAAATAGATTGTCCCTCCTGCTTCTCTCCTTGCAATCTTTCTCTGCAAGCTATAGGTGTGTGGTGGTGTGGGAATGTTAAGGAAGGTGGGAGAGGATTAATATATCCCACAAGTGGGGCGGCAATTTATGCACTCTGTACACCTAATGCCCATTTTGCTGTTAAAAACTTAAGTCATTCCCACTTTTACATCATAGCAGCAGGTTCATGTTCACAGATATTGATCACTATCACATCTTCTTGGGCCCTGAGGAGCTGGTGCTTCAAAGACTTGACCAGGCACCCATTTCACTGTATACTCTGCAGCTTCAAGGAGGCTACTGATGGGCCTGCTTTGTTACTGCAGCAAATGTTTCAAGTGTTTTTATTAAGTGGTAGCAGACCATTTAAGAATCCCTGCCCTTGAACTCCCTCCTTGCTCTTCTCTTTGGTATTAGCTCTTCCAGTTATAGATTATTTGCGAAAATGCAAGGCGCATATTCCCTTCTGCAAGTCCTTGTTGCTGGGTGTGAACTACCTTAATCCTAACTCTGATCTATGTCACACATCACTTCTCACTTCCTTAATATCTGAACTGCAACCATTTACACTCCCCTCTGTTTTTTATTTTAGGACACAAGAAAAATCTGCTAAAGCTGCTGCAAGCCTCTAATCACTTTCCCCAAAGCATTCCTATTGAATTTGACAGGTTTTGTATTTGTTATATATACTTAAGTACTATTATCCCAGTCCTAAATAGGATCTGACAACTTCAGTTAAACTTATTAGGATTGCAGCCCTCATATATTATACCCAGGGTCTTCTGTAGCCAGTTGCTGTACTACTAACTTCCCATTCATATCAAAGGTTCTGGATTAGCATGAGATGCCAAAGAGGAAATTGCCAATTGCCGAATTCTCTTACAATATGCTCAGAGTCTCTTGCCCAACTAAATAATTGTGCCATAACTATGTGGTACAGTCTGAAGAGTTTACTTGGATAACTAAGAAAACTAATTTATTTGTTTTTTGCTTATACCAGCCTCAATCCAGAACCATTGGAGTGCTGTCCTGATGGGATGCAGGAGAGCGGGAACAGTCTTTTTGCTGTGAATAATCCTATTCATGTGTGCTGGTTCTTTGTTTTTAATCAGGATAGAGGCACACTCCAGTGCTGGAGAAGGGGAGTGCACAGCTTTCAATAAAAACAATTATATAACAACAACAATAACAACAGCAATTTATTTATACCACACCCATCTGGCTGGTTTTCCCCAGCCACTTTTGGAGTGCCCATCACAAGTTTATGTTTGGTGTCTCTTTCTTGTTCTGACTGTCATATAAGGTTCAGTGTTAGGTCACTTACTATTTGCTGTTGTAGGTTCTAATAATGCGATTAATGGAGGTTAAAAAGTAATAATGCATGGAGGTTGGAGGAAAGTGTTGGCCGTTTGTCTCCATGACTGGAAGTACCACATTGTTTCAAAGATGTGCTTCCTACATTGTTCTGCATCCAGATGTTGCCGGCCTACAGCTCTAACCGTCCCTGAACATGGACCATGCTAGTTGGGACTGATGGGAGTTGTAGTCCACAAGGCCTAGAAGACACCATGTTCGCTATCCCTGGAGTAGACGATACTAGTGTAGATGGACCAGTGGTTTGACTCAGTGCAGGGCACCTTCACATGTCTGCCTTTTACACCACCTCTTTACTGCAACAAGCACCAGAAGTATCACAGCATAGCAGATTGCCATGTAAAAAGTGTGGCAGTTTAATCTGGGAAGGAAATCCTCTAACATTACTTGCTTGCCAGGAAATTTCCATGGTCCCCTGCCTCATCCAGAGGCAGCAAAAGTGAACTTGGCTTCTTGCTGTGGTGGGGGTGAGATGGGGGGTAGGTTTGCTGGTGAAGGAGCAGTTGGCAACCCAGAGAAGTAGGTGACATGGAAAGAGGAGAGCCAGGGAGCAAAACAGAGAAAGTGAGACTGTAATTACAGGAAACAGCCAGGATGCTTTAAAGTACTTAACATACCCACGGGGCAATATACTACCAAACCTTCACACATTTCTAGGACCTGGGGGTAGCTTCTTTCTGATGTGCCCTAGGGAAGGGTTTCTCCTTCAAAGACTATTTAGGGGTTAAGTAATATTCATAAAGGCCAGTTTGGGGGAGATTACCCACACCCCCCACAGGTTTCTGTGTGTCACCTTACTAATGCACAATAAAAATGTCGGCAACCAACTATTCAGTATAGAAGATTTAGGTGAACTTGCAGAGAATGTTGTAATGTGATATCGAAAGGATATAGGGAGAGAAAAAAGCAGATGAAAAGAAGCCTGTTTGAAGGAAAGAAATGGAAATTAAAGAGTGTGTAAGAAATGAATAGGAGAAAAATGGGTGGGAAATTATATATGAAAGACTCATGATGAACTTTAAACTTTCTATGGGACACAGGGAATCTATTTTTATTCACAGGTTGCTTGTGTTGGATCAATGTATTTTGCTTTCCAAGAATCTACAGCATCTGGATTGCACTATCATGTGGGCATATATATGACAGCTTCGAGATGCTGTGATGTCTTTTATGCAACATGGAAGCAAAGGGACCAAACAGAAGCAGGCAACCAGCACTGTAACTTGGGCTAGACAGTGCAAGCATGTATTTTTTTAAACAGCGCAGTGGCGTAGAATGCTCAAATAAGATGAAACTGGTGCACTGCCTGTTATTAAAACTGCAACACCACATACAAACACCCACCCATACCAAACCCAAGCGAGAAATAACCAACCACAAAACAATTTCACAAGCTCTAAAACTGGAGACTAATCAACTGTGCAGGCAATAGTTTAAACTGAATCAATCATTTATGGTTTGCTTTCTAAAATTTGCAGCTTGCTTTGGTCTTTCAAGCGTAGCTGAAGTATCAGAAGATTGGTGTATATTCACCAGGGATAATTCCTTTTTCCTTGCAGCAGCTACTTTGAATGGGAGCCAGGAACCAGCCCAAGGTGTCTTGTTGTCTGAGGCGAAAGACAAGAGCTCCCGCCCCACTTTCCATGTACTGTACAAAGCCAATGCGGCTGGCAGATGAATCTTCCTTGAACCCTAGTGGTGTTCTTCACTGAGGGCAGCAGGTGAGTTTAGAGGGTGCATGGTAGGCCACCTTCTGCACCTAGAGCTGTGGCCTCTAGTGCTTCACCAGCATCTCCTACTCCCATCCTGTGCCACTCCTTTCACTTGGCCTATAATGTAAGGACAAATCTTGGAAGGAGCTGTGGCAATCGGTGGCCCCAGAGGAAAGGTAGCAGGCATTGTGGCACCGCCATCCTCATGGCTATACATTTGAGCAGGAGAATCAGTTTAATCTACCTACAAACCAATGGCAGGCATTTGAGCAAAACTGCAATACCTCACAGCACATGATGGTTAAGAATTGTTGGGAAACTAGGCACTCTGAACACTATGTGTTTCCTTAAGACTATATATTTGATCACTTGTAGCTGTATAAAACCCAAAGGCAGAAATCTTTTGAAGTGGGTATTAAAGGACATAATTGATTAAATTTGCAAAGTGCCAAGATCAAGTAAGTTTTGGGGAAGTTAGTACACACTTTCAGAAAGTTTCTCTTCTCTGCTGTTAGCCATACAGTGAAAAATTTACAGGCATAGCTCATAAATCTTTCCCTTCACAGCTAAAAAAAAGCTTTGGGGTGGGGGAGGAGGTCATGTGCACTGGAAGATGCACAACTGTTGTCATTGCTCAAGTCAGATGTATTTACCAGTCCAGTCAGTCTTTGCACATAGAACTGGCTGTGTGTGCCCACTCATCGTCTTTTGCCTCAGGCAGCTGAATGTCTTGGAATGGATTTGCCCTTGCCCCCTGCATCATGGCCCCAATTCAAATCGCTCTCTAGTGGCTTCCAGTCATGGAACTCCCACATGACCCCTAAGGTTGAAGAGCAAGACCTAGAGAAGAGAGCAGGTAACCTGGAGGGTTAGCCCAGCACTGACTGAAGCCTATTAGGGGATGAAATACTCTTGTAAACATATCATAGACAAGTCCCTTTGGAAATGATGATCTCGCAATTAAAGTAGCCACATTCGGTTTCTGAAGTGTGTGTTCCTGCAAGGCTGGTCTGTCTCTTGTGCCCTCTGGCACTGGTGTGGTGGTGGAAGAAAGAACCTCAGAGTTTCTGGGAAGAGTCCTTAGTACATGTGGATGTTGGCAAAGAAACGTATTTAAGAGTAGGGAATGGAAGGAACAGTCATTTGTGCTCTTCATCCTCTTAATTAATGAAAGAATGATAGTATTATCTTGCACAACTTGGAATTTAAAAGTGTTGTTGTTTATTTATTAAAAAAAGTATTTATCACAACTGATGCCCCTACAGATTTAAGCAAATTAATGGAAAGGATGCAAAGGGTTGTGGGGTTTTTTAGGAATTAAAACAAGACTTGCATATGGAGTAATGAAAGAGAGAGAGAGAGAGAGAGAGAGAGAGAGAGAGAGAGAGAATAAATGCATAACAATAAATCACATTTTTTGGGGAAATACATTACAATGCCCAATATCTCAACAAAGAAAAAAAGAACCCTATGCATTAATAAAAATTATATAGTTATCTTTTCAAAATAACTTTTTCAAACTTTTAAGTAAAGAAAGGGATGGTAGGAGAACACTTACATACACACCAATCTCAACACTAATCACAATAAGCTACAGAGCAGATTATTTTCAAAAGATCCCACTTGTAGTTACTGTTTTTCACTGTTGATGATGGAGTCATTGTCAACATAATTTGTCCAATATGTGTTTAATGGTGTGGTTTCCTAAAAAGCAACAATGTACAGTTCAGCTGTATATTGATAAATATATGGTATGATCAATTTAACAACCAAGAAAATAGCATATGCGCATGAACAGTAATATAAGGTTGAGAAACAGCTGTTTCACAATGCCAACACTTGTAGTACTGATCCTCTAAATAAATGGCTGGAAAAAGCATGTTGTACTTCACAAAAAATATTTTTTACCTCTGAGATAAGAGGCCTAATTGACTTGTATGGCAAAAAAATCACACACACACACAATTAGATTAATTTGAAATGTCTGGCAGATACTGCAAATTGGGTCTGTACAGAATTATAGTAGCATTGAGAAGAGATGTATGAAAACTGCATTTTTTTTATTTTACAAAATGCCCATTCACATTAAAGACCCATTGTTTCCTTTCCAATAAGGTTTCTTTTAGATGAACCTGATAAACCAGGTTCTGTGAATTACTGACATCATAATAAGTAATGGACTCGATAGAGGAAAGGAAGAAAGAAGTATGAACCTACCACAACTTGAGCATAGAGAGCAACATCTCCCAGAGTTAAAGGCACAGGAACCATTTCAGGCTGGGCAAAGGTAGAGATGTTCTGAGTTTCAACTCTATCAGGGAAACTGAAAATAACATTATTAGAAATTACAACTTCATTTAAGTTGTGATATCCATCTACCAGGTAAAAGACTGAATGGACACAAGCCTCAGTCTACAGGTTAAGTGTACTCACATTTGAAGAACACCTCTATCTTTATGTTGCTTCAACATCTTTTTGTTTTCGTTCGAAATTCTTAATATTTTGGTGGAGTCCTTGCAATGCATTTCCTGCAGGTTTCCACTAACTAAAGATGGAACCAAGTTTTCCTCTATTAACCTGTTGCTCTGATTCGTTCCAGATCGTTGATGGAAATTTGGATACAAATAATTCATCTTGAGACAATGAAAACAACATTAGTATAATGCAAGGCTTTTAAAAATGTCATTTTGAAGCAATTAAAATGATTAAAAATGAGTCTAACATGAAATCTAACAATCCTACTTACTAAATTCAAAACTCAAACCTATTGCCATTTGAACCTTAAAAGAGCAGAACTGTGGATACTTCTAAATTAATATAGTTGACCACACACAACCTCCCAAGTGTCAGGTGGGGGGGGGGTTGTTATGAAGGATCGGGATGGCTCCCATTATCATTTTGTACTGGTTGGTTAATACACCCATCTCTCAGGCATTTTTTTTCTGGTTCTCTTCCAAGATTCATCTACTGGTAATGAAAACTCTTACTCTTATCAGCTGTGCCCCGCTGCTTCAATTGCTGACCAATCTCAAACAGGGCCAGCCCATCCATAAGGCAGACTGAGGCATCTGCCTCAGGTGGCAGAATCCAAGGGATGCCTCTGGGATGTGCCGCACTACTGCTGGAGAGGCAAGGAGAATCAGCTGCAACAGCATCCAGGTTCTGGCAAGATGGCTGTGACATTTTCCAGGGCTCTTGCAAAACAGACCCAGAAGCTACAGCTGTGCCCATGTAAGCAAGGCTTTGGCGGGGGAGGCAAGTGGGGGCAGATGGCGTGTGGTGCACGTTCAGAGCAACACCTTCCCATTTCGCCTCAGGTGGCAAAACACTGTTTGTGTCTTTCCTGCTAAAATACATGAGCAAGCATGGCTCCTGGCATTCTCCACCTTACTTGGTTAGAACTAGGATCTTTCCTATCGAGCACATATTTTCTGCAGTGAATGTAGGTTTCTTATTTTCCTAAATACAGAGTTTCCATGTGGTTATATCCCGGGTGAAGTGTGCTCTTTGAACAGCGATTCACTGCTGAGTTCAACATCCGCTGGTGCGTTTCAGTGCTAAATTCCATTAACACGCTTTGGGGAATTATTTCTTAAAACTCCGCAGGTAAGTCAAGTTTACTTTAGTGTTATAACCTTTAGGTTAAACAACATGAAGTATCAAGTGGCATAAACAAAGAAAGGGGCCTAATTCAAATCAAAGGCATATTGAGTAATGTTTGCCTGTATAGAATGCAACATATATACGTAGCTGATTGTTGTGATTACTAACCAGATCATGCACACTCTGCTGTGTTCTGACATCTGTAAACTGTCCGTTTTGTTCTAGGAGCCTAGACAGCACCAAACAAAAAAACAAATCAAGAAAACAAACATGGATTATAGATTCTTAAAAACAGAGTAGGTATTGTCCTAGCTGCTTTTAATTCCCACCCACAATCGACTTGATTTAGTGGCAATGCATTATTGTTTTTTTTAAGTGTGTATGAAAGCAAGGAAGCCAATGGTTGCTCTGGGGCACAGTAGAGTTACACATTTTGCTCGCAAAGGATCTCATTAGAGTTTGATCCTTCCACAACTGATCCTAAGAATGTTTCTTGGCACCATCTCTCTCTTTTTTGTACACATGTGGCTAATGCAATGCAAGAAGAGTCATTTTTAATTTGAACAACAGCCTGCCGGTACCTTCTTGTTCCTGTGAACTGAGGTGGGCTTCAATATATGTATCACTGGCCACCAACCACCATTTTTGCAATAAGGAGGCTCTCCTCCTTGGGTGCAGCCAGCTCACCAAGACAGCCAGTCAGCAAAATATATTTGCTAAAAACATTGAGCATCACAAAAATAAAACAGGCTGAAGTTCATTTTATGTAGGTGATCCCCAGCTCACTGGACCCCACATGTTGTGCAATGAATTCTTGTCTAATCCATTGAAACATATAAACATTCATTCTATGTATTATACACAATCCCACCCGCTACTATTCAAAAAGGAAACTGTCCAAAGAATCTCTTTGAGAGATCTACTATTATGAGAATGTATCAGGCCTGTCCGGGGCAAGGGAGGAGGGGCTTTATTTATTTAGCAAAGAAGCAAGCAAATGGGCAAACTCTTTGCTGCCCAGGCAGGACCTTCCTCAGCAGCTGTGAGGCCAGAAAACCTCAGTAACAGAAGGAGCAAGTACAGAGAACTATGGTTTTTGGTTTGGCTACCAAGTCCAGTCAAAGATGGTCAACTACTGTAAATTTGTTATTTCATTGCTTACTTCCACTGAATGAACATTACTTTAGATATTTATTAAGGCTGCAAGCTGTGACCGTAACAGTCTTCACCATCATTTCAGGAAAACGGATTATGAATCCTTAGGATGATTGTTGCTAGACTCGGTTGCTAATGCTTCACCCTAACTCTTCTGAAAAAAAGACTTATAGCCTCTAGAAATTCTGTTATTCATAGCCTATACATTTTTAAAGCCTCTTTTGAAAGCTTTTAATGCAGCAACTGTTTGAACAGACAGCATTGTTTTCCATAATAAACTCAAATCTGGCTAGCTTTTTTCCAAAGTAAGTTTTGATGACTTATGGGATTTAGTTGCATGAAATCACAACTGCTTTTTACTGTGATCCTTAAATGGCTTCTTTTAGCTTTGGCAATACTACAATAGGCTTTGCCAGCGTGGTAGTTTAAGCAGAGAGTCATAAAAGCCATTTATAAAGTGGTATACTAGACAAATTGCCTCTACATTGTGCAAACTCACCTCCTGGATAATGCCATGTTAAGAAGAGAAAAATAATACATATGGTGCAATGAGTGAAGTTGCTGTTCATATTTCCGATTCTGTTTGCATGTTTTCTTCTGTCAGTAATAATAAAAAAGCATGTTAGAGCTTATACACTAGCCTATCTAAGCTTCCCTTTTAAGCTGCAAAGCGATGGCACTCTGCTGAACTCACAAACATGAGGAAGGAAGGAAAATATCTAATAAATATATCATCTCCTAGCATGTAATCACATCCCGACAATCTGCACATTCATTTTTTGGAGCCTCAGCCTTACTTAATGGATAAAATATGGAATGCATGAGAACTGTCTCTGTGAAGCAGTTTCCAGAGTTTGCCAGTTCCAATGGAATTATGAACTATGGTGTGACATAAACCAGGAAAGGAAGGAGAGAAATGCAGTGTGCAAAGGGAGAAGAAGAGAGCGTGTGAGCCCACTGATCCTTCAGGGCTTGTTCACTTGATGCTACATGTAGAATGGCGTTAGGTAAATGAGCTTTGAAGGCTCTGTTCCATCTCAATCAGCTCAGGGATAAGCAAAGGAGAGGAATGCTAAAAGTATTTACAAATGCTGGAAAGCACCACAAGAATGGGAATATTATCACTGGCTACCGACAGAAAGTGACACTGTGGTTGCAGCCTGCTTCAGTACTACTGAGATGTTATGTCCTGGAGGGATGACCTGTATGGAGACCTTGAAGTTTTGAGGAGGGTGTGTGTGTGCAGCTTTCAGAAAGAAAGCGGGGGAAAGTCACAGGGTTGTATGCAGAGCTGCCTCAGCAGAGTTCTACTTACACATCAAGACTTCTCCTTCTTCTCCTCCCCCTGTGTGCTTCCAAAATCTGGAGGGTTCTCCAACCTTATGGAGAAGATTTTGAGGGCATGTGTGGGGTTGGGGGTGGAGAGAAGAAGGGGAAGTCCCATTGCACAAGTGGAAGTCTCTTGCATGAGCGGAACAGCAGCATTTGACACAACCCAAAGTGAGCATAGCAGCAGGCATACAACTTACAGCTGCATTCATGGGCAAAGTCCAATTTTATCTACAAATATATGTGCTCTACAACCGTATGTGCAGTAAAGCCACCAATGCCAGCAGGACTACTCCAAAATAAATTGTTCGTAGATCATTCATGGCTTGGGTCCTTCATCTCATCCTTAATTGTATTGCAAGCTTTTCTCAGGAACAAAACTTTCCTTAGCCAGGAACTCTGCAGATAAACATCACCTCCTTGAGGCAATGGAAATGGATAAAATGAAGAGTACTTTCTTTTATCCCCAGTGTAAATTGTGGGGCTGGGAAGTTTTGAGATGCTTAATTGCATTTCTCTTTCTTGTCCCCCTCCCTCTCCAGCCAATTCCTCTGTTTAACATTTAGCCCGATCAAGCACTTGGGATAATGTCAAAGTTTGGTCCACAAAGATACTGAACAAATCTAGATTCCGGAATATGCTTAAAGCATATCACAACTTTGGCCCAATTCCAATTGACTAGGAAGCCAAAGGTAAACCACCATTTTTCAGCCTTGGTTCTCATCTGCAATATGGTGATTATAAATATTGGTCTACCTCTCAGGGCAGTTTTGTAAAGAATGATAAGATAATGTACGTGATGTGTTTTGAACATTCTCAAGTGCTACTTAATTATTATACTAAATAATGTTCTTGTTAAAGCAATACCACTACAAAGGGCCTAAGATAACTTCCTATTCAAAACTTATTTAAGGCTGCAGTTGTAACCCCAGTAACCTGGGAGCAAGAAACATTGGATTCAATGGGACTGAGTAGACGTGATTAAGATGGCACTGTAAGATGTCAGTGGCGTACTAACAGAACAGGGTTTGGCTGAAGTAGGTTCCTTTTCAAAACTTCAGGCCTCCATTGAACACTTTCATTCATTCAGTGGCACCCACCGTGTGCAAGATAGACAATGTATTTTACCATACTACTTCACATTTTTATTGACCTGAATAGCAAAATAATAAAGACAGGTATGTAACATGTATATTACTTTAAAATGCAATAGTTTTCCACCCTCTACAAAAAATTTCAGAAATCTTATTCTGTCCTTGTATGATTAAAAGGCCCACTTTGTCAGTCCACTTGAATTTCAACAGGAAAAATTGGCCAAAACAAAACATCTGCTATACTTTTCAACGACTTAAAGAGGAAGAACTGTTGTCTCTCACTCTCACTGCATAAAATCCAATGAATCCATTAATGCAGAAATCTCTGCAATACTTTGAGCTGATATGCAGGAACAATATTAATCTATTATTGTGACCCACATGCTTATATAACAAAACATATGATGCTCGATTCTTATTCCTTGGGAAACATTGCGGTCTGAAATCATCTAAATGATGAAACAGTAATAATATAAAAGGGTTTCAAAAGAAAGACCTACAGGAAAAGGTAATCAATGTAAGCCGAGATTTATAGTCCTAAATGGGAGGCAGCCCCAAACCTGCTCTCTATCTACATAACTGATTAGGAAGCCTGATTACACCTTTAGGAGGAGGCTGAGTATCCTGGAGGAAAATGCAAGAGGGGAACCTTTTGAAAGAAAGGCAATGTTGACCCACCCCTGGCATGGTTAAGGAGCAAACTTCCCCAAAATTAACTAATTCCCCTCACCCCTCTTTACAATGAAGGGTGCATGGACAATTAGGCAAACTAAACAGTATCAATGCCTGCGTCCTAGTTTTGCTGCTGTTAAATAAAGTCCCACCAAAATCAATTGTAGTGCAAAGGGCTTTGTTTGCTTCTCGGTATCAGACCCATGATTTTAGGGGGGTTGGGTGAGTAAATGGCACTATATTGAGCACCAAACATTTATCATTTAATATAACCTCACAGGCTGGGCTGATAAAAGCAGCAATCTTGGAGAGTCAGAACTGTTGAGTTGGATGAGCTCCAGATAAGAGAGTGAAACCCACCACTCCCCTTGACTTTGTAGTTCTCTAATCATCCTATGTAAAGGAGACTTGTGAATCTTCCTAGCAGGAAGCAGCTGAAGGCACAGTAGCCTAGCCCCATTGTGAGAGCTCTTTTTACCCAGCTCATCGCTATTATCATAATAAAGGCTTCCCTTTCTCCTCCTTTGGGCCTCAGCTTGAGCTTGACTCTTCGGAAATTCTCCTCCATATTGTAACACTCTGGCTTCTCCAGACAGAGAATAAATAGGACTTCCCCCACTAACCTGTGTCCCCCCCACCTCAAAACAACAACAACAACTGTTACTACTATCTTCCTCTGAAGACAGAGGTGGGATGGGGCAAACCTGATAAAGATTACAGGAAAGAACTCACCACCTGCTGAGGACTAGATGGCTCTCCAAGTCTTTTCTGCACTTCAGAAAGCCAAGAAAGCAGCAACTGTGGGAGGAAAATTGGGGGAGAAACCCACCTGTAAGCAAGGGGAAAACACACCCCACCCCCACCACAAAAAAAGAGGTTGCAAAGGCAACCATATGATCCATTTTTCTTTTCTGTTTTTGCTCTGTGACAAATTAGCACAGCTGCCTCTTCGGTTCTGTCAACGGTTTTTTTAAATTATTATTATTAAAAAGCCATTAAAGTCTATGAAGATGTAAGAAAGATAAACTGTTAGCCAAGGCAGTACACAAAAGTAATTACTCTTGCGGAATAAAACAATAAATCACCTGACTTCCGGCAGTATTCAAGAATATTTGAAGCCGTCTATTTAATAATCATTGGTGAATGCTTTTCTGCAGTAAACCAATAGAGGGCATCCATGGAAATAAGACATCTTAATGTTGGCCAACCTTGAGTTCATTGATAAGGCAGTTTTTCTTATTGAGGTGTGTGACTCGTAATTTCAGGTTAATGCACTGCAACTGCAATCTACTACTGTGACTTTATTCCAAAGTGATGGGGTGGGAGGGAAAGTAGGTAAGTAGGTAAATTAATTATACACCAGGATAGGAGTTGAAAATATTCAGACTTCCAGAGACCAAGCTACACAATGCTTTAATCCTGTGTTTTTTTAAAAAATGTGATCAATACTTTCACTTTTATTCCGAAGAATATACAGCTGTAGAGCCCTGCTCCTGATCCAGTTTCCTGTCAAAAATCCCCCAGCTGCTATTTTCACCCCATGATGCAACCTGTTTTTAGCTCAAAAGGCTCATTTCCCTCACTAGTCTATGGCAATTTTTAAATGCACATTTTAATTTTAATTTTGAAGGGTCTTATGAATCCACACATTACTGTAACATGCGTCTTTCCAAACAAAACAAACCCTGCCCTAGTGGCTCATATCTTAATGTACCTGAGACAGATAATTAAAAAAAGAAATGGTCTAAGTCCTATTGTTTTCCCTTTTTCTTTTGGTAGACTTCAAAGGTGATCTCTCCCCTTCCTCTCCTTTACATTTTAGTGTCTGCTGTTCTGCAGCTGTCAGCTTGCTCCAGAGTTTCATGGCGGCAAATCTGCCTCCTCATGGCCCATAAAGCTACAGCACTGGGGATGGTGGTATGCAGGTGTGGAAAAGGGAAAAGTGCAGGATGAGCCTGTTAATGATTTTTCCGTCACCCCATGCTGTGCGGCTAGAGAAAAGGGCTGACTGCAGAAAGCCACCTTTCTTTGTTTGCAAAGGTATCCTCCCCACCGCAAAGGTGTTGGTTTTTCACGTCAAGGGCTGTTTACTGAGATGATTCACCTTATATGGCTTTTTTAAATGCTTTGAGACTCTAATTAGACATAGAAGTGGAGTCACACAACAGCGAAGACTTTTACTTTCCCGTTAACTTCACCTTGCAAATGTCTAAATCAAATGATAACTCCAAGTTGTTTAGGTTGGCTTCACTCTCTGCTGGAAGCAGGGATGGAGGCAGGCAAAAATCTATTCTTCTGAAGACCTAACACAACCCTCCTACAATCCAAATAAAGTTAGTTGTGACTAAGGCTAAATGAAGTCGTAACGTGTTTACTATGCAGTAAGACCCACTGAAAATAGGGGGAGTTATTTCCAAGTTAACGTGTGGAATTATACTGAAGGCCTCACTAAAACCAGAGGAACTTAGAAGGCTTTCAATGATTCACAATAACTATTAGCTTTAGCTGAATCGGACTGCTCACATTTAATTCCCAGTGGAAAAGTAGTTCTGATTTTGCCACAACTGCTACGTGCTATGAGTCAGTGGCAAATTAAAAAAAAAATAGACGCTCTGTCATCTTGAGTGTGCACTCCTCTGAACTGCACTGAAGTGAATGAAAAACCAGTGATTTAAAAATGTCTTGGTAATAGTGTTATCACCAGAACATATTATTTCAGAATACAGTCTTTAAAAAAAAACAACCAAGAGAAAAAGTAGGGTTTGTGTGTGTGTATGTGTTTATGTATCTCTTTCTCTCTCTCTCTCCCCATATATATGCAGGAAATAAAACTAGGCACCCAGTGCTTCAGACAGAGGGAATAAGTAAAAACTGGTGTGCATATAAATTTTCTGTGCCAGCTAGCCTTGTTTGGAATGGAATGTTGTATTTTATATTCTATTTGATAATCCATTGAATGTTTGAAAAAAAGTATACAACTAAATTATGAAAACTAAAAAAAGGCTCCACCAGGTATGGCATTAATGTCAAGGCTGTGACCACACAGCAAAGAGAAGGGAAGCAAGAGAGGCTACAGGGCAGATTATATGTTGGCTCCACATCTCCTTTCTGTGAGATATTGAAAATGGGATTCTCAGAAAAAAGAGGAAAATATTATCATGAGTCATTGCTCTGGCAGTTCTCCTTGACTGCCAGACTTACCCGTATTTACCCATCCACTAGGAATAAGTAATGATCTTATTCTCTGTTTGAGCAGCTAAATGGTAATGTTGACTCGTGAGAAACAAAATCTCATACCTCTCTGCCAAATGGTGCAAAAAGTTAAGTCTCGCATGCAGTCTAAGCTACTAAAATAACTCCCTTCTTTTGGTCAGTTATGTAATAAAATGAAATAATTACATCTTCTATATTAAGAAATTATTTTGGCATGGAATGTTATTCAACGAGCCACTTCTGGCAGTTAGTTCAAAACAGGTATCAACAATCATTACAATGGATTAGCAAGAGCTATTAAAATCTATGGATCATAAAAGAAATATTTGCATGGCTAATGCAGGCTTGTATACAAAGTCCTTTTCCTGCTCACCTTGGGTGAGTAGGACTTGACTCTAGGCGATCAGACAACACTGGGAAAGATGGAGTTTCACACCCTCTCAGGTCATCAATTTACCAAAAAAGGACTAGGAAAGAAATGTGTGCGCCAACTGGCTACTAAACAATATTTGCAAACAAAGCCTGATGAGAACGCGGGTGAGGGACGCGGGTGGCGCTGTGGGTAAAACCTCAGCGCCTAGGACTTGCCGATCGCATGGTCGGCGGTTCGAATCCCCGCGGCGGGGTGAGCTCCCGTCGTTCAGTCCCAGCTCCTGCCCACCTAGCAGTTCGAAAGCACCCTTAAGTGCAAGTAGATAAATAGGTACCGCTTTATAGCGGGAAGGTAAACGGCGTTTCCGTGTGCTGCGCTGGTGCTGGCTCGCCAGAGCAGCTTCGTCACGCTGGCCACGTGACCCGGAAGTGTCTCCAGATAGCGCTGGCCCCCGGCCTCTTAAGTGAAATGGGCGCACAACCCTAGAGTCGGACATGACTGGCCCATACGGGCAGGGGTACCTTTACCTTTACCTTTACCTGATGAGAACAAGGGAAAATTCAAACTATCACAAGCCGTATCATATTTAAGATTTATCATAATTACAGAGCAGGCTAGAGCGTGCAGAATGTGCACTTTTCAACGTGTCCTAGGATGTGTTGGGAAGAGGGCTTTGAATCCAGTGGACTCCAAGGCCCCACCTTCCCAATAGCTTTATTTCTTCCTCCTACCAGCGGTGGAGGAGGGACAGCTGCTAAGGTTTTAGTAGCTGCAACAAGGTGTCCCCCTGTGGTGGACCCCCTGTTCCACCTCTGGAGCTCCCTCTGCTGGCAGAAAGGGAGTTCTGCAAAATCCTATGGCCCTTGGGGTGCCCTCCTAGAGACAACAGGATTACACCCAAAAGCATTTATTGTTGTTAGTTCATCCTATTTCATTTCACATGGATGCATTCATACTCCAATAGCAGCACGCAAATGGCAATGTCGGAACAAGGTATGTAACCTTCTCTCAGATGCCCCCTTCCCTTGTGCTGCTATAGGAGCCATGTCAACTGATGGGAAATGAGGGAAATGTTGATCTGATAAAATTGTGGAATTTCTTAGAGACGGGAAGCCCTAAATAAATAAGAATGTAAGAAACAGGTTCTAGATGGAATTCTGACAAAAGCAGTAGTCCTCAGTGAATTACAGTTTTTGACAGAATTTTTTTTTTAAATATCTGGCAGACAGAGGGAATTGCTACTCAGACTATAATCTGGTACTTTCTATGTACCAAATATGTCACAAAACTGTGCATTTGTTGTTAGAGTAACGGAGTATTTTGAACACAGTTCCCATGCAAGCTACTGAACTGTTTTGCAATGCCAGGAGAATAATTGTAGGAGTACCAGAAGTATAACTCACCTGTTCTAATCTAATCTTTTTAAAGGACAGGAAGGCCTGAGGTTTTCTCACCTATCATTGAAAACATTTGCTCAGTTTCTTGCTGGGTCTTTACCTGTTTCCTCTCATGAAAAGCTGGAGACTGGCAGGTGTCAACAGACGGCAACAAAGAATCTGTACTCTGTCATGAAAATAAGAGGGGAATCAAATGCTGGATTTCTGTTGCTCAGCACACACACAATTCACAATTTTATGATGAATTTATTAAATGCATAGTATTTTAAAATTTTACCTGCCTCAAAGCTGAAAACTACAAATAACCAAAACAGAGAACAACACCGATTTATGGTTCTTGTTTAACTTATTTAGCTGAAAAGGCAGACTGGGAAGAATGAAGAACCTATTCATCAATAAATAGAGATAAATCTTATTTTTCATTAAGGTAAAGGTAAAGGTACCCCTGCCCGTACGGGCCAGTCTTGACAGACTCTAGGGTTGTGCGCTCATCTCACTCTAGAGGCCGGGAGCCAGCGCTGTCCGCAGACACTTCCGGGTCACGTGGCCAGCGTGACGAAGCTGCTCTGGCGAGCCAGCACCAGCGCAGCACACGGAAACGCCGTTTACCTTCCCGCTATAAAGCGGTACCTATTTATCTACTTGCACTTAAGGGTGCTTTCGAACTGCTAGGTGGGCAGGAGCTGGGACCGAACGACGGGAGCTCACCCCGCCGTGGGGATTCAAACCGCTGACCATGCGATCGGCAAGTCCTAGGTGCTGAGGTTTTACCCATTAGTTTCATTAGTATAATCCTAAACCTTGTAACATGTTAGACTAGTCAAGGAACACCTGTTTCTATAGCATAAAAATATATGGACTTATGTATATTGTTTAGACATTTACTACTTAATTATATTATTAAAAATGTGGATAATGATGATTAGTAGCAGCAGCTGCTGTACTGAATTTGGAATTTGTATTTTATGTAATGTTGTTTTTTGCTGTGATGTCAACCACTTTGAGATTTTCTAAAATATGAAGTAGCATACTAAAATAAAGTGAACAATAACAATATTTACTAGAGCTTACTTTTCCAGTGAATGAAAACTGAGTTCTTATACGCCAGTGATTTTACTCTATTTTCCCATCTAAGGATGTTGGGGGAGAGATTTATACACAGGATTTACACAGACTCTGTGTTCAAGATACATTTTCAAATGGATTGCTATATTTATAACTGTGACTAGGATTCACCTTTCTGTAGCAAACTATAGAAGGCAATAAAAAGTATGAAATGACCAGAAAGAACAGTGGGATTAAAAAACATAACTCAGATAAATTAGCTCTTCTTGTTCATAGTGCAAAAATATATATATCAAACTCTGCCTGGAAAAGTAATGCATTTTAATAGAAATTTGAATTAGCCCTGGTGCAAATGAAAACAGTCAAACTAAACTGACAGATATCGGAGGGGGGGTATTGCTCATTTCAGGACATGTGACTAATAGAACCCAACAATTCACAATCTCTATGGAGGCAGTGGGAATTCCAGTGTTGACTGCTGCTAGCCCAAACAACTAGGAGAAATCGGCCCACGTGAGCAGTAATTGGATCAGAGTGGTGATCGGCTTGAGGTGATAAAATGGCTGTAGCACCTATCCTACCCCAGTGCTATTACCAACACTTCTGCTACGTGCCAGTTCCCCCACTTCCAGTTTGTTGCTTTAAACACTCGTCCAGTTGATGGAGGGAAATGTTACGTGGTAATGTCCTTTGCCATGTAGAAATGACACATTTTCATCACTTTATTAATATTCTGGATATTCAGTGTAAAAATGCACAAAAGTGAAAGGCCCAGGTGTTAAGCATTGGGAATACAGTGGTACCTCGGGTTAAGGACTTAATTCGTACTGGAGGTCCGTTCTTAACCTGAAACTGTTCTTAACCTGAAGCACCACTTTAGCTAATGGGGCCTCCTGCTGCTGCCGCGCCACCGGAGCATGATTTCTGTTCTCATCCTGAAGCAAAGTTCTTAACCCGAGGTAATATTTCTGGGTTAGCAGAGTCTGTAACCTGAAGCGTATGTAACCCAAGGTACCACTGTAAAGTATCCAAACTTCCCAGAGCCTTAGGAAAACATTAGAAGGAAGAAGGAACAAAGGAAGTAAAAGGGAGTCGTGCATTTTCTTTCAGCATTTCCTACAGAACTTGAGGAAGGATGAGATATGTGGTGAGATGTATTAGCCCTCTTCACACAACCCATGATTCACATAGGGGCCACTTTCCCATGGTGGCTCCCACATGGCTGCAGCATATATGTGAATATTGCGAACCAAAGGGGCAAGGCCAATTGGATAGGTCTCTTTGCACTTCCGTGAAATCAGGACAGCGATCGTAAGCAAGACAGAAAGAATAAACTGAGCAAGACTGCGAGAAAAATTAAGGTTTCAAAACAGAGATTTTATTGCATGTGTGACTATCACAGATTGGTTTTCTTTTCAGTTAAAGAATGCCATGCAAACTGATATTATTACTACTGCTATAAGCAAATCAGGGCAGCATCAAATTTTGCAAAAAGGCTGACACGTGCAGCTAGTTTGTTCCTGACTTGCTTATACCATCCCAAACTGTGATGCCACAATTGTAACTCAGGGGAACTAGTTGAATTTTTAAACAAATTTCTCCTGGCTTGCAAAAAACAGCTTTATTGGAAAATGTTTCACGAATTAAGTCCGCAAGTCTAGGTTTCCTGTTACAACTCCTAAGTCACAAGACTGCTGTATCCTGATTCTGTACGCATGCAGGAACCATGGCAAACATCTTTGTTACAGCAGATTGTTTAGTTTAAGCACAAGACAGCTGAACAAAGAGAGGATGGGATATTAGTCTTCCTGAGTGTGTGCCACATGTTGGCCATCTATTTTACTGTTGTTCTACAAACAATAAACTTCTCTTTGAGAAGCATCCCATATTCCATCCCTTCCTTCTACCTCCCCACCCCACATTCTACAAATAAGAGTTAAAAGAAACGCAGAAGTTACACAAAAACTATACACACAACCCAAGCTCATCATGTAGTGATGCATGTAGTTTAAATTGAATCAATAATAAATAAAAACAACAACAACAACCCACCACTATCTGATAAATGTGAAAATGAAGATGTTACTGTTCAGGTAAGAGATGGCTGAAGAATGAAGGGTTGTTTTTTTATTTAAAAAAATTGTTTTGTTTTTGCAACAGATGCAAAAGAAAAAGAAGAAAGTTTTAGAAGTTTTGAAGACATGGCAACACTGGACAAGGACAGACAGGAAAAGAAAGGAGGATGCATCAATGGGGTCCCAGAGTTGTGTTTATTTGGAAGACTGGGGAATGGTGATATTTGGAGTAGTGATGGAAAAGTATAAGGAGGGATGTATTCTTGTCTAAATTCAAACTGAGATTATGGTAAGCCATTCAAGAGAAAATGTTGAGAAAGCTAGAGACACGGAGACAGAGGCCTAGTTTTAGCTAATGCTAACCTTATCTTACACAGAATGAGATGAAAAAACAGATTTAGAATAGACCTCCCAGAACAGAGGGCAACAGGAAGAATAGATGCCGAAATACTTGGACTCCTTCAAGGAGAGGAAGAAGTGAAGCAAGAGCTGAAGAAAATGTTAGAGAAAAAGCTAGAGAACTGAAAGTTGATACTGACCCAGTTATACAGAAAGCATAGCTCAGCACGATGTAAATGAACGCCAATGAACGCCAATGAACCCAAGTGAAAAGTTGGGCTCATATATGCTCCTCTACCCTGCATGGGAGGACTTCTGATGAGTTTAGTTCTTTTAAAGAATCTCAGCTTGGTGTTACATTTGAACCAGGGATCCTGGCTTAAAAAGCCACTTTACTAATACAGCTTAATAACCTGTGGTTTGAAGCTGGCTTATTATGAAACTGGCCAGAGACCATTTTAAACCAACATCCCTGGTTTGAGCATAACCCTAAGATTATATTAATTAAAAGTGAAATTAAACTCAGCAGAAGCCCGAATGAGTGGAAAGGAAGGGAGAGCATGTGAGCCAGACATTTTGCTCAGGCTCATTAAAGCGTGTCCACATAGCACTAGTTCATGGTTTAGCAATATGTAAGAATGTGGCTGTAATCACAGGAGCCCAAGAAGGAAAGAAGTCACGGAATGACGGAATGATCAACAGCACAAGAAAAGTGGAGAGAGGATTTATACAGTAACTCAAGGAAAAACTTCTTAAGTTCAGTTTCAATAGGCTACGCTGAATTAAAGGCATATTGGCAAGCATTCATGGAGAGGATACAAAGCTGATCCAATGCTAGGAAACCATGGGGCAGCAATTTAGAGGACAGGAAAGCTCTAAGGATGATGTCTTAATGAAAAAGAAGTTATAAGAAGACAGAAGTTAACCATGGGGGAGAGGATAACACAGGAAGAGATGGAAGTGAAGACACAGAAGGGAACAAGGTGAACTCATTTGTAATGGGAGACAGGAGAAGAACAAAAGGAGGACATTGAAGAAAATTCATACCAGATCTTATCAGTCTCCTTGAAGAAAACAAGAATTTTAGCAGAGTTGCAAGAATGGATTTAAATTGTTGTTTTAAACAGTTTTTAATTATGGTTTTTTAGTGTTGTAACCCATGCTGGGACCTTAGGGTGAAGCCTTCACCATGAAGGGTAGACAATTAACAACAACAACAATCTACAATGTACGAATTTGGAGGTAAGAAATCAGTGGCATAGTAGATTATCAACTCTAGTCTTTGGCTCCCCTACACCATTTCCAGTAGAACCATTGTTCTGAACAGGACAATGAAGAACTGGGTACAAAGACTTCACAGCTTTGATCCAGCAAGAAAGGAATATGGCTCTATACATCATCTACAGCGAAAGGTTTTTATAAAAGGGGGAGTCCAAAACTAACGAAACCTCATTTCAAAATTACAAAAGAATGCCAATGGTCAAGACAAAAGCAAGTCTACAAAACCAAACCAAATATCTAAAGGCACTGCTTGCTCTTTTTAAAGTTTTTGTTTCTAGAGGTGTGTGGATATGATACTTATGAGAAGACGACCACTTGTTTTCTTTTAGTTAGGATTCTTGCACTAAGCAGTCAAAGTGTGCCAGCACTGGAGTGAGCGATATTATCGGGTGTTAGCTGCAGCACTCTGATACATCCTTGAGAACTAGCACATCATTAGTGATGCCTTCACAACTAAATGTTCAGGCCCTAGGTCACAAGGCAGACAAAACCAGGGATGCTCCCAGTTCCCATCTACGCTTCACCAGTTAAATTTTTTATTATTATTAAAGTTGTTTAGATGGCTTTTTGGCACTTGATTCAAACTTCTCAGTATAACTACTCTTCCACAGTTTGTGTGTCTTTGTGTATCTAGTTAGCTACCTAGATATGTGAGCAACTGACATGGTCTAGCACTTGAAATGTACTTCATTTTACAGGTTAGCTGGGATCTACTTAACCATCTAATTAACAATTACTTTGCACTTCAGCAAATGACAGTGCAATATGGAAGACAACAGATGCTCTGAATATAATAATAGATATAGACACCTATTATTTTCTGTCTTCTTGAACAGAGTATTATTATTATTACATTTACATTTACATCCTGCCTTTCCTCCAGTGAGCTGAAAGCAGTGCGCATGGTCCCCCTCCTCCCCATTTTATCTTCACAACAATCTTGTTAGACCGAGAGACAGTGATTGAGCCAAAGTTACCCAGTGAAGTTCATAACTAGTGGGGATTTGAACCCGGGTCCATCACTCTAACCACAACCTACAAATTGATCATACAAGTAGCAGAAACCAAATTCAAAAACTGGGCAAGAGTGTGTTGACATTTGAGTGAGTGCTATACCTTTTAAAAGCCAGTCCCACAGGCTCGGATGGTGAACCACATAGGAAAGAATAGAAAATAGACTCCAAAATGCAAACTAAGCTCAGACTTGCACCAGATTTCTTGTGCTATATTGGCCACATTTCTCAAGAATAGTACTTCTGAATGAGAGGCGGAAGAGGAGCTAACTGTACTTGGATTAAGATGGAAAATGACAAAACAGGCATACACACATACAGTAAATAACCCTAAAACGACTTGGGGAGAGAAGATTTCCTCAGCCTCCTTTGTCTATAATGTGCATAAATGGCTGGGGTCAACAGGGATCTGAGGAGAATCAGTTTGGGTGAGAGAGACCTGGTTACAAGTCATTGGTTCCAGTAAGTGAATATTTTCACTGCTTGTTGCAAAGCAGTACCAAATACTGCAGTAGGTGGAGAAGATTCTGCAGGTGTGGGAGCTCTCTATGTCAAGCTTTTGCCCAGAATAAGAAAGCCTTTGCTGGGTCAAATCAGGCTGCACTTAATAAAACATTACATTTCCAACAGCAGCCAGCCTGTAGTCAATGGCTAAGACTTGCCAAAATCAGCTGCTAGCATTGCCACTGAGCTTCTAACCCCCTTAGTAGGAGTCTGTGGTACGATATAAGGCAGTAGCAGGTGGAGGGAGGGATTCACTTACCAAAATTAGTAAGAAGCCTGGAAGATTTGTAATGACTTGTTCAGACAAGTCATTTATTAGTGCAAACTCTTGCTTTTCCATTTGCAAATGTGGCTCCCAGGTGAGAATATTCCGCCCCACTCCTGCCAAGAAGTATTTCTCAACAACTCATAAACATGTAGAATGAAGAAGAGAAGTAAAGGAGCAACTTTAGAAGTTGAATATTGTATGGCATACATGGGAAAGAATGGTTTGTTTCCTAAATGAAAAAAACCTCACTTTATTTGCAATGTTCACTTGGCTTATTTTCTCCCTCTACAGTTATTAGTAAAGAATAAATGCTTTAAAAAAAATAGCAATGTCAAGATGCCGAATTCAGCACATATCAGAAAGCCACGATTTCAGAAACAAAGTGAATTAAAATATTTTTTATTATTATGATTCCAGTTGTTGAAAATATAAAGGTGGAACAGTTCACAAAATCACTTGACCTCATTTGGTTTACTCACCTTGGCTAGATAGGAAGCTGCCTTACACCGAGTAAGACCATTTGTCTCTCTAGGGTCAGCGTTATTTATAGTAGCTCCCCAGGATTTCAGATGGGGGTTCTCTGTCAGCCCCACCTGGAGATGTCTAGGATTGAATCTGGAAACTTCTGAGGGCAAAGCAGAAGCTCTACCAAGCCTTTCTGAAAGCTAGATGTACATAGCTTGCTTTATTTATTTCTTGCTTTTAACTCTCTTTCTATCACACTGTAATCTCCAATAAGATTTGAATTCAGTTCCAAGAGGCCCTTAGGCATTCCAACAATATAAAGGGTGCGTCTCCATTTCTCCATTTTATTTTCTTCTCACGTATCTGCGAACACTTTCCCCTGCTTCCCTCAGACACACAGTAATAAGGATTCAGCCAATATATATTTGTCTTAGGCCAGGCAAACAGGGGCCCATGTGGCCTACCTTTGACTGGGGTAGGATGAAAGGCTAACAAAGCCCTCCTAACGGTTTGGTGACATCTCCACTAATCCTCCCTCCGTTGGGAAACAATTACAGAAGTCACTCAGAAGTACCTGCAGGAAAGAATTTCTAAGGCAAGTCCCAAACAGATTTCAGTTTCAGACCCAAAGTAAAATGTTTTCTTCGCATTCTAAATAATGTCGTGGGGTTTGTTGGGAGTTTCTCAGGAATGAGGAGCACTACTGATCCCGGTCTGGCATGGAATTAATTTATGGATATCAGTACATGAAGATGTGATGATTTAGCTTAGACAGATCTTTAAAGGGCAAGACAAATTTATGAAGGATTAAGTCTTGTCAACAGCTGTTAGTCGTAACGTGTTGGACCTCCAAGAAAATGTTGAAGTATGAAGTGCTTCTGTTCCAGACAGACAGCCATGCCTTCCTCCAAAATACTCAATTTCTCCTCCCTTCCTCCCCATAACAGCATTCTGTGGCCACTGGGCTGTTTGTGGAGTCCCTCCTCCCTTAGTTTCCCCTCTCAATATTTTTGTACTTCAGCAAGCTTCCCCAAGCCAGCCAGTATCTCCTTGTTGAGTGGTGTTCTTTTGCTACATCAGCAATAACACCCACAACCTGAACAGCAGAAATAGAGGGAATGATGGTTAAAAAGAAACCTCCATATTCAGAGTGTATACGCCTCCCAGCACCTGGGGCTGGGGACAATCATCTATCTGTCTCCAGTATCAACTTCATGCTCTGATTGTGGGCTTTCAAAGGTATCCAATGGCCCACTTTTCAGAAGCAAAATGCTGGGCTATGTGAACCAATTCACTGCAAGAATTCTTATGTTACCAGATTAGCACCTTTCAAGGGTGGGAAATGGAGAGTGCTTTGCCAATTCACTCCTTTTTCACTCCCCAACTATATATCCATCCCTGAGGCCTTGAGGGAGAAGGAAAGGAGGTAAGTGCTGCTTTTCCAAACCTACCCTAATGCCCCTCCAAATTCCAAAACTTAACAGCCCTGAGGAGGAGGAGGGTGAATAATGGAACGTATAACCCAGAAGCTGAAATTCAGGGTTGGGGTGGATAAAGAGGTAATGCTACCAACTCCAGCAGTGAGATACAGGATCTGCTCCCTCTAATTGCAACCTGTTTATTGTGCCCCTTTGATGGGCTACATGACTGTCTCCAAGCTCCTCTAAGGCCATGTTCTATATACAACTTTGGTGTCAGAAATGGTATCAAGCATCCCAGTTTGTGGTGACCTTGAAAATTTTGCTCTTCTCAGAAAGTATCTTATGATTATGACTTTTTTTCAGGACATGATCATTACAGTGGTACCTCGGGTTACATATGCTTCAGGTTACAGACTCCGCTAACCCAGAAATAATACCTCAGGTTAAGAACTTTGCTTCAGGATGAGAACAGAAATCGTGCTCTAGCGGCGGTGCGGCAGCTAAAGTGGTGCTTCAGGTTAAGAACAGTTTCAGGTTAAGAACAGACCTCCAGAACAAATTAAGTTCTTAACCCGAGGTACCACTGTATATGCTAATGTTCTACCACCTTTATTCTGTTTGGCTTTCTTTAATATGCTGTCAATCTTCAAGTTGCGTAGACAGGTGTTCCTTAAAACACACAGGCATCTAAGGATGGGAAGATGCTTCCAAGCTGGTTGTCCCACCACTACTAGTTTAAGAAGTTAAATACTGAGCAGAGCGCCCTGCACAAAAGGTGTTTTGTGTACAATTGTGCTCCCTACCCCATGAAAGCAATTGTTGAGTTAGCTACTTATAAAAATGTAGAATATTGAATCAAAGGAGTAAATAACTTATGGTCATTTTAAGGAAATCTTCTAGCCTGGAGGGAGTTACTTGTGAATTATAGGTTGAATCCTTCTTAAGTAGACTTATTGAAAGCAACAGGACACAACCTGATATCAACACAGTTCAGGAAGCCATAGATTTTACAGGACTATAAAATGTAGCTTCATTCAGATATGTAGAAAAGTTAAGGCCTATTTAAGCATCACATGAAGCATCTTATCAGAGAAATCTCCCACCCACTCATCAAGCTGAGTTAAGACTGCTGACTATAATTAGAAACCTCATAAAGTAGAGTGCTTAGAAATCCAAGGTTATAAACAGAAACACGTATTTGCTTACTTTTTTCAGGCTGCTACTGTTTTTAAAGCCATCAACAGGCTGGACTGGACTGGTTCTTGCTGAAGTTGACAGAGGCAAAGACTTTGTAGCTAACACTGTCGATTAAAAGTACAAAGTGTTTAAGTAAAAAAAATTTCGTCATTTGTTGTTGACTCTTTGTGATTAATAACTCAATTATGTATTACATATTACTAGCAAATTTGTATTTCCAGATGCCTATTGCTCTTGCTTCTTCACTGCAAAGTTTTGTTTTTGTTTTGTTTTAAACATATTTTTATTAAAGATTTCTCGGTTTACAAAAATATGTGCAATGTCTCTTTTTTCAAGTTACATTTTCTACAGATCAGTTTCATTTGTTGAGACATTAGTATTACATTAGGAAGAAAAGGGGAAAGAGGTGGAGGGGGCATGGTGAGTGGGTGTGGGGTCAGGTGGCAATGTTTCTATTCTACTTAGCGTATGTGTGGGGGTTTGTGTCAGCGTCGGTTGTGCGGGTTCTCTTTACTATTCGCTTGTATTCCTTTGGTGGTGAGAGAGGTTGGGGTTGGCCTAGGGTGTGGTTGTTTGTTTGTGATTGGCTGTAGTGAACTTTGTTTTCATGTGTGAGTGGGGTGGGTGGGTGATTTTGGATCAGGTTAACCATATTGATTTGTATGCTGTTGGTGGATTTTTTTGTCATTGTCTTGTTGGGCTGTGTATGTGATAAAGGGGAGCCATACCAGGGTGAAGGCATCTTCCTCTATTTGTCCCTGTGTCAGTTTCAGTTTATCGGTTAGTTTTTCTATTAAGGCTGTTTCTCATACTATTTGATACCATTGGTCCATTTGATACCTGAGAGGTCTCTCCAGTGTCTGGCTATGATGCTTCTGGCTTCTGAGAGTAGGTGGGTTATGAGATCTTTATTTTTTTATTTTTTTCAACTTCACCCAGAATACACTTTTAATGTACATTAAAAAAGTGCTCATCTTGCAAATTGTTTTGCAATCCAGGTATACAATTGCTTGGAAAACAAATAGTTTAGAAAATGAATGCCAATGTAAAAAGACTACTTAAACCTATAAGAGTGGAGTTTCTGCATGGCTCATCTTTACAGTTTTCTTACTGCTTCATCAATATCAGTAATCTGTTCCTTCAACTGGCTCCACTGTTCTGGATTTAGAGAGATACCTTTTCTGCCAGGTTTCATTTCGCCTTCTTGATACATCCAGTATTCTCTAATATCAATTAGGACTTTACCTTTAAAATCACGAACACTGACATATCTCATTTTACCAATCCGAAACATATTCTCATCTCTGTTGCTACTTTGCTTGGAGGAAGCAGCACCTTTGGAGCTTTCACCAGACTTCTGTTTCTTCACAGGCTTTTCAGGCACTGCTTGTTTTTTTCTTTTCACCTTTTTGTCAACTTCACTGTCCGAATCACTGGCAGATGAGCTTGAAGACACAAGTTCTTTTGATTTTGGCATTGTTCCACTCAGAGCCCGCTGCTCTCACTGCCTTCCTCTCGGCTTGCCTTTTTTATCCATTATGAGCTCTTTATGATGTGAGTGGGCTTCATTGCAAAGTTGAATCTAGAGGGGGCAGTTTCTGGGATAGAGCTGGCAGATGGGAGAAGACCACTTTTCTCCTGTCTGCAATTTTCCTCCTGGAGCTCCCTCTCAGGTGGGGTTCTAGACTCTGCTGTTTTTGGTTGTACAATCTCAAAAACACCCCCCCCCAAAAAAACACCTAGCTAGAATAACAAAATTTAGGGGGGGGGGGATTGCCAGAGGAACACGTCATCATCAGGGAAAGCAGTTGTTCAATACAAGTGTGTACTTGAGGGTACTACTCTGATCTGAATGAATCTGCTTCCCACCAAGTTCATTAAATCTACACTGTTACCTATGGGGATGAGACATTTTTAGCTGTTCTAAAATGAAAACATTATAAAGATACTCAGCTTTTTTCTTTTATATCTGGAAGCTTTTCTTTGAGCTTTGAACCATGAATGCCTGCCTGGATGAGTTTCCAAAAGTTTTCATTGTCTTGTTGGTTCTTTAAGATTCCAAGTTTAGTTAATTCATTCTGCAATCCTATAATCTTAGGAGAGAATGAGAACGAATAAGAATAAGAGAGGCATATGGACAAGCACCAAAACCAAATCTAACATGGTTTATTTTATCAAGTATCACATCTCAGATTAACCAGATACTGAATCATGGGAACTGTGATACTTTTGGATATGCTATTTATGGTGGACAGAAACTGCTGGTTAGATTGGATTTTGCAAGGCTTGTAACGAAACCAGAAGCATATTGCTGAATTGTGTGTTTCCCTCTAGTCTTCTTTGCAGTTTATGGCATATCCATTAGCTAAAAAGCAGGGGCACAAGAGTGTCCTGGTCCCACTGTGGCTGCCTACTTGCCTGCAGATTAAGGGCCATCACATTAGCAGGATATATCTGATCCCTGTCAATTTAACAGGATTTGCATTTTATGTTGTGTGCTAAATACAGAAGTGGCTTCTAAGTGAAAGCAAATACAAATTGATTTAAAATATTGGTTTTGGGCATACAGCTTATAGTTTGTCTTGGTATATTAAAACAAACTCCAGTCAAAGAAGTTACAATATGTAATCCTTTTTTAACTGCATCTGTTCAAAGAAACTTTTATTTACAAATTTAAAAATCAATATCAGTCAGACTAGCTTTACTCGTTTCCCCCTTTAAAACAGACAATTGAATTTATTTTCTTCATCTGCTCTCATGAGTGTAAATTTCTTTTTCTTTCTGCAGAAGGTGAATATATTTTACATCTCTTCAGCTACCTTTACTGAGTGAGTTGGGAGCAAATGAGTTAAACAACAACAACAATAATCATAAAATTATACCCCACCTTTTCTGGTTTAAAAACCGGGCTCACGGCGGCTGACAGCAAATATAAAACATTGATTAAGATGTGACTTAAAAACTGCATAAAACAGCATAAAATACAACATAAAATGCAGCATCAATATCAATACAATTCAAAAATTCACGGGTCATTTTGGAAAAAAACAGAACAAAAACCCCAGTCAGTAGACATCAAATGATCACCAGGGCTAACTGGCCAAGTTGGTCCTACTAGGGCCAGCAAGGAGACCAAGGAAGAATTAAAATGTAGGGTCCCAGGAAGGGTTTCTTCATCGAAAAGGAAAAGGGAAAAGGGAATAGAGGGTCAGGCTAATTCAAATTGAAGGCCACGCGGCCTTCAACAATGAATGAAAGGTCTCTTGCTACAGACTAACAGGACTACTTTCTTGGAATTGGCAAGGAATCTGTTAAAGTTGCCATATACCTACAATCAAATTAAACAACTCAGTAACGGAACATAGCATACAGGGAAACAAACCATTAGAGAAAATTGCACGTAATGATAATATGTAAGAATATATATAGTATCAGTGCATACACTACTTTAGAACTGAAAGTCATTTTTCTCCATGGTTATGACATGTATTCCTATTATGTATCCAAAAGTGAAAATCTGCATTTGAGAAAGTACTTTAAGATATGTAGATTAAGAGCTAGTTCCTGAAGATAAATTGCATTTTCACAAAGAGATGTGAGTAACTGTTTAAGATCAATTTGTAGTTCAAACAAAACAAAACAAAACAAATCTCCATAAGGGCAGCAGATCATCAAGAAGATCTGCATAAAAGTCAAAGTCTTACCCACTGTTTACTCCTTAGTTGATGCTGTAATTTAAAGCAGATATCTGCCAACAGCTGTGTAGCCAATTTTTAAATTTCAAGTTTATAATTTTCCTAGTGCTAACAAACAATCGTGGGGTAGTAGGCAGGCTTGAACAGATATTAACAATGGGAAACAGTTGGAAGTTGTGGTCCTTCTTCTGGTTAGAGGCCTGGGAAAGTTGAAATCAATGTTAAGCTATACTGTGCTTGCTGTCTGGATACACAGAAGTCTATAATGCCCATGAATTTCAGAAAGGATTTAATTGCTTTCAGTGCTCAGTGATACTGGTGTTCATCTTGTGTTGAGCAAGCAGATATATTGTGTTGTGTTTTAGATTACTTTTTCTGTGGATGAACGCTTTTCGTACATTATGGCTGTAATGTTTTATATAATATGTTTAGGCACTTCACATTTCACTATTGTAAATTGCTTTTGGAAACCTCTCGATACGTGAATTGCTTTGGGATGCTTTTGGATGTGTGACTATAATAAACTAACTAACTAACCAAGGCGACTTTCAGACACTTAATAGGAATCAGATTTGGAAGTGCTTCTTTCTGGTTGAAGTCCAGATCTGTAGGGTACTTCACTTTCAGATTAGTCACTTGTGCCACATGTGGCTGGCAGTGACAGATACAGAACCAACATCCCGTAAAAGAGAACACTTGGGTATTCCAAAGAAAAAGATAGTAAATTTTCTTGGGATACTTTCTAGTCCTTATAACATAGTCTAAAACCATCCACTTACAATAATAAGAGCAAGCTGAGACCTGTACCTTACCAGGTAACTTTTTGAGTGTGGCATGGACTCCGGGTATTTTGTATCATGAGACAAACTGCAGAAGGGCACTCTGGGACTGGAGATACACTTTTTCAAAAGAAGATAAAAAAAAAAAAATTGGTCAGTATTTTTTCCCTAGTAGCTGGGAAACAAAGCTCAAAACAAATGACAAGTAAACATTCAGCCACAGGAAGCCATTAACAACAGTGGGCACCAATTAGGGCTCAGCAGGTATCCCTAACACCCCCTGGTGTTTTTGCCCCACCCCAAATGCTTTGACATAAGACTCACAGACTCAGGCTTAGGAAGCAGGCTGTTCCATTTACTCAGCAATTTGTAGCCACATATTCCCATTGATAGGCTTATAAAACCTGTTTGTAGTCTTTTTTTCTACTTCCCTTCAAGTTTGTGTCATTAGAAGGCACAATGACTGTCTGCCCAAAGGAAAATACTTTGGAGGCAAGAAGAAATTAAGCAGAGGCAAGAACTTCCTTTGTCTTCTCCATTTTCTTCCGTGTACAACAGTTATGTAGATTTAAAGCAATATTTGTTAAGAAAATGTTTGCTTTTAAAAAAAACCACCCTTCAAGCATCTTCTTTATTGAAAGTACTTTCAAAAAGGCAACACCTTAGCAGAATGGAAGAAGAATTATTTTTGGATCAAAATACAGCAGAAGGCATAAGTAGCATACAGCTCAGTCCTAAAAATGTTCACTTGGAAATGTTTTCGGTGCACAAAAAAGGAAGTGAGAGGAAACAAGTGAGCCTGAAACTTGCATTGACTCAGTCAAGAAGGAGGAAACGACCATTTTCTGTTACATCTGAACCAGGCCACTGAGTTGGACTATTGGCCCATGGAGCCCAGTGTTATCTGTTCTGAAAGCAAAGCATCTACAACACCTTTCCCATCACCTCTTCCCTGATCCTTTTAATGAGCAATTTCAGGCACCGAGCCTAGAACCATTTGCATGCAAGCTCCCAGTGAGTTACAGCCCCATGTCCAGAAAGTCATGGATTAACCTGAGAAAATCCCTATATTCTCAGCCTCGTCCCCATCTACAACTGCGAAAAGAGGATAATAATACCAGACTACCATGCAGAGTTAATTTGTTTATTAAATGTGTATACCGACCGCCCTTCAAACGTAGATCTCTGAGCGGTTCACAACATAAAAAGGCAAGATAGAAAACAAACATATAATAAAAACAAACCAATAATCTCACCTACTTAGTATTTATGTAGCATTTCACACACACATATCTTGACAACAATCATGGAAGTTTAAAGAGGGGCTGAGATCATATTGCAGAGAAGTGGCTGTGACTGAGAAAGTCTGGCCTGCTTAATGCAAACTAGTGGGTACATGGCACAGCAAAGATTCAAACTGGAGAGTTCCTGATCCCTTGTTTTGTCTCCTAGCAACTATAGGCTATTTTGGAAGGTACTATTTTAACAAGCTCGTCATCTACTGATCAAAGGTAGGCTGATAATGGTTGATTGTTAAATTGTTTTAACTCTTCTCATTATAACATCATTTTTGTATAGGACTTTTGCTGTTGTGCTAATTATTTATAAATGGGAAAAAAGTGAACCGGCACTTATAAATGTGAGTGAATCAAAATTTAGGCATTAATATGGTAACACTGGAGAAAAATATAAACTTAAGAGCAGTTCCTTTTGAAGCAGGCCCCTGTGAAAAAGCGAAGAAACTGATTCATGCACTGGACCTGTAAATGGATTATGAAAGCTAAAGCAAGCCTTTATGGGGTGGCAAGGGGGGGCAGCCTTTTACTACCACTTGATTGTTCTAACTTTCTCCGCACTTTAAAACTTTATAGTACCAATAAAGTTACTGAAATTCAAATGGTAGGGAGAAGAGCATTTGCCTGTATTTCCTTGTCATTTCATCATAGCCTAGCTCTGTTTTATTGCCGAACTCTTCCAGCAAGGAGAAACAACAAAATAAAGATTTGGAAAAAGTATTGAGAGGTAGAATATGCAGTTTTGCAGAGTGTTTTTGAGCCCCCTTGGTTGGCTCATTGAGCCTCAGAACATACAGCTAACATGCCTAATGAGTAGAGCGGCTGAGTTTATTTACAATCCATCCATTTTGCAACCTCCCGCATCTGTTGCAATGCTGTGCTACCTTTCTTGTTACAATAGAGTGGTATCATTTCAAAGTAAGCATAGTAAATTGATTGTTGCCTTTAGGATGCTGTTAACTTTGCTGCCTGTATGCTAGCCCTTCTGTTTTATTTGAAAAATTCTGCAAGGTCCACACTTTGCTGTAGGCGATTGTATATCTGTCTCTGTGATATACAGCATTCAAAAAGAAATAACAGTCCAGCCAGGGAGAGATAAGCAATTTGAACGCTGGGAATCCAAAGGTTAATACACATTATGATAGTTCTATAGCATTAATCAACCTATATCTATTAAGTAAATAAAATAAACTTTGCCAAATCTTAACACACACTGGATTTATTTTAATCAAATTCTTAGTTTTATTATAAAGTAAAATGTAAAGGCACAACCTCTGAGACCCTTAACAAATTTGGAAATTTATTAAGCACAATGGATAGAGAGAGGGGAAATAGTTTCTAAATTGTACTCGATATTGCTTAATGTAACTTATGGATCTATGGAACCCCTTTAAAAGACATGGGAACTGGATACTGGAACACAAATTCTTCCCAAGGACTGGAATAAAATTTGTGAAGCACAACCCTTTAAATCTGTTGACAGTTTTCTTAGGGAAAACTCATTAAAATAATTACACAGATGGTATCACACTCCTTTGCAAATGTCAAACATATTTTCTTCTATATCACCTAATTGTCAGAGGGGCTGCAATAAGCTTGGTACATATTATAATATGTATCATTTATGGTAGGAATGTCAGCTGGTGTAAGATTTTTGGAATTTAATTTTGACAGAAATGATAAATATTGCTAAAGAAAATATTGTTTGTTGTACAAAATTAATGTTATTGAATATTTTTTATTATATCAATGTAAATATTTGGTCAAAAGAATTGGTCTTATAAATGATCTCGGCAGCACAAATAGTAATTGTAACTCAGTGGAAAATAGCCCAAAATCTTATACTGGGCACCTGGATATCACTTACTCTGGAATATAGCTATAATGGAGAAAATCACACATAATTTGAGATTTTGACAAGGACTGGAGCCTCCAGACACTTTATATGATTTGGCATTCCTTCATGACATACCACGAAAATACCACGTATTTTCTGGACAACCCTTGTCACCAGCTTGGCAAATCTGGAACGATACATGAGCTGATAAGACTGATAGTCTTTACTTAGACTTTGTTATTTTAACTCATATGCAACTACTCATTCTATGTGCCTTTACTATAGTTTTGTTTTACGTCTTTTTTGCTTGTTGTTATAATTGTTCTATCGGTTTTTTATACACTGTAAAATGAGCTAAAAATGTAAAAGAAAGAAATACTGAATTAGGTTGGGGGTGTGGACAACTGAAAATTTACATTAATATTTTAAAATATGAAACAGCAGAAGTACATTTGGGCCTAAGCAGGCAGGTGGTGGAGCACTTGAACCACAAACCTATAATTCTGCATGAAATATCAAGTGTCAGCGAAGAGCTGTATCACTGTTTGTCTATTACTAATAATAAAAAATATGTTTATATGGCACTCTTCTGCTTATATAGCAGAGGTGAAGAACCTGCGGACTTCCAAATGTTCTGAGACTCCACCAGTACCAGCCAGCATGACCAATGGTCAGGGATGATGGGAGTTGCAGTCCAGAAAAATCTGGTGGGCCGCAAGTTCCCCATCCCTATTATAGAGCAGTTTACACCAGTGAAAAATACAATACACAACAATCATGTTGTTAAAACAATACAAGCTAGCCAAGAAAAGTTATTTTCAACCCACCCCCCAGCAGAATTACACCGTAATACTCTACTGAAATAAATACATTTCTGTCTGAGTTTCAAGGAAGCCATCCAAATCTCACTCAGGGGGAGATGCCACCACTACAAGGCCCTGTGTCTCACAAGGGCAGTTTTTATGGATGGCTGTAAGAATTCCCTTCCTTTGGAAATGCTGCTCCATCTTATGTGGAAGCAGCAAGTGTAATCAGTCCGCAAGGGAGAGGCCTACCTAGCTCACCAGTGCCTTCGTAGGTACCTGACATCTCTCTTGCTAAAGCAGCAATCTAGAGCACTGGATGGAACGATGGTGCAATAAAAGCACTTTTCCCAGTCTCCCAAGTTGATCTTGATGCTGAGCTCTGCTGCTTTCTCGCTACCTGCAATGGAGCTATTAGTACATTCCCCCTACCCTGGAAGTACACTGTCTCGTTTCATCCAGCACTAACAATGTAACAAACTAAAACTACACAACCCACCAAAGTTGCCCATTCAATCACAATCTGCACTGAAGTCCCAAATGTGTTGTGTGAGACCTGCATTGCATTTCCCAAATATTTTCTCAAGTACAGATTTTTAGCCCCCCCAATCCCAGTCTGCTTTCAGGCAGCTCCTATCTGCCTGCCGCCTTGGTTCTTACTTACAACAAGCCAAGGGGGTAGAACTACCTACCAGCTTCCTCCTCCTAAGTCTTAGTGTTCCCCCTTGTAGAACTCAGCAGGAGGACAATGAGGAGCAATAGAATTTGTTGGCTTTCTTTGTAATTTACAGTTGGTTTCCTCGCCTTCCATCCTACCAGTTCCTATAGGACCCAGCCCCCACTGCTATGAACCAAGGAATGTTGGGGGCGGAGGTTACATCCCTGCCCTGTTTTAGGTTTTACAGCTCACATGTTCAGGCAAATAGTCATTGCTCAGTGACAAAGCTTTGCAACTCTAGGTAAGCAGGGAATAATCTGTATGGACTCTGGAAAGCTGCTGTTAATGAGTGTCAGCAATACAGTGGTACCTCGGGTTAAGTACTTAATTTGTTCCGGAGGTCCGTTCTTAACCTGAAACTGTTCTTAACCCGAAGCACCACTTTAGCTAATGGGGCCTCCTGCTGCTGCCGCGCCGCTGGAGCACAATTTCTGTTCTCATCCTGAAGCAAAGTTCTTAACCTGAAGCACTATTTCCGGATTAGCGGAATCTGTAACCTGAAGCGTATGTAACCCGAGGTACCACTGTACAGTCGTACCTTGGTTCTCGAACAGAATCCGTTCCGGAAGTCCATTCGACTTCTGAAAACGTTAAAAAAGCAAGGCTGCAGGAGCTTCCTGCACTCAATCAAAGCTGTGTCGGACATTTGGCTTCCAAAGAAGGTTCGCAAACCAGAACACTCATTTCCAGGTTTGTGGCATTCGGGAGCCAAAACATTTGAGTCGCAAGGCATTGGGGATCGAAGGTACGACTGTATTTTTATTGATCTACTTGATTGGGGTGGGGCAGCTGCCCCCCCTGCCCCCGCCCATGGGCGAAGGGAAAATTCAACACAGAGATAGATACTGCTTTGAAGCACTAGCCTCATCTCAAGTTCCACACACAAAAACACAATACATGTTTGTAGAAATATGGCGCTTTTTGTTTCCCCACTGCAGGGGTCAGTGTTATTGCAAAGTTTACTTTAACACTCTTAACATGAACTTGTCTATATAAAAAAATGCATTGAGTGAAATCTGTACAAAATGCAATCATATGAAGTAAGTGTTCTGGTTGTCACCCTTTACTATAAATAGTAATACCAGGCAATTTCAAAACAAAAGGAAATTTGCAAAGCTTGACACAACATACTAATGGGTTGTATCCAAAATTAGTCATACTGAGAGTAGACCCATTAGGGCTTATGGGCATGTCCAACGTAGATCTTTTCAGTTTGTCTACATGGAGCAGAAATTTGTTTGATACAACCCATTGTGTCATAAACAGATTCAAATTAAATTACAACTGTTCTTCTTCACTGCAGGACTTCTTCTTTCACTGCCTGAGGTTATTGAAGTTTTATTTCTTAAAGAGAAATCTTGTTCAGAAATGGTATATACTTTATTTCTGATGTTTTCTAAAGAAAGGCAAAAAAATTTAAAGGGCAATTACTGAAGTTGTTATTAAAATTATTATTCACCTTTCAGATGAAAGCAAAGTCCAAACTGTCATTCAAAATGACTTTTCCATTCATGTCAACATTAAAAATAACAATTAAAGGAGTTTCTGGTCTCTTGGTGATCACACAACTATAAAGATAGTTCAACTCAGAATTTGCCTGTTAAATATGGATAAGTGTTTCCTTTAGAAGAGGAAATTCTCTTAAGGAAGTTGTTTTAAGATAAATAAAAGTTCAGGATGAAGCCAGCAAAAGGTGTGAAGGATTTCTCTTTGATTTCCCAATCTGTGTATTTGGGCTGAGACACATACTACATTTTATGCACATATTAATAGGATGCTAATAAGCCTACAGTCTCTGTTTTAACATCGGTTTGTAGAGACAGCCTGATATATTAGCCTTCTCAAGACAGAAGGCGTCTTCCTCCCACCTTGCAGTAAAAAGCTCAGGCTCTGCTCTTCAGAGTCGTATGAGGAGTCAAATGAAAGAAGCAACTCTTTATTTTTATACAGGTCTGCTTAGTAACTAAACTAGCCTCTTAAAACCGACTTGCCTTTTCAACATAGTGGTTCCAGATTATTTTAGAATATATAATGTATTTCTTCCCTGTGTTCTTATGATTAATTGGACAAAAACTGTGCATAGCTGGTGTGAATAATAATTCTCATTTTTAAAAACATGTAACAATGTTTGTGATGGCTGTTTAAATACTTGGTGAAAACCTGATGAACAATTCTGCTTGACCTGCTTCAATTCTTAAATATTTCAGAAATGTGCACAGACAGGAACAGTTTTTTCTAAAGTTAATTTTATAACCATTTATGTTGTCACAAAAATAGAAATTTATCGACTCGGCAGTAGAAAACAGAAATAGAAGAAAGTGTCTTTTTAGCACTTATAAAATGCAATATCGTTATTTTCTTTTTTAAAAGTAAAATCAAAGTCCCGCAATGTATATGGAAGGTCCAAATGTGCACTGCTGAAGAAATTCATTTTGAATTTATACTTAATAGGCACTCTCAACACCAAGGAAGTCCATCTAAGATTGCAGCCATTAAATGACACTATTTACATCTTATATTATACAAAGTTAAGCCAGAAAAAGCAATTTCTCTCTGTGTGCTTAATTCCTTCCAAACTAGTCAATGCACGCAATGTGTTTTCAGTTTACCAGTTTCATTTGTTTTATTTTTGGATTCTCAGGCTTCACAATTAACAACTTATTTTAAAATAAATAAAATGCTTTAAAAACCTTGAACATACCAGAAAACACCATCATTTAAAAATTGGCATTTATTCTTAATGACCTGAATGTTTGGGGGTTTTTTTTGAAGCTCAATCCCGTAAATTGCAGAGGAGTCTTTAGAAATGCAGCAATTTGCCTTAGAGCATGATAAAAAATGTGCAAGCATCTCAAATAAAACAAGCATATGAATTACTATCTTGTGGGGTGCTGCCATTTCTGCAACATGATGCACAAGCTATTTGTACAGTTCTATTTGCACTGCTTGGTGCTAGCAGAAACACACACAACTCCTCCACAAATGCCTCTCTTGAGTTGTGCGTCAGAAATTACAAGTTCTTTGCTTGTGACTATAGTGTGAAAACAACAAGTACATATTCTATGTTTGGCCTTCTGCAAGTAATCCATACGTATTCAAGTACCAGCTCATTTTGCAACATAAACCTTTCCCCCAGACATTCAAGCTGCACAGGGTGCCTACGGGGAAGGTGGCAGTGGGATCACAGCAACAAACTCCATCTCTACCCTACATGAATTTCTTTAGAGCAGGAATGCGGAACTTGGGAAACTGCAGGTGTTGCTGGACTAAAACTCCAATCTATCCTTGCCAACATAGCCAAGGGTCAGGGATGATGGGAGTTGGAGTTGAGCAACTTCTGCAGGTCCACATGATCTCGACCCGCAATTTAGAGGTCTGAACAGAGCCTACATGTGTATAACCAATCTGTTTTGGATGTGAATTTATATTAGGCATGTATGTGCTTTTGTTATTTTAAACTGATTATAAACTTTATATTATAAAATTATAAACTTTTTGTTTATAATTGTTTTTATATGTGCAATTGTTTTCACTGTTTTTATATTTGTAACTGTTTTATCTATGTTACACTCATGGGAAGTGATTCATAGATGAAATTATTAATTAATAATAATAATAATAATAATTAATGGTGCTAAAAATAATACAACTGTACTGTATGTGAATATGTGGCAAAAGTGTTAAGTTTCAATAGAAGAACTGCATGGCGGGTTCTTGTGCTTGGTCTTTATGTTCCCAGAATCCATGTCCTCCTTTGAACATTAAACACTGGGATTTCAATTTTTTTGGCTTATCAGCACAGCATCCTCCTTCTGGCAGGTCCTGGAGGTACCATTCCAATCATGCTACCTTTACGCCACCTGGTACTCCAAAGACCACATTATTCCTGTGTACTCTGCACACCAGACCAAGGAAGCCAGTGGGTCAGCACAGACAGAAGAATAAACAAAGCAGAGCAGTTTACAAAACTCTGAGTTAGCATGATTCCAGTCCACCCCCCCCCCTTTTTTTGCAAGTTCACTAAGGGACCAAACTAGAAGCACTATATAGCAAAGATGGGGAACCTGTTGCTCTCCTAGACTACAACTGCCATAATTCCTGACCACTGGTCATGCCAGTAGAGTTAATGGGTGTTGAGCTGGGCCTGCTGGTTTGCTGCATGGTAGCCAAACATTCAGTTTGGTTGCATATTAAAGCATTTCAAAAGCAGTTGCAGTAACTGCTGATAGCCTGCTTCCTTCTTGCCTGAGAGAGAAACAACAATATTCTTTCAAATACAGGGCACCATAGAACAGACAAAGTTTGGAAGGAACTAAAGGTAAAGGGTAAAGGGACCCCTGACCATTAGGTCCAGGCGTGGCCGACTCTGGGGTTGCGGCGCTCATCTTGCTTTATTGGCTGAGGGAGCTGGCGTACAGCTTCCGGGTCATGTGGCCAGCATGACTTAGTTGCTTCTGGCGAACCAGAGCAGTGCACGGAAATGCCGCTTACCTTCCCACTGGAGCGGTACCTATTTATCTACTTGCACTTTGACGTGCTTTCGAACTGCTAGGTTGGCAGGAGCAGGGACCGAGTAACAGGAGCTCACCCCATCGTGGGGATTCAAACCACCAACCTTCTGATGGGCAAGTCCTAGGCTCTGTGGTTTAACCCACAGCGCCACCCTCTAGCTTGTCTAATAAACAAATTCACGAGGCTAAAATGAGGACTGCTGGCACAGCAAAGGCTTTCAAGATCAAAAAGAATTAAAATCTTCAGCAGATTTTAGGGTCCCCAGTCAATTTCTCCCATGTGCATGGAGGGATGGGTATTTCGACTCTGAACTGTGAACAATGGGCTCCAATGAGCATACCTTCTGTGTGCACCAGAAGGTTTGTGAAATTTGTGGGAAGCTCTCAAGTAGGATATGCTCTTGACTTGTTATTTGATTCCACCCCCAGCCCTGCCTTGGCACATACCATCTGACATCCAAGCATGCGTATGGTTGCCCAATTTCTGCAGTTATCTAAGACACCTTAGTGCCTAGAAAGGCAAACTAAGGCCCAGGGGCCAGATGCGGCCCAATCGCCTTCTAAATCCAGCCAGCGGACGGTCCGAGAATCAGCATGTTTTACATGAGTAGAATGTATGCTTTTATTTAAAATGCATCTCTGGGTTATTTGTGAGGCATAGGAATTTGTTATTTATTTATTTATTTCAAAATATAGTCCGGCCCCCCACAAGGTCTGAGGGACAGTAGACTGCTGAAAAAGTTTGCTGACTGCTGCCTTAGTGCATCAAAAAAAGGAGTATTTCAGCGAAGTAGTTTAATGATGAAACATACAGATTCTGCCATTTTGTAAAGGCCAAAGCAAGAATCTTTCTGTTGATAGGCTAGCTTGCAGTGTTTACTAGAACTGCATGCAAAAACGTTTTTGCACAGGACCTGACATAATGCTCATGAAAAGCTTAGACAACTCTAAAAAGAAATGTTGACTTTATTGTACAACTCTGCACAAAATCAACAAAACAAATGGGGGGGGGGGGGAGAGAGAAAACTCTAAAAGTTTTCTCCTCTCTGTGGCCATGATTTATAAGACCTCAAAGTCAATGCAAATTCTCAATTGGGCAAATGTCAACCAGGCAACTTCTCCTTTTCCTTCTACAGAATATCATCTCCTACCTTTTTTGCTTTGTCTTTAAGAAGTTGTTGGCCTCTGAGATCAGACATCTTGATCTGAATTCGTTGCTTTCTAACTTTCTCATTCAACAATGTCCTGTAGCGTTTACTCAATAAATTTTTCAGCTTATACATGTTCTCATAGGTTTCAAGATAACGCTGAAATGAAAGAGATTTTCAGTATTACATTTTTAGATTCTCATGGAAAAAGCCAAAGAGATGTTTAATTTGCAGGAAAATCATAATAGGGAATTTGCAAGAGTAGATCCACTTGGCAGTTTTCTGCATTGCCAAACGAGGTGCTTTGAAATCCTTTATACAGAATTCCCAGGGTGGTACAGCAGCTAACCAAAGCACTTTTTGTGCAATCAATTTAGACTGCAACAAACCAGTTCCGTGCGTGATCCAGGTCATTTCCCTCTAGAAAGTGCTTCAGCTTGGAAGGTATCACATTTTGCAAGCACTCAAGCTATAACCTGCTACTGCTAAGAAAATATTATTCCCCCCTCCAAACAGGGCGCTCCTCTAGTGCAATTCTTCACTGCCACCTACTGTCATACCTTTCTATTGCACTTTAATCAGGATGAGTAAATACGTTTTACATCAATGTGACACCTTTACTCTAGTATATGGCAATAAAGCCTCTTTATGCTGCCCTTAATCCATGCATTCCCAAATACATATTTTTTCTTGTGCCATGCAACCTTACACCCACCAAAGTGTAGTTCCATGCCAAAGAGGATATTCTGTGAAACATCACAGCATTTGTACTAGAAGCCATGTGGCTTCTTTAAAACCCCTTTCAGTAGTCGCACCATTTTTCTTGTGATAAATTGCTATTATAACTCTTGTTGCTCCATACAAGTCTAGATGACAGAATGCTTGTTGCAAAAGAAACACAGGCTAAGATTTATTACTGGCATATGTACTTCTCCTTAAAACTGACATTCCTTCAATACTGCACAATGTCAGAGTCATTGTTTTTAAAGGTGTTTTGTAAACGTTTCTTCTTTTTTCTTTTGATGTATCGTCTTTTCATTGCGTCAATAAATTATAGCCTCTATATTACATTAACAACCCTAAATTCCAACCTTAACCATTGAAACAGCACTTCTGTTGTAAGAAGTACAACTTCGTACTTCTTAGTGGAAATAATAAATGCTAGGTATTTATGGTGAGCCTCCAACAGATGGTGCTATTGAGTGCTTAAATGCAAAAGTCCAAATTTCATTCAATGTGTAGCTTTATTCCTTTGCCTATTTGTGAGATAAAATCATACTTTTTCTGAATGATTCTGGAAGACACCACAGTTCCTATAACAGCAGGTTTCTGTAGTTCACTAGGTGGTGTTGGGCCACTCAGGGTCTCTCAGCTTTACAGTTGTGCTTGAGAATAAAATGGGGAAAGGGAGAACCATTTACAGTGGTGCCTCGCAAGACGAAATTAATTCGTTCTGCGAGTTTTGTCGTCTTGCGATTTTTTTCGTCTTGCGAAGCACGTGTCGGGAAAGTTTTGGAAAAGCTTCAAAAATCACCAGAGTCTTTAAAAACCTCAAAAAAGGCTACCACACCGCGTTCTATGAGTTGCTCCTCGAAGTCAAGTCGCAACTGTATTAATGGTGTTAAGAAAAAGGAAACAAACTTGCAAGACGTTTCCGTCTTGCGAAGCAAGCCCATAGGGAAAATCGTCTTGCGAAGCAGCTCAAAAAACAAAAAACCCTTTCGTCTAGTGAGTTTTTTGTCTTGCGAGGCATTCGTCTTGCGAGGTACCACTGTACTCCACCCCGAGTTCCTTGGTGGAAGGATGGGTTATGAATTGAATGTATGAATGAACAAACAACCATGAAATCATTTAGCAATTCAACACAAGAAGGTATTTCTGCAGAGTATTCCAGATCTCTTCCCTGAATCAACTTCCTTTGGTCTGCATAACCCTTATCGAGGGATTAGCAAAATAGTTCTACCCAACTATTCAGAAAGCATACTTGTCTCACCTTCCAGCAGTTTTTGGACCATTGAGCATTAAGACGCAGAAATCTGGTAAGCAGAAATCTCTCACTTAATTTCTCTTTAATGCAGTGAGCAACTGAGAAGTTACAACTATGGAAGTTACAACAGTTTTACTCCAATCGACAGGCAGGCATTGATTTTAATGATTTGAAAACAATTTGGTGAGTTCTTGGGAAAACTGCATTTTTTACTTTTACATGCCCCTCTTTGATTGTTTTTCCAGGAGTGTGGGAGCTGCCAATTTTTGACCAGCTCAACACTTCTGGGAGAACATGTAAAATGACCCAACATGAACAGGGTCTGATCACATGTCTCTGTCTCATGGAATGAGCACTGAAAGGCCTGCTTCTTCAGGAGGTGTGAGAGGGAGTATGCAATTTACTCTGTCTGCTTGGTTGGGTCATTTAAACACTCACTCAGCAGGGCTTAACAGGAACTGCTTGCGGCTCAGGGGCTTGGAGAATGTCCAGAAGGACACTTTTCATTACAACTATTTAGGATTCTACACTTCTTCAGGGGTTTTGGTTGTTTTTTGTTTTGTTGTTCAAACAATAATGCCAGTTTAGCTAGGGCCACTCACCACATAATTTCTAGCCACTAGCTTGGGAGTGGATCCTGGGAGTTTTAGTCATAGCTGTCAACTTTTCCCTTTTCTTGCGAGGAATCCTATTCGGAATAAGGGAAGTTCCCTTAAAAAAAGGGACAGCTATGGTTTTAGTTCAACAAGGTATGGAAGACACCAGGTTCCCCTCTTCACCCACCCAATTTAAAGACTCAACAACGATAAAAATTATATTCTTTTTTAGTTTCTTGCAAAAGAAAATTGGAAGGGCAACAATGGCATAGTATAAACTAAATCAATACAAGCTCCTCCCATATGACGAGGATCTCTCAGCATGACTGAAGTGTTCTGCCCACATCTGAAGAACCTGCATACTGAATGGGCTGGCTGCATATTAGTCAAATGCTTCTGTTTGACATAACAACACAGAACAGTAGAAAAGTCTCTGTCCTTCCCCATCAGCCATGACGTAGGGGTCCATGCCTAGCTAGCAAACAGAGCTCAGAAACTGGCTCCATCCCACATTCAAGATACAGAAAATGGGCTACCTGTAGTAACGGCTTCTCTGGACACATTTTAAGCTGCACCTTCACAAGTAGAGAAATCATCAAACACATCATTTATCATGGTGGACTGTTACCTTTTCTTGCAGTGACCGCTGGATGAGCTCATCTTTATCTTCATCACTTAAAACATGTTTGTTGTTTCTTGGCCTCCTTTTATCGTCTGTTTCTATCGTTTGCAGGTTTGGACCATTCTAGACAAAAACAAAGTACACAAAAATTGAAATCGAGCAATTGCATTTAAATTTGCCTCTCACCCTTACACCATATTCACTTTCTCTTGCATGGCATCAGATGATACAAGCATGTTATGTACATCTGAAAGGTAACTAAAATTTCCTCCCACCCCATAAGACATTGCAAGCATATTTTCAAGTGCAACTCAGATTTTAAAAAATAAAAACATGGCTTGAGGTCTCTCTTATATGTAAGGGAGGCTGTGTGGGTCTCCAGGATGCTTGTGGGGTGAATCTTAAACAATGGAAATTCAGCATCACAGTCCAGCGAGGGGAAAGCATGTTCTAATAGCCCTCCTTTGTGCCAGGACTGTAACTAGAGGACTAAGTAAGTTTACTTATTGGTTTTTACAAGCCTTTTGTATTTGCTTGTTGCAGTTTAGCCTGAGGCAATATGCTTCTGCATACCAGTTGCTGGAAACCACAGGGAGAGAGAGGGCTGCTTTGCTCAGATCCTGCCTGTAGGGTTCTGGTTGGCCACTTGAGAATAGGATGCTGGACATAACATTTTGAAACCATGCAAGAAGTAGATAGCACTGGATTATGCAGGCCTGAAACTATTGACCTGGGGATGCACTTTCTGTTTGGAAAACACTGTGGTGTTGTTTTTTACAACTCCATAAAGTTGATGTACACCAAAACTCTAAAAATGGACCAGCAGAGCTGCCACAGGTCACTACTTATGTGCTGCCTTATGCTGAGGTGACCTACACGCACAAGAAAGGGTTCAAGATATTTTTTGCAAAGCTGCATTCAGTGACAAGGGTCCTACTGGAGTTTCCCATTACTCCATCTCCGCACCAGGAGAAGCCACAACAATTGAATTTCTGCTGGCCATGCAGATGTTGAAGGCAAAGGAAAAGGTGGCAAACCTATTCAGTTCCACTGGTCTGTGTTTTTAAACGGTCTGAAACAGAATACCGTCAAAGGACACAGGATCGGAAATCCAACTCCAAGAAAACCCAACCACTAATTAAGTACTTAGATGCCATTTAAAAAGGATATAAAATGCATTTGTTAGCAAAGCACAAATTAACTGTTACAAGCTAAATTCAGTAAATAAGTGTGAGAAATGCCACTGGCTTTGAGGATAAATAAACCTGGTGTTCTCCTGGAATCTGCACATCACATAAAGGTAAAGGTAAAGGACCCCTGACAGTTAAGTCCAGTAGCGAACGACTCTGGGGTTGCAGCGCTCATCTCGCTTTACTGGCCGAGGGAGCCGGCGTTTGTCCACAGACAGTTTTTCCGGGTCATGTGGCCAGCATGACTAAGCCGCTTCTGGCAAAACCAGAGCAGCACATGGAAACACCGTTTACCTTCCCGCCGTAGCGGTACCTATTTATCTACTTGCACTTTTTGGTGTGCTTTCGAACTGCTAGGTTGGCAGGAGCTGGGACAGAGCAACGGGAACTCACCCCGTCGTGGGGATTCAAACCACCGACCTTCTGATCGGCATGCCCTAGGCTCTGTGGTTTAGACCACAGCGCCACCTGCGTCCCATTGCACATCACATACATGACCCTAAATCACCCCTACGTGGTGCTGTGCAGGATTAACTGTGGTCACCTGCAATGCAGAATGGGTGAAGCTATATCTTTACTAGCCTATGTCATGTTTCAAGTGCATATCTGAGGTAGACAGAAGTTGACCAAACTTGTCTACAAATTCAGTGTTCTGAGGAATTTTTTATTTAGTTGCGTGTCAAATCTGAATCTGGTGGTGTGTGTTACCCTGGCAAAACTGAGCTTTCTTTAAAGAGGAGCAGAAATGAACTTTCTCTAAAATATATGATCAACACTACATTTTAAAAAAAAATGGAATAAGAGCATCATTTACACCTACTGGCTCCCAGATAAAATAAATGAAAGAGGAACATATGACTTAAGAATTTGGGGTAACACATTTAAATAAGAAAATCAATTCCTTTTTCTTTTTTAAGAAAGCACGTGTACGGCAAAAATTTCTTGTCAGGATCAGAAACTTTAGCATATTCATTCTCCTGAATAATGCACTGCAAATAACTCAGAAAACAATATGAGTGAACACAATGAGAAATAAGAAATGAAGTTCAAAGGACATAAGTAAAACAAAATTACTTGTAAAGAGTAACTTGTATATAAGACACCTTTCCAAACTTAAAAAGTTCTTAAAATGATTTCCCCTCTCCGTTTATAGAAGGAACCTTTGTCTCTGGATGAGAAGCAACATACTGCTTAATAAGCACATTGCTCAGATTGGCAAGAACTCTCCTCACATTGTGCGTCATTCTTTGCTACCAAGGACACACTGCAAACATGCATAATCCTGGCCATTCCCAGAAAGGTCTACTTGTGTAAAGCCTCAGAGTTTACAAAAGGGGCCAGAGGGATGGAGCAGCCCTGCAGAGGCAACAAAATCGAAAGGGTGGTGGAGGAAATTTTTAAGTAGCCAGGAAGTTCAACCTTCCCACAATGGTAGAAAAACTGAGTTGTAGTTATGAAAGGTCTGCAGTTCAGTACAGTAGTACCTCGGGTTAAGTACTTAATTCGTTCCGGAGGTCCATTCTTAACCTGAAACTGTTCTTAACCTGAAGCACCACTTTAGCTAATGGGGCCTCCCGCTGCCGCCACACCCCCGGAGCACGATTTCTGTTCTTATCCTGAAGCAAAGTTCTTAACCTGAAGCACTATTTCTGGGTTAGCGGAGTCTGTAACCTGAAGCGTTTGTAACCTGAAGCGTATGTAACCCGAGGTACCACTATACATTGGACTGAGAGGAGAAAAATGAAGGGAACACATTGATAAGCCAAGCCCAGGGATGTTCTGCAGTCAATGAGCCTGACTCTAAAAGACAAGCTGTAGCTGCTGCAACTCAAAAAGTATTTTTCATGCTCCCAGCTAAAATAGAATCATATGCTTTATCATCTCACCCCAATCACACTATACACAGCATCTCTGTATCATATCTTTAGGCCAATACAGAATTCAGTAGTTGCGGTTTATTCAATGGTGTCACGCCAATAGCACTGTAGAACATGAGACTCTTAATCTCAGGATTGTGGGTTCCATCCCCGTGTTGGGCAAAAGATTCCTACAATGCAGGGGGTTGGACTAGATGACGCTTCTGGTCCCTTCCAACTCTACAATTCTATGACTTCTACGGATAGGCAGCATTAAGTGCTAGCAGACTCTGACACAAAAGTCAAGGTACCAGCTGTGGCCATTCAGCCATGTCACAAATCTACTGCTTAATTCCAAAAGCTGCTTTTTTCATGTAGAGCAAAAGGTAAACGTTTAAACAGTATGTGTGTTTCTTCCACAGCAGGGCAAATAAAAGTGGGGTTGAGGGATTTGATTTAGGAAAACAGTGCAGTGGAAAGGGCTCTACTCCACAGTGTCCAGCTGCTTTTAACTGCTTTTAATATAGGAGAACTAATTGTGGATCTAGTTATGTGGTTGGGCCCCAAGAGACACCATAGACAGATAGAGGAAATACTGATTCGTTCTAGGGATTGTACGTGCAACTCTTTAACTTCCAGCTCTTTTCAAGGCAAAACCAGGACACTGTGCCTTAAAGGAGAAAAATATCATCCCTTACCAGCACATTTCACAACTATTTGAATATCTCTGTTCCAGTGAATGGGGTGCATTTCTGAGCAGGCTCCTAAGATAACATCACCCTACTGGGATCAGAGATGTGTGCCATATGATTATATCCTTATTCCAGCATTCTTCCACTTTTCAGAAAAAGCACCCACTTGAATTTAAAGCTGTAACAAGGGGCTTATTTGTAATTTATATGTCTGATTTCCCCCCTGCCCCTGCCCCAAGCTCAGACATGGTGAGCCTCCAGTCTGTTGGCCAAATTAAGCTCCAAAGACCATTTCAAAGGGGTTGCCTCTAACCGACCATTAGCTCTCAGCTAAAGGGAGCCAGGCACACCAGGAGTCAGTCTTCAAAGAAGGTTGCTCTATAGTAATTTCCTTTGAACTTCTGAAAGGTGTCAATCATCTGATGACATTATGATGCCAGATGATTGACATGCAGGTGGTCCTGCCCACCTGCCAAAGTTGTCCATAGTGGGTGGGGAAGATAAAGACCTGCCAGTCTACTGGGCCACTCCAGCTATCAATGATTCTGTAAGGATGCACTTTTTAAACCTGGGTGTATTGGATTTATAAGTCACCTCTGCTTCTGCAATACTCAGGAGGGGTGCCTCAACTACATTTAACTTCAGTGTTAATAAATAGGGCCTGTTTGCATCCTTCCTCCACACTTTGCAATGAATGGCTATATTTATCGCCTTGTTACTATGGCAATATTATGTATGACGTATTCCACTTTCATCCTCTTTGCACTTGTAACAGGTCCTTTTTGCCTCTTGCTTTGAAGGTGTTTCTGGCTCTAAAAGTGATGTTTCAGAGTAGAAAATGACTTTTTTTAAAAAAAAGTTTTAACATACAGATCTGTGCCTTTGACAACACCCCAGACACTGAAATAGCATTGTGTACCTTCATGGTAATAAAGGTAATTCATTAATACAGGGTCATTGGGAGCGTTATCAGCGCTGCTATAAAGTAATTTCCCCCCCTGCTCCAAAATCCATGTTAGGGCAATACCTTTATCAGACCAACCAGAAATATCACAAAATAGGGTGCATGCTTTCGTGGTCTCCAGAACTCTTCATCAGACTAGGATCAAGGTAGCCAAACTTTTTTTGGCCTCATGGCCATGTTCGCTATGACCAAAGCCCCCCAAATTATCCATAGTCCCCTTTGATACAGAGTCATGCAAAGAAGAAGAAGGAGGAGGAGGAGGATGGTTTGGATTTGAAAACCTGCTTTATCACTACTGGAAGGAAAGGGAATATGCCTCAATGGTGAACAAGTCCAAAGGCAACCCTAAGCTATCCTAGGCCTAGATCTTGATGGAGGATATGAGAGGATTCCTTTTTTGTTTAACTGGGATTCTCTTCAGCCTGGCCTGTCTTATCTGTTTTAAATTTGTATCTATTTACAGCAAGCTACCAATCAGAGAAATCATTTCAGTAGTGCTTTTGTTTTTCCTTGTTTGACTTGTAACTTCTGTACATAGTGAATTTGGGCTGAACAATTCCATTACAATTAAAATTTGTAATGGAGAAGAGGAACATCAGTTGAGCATGTGACAAACACATACTAGTTATATCATGGGACTTTCTTAAAAAGAGGAGAGGAAGGACACAAACTTATTCCAGAGTTCACATAAAATGACTACACTGAAAGCATTCAAGGCCAATGGCACCTTTTAAAATATTACCTGATTCCTAGAATTAACTGGGAGGTACCTATCCAGAAGTGGAGGAAGTGTACTCTTCTTGTAAAGGTGCAAGCAGGTCGCCATATCGCATTACTGTGAGGGAAGTACTGTGAAAGAAAAGAAAGTAAACAAATTTATACATTGCAGAGAACACAATATTGCCACATCTAATTAGGTCGGACTAGCTGAACACTTAAATCAACATTAGGCATTTGTATAAAGGCTTTTGTTCCAAACCAACATATTGTTCACCTGAGCGACAGGTTAGTTACCTGAGCAACCCAGTCCTCAAAGTGTTTGTGCACCAGATTAAACAAACAGGGTGCTGCCTCCGCCATCGCTGCTGGTAAAACTGCCCGAGGACTGTAATTCTGGATTCTGCTGTTTAATAATTACGCAGCAGTTCACTGATTCATCATCCCCCTTTGTACAGTTACGGTTTTCTTAAAGTAAATATTGAATGCTCCTTAGAGCTATGCTTCACATAGAAGAATTTTGACAAAAGGAAGTTCTAGTTCAAATACATTTAGTCAATGAATTACCCTCCAACTTATTGAGGTAAGCCCATTCTATACTTTTAAAGCACCCCAAAAAAATATTCCTGGGAACTGTAGTTTGTTAAGAACACTGGGAATTGTAGCTTCATGAAGTGTTAACTACCATTTTCAGGAACCTTGGGGAGGTGCTTTAAATGTATGGCATGGACAGTCTGTGCCACAATCATTGTGCTGGTTTTTAATGTAGGCTTCAAACTGCTGCTCATCTATAAAGTAGCTCGTGAAATGATGTTCCATATGTTGCTACTGAAGGCATGAACACTAGGAGACGATATGACCCACAGCCCCTTCATGTGCCTATCTAGCAAAACATGAATTGATGGTTTGACTGCAATAATGTCCCACAGCTGTGTTTCAGAATTGGCTAGAGATATCTTGTTGGCATCCATCTGGCTAGAGAGTCAATGGAATGCACCTCCAGGGGTGAAATCAAACTGCTGTGATAGCAGCACCAAAGTGACCTCCCCATGGTGCAAGCCTGGGCAGTGTGTATGGAGGTCCTGGGCTGCCCAGACAACAAGACACCCTCTCATCATCACAGATGTGGTCCAAAGGAAAGCAGAGCAATACGGTTGGCACTAGCATGGCTGCAGGTGGTGCTGGGAGGAGGCTTGCAATATGCCATCCAACAGAATATATATGAACATTTGGTTTTGTTCTTTTAAATCAGAGTGTGGAACCTCATGCCCCCTACCCAAACACCCACTTTCAGCCCAGGAAATCCCCTCATTGGCCTTGCTTCACACTCTCTTTGACTGTATTTGACTGGCTGGAATGTATGCTTGTGACTCTTGCTTACATGGATGGAAGACAGAGAAAGGCATGGGAAGGAGCTGGCATGCAGCATAAAGGCAGCATGTACATTCATTTACAGTACACCCACCACTGGCATGTGGCCTCCAGAAGGTTGTCCAAAAGGGAATGTGGCCCTTGGGCTGAAAAATGTACCCCAAATGTTTTAAATGGTACCTGCAAAGTTGGGTGCACCTACACTTCCCTTCTCAACACACACACACACACACACACACACAGCCTACCCACATAAAAATGTGTACCAACATTAACAACTTGCTGCCATTATGCAGGTTCAGTCAGTTCCACTGTGAGATGAAGTTTTGTATATGTCTACTCAAAAGTAGCTTGGGACGCGGGTGGCGCTGTCAACCTAGCAGTTCGAAAGCACGCCAAAAAGTGCAAGTAGATAAATAGGTACCGCTCCAGCGGAAAGGTAAACATTGTTTCCATGTGCTGCTCTGGCTTCTCCAGAAGCGGCTTAGTCATGCTGGCCACCTGACCCAGAAAAACTGTCTGTAGAAGCGGAATAACGCCGGCTCCCTTGGCCTGTAAAGTGAGATGAGCGCCGCAACACCAGAGTCGTTCGCGACTGGACTTAACTGTCAGGGGTACCGTTACCTTTACTCAAAAGTAAGCCCATTGGGGAATTACTCCCAGGTAAGTATGTACAGTATTACAACCCAGGGCTGCAATCTATTACCCATTCATTAGGCAGTGAGCCCCATTAAACTGACCGGGACTTGCATGTATCAAATTTTGCTAAACACTTTTTGGTAAACATTCTTAAGTTTTAGGAAAAAACATTCTTAAGTTTTAGAATGTAACAGATTTTAGAAATGTGTTATATTCCCTTTCCTGTCTCAGAAGTCAGCGAAGAATAAAGGCTACCACAGAATAAACAACGACCATGTAAATCAGGCATTCACCAATGTGTAACACTGCAGGGTGAGAGTGGCAATTGGATCCTCAGGCATCAATCCTTGGTTTGAGAACAGGGATATTTTAATCACCTAAGGGTGTCCTGATTTTCTTCTATGAAATATTGGAAGGTTTGTAGTTCAAAATTCTTGCAACAGGAAATACTATTTTCCCCCAACATCCCGAGAGGGTACAAGAGGCTGCCTTTTCTATTTCGCCTCGGCTCCCTACCATTTCACACACGAGTCTCTCCAGGGCTACTAGGATAGTGAGAACTGAACCTGGAATCTTTTACAGGCAAAGCACATGCTCTAGCCTGGAGCTACAGCCCTTCCCCTCCCACAGCAAGGAGAAGGACAATCATTCCCTTTGTGAGAAAAAAGAAGATTTCACATCAGCTCAGTGAACTTGAGTGCCTTATCCAGGCTGGCTGTTCAGGCAGCCTTGTGTTGAAAGAGGCATGGGGTGGGCAGGAGCTAGATCATCTGGACCTAATGGTAACTCTCTGGGTGATGTGCAGCAGATCAGCAAGAATGTCTGGCTCCCGATTGTTTAACAAGAACAGCAACAAAGCAACTCCCCTCCCACTCTAAATTATACCGCTGCAATGAATAATCCTTTGGGGGTAACTAAGAGGAGGTTTCTGTGCGGACGAACTGTGATCTCATTTCAGCTCTGCTTCAAATTCCTGGGCTCAACTTTCTTTAATGTAAAGTGTGTATTTTTGGCACCAGGCTCTCATTGGTGAATCTTGGAGTTGTAGTAAACCCACCAAGTAGATCCCCCAAGCCTGAGCTCTGCCTAATCCCTGAAATAAAGGACTGTGGTCTGTAGTTCCCGGACCCTCAACTGGCCAGACCCCTTCAGCCCCCCAATATAAAATTTGATTGGGCTGCACCCTCTGCCCCAGATTGATGGACAGTTCAAATAGGGGGTGGGGTGTACCCTGTCATGTGATCGATTATGCAGGGAGGGGCTTACTTGCCCCCCAAATATTTTATTCAAGTTAGTACCCCGACCAGATTACCGGTTCCAAAACTTTTTCGGGCCACGCTATGCAGAACAGCGGCTTGCACGACCCACTAAGGCAGGCAACCACCCAGTGAAAATCAAAGCACAATCGCACATTTATTCAAAATGTAGTTTTAACTGGACCCAGTGGGATCAGCTTTCCAAAGGCAGCGCCCTCTGCCTTTTAGCGCCCCCCCCCATCCCACTGCTCCTCCCAGGGCTTGTACCGCTCCACACGGCGGGCAGGAAGGGGGCAAGGGGCTTCATTTCTCGGGGGCAAGGGAACCCTCCAATTGCCCGAGTCCCAGAACCAGAGAGACTCTCGCTCCGCCCGCAGAGGCCTCTGGCAGGAGACCCTCCCGCCCCGCGCCAACTTACCGCGCGAGGCGACAAGCGCGGGACGCGGCTTCCAGGCTCTCCCCGGAGCCCCGCGAGGCAGAGGCGCGCCGGGCTTCGCAGCGGCGTCCGCTTTCGGCACCGCCCTCGCCGGCGAGAAGCGCGCCCTCGGCGCCGGACGCCGACCCTGCCTCTTTCCCGCGCTCACTTCTCCCACAGTAGTGCTTCGCCGTGAAACGGGGCCCATGAAACAAGCGCTGGTAAAGAAAAGGCGAGATATCCCACCATGAATATTCATGCCGCCACTGGAATGCGTTAAACTCGGGGCGGCTAATGTGAGGGGGCTTCCCGAGGTTGCTGGACTACAAGTCCCATCATCCCTGACTACGGACCGTGCTGGCTGGGACTGATGGGAGTTATAGTTCAACAAATGGGGAGCCGCAGGTTCTCTTGGCCGGTCCGAGACAGAAAGATGAAGAAGTGCGAGGTCAAACATTTTCATTTGTGACCAAAGGCTCTTCTTTCGCAGCCAGGCACAGTGGAACTGGCTAGGGTAACATACCTATGTATCGTAGGCATTAACCGACGTTTAGGACAGCTGCAACCAGGCGCTTTGAAAAGTAGAGTGATGATGGGTGAGTTTTTTAGGAAGTTCAGAGTGGAAACACAGCTAGTTCTGCACTGTGTACAAAGAGCAAATCTGGCAACAAGTACAAGAAAGCATGTCTGCAAGAAAGGCATCTTGCTGCAAGATGGTTGCCCTTGTTATGGACGTGCTTCCATGGCGCTCCAAAGGGAACAAATCACAGCATCCCATTGTGTCTGATGGAATGCAACAAATATTCCAACCGAAGTAAATAAAAAGTGAAAGCTAGCTTTGAGATCCCAAAAATAAAGTTGCATAGAAGAACAATACTGTATTGTAAGAGCATTTCTCCAAAAACGACCACCTCTGTTCTGATGCTGATATCTGTTGGTAGGGATCTGAGCAAAAGGGTCCATCTACCTACTTAATATTATTTTAGAACTTTTTGATCCTGGTTCTGAAAGCTAACTGCACAATATTTTCATGAGATTTGAATAATTTTTGTTGGCAAATAAATGCCTTGTCTCCTAAACACATCAGGTGGGTATATTTCAATTCACTTCCGCATAATATGAAACAACTTTATTTGGAATTAATCTCATTGATGTTAATGGAACTTGCTTGCAAGTAAGGCTACTTAGATTCCCTGGATGCTGCTGGACTCTGAATCCTAACAGTCCCAGCCAACATGGTAAATGGTCAGGGATGATGGGAGTTGTAGTCCAGCTGCATCTGAAAAATTAAAGGTTCTCCAATCCTAATTTAAACACTAGCCTGGGAGCATAGATGACCCAATAATTTTATGCAGGCAAGAAAGTGGGTTGGCAGAGAAGGGATTTAGCCCTCTAGTCTCCCACTGCGCAACCAAGCAGGTTGCTAAAGCAGAGGAACCCTCTTCTCTGTGCCCAGCACATAAATGACTTCTCCATCCCTTTTCTGTAAGCCCCCAGGAGTTGAGGGGTGCAATATTAGGAAGATCTGTAATTGAGAAGATCCATGGGGTGGGAGCAGGCAAATTCTGGCCTCACTCAGGGCGCTGTATTACCAAACATTACCAAAGTCCACCACTGATCCTATGATTGCTTACTTAGATTTAAACTCCAATAAGTATGTGCAGGATTTCTGCCTAAGTGAAAAAAAAGTATTTACATAAGATATAATTTTAACACACAAAGCCTGAAAATACAATTTTTAATGGCTCAAATATATAAAAACCACAAACTGATATATAAATAATTTTAACAGTACATACATGGATCAACAATACTTAATACAAACACTCATCACTTGTTGACACTCTGACTATTGAAAGACATGGTGTGAGGTTATATAAAAATGCAAATCACCATTGGATGCTAGTCATCCAGAGAAAAGCCAGCCCAGATGTGCAAATGTACGCAGCAGGGGTGTTGATGGGTACTTGAAAGGACTCAGGACATAGGCCCCTGACACAAATACTGTACATGCTAATTTGCACATACAAGTTGACAGACAGCTGCTGTCTGAAAAGCCACTTTTTAAAAAGAAGTTTAAGAAGTTTAAAAAGAAGGAAAGGGGCAGGAGATTCAGGGCTCATTTGTGCTTCCATTTAGGCCATGATTTCTAGGCACAGGTCTGGGAAGTCTTTCTTTTGTCCTGCCACTTTCCCTCTGTTTACTACCGAATTGAAGCAAGCGTCAATTGGGGTTTCTGTGGATTGGCATTTCTTCCAATGCAGCAGTAAACTGTGAGAAAGTGGGGCAGGACAAAAAAACCAACCCTGGACCTAGAAGTCACAGAACAAAAGAAATAACGAAAGAAGCCCCAGTCAGCATGGCCAATTGCCAGGGATGATGGGAGTTGGAGTCCAATGACATCTAGAAGGCCACAGGTCACCTACTATACATCATAGCACACTATGCAAGAACAAAATGAGGTACTGTAGAAGGAAAAAAGCAGTATTAGGATTTCTCAGAATCACAGCTCTGATGTCTCTTCCCTCTCCTTAAGACTTCAGAGCTCATTATAGGGCAGATGTGGGGAAACTTTGGCCCTCCAGATGTTGGTAAACTACAACTCCCATCATCCTTGGCCATTGACCATGCTTGCTGGAAGTTGTAGTTCAGCAACATCTAGGGGGCCAAATGCTCCATATATATGGGGCTGGGAAATGTGAACAGTTCTGTTTACTCTGGCTGGCTGCTGATAATCCCATACTGAAGCAGCTACCTTTGATGAGACTTGGAGCATAACTCTAGAGTTGCCATATTTCAAAAAGTGAAAATCCGACAGTTGTTGAGCTTTTTTTTTTAAGTTTTGGAGCTAGCTTTAAGGAAATTCACAAAAATCTAGGCTTCTGACATTGGTTGCCGTAAGTCCAGATTTCCCCGGACATTACAGCGATTTCTGCCCGCACACCATTCCATCCCAAACTGCCTATCAGGGAGACACTGCCAAATAATTCTCATTTTCTCTCTCTCTCTCCAAGCTATAGATGTGATTCATAAGACAGTGGTTCCATGTGCCACCTGAGTCACATGGCAGCTACTGCCTCCTTAGGCCCATACTATCCTGGTAACATCTGTTAGAAAGAACATTATGGGCTGGACAAGGCTGGCAGGGGAAGCAGAGAGAATCCCCATCAGTTGCTGTTTCCGTTCTAAGTGCTGAGAGCAGCGTGGGATTCTGCCACATTCAAGCAGCTCCCATGCTGTTCAGATAATGTATGAAATGACCCCTGGTCTAAAGCATTTCACTTGCGGCTGGCATCAATGTTCTGGAGAAATTCATTGCCCGTTGCATTTAAAAACCTTCCAATGAATGTGTTCTTTGTATTTTAAAATAAGCATAAAACCAGCACACAAAACTAAAGCCACAAAGATGTATTTAGTTAGACGCTGAATCATGTCAGGAGAAAAAAAACATGTTCAGGCCTCCCCCACTCTCAGAATGCTGGTTGCTGCCTTTATTTGGGTAATCTTTATGCACCAACTCCAGCTGAGGGACTCTGGGTAGAATTCAACAAAGAGCAGACCTATTGAAATGAACGAACCTAACTCAAGTAGAATCATAGAATCGGTGTTCATTAATTTCAATGGGTCTGCTTTGAGTAAAACTTACCCTGAATTTCAACAAAGCCCTACTCACAGTAGATCCACTGACATTAAGGGAAAGATTCAACTAACAAGTCCCTTCCATGGAAGCCCTATGTAGAGACTTCTGCTTGCACAAGGGGGCTCTCCTCCCCATGAGCCCCTTGCAAGGAGAAATAGGGAGAACCCCCAGAAAAGTACATGGTGGGAGAAGGGGGAAATGCTTGCCCTGATGGAACAATTGCCTTAGCAGATATGAATTCTCCCTACTAAACCTAAGCCTATTAACTTCAATGAGTGTATGTACTCTGTCTGGGACTAGTGTTGACTACTATCTTGTTTATAACTCTGTGCTATTGTTTTGCTCCATATGAAAGTTTGTTAACGATTAGCAAGAAAAGAGGGTTTGTTTATCCTTTAGGGTCAAAATAGATGTTTGTTTCTATCAGTTCTCTTAAAAGACAGGTACACAACACAAATACGGAAGCGCTAAATATGCAGCTCTCACTTATGAGTTCCTAGAAAACTCAATTTTGCTGCAGAGCCGTTGCTTTTTATCTTGCCTCCCTGGCTCCTTTATGCACAATGATCTCAAAGACCTAGTTTTCATTCCAGTGTGAGATTACCAATCTGCTGGATTTATTTTATAGAACAGCAATTCTTTTAAAAAATTCACTCAAAGCAAAACAATTTGCAGCCCTATCCATTTCAACTGAGAGAGCTTTATATGCTTAAATCTCACCCATTGAAATAACAGCACTTAAAAATACAGGATTGTTCAACAGTATAGCCTTTATTTCCCGTCCCACCCCATAACTGTGGAGTAGCAGAATAAACAGGCAAAATATGCTTCCTCACCAATTTTAACTGTTTATTCAAATAAATAGAAATATTACAAATTTACAAAATCACTGTGCTATTCATTTACAATGTACTTTTTAAAAAAGTTTGTTAGTACTGAAGTTTGTGCCAAGTTTTTGTACTGTACACAGCCTCTTTCTTTGGAGTCACCTGCACTTAGTCATGTAGCACAAAAGCTCTTTCCTAAACTTCGCAGTCTCAGGAACAGGGAGGAAAAAGTGGAGAAACTAACAAGATTCCTTACCTTCTCCTGGACCTCAGGCTGCGAATTATGCTTTTATAAAGTGTGACAAAAAAATATTCAGCTGTCTCTGTGCACTCGGTTCTTTTCACAGGCTACAAAAATAAAAACACATTGCTATGTTACCATAATAAGTTAAACACAACCATGAAAAAGTTTAACATTTACATTTGGCCACAGTAAAATCTATACACGGAGAGGCTGAACTTCGTTCCCCATCACTTTAAAGCTATTGTCTCTATTATTCCAGCCAAAAACAACACAAAGGATTGGTTTTCCATAAGATCATCAGAAAAACTGTCTTTTTCGATTAAGATTTTGAGCAACAACAGCCCCAAAGAAATGTGGAACAGATTCCTAGCGCAGGGTGCCCAAGACAGAGGCACCTCTCATGCTCAAAAGGGTGTAGGGGGCGATTAAGCACATTTCCTTCCACGCACTATGTGCACAGAGATGAATTGTTCGTCTGAGCTGCCGTAATCCATTGAAAAAGGGTCGAGATGAAAGCAATTCTTATAACAGACAGAGGCGTGGTTGATCTTGGAAGCTCAGCCGAACGCAACGTGTTATGTTATTTTTCAGAAAACACACAAACACACACACACACACACACACACACACACAGTCACTAGCCAGGCCGGTGGAAGAGCTTTCTGCCGACAGAGGAGGAAATCCGTTCACAGTCAACAACAGGTGATGTGGGAAGGCGACCTTTGGCGACGAAGAACCAACTACGACACCACCCTGAGGAAGAAAACGGCGGGCTCGGGTCTGCCTGCTTCTTGGCCGAGCCCCTGGCCGGCCGCTCACAGGGTGCCCAAGTGCGGCAGCGTGTCCAGCTTGTCGGCGCGGTCGCGGGCAGCGGCGCTCTCGACGCCGCGGAGCCACTCGGTGCACTTGCGCACCAGCCCTTCGTCGGCCGCGCACGCTCCGGGGACGCCGGCCGCCCCTTCGCCGTCGGCCTCCTCCTCGTACTCCACGTCGTCGTAGCGGTGGCGCTCGTTGAGCAGCGACACCTGCAGCAGGGCGCGCAAGTCCCCGCCGCCGCCGCCGCCGGCCGAGCACCCAGCCAGGGGGCGCTTCGCGGCGTCCGGGGAGGCGGAGCGGGGCGTCCTCCCGCGTGGCCGCCGCTGCTGTTGCTGCTGCTTCTCCAGGCTCCGGCGCTGCAGCACCCGGATCGCCTCGGGAGGCAGGCTGAGCGAGAAGCGCAGCGCGGCCTCCCCGCGCCCCGCCGCGCAAAGGCTCTCGCAGGAGCGCGCGCCCGGGCCCGGCGGCCCCGCCACCGAGCGGCCTCGCGACGCCGGAGACGGAGGCGCCCCCGCGGCCGGGGCGGCTGCGGCGGGCGGGTTCCTGGCGGCCAGCGGCGGGGCGCCTCTGTTGCGCGGCAGCTGCCTCGGGAGAGAAGCGCTGGGCCAAGAGCTCGAGAAGGCGCCGCCGCCGCCGCCAGGGCGCTCCGCAGGGGCCCCGCCGCCGCGACCTTTCCGAGGGGGCTTGGCTGGCGCGAGGGGGAGCGCCGGCGCCTTTTTGGGAGCGCCCGGGCTCGGCTGCTGCGCATTCCGGAGCTGGAGTCGGGGGGCGGCAGCAGGTGGTGGCGCGATAGGAGGCAGGGACATGGCGCGGCCGCCGGCGGGAGCCCCTTCCCTCCTCCTCCTCCTGTGTGTTGTAGTTCAGCTCGACATCTTCGCCTCAGAGAAGGAGGCGGCGGCCAGCCTCTCGCCCTCAGCCGGGGCTTGCCGGCAGCTTCCGCGAACGAGCCCGGCCGCGCGGCGAACGTCGCTCTCTGGCACTGCGGATGAATGAGGCACGCGGCGGTCGCGGCTGGTTGGAGGCGAGAGGAGGAGCCGAGAGGGCCGGGCGGGGGGAGAAGAGGCGAGGGCTTCGGCGGAGGCCGGCCAGCGAGCCGGGCGCCGTGGCTGCGGACGGGCAGGCGGGCGGGCAGCCGCCCCCTATCAGGCGGAAAGAGAAAGTCCCGCGAGCGCCGACGGGGGGGCGGCATCGGGCAGCCGAGGCCCGTCTTGCGCCTCCAAGAACACAACTTTGCGCGCCTGTAGTTTGGCTCTCCTTAAAACACACACATATATATCGTCTCTCCCCGTTATGCCCCGTCTGGTCTATTGCGCGCAGAATTAATGTCAGGCTATATCAGAGGTTGAGTTGATACAAGAGCAGCTACTTGTTCGCGGATGTTCTGCACGGAGCCCATCACCAATGTCCCAAAAGCGCAGTTGGGGAAGAAAAAATAACAAAGGTGTCTAATGAGCAGGTAGGATGCTATAGGCATAAGATCACCTTGAAGATTCAGATCCAAAAGGGATTGCAGGCACAGTAAGTCTCCATAGTTTTAAGGTTCAGTAGACTTTGGGAGAGAAAGCAGCAACAGCTTAACTCCCCATCTTTGTCAACATAAAGCTTGGCTTGTAACCCAGATCTCATCCCATTTGTACATGGAATTAGCAAACCAGTAGCACACCCACACAGGGCCCCCAATACACTAACATGATATGCAAAGAAGCTGAACAAAACACACTATGTACTCACACCCTTCCACACATCTATGACATCCATTTTTAAAGCCGCCTTACACTGAACGATAAGTATTATCTATCCCCTCCTCTACTTGGGAGAGGTTTTTTTATTTAGCAAGTAAAAACATGAATGCTATTTAACTTTTCACCCCACTATACAAGGCTTGTATAAATAGCCAACCTAGCAAAATTGGGTGTAGAACCCTTTCTTCCCCTTGGCAATTTGCACGATGCCAAAATTACATGGTGTCTAAACATCAAATATGGTGTTTTTCTTGAATTCTAAAGCTTTTATTAGCTCTTAAAGTAGTTTTTAATGTTGCATGTTAATGCTGGAAATTGTCACTTTATTTAGCATTACTAAGATACACCACAATCCATCTTTAATACTTTATTCAAATAAATCCTACATATGACTTACGTTTCCTGACTTTAAGCAGCACACAATACACATTTGCAGCAATGTTTATATACCCTCCGTGTGCATGTCTATATCCTTCATCTACCAACTGTGTTCTCCACTTCCATAACATGTTACACATTCAGTCCCCTGCAAACTACAGCGTACTCACTGTTAAGACCATGTTAATGGAAGACAATCTTACCCAGCTACGAGTGATCACCAAAGAAGAAGAAGACGTAAACAGGAAGTATGTAACTGAATGTGTGAAGGGAATGCATGAGCCCAAGGATCTACTATATAATGGTTTGGCATGGGATGTGAACCAACCCAGTAATATCCAAGTGAAATTATTCTACAAAACAGGTAGATCTTCAATTCAAGAGTGCATATTTTTAAAGTATATTTATTTTGTAGTCAATGATTTAATATATTACTCATAAGCACTTTTAGTCAAGTGTATTTTAAGTATCACAGTACAAAAAGTTGGCATTTAAAATATAAGCTTAACAAGAAGTTCAAGCATTTAAAACAGCCTTACACATTTACAGTCTTTCCAGGCTAACGCATACTTTAACTTTTCAAAAAAAGCCCCATTAGCTATAAATTTGGCAAATACTTCATTTTACAATAATTTAAAAATTCTTTGGGAAAAGCATGTAACAATAATGCACAAATGGTACGATAAATAGCAAATTTTAGACAAAAGTATTTACATGCCTTTTACCTGAAATCCAAAGACTACTTTGATCTAGTTTTGAGATTAAATTATGTTAGCCAAACCTGATGCAACAGTTTTAAGACTCCGACATTACCAAATATTTTAAGAACAAATATTTAAAGGTTTCCTGATGTGCCAGTGTTGTGTGTTTTTAAAAGATTATTTTGCAAACACAATTTAATCTATTGTGGAAGGTGGATTTCACCATTTCAGGCGCTGAAACAATCCAAGTAAACTTGGGAGAAATGTAGTTGGCTTCCAAAAATATTGCAGATTTCTTCTCAGTTCACTTTAACCTAGGCAGGACGTGAAACATTTTATCACTGCATCCCTTTAAAAGAAAAGAAAAAAAGATAATTTCACCATGTTTCGTATGCCTATACTGCATGTTAATTTTATCAACCACATGTATTATCATAACACTCACAACAATTGTGATAACAACATCTAGTTACCAAATGAACTCCAGGAAATCAGATACAAATCTGGTTTGTATGACACAATCAAACCTTGACTACATCTCGTGGTCATTAAAGAAATGCCTTAACCACAAATCTGGTTTTGGACAGCATGCTAAGCCAAACTTTAGCTTAGTTCAATGCAAAGCTAAAAAGGACCAGGGAGGAGATAGAACACCTGTGAGCATTTCTCCAGGAGTTCACATGGTCCCAGCAAGTTATAGTTTGACTTACCATGTTGTGTGAACCAGGCTACTTAGTTACTGATGGTCTGAGAAAGGAATCATCTTCCTCAATATGCTTTCAATAAATACATTCTTACATGAAATTGTCCCTGTTTTATTTTGAGCAGTATATCATGATGAGCAATATGCTTTCATAGGAATAAACGCCACTGAATTTAACAGAACTTACTTTCAAGTAAGCATGTATCAAGACAGAGCGCACACAATTAGCTGTTCTTTGGTGGCAGGTTGTCAACTAGGCATCACAAGAACTAGTGTGTTGCTTTCAAAACAATCCTCTGCCCTTTAAGGAAGGGAATATTAGAAGCTCAACTTCGTAAGAAGATGCACAGTACAAGGTTAAGTTGAGTGTAACAGGAAATTTGCTTTTTGATAGCAATTGTAAAATATTTAGTGATGTAAGATGTGCTAGATACGATTACATAGAAAAAAAATCTGAAGAATAGTTTCTCACAAGAACAGTTTTTAAAAGCTGCAAGGCTCTTATTTTTGCAGGGCAAAAGAGCAAGCTGACTCACCGTGCATAAGGGATATACGACAGACTATACCTGAAAGAGAAAGAGGAAAAGTTAACATTAGCTCACTCTTCCTGCTTTACTCCACCTTCTACAATGTCAACCTGTTGCAATAAGTCCTTTAGATTATCTATTCAGATTATACGTAAGTTTAGAATAAGAGGGCTTTTGAAAGAACTAGGTGTACTGCCAAGGCATTCCTGAATCCACTCTCCATTTCAGATTTTGTTGCAAGCAAATTACACGGCCTCCTGCAAGATGGTACACAAGCTGGCCTTATGCAAGTGCCACAGAACCGAAGTAGTCCAAGAGGAAGCAAAAACAGCCTTCAAAATAAGCACAAGTGACTAGCTTGCTAGGGTCTGACGGAGGTAGGATGGAACACAGTGTCCTCCTTGCACTAATGCACTCATTCACCTGCATGAAATACCTTGCTGCCCATGGCTACCAGGCTGGTACTAAACAAGGCTATAATAAAATAAGACACTATCTTCGCCCCTACATGCAGTTTAATAAATTTAAATTTAGAAAACTCTTACAGAAAAAACAATTTGGAATCTATTTCCCCCCATCTAATACTGGATGACCTCCAATGGTATATGCCTACAAAAAAATGGACTTCCCTGCTTTTGCTTTCATTATTCCTGATCTCATTGGGGAGCTTCTGGTAACTTTCACAGAAATCTCAAAGCTCACAAGAACACAGTTAAAAAACTACTAATATGCACACATACATATTTATTCCTATAGCCCTACTCAGACCTCAAAATCCAAGCAACAGGTGGGAGATAAATCAATTCTGCTTTTTTTTATATACCTGCAGTAAGTTCTGAAGCAGAGGAGATACTTTTTTAAAAGGCTACGGATCAAGACAGCAATATCACATTGCACAGCTTGCAAGATAACATACCGTACTTACATGCTGAGTTTTATATGACAGTAGTGTTAAAAATGTTTATAATGACTTACCAGGTCATTGCCAAGAACTGCAGAATGCAGAAGAGCAGAGCTAGCCCTTTCTTGCCCCACTAGAGAGAAAGAGATAAGGAACATATGGTGAGCTTGTTGACACTGTTTTTAAAATCAATAAATTTAAAATGAGTCTCAAGAAGCTCCAATGGCAAATTAACCCTGATTAAAACACTTGAACAAAATGCATTGCTATACACTTCCATTAGAGGGCATAACCCAAAGTATGCATATTTATTAGGAATTAACTTTTGGCAAGTAGGGACACGGGTGGCGCTGTGGGTAAAACCTCAGTGCCTAGGGCTTGCCGATCGCATGGTCGGTGGTTCGAATCCCCGCGGCAGGGTGAGCTCCCGTCGTTCGGTCCCAGCTCCTGCCCACCTAGCAGTTCGAAAGCACACCTAAGTGCAAGTAGATAAACAGGTACCGCTTTATAGCGGGAAGGTAAACGGCGTTTCCGTGTGCTGCGCTGGTGCTGGCTCGCCAGAGCAGCTTCGTCACGCTGGCCACGTGACCCGGAAGTGTCTCCGGACAGCACTGGCCCCCGGCCTCTTAAGTGAGATGGGCGCACAACCCTAGAGTCGGACACGACTGGCCCGTACGGGCAGGGGTACCTTTACCTTTAACTTTTGCCAAAGCCAATGGGACTTATTCCCAAGCAAGCTTATATAGGAGTGCAGTATTAAATATGCAAATATTTTCACTAGACTGGCTTACCCCATATAAAATTTTATGTTAACTAGATGTTTTTATTAAAAAATGAAAGTAAACACTACGTGGCCAGGATTACATCAGTAGTAAAAACACTAAGAGCAGCAGTGGGAGACATACGGTTTTCTGGATATTGTTGAACTCCAATTCCCATTATCCCCACCAAGCATGGACAATGGTTAGGTGTGATGGGAATCATAGTCTGACATGTCTGGAGAGTCAGAGCAGGCATCCCCAAACTCGGCTCTCCAGCTGTTTTGGGACTACAACTCCCATCATCCCTAGCTAACAGGACCAGTGGTCAGGGATGATGGGAATTGTAGTCTCACAACATATGGAGGGCTGAATTTGCAGATGCCTGGTTACACAAGCCCTAAATCCAAGGACCTGTCAAACTTCAGTTAGACACAGCAAAGCCTACAGACCCAGATTTCAACATTAAACTAATTTATGCTGATGACACATTAAATCTGGTAAGAGGTCACCAGTATGGCACCCCTGGATGTAATGGTGCTCTTGAGAAATTTCCTTTTTTCCCTGTGTGTCTACAAAAGCTTTATGTCTTTCATTGGTAGTTTTGTTGTCATCCAATTAAAATTATGAAGTTTTTTCTGCATTGGATCAATGTTTCCGTGGTGCTGGCAAATATCAGATTTGCAATTTTTATTGTGTAGTCTACCAATATAAGCTTAATTTGATAGGATTTTGGAGAACCCATGCAAATTCATGAGGTTCGTTTTAACTCCACTAGATCAAACTTTTACCCAAACCCCTTGGAAACACAAAATGTGTGTACTACACTTTTTGTTGCGAGGGGAATAAACCAAGGGAGGGTGAAGAAGAACAAACAGAGGAGGTGGTGCACTTTCAAAATTCCAAATGTGCCAATACACCCAGAAAGGTTGGCATGAAGACAATATTACTTACCCAGAACACAGCACATAGGGTACAGATAAAACACAACTGGAGAAAAGGAGAATCATATCAGTATATACTTAAGCAATACATAATTATGCAATATTCTCCCACTAAAACTCTGGAATGTAGAAAATCTACCAAAGTTAGTGCATTCTTGGCAGTTTCAATGTTTTATTTAGTATCTTTCCAGAAGCACTATGTACCCATTCCCTCCATTTTCTCATTTTAAAATCAAAAGATACCACCGAAACATTATGTAAGCTCACAACACAGTCATAACCTAACCTGAATTACCTATTCTGCTGACAAAATTAGTTTGATAAAATTGAACACAATCTTCAATTGTCTGCTTGTATCATATCATTTTCTGACTCCTCCTAAAAACAGATATGTTATACATAACACAATTTTGGGGGGGAGGGAGGGAACATCTCAGTGACGTTATGAAGTTCTAATTTAAATACCGACTCTGCCAGAATACCCTCAGGGAAACTCAACATTACGCTTCATTATTTTCAAATACAGAAAAGATGTAGCTTACCAGCATAACAATTGTCACAATTAATCTTGTTGGTTCAAACATCTTTTTCAGTTGTTTCACAGGGCCCATCAAGAAGCAAGTACTGGTTTGCAAGAAATTAAACAATAAGCATGCCTGCCATTAACTGAACCAAAGAAGCATGTGTGTTTGTTGAACGGCAATGTTTATAGTTTAAATCCCATACCCCTCTATTAGTGTTGAAAGCATAATGAGAGAACTGATTTACATTGAGAATATAGGAAGAATATAGGAAGACCTTGCAATCCAGCTAGTTTGTGAATTTCATGAAGCAGCTGCCTCCTTGTGGCACTGGCACTCTACTTGTTCCTTAAAATCACCACAGTTTTAAATTACTCGAGCATTACAGAGTTACAAGTTTTAACCCAGTTCTAAAAAACTGCCAAAAGTTCGGATGCAAGTCATATTAGCAGACCAAAAAAAAAGGGTACAGTGTTATAGATAAAAACATTGCTTTAAAGCATAAGGATGTTGTCTAATTTTTAAGAAGTATGTCTGCAATACCAGCAAGTAGCCCTGTGATTAATTACTCCTAGAATATCCAGATGGATTTAATGATCTTTCCCAAGGATACTGGAAAGAGACACCCCCCCCCCCCATGTTTTACTGGGACAAAGCAGAGAAAGAACAGGAGTAGACTTTTTGCAGCGCAAAACTTCAGAATTGAAGTTCTTGACAGACAAAATTGGTGGTGGAGCAAACAACTTAATCTTGAAGAAGATGTAAGTACATGGAAAAATGTGTATGTAATCAGTTTTGCATGTAAATGATTGCCTGGTAGCCACACGCAACAAGGAACTGCATGCTGGTGAGTGGGGGGGTTGGTGAGGAGGGGATGGAGCCCTTTGTCCCATGGCTCCTATAAGAGGGAAACTTCCTTAGTAAAAGCATAGAAATGGAGCCATCTGCTGGAAGGAGGGCAGAGGTCTAGATCCTTAGGCTACCAGTCCCCTGCAAACTAGCAACTTATTTGGCAGGCTAGTAATTTTTGTGGGGTTATTTACAAGGGTGGTGTGCATACTAGTCATCTACTCAGATAGGCAGGTGTGCCCCAGTTTCTTTTGTGAAATATCAGTATTTTCTGATAAGATGCATCCTCTTTTTTTTTTTAAGGTCTCACATCAAATACACATAAACAGACAGCAACACAGGAAGGCAGTTTTCATTTTACAAAGAGATTCAATTTTTATTATGTCCTTTCTTTTAAAAGTACCATATACAATGTTTTTCTCGGTTTGCAGTTCTCTCCAAATGAAGTTTAAAACTACACATCTCATTAAAACTTTTAAATAAATAAATCTGTCCATACCTGGCTAATGCAGCAATATTTCCTAAGGTATAGAACACTGCAAAGAGTTTTGTGCCAGCGCCTGGGAGCCAAAGCATTGCTGTCCCCTATACAAAATAAGCCCAGTTGCGAACTTTAGAAGCGTGGTGATGTCAGAGTGGTAAGGTATTAAATATTATACTAACACAAAATCAACACAGCAGCAAACATCTAGCACATTCTAATATTACCCTCTGCTGGCAACTAGATATACTGATGTTAATTAACTGCCTCTAAGTGTTTACCTGTGACAGACTTAAATATCTGGAATTAATAGAAATGCATGTATGAGTCAATCAGTTTATACAATTACTCTTCTTACAAAGTACAACTAAAAAGGCAGAAGCCCAAATTTAAGCCATTTCGGTAAATCACATCTTCCTGACTGTAAGAAACGAATTATTTGAAATAATATTTCAAATCAACAATACTTCCCAGTACATGTTGTCTCTCAATATAAGGCCACCAGGAAACCTAGATCTTACAAGGGACCTTCCATTCAGAATGGTAAAAATGATGTGGCTAGTCTTGTTTAATTTCAGGCCATGAGATAAATGCCTCCCCATTCTTTATGATCCAAGAATGAAACCTTGTCCTGCTTGCCCTCGTTTACAAAATAGAGAACAGCCACGATGTGAAGCAGCCCTTTTTCTGTGTGAACACCCAGACTGTATCTGGCAGATCTCTGACAGGGAACGGCCATCTCCTTCTATAGTTTCCGTTCTATGCTTGCTTTAAGTTCTGAAGGCTTTCCCTGACAGCTTATGAAAAATGGTTGAATATTTTAAAATATTCATGCTGATATTTTTATTAATTGTAAAGACATTTTGGCATATAAGTGGCATATAAATGAATTAAATATAATTTTAATTGTCACCGTCACTGCTCAACTGATTTTAAGAGTTAGATCTGAAATTGGTCTGAGCTCATGTTTACAGGTAAATGTGATTAATAAATGCAAGTGAACAGCAGTATATGAACATATATATACCCTGTCATGCACAACCCTTACAAGGAGCGCCATGTTTGAATGGCTTTCTCACATATATTTAAAAAAAACCTCCCTGCACGTAGAAATTTCATGTATATGCATTTGAGACTAGGTGGCTAGTCTCAAATGCATATACTGTACTGCTATAACAGCATTAAAGGGACAAGGGGATTTTGAGGTGAAGTCTATTATACAATCTCATTTCAGAATGAAATCAAAACAGTGCCATGAGAGCTATACCACTTTCTGAACATCGAGATTTACTATTGCTTGCCCAAGGAAGTTTTATGCATCTTTTGTTTAAGAACAGAAAATAAAAAGAAGTATAAGCAGAGATCCAAGAAACCAGGTTGCTTTTCATATGTTCTACAAAGTTTTTACTTACAAGAATGGAACACACAATGCCACTTGCAAAGCAGATAGCAAACCATTTGACTCGAGTACTAAAACTAAGAGTTGAAGAATCAAGCACCTGTGGGTGAAGAAAGAAAGAAAGAAATTAGCTTCTAACAATACTATATCTTAGACCAATTCACATAAACAGGTTTCTTAACTAACGGTTTTCTAGTCACATAATTGCTGAATAACAGAGAGCATGTACAGACTATGTCTTTGAGCCAAAAGCCTTTTCTCCACAGGTAGGGTTCTTTTTTGACCAAGTGGAAGAGCTCTGTGTGAGGTAAGTAATCTCGAAACTTTAACAACTCACCACTAGAGTTTGTGTACTTCAGCCTGGATCGCTCAGTTGGTTAGAGCAGGCATAGGCAAAGTCGGCCCTCCAGATGTTTTGGGACTACAACTCCCATCATCCCTGACCACTGAGTCCTGTTAGCTAGGGACGGTGGGAGTTGTAGTCCCAAAACATCTGGAGGGCCCACTTTGCCTATGCCTGGGTTAGAATGTAGTGCTGATAATGCCAAGGTTGCAAGTTCAATCTGCGTATGGGATGGCTGCATAATTCTGCACTGCAGGGGGTTGGACTATATGATCCTCAGGGACCCTTCCAACTCTACAATTCTATGATTCTGTAAACCTGAACCTCCAGGGACAGTATTGTGTTCAAGAGCACCAAGCTACCTTTCGGAGGAGTGCAACCCAGTCCAGAACAGGCTGTCTCTTCACCTCCCCAACTCAAGAACTTTGAACAGAGAACATCACCATCATTTCAGGATCTGGCTTTTTCTCCAATATGTTTAGTGCAAAATACATTGTTCTTACTCCTCCCTCAAACCCACTGTAGATAGCATGCAAATTTTGGAGATTCAATACAAAAAGTTGAGGATATCAGCAACTGAACATGTTTCCTTAATGGAGTTTGCTGTCTTTGAAATTGGAATGCACAATGGCAAATACTGTGAACCAATCTCCTACACCCACCCAGGCCTACCCCTCTGTCTGACCTTTACACATGTATGAAGGGGGAAGCTAGCTACATAGGCTTATCCAGGCAACTGGGATCCCCAACAAGGGGCCAGGTGAGGTTGCCCTCTTCACAACAAGGTCTAGCACATGAACAGGTCTTTATTTTCAAACACTTCTGCACAGCATTCCCTTCAATGGTTGAAAGACCTGAAAACTCCAGCACCCTCTTAAGAGTACTGATTGTCCACCAAAGCATGTTAATTTACAGCTATGTAAGAGACATCACCTAGGAAGGACATTTCCCCTATTGCTGCTTACTCCTTCCCTACCTTTTTATTGGAAGACTCTCATGTCTTGCTCCCATGCCTCCACCCTAAAAAGGAAACTCAAAACTTTTGCTCATTGCAGAGCATGTATTTTACACAGGTGTTCTGCCAGTGTAGAGCCAATTAAGGGCTCAAAACCTGCCAAAAACAAGGGCAGGAACTGAACTGGGCAGAGCAGTTTATGTTCATGTGAAATGAAAATGTTCTTGTTTGCTTTGAGAGCAAGTAACAGAGCATAAGCAGTTAGAAGTCGTAAAAGTATGAGTAAACAAAATTAATCTGATGGACATAATGTATGATTCTCCAAGTGATATAAGGTGGCATCTCCTGGAGCCAGGAGTCCAAGCCAACTTCCAGTTCCTGCTCCCATCCCATCTCACATCAAACCCTTATCACCACTTATAGGACTTGGCATGCCATACTTATTTTTGATCTAAAAATAAATTCTCCCATACTTCATCTACTATATATTTTGGAAAGGGGTTTGTCCATTTGTTCCCTATAAGTTTGGATGCATCTCAAGATATCATCTCCAAACTTGGAACAAGGGTCCCCGAGGTGTGGGCAGCACTCTTCATTGACGTTTGGATACTGGCCACCATCTTGAATCAAGATGGAGAACCAAAACATGACTTTGGTGTGACTTAACCCATTTTTTAGCATTGGTATTGTTGCCAAACTTAGCAAGAGGGCAGCTCTGAGCACTCCCTGCTAATTCTTTATATTGAGATGCAACTTTTAACATTATGATCTGTTAAAATTTGTAGATTTAACACGATTATATTCTGGTTTAATTTTGGCCAAGCTGTTTATAATAATTTTTTTTAAATAAAAAGCCTTGTTATTTTTTAATCCACCTAAAAGAATCAAGGCCACAGACAATTACAAAGATAAGCCTGCAGAGGGAAAATGGAAGACCTCCTGAATGTCTCTCTTCCACCTCCCTCCCTCCCTGCCCTTGCCTCATGCTTAAGGAGATAGTCGTATCTGCAGCTGTTCTTGTCTGTCCCCACCTTTAATTCATGCAGCTATTATCATGGACCATATATTACTTTCTTAGGCCATTGTGCTGACTTCCTACTCTATTGAAATGTCTTTTCCCATGACCAAAACAAATTTAAGCTTTCAAAATGCAACAATGTATAACTTACCTTTTCCTATCGAAATCTTTATCCATATATAGGCAGCAAGGAAAAGAAATACAAACATTCAACAGCAGCACCCAAAAGTGAGATAGCAAACAACTCTGACATTCCTTATCAGAGTTTAGGGTTTCCTCATTTTGAGAGAAACTTTGTAAACTTTGAATATCCCAGGAACATGTGTGATCCATATTTATGGTGTTTAGCCTTGACACAACTATGTATGGCTTACTCACCGCTTTATTCAGTATAATTACCCTGTCCCAGTAGTGTGTCCATGTATGTTCCATACGTTTCTGAAGCTAATTAAATCTACATTAGGGAAATTTATTCAAAACTGAAACGCCTCATGAGTAGCTAAATGTGTAGCATTTTCAGAATATCATATACATTTTTACTTTTAAGAAAGATGTTATGAAGCTGGTGAATTCTCAAAATAACCCATCATGCAGTGTCGCAGCTGCCCACATGTAGAAGTGAACAAAACCACTTTTGGAGAAAAGTCTTTCTACTGAGCTTTAAAGCCAGACCAGATTAACTTGAAAACAGATAGGAAATATAATCTATATTTGCAGTTAGTAGATAGATAGTTAACCTTGAGGGGGCCAATATGTTTCATTTTCCAAGGCCTCTGTTAAACAGATGCGATCATTTGTTTTGTGGTTGCTCATAGGTGAAGCTGAGTGAACTAATTACTAAACACACTCCACAATTAGTAAACCACCACTCCATTTCACAACTGCTCAATCTGAGCTAAGGGGTCAGACCAAACTCTTCTTTAGTAAGTAAAAGGGCAAGAGATGACAGAGGTATCTGTGCCCATTAGCCTTTTGCAGCAGATACTCATATTCATTAGGCACCACCGCAAAATAAAGCAGCAGTGACAAATTCTTGCCTTTCATGCTCACATTCCAACTTCACCTCTTCCTCTCCTAACAACGCCTCAGGCTGCATCAGAATCTAACCAGTTAGGCGTTTCAGATATAAATATTTCCATGTCCTTCCCGAGGAAGCCAGACTGGGAACCTAAATCCTTCTGTATACAATACAAATACTCTTGCCTCTGATCTGAATGACCCACCGTCCCCAATGTGAGAAGCGCAAAAACCTCTTCCCCAAGATCAACACAGATTGCAAAAACTCTCCTTGGTCCTCTGGCTCCTGCAGAAGATTTGGGGGGAGACACCAGTGGAGGAGATGCTGTCAAATCCAGAGCCTGGTCCCTTCCTCAAATCATCTGCAGATCCCAGAGGGAAGAAGGAGCTGAGGGCACCCACAAATAACCACAGTCTACGGAGGCCCGCTAGTGATGTATGGAAGTGAGAGCTGGACCATAAAGAAGGCTGATTGCCGAAGAATTGATGCTTTTGAATTGTGGTGCTGGAGGAGACTCTTGAGAGTCCCATGGACTGCAAGAAGATCAAACCTCTCCATTCTGAAGGAAATCAGCCCTGAGTGCTCACTGGAAGGACAGATCCTGAAGCTGAGGCTCCAATACTTTGGCCACCTCATGAGAAGAGAAGACTCCCTGGAAAAGACCCTGATGTTGGGAAAGATGGAGGGCACAAGGAGAAGGGGACGACAGAGGACGAGATGGTTGGACAGTGTTCTCGAAGCTGCAAAC